>NC_084845.1:28555003-31045003 GCF_033115175.1 Lepus europaeus
TTTGTACCCTAGAAAACTGATTGGTTCCACATGGAGACACCAGCTCTACACATTCATATTTTCTAGGGACAAAGCTAGAGGAACTGCGGCAAACAAACATGATATTTCTGTTTGAATAGATGACATTTTATGCACTTGCCTAATGAAAGGACTTTGCTTTTTTCCACAACCATATTTACTGAGATTTTCTCGGTCCATTGCATAAGAATTCCACCCCACATTGTAAGGATATGACTGGATGAAACCAGAAATATCCGGTGTGTTTTGGCTAACTCAATCCCAGATATTGCTACAGACTCTGTGTTTGTGTTTTCCGGATATTATCGATGGACTTTATGGATTTCCATGTTTTTTATCAGGGAACATTAAATTTTGTGCTGGGAAACACTAATTGGGTCCACATGGAGACACCAGCTATACACATTCGTATTTTCTAGGCAGAAAGCTAGAGGAACTGAGGCAAACAAACATGATATTTCTGTTTGCATACATGACATTTTATGAACTGGCCGAAGGAAAAGACTTTGCTTTTCTCCAAAACCATTCTTACTGTGATTTTCTCGGTCCAATACATACGAATTCCACACCACTTTCCGGATATGCCAGGATGAAAACAGAAATATCCGGTTGTGTTTTGGCTAACTCAATGCCAGATATTGCTACAGCCTCTGTGTTGGTGTTTTCCGGATATTATCAATGGACTTTATGGTTTTTCATGTCTTTTATCAGGGAACATTTAATTTTTTGCTGGGGAACACTAGTTGGTTCCACATGGAGACACCAGCTCTACACATTCGTATTTTCTGGGGAGACAGCTAGAGGAACTGCAGCAAACAAACATGATATTTCTGTTTATATAGATGACATTTTATGCACTTGGCAAATGAAAAGACTTTGCTTTTCTCCAAAACCATTTTTACTGTGATTATTTTTTCGGTCCATTGCATACGAATTCCACGAAACATTGTCCGGATATGACTGGATGAAACCAGAAATATCCGGTTGTGTTTTGGCTACCACAATGCCAGATATTGCTACAGCCTCTTTGTTTGTGTTTTCCGGATATTATCAACGGACTTTATAGTTTTTCATGTCTTTTATCAGGGTACATTTAATTTTATACTGGGGAACACTAGTTGGTTCCACATGGAGACACCAGCTCTACACATTCGTATTTTCTAGGGAGAAAGCTAGAGGAACTGCAGCAAGCAAACATATTTCTGTTTATATAGATGACATTTTATGCACTTGCCTAAAAAAAGAATTGGCTTTTCTCCAAAACCATTTTTACTGTGATTTTCACGGTCCATTGCCTCCGAATTCCACACCACTTTCCGGATATGCCTGGATGAAAACAGAAATATCCAGTTCTGTTTTGGCTAACTATATCCCAGATATGGCTACAGCCTCAGTGTTTGTGTTTTCTGGATATGATCAACAGACTTTATTGGTTTGACTGTTTTTATCAGGGAACATTTAATTTTGTCCGGTAGAAACACTAATTGGTTCCACATGGAGACACCAGCTCTACACATTCGTATTTTCTAGGCAGACAGCTAGAGGAACTGCGGCAAACAAACTTGATATTTCTGTATGAATAGATGACATTTTATGCACTTGCCTAATGAAAAGACTTTGCTTTTCTCCAAAACCATTTTTACTGTGCTTTTTCGGTCCATTACATACGAATTCCACCCCACTTTGTCTGGATATGACTGGATGAAACCAGAAATATCCAGTTGTGTTTTGGCTAACTCAATCCCAGATATTGCTACAGCCTCTGTGTTTGTGTTTTCCGGATATTATCAACGGACTTTATGGTTTTTCATGTTTTCTATCAGGGAACATTTAATTTTATGCTGGGAAACACTAGTCGGTTCCACATAGTGACACCAGCTTTACACATTAGTATTTTCTGGGGAGAAAGCTAGAGGAACTGCGGCAAACAAACATGATATTTCTGTTTATATAGATGACATTTTATGCATTTGCCTAAAAAAAGACTTTGATTTTCTCCAAAACCATTTTTACTGTGATTTTCTCAGTCTGTTGCATGCGAATTCCACACCACTTTGTCCGGATATGCCTGTATGAAAACAAAAATATCCGGTTATGTTTTGGCTAACTATATCCAAGATATGGCTACAGCCTCAGTGTTTGTGTTTTCCGGATATTATCAACGGACTTTATGGTTTTTCATGTTTTCTATCAGGGAACATTTAATTTTATGCTGGGGAACACTAGTTGGTTCCACATGGTGACACCAGCTCTACACATTCGTATTTTCTAGCTAGAAAGCTAGAGGAACTGCAGCAAATAAACATGATACTTTTTGTTTGCATAGATGACATTTAATGTACTTGCCTTAAAAAAGACTTTGCTTTTCTCCAAAACAATTTTTACTCTGATTTTCTCAGTCTATTGCATGCGAATTCCACACCACTTTGTCCGGATATGCCTGGATGAAACCAGAAATATCCAGTTGTGTTTTGGCTAACTATATCCCAGATATGGCTACAGCCTCTGTGTTTGTGTTTTCCGGATATAATCAACGGACTTTATGGTTTTTCATGTTTTCTATCAGGGGACATTTAATTTTATGCTGGGGAACAATAGTTGGTTCCACATGGTGACACCAGCTCTACACATTCGTATTTTCTACGGAGAAAGCCAGAGGAACTGCAGCAAACAAACATGATATTTCTGTTTGTATAGATGACATTTTAGGCACTTGCCTAAAAAAAGACTTTGCTTTTCTCCAAAACCATTTCTACGGTGATTTTCTCAGTCTATTGCATCCGAATTCCACACCAATTTGTCCGTATATGCCTGGATGAAAACAAAAATATCTGGTTATGTTTTGGCTAACTATATCCAAGATATGGCTACAGCCTCAGTGTTTGTGTTTTCTGCATATTATTCACAGACTTTATTATTTTGAGTGTTTTTATCTGGGAACATTTAATTTTGTACCCTAGAAAACTGATTGGTTCCACATGGAGACACCAGCTCTACACATTCATATTTTCTAGGGACAAAGCTAGAGGAACTGCGGCAAACAAACATGATATTTCTGTTTGAATAGATGACATTTTATGCACTTGCCTAATGAAAGGACTTTGCTTTTTTCCACAACCATATTTACTGAGATTTTCTCGGTCCATTGCATAAGAATTCCACCCCACATTGTAAGGATATGACTGGATGAAACCAGAAATATCCGGTGTGTTTTGGCTAACTCAATCCCAGATATTGCTACAGACTCTGTGTTTGTGTTTTCCGGATATTATCGATGGACTTTATGGATTTCCATGTTTTTTATCAGGGAACATTAAATTTTGTGCTGGGAAACACTAATTGGGTCCACATGGAGACACCAGCTATACACATTCGTATTTTCTAGGCAGAAAGCTAGAGGAACTGAGGCAAACAAACATGATATTTCTGTTTGCATACATGACATTTTATGAACTGGCCGAAGGAAAAGACTTTGCTTTTCTCCAAAACCATTCTTACTGTGATTTTCTCGGTCCAATACATACGAATTCCACACCACTTTCCGGATATGCCAGGATGAAAACAGAAATATCCGGTTGTGTTTTGGCTAACTCAATGCCAGATATTGCTACAGCCTCTGTGTTGGTGTTTTCCGGATATTATCAATGGACTTTATGGTTTTTCATGTCTTTTATCAGGGAACATTTAATTTTTTGCTGGGGAACACTAGTTGGTTCCACATGGAGACACCAGCTCTACACATTCGTATTTTCTGGGGAGACAGCTAGAGGAACTGCAGCAAACAAACATGATATTTCTGTTTATATAGATGGCATTTTATGCACTTGGCAAATGAAAAGACTTTGCTTTTCTCCAAAACCATTTTTACTGTGATTATTTTTTCGGTCCATTGCATACGAATTCCACGAAACATTGTCCGGATATGACTGGATGAAACCAGAAATATCCGGTTGTGTTTTGGCTACCACAATGCCAGATATTGCTACAGCCTCTTTGTTTGTGTTTTCCGGATATTATCAACGGACTTTATAGTTTTTCATGTCTTTTATCAGGGTACATTTAATTTTATACTGGGGAACACTAGTTGGTTCCACATGGAGACACCAGCTCTACACATTCGTATTTTCTAGGGAGAAAGCTAGAGGAACTGCAGCAAGCAAACATATTTCTGTTTATATAGATGACATTTTATGCACTTGCCTAAAAAAAGAATTGGCTTTTCTCCAAAACCATTTTTACTGTGATTTTCACGGTCCATTGCCTCCGAATTCCACACCACTTTCCGGATATGCCTGGATGAAAACAGAAATATCCAGTTCTGTTTTGGCTAACTATATCCCAGATATGGCTACAGCCTCAGTGTTTGTGTTTTCTGGATATGATCAACAGACTTTATTGGTTTGACTGTTTTTATCAGGGAACATTTAATTTTGTCCGGTAGAAACACTAATTGGTTCCACATGGAGACACCAGCTCTACACATTCGTATTTTCTAGGCAGACAGCTAGAGGAACTGCGGCAAACAAACTTGATATTTCTGTATGAATAGATGACATTTTATGCACTTGCCTAATGAAAAGACTTTGCTTTTCTCCAAAACCATTTTTACTGTGCTTTTTCGGTCCATTACATACGAATTCCACCCCACTTTGTCTGGATATGACTGGATGAAACCAGAAATATCCAGTTGTGTTTTGGCTAACTCAATCCCAGATATTGCTACAGCCTCTGTGTTTGTGTTTTCCGGATATTATCAACGGACTTTATGGTTTTTCATGTTTTCTATCAGGGAACATTTAATTTTATGCTGGGAAACACTAGTCGGTTCCACATAGTGACACCAGCTTTACACATTAGTATTTTCTGGGGAGAAAGCTAGAGGAACTGCGGCAAACAAACATGATATTTCTGTTTATATAGATGACATTTTATGCATTTGCCTAAAAAAAGACTTTGATTTTCTCCAAAACCATTTTTACTGTGATTTTCTCAGTCTGTTGCATGCGAATTCCACACCACTTTGTCCGGATATGCCTGTATGAAAACAAAAATATCCGGTTATGTTTTGGCTAACTATATCCAAGATATGGCTACAGCCTCAGTGTTTGTGTTTTCCGGATATTATCAACGGACTTTATGGTTTTTCATGTTTTCTATCAGGGAACATTTAATTTTATGCTGGGGAACACTAGTTGGTTCCACATGGTGACACCAGCTCTACACATTCGTATTTTCTAGCTAGAAAGCTAGAGGAACTGCAGCAAATAAACATGATACTTTTTGTTTGCATAGATGACATTTAATGTACTTGCCTTAAAAAAGACTTTGCTTTTCTCCAAAACAATTTTTACTCTGATTTTCTCAGTCTATTGCATGCGAATTCCACACCACTTTGTCCGGATATGCCTGGATGAAACCAGAAATATCCAGTTGTGTTTTGGCTAACTATATCCCAGATATGGCTACAGCCTCTGTGTTTGTGTTTTCCGGATATAATCAACGGACTTTATGGTTTTTCATGTTTTCTATCAGGGGACATTTAATTTTATGCTGGGGAACAATAGTTGGTTCCACATGGTGACACCAGCTCTACACATTCGTATTTTCTACGGAGAAAGCCAGAGGAACTGCAGCAAACAAACATGATATTTCTGTTTGTATAGATGACATTTTAGGCACTTGCCTAAAAAAAGACTTTGCTTTTCTCCAAAACCATTTCTACGGTGATTTTCTCAGTCTATTGCATCCGAATTCCACACCAATTTGTCCGTATATGCCTGGATGAAAACAAAAATATCCGGTTATGTTTTGGCTAACTATATCCAAGATATGGCTACAGCCTCAGTGTTTGTGTTTTCTGCATATTATTCACAGACTTTATTATTTTGAGTGTTTTTATCTGGGAACATTTAATTTTGTACCCTAGAAAACTGATTGGTTCCACATGGAGACACCAGCTCTACACATTCATATTTTCTAGGGACAAAGCTAGAGGAACTGCGGCAAACAAACATGATATTTCTGTTTGAATAGATGACATTTTATGCACTTGCCTAATGAAAGGACTTTGCTTTTTTCCACAACCATATTTACTGAGATTTTCTCGGTCCATTGCATAAGAATTCCACCCCACATTGTAAGGATATGACTGGATGAAACCAGAAATATCCGGTGTGTTTTGGCTAACTCAATCCCAGATATTGCTACAGACTCTGTGTTTGTGTTTTCCGGATATTATCGATGGACTTTATGGATTTCCATGTTTTTTATCAGGGAACATTAAATTTTGTGCTGGGAAACACTAATTGGGTCCACATGGAGACACCAGCTATACACATTCGTATTTTCTAGGCAGAAAGCTAGAGGAACTGAGGCAAACAAACATGATATTTCTGTTTGCATACATGACATTTTATGAACTGGCCGAAGGAAAAGACTTTGCTTTTCTCCAAAACCATTCTTACTGTGATTTTCTCGGTCCAATACATACGAATTCCACACCACTTTCCGGATATGCCAGGATGAAAACAGAAATATCCGGTTGTGTTTTGGCTAACTCAATGCCAGATATTGCTACAGCCTCTGTGTTGGTGTTTTCCGGATATTATCAATGGACTTTATGGTTTTTCATGTCTTTTATCAGGGAACATTTAATTTTTTGCTGGGGAACACTAGTTGGTTCCACATGGAGACACCAGCTCTACACATTCGTATTTTCTGGGGAGACAGCTAGAGGAACTGCAGCAAACAAACATGATATTTCTGTTTATATAGATGACATTTTATGCACTTGGCAAATGAAAAGACTTTGCTTTTCTCCAAAACCATTTTTACTGTGATTATTTTTTCGGTCCATTGCATACGAATTCCACGAAACATTGTCCGGATATGACTGGATGAAACCAGAAATATCCGGTTGTGTTTTGGCTACCACAATGCCAGATATTGCTACAGCCTCTTTGTTTGTGTTTTCCGGATATTATCAACGGACTTTATAGTTTTTCATGTCTTTTATCAGGGTACATTTAATTTTATACTGGGGAACACTAGTTGGTTCCACATGGAGACACCAGCTCTACACATTCGTATTTTCTAGGGAGAAAGCTAGAGGAACTGCAGCAAGCAAACATATTTCTGTTTATATAGATGACATTTTATGCACTTGCCTAAAAAAAGAATTGGCTTTTCTCCAAAACCATTTTTACTGTGATTTTCACGGTCCATTGCCTCCGAATTCCACACCACTTTCCGGATATGCCTGGATGAAAACAGAAATATCCAGTTCTGTTTTGGCTAACTATATCCCAGATATGGCTACAGCCTCAGTGTTTGTGTTTTCTGGATATGATCAACAGACTTTATTGGTTTGACTGTTTTTATCAGGGAACATTTAATTTTGTCCGGTAGAAACACTAATTGGTTCCACATGGAGACACCAGCTCTACACATTCGTATTTTCTAGGCAGACAGCTAGAGGAACTGCGGCAAACAAACTTGATATTTCTGTATGAATAGATGACATTTTATGCACTTGCCTAATGAAAAGACTTTGCTTTTCTCCAAAACCATTTTTACTGTGCTTTTTCGGTCCATTACATACGAATTCCACCCCACTTTGTCTGGATATGACTGGATGAAACCAGAAATATCCAGTTGTGTTTTGGCTAACTCAATCCCAGATATTGCTACAGCCTCTGTGTTTGTGTTTTCCGGATATTATCAACGGACTTTATGGTTTTTCATGTTTTCTATCAGGGAACATTTAATTTTATGCTGGGAAACACTAGTCGGTTCCACATAGTGACACCAGCTTTACACATTAGTATTTTCTGGGGAGAAAGCTAGAGGAACTGCGGCAAACAAACATGATATTTCTGTTTATATAGATGACATTTTATGCATTTGCCTAAAAAAAGACTTTGATTTTCTCCAAAACCATTTTTACTGTGATTTTCTCAGTCTGTTGCATGCGAATTCCACACCACTTTGTCCGGATATGCCTGTATGAAAACAAAAATATCCGGTTATGTTTTGGCTAACTATATCCAAGATATGGCTACAGCCTCAGTGTTTGTGTTTTCCGGATATTATCAACGGACTTTATGGTTTTTCATGTTTTCTATCAGGGAACATTTAATTTTATGCTGGGGAACACTAGTTGGTTCCACATGGTGACACCAGCTCTACACATTCGTATTTTCTAGCTAGAAAGCTAGAGGAACTGCAGCAAATAAACATGATACTTTTTGTTTGCATAGATGACATTTAATGTACTTGCCTTAAAAAAGACTTTGCTTTTCTCCAAAACAATTTTTACTCTGATTTTCTCAGTCTATTGCATGCGAATTCCACACCACTTTGTCCGGATATGCCTGGATGAAACCAGAAATATCCAGTTGTGTTTTGGCTAACTATATCCCAGATATGGCTACAGCCTCTGTGTTTGTGTTTTCCGGATATAATCAACGGACTTTATGGTTTTTCATGTTTTCTATCAGGGGACATTTAATTTTATGCTGGGGAACAATAGTTGGTTCCACATGGTGACACCAGCTCTACACATTCGTATTTTCTACGGAGAAAGCCAGAGGAACTGCAGCAAACAAACATGATATTTCTGTTTGTATAGATGACATTTTAGGCACTTGCCTAAAAAAAGACTTTGCTTTTCTCCAAAACCATTTCTACGGTGATTTTCTCAGTCTATTGCATCCGAATTCCACACCAATTTGTCCGTATATGCCTGGATGAAAACAAAAATATCCGGTTATGTTTTGGCTAACTATATCCAAGATATGGCTACAGCCTCAGTGTTTGTGTTTTCTGCATATTATTCACAGACTTTATTATTTTGAGTGTTTTTATCTGGGAACATTTAATTTTGTACCCTAGAAAACTGATTGGTTCCACATGGAGACACCAGCTCTACACATTCATATTTTCTAGGGACAAAGCTAGAGGAACTGCGGCAAACAAACATGATATTTCTGTTTGAATAGATGACATTTTATGCACTTGCCTAATGAAAGGACTTTGCTTTTTTCCACAACCATATTTACTGAGATTTTCTCGGTCCATTGCATAAGAATTCCACCCCACATTGTAAGGATATGACTGGATGAAACCAGAAATATCCGGTGTGTTTTGGCTAACTCAATCCCAGATATTGCTACAGACTCTGTGTTTGTGTTTTCCGGATATTATCGATGGACTTTATGGATTTCCATGTTTTTTATCAGGGAACATTAAATTTTGTGCTGGGAAACACTAATTGGGTCCACATGGAGACACCAGCTATACACATTCGTATTTTCTAGGCAGAAAGCTAGAGGAACTGAGGCAAACAAACATGATATTTCTGTTTGCATACATGACATTTTATGAACTGGCCGAAGGAAAAGACTTTGCTTTTCTCCAAAACCATTCTTACTGTGATTTTCTCGGTCCAATACATACGAATTCCACACCACTTTCCGGATATGCCAGGATGAAAACAGAAATATCCGGTTGTGTTTTGGCTAACTCAATGCCAGATATTGCTACAGCCTCTGTGTTGGTGTTTTCCGGATATTATCAATGGACTTTATGGTTTTTCATGTCTTTTATCAGGGAACATTTAATTTTTTGCTGGGGAACACTAGTTGGTTCCACATGGAGACACCAGCTCTACACATTCGTATTTTCTGGGGAGACAGCTAGAGGAACTGCAGCAAACAAACATGATATTTCTGTTTATATAGATGACATTTTATGCACTTGGCAAATGAAAAGACTTTGCTTTTCTCCAAAACCATTTTTACTGTGATTATTTTTTCGGTCCATTGCATACGAATTCCACGAAACATTGTCCGGATATGACTGGATGAAACCAGAAATATCCGGTTGTGTTTTGGCTACCACAATGCCAGATATTGCTACAGCCTCTTTGTTTGTGTTTTCCGGATATTATCAACGGACTTTATAGTTTTTCATGTCTTTTATCAGGGTACATTTAATTTTATACTGGGGAACACTAGTTGGTTCCACATGGAGACACCAGCTCTACACATTCGTATTTTCTAGGGAGAAAGCTAGAGGAACTGCAGCAAGCAAACATATTTCTGTTTATATAGATGACATTTTATGCACTTGCCTAAAAAAAGAATTGGCTTTTCTCCAAAACCATTTTTACTGTGATTTTCACGGTCCATTGCCTCCGAATTCCACACCACTTTCCGGATATGCCTGGATGAAAACAGAAATATCCAGTTCTGTTTTGGCTAACTATATCCCAGATATGGCTACAGCCTCAGTGTTTGTGTTTTCTGGATATGATCAACAGACTTTATTGGTTTGACTGTTTTTATCAGGGAACATTTAATTTTGTCCGGTAGAAACACTAATTGGTTCCACATGGAGACACCAGCTCTACACATTCGTATTTTCTAGGCAGACAGCTAGAGGAACTGCGGCAAACAAACTTGATATTTCTGTATGAATAGATGACATTTTATGCACTTGCCTAATGAAAAGACTTTGCTTTTCTCCAAAACCATTTTTACTGTGCTTTTTCGGTCCATTACATACGAATTCCACCCCACTTTGTCTGGATATGACTGGATGAAACCAGAAATATCCAGTTGTGTTTTGGCTAACTCAATCCCAGATATTGCTACAGCCTCTGTGTTTGTGTTTTCCGGATATTATCAACGGACTTTATGGTTTTTCATGTTTTCTATCAGGGAACATTTAATTTTATGCTGGGAAACACTAGTCGGTTCCACATAGTGACACCAGCTTTACACATTAGTATTTTCTGGGGAGAAAGCTAGAGGAACTGCGGCAAACAAACATGATATTTCTGTTTATATAGATGACATTTTATGCATTTGCCTAAAAAAAGACTTTGATTTTCTCCAAAACCATTTTTACTGTGATTTTCTCAGTCTGTTGCATGCGAATTCCACACCACTTTGTCCGGATATGCCTGTATGAAAACAAAAATATCCGGTTATGTTTTGGCTAACTATATCCAAGATATGGCTACAGCCTCAGTGTTTGTGTTTTCCGGATATTATCAACGGACTTTATGGTTTTTCATGTTTTCTATCAGGGAACATTTAATTTTATGCTGGGGAACACTAGTTGGTTCCACATGGTGACACCAGCTCTACACATTCGTATTTTCTAGCTAGAAAGCTAGAGGAACTGCAGCAAATAAACATGATACTTTTTGTTTGCATAGATGACATTTAATGTACTTGCCTTAAAAAAGACTTTGCTTTTCTCCAAAACAATTTTTACTCTGATTTTCTCAGTCTATTGCATGCGAATTCCACACCACTTTGTCCGGATATGCCTGGATGAAACCAGAAATATCCAGTTGTGTTTTGGCTAACTATATCCCAGATATGGCTACAGCCTCTGTGTTTGTGTTTTCCGGATATAATCAACGGACTTTATGGTTTTTCATGTTTTCTATCAGGGGACATTTAATTTTATGCTGGGGAACAATAGTTGGTTCCACATGGTGACACCAGCTCTACACATTCGTATTTTCTACGGAGAAAGCCAGAGGAACTGCAGCAAACAAACATGATATTTCTGTTTGTATAGATGACATTTTAGGCACTTGCCTAAAAAAAGACTTTGCTTTTCTCCAAAACCATTTCTACGGTGATTTTCTCAGTCTATTGCATCCGAATTCCACACCAATTTGTCCGTATATGCCTGGATGAAAACAAAAATATCCGGTTATGTTTTGGCTAACTATATCCAAGATATGGCTACAGCCTCAGTGTTTGTGTTTTCTGCATATTATTCACAGACTTTATTATTTTGAGTGTTTTTATCTGGGAACATTTAATTTTGTACCCTAGAAAACTGATTGGTTCCACATGGAGACACCAGCTCTACACATTCATATTTTCTAGGGACAAAGCTAGAGGAACTGCGGCAAACAAACATGATATTTCTGTTTGAATAGATGACATTTTATGCACTTGCCTAATGAAAGGACTTTGCTTTTTTCCACAACCATATTTACTGAGATTTTCTCGGTCCATTGCATAAGAATTCCACCCCACATTGTAAGGATATGACTGGATGAAACCAGAAATATCCGGTGTGTTTTGGCTAACTCAATCCCAGATATTGCTACAGACTCTGTGTTTGTGTTTTCCGGATATTATCGATGGACTTTATGGATTTCCATGTTTTTTATCAGGGAACATTAAATTTTGTGCTGGGAAACACTAATTGGGTCCACATGGAGACACCAGCTATACACATTCGTATTTTCTAGGCAGAAAGCTAGAGGAACTGAGGCAAACAAACATGATATTTCTGTTTGCATACATGACATTTTATGAACTGGCCGAAGGAAAAGACTTTGCTTTTCTCCAAAACCATTCTTACTGTGATTTTCTCGGTCCAATACATACGAATTCCACACCACTTTCCGGATATGCCAGGATGAAAACAGAAATATCCGGTTGTGTTTTGGCTAACTCAATGCCAGATATTGCTACAGCCTCTGTGTTGGTGTTTTCCGGATATTATCAATGGACTTTATGGTTTTTCATGTCTTTTATCAGGGAACATTTAATTTTTTGCTGGGGAACACTAGTTGGTTCCACATGGAGACACCAGCTCTACACATTCGTATTTTCTGGGGAGACAGCTAGAGGAACTGCAGCAAACAAACATGATATTTCTGTTTATATAGATGACATTTTATGCACTTGGCAAATGAAAAGACTTTGCTTTTCTCCAAAACCATTTTTACTGTGATTATTTTTTCGGTCCATTGCATACGAATTCCACGAAACATTGTCCGGATATGACTGGATGAAACCAGAAATATCCGGTTGTGTTTTGGCTACCACAATGCCAGATATTGCTACAGCCTCTTTGTTTGTGTTTTCCGGATATTATCAACGGACTTTATAGTTTTTCATGTCTTTTATCAGGGTACATTTAATTTTATACTGGGGAACACTAGTTGGTTCCACATGGAGACACCAGCTCTACACATTCGTATTTTCTAGGGAGAAAGCTAGAGGAACTGCAGCAAGCAAACATATTTCTGTTTATATAGATGACATTTTATGCACTTGCCTAAAAAAAGAATTGGCTTTTCTCCAAAACCATTTTTACTGTGATTTTCACGGTCCATTGCCTCCGAATTCCACACCACTTTCCGGATATGCCTGGATGAAAACAGAAATATCCAGTTCTGTTTTGGCTAACTATATCCCAGATATGGCTACAGCCTCAGTGTTTGTGTTTTCTGGATATGATCAACAGACTTTATTGGTTTGACTGTTTTTATCAGGGAACATTTAATTTTGTCCGGTAGAAACACTAATTGGTTCCACATGGAGACACCAGCTCTACACATTCGTATATTCTAGGCAGACAGCTAGAGGAACTGCGGCAAACAAACTTGATATTTCTGTATGAATAGATGACATTTTATGCACTTGCCTAATGAAAAGACTTTGCTTTTCTCCAAAACCATTTTTACTGTGCTTTTTCGGTCCATTACATACGAATTCCACCCCACTTTGTCTGGATATGACTGGATGAAACCAGAAATATCCAGTTGTGTTTTGGCTAACTCAATCCCAGATATTGCTACAGCCTCTGTGTTTGTGTTTTCCGGATATTATCAACGGACTTTATGGTTTTTCATGTTTTCTATCAGGGAACATTTAATTTTATGCTGGGAAACACTAGTCGGTTCCACATAGTGACACCAGCTTTACACATTAGTATTTTCTGGGGAGAAAGCTAGAGGAACTGCGGCAAACAAACATGATATTTCTGTTTATATAGATGACATTTTATGTATTTGCCTAAAAAAAGACTTTGATTTTCTCCAAAACCATTTTTACTGTGATTTTCTCAGTCTGTTGCATGCGAATTCCACACCACTTTGTCCGGATATGCCTGTATGAAAACAGAAATATCCAGTTCTGTTTTGGCTTACTCAGTCCCAGATATTGCTACAGCCGCAGTGTTTGTGTTTTCTGGATATTATCAATGGACTTTATTGTTTTGAATGTTTTTATCAGGGAACATTTAATTTTGTACCGTAGAAACACTAATTGGTTTCACATGGAGAAACGTCTCTAAACATTCTTATTTCTAAGCAGAAAGCTAGAGGAACTGCGGCAAACAAACATGATATTTCTGCTTGAATAGATGATATTTTATTCACTTGCCTAATGAAAAGACTTTGCTTTTCTCCAAAACCATTTTTACTGTGCTTTTTCGGTGCATTGCATACGAATTCCACCCCACTTTGTCTGGATATGACTGGATGAAACCAGAAATATCCGGTTGTGTTTTGGCTAACTCAATCCCAGATATTGCTACAGACTCTGTGTTTGTGTTTTCTGGATATTATCAACGGACTTTATGGTTTTTCATGTTTTCTATCAGGGAACATTTAATTTTATGCTGGGGAACACTAGTTGGTTCCACATGGACACACGTCTCTAAACATTCTTATTTTCTAAGCAGAAAGCAAGAGGAACTGCGGCAAACAAACATGATATTTCTGTTTCTATTTTTTTTTTATTTTTGACAGGCAGAGTGGACAGTGAGAGAGAGAGAGAGAGACAGAGAGAAAGGTCTTCCTTTGCCGTTGGTTCACCCTCTAATGGCCGCCGCGGTAGCGCGCTGCGGCCGGCGCACCACGCTGTTCTGATGGCAGGAGCCAGGTGCTTATCCTGGTCTCCCATGGGGTGCAGAGCCCAAGCACTTGGGCCATCCTCCACTGCACTCCCTGGCCACAGCAGTGAGCTGGCCTGGAAGAGGGGCAACCGGGATAGGATCGGTGCCCCGACCGGGACTAGAACCCGGTGTGCCGGCGCCGTAAGGCAGAGGATTAGCCTAGTGATCCGCGGCGCCGGCCGATATTTCTGTTTCAATAGATGACATTTTATGCACTTGCCTAAAGAAAGAATTTGCTTTTCCACCAAAACCATTTTTACTGTGATTTTCTCGGTCCATTGCATCCGAATTCCACACCACTTTGTCCGGAGATGCCAGGATGAAACCAGAAAAATCCAGTTGTGTTTTCGCTAACTATATCCCAGATATGGCTACAGCATCAGTGTTTGTGTTTTCTGGATATTATCAACAGACTTTATTTGTTTGAGTGTTTTTCTCAGGGAACATTTAATTTTGTACCATAGAAACACTAATTGGTTCCACATGGAGACACCAGCTCTACACATTCGTATTTTCTAGGCAGAAAGCTAGAGGAACTGCAGCAAACAAACGTGACATATCTGTTTGATAGATGACATTTTATGCACTTGCCTAATGAAAAGACTTTGCTTTTCTCCAAAACCATTTTTACTGTGCTTTTTCGGTGCATTGCATACGAATTCCACCACATTTTATCTGAATATGCCTGGATGAAACCAGAAATATCCGGTTGTGTTTTGGCTAACTCAATCCCAGATATTGCTACAGCCTCTGTGTTTGTGTTTTCCGGATATTATCAACGGACTTTATGGTTTTTCATGTTTTCTATCAGGGAACATTTAATTTTATGCTGGGGAACACTAGTTGGTTCCACATGGTGACACCAGCTCTACACATTCGTATTTTCTAGCTAGAAAGCTAGAGGAACTGCAGCAAATAAACATGATACTTTTTGTTTGCATAGATGACATTTAATGTACTTGCCTTAAAAAAGACTTTGCTTTTCTCCAAAACAATTTTTACTCTGATTTTCTCAGTCTATTGCATGCGAATTCCACACCACTTTGTCCGGATATGCCTGGATGAAACCAGAAATATCCAGTTGTGTTTTGGCTAACTATATCCCAGATATGGCTACAGCCTCTGTGTTTGTGTTTTCCGGATATAATCAACGGACTTTATGGTTTTTCATGTTTTCTATCAGGGGACATTTAATTTTATGCTGGGGAACAATAGTTGGTTCCACATGGTGACACCAGCTCTACACATTCGTATTTTCTATGGAGAAAGCCAGAGGAACTGCAGCAAACAAACATGATATTTCTGTTTGTATAGATGACATTTTAGGCACTTGCCTAAAAAAAGACTTTGCTTTTCTCCAAAACCATTTCTACGGTGATTTTCTCAGTCTATTGCATCCGAATTCCACACCAATTTGTCCGTATATGCCTGGATGAAAACAAAAATATCCGGTTATGTTTTGGCTAACTATATCCAAGATATGGCTACAGCCTCAGTGTTTGTGTTTTCTGCATATTATTCACAGACTTTATTATTTTGAGTGTTTTTATCTGGGAACATTTAATTTTGTACCCTAGAAAACTGATTGGTTCCACATGGAGACACCAGCTCTACACATTCATATTTTCTAGGGACAAAGCTAGAGGAACTGCGGCAAACAAACATGATATTTCTGTTTGAATAGATGACATTTTATGCACTTGCCTAATGAAAGGACTTTGCTTTTTTCCACAACCATATTTACTGAGATTTTCTCGGTCCATTGCATAAGAATTCCACCCCACTTTGTAAGGATATGACTGGATGAAACCAGAAATATCCGGTGTGTTTTGGCTAACTCAATCCCAGATATTGCTACAGACTCTGTGTTTGTGTTTTCCGGATATTATTGATGGACTTTATGGTTTTCCATGTTTTTTATCAGGGAACATTAAATTTTGTGCTGGGAAACACTAATTGGGTCCACATGGATACACCAGCTATACACATTCGTATTTTCTAGGCAGAAAGCTAGAGGAACTGAGGCAAACATACATGATATTTCTGTTTGCATACATGACATTTTATGAACTGGCCGAAGGAAAAGACTTTGCTTTTCTCCAGAACCATTTTTACTGCGATTTTCTCGGTCCATTGCATACGAATTCCACGAAATATTGTCCGGATATGACTGGGTGAAACCAGAAATATCCGGTTGTGTTTTGGCTACCACAATGCCAGATATGGAAACAGCCTCTTTGTTTGTGTTTTCCGGATATTATCAACGGACTTTATAGTTTTTCATGTCTTTTATCATGGTACATTTAATTTTATACTGGGGAACACTAGTTGGTTCCACATGGAGACACCAGCTCTACACATTAGTATTTTCTAGGGAGAAAGCCAGAGGAACTGCAGCAAACAAACATGATATTTCTGTTTATATAGATGACATTTTATGCACTTGCCTAAAAAAAGACTTTGATTTTCTCCAAAAACATTTTTACTGTGATTTTCGCGGTCCATTGCCTCCGAATTCCACACCACTTTCCGGATATGCCTGGATGAAAACAGAAATATCCAGTTCTGTTTTGGCTAACTATATCCCAGATATGGCTACAGCCTCAGTGTTTGTGTTTTCTGGATATTATCAACAGACTTTATTGGTTTGAGTATTTTTCTCAGGGAACATTTAATTTTGTACCATAGAAACACTAATTGGTTCCACATGGAGACACCAGCTCTACACATTCGTATTTTCTAGGCAGACAGCTAGAGGAACTGCGGCAAACAAACTTGATATTTCTGTATGAATAGATGACATTTTATGCACTTGCCTAATGAAAAGACTTTGCTTTTCTCCAAAACCGTTTTTACTCTGATTTTCTCATTCTATTGCATGCGAATTCCACCCCACTTTGTCTGGATATGACTGGATGAAACCAGAAATATCCAGTTGTGTTTTGGCTAACTCAATCCTAGATATTGCTACAGCCTCTGTGTTTGTGTTTTCCGGATATTATCGATGGACTTATTGTTTTGAATGTTTTTATCAGGGAACATTAAATTTTGTTCCGTTAAAACACTAATTGGTTCATAATGGGAACACCAGCTCTACAAATTCGTATTTTCTAGGGAGAAAGCTAGAGGAAATGCGGCCAAGAAACATGATATTTCTGTGTGTATAGATGACATTTTATGCACTTGCCTAACGAAAAGACTTTGCTTTTCTTCAAAACCATTTGTACTGTGATTTTCTCGGTTCATTGCATACGAATTCCACACCACTTTGTCCGGATATCACTGGATGACACCAGAAATATCCGGTTGTGTTTGGGCTAACTCAATCCGAAATATTGCTACAGCCTCTGTGTTTGTGTTTTCGGGATATTATCGATGGACTTATTGTTTTGAATGTTTTTATCAGGGAACATTAAATTTTGTACCGTTAAAACACTAATTGGTTCATAATGGGAACACCAGCTCTACACATTCGTATTTTCTAGGGAGAAAGCTAGAGGAACTGCGACAAACAAACATGATATTTCTGTTTGTATCAATGACATTTTATGCATTTGCCTAACGAAAAGACTTTGCTTTTCTCCAAAACCATTTTTACTGTGATTTTCTCAGTCCATTGCATACGAATTCCACACCAGTTTGTCCGGATATGACTGGATGAAACCGGAAATATCTTTTTTTTTTTTTTTTGCTAACTCTATCCCAGATATTGTTACCGCCTCTGTGTTTGTGTATTCCTCATATTATCCACGGACTTTTTTTTTGAATATTTTTATCAGGTGACATTTAATTTTGTTCTGCGAAACGCTTGTTGGTTCCACGTGGAGACACCAGCTCTACATATTTGTAGTTTCTAGAGAGAATGGGAGAGGAACTGCGAAAAACAAACATGATATTTCTATTTCTATAGATGACATTTTTTCGACTTGCCTAATGAAAAGACTTTGCTTTGCTCCAAAACCATTTTTACTGTGAATTTCTCGGTCCATTGCATACGAATTCCACACCACTTTGTCCAGAAGACTGGTTGAAACCAGAAATATCCGGTTGTGTTTTGGCTAACTCATTCCGAAATACTGTGAAAGCCTCTGTGTTTGTGTTTTCTGGATATTATCGATGGACTTTATTGTTTTTAATGTTTTTATCAGGAAACATTTAATTTTGTACTGTTGAAACACTAATTGGTTCCACATGGAGACACCAGCTCCACACATTCTTATTTTCTAGGGATAAAGCTAGAGGAACTGCGGCAAACAAACATGATATTTCTGTTTGTATCGATGACATTTTATGCTCTTGCCTAAACAAAGGACTTTGCTTTTCTCCAAAACCATTTGTACTGTGATTTTCTCAGTCCATTGCATACGAATTCCACACCACTTTGTCCGTATATGACTGGATGAAACCGGAAATATCTGGTTTTGTTTTGGCTAACTCAATCCCAGATATTGCTACAGCCACTGTGTTTGTTTGTTCTTGATATTATCCACAGACTTTTTTGTTTTGAATGTTTTTTATCGGGGAACATTTAATTTTGTGCTTGGAAACACTAATTGGTTCCACATGAAGACACCAGCTCTACACATTCGTAATTAGTTTTTTTTTATTAAACTTTTATTTAATGAATATAAATTTCCAAAGTTCAGCTCATGGGTTACAATGGCTTCCCTCTCCCAAAACTTCCCTCCCACCCACAACCCTCCCCTTTCCCGCTCCCTCTCCCCTTCCAATCACATCATGATTCATTTTCAGTTCTCTTTATATACAAAAGATCAGTTTAGTATAAATTAGGTAACGATTTCAACAGTTTGCCCCCATATAGCAACACAAAGTGAAAAAAAATACTGTTGGAGTACTAGTTATAGCATTAAATAAGAGTGTACAGCACATTAAAGGCAGAGATCTTACATAATATTTTTTTAAATTAATTAATTATCTATGCCATTTCCAATTTAACACCAGGTTTTTTTTTTCATTTCCAATTATCTTTATATACAGAAGATCGATTCAGTATATAATTAGTAAAGATCTCATCAGTTTGTACCCATGCAGAAACACAAAGTGTAAAAATACTCTTTCAGTTCTAGTTATAGAATCACTGCACATTAGACAACACATTAAGGACAGATCCCACATGGGATGTAAATACACAGTGACTCCTGTTGCTGACTTAACAATTTGACACACTTGTTCATGGCGTCAGTAATTACGTTCATAATTTCTACAGAAAACCTATAGGCTTTGCGGCAAACAAACATGATATTTCTGTCTGTATAGATGACATTTTATGCACTTGCCGAACGAAAATACTTGCTGTTCTCCAACACCATTTGCACTGTGATTTTCTCAGTCCATTGCATACGAATTCCACACCACTTTGTCCCGGTAAGACTGGATGTAACCAGAAATATCCGGTTGTGTTTTGGCTAACTCAATCCCAGATATTGCTACAGCCTCTGCGTTTGTGTATTCCTAATATTATCCACGGACTTTATTTTTTTTGAATGTTTTTTTTTCAGGGAACATTTACTTTGGTACCGTTGAAACACTAATTGTTTCCACATGGAGACACCAGTCTACACATTCGTATTTTCTAGGCAGAAAGCTAGAGGAACTGCGGCAAACAAACATGATATTTCTGTTTGTATGGATGACATTTTATGCACTTGCCTAACGAAAAGACTTTGCTTTTCTCCAAATCCATTTTTACTGTGATTTTCACAGTCCATTGCATATGAATTCTACACCACTTTGTCCAGATATGACTGGGTGAAACCAGATATATCTGGTTGGGTTTTGGCTAACTCAACCCAAAATATTGCTACAGCCTCTAAGTTTATGTATTCCTGATATTATGGACGGACTTTATTTTTTTGAATTTTTTTTTCAGGGAACATTTAATTTGTGCTTGGAAACAATAATTGGTTCCATGTGGAGACACCAGCTCTACATATTCGTATTTTCTAGGGAAAAACCTAGACGAACTGCGGCAAACAATCATGATATTTCTGTTTGCATAGATGACATTTTATGCATTTTATTGCCTAACGAAAAGACTTTGCTTTTCTCCAAAACTATTTGTACTGTGGTTTTGTCGGTCCATTGTATACCAATTCCACACCACTTTGTCTGGATATGACTGGATGAATCCAGAAATATCTGGTTGTGTTTTGGCTAACTCAATTCGAAATATTACTATAGCCTCTGTGTTTGTGTTTTCCGGATATTATCAATGGACTTTATTTTTTTCAATGTTTTTTTTCAGGGAACATATAATTTTGTGCTTGGAAACACTAATTGGTTCCACATGAAGACACCAGCTCTACACATTCGTATTTTCTATGGAGAATGCTAGAGGAATTACGGCAAACGAACATGATATTTCTGTTTCTGTAGATGACATTTTATGTACTTGCCTAATGAGAAGACTTTGCTTTTCTCCAAAACCATTTTTACTGTGATTTTCTCGGTCCATTGCATACGAATTCCACACCAGTTTGTCTGGATATGACTGCATGAAACCAGAAATATCCGGTTTTGTTTTGCCTAACTCAATCCCAGATATTGCTACAGCCTCTGTGTTTGTGTATTCCTGATATTATCCACAGACTTTATTGTTTTGAATGTTTTTTTTTATTAGGGAACCTTTAATTTTGTACCATTGTAACACTAATTGTTTTCACATGGAGTCACCAGCTCTACGTATTCATATTTCTAGGTAGAAAGGTAGAGGAACTGCGGAAAATATACATGATATTCCTGTTTGTATAGATGACATTTTATGCACTTGCCTAACGAAAAGACTTTGCTTTTCTCCAAAACCATTTGTACTGTGATTTTCTCGATCCATTGCATACGTATTCCACACCACTTTGTCCGGATATGACTGGATGTAAACGGAAATATGCGGTTTTCTTTTGGCTAACTCAATCCCGGGTATTGCTACAGCCTCTGCGTTTGTTTTTTCTTGATATTATCCACAGACTTTTTTCTTTTCATTGTTTTTTTTAATCGTGGAACTTTTTATTTTGTGCTTGGATACTGTAATGGGTTCCACATGAAGTCACCAGCACTACATATTCGTATTTTCTAGGGAGAAAGCTAGAGGAACTGCGTCAAACAAACATGATATTTTTGTTTGTATCGATGATATTTTATCTACTTCCCTTATGAAAAGACTTTGTTTTTCTAAAAAAACATTTTTACTGTGATTTTCTAGTTCCATTGCATACAAATTCCACACCAGTTTGTCCGGATATGACTGCGTGAAACCGGACATATCTGGTTTTGTTTTGCCTAACTAAACACCAGATATTGATACGGCCTCTGTGTTTGTGTAAGCCTGATATTATTCACAGACTTTAATGATTTGAATATTTTTATAAGGGTACATTTAATTTTGTACCATTGAAATAACAATTGTTTCCACATGGAGACACCAGCTCTACACATTCATATTTTCTAGGGAGAAAGAGAGAAGGAACTGCGGCAAACAAACATGATATTTCTGTTTGTATAGATGACATTTTATGCACTTGCCTAACGAAAAGACTTTGCTTTTCTGCAAAACCATTTGTATTTTGATTTTCTCGGTCCATTGCATATGAATTCCACAACAGTTTGTCCGGAAATGACTGGATGTAACCGGAAATATCCGGTTTTGTTTTGGCTAACTCAATCCCAGATATTGCTACAGCCTCTGTGTTTGTGTTTTCCGGATATTATCCACAAACTTTATTGTTTTAAATGTTTTTTTAACAGGGAACATTTAATTTTGTACCGTTGAAACACTAATTTTTTCCACATGGAGACACCAGCTCTACACATTCATATTTTCTAGGGAGAAAGCTAGAGGAACTGCGGCAAACAAACATGATATTTCTGTTTGTATCGATGACATTTTATACACAAGCCTAACGAAAAGACTTTGCTTTTCTCCAAAACCATTTTTACTGTTATTTTCTCGGTCCATTGCATATGAATTCCACAACCCTTTGTCAGGATATGACTGGGTGAAACCGGAAATATCGGGTTGTGTTTTGGCTAACTCTGTCCCAGATATTGCTACAGCCTCTGAGTTTGTTTTTTCTGGATATTATCCACAGACTTTATTATGTTGAATGTTTTTTATTAGGGAACATTTCATTTTGAGCTTGTATAGAGTAATTAGTTCCACATGGAGACACCAGCTCTACACATTCGTATTTTCTAGGGAGAAAGCTAGAGGAACTGCGGCAAAGAAACATGATATTTCTGTTTGTATCGATGACATTTTATGCACTTGCCTAGTGAAAAGACTTTGCTTTTCTCCAAAACCATTTGTACTGTGATTTTCTCGGTCCATTTCATATGAATTCCACACCACTTTGTCCGGATATGACTGGATGAAACTAGAAATATCCGGCTGTGTTTTGGCTAACTAAATCCTAAATATTGTGAAAACCACTGTGTCTGTGTTTTCTGGATATTATCGATGGACTTTATTGTTTTAAATATTTTTTCAGGGAACATTTAATTTTGTACCGTAGAAACACTAATTGGTTCATCATGGGGACTCCAGCTCTACACATTCGTATTTTCTATGGAGAAAGCTAGAGGAACTGCGGCAAACATACGTGATATTTCTGTTTGTATAGATGACATTTTATGCACTTCCCACACGTAAAGACTTTGCTTTTCTCTAAAACCATTTTTACTTTGATTTTCTCTGTCCATTGCATACAAATTCCACACCAGTTTGTCCGGATATGACTGGATGAAACCGGAAATATCTGGTTTCCTTTTTGCTAATTCAAACCCAGATATTCCTACAGCCTCTTTGTTTGTGTATTCCTGATATTATCTACGGACTTTATTTTTTTTCAATGCTTTTTTCCAGGGAACATTTAATTTTGTGCTGTGAAATACTAATTTTTTCCACATGGAGACAGCAGCTCTACACATTTGTATTTTCTAGGGAGAAAGCTAGAGGAACTGTAGCAAACAAACATGATATTTCTGTTTGTATCGATGACATTTTAAGCACTTGCCTAACGAAATGACTTTGCTTTTCTCCAAAAACATTTTTTACTGTGATTTTCTTCGTCCATTGCATACGAATTCCACACCAGTTTGTCCGGATATGACTGGATGAAACCGGAAATATCCGGTTGTGTTTTGTCTAACTCAATCCCGGGTATTGTTACTACTTCTGTGTTTGTGTATTCCTGATATTATTCACAGAATTTATTGTTTGAATGTTTTTTATCAGGGAACATTTAGTTTTCTGCATGGAAACACTAATTGTTTCAAAATGGGAACACCAGCTCTACAGATTCGTATTTTCTAGGGAGAAAGCTAGAGGAACTGCGGCAAACAAACATGATATTTCTGTTTGTATAGATAACATTTTATGCACTTGCCTAACGAAAAGACTTTGCTTTTCTCCGAAACCATTTGTACTGTGATTTTCTCGATCCATTGCATACGTATTCCACACCACTTTGTCCGGATATGACTGGATGTAAACGGAAATATGCGGTTTTGTTTTGGCTAACTCAATCCAGATATTGCTACAGACTCTGTGTTTGTTTTTTCTTGATATTATCCACAGACTTTTTTCTTTTCATTGTTTTTTTATCGTGGAACTTTTTATTTTGTGCTTGGATACTGTAATTGGTTCCACATGAAGACACCAGCACAACATATTCATATTTTCTAGGGAGAAACCTAGAGGAACTGCGGCAAAGAAACATGATATTTCTGTTTGTATCGATGACATTTTATGCACTTGCCTAGTGAAAAGACTTTGCTTTTCTCCAAAACCATTTGTACTGTGATTTTCTTGGTCCATTTCATATGAATTCCACACCACTTTGTCCGGATATGACTGGATGAAACTAGAAATATCCGGCTGTGTTTTGGCTAACTAAATCCTAAATATTGTGAAAACCACTGTGTCTGTGTTTTCTGGATATTATCGATGGACTTTATTGTTTTAAATATTTTTTCAGGGAACATTTAATTTTGTACCGTAGAAACACTAATTGGTTCATCATGGGGACTCCAGCTCTACACATTCGTATTTTCTAGGGAGAAAGCTAGAGGAACTGTGGCAAACAAACGTGATATTTTTGTTTGTATACATGACATTTTATGCACTTCCCAAACGTAAAGACTTTGCTTTTCTCCAAAACCATTTTTACTTTGATTTTCTCTGTCCATTGCATACAAATTCCACACCAGTTTGTCCGGATATGACTGGATGAAACCGGAAATATCTGGTTTTCTTTTTGCTAATTCAAACCCAGATATTCCTACAGCCTCTTTGTTTGTGTATTCCTGATATTATCTACGGACTTTATTTTTTTGAATGCTTTTTTTCAGGGATCATTTAATTTTGTGCTGTGAAACACTAATTTTTTCCACATGGAGACAGCAGCTCTACACATTCGTATTTTCTAGGGAGAAAGCTAGAGGAACTGCGGCAAACAAACATGATATTTCTTTTTGTATGGATGACATTTTAAGCACTTGCCTAACGAAACGACTTTGCTTTTCTCCAAAACCATTTTTACTGTGATTTTCTTCGTCCATTGCATACGAATTCCACACCAGTTTGTCCGGATATGACTGGATGAAACCGGAAATATCCGGTTGTGTTTTGGCTAACTCAATCCTGGGTATTGTTACCGCCTCTGTGTTTGTGTATTCCTGATATTATCCACAGAATTTATTGTTTGAATGTTTTTTATCAGAGAACATTTAGTTTTCTGCATGGAAACACTAATTGTTTCAAAATGGGAACACCAGCTCTACAGATTCGTATTTTCTAGGGAGAAAGCTAGAGGAACTGTGGCAAACAAACATGATATTTCTTTTTGTATAGATGACATTTTATGCACTGGCTTAAGGAAAAGACTTTGTTTTACTCCAAAACCATTTTTACTGTCATTTTCTCGGACCATTGCATACGAATTCCACACCAGTTTGTCCGGATATGATTGGATGAAATCGGAAATATCCGGTTTTGCTTTGGCTAACTCAATCCCAGATATTGCTACAGCCTCTGTGTTTTTTTTTTCTGGATATTATCGATGGACTTATTGTTTTGAATGTTTTTGAAAGAATTAGGCAGGTTAGGCAGGTTTAAGATGGAGTGGCTTGAGCTAACTGCATATTGTTCTGCTTTTGTACAATTTGACTGGGCTTGCAATAAACTTGCAAGAAATGTGACTGCTTTCATAAGATGGCTGAGCTTGCAATATGTAACCGTTTTTAGGAACTATAAAGGCTGAAGTTAACAGAAAATGTACCCAACCTATATCCTGTTACAACACTACAAGTTACCACACACTACATACCCGGCTTGACGACCCCTGCCCTTGCTTGCTCAAGCTAAAGATAAAAACCGCAAGGCACGTACAGCATGTAACTTCTTCCTTTATCCTGTAATCATTTAGGTTACCCAATGAAATTGTAACATAGTGGAAATATGCTAATGTTGTGGTTTTAAGCCTTAAATACTCTGTGAAACTGATGATCGGGGCCGCTCTCTCTGCACTAAACTAGAGGGTGATGCTGAGACGGCCCATTTGCAAATGAAATAAACTTCCCTCTTGCCTTTTGCATCGATTGGTGTGGAGATCGTGTATCTGGGGTTCGGTCGATTTGTGGGACTCCTGCTTCGGGGGTCCTACATTTTGGGGGCTCGTCCGGGATGCAGACCCCCCCCCCAGATTCACCCTCCATCTCCCAATTGGAGGTAAGTCTTTTCTGTTCCGTGTATTTTTGTGTGTTCCATTGTCTATCTTCCCCGGGCGCCTGGCGTACGGGTGTTTGTGTTTGCGGGCGCTGGGCGCCGAAAGAGTAGAGAGCCAGTAGAAGGAAAGGACAGACGTGTCCAGGACCCCTGGCTCGAGCCTCTGGAGGACGCTCCAGTGGCAGTCCGGGAGGAGAAGGAGGTGGATTTTGTCTCCCTCCTTCTTCGGGAGAGCCTGGCTGCTAGGCAGCCGCTCCCGAGCCTGCCTGTCAGGCGGCTGCTCCCATCGGAGGTTTTGGTTTCAGTTTTGTCTCGTTCCATAGTCGCGCGCAGTGTGTTTGTGTGTTTTGTAATTGTGTTCTGTGTTATAATTTACTTACCTTTCTTCTCCAATATGGGACAGGGATTAACTACACCTCTAAGCCTCACTTTAGGTCATTGGAAAGAGGTCCGGGAGCGGGCCCAAAACTTGTCTGTGAGAGTGCAGAAGAAGAATTGGACAGGTTTTTGTACGTCCGAATGGCCAGCCTTCAATATCGGGTGGCCACGGGATGGGACTTTTGACTCTCGTATTATCTTACAGGTGAAAAGCCAGGTCTGTAAGGAAGGGAAAGAGGGGCACCCGGATCAAGTGCCCTACATCTTTGTGTGGGAGGACCTGGCACAAAACCCCCCAAAATGGGTAAAACCTTTCCTCTTCTCCAACAGGGTGGTGGTGGTGGAGCTCGATCCCGCTACACCCGCCACCGCCCAGGTTTTAACAGGGTTAATCGAATCTATCCTTTTGACCCACCAACCGACTTGGGATGATTGCCAGCAGCTTTTGCAGGCCCTCCTGGCCACGGAAGAAAGACAACGAGTTCTCACGGAAAATCGGAAGAGCGTTCCGGGGGACAATGGTCAACCCACCCAACTGCCAAACGAAATTGATGCAGCTTTTCTGTTAACCAGATCAGATTGGGATTTCAATATGGCAGCCGGTAGGGAACGACTCCGTCTCTATCGCCAGATTCTCCTGACAGGTCTCAAAGGGGCAGGGAGACGCCCTACCAATTTGGCTAAGATACGAGCCATAATCCAGGGTAAGGGAGAGACCCCGGCGGGGTTTCTGGAGAGGTTAATGGAGGGATACCGAATGTACACCCCGTTTGATCCCCAGGCCCCAGACCGACAGTCGGATGTAATAATGTCTTTCATAGGCCAGTCGGCCCCAGACATCCGGACGCGGCTGCAGAGGCTGGAGGGCCTACAGGGCTATACATTGCCGGACCTCCTAAAGGAAGCAGAAAGAATTTTCAATAAGAGAGAAAAGAGGAAAAAACCGCGGTTAGGTCGTGACCAATGCACGTACTGCAAGGAGAAAGGACACTGGTATAGAGACTGTCCAAATAAAAAATGCCACCAGAGAAAAGAGGAAAAAGGACATTCCAGTCCTTCTACTGGAGGAGGACAATGACTGGGGGGGGTCAGGGCCAGGAGCCTCCCCCTGAGCCCCGGGTAACCTTAAGAATGGGAGGCCCCGCTAGCACCTGAGTGGCTAGAAAAATTTCCGGGGTCCTGGGCAGAGACTGGGGGAATAGGATTAGCAATTCAGCAGCCACCCATAATAGTAAATGTAAAGCCCACGGCTGAACCAATATCTGTGCGGCAGTACCCTATGACCAAGAAAGCAAAAGATGGGATTCGGCCCCATATTAAGAGACTGTTGGACTTGAAAATATTAAAGCCTTGCCAGTCCCCCTGGAACACGCCGTTATTGCCGGTAAGGAAACCAGGCACTAATGATTTCCGACCTGCGCAGGACTTACGCGAGGTAAATCGCCGGGTTGAAGATATACACCCGACAGTGCCAAATCCGTATAACTTGCTGAGTACCTTGCCCCCGTCATGTACCTGGTATACAGTGTTAGATTTAAAAGACGCTTTCTTTTGCCTGAGACTGAGCCCCCAGAGCCAACCCTTACTTGCCTTCGAGTGGAAGGATCCGAAGACCGGATTTTCGGGGCAATTGACTTGGACATGGCTTCCTCAGGGATTCAAGAACCCGCCCACACTATTCAAAATAACGACCTCCCTCAATCCCGCCACGCTGCTACCGGAACCAGGAGACCAAACGCAGGTCAGTCATAACTGTCAACAGGTGCTGACCGAAGTCCATGGGGCCCGAGAAGACCTGACAGATCGGCCCCTACCAGATGCTGAGTACACCTGGTATACTGATGGCAGCAGCTTCCTCCATCAAGGTGAGAGGAGGGCAGGGGCGGTGGTGGTCGACGGGAAGGCTGTTGTTTGGGCCTCTGCCTTACCACCAGGCACTTCAGCCCAAAAAGCTGAGTTAATTGCACTAACTCAAGCCCTAAAACGGGCAAAGGCAAGGAGAGTAAACATTTATACGGACAGTCGGCACGCCTTTGCCACTGCACATGTGCATGGTGAAATATACAAAAGAAGGGGACTGCTAACTTCGGGAGGCAGAGAAATCAAAAATAAACAAGAAATCCTAGACCTCCTACAGGCCCTCTTCCTACCAAAGAAGGTGAGCATCATGCATTGCCCAGGTCACCAAAAAGGAGAGGACCCAGTGGCACAAGGTAACCGGATGGCAGATGAGGTGGCCAGGGCCAGTGCCTTAGGTAGCGACGTGTTAAACTTTAACGCGCTGAACTCCCCCAGCCGGGAGCCGGGATGGACTTATACCAAACAGGATGTGGCAGCTATACAAAGGCTGGGGGGAATATATAATGAAGCTACTAAAAATTGGAAGATACAGGACAAGGTTGTGCTACCCAAAGAGGAAACTAAGAGACTAGTACAAGATTTACACAGATGGACCCACTTAGGATATAAAAAGCTAAAAACTTTGCTGAACAGAGAAGAGACTTCTCATTGTTTATTAGGGCTAGATACAGCGGTAAAGCAAACCATAGAGGCCTGCATCCCATGTGCCAAAGTAAATCCCAAATGCTCCAAAATACCTGAAGGAATAAGAGTGCGGGGAGCTAGACCAGGAAAAAGGAAACGGCACAAGTGGTGAAAAAAAAAAAACTGTTAGAAGAAATCTTCCCGCGGTTTGGCTTACCTAAGGTATTGGGGTCAGATAATGGACCCGCTTTCGTCTCCCGGGTAAGCCAGTTGGTGGCCAAGGTGCTGGGGATTGATTGGAAATTACATTGTGCATACAGACCCCAGAGTTCAGGTCAGGTAAAACGTATGAACAGAACAATAAAAGAGACCTTAACTAAATTAATAGTGGAGACTGGCACTAGAGACTGGGTCGAGTTGCTGCCGATGGCTTTGTTTAGGGCTCGTAATACACCTTCTATATGTGGATTAACACCTTATGAAATATTGTATGGAGGTCCCCCACCCGCGGCGGATTTGTTAGGACCCATTGCTGACTCTTTTGCAACTTCCCCTACCCTGTAGACTCGCTTCCGTGCCTTGCAGCTGATTCACAAGCACATGGGAAAGCAGCTGGTGGCTGCCGCATATTGGTCCAGGGGTTTCGTGCTCCCACACTCGTTCCAGGCTGGGGACACCGTCTATGTTCGCAGGCACCAAAGCACGACTCTTGAGCCGCGCTAGACCACCCCAACAGCGGTAAAAGTCGACGGATTCGCCGCCTGGGTCCACGCGTTCTATGTGAAGCGAGCCCTACTGGAGGAGGACAAAACTCAGGACGATTGCCCCGCTGACCGGACAGTATGGAAGGCACAACACACTCAAAATCCACTCAAGATAAGACTCTTAAAGACTGTTTAGTACTTGTAATACTTTTGATTTTTCTTACCCCGATTATGGGCAGCCCACATACCCCAAGGAGGCTCACGTGGGAGGTGAGATCTGGTACCACTGAGGTCGTGTGGTCCGTTTCCCACGAGGCCCCTTCTGGGACGTGGTGGCCTTCATTGCACCCTGATGTGTGTCAGTTGGTAGCAGGGATAGACACCTGGGATATACCGGACTGGAGCCCAGCCGAAATCCCCAAGGAAGGAGTCCCCGCCAGCGCCGCTGGAGGGTGGATCCCCATGGTCTACGGCGCCAGGTGGCTTGGGTGCAGATATAAGACAAAAAGATGCCAGTTACAACAATAAGAGTTTTACGTGTGCCCTAAGGATGGCAGGTCTACGGAAGAAAGGTGGCGGTGCGGGGGGCCAGAATCTCTTTACTGTAAAGCCTGGGGATGTGAGACCACGGGTCACGCATATTGGAAACCCTCCTCTAGTTGGGATTGGATTACTGTGCACCGTAATTTCACCCCGGGAACAGGGCCCTCCTGCTCTATGCCCCTAAACATTTCCTTCACAGAAAAGGGAAAAAAGGCCAACATTGCTGACTGGAAAAGGGGAAGGACTTGGGGTTTAAGGTTTTATGTTTCTGACTACGATCCTGGGTTCCAATTTTCCATTCAACTTAAAGAAAAAACTATCTCTCAGTCTATAAGCCCCAACCTAGTGTTGGCGGGGTTGGCGGATCAGAGGCCGAGGCCTGTGTTGGCAGATCAAAGGCCTGTGTCTAGGGTTACACCCCCAAGATCCCAGGGCCAACCCTCGACCTCTCCACCTTCCCTGACGACAGGGGCAGCTGTGAGTCCTAACTCGTCTCCTGCTGTATGGCTGGGCACAGGGGACCGCCTCTTAGGCCTAATACATGGGGCCTTCCAAGCACTAAATGGCTCTGACCCCGATAGGACCCGGGATTGCTGGCTGTGCCTTGCCACACTTCCCCCTTATTATGAGGGAGTAGCTGTCGTTGGGAATTGGACCAACCTACTATTGTCCCTCCCCAGTGCTCCAATCTTCCATCCCACCGACTAACTCTTACAGAAGTATCAGGACAGGGACTTTGCGTAGGCTCCATTCCCCCTCAATATCAGGGCCTCTGTAATAAAACTATGACTCTCAAACCAGGCACCTATTATTTAACAGGACCAAATGGGACATTTTGGGCATGCAATACAGGCCTAACCCCCTGCTTGGCAGGACAAACTCATAATCAAACTCATGAATGGTGCGTCATGGTTGAGGTATGGCCTCGGGTCACACTACATGACCCTGAGGAAGTCTACCGACAATATGAGGGAAATCTCCGGCTCCCTAGGAAACCCCTAACCATAACGCTAGCCCTCATATTGGGAGGACTCACAGTCAGGGGCATCGGAGCAGGCATAGGTACCGGAGCCACTGCTCTGTCAAAGACAAATCAGTTTCACCTGTTACAGCAAGCTATGCATTCAGATTTACAAGCTTTAGAAGAATCTGTCAGTGCCTTGGAAAAGTCCTTAACTTCACTTTCCGAGGTAGTATTACAAAATAGAAGGGGGCTGGACCTGGTATTTTTAAAGGAAGGGGGACTCTGTGCAGCCCTAAAGGAAGAGTGTTGTTTCTATGCGGATCACACTGGAGTGGTCAGAGATAGCATGGCAAAATTAAGGGAAAGACTAAAACAACGACAGAGCCATTTTGAGGCAGGACAGTCATGGTTTCAGAGCTGGTTTAATTCATCCCCTTGGTTAACAACCCTAATCTCCACCATCACAGGACCCTTAATAATATTACTTTTAATTTTAACCTTTAGACCCTGCATAATAAATAGGCTTCTTCAGTTTATTAAAAGTAAATTGTCTATCACCCACGCCTTGGTCCTGACCCAGCAGTACCAAAGTTTAAAAACGAAGGACATAGAAGAAAAATTTCAGGATGCAGCTATTCCTTAAATTTTAAGATTAAAATTTGCCAAAAACAAGAGGAGGGAATGAAAGAATTAGGCAGGTTAGGCAGGTTTAAGATGGAGTGGCTTGAGCTAACTGCATATTGTTCTGCTTTTGTACAAATTGACTGGGCTTGCAATAAACTTGCAAGAAATGTGACTGCTTTCATAAGATGGCTGAGCTTGCAATATGTAACCGTTTTTAGGAACTATAAAGGCTGAAGTTAACAGAAAATGTACCCAACCTATATCCTGTTACAACACTACAAGTTACCACACACTACATACCCGGCTTGACGACCCCTGCCCTTGCTTGCTCAAGCTAAAGATAAAAACCGCAAGGCACGTACAGCATGTAACTTCTGCCTTTATCCTGTAATCATTTAGGTTACCCAATGAAATTGTAACATAGTGGAAATATGCTAATGTTGTGGTTTAAGCCTTAAATACTCTTTGAAACTGATGATCGGGGCCGCTCTCTCTGCACTAAACTAGAGGGTGATGCTGAGACGGCCCATTTGCAAATAAAATAAACTTCCCTCTTGCTTTTTGCATTGATTGGTGTGGAGATCGTGTATCTGGGGTTCGGTCGATTTGTGGGACACCTGCTTTGGGGGTCCTACAGTTTTATCAGGGAACATTTAATTTTGTGCCGTAGAAACACTAATTTGTTCATCATGGGAACACCAGCTCTACACATTCGTACTTTCAGGGAGAAACCTAAAGGAACTGCGGCAAACAAACATGATATTTCTGTTTGTATCGATGATATTTTATCTACTTGTCTAATGAAAAGACTTTGCTTTTCTCCAAAACCATTTTTTACTGTGATTTTCTCGGTCCATTGCATACGAATTCCACATGACTTTGCACAGATATGACTGCATGAAACCGGAAATATCCGATTGTGTTTGGCTAACTCAATCTCAGATATTGATACAGCCTCTGTGTTTGTGCATTCCTGATATTATCCACGGATTTTATTGTTTTTAATGTTAATTATCAGGGAACATTTAATTTTGTGCTTGGAAACACTAATAGCTTCCCCATGGAGACACCAGCTCTACACATTCTAATTTTCTAGGGAGAAAGCTAGAGGAACTGCGGCAAACAATCATGATATTTCTGTTTGTATCGATGACATTTTATGCTCTTGCCTAACGAAAAGACTTTGCTTTTCTCCAAAACCATTTGTACTGTGATTTTCTCAGTCCATTGCATACGAATTCCATACCACTTTCTCAGGATATGACTGGATGTACCAGAAATAGCTGGTTGTGTTTTGGCTAACTCAATTCCAGATATTGCTACAGCCTCTGTGTTTGTGTATTCCTGATATTATCGATGGACTTTATTGTTTTGAATGTTTTTTTTTCAGGGAACATTTAATTTTTTACCGTGGAAACACTCATTGGTTCATCATGGGGACACCAGCTCTACACATTCATATTTTCTAGGGAGAAAGCTTGAAGAATTGCGGCAAACAAACATGATATTTCTGTTTCTATTATTGACATTTTATGCACTTTCCAAACGTAATGACTTTGCTTTTCTCCAAAACCATTTTTACTGTGATTTTCTCGGTCCATTGCATACGAATTCCACACCACTTTGTCCGGATATGCCTGGATGAAACAGGAAATATCTTGTTTTGTTTTGCCTAACTCAATCCCAGATATTCCTGCAGCCTCTATATTTGTTTTTTCTAAATATTATCAACAGACTTTATTGTATTGAATGTTTTTTATCGGGGAACATTTTATTTTGAGCTTTAATACGGTAATTATTTCCACATGGAGACAGCAGCTCTACACATTCGTATTTTCTAGGGAGAAAGCTAGAGGAACTGCGATAAACAAACATGATATTTCTGTTTGTATAGATGACATTTTATGCACTTCCCTAACGTAAAGACTTTGCTTTTCTCCAAAACTATTTGTACTGTGATTTCTCAGTCCATTGCATACGAATTCCACACAACTTTGTCCGGATATGACTGGAAGAACTGGAAATAATCGCTTTTCTTTTGGCTAACTCAATCCCAGAGATTGCTACAGCCTCTGTGTTTGTGCATTCCTGATAATATCAACGGAATTCATTGTTTTGAATGTTTTTTATCAGGGAACATTTAATTTTGTACCGTTGAAACACTAATTGTTTCCAGATGGAGACACCAGCTCTACACATTCCTATTTTCTAGGGAGAAAGCTAGAGGAACTGCGGCAAACAAATATGATATTTCTGTTTGTATCGATGACATTTTAAGCACTTGCCTAACGAAAAGACTTTGCTTTTCTCCAAAACCATTTTTACTGCGGTTTTCTCGGTCCATTGCATATGAATTCCACACCACTTTGTCCGGATATGACTGCATGAAACCGGAAATATCTGGTGGTGTTTTTTGTCTAAAACAATCTGAATATTGCTACAGTGTCTGTGTTTGTGTATTCCTGATATTATCCACAGATGTTATTTTTTTCAATGTTTTTTTCAGGGAACATTTAATTTTGTGCTTGGAAACACTAATTGGTTCCACATGGAGATAGCAGTACTATATATTCGTATTTTCTAGGGAGAATGCTAGAGGAACTGTGGCAAAGAAACATGATATTTCTGTTTCTATAGATAACATTTTATGCACTTGCCTAACGAATAGACTTTGCTTTTCTCCAAAACCATTTTTACTGTGATTTTCTCGGTCCATTGCATATGAATTCCATACCACTTTGTCAGGATATGACTGGATGTACCAGAAATAGCTGGTAGTGTTTTGGCTAACACAATCCCAGATATTGCTACAGCCTCTGTGTTTGTGTATTCCTGACATTATCGATGGACTTTATAGTTTTGAATGTTTTTTTTTTCAGGGAACATTTAATTTTTTACCGTAGAAACACTCATTGGTTCATCATGGGGACAGCAGCTCTACACATTCATATTTTCTAGGGAGAAAGCTTGAGGAATTGCGGCAAACAAACATGATATTTCTGTTTCTATTATTGACATTTTATGCACTTGCCAAACGTAAAGACTTTGCTTTTCTCCAAAACCATTTTTACTGTGATTTTCTCGGTCCATTGCATACGAATTCCACATCAGTTTGTCTGGATATGACTTGATGAATCCGGAAATATCCGGTTGTGTTTTGGCTAACACTATCAGAAATATTGCTACAGCCTGTGTGTTTGTGTATTCCTGATATTATCCACGGACTTTATTTTTTTCAATGTTTTTTTAACAGGGAACATTTAATTTTTTACCGTTGAAACACTAATTGTTTCCACATGGAGACACCAGCTCTACACATTCGTATTTTCTAGGGAGAAAGCTAGAGGAACTGCAGTAAACAAACATGATATTTCTGTTACTATAGATAACATTTTATGCACTTGCCTAACGGAAAGACTTTGCTTTTCTCCAATACCATTTTTTACTGTGATTTTCTCAGTCCATTGCATACGAATTCTACACCAGTTTGTCCAGATATGACTGGGTGAAACCAGATATATCTCATTGTGTTTTGGCTAACTCAATCAGAAATATTGCTACAGCTTCTAAGTTTGTGTATTCCTGATATTATAGATGGACTTTATTTTTTTCAATATTTTTTTCAGGGAATATTTAATTTATAATGGAAACAATAATTGGTTCCACGTGGAGACACCAGCTGTACATATTCGTATGTTCTAGGGAAAAAGCTAGACGAACTGAGGCAAACAATTATGATATTTCTGTTTGCATAGATGATATTTTATACACTTGCCTAACAAAAAGACTTTGCTTTTCTCCAAAACTATTTGTTGTGACTTTGACGGTGCATTATATACGAATTCCACACCACTTTGTCCGGATATGACTGGATGAATCCAGAAATATCTGGTTCTGTTTTGGCTAACTCAATCCGAAATATTACTACAGCCTCTGTGTTTGTGTATTCCTGATATTATCGACGGACTTAATTTTTTTCAATGTTTTTTTTCTGGGAACATATAATTTTGTGCTTGGAAACACTAATTGGTTCCACATGAAGACACCAGCTCTACACATTCGTATTTTCTATGGAGAAAGTTAGAGGAATTGCGGAAAACGAACATGATATTTCTTTTTCTTAGATGACATTTTATGCACTTGCCAAACGAGAAGACTTTGCTTTTCTCCAAAACCATTTTTACTGTGATTTTCTCGGTCCATTGCATACGAATTCCACACCAGTTTGTCAGAATATGACTGGATGAAACCGGAAATACCCGGTTTTGTTTTGGCTAACTCAATCCCAGATATTGCTGCAGACCCTATGTTTCTGAATTCCTGATATTATCCACGGACTTTATTGTTATGAATGTTTTTATCAGGGAACATTTAATTTTGTGCTGTGAAACACTAATTTTTTCCAAATGGAGACACCAGCTCTACATATTTGTATTTTCTAGGGAGAAAGCTAGAGGAACTGCGGCAAACAAATATGATATTTCTGTTTGTATCGATGATATATAATCTACTTCCCTAATGAAAGACTTTGCTTTTCTCCAAAACCATTTTTACTGTGATTTTCTCGGTCCATTGCATACGAATTCCACACCAGTTTGTCAGAATATGACTGGATGAAACCGGAAATACCCGGTTTTGTTTTGGCTAACTCAATCCCAGATATTGCTGCAGACCCTATGTTTCTGAATTCCTGATATTATCCACGGACTTTATTGTTATGAATGTTTTTATCAGGGAACATTTAATTTTGTGCTGTGAAACACTAATTTTTTCCAAATGGAGACACCAGCTCTACATATTTGTATTTTCTAGGGAGAAAGCTAGAGGAACTGCGGCAAACAAATATGATATTTCTGTTTGTATCGATGATATATAATCTACTTCCCTAATGAAAGACTTTGCTTTTCTCCAAAACCATTTTTACTGTGATTTTCTCAGTCCATTGCATACGAATTCCACACCATTTGTCCGGATATGACTGGATGAATTCGGAAATATCCGGTTGTGTTTTGGCTAACTCAATCTGAAAATTTGCTACAGCCTCTGTGTTTGTGTATTCCTGATATTATCCACGGACTTTATTTTTTTCAATGTTTTTTAACAGGGAACATTTAATTTTGTACTGTTGAAACACTAATTGTTTCCACAGGGAGACACCAGCTCTACACATTCGTGTTTTCTAGGGAGAAAGCTAGAGGAACTGCGGCAAACAAACATGATATTTCTGTTTGTATAGATGACATTTTATGAACTTGCCTAACTAAAAGACTTTGCTTTTCTCCAAATCCACTTTTACTGTGATTTTCTCAGTCCATTGCATACGAATTCTACACCCTTTGTCCGGATATGACTGGGTGAAACCAGATATATCTGGTTGGGTTTTGGCTAACTCAATCCGAAATTTTGCTACAGCCTCTAAGTTTGTGTATTCCTGATATTATCCACAGACTTTATTGTTTTGAATATTTTTTTCAGGGAACATTTAAATTTGTGCTGTGAAACAGTAATTGTTTCCACATGGAGACACCAGCTCTACATATTTGTGTTTTGTAGGGAGAAAGCTAGAGGAACTGCGGCTAAAAAACATGATATTTCTGTTTGTGTATGATATTTTATCTACTTCCCTAATGAAAGACTTTAAAGCATTTGTACTGTGATTTTCTCGGTCCATTGAATACAAATTCCACAATTTGTCAGGATATGATTGGATTTAACAGAAATATCTGGTTGTGTTTTAGCTAACTAAATCCGATTATTGTGAAAGACTCTGTGTTTTTGTGTTTTCTGGATATTATCGATGGACTCATTGTTTTGAATGTTTTTATCAGGGAACATTTAATTTTGTGCTGTGAAACACTACTTGGTTCATCATGGGGACACCAGCTCTACACATTCGTATTTTCTAGGGAGAAAGCTAGAGGAACTGCGGCAAACAAACATGATATTTCTGTTTGTATAGATGACATTTTATGCACTTGTCTAATGAAAAGACTTTGCTTTTCTCCAAAACCATTTTTACTGTGATTTTCTCGGTCCATTGCATACGAATTCCACATGACTTTGTCCGGATTTCACTGGATGAAACCGGAAATATCCAGTTGTGTTTTGGCTAACTCAATCACAGATAATGCTACAGCAACTCTGTTTGTGTTTTCCGGATATTATCAACGGATTTATTGTTTTGAATTTTTTTTATCAGGGAACATTTAATTTTATGCTTGCAAACTCTAATTGGTTCCACATGGAGACACCAGCTCTACACATTCTTATTTTCTAGGGAGAAATCTAGAGGAAATGCGGTAAACAAACATAATATTTCTGTTTGTATAGATGACATTTGATACACTTGCCTAACGAAAAGACTTTGCTTTTCGCCAAAACCACTTTTACTGTGATTTTCTCAGTCCATTGCATACGAATTCTACACCCTTTGTCCGGATATGACTGGGTGAAACCAGATATATCTGGTTGGGTTTTGGCTAACTCAATCCGAAATTTTGCTACAGCCTCTAAGTTTGTGTATTCCTGATATTATCCACAGACTTTATTGTTTTGAATATTTTTTTCAGGGAACATTTAAATTTGTGCTGTGAAACAGTAATTGTTTCCACATGGAGACACCAGCTCTACATATTTGTGTTTTGTAGGGAGAAAGCTAGAGGAACTGCGGCTAAAAAACATGATATTTCTGTTTGTGTATGATATTTTATCTACTTCCCTAATGAAAGACTTTAAAGCATTTGTACTGTGATTTTCTCGGTCCATTGAATACAAATTCCACAATTTGTCAGGATATGATTGGATTTAACAGAAATATCTGGTTGTGTTTTAGCTAACTAAATCCGATTATTGTGAAAGACTCTGTGTTTTTGTGTTTTCTGGATATTATCGATGGACTCATTGTTTTGAATGTTTTTATCAGGGAACATTTAATTTTGTGCTGTGAAACACTACTTGGTTCATCATGGGGACACCAGCTCTACACATTCGTATTTTCTAGGGAGAAAGCTAGAGGAACTGCGGCAAACAAACATGATATTTCTGTTTGTATAGATGACATTTTATGCACTTGTCTAATGAAAAGACTTTGCTTTTCTCCAAAACCATTTTTACTGTGATTTTCTCGGTCCATTGCATACGAATTCCACATGACTTTGTCCGGATTTCACTGGATGAAACCGGAAATATCCAGTTGTGTTTTGGCTAACTCAATCACAGATAATGCTACAGCAACTCTGTTTGTGTTTTCCGGATATTATCAACGGATTTATTGTTTTGAATTTTTTTTATCAGGGAACATTTAATTTTATGCTTGCAAACTCTAATTGGTTCCACATGGAGACACCAGCTCTACACATTCTTATTTTCTAGGGAGAAATCTAGAGGAAATGCGGTAAACAAACATAATATTTCTGTTTGTATAGATGACATTTGATACACTTGCCTAACGAAAAGACTTTGCTTTTCGCCAAAACCATTTTTACTGTGATTTTCTCGGTCCATTGCATACGAATTCCACACCAGTTTGTCCGGATATGACTGGATGAAACCAGAAATATCCAGTTGTGTTTTGGCTATCTCAATCCGGAATACTGTGAAAGCCTCTGTGTTTGTGATTTCTGGATATTATCGATGGACTTTATTTTTTTGAATGTTTTTATCAGGGAACCTTTAATTTTGTAACGAAGAAACACTAATTGGTTCATCATGGGGAAACCAGCTCTACACATTCGTATTTTCTAGGGAGAATGCTAGAGGAACTGCGACAAACAAACATGATATTTCTGTTTCTATCGATGACATTTTATGCACTTGCCTAACGAAATGATTTTGCTTTCCTCCAAACCATTATTACTGTGATTTTCTTGGTAGATTGCATACGAGTTCCACACCAGTGTTCCGAATATGACCGGATGAAGCCGGAAATATCTGATTTTGGTTTGGCTAACTCAATCCGAAATATTGTGAAAGCCTCTGTGCTTGTGTTTTCAGGATATTATCATAGGACTTTATTGTTTTGAATTTTTTTTATCGGGGAACATTTAATTTAGTGCTTTGATACACTAATTGGTTCCACAAGGAGACACCAGCTCTACACATTCGTATTTTATAGGGAGAAAGCTAGAGGAACTGCGGCAAACAAACATGATATTTCTGTTTGTTTAGACGACATTTTATGCACTTTCCTAAAGAAAAGACTTTGCTTTTCTCCAAAACCATTTTTACTGTGATTTTGTCAGTCCATTGCATACGAATTCCACACCAGTTTGTTCGGATATCACTTGATGAAACCAGAAATATCCCGTTGTGTTTTGGCTAACTCAATCCGGAATACTGTGAAAGCCTCTGTGTTTGTGTTTTCTGGATATTATCGATGGACTTTATTGTTTTGAAAGTTTTTATCAGGGAACCTTTAATTTTGTACTGTTGAAACACTAATTGGTTCATCATGGGGACACCAGCTCTACACATTCGTAATTTCTAGGGAGAAAGCTAGAGGAACTGCGGCAAACAAACATGATATTTCTGTTTGTATAGATGACATTTTATGCACTTGCCTAACGAAATGATTTTGCTTTCCTCCAAACCATTATTACTGTGATTTTCTCGGTACATTGCATACGAGTTCCACACCAGTGTTCCGAATATGACTGGATGAAGCCGGAAATATCTGATTTTGGTTTGGCTAACTCAATCCGAAATATTGTGAAAGCCTCTGTGCTTGTGTTTTCAGGATATTATCGTAGGACATTATTGTTTTGAATTTTTTTTATCGGGGAACATTTAATTTAGTGCTTTGATACACTAATTGGTTCCACAAGGAGACACCAGCTCTACACATTCGTATTTTCTAGGGAGAAAGCTAGAGGAACTGCGGCAAATAAACATCATATTTCTGTTTGTATCAATGACATTTTATGCACTTACCTAACAAAAAGACTTTGCTTTTCTCCATAACCATTTTTACTGTGATTTACTCGGTCCATTGCATATGAATTCAAAACGACTTTTTCCGGATATGACTGGATGAAACTGGAAATATCCGATTTTGTTACAGCTAACTCAATCCCAGATATTGTTACCGCCTCTGTGTTTGTGAATTCCTGATATTATCCACAGACTTTATTGTTTTTAATGTTTATTATCAGGGAACATTTAACTTTGTGCTGAGAAACACTAGTTGGATGCACTTGGAGACACCAGCTCGACATATTTTTATTTTCCATAGAGAAAGCTAGATGAACTGCGGCAAACAAACATGATATTTCTGTTGGTATCGATGACATTTTACGCACTTGCCTAACGAAAAGACTTTGCTTTTCTCCAAAACCATTTTACTGTAATTATCTCGTTCCATTCCATACGAATTCCACACGAGTTTGTCCGGATATGACTGGATGAAACCAGAAATATACAGTTTTCTTTGGCTAACTGAATCCCAGATATTGCTAAAGCCTCTGTGTTTGTTTTTTCTGGATATTGTCCACAGACTTTATTGTTTTGAATGTTTTTTATCGGGGAACATTTAATTTTGTGCTGGGAAACACTAATTTTATTTTGAGCTTGGATACATTAATTGGTTACACATGGAGACACCAGCTCTACACATTTGTATTTTCTAGGGAGAAAGCTAGAGGAACTGCGGCAAACAAACATGATATTTCTGTTTGTATACATGACATTTTATGCACTTGCCTAACGTAAAGACTTTGCTTTTCTTCAAAACCATTTTTACTGTGATTTTCTCAGACCATTTCATACGAATTCCACACCACTTTGTCTGGATATGACTGGATGAATCCAGAAATATCTGGTTGTGTTTTGGCTAACTCAATCCGAAATATAGCTACAGCCTCCGTGTTTGTGTATTCCTGATATTATCCACGGACTTTTTTTTTTGAATTTTTTTAAGGGAACATTTAATTTTGGGCTTGTAAACACTAATTGGTTCACATGGAGACACCAGCTCTACACATTCGCATTTTCTAGGGAGAAAGCTAGAGGAACTGCGGCAAACAAACATGATATTTCTGTTTGTATTGATGACATTTTATGCACTTGCCTAACGAAAATACTTTGCTTTTCTCCAAAACGATTTTTACTGTGAATTTCTCGGTCCATTGCATACAAATTCCAAACCACTTTGTCCGGATATGACTGAAAAGAACCAGAAATATCCGGTTGTCTTTTGGCTAACTCAATCTGAAATACTGTGAAAGCCTCTGTGTTTGTGTTTTCTGGATATTATCGATGGACTTTATTGTTTTGAATGTTTTTTTTTTTTTCAGGGAACATTTAATTTTCTACCGTAGAAACACTACTTGGTTCATCATGGGGACACCAGCTCTACACATTCGTATTTTCTAGGGAGAAAGCTAGAGGAACTGCGGCAAACAAACATGATATTTCTGTTTATAAAAATGACATTTTATGCACTTGCCTAACTAAAAGACTTTGCTTTTCTCCAAAAAAAATTTTACTAAGATTTTTTTGGTTCATTGCATCCGAGTTCCACACCACTTTGTCTGGATATGCCGGGATGAAACCAGAAATATCCGGTTGTGTTTTGGCTAACTGAATCCGAAATATTGTGAAAGCCTCTTTGTTTGGGACTTCTGGATATTATCGATGGACTTTATTGTGTTGTTTATTTTTATCAGGGAACATTTAATTTTGTACCGTAGAAACACTAATTGGTTCATCATGGGGACACCAGCTCTACACATTCGTATTTTCTAGGGAGAAAGCTAGAGCAACTATGCAAACAAACATGATATTTCTGTTTGTATAGATGACATTTTATGCATTTGCCTAATGAAAAGTCTATGCTTTTCTCCAAAACCATTTTTATTGTGATTTTCTCGGTCCATTGCATACGAATTCCACAACAGTTTGTCCGGATATAGCCAGATGAAACCGGAAATATCCAGTTTTGTTTAGGCTAACTCAATCCCAGATATTGCAACAGCCTCTGTGTTTCTGTTTTGAGGATATTATGAACGGATATTTTGTTTTGAATGTTTTTTTATCTGGGAACATTTTATTTTGAGCTTGGATACAGTAATTGGTTCCACGTGGAGACACTCACTCTACGTATTCGTATATTCTAGGTAAAAAACTAGAGGAACTGCGGGAAACAAACATGATATTTTTGTTTGTATAGATGACATTTTATGCACTCGCCTAACGAAAGGACTTTGCTTTTCTCCAAAACCATTTTTACTGTGATTTTCTCGGTCCATTGCATACGAATTCCACACCAGTTTGTCCGGATATAACTGGATGAAACCAGAAATATCTGGTTGTGTTTTGGAAAACACTCTGCGAAATATTGTGATAGATTTTGTGTTTGTGTTTTCAAGATATTATCAATTGACTTTATTGTTTTGAATGTTTTTATCAGGGAACATTTAATTTTGTGCTGGGAAACACTAATTGGTTCCACATGGAGACACCAGTCTACACATTCGTATTTTCTAGGGAGAAAGCTAGAATAACTGCAGTAAACAAACATGATGTTTCTGTTTGTATAGATGACATTTTATGCACTGGCTTAAGGAAAAGACTTTGTTTTACTCCAAAACCAGTTTTACTGCGATTTTCCCGGTTCATTGCATACGAATTCCACCAAACTTAGTCCGGATATGACTGGATGAAACCAGAAATATCCGGTTGTGTTTTGGCTAACTCAATCCCAGATATTGTGAAAGCTTCTGTATTTGTGTTTTCCGGATATTATCAACGGATTTTATGGTTTTGCATGTTATTTATCAGGGAACATTTAATTTTGTACCTTAGAAACACTAATTGGTTCCACACGGAGACACCAGCTCTACACATTTGTATCTTCTAGGGAGAAAGCTAGAGGAACTGCGGGAAACAAACATGATATTTCTGTTTGTATAGATGACATTTTATGCACTTGCATAACGAAAAAAACTTTGCTTTTCTCCAAAACCATTTTTACTGTGATTTTCTCGGTCCATTGCATACGAATTCCACCTCACTTTGTCCGGATATGACTGGATGAAACCAGAAATATCCGTTTTCTTTTTTTTTGGCTTACTATATTCCAGATATTACTACAGACTCTGTGTTTGTGTTTTCTGGATATTATCGATGGATTATATTGTTTTGAATGTTTTTATCAGGGAACACTTAATTTTGTGCTGGGAAACACTAATTGGTTCCACATGGAGACACCAGTCTACACATTCGTATTTTCTAGGGAGAAAGCTAGAATAACTGCAGTAAACAAACATGATGTTTCTGTTTGTATAGATGACATTTTATGCACTGGCTTAAGGAAAAGACTTTGTTTTACTCCAAAACCATTTTTACTGCGATTTTCCCGGTTCATTGCATACGAATTCCACCAAACTTAGTCCGGATATGACTGGATGAAACCAGAAATATCCGGTTGTGTTTTGGCTAACTCAATCCCAGATATTGTGAAAGCTTCTGTATTTGTGTTTTCCGGATATTATCAACGGATTTTATGGTTTTGCATGTTTTTTATCAGGGAACATTTAATTTTGTACCTTAGAAACACTAATTGGTTCCACACGGAGACACCAGCTGTACACATTTGTATTTTCTAGGGAGAAAGTTAGAGGAACTGCGGGAAACAAACATGATATTTCTGTTTGTATACATGACATTTTATGCACTTGCATAACGAAAAAAACTTTGCTTTTCTCCAAATCCATTTTTACTGTGATTTTCTCGGTCCATTGCATACGAATTCCACCTCGCTTTGTCCGGATATGACTAGATGAATCCAGAAATATCCGGTTGTGTTTTGGCTTACTACAACCCAGATATTGTGAAAGCCTCTGTGTTTATGTTTTCCGGATATTATCAACGGAATTTATGTTTTTGCATGTTATTTATCAGGGAACATTTAATTTTGTGCTGGGAAACACTAATTGGTTCCACATGGAGACACCAGCTCTACACATTCGTATTTTCTAGGGAGAAAGCTAGAGGAACTGCGGCAAACAAACATGATATTTCTGTTTGTATAGATGACATTTTATGCACTTTCCTAAAGAAAAGACTTTGCTTTTCTCCAAAACCATTTTTCCTGTGATTTTCTCGGTCCATTACATATGAATTCCACCCCACTTTGTCCGGATATGAGTGGATGAAACCAGAAATATCCGTTTTCTTTTTTTTTTTTTTTTTGGCTTACTATATCCCAGATATTACTACAGACTCTGTGTTTGTGTTTTCTGGACATTATCAACGGACTTTATTGTTTTGAATGTTTTTATCAGGGAACATTTAATTTTGTACCTTAGAAACACTAATAGGTTCAACATGGAGACACCAGTCTACACATTCGTATGTTCTAGGGAGAAAGTTAGAGGAACTGCGGCAAACAAACATGATATTTCTGTTTGTATAGATGACATTTTATGCACTTTCCTAAAGAAAAGACTTTGCTTTTCTCCAAAACCATTTTTACTGTGATTTTCTCAGTCCATTGCATACGAATTCCACCTCGCTTTGTCCGGATATGACTGGATGAAACCAGATATATCCGGTTGTGTTTTGGCTTACTACAACCCAGATATTGTGAAAGCCTCTGTGTTTATGTTTTCCGGATATTATCAACGGAATTTATGTTTTTGCATGTTATGTATCAGGGAACATTTAATTTTGTGCTGGGAAACACTAATTGGTTCCACATGGAGACACCAGCTCTACACATTCGTATTTTCTAGGCAGAAAGCTAGAGGAACTGCGGCAAACAAACATGATATTTCTGTTTGTATAGATGACATTTTATGCACTTTCCTAAAGAAAAGACTTTGCTTTTCTCCAAAACCATTTTTCCTGTGATATTCTCCATCCATTACATATGAATTCCACCCCAGTTTGTCCGGATATGACTGGATGAAACCAGAAATATCCGGTTGTGTTTTGTCTTACTATATCCCAGATATTGCTACAGCCTCAGTGTCTGTGTTTTCTGGATATTATGGATGGATTTTATTGTTTTGAATGTTTTTATCAGGGAACATTTAATTTTGTACTGTAGAAACACTAATTGGTTCCACATGGAGACACCAGTAACACATTCCTATGTTCTAGGGAGAAAGCTTGAGGAACTGCAAATCGATATGATATGTCTGTTTGTATAGATGACACTTTATGCACTTGCGATGGAAAAGACTTTTTGCCTTTCTCTAAAACCATTTTTTACTGTGATTTTGTTGGTCCATTGCATACGAATTCCAACCCACTTTGTCCGGATATGACTGGATGAAACCAGAAATATCCGGTTGTGTTTTGGCTAACTCAATCCCAGATATTGTGAAAGCTTCTGTATTTGTGTTCTCCGGATATTATGAACGGATTTTATGGTTTTGCATGTTTTTTATCAGGGAACATTTAATTTTGTACCGTAGAAACACTAATTGGTTCCACACGGAGACACCAGCTCTACACATTTGTATTTTCTAGGGAGAAAGCTAGAGGAACTGCGGCAAACAAACATGATATTTCTGTTTGTATAGATGACATTTTATGCACTTTCCTAAGAAAAAGACTTTACTTTTCTCCAAAACCATTTTTACTGTGATTTTCTCGGTCCATTGCATACGAATTCCACCTCACTTTGTCCGGATATGAGTGGATGAAACGAGAAATATCCGTTTTCTTTTTTTTTTTTTTTTGCTTACTATATCCCAGATATTACTACAGACTCTGTGTTTGTGTTTTCTGGATATTATCGATGGATTATATTGTTTTGAATGTTTTTATCAGGGAACATTTAGTTTTGTGCTGGGAAACACTAATTGTTTGCACATGGAGACACCAGTCTACACATTCGTGTTTTCTAGGGAGAAAGCTAGAATAACTGCGGTAAACAAACATGATGTTTCTGTTTGTATAGATGACATTTTATGCACTGGCTTAAGGAAAAGACTTTGTTTTACTCCAAAACCATTTTTACTGCGATTTTCCCGGTTCATTGCATACGAATTCCACCAAACTTAGTCCGGATATGACTGGATGAAACCAGAAATATCCGGTTGTGTTTTGGCTAACTCAATCCCAGATATTGCGACGGACTCTGTGTTTGTGTTTTCTGGACATTATCAACGGACTTTATTGTTTTGAATGTTTTTATCAGGGAACATTTAATTTTGTACCTTAGAAACACTAATAGGTTCAACATGGAGACACCAGTATACACATTCGTAAGTTCTAGGGAGAAAGTTAGAGGAACTGCGGCAAACAAACATGATATTTCTGTTTGTATACATGACATTTTATGCACTTGCATAACGAAAAAAACTTTGCTTTTCTCCAAAACCATTTTTACTGTGATTTTCTTGGTCCATTGCATACGAATTCCACCTCGCTTTGTCCGGATATGACTGGATGAAACCAGAAATATCCGGTTGTGTTTTGGCTTACTAAAACCCAGATATTGTGAAAGCCTCTGTGTTTATGTTTTCCGGATATTATCAACGGAATTTATGTTTTTGCATGTTATGTATCAGGGAACATTTAATTTTGTGCTGGGAAACACTAATTGGTTCCACATGGAGACACCAGCTCTACACATTCGTATTTTCTAGGGAGAAAGCTAGAGGAACTGCGGCAAACAAACATGATATTTCTGTTTGTATAGATGACATTTTATGCACTTTCCTAAAGAAAAGACTTTGCTTTTCTCCAAAACCATTTTTCCTGTGATATTCTCCATCCATTACATATGAATTCCACCCCACTTTGTCCGGATATGAGTGGATGAAACCAGAAATATCCGGTTGTGTTTTGTTTTACTATATCCCAGATATTGCTACAGCCTCAGTGTCTGTGTTTTCTGGATATTATCGATGGATTTTATTGTTTTGAATGTTTTTATCAGGGAACATTTAATTTTGTACCGTAGAAACACTAATTGGTTCCACATGGAGACACCAGGAACACATTCCTATGTTCTAGGGAGAAAGCTTGAGGAACTGCAAATCGATATGATATGTCTGTTTGTATAGATGACATTTTATGCACTTGCGATGGAAAAGACTTTTTGCCTTTCTCTAAAACCATTTTTACTGTGATTTTGTTGGTCCATTGCATACGAATTCCAACCCACTTTGTCCGGATATGACTGGATGAAACCAGAAATATCCGGTTGTGTTTTGTCTTACTATATCCCAGATATTGCTACAGCCTCAGTGTCTGTGTTTTCTGGATATTATCGATGGATTTTATTGTTTTGAATGTTTTTATCAGGGAACATTTAATTTTGTACCGTAGAAACACTAATTGGTTCCACATGGAGACAGCAGTAACACATTCCTATGTTCTAGGGAGAAAGCTTGAGGAACTGCAAATCGATATGATATGTCTGTTTGTATAGATGACATTTTATGCACTTGCGATGGAAAAGACTTTTTGCCTTTCTCTAAAACCATTTTTACTGTGATTTTGTTGGTCCATTGCATACGAATTCCAACCCACTTTGTCCGGATATGACTGGATGAAACCAGAAATATCCGGTTGTGTTTTGGCTAACTCAATCCCAGATATTGTGAAAGCTTCTGTATTTGTGTTCTCCGGATATTATGAACGGATTTTATGGTTTTGCATGTTTTTTATCAGGGAACATTTAATTTTGTACCGTAGAAACACTAATTGGTTCCACACGGAGACACCAGCTCTACACATTTGTATTTTCTAGGGAGAAAGCTAGAGGAACTGCGGCAAACAAACATGATATTTCTGTTTGTATAGATGACATTTTATGCACTTTCCTAAGAAAAAGACTTTACTTTTCTCCAAAACCATTTTTACTGTGATTTTCTCGGTCCATTGCATACGAATTCCACCTCACTTTGTCCGGATATGAGTGGATGAAACGAGAAATATCCGTTTTCTTTTTTTTTTTTTTTGCTTACTATATCCCAGATATTACTACAGACTCTGTGTTTGTGTTTTCTGGATATTATCGATGGATTATATTGTTTTGAATGTTTTTATCAGGGAACATTTAGTTTTGTGCTGGGAAACACTAATTGGTTCCACATGGAGACACCAGTCTACACATTCGTGTTTTCTAGGGAGAAAGCTAGAATAACTGCGGTAAACAAACATGATGTTTCTGTTTGTATAGATGACATTTTATGCACTGGCTTAAGGAAAAGACTTTGTTTTACTCCAAAACCATTTTTACTGCGATTTTCCCGGTTCATTGCATACGAATTCCACCAAACTTAGTCCGGATATGACTGGATGAAACCAGAAATATCCGGTTGTGTTTTGGCTAACTCAATCCCAGATATTGCGACGGACTCTGTGTTTGTGTTTTCTGGACATTATCAACGGACTTTATTGTTTTGAATGTTTTTATCAGGGAACATTTAATTTTGTACCTTAGAAACACTAATAGGTTCAACATGGAGACACCAGTCTACACATTCGTATGTTCTAGGGAGAAAGTTAGAGGAACTGCGGCAAACAAACATGATATTTCTGTTTGTATACATGACATTTTATGCACTTGCATAATGAAAAAATCTTTGCTTTTCTCCAAAACCATTTTTACTGTGATTTTCTCGGTCCATTGCATACGAATTCCACCTCGCTTTGTCCGGTATGACTGGATGAAACCAGAAATATCCGGTTGTGTTTTGGCTTACTACAACCCAGATATTGTGAAAGCCTCTGTGTTTATGTTTTCCGGATACTATCAACGGAATTTATGTTTTTGCATGTTATTTATCAGGGAACATTTAATTTTGTGCTGGGAAACACTAATTGGTTCCACATGGAGACACCAGCTCTACACATTCGTATTTTCTAGGGAGAAAGCTAGAGGAACTGCGGCAAACAAACATGATATTTCTGTTTGTATAGATGACATTTTATGCACTTTCCTAAAGAAAAGACTTTGCTTTTCTCCAAAGCCATTTTTCCTGTGATATTCTCGATCCATTACATATGAATTCCACCCCACTTTGTCCGGATATGAGTGGATGAAACCAGAAATATCCGGTTGTGTTTTGTCTTACTATATCCCAGATATTGCTACAGCCTCAGTGTCTGTGTTTTCTGGATATTATGGATGGATTTTATTGTTTTGAATGTTTTTATCAGGGAACATTTAATTTTGTACCGTAGAAACACTAATTGGTTCCACATGGAGACAGCAGTAACACATTCCTCTGTTCTAGGGAGAAAGCTTGAGGAACTGCAAATCGATATGACATGTCTGTTTGTATAGATGACATTTTATGCACTTGCGATGAAAAAGACTTTTTGCCTTTCTCTAAAACCATTTTTACAGTGATTTTGTTGGTCCATTGCATACGAATTCCAACCCACTTTGTCCGGATATGACTGGATGAAACCAGAAATATCCGGTTGTGTTTTGGCTAACTCAATCCCAGATATTGTGAAAGCTTCTGTATTTGTGTTCTCCGGATATTATGAACGGATTTTATGGTTTTGCATGTTTTTTATCAGGGAACATTTAATTTTGTACCGTAGAAACACTAATTGGTTCCACACGGAGACACCAGCTCTACACACTTGTATTTTCTAGGGAGAAAGCTAGAGGAACTGCGGCAAACAAACATGATATTTCTGTTTGTATAGATGACATTTTATGCACTTTCCTAAGAAAAAGACTTTACTTTTCTCCAAAACCATTTTTACTGTGATTTTCTCGGTCCATTGCATACGAATTCCACCTCACTTTGTCCGGATATGAGTGGATGAAACCAGAAATATCCGTTTTCTTTTTTTTTTGGCTTACTATATCCCAGATATTACTACAGACTCTGTGTTTGTGTTTTCTGGATATTATCGATGGATTATATTGTTTTGAATGTTTTTATCAGGGAACATTTAATTTTGTGCTGGGAAACACTAATTGGTTCCACATGGAGACACCAGTAACACATTCCTATGTTCTAGGGAGAAAGCTTGAGGAACTGCAAATCGATATGATATGTCTGTTTGTATAGATGACATTTTATGCACTTGCGATGGAAAAGACTTTTTGCCTTTCTCTAAAACCATTTTTACTGTGATTTTGTTGGTCCATTGCATACGAATTCCAACCCACTTTGTCCGGATATGACTGGATGAAACCAGAAATATCCGGTTGTGTTTTGGCTAACTCAATCCCAGATATTGTGAAAGCTTCTGTATTTGTGTTCTCTGGATATTTTGAACGGATTTTATGGTTTTGCATGTTTTTTGTCAGGGAACATTTAATTTTGTACCGTAGAAACACTAATTGGTTCCACACGGAGACACCAGCTCTACACATTTGTATTTTCTAGGGAGAAAGCTAGAGGAACTGCGGCAAACAAACATGATATTTCTGTTTGTATAGATGACATTTTATGCACTTTCCTAACAAAAAGACTTTACTTTTCTCCAAAACCATTTTTACTGTGATTTTCTCGGTCCATTGCATACGAATTCCACCTCACTTTGTCCGGATATGACTGGATGAAACCAGAAATATCCGTTTTCTTTTTTTTTTTTTTTGGCTTACTATATCCCAGATATTACTACAGACTCTGTGTTTGTGTTTTCTGGATATTATCGATGGATTATATTGTTTTGAATGTTTTTATCAGGGAACATTTAATTTTGTGCTGGGAAACACTAATTGGTTCCACATGGAGACACCAGTCTACACATTCGTATTTTCTAGGGAGAAAGCTAGAATAACTGCGGTAAACAAACATGATGTTTCTGTTTGTATAGATGACATTTTATGCACTGGCTTAAGGAAAAGACTTTCTTTTACTCCAAAACCATTTTTACTGCGATTTTCCCGGTTCATTGCATACGAATTCCACCAAACTTAGTCCGGATATGACTGGATGAAACCAGAAATATCCGGTTGTGTTTTGGCTAACTCAATCCCAGATATTGCGACGGACTCTGTGTTTGTGTTTTCTGGACATTATCAACGGACTTTATTGTTTTGAATGTTTTTATCAGGGAACATTTAATTTTGTACCTTAGAAACACTAATAGGTTCAACATGGAGACACCAGTCTACACATTCGTATGTTCTAGGGAGAAAGTTAGAGGAACTGCGGCAAACAAACATGATATTTCTGTTTGTATAGATGACATTTTATGCACTTTCCTAAAGAAAAGACTTTGCTTTTCTCCAAAACCATTTTTACTGTGATTTTCTCAGTCCATTGCATACGAATTCCACCTCGCTTTGTCCGGATATGACTGGATGAAACCAGAAATATCCGGTTGTGTTTTGGCTTACTACAACCCAGATATTGTGAAAGCCTCTGTGTTTATGTTTTCCGGATATTATCAACGGAATTTATGTTTTTGCATGTTATGTATCAGGGAACATTTAATTTTGTGCTGGGAAACACTAATTGGTTCCACATGGAGACACCAGCTCTACATATTCGTATTTTCTAGGGAGAAAGCTAGAGGAACTGCGGCAAACAAACATGATATTTCTGTTTGTATAGATGACATTTTATGCACTTTCCTAAAGAAAAGACTTTGCTTTTCTCCAAAACCATTTTTCCTGTGATATTCTCCATCCATTACATATGAATTCCACCCCACTTTGTCCGGATATGACTGGATGAAACCAGAAATATCCGGTTGTGTTTTGTCTTACTATATCCCAGATATTGCTACAGCCTCAGTGTCTGTGTTTTCTGGATATTATGGATGGATTTTATTGTTTTGAATGTTTTTATCAGGGAACATTTAATTTTGTACCGTAGAAACACTAATTGGTTCCACATGGAGACACCAGTAACACATTCCTATGTTCTAGGGAGAAAGCTTGAGGAACTGCAAATCAATATGATATGTCTGTTTGTATAGATGACACTTTATGCACTTGCGATGGAAAAGACTTTTTGCCTTTCTCTAAAACCATTTTTTACTGTGATTTTGTTGGTCCATTGCATACGAATTCCAACCCACTTTGTCCGGATATGACTGGATGAAACCAGAAATATCCGGTTGTGTTTTGGCTAACTCAATCCCAGATATTGTGAAAGCTTCTGTATTTGTGTTCTCCGGATATTATGAACGGATTTTATGGTTTTGCATGTTTTTTATCAGGGAACATTTAATTTTGTACCGTAGAAACACTAATTGGTTCCACACGGAGACACCAGCTCTACACATTTGTATTTTCTAGGGAGAAAGCTAGAGGAACTGCGGCAAACAAACATGATATTTCTGTTTGTATAGATGACATTTTATGCACTTTCCTAAGAAAAAGACTTTACTTTTCTCCAAAACCATTTTTACTGTGATTTTCTCGGTCCATTGCATACGAATTCCACCTCACTTTGTCCGGATATGAGTGGATGAAACGAGAAATATCCGTTTTCTTTCTTTTTTTTTTTTGCTTACTATATCCCAGATATTACTACAGACTCTGTGTTTGAGTTTTCTGGATATTATCGATGGATTATATTGTTTTGAATGTTTTTATCAGGGAACATTTAGTTTTGTGCTGGGAAACACTAATTGGTTCCACATGGAGACACCAGTCTACACATTCGTGTTTTCTAGGGAGAAAGCTAGAATAACTGCGGTAAACAAACATGATGTTTCTGTTTGTATAGATGACATTTTATGCACTGGCTTAAGGAAAAGACTTTGTTTTACTCCAAAACCATTTTTACTGCGATTTTCCCGGTTCATTGCATACGAATTCCACCAAACTTAGTCCGGATATGACTGGATGAAACCAGAAATATCCGGTTGTGTTTTGGCTAACTCAATCCCAGATATTGCGACGGACTCTGTGTTTGTGTTTTCTGGACATTATCAACGGACTTTATTGTTTTGAATGTTTTTATCAGGGAACATTTAATTTTGTACCTTAGAAACACTAATAGGTTCAACATGGAGACACCAGTATACACATTCGTAAGTTCTAGGGAGAAAGTTAGAGGAACTGCGGCAAACAAACATGATATTTCTGTTTGTATACATGACATTTTATGCACTTGCATAACGAAAAAAACATTGCTTTTCTCCAATACCATTTTTACTGTGATTTTCTTGGTCCATTGCATACGAATTCCACCTCGCTTTGTCCGGATATGACTGGATGAAACCAGAAATATCCGGTTGTGTTTTGGCTTACTACAACCCAGATATTGTGAAAGCCTCTGTGTTTATGTTTTCCGGATATTATCAACGGCATTTATGTTTTTGCATGTTATGTATCAGGGAACATTTAATTTTGTGCTGGGAAACACTAATTGGTTCCACACGGAGACACCAGCTCTACACATTTGTATTTTCTAGGGAGAAAGCTAGAGGAACTGCGGCAAACAAACATGATATTTCTGTTTGTATAGATGACATTTTATGCACTTTCCTAAAGAAAAGACTTTGCTTTTCTCCAAAACCATTTTTCCTGTGATATTCTCGATCCATTACATATGAATTCCACCCCACTTTGTCCGGATATGAGTGGATGAAACCAGAAATATCCGGTTGTGTTTTGTCTTACTATATCCCAGATATTGCTACAGCCTCAGTGTCTGTGTTTTCTGGATATTATCGATGGATTTTATTGTTTTGAATGTTTTTATCAGGGAACATTTAATTTTGTACCGTAGAAACACTAATTGGTTCCACATGGAGACAGCAGTAACACATTCCTATGTTCTAGGGAGAAAGCTTGAGGAACTGCAAATCGATATGATATGTCTGTTTGTATAGATGACATTTTATGCACTTGCGATGGAAAAGACTTTTTGCCTTTCTCTAAAACCATTTTTACTGTGATTTTGTTGGTCCATTGCATACGAATTCCAACCCACTTTGTCCGGATATGACTGGATGAAACCAGAAATATCCGGTTGTGTTTTGGCTAACTCAATCCCAGATATTGTGAAAGCTTCTGTATTTGTGTTCTCCGGATATTATGAACGGATTTTATGGTTTTGCATGTTTTTTATCAGGGAACATTTAATTTTGTACCGTAGAAACACTAATTGGTTCCACACGGAGACACCAGCTCTACACATTTGTATTTTCTAGGGAGAAAGCTAGAGGAACTGCGGCAAACAAACGTGATATTTCTGTTTGTATAGATGACATTTTATGCACTTTCCTCAGAAAAAGACTTTACTTTTCTCCAAAACCATTTTTACTGTGATTTTCTCGGTCCATTGCATACGAATTCCACCTCACTTTGTCCGGATATGACTGGATGAAACGAGAAATATCCGTTTTCTTTTTTTTTTTTTTTTGCTTACTATATCCCAGATATTACTACAGACTCTGTGTTTGTGTTTTCTGGATATTATCGATGGATTATATTGTTTTGAATGTTTTTATCAGGGAACATTTAGTTTTGTGCTGGGAAACACTAATTGGTTCCACATGGAGACACCAGTCTACACATTCGTGTTTTCTAGGGAGAAAGCTAGAATAACTGCGGTAAACAAACATGATGTTTCTGTTTGTATAGATGACATTTTATGCACTGGCTTAAGGAAAAGACTTTGTTTTACTCCAAAACCATTTTTACTGCGATTTTCCCGGTTCATTGCATACGAATTCCACCAAACTTAGTCCGGATATGACTGGATGAAACCAGAAATATCCGGTTGTGTTTTGGCTAACTCAATCCCAGATATTGCGACGGACTCTGTGTTTGTGTTTTCTGGACATTATCAACGGACTTTATTGTTTTGAATGTTTTTATCAGGGAACATTTAATTTTGTACCTTAGAAACACTAATAGGTTCAACATGGAGACACCAGTCTACACATTCGTATGTTCTAGGGAGAAAGTTAGAGGAACTGCGGCAAACAAACATGATATTTCTGTTTGTATACATGACATTTTATGCACTTGCATAACGAAAAAATCTTTGCTTTTCTCCAAAACCATTTTTACTGTGATTTTCTCGGTCCATTGCATACGAATTCCACCTCGCTTTGTCCGGATATGACTGGATGAAACCAGAAATATCCGGTTGTGTTTTGGCTTACTACAACCCAGATATTGTGAAAGCCTCTGTGTTTATGTTTTCCGGATACTATCAACGGAATTTATGTTTTTGCATGTTATTTATCAGGGAACATTTAATTTTGTGCTGGGAAACACTAATTGGTTCCACATGGAGACACCAGCTCTACACATTCGTATTTTCTAGGGAGAAAGCTAGAGGAACTGCGGCAAACAAACATGATATTTCTGTTTGTATAGATGACATTTTATGCACTTTCCTAAAGAAAAGACTTTGCTTTTCTCCAAAGCCATTTTTCCTGTGATATTCTCGATCCATTACATATGAATTCCACCCCACTTTGTCCGGATATGAGTGGATGAAACCAGAAATATCCGGTTGTGTTTTGTCTTACTATATCCCAGATATTGCTACAGCCTCAGTGTCTGTGTTTTCTGGATATTATCGATGGATTTTATTGTTTTGAATGTTTTTATCAGGGAACATTTAATTTTGTACCGTAGAAACACTAATTGGTTCCACATGGAGACAGCAGTAACACATTCCTCTGTTCTAGGGAGAAAGCTTGAGGAACTGCAAATCGATATGACATGTCTGTTTGTATAGATGACATTTTATGCACTTGCGATGAAAAAGACTTTTTGCCTTTCTCTAAAACCATTTTTACAGTGATTTTGTTGGTCCATTGCATACGAATTCCAACCCACTTTGTCCGGATATGACTGGATGAAACCAGAAATATCCGGTTGTGTTTTGGCTAACTCAATCCCAGATATTGTGAAAGCTTCTGTATTTGTGTTCTCCGGATATTATGAACGGATTTTATGGTTTTGCATGTTTTTTATCAGGGAACATTTAATTTTGTACCGTAGAAACACTAATTGGTTCCACACGGAGACACCAGCTCTACACACTTGTATTTTCTAGGGAGAAAGCTAGAGGAACTGCGGCAAACAAACATGATATTTCTGTTTGTATAGATGACATTTTATGCACTTTCCTAAGAAAAAGACTTTACTTTTCTCCAAAACCATTTTTACTGTGATTTTCTCGGTCCATTGCATACGAATTCCACCTCACTTTGTCCGGATATGAGTGGATGAAACCAGAAATATCCGTTTTCTTTTTTTTTGGCTTACTATATCCCAGATATTACTACAGACTCTGTGTTTGTGTTTTCTGGATATTATCGATGGATTATATTGTTTTGAATGTTTTTATCAGGGAACATTTAATTTTGTGCTGGGAAACACTAATTGGTTCCACATGGAGACACCAGTAACACATTCCTATGTTCTAGGGAGAAAGCTTGAGGAACTGCAAATCGATATGATATGTCTGTTTGTATAGATGACATTTTATGCACTTGCGATGGAAAAGACTTTTTGCCTTTCTCTAAAACCATTTTTACTGTGATTTTGTTGGTCCATTGCATACGAATTCCAACCCACTTTGTCCGGATATGACTGGATGAAACCAGAAATATCCGGTTGTGTTTTGGCTAACTCAATCCCAGATATTGTGAAAGCTTCTGTATTTGTGTTCTCTGGATATTTTGAACAGATTTTATGGTTTTGCATGTTTTTTGTCAGGGAACATTTAATTTTGTACCGTAGAAACACTAATTGGTTCCACACGGAGACACCAGCTCTACACATTTGTATTTTCTAGGGAGAAAGCTAGAGGAACTGCGGCAAACAAACATGATATTTCTGTTTGTATAGATGACATTTTATGCACTTTCCTAACAAAAAGACTTTACTTTTCTCCAAAACCATTTTTACTGTGATTTTCTCGGTCCATTGCATACGAATTCCACCTCACTTTGTCCGGATATGACTGGATGAAACCAGAAATATCCGTTTTCTTTTTTTTTTTTTGGCTTACTATATCCCAGATATTACTACAGACTCTGTGTTTGTGTTTTCTGGATATTATCGATGGATTATATTGTTTTGAATGTTTTTATCAGGGAACATTTAATTTTGTGCTGGGAAACACTAATTGGTTCCACATGGAGACACCAGTCTACACATTCGTATTTTCTAGGGAGAAAGCTAGAATAACTGCATTAAACAAACATGATGTTTCTGTTTGTATAGATGACATTTTATGCACTGGCTTAAGGAAAAGACTTTCTTTTACTCCAAAACCATTTTTACTGCGATTTTCCCGGTTCATTGCATACGAATTCCACCAAACTTAGTCCGGATATGACTGGATGAAACCAGAAATATCCGGTTGTGTTTTGGCTAACTCAATCCCAGATATTGCGACGGACTCTGTGTTTGTGTTTTCTGGACATTATCAACGGACTTTATTGTTTTGAATGTTTTTATCAGGGAACATTTAATTTTGTACCTTAGAAACACTAATAGGTTCAACATGGAGACACCAGTCTACACATTCGTATGTTCTAGGGAGAAAGTTAGAGGAACTGCGGCAAACAAACATGATATTTCTGTTTGTATACATGACATTTTATGCACTTGCATAACGAAAAAAACTTTGCTTTTCTCCAAAACCATTTTTACTGTGATTTTCTCGGTCCATTGCATACGAATTCCACCTCGCTTTGTCCGGATATGACTGGATGAAACCAGAAATATCCGGTTGTGTTTTGGCTTACTACAACCCAGATATTGTGAAAGCCTCTGTGTTTATGTTTTCCGGATATTATCAACGGAATTTATGTTTTTGCATGTTATGTATCAGGGAACATTTAATTTTGTGCTGGGAAACACTAATTGGTTCCACATGGAGACACCAGCTCTACATATTCGTATTTTCTAGGGAGAAAGCTAGAGGAACTGCGGCAAACAAACATGATATTTCTGTTTGTATAGATGACATTTTATGCACTTTCCTAAAGAAAAGACTTTGCTTTTCTCCAAAACCATTTTTCCTGTGATATTCTCCATCCATTACATATGAATTCCACCCCACTTTGTCCGAATATGACTGGATGAAACCAGAAATATCCGGTTGTGTTTTGTCTTACTATTTCCCAGATATTGCTACAGCCTCAGTGTCTGTGTTTTCTGGATATTATCGATGGATTGTATTGTTTTGAATGTTTTTATCAGGGAACATTTAATTTTGTGCTGGGAAACACTAATTGGTTCCACATGGAGACTCCAGTAACACATTCCTATGTTCTAGGGAGAAAGCTTGAGGAACTGCAAATCGATATGATATGTCTGTTTGTATAGATGACATTTTATGCACTTGCGATGGAAAAGACTTTTTGCCTTTCTCTAAAACCATTTTTACTGTGATTTTGTTGGTCCATTGCATACGAATTCCAACCCACTTTGTCCGGATATGACTGGATGAAACCAGAAATATCCGGTTGTGTTTTGGCTAACTCAATCCCAGATATTGCGACGGACTCTGTGTTTGTGTTTTCTGGACATTATCAACGGACTTTATTGTTTTGAATGTTTTTATCAGGGAACATTTAATTTTGTACCTTAGAAACACTAATAGGTTCAACATGGAGACACCAGTCTACACATTCGTATGTTCTAGGGAGAAAGTTAGAGGAACTGCGGCAAACAAACATGATATTTCTGTTTGTATACATGACATTTTATGCACTTGCATAACGAAAAAAACTTTGCTTTTCTCCAAAACCATTTTTACTGTGATTTTCTCGGTCCATTGCATACGAATTCCACCTCGCTTTGTCCGGATATGACTGGATGAAACCAGAAATATCCGGTTGTGTTTTGGCTTACTACAACCCAGATATTGTGAAAGCCTCTGTGTTTATGTTTTCCGGATATTATCAACGGAATTTATGTTTTTGCATGTTATGTATCAGGGAACATTTAATTTTGTGCTGGGAAACACTAATTGGTTCCACATGGAGACACCAGCTCTACATATTCGTATTTTCTAGGGAGAAAGCTAGAGGAACTGCGGCAAACAAACATGATATTTCTGTTTGTATAGATGACATTTTATGCACTTTCCTAAAGAAAAGACTTTGCTTTTCTCCAAAACCATTTTTCCTGTGATATTCTCCATCCATTACATATGAATTCCACCCCACTTTGTCCGAATATGACTGGATGAAACCAGAAATATCCGGTTGTGTTTTGTCTTACTATTTCCCAGATATTGCTACAGCCTCAGTGTCTGTGTTTTCTGGATATTATCGATGGATTGTATTGTTTTGAATGTTTTTATCAGGGAACATTTAATTTTGTGCTGGGAAACACTAATTGGTTCCACATGGAGACTCCAGTAACACATTCCTATGTTCTAGGGAGAAAGCTTGAGGAACTGCAAATCGATATGATATGTCTGTTTGTATAGATGACATTTTATGCACTTGCGATGGAAAAGACTTTTTGCCTTTCTCTAAAACCATTTTTACTGTGATTTTGTTGGTCCATTGCATACGAATTCCAACCCACTTTGTCCGGATATGACTGGATGAAACCAGAAATATCCGGTTGTGTTTTGGCTAACTCAATCCCAGATATTGCGACGGACTCTGTGTTTGTGTTTTCTGGACATTATCAACGGACTTTATTGTTTTGAATGTTTTTATCAGGGAACATTTAATTTTGTACCTTAGAAACACTAATAGGTTCAACATGGAGACACCAGTCTACACATTCGTATGTTCTAGGGAGAAAGTTAGAGGAACTGCGGCAAACAAACATGATATTTCTGTTTGTATACATGACATTTTATGCACTTGCATAACGAAAAAAACTTTGCTTTTCTCCAAAACCATTTTTACTGTGATTTTCTCGGTCCATTGCATACGAATTCCACCTCGCTTTGTCCGGATATGACTGGATGAAACCAGAAATATCCGGTTGTGTTTTGGCTTACTACAACCCAGATATTGTGAAAGCCTCTGTGTTTATGTTTTCTGGATACTATCAACGGAATTTATGTTTTTGCATGTTATTTATCAGGGAACATTTAATTTTGTGCTGGGAAACACTAATTAGTTCCACACGGAGACACCAGCTCTACACATTCGTATTTTCTAGGGAGAAAGCTAGAGGAACTGCGGCAAACAAACATGATATTTCTGTTTGTATAGATGACATTTTATGCACTTTCCTAAAGAAAAGACTTTGCTTTTCTCCAAAACCATTTTTCCTGTGATATTCTCCATCCATTACATATGAATTCCACCCCACTTTGTCCGGATATGACTGGATGAAACCAGAAATATCCGGTTGTGTTTTGTCTTACTATATCCCAGATATTGCTACAGCCTCAGTGTCTGTGTTTTCTGGATATTATCGATGGATTTTATTGTTTTGAATGTTTTTATCAGGGAACATTTAATTTTGTACCGTAGAAACACTAATTGGTTCCACATGGAGACACAAGTAACACATACCTATGTTCTAGGGAGAAAGCTTGAGGAACTGCAAATCGATATGATATGTCTGTTTGTATAGATGACATTTTATGCACTTGCGATGGAAAAGACTTTTTGCCTTTCTCTAAAACCATTTTTACTGTGATTTTGTTGGTCCATTGCATACGAATTCCAACCCACTTTGTCCGGATATGACTGGATGAAACCAGAAATATCCGGTTGTGTTTTGGCTAACTCAATCCCAGATATTGTGAAAGCTTCTGTATTTGTGTTCTCCGGATATTATGAACGGATTTTATGGCTTTGCATGTTTTTTATCAGGGAACATTTAATTTTGTACCATAGAAACACTAATTAGTTCCACACGGAGACACCAGCTCTACACATTTGTATTTTCTAGGGAGAAAGCTAGAGGAACTGCAGCAAACAAACATGATATTTCTGTTTGTATAGATGACATTTTATGCACTTTCCTAACAAAAAGACTTTACTTTTCTCCAAAAGCATTCTTACTGTGATTTTCTCGGTCCATTGCATACGAATTCCACCTCACTTTGTCCGGATATGACTGGATGAAACCAGAAATATCCGTTTTCTTTTTTTTTTTTGGCTTACTATATCCCCGATATTACTACAGACTCTGTGTTTGTGTTTTCTGGATATTATCGATGGATTATATTGTTTTGAATGTTTTTATCAGGGAACATTTAATTTTGTGCTGGGAAACACTAATTGGTTCCACATGGAGACACCAGTCTACACATTCGTGTTTTCTAGGGAGAAAGCTAGAATAACTGCGGTAAACAAACATGATGTTTCTGTTTGTATAGATGACATTTTATGCACTGGCTTAAGGAAAAGACTTTGTTTTACTCCAAAACCATTTTTACTGCGATTTTCCCGGTTCATTGCATACGAATTCCACCAAACTTAGTCCGGATATGACTGGATGAAACCAGAAATATCCGGTTGTGTTTTGGCTAACTCAATCGCAGATATTGCGACGGACTCTGTGTTTGTGTTTTCTGGACATTATCAACGGACTTTATTGTTTTGAATGTTTTTATCAGGGAACATTTAATTTTGTACCTTAGAAACACTAATAGGTTCAACATGGAGACACCAGTCTACACATTCGTATGTTCTAGGGAGAAAGTTAGAGGAACTGCGGCAAACAAACATGATATTTCTGTTTGTATACATGACATTTTATGCACTTGCATAATGAAAAAATCTTTGCTTTTCTCCAAAACCATTTTTACTGTGATTTTCTCGGTCCATTGCATACGAATTCCACCTCGCTTTGTCCGGATATGACTGGATGAAACCAGAAATATCCGGTTGTGTTTTGGCTTACTACAACCCAGATATTGTGAAAGCCTCTGTGTTTATGTTTTCCGGATACTATCAACGGAATTTATGTTTTTGCATGTTATTTATCAGGGAACATTTAATTTTGTGCTGGGAAACACTAATTGGTTCCACATGGAGACACCAGCTCTACACATTCGTATTTTCTAGGGAGAAAGCTAGAGGAACTGCGGCAAACAAACATGATATTTCTGTTTGTATAGATGACATTTTATGCACTTTCCTAAAGAAAAGACTTTGCTTTTCTCCAAAACCATTTTTCCTGTGATATTCTCGATCCATTACATATGAATTCCACCCCACTTTGTCCGGATATGAGTGGATGAAACCAGAAATATCCGGTTGTGTTTTGTCTTACTATATCCCAGATATTGCTACAGCCTCAGTGTCTGTGTTTTCTGGATATTATGGATGGATTTTATTGTTTTGAATGTTTTTATCAGGGAACATTTAATTTTGTACCGTAGAAACACTAATTGGTTCCACATGGAGACAGCAGTAACACATTCCTCTGTTCTAGGGAGAAAGCTTGAGGAACTGCAAATCGATATGACATGTCTGTTTTTATAGATGACATTTTATGCACTTGCGATGAAAAAGACTTTTTGCCTTTCTCTAAAACCATTTTTACAGTGATTTTGTTGGTCCATTGCATACGAATTCCAACCCACTTTGTCCGGATATGACTGGATGAAACCAGAAATATCTGGTTGTGTTTTGGCTAACTCAATCCCAGATATTGTGAAAGCTTCTGTATTTGTGTTCTCCGGATATTATGAACGGATTTTATGGTTTTGCATGTTTTTTATCAGGGAACATTTAATTTTGTACCGTAGAAACACTAATTGGTTCCACACGGAGACACCAGCTCTACACACTTGTATTTTCTAGGGAGAAAGCTAGAGGAACTGCGGCAAACAAACATGATATTTCTGTTTGTATGGATGACATTTTATGCACTTTCCTAAGAAAAAGACTTTACTTTTCTCCAAAACCATTTTTACTGTGATTTTCTCGGTCCATTGCATACGAATTCCACCTCACTTTGTCCGGATATGAGTGGATGAAACCAGAAATATCCGTTTTCTTTTTTTTTGGCTTACTATATCCCAGATATTACTACAGACTCTGTGTTTGTGTTTTCTGGATATTATCGATGGATTATATTGTTTTGAATGTTTTTATCAGGGAACATTTAATTTTGTGCTTGGAAACACTAATTGGTTCCACATGGAGACACCAGTAACACATTCCTATGTTCTAGGGAGAAAGCTTGAGGAACTGCAAATCGATATGATATGTCTGTTTGTATAGATGACATTTTATGCACTTGCGATGGAAAAGACTTTTTGCCTTTCTCTAAAACCATTTTTACTGTGATTTTGTTGGTCCATTGCATACGAATTCCAACCCACTTTGTCCGGATATGACTGGATGAAACCAGAAATATCCGGTTGTGTTTTGGCTAACTCAATCCCAGATATTGTGAAAGCTTCTGTATTTGTGTTCTCTGGATATTTTGAACAGATTTTATGGTTTTGCATGTTTTTTGTCAGGGAACATTTAATTTTGTACCGTAGAAACACTAATTGGTTCCACACGGAGACACCAGCTCTACACATTTGTATTTTCTAGGGAGAAAGCTAGAGGAACTGCGGCAAACAAACATGATATTTCTGTTTGTATAGATGACATTTTATGCACTTTCCTAACAAAAAGACTTTACTTTTCTCCAAAACCATTTTTACTGTGATTTTCTCGGTCCATTGCATACGAATTCCACCTCACTTTGTCCGGATATGACTGGATGAAACCAGAAATATCCGTTTTCTTTTTTTTTTTTTTTTGGCTTACTATATCCCAGATATTACTACAGACTCTGTGTTTGTGTTTTCTGGATATTATCGATGGATTATATTGTTTTGAATGTTTTTATCAGGGAACATTTAATTTTGTGCTGGGAAACACTAATTGGTTCCACATGGAGACACCAGTCTACACATTCGTATTTTCTAGGGAGAAAGCTAGAATAACTGCATTAAACAAACATGATGTTTCTGTTTGTATAGATGACATTTTATGCACTGGCTTAAGGAAAAGACTTTCTTTTACTCCAAAACCATTTTTACTGCGATTTTCCCGGTTCATTGCATACGAATTCCACCAAACTTAGTCCGGATATGACTGGATGAAACCAGAAATATCCGGTTGTGTTTTGGCTAACTCAATCCCAGATATTGCGACGGACTCTGTGTTTGTGTTTTCTGGACATTATCAACGGACTTTATTGTTTTGAATGTTTTTATCAGGGAACATTTAATTTTGTACCTTAGAAACACTAATAGGTTCAACATGGAGACACCAGTCTACACATTCGTATGTTCTAGGGAGAAAGCTAGAGGAACTGCGGCAAACAAACATGATATTTCTGTTTGTATACATGACATTTTATGCACTTGCATAACGAAAAAAACTTTGCTTTTCTCCAAAACCATTTTTACTGTGATTTTCTCGGTCCATTGCATACGAATTCCACCTCGCTTTGTCCGGATATGTCTGGATGAAACCAGAACTATCCGGTTGTGTTTTGGCTTACTACAACCCAGATATTGTGAAAGCCTCTGTGTTTATGTTTTCCGGATATTATCAACGGAATTTATGTTTTTGCATGTTATGTATCAGGGAACATTTAATTTTGTGCTGGGAAACACTAATTGGTTCCACATGGAGACACCAGCTCTACACATTCGTATTTTCTAGGGAGAAAGCTAGAGGAACTGCGGCAAACAAACATGATATTTCTGTTTGTATAGATGACATTTTATGCACTTTCCTAAAGAAAAGACTTTGCTTTTCTCCAAAACCATTTTTCCTGTGATATTCTCGATCCATTACATATGAATTCCACCCCACTTTGTCCGGATATGACTGGTTGAAACCAGAAATATCCGGTTGTGTTTTGTTTTACTATATCCCAGATATTGCTACAGCCTCAGTGTCTGTGTTTTCTGGATATTATCGATGGATTTTATTGTTTTGAATGTTTTTATCAGGGAACATTTAATTTTGTACCGTAGAAACACTAATTGGTTCCACATGGAGTCACCAGTAACACATTCCTATGTTCTAGGGAGAAAGCTTGAGGAACTGCAAATCGATATGATATGTCTGTTTGTATAGATGACATTTTATGCACTTGCGATGGAAAAGACTTTTTGCCTTTCTCTAAAACCATTTTTACTGTGATTTTGTTGGTCCTTTGCATACGAATTCCAACCCACTTTGTCCGGATATGACTGGATGAAACCAGAAATATCCGGTTGTGTTTTGGCTAACTCAATCCCAGATATTGTGAAAGCTTCTGTATATGTGTTCTCCGGATATTATGAACGGATTTTATGGTTTTGCATGTTTTTTATCAGGGAACATTTAATTTTGTACCATAGAAACACTAATTGGTTCCACACGGAGACACCAGCTCTACACATTTGTATTTTCTAGGGAGAAAGCTAGAGGAACTGCGGCAAACAAACATGATATTTCTGTTTGTATAGATGACATTTTATGCACTTTCCTAACAAAAAGATTTTACTTTTCTCCAAAACCATTTTTACTGTGATTTTCTCAGTCCATTGCATACGAATTCCACCTCACATTGTCCAGATATGACTGGATGAAACGAGAAATATCCGTTTTTTTTTTTTTTGGCTTACTATATCCCAGATATTACTACAGACTCTGTGTTTATGTTTTCTGGATATTATCGATGGATTATATTGTTTTGAATGTTTTTATCAGGGAACATTTAATTTTGTGCTGGGAAACACTAATTGGTTCCACATGGAGACACCAGTCTACACATTCGTATTTTCTAGGGAGAAAGCTAGAATAACTGCGGTAAACAAACATGATGTTTCTGTTTGTATAGATGACATTTTATGCACTGGCTTAAGGAAAAGACTTTGTTTTACTCCAAAACCATTTTTACTGCGATTTTCCCGGTTCATTGCATACGAATTCCACCAAACTTAGTCCGGATATGACTGGATGAAACCAGAAATATCCGGTTGTGTTTTGGCTAACTCAATCCCAGATATTGTGAAAGCTTCTGTATTTGTGTTTTGCCGGATATTATCAACGGAATTTATGTTTTTGCATGTTTTTTATAAGGGAACATTTAATTTTGTACCGTAGAAACACTAATTGGTTCCACACGGAGACACCAGCTCTACACATTTGTATTTTCTAGGGAGAAAGCTAGAGGAACTGCGGCAAACAAACATGATATTTCTGTTTGTATAGATGACATTTTATGCACTTTCCTAACAAAAAGATTTTACTTTTCTCCAAAACCATTTTTACTGTGATTTTCTCAGTCCATTGCATACGAATTCCACCTCACTTTGTCCAGATAGGACTGGATGAAACGAGAAATATCCGTTTTCTTTTTTTTTGGCTTACTATATCCCAGATATTACTACAGACTCTGTGTTTGTGTTTTCTGGATATTATCGATGGATTATATTGTTTTGAATGTTTTTATCAGGGAACATTTAATTTTGTGCTGGGGAACACTAATTGGTTCCACATGGAGACACCAGTCTACACATTCGTATTTTCTAGGGAGAAAGCTAGAATAACTGCGGTTAACAAACATGATGTTTCTGTTTGTATAGATGACATTTTATGCACTGGCTTAAGGAAAAGACTTTGTTTTACTCCAAAACCATTTTTACTGAGATTTTCCCGGTTCATTGCATACGAATTCCACCAAACTTAGTCCGGATATGACTGGATGAAACCAGAAATATCCGGTTGTGTTTTGGCTAACTCAATCCCAGATATTGCAACGGACTCTGTGTTTGTGTTTTCTGGACATTATCAATGGACTTTATGGTATTGCATGTTTTTTATCAGGGAACATTTAATTTTGTACCTTAGAAACACTAATTGGTTCCACACGGAGACACCAGCTCTACACATTTGTATTTTCTTGGGAGAAAGCTAGAGGAACTGCGGCAAACAAACATGATATTTCTGTTTGTATACATGACATTTTATGCACTTGCATAACGAAAAAAACTTTGCTTTTCTCCAAAACCATTTTTACTGTGATTTTCTCGGTCCATTGCATACGAATTCCACCTCGTTTTGTCCGGATATGACTGGATGAAACCAGAAATATCCGGTTGTGTTTTGGCTTACTACAACCCAGATATTGTGAAAGCCTCTGTGTTTATGTTTTCCGGATATTATCAACGTAATTTATGTTTTTGCATGTTATTTATCAGGGAACATTTAATTTTGTGCTGGGAAACACTAATTGGTTCCACATGGAGACACCAGCTCTACACATTCGTATTTTCTAGGGAGAAAGCTAGAGGAACTGCGGCAAACAAAGATGATATTTCTGTTTGTATAGATGACATTTTATGCACTTTCCTAAAGAAAAGACTTTGCTTTTCTCCAAAACCATTTTTCCTGTGATATTCTCGATCCATTACATATGAATTCCACCCCACTTTGTCCGGATATGAGTGGATGAAACCAGAAATATCCGGTTGTGTTTTGTCTTACTATATCCCAGATATTGCTACAGCCTCAGTGTCTGTGTTTTCTGGATATTTTCGATGGATTTTATTGTTTTGAATGTTTTTATCAGGTAACATTCAATTTTGTACTGTAGAAACACTAATTGATTCCATATGGAGAAACCAGTAACACATTCCTATGTTCTAGGGAGAAAGCTTGAGGAACTGCAAATCGATATGATATGTCTGTTTGTATAGATGACACTTTATGCACTTGCGATGGAAAAGACTTTTTGCCTTTCTCTAAAACCATTTTTTACTGTGATTTTGTTGGTCCATTGCATACGAACTCCAACCCACTTTGTCCGTATATGACTGGATGAAACCAGAAATATCCGGTTGTGTTTTGGCTAACTCAATCCCAGATATTGTGAAAGCTTCTGTATTTGTGTTCTCCGGATATTATGAACGGATTTTATGATTTTGCATGTTTTTTTTCAGGGAACATTTAATTTTATACCGTAGAAACACTAATTGGTTCCACATGGAGACACCAGCTCTACACATTTGTATTTTCTAGGGAGAATGCTAGAGGAACTGCGGCAAACAAACATGATATTTCTGTTTGTATAGATGACATTTTATGCACTTTCCTAACAAAAAGATTTTACTTTTCTCCAAAACCATTTTTACTGTGATTTTCTCAGTCCATTGCATACCAATTCCACCTCACTTTGTCCGGATATGACTGGATGAAACCAGAAATATCCGTTTTCTTTTTTTTTTTGGCTTACTATATCCCAGATATTACTACAGACTCTGTGTTTGTGTTTTCTGGATATTATCGATGGATTATATTGTTTTGAATGTTTTTATCAGGGAACATTTAATTTTGTGCTGGGAAACACTAATTGGTTCCACATGGAGACACCAGTCTACACATTCGTATTTTCTAGGGAGAAAGCTAGAATAACTGCGGTAAACAAACATGATGTTTCTGTTTGTATAGATGACATTTTATGCACTGGCTTAAGGAAAAGACTTTGTTTTACTCCAAAACCATTTTTACTGCGATTTTCCCGGTTCATTGCATACGAATTCCACCAAACTTAGTCCGGATATGACTGGATGAAACCAGAAATATCCGGTTGTGTTTTGGCTAACTCAATCCCAGATATTGCGACGGACTCTGTGTTTGTGTTTTCTGGACATTATCAACGGACTTTATTGTTTTGAATGTTTTTATCAGGGAACATTTAATTTTGTACCTTAGAAACACTAATAGGTTCAACATGGAGACACCAGTCTACACATTCGTATGTTCTAGGGAGAAAGTTAGAGGAACTGCGGCAAACAAACATGATATTTCTGTTTGTATACATGACATTTTATGCACTTGCATAACGAAAAAAACTTTGCTTTTCTCCAAAACCATTTTTACTGTGATTTTCTCGGTCCATTGCATACGAATTCCACCTCGCTTTGTCCGGATATGACTGGATGAAACCAGAAATATCCGGTTGTGTTTTGGCTTACTACAACCCAGATATTGTGAAAGCCTCTGTGTTTATGTTTTCCGGATACTATCAACGGAATTTATGTTTTTGCATGTTATTTATCAGGGAACATTTAATTTTGTGCTGGGAAACACTAATTGGTTCCACATGGAGACACCAGCTCTACACATTCGTATTTTCTAGGGAGAAAGCTAAATAACTGCGGCAAACAAACATGATATTTCTGTTTGTATAGATGACATTTTATGCACTTTCCTAAAGAAAAGACTGCTTTTCTCCAAAACCATTTTTCCTGTGATATTCTCGATCCATTACATATGAATTCCACCCCACTTTGTCCGGATATGAGTGGATGAAACCAGAAATATCCGGTTGTGTTTTGTCTTACTATATCCCAGATATTGCTACAGCCTCAGTGTCTGTGTTTTCTGGATATTATCGATGGATTTTATTGTTTTGAATGTTTTTATCAGGGAACATTTAATTTTGTACCGTAGAAACACTAATTGGTTCCACATGGAGACACCAGTAACACATTCCTATGTTCTAGGGAGAAAGCTTGAGGAACTGCAAATCGATATGATATGTCTGTTTGTATAGATGACATTTTATGCACTTGCGATGGAAAAGACTTTTTGCCTTTCTCTAAAACCATTTTTACTGTGATTTTGTTGGTCCATTGCATACGAATTCCAACCCACTTTGTCCGGATATGACTGGATGAAACCAGAAATATCCAGTTGTGTTTTGGCTAACTCAATCCCAGATATTGTGAAAGCTTCTGTATTTGTGTTCTCCGGATATTATGAACGGATTTTATGGTTTTGCATGTTTTTTATCAGGGAACATTTAATTTTGTACCGTAGAAACACTAATTGGTTCCACACGGAGACACCAGCTCTACACATTTGTATTTTCTAGGGAGAAAGCTAGAGGAACTGTGGCAAACAAACATGATATTTCTGTTTGTATAGATGACATTTTATGCACTTTCCTAACAAAAAGACTTTACTTTTCTCCAAAACCATTTTTACTGTGATTTTCTCGGTCCATTGCATACGAATTCCACCTCACTTTGTCCAGATAGGACTGGATGAAACCAGAAATATCCGTTTTCTTTTTTTTTGGCTTACAATATCCCAGATATTACTACAGACTCTGTGTTTGTGTTTTCTGGATATTATCGATGGATTATATTGTTTTGAATGTTTTTATCAGGGAACATTTAATTTTGTGCTGGGAAACACTAATTGGTTCCACATGGAGACACCAGTCTACACATTCGTATTTTCTAGGGAGAAAGCTAGAATAACTGCGGTAAACAAACATGATGTTTCTGTTTGTATAGATGACATTTTAGGCACTGGCTTAAGGAAAAGACTTTGTTTTACTCCAAAACCATTTTTACTGCGATTTTCCCGGTTCATTGCATACGAATTCCACCAAACTTAGTCCGGATATGACTGGATGAAACCAGAAATATCCGGTTGTGTTTTGGCTAACTCAATCCCAGATATTGCGACGGACTCTGTGTTTGTGTTTTCTGGACATTATCAACGGACTTTATTGTTTTGAATGTTTTTATCAGGGAACATTTAATTTTGTACCTTAGAAACACTAATAGGTTCAACATGGAGACACCAGTATACACATTCGTATGTTCTAGGGAGAAAGTTAGAGGAACTGCGGCAAACAAACATGATATTTCTGTTTGTATACATGACATTTTATGCACTTGCATAACGAAAAAAACTTTGCTTTTCTCCAAAACCATTTTTACTGTGATTTTCTCGGTCCATTGCATACGAATTCCACCTCGCTTTGTCCGGATATGACTGGATGAAACCAGAAATATCCGGTTGTGTTTTGGCTTACTACAACCCAGATATTGTGAAAGCCTCTGTGTTTATGTTTTCCGGATATTATCAACGGAATTTATGTTTTTGCATGTTATGTATCAGGGAACATTTAATTTTGTGCTGGGAAACACTAATTGGTTCCACATGGAGACACCAGCTCTACACATTCGTATTTTCTAGGGAGAAAGCTAGAGGAACTGAGGCAAACAAACATGATATTTCTGTTTGTATAGATGACATTTTATGCACTTTCCTAAAGAAAAGACTTTGCTTTTCTCCAAAACCATTTTTCCTATGATATTCTCGATCCATTACATATGAATACCACCCCCCGTTTGTCCGGATATGACTGGATGAAACCAGAAATATCCGGTTGTGTTTTGTCTTACTATATCCCAGATATTGCTACAGCCTCAGTGTCTGTGTTTTCTGGATATTATCGATGGATTTTATTGTTTTGAATGTTTTTATCAGGGAACATTTAATTTTGTACCGTAGAAATACAATTTGGTTCCACATGGAGACAGCAGTAACACATTCCTATGTTCTAGGGAGAAAGCTTGAGGAACTGCAAATTGATATGATATGTCTGTTTGTATAGATGACATTTTATGCACTTGCGATGGAAAAGACTTTTTGCCTTTCTCTAAAACCATTTTTACTGTGATTTTGTTGGTCCATTGCATACGAATTCCAACCCACTTTGTCCGGATATGACTGGATGAAACCAGAAATATCCGGTTGTGTTTTGGCTTACTATAACCCAGATATTGTCAAAGCTTCTGTATTTGTGTTCTCCGGATAATATGAACGGATTTTATGGTTTTGCATGTTTTTTATCATGGAACATTTAATTTTGTACCGTAGAAACACTAATAGGTTCAACATGGAGACAACAGTATACACATTCGTATGTCTAGGGAGAAAGTTAGAGGAACTGCGGCAAACAAACATGATATTTCTGTTTGTATACATGACATTTTATGCACTTGCATAACGAAAAAAAATTTGCTTTTCTCCAAAACCATTTTTACTGTGATTTTCTCGGTCCATTGCATACGAATTCCACCTCACTTTGTCCGGATATGACAGGATGAAACCAGAAATATCCGTTTTCTTTTTTTTGGCTTACAATATCCCAGATATTACTACAGACTCTGTGTTTGTGTTTTCTGGATATTATCGATGGATTATATTGTTTTGAATGTTTTTATCAGGGAACATTTAATTTTGTGCTGGGAAACACTAATTGGTTCCACATGGAGACACCAGTCTACACATTCGTATTTTCTAGGGAGAAAGCTAGAATAACTGCGGTAAACAAACATGATGTTTCTGTTTGTATAGATGACATTTTATGCACTGGCTTAAGGAAAAGACTTTGTTTTACTCCAAAACCATTTTTACTGCGATTTTCCCGGTTCATTGCATACGAATTCCACCAAACTTAGTCCGGATATGACTGGATGAAACCAGAAATATCCGGTTGTGTTTTGGCTAACTCAATCCCAGATATTGCGACGGACTCTGTGTTTGTGTTTTCTGGACATTATCAACGGACTTTATTGTTTTGAATGTTTTTATCAGGGAACATTTAATTTTGTACCTTAGAAACACTAATAGGTTCAACATGGAGACACCAGTCTACACATTCGTATGTTCTAGGGAGAAAGTTAGAGGAACTGCGGCAAACAAACATGATATTTCTGTTTGTATACATGACATTTTATGCACTTGCATAACGAAAAAAACTTTGCTTTTCTCCAAAACCATTTTTACTGTGATTTTCTCGGTCCATTGCATACGAATTCCACCTCGCTTTGTCCGGATATGACTGGATGAAACCAGAAATATCCGGTTGTGTTTTGGCTTACTACAACCCAGATATTGTGAAAGCCTCTGTGTTTATGTTTTCCGGATACTATCAACGGAATTTATGTTTTTGCATGTTATTTATCAGGGAACATTTAATTTTGTGCTGGGAAACACTAATTGGTTCCACATGGAGACACCAGCTCTACACATTCGTATTTTCTAGGGAGAAAGCTAAATAACTGCGGCAAACAAACATGATATTTCTGTTTGTATAGATGACATTTTATGCACTTTCCTAAAGAAAAGACTGCTTTTCTCCAAAACCATTTTTCCTGTGATATTCTCGATCCATTACATATGAATTCCACCCCACTTTGTCCGGATATGAGTGGATGAAACCAGAAATATCCGGTTGTGTTTTGTTTTACTATATCCCAGATATTGCTACAGCCTCAGTGTCTGTGTTTTCTGGATATTATCGATGGATTTTATTGTTTTGAATGTTTTTATCAGGGAACCTTTAATTTTGTACCGTAGAAATACAATTTGGTTCCACATGGAGACACCAGGAACACATTCCTCTGTTCTAGGGAGAAAGCTTGAGGAACTGCAAATCGATATGATATGTCTGTTTGTATAAATGACATTTTATGCACTTGCGATGGAAAAGACTTTTTGCCTTTCTCTAAAACCATTTTTACTGTGATTTTGTTGGTCCATTGCATACGAATTCCAACCCACTTTGTCCGGATATGACTGGATGAAACCAGAAATATCCGGTTGTGTTTTGGCTAACTCAATCCCAGATATTGTGAAAGCTTCTGTATTTGTGTTCTCTGGATATTATGAACGGATTTTATGGTTTTGCATGTTTTTTATCAGGGAACATTTAATTTTGTACCGTAGAAACACTAATTGGTTCCACACGGAGACACCAGCTCTACACATTTGTATTTTCTAGGGAGAAAGCTAGAGGAACTGCGGCAAACAAACATCATATTTCTGTTTGTATAGATGACATTTTATGCACTTTCATAACAAAAAGACTTTACTTTTCTCCAAAACCATTTTTACTGTGATTTTCTCGGTCCATTGCATACGAATTCCACCTCACTTTGTCCGGATATGACTGGATGAAACCAGAAGTATCCGTTTTATTTTTATGTCGCTTACTATATCCCAGATATTACTACAGACTCTGTGTTTGTGTTTTCTGGATATTATCGATGGATTATATTGTTTTGAATGTATTTATCAGGGAACATTTAATTTTGTGCTGGGAAACACTAATTGGTTCCACATGGAGACACCAGTCTACACATTCGTATTTTCTAGGGAGAAAGCTAGAATAACTGCGGTAAACAAACATGATGTTTCTGTTTGTATAGATGACATTTTATGCACTGGCTTAAGGAAAAGACTTTGTTTTACTCCAAAACCATTTTTACTGCGATTTTCCCGGTTCATTGCATACGAATTCCACCAACCTTAGTCCGGATATGACTGGATGAAACCAGAAATATCCGGTTGTGTTTTGGCTAAATCAATCCCAGATATTGCGACGGACTCTGTGTTTGTGTTTTCTGGACATTATCAACGGACTTTATAGTTTTGAATGTTTTTATCAGGGAACATTTAATTTTGTACCTTAGAAACACTAATAGGTTCAACATGGAGACACCAGTATACACATTCGTAAGTTCTAGGGAGAAAGTTAGAGGAACTGCGGCAAACAAACATGATATTTCTGTTTGTATACATGACATTTTATGCACTTGCATAACGAAAAAAACTTTGCTTTTCTCCAAAACCATTTTTACTGTGATTTTCTCGGTCCATTACATACGAATTCCACCTCGCTTTATCCGGATATGACTGGATGAAACCAGAAATATCCGGTTGTGTTTTGGCTTAATACAACCCAGATATTGTGAAAGCCTCTGTGTTTATGTTTTCTGGATATTACCAACGGAATTTATGTTTTTGCATGTTATTTATCAGGGAACATTTAATTTTGTACCTTAGAAACACTAATTGGTTCCACACGGAGACACCAGCTCTACACATTTATATTTTCTAGGGAGAAAGCTAGAGGAACTGCGGCAAACAAACATGATATTTCTGTTTGTATAGATGACATTTTATGCACTTTCCTAAAGAAAAGACTTTGCTTTTCTCCAAAACCATTTTTCCTGTGATATTCTCGATCCATTACATATGAATTCCACCCCACTTTGTCCGGATATGACTGGATGAAACCAGAAATATCCGGTTGTGTTTGGTCTTACTATATCCCAGATATTGCTACAGCCTCAGTGTCTGTGTTTTCTGGATATTATCGATGGATTTTATTGTTTTGAATGTTTTTATCAGGGAACATTTAATTTTGTACCGTAGAAACACTAATTGGTTCCACATGGAGACACCAGTAACACATTCCTATGTTCTAGGGAGAAAGCTTGAGGAACTGCAAATCGATATGATATGTCTGTTTGTATAGATGACACTTTATGCACTTGCGATGGAAAAGACTTTTTGCCTTTCTCTAAAACCATTTTTACTGTGATTTTGTTGGTCCATTGCATACGAATTCCAACCCACTTTGTCCGGATATGACTGGATGAAACCAGAAATATCCGGTTGTGTTTTGGCTAACGCAATCCCAGATATTGTGAAAGCTTCTGTATTTGTGTTCTCTGGATATTATGAACGGATTTTATGGTTTTGCATGTTTTTTATCAGGGAACATTTAATTTTGTACCGTAGAAACACTAATTGGTTCCACACGGAGACACCAGCTCTACACATTTGTATTTTCTAGGGAGAAAGCTAGAGGAACTGCGGCACACAAACATGATATTTCTGTTTGTATAGATGACATTTTATGCACTTTCCTAAGAAAAAGACTTTACTTTTCTCCAAAACCATTTTTACTGTGATTTTCTCGGTCCATTGCATACGAATTCCACCTCACTTTGTCCAGGTATGACTGGATGATACGAGAAATATCCGTTTTCTTTTTTTTTGGCTTACTATATCCCAGATATTACTACAGACTCTGTGTTTGTGTTTTCTGGATATTATCGATGGATTATATTGTTTTGAATGTTTTTATCAGGGAACATTTAATTTTGTGCTGGGAAACACTAATTGGTTCCACATGGAGACACCAGTCTACACATTCGTATTTTCTAGGGAGAAAGCTAGAATAACTGCGGTAAACAAACATGATGTTTCTGTTTGTATAGATGACATTTTATGCACTGGCTTAAGGAAAAGACTTTGTTTTACTCCAAAACCATTTTTACTGCGATTTTCCCGGTTCATTGCATACGAATTCCACCAAACTTAGTCCGGATATGACTGGATGAAACCAGAAATATCCGGTTGTGTTTTGGCTAACTCAATCCGAGATATTGTGAAAGCTTCTGTATTGGTGTTTTCCGGATATTATCAACGTTTTTTATGGTTTTGCATGTTTTTTATCAGGGAACATTTAATTTTGTACCTTAGAAACACTAATTGGTTCCACACGGAGACACCAGCTCTACACATTTGTATTTTCTAGGGAGAAAGCTAGAGGAACTGCGGCACACAAACATGATATTTCTGTTTGTATACATGACATTTTATGCACTTTCCTAACAAAAAGATTTTACTTTTCTCCAAAACCATTTTTACTGTGATTTTCTCAGTCCATTGCATACGAATTCCACCTCACTTTGTCCAGATATGACTGGATGAAACGAGAAATATCCGTTTTCTTTTTTTTTTGGCTTACTATATCCCAGATATTACTACAGACTCTGTGTTTGTGTTTTCTGGATATTATCGATGGATTATATTGTTTTGAATGTTTTTATCAGGGAACACTTAATTTTGTGCTGGGGAACACTAATTGGTTCCACATGGAGACACCAGTCTACACATTCGTATTTTCTAGGGAGAAAGCTAGAATAACTGCGGTAAACAAACATGATGTTTCTGTTTGTATAGATGACATTTTATGCACTGGCTTAAGGAAAAGACTTTGTTTTACTCCAAAACCATTTTTACTGCGATTTTCCCGGTTCATTGCATACGAATTCCACCAAACTTAGTCCGGATATGACTGGATGAAACCAGAAATATCCGGTTGTGTTTTGGCTAACTCAATCCGAGATATTGTGAAAGCTTCTGTATTGGTGTTTTCCGGATATTATCAACGTTTTTTATGGTTTTGCATGTTTTTTATCAGGGAACATTTAATTTTGTACCTTAGAAACACTAATTGGTTCCACACGGAGACACCAGCTCTACACATTTGTATTTTCTAGGGAGAAAGCTAGAGGAACTGCGGCACACAAACATGATATTTCTGTTTGTATACATGACATTTTATGCACTTTCCTAACAAAAAGATTTTACTTTTCTCCAAAACCATTTTTACTGTGATTTTCTCAGTCCATTGCATACGAATTCCACCTCGCTTTGTCCGGATATGACTGGATGAAACCAGATATATCCGGTTGTGTTTTGGCTTACTACAACCCAGATATTGTGAAAGCCTCTGTGTTTATGTTTTCCGGATATTATCAACGGAATTTATGTTTTTGCATGTTATTTATCAGGGAACATTTAATTTTGTGCTGGGAAACACTAATTGGTTCCACATGGAGACACCAGCTCTACACATTCGTATTTTCTAGGGAGAAAGCTAGAGGAACTGCGGCAAACAAACATGATATTTCTGTTTGTATAGATGACATTTTATGCACTTTCCTAAAGAAAAGACTTTGCTTTTCTCCAAAACCATTTTTCCTGTGATATTCTCGATCCATTACATATGAATTCCACCCCACTTTGTCCGGATATGAGTGGATGAAACCAGAAATATCCGGTTGTGTTTTGTCTTACTATATCCCAGATATTGCTACAGCCTCAGTGTCTGTGTTTTCTGGATATTATCGATGGATTTTATTGTTTTGAATGTTTTTATCAGGGAACATTTAATTTTGTACTGTAGAAACACTAATTGATTCCACATGGAGACACCAGTAACACATTCCTATGTTCTAGGGAGAAAGCTTGAGGAACTGCAAATCGATATGATATGTCTGTTTGTATAGATGACACTTTATGCACTTGCGATGGAAAAGACTTTTTGCCTTTCTCTAAAACCATTTTTTACTGTGATTTTGTTAGTCCATTGCATACGAATTCCAACCCACTTTGTCCGGATATGACTGGATGAAACCAGAAATATCCGGTTGTGTTTTGGCTAACTCAATCCCAGATATTGTGAAAGCTTCTGTATTTGTGTTCTCCGGATATTATGAATGGATTTTATGATTTTGCATGTTTTTTATCAGGGAACATTTAATTTTGTACCGTAGAAACACTAATTGGTTCCACACGGAGACACCAGCTCTACACATTTGTATTTTCTAGGGAGAAAGCTAGAGGAACTGCGGCAAACAAACATGATATTTCTGTTTGTATAGATGACATTTTATGCACTTTCATAACAAAAAGACTTTACTTTTCTCCAAAACCATTTTTACTGTGATTTTCTCGGTCCATTGCATACGAATTCCACCTCACTTTGTCCGGATATGACTGGATGAAACCAGAAGTATCCGTTTTATTTTTATGTCGCTTACTATATCCCAGATATTACTACAGACTCTGTGTTTGTGTTTTCTGGATATTATCGATGGATTATATTGTTTTGAATGTATTTATCAGGGAACATTTAATTTTGTGCTGGGAAACACTAATTGGTTCCACATGGAGACACCAGTCTACACATTCGTATTTTCTAGGGAGAAAGCTAGAATAACTGCGGTAAACAAACATGATGTTTCTGTTTGTATAGATGACTTTTTATGCACTGGCTTAAGGAAAAGACTTTGTTTTACTCCAAAACCATTTTTACTGCGATTTTCCCGGTTCATTGCATACGAATTCCACCAACCTTAGTCCGGATATGACTGGATGAAACCAGAAATATCCGGTTGTGTTTTGGCTAAATCAATCCCAGATATTGCGACGGACTCTGTGTTTGTGTTTTCTGGACATTATCAACGGACTTTATTGTTTTGAATGTTTTTATCAGGGAACATTTAATTTTGTACCTTAGAAACACTAATAGGTTCAACATGGAGACACCAGTATACACATTCGTAAGTTCTAGGGAGAAAGTTAGAGGAACTGCGGCAAACAAACATGATATTTCTGTTTGTATACATGACATTTTATGCACTTGCATAACGAAAAAAACTTTGCTTTTCTCCAAAACCATTTTTACTGTGATTTTCTTGGTCCATTGCATACGAATTCCACCTCGCTTTATCCGGATATGACTGGATGAAACCAGAAATATCCGGTTGTGTTTTGGCTTACTACAACCCAGATATTGTGAAAGCCTCTGTGTTTATGTTTTCTGGATATTATCAACGGAATTTATGTTTTTGCATGTTATTTATCAGGGAACATTCAATTTTGTACCTTAGAAACACTAATTGGTTCCACACGGAGACACCAGCTCTACACATTTGTATTTTCTAGGGAGAAAGCTAGAGGAACTGCGGCAAACAAACATGATATTTCTGTTTGTATAGATGACATTTTATGCACTTTCCTAAAGAAAAGACTTTGCTTTTCTCCAAAACCATTTTTCTGTGATTTTCTCGGTCCATTACATATCAATTCCACCCCACTTTGTCCGGATATGACTGGATGAAACCAGAAATATCCGGTTGTGTTTTGTCTTACTATATCCCAGATATTGCTACAGCCTCAGTGTCTGTGTTTTCTGGATATTATCGATGGATTTTATTGTTTTGAATGTTTTTATCAGGGAACATTTAATTTTGTACCGTAAAAACACTAATTGGTTCCACATGGAGACACCAGTAACACATTCCTATATTCTAGGGAGAAAGCTTGAGGAACTGCAAATCGATATGATATGTCTGTTTGTATAGATGACACTTTATGCACTTGCGATGGAAAAGACTTTTTGCCTTTCTCTAAAACCATTTTTCTGTGATTTTGTTGGTCCATTGCATACGAATTCCAACCCACTTTGTCCGGATATGACTGGATGAAACCAGAAATATCCGGTTGTGTTTTGGCTAACGCAATCCCAGATATTGTGAAAGCTTCTGTATTTGTGTTCTCCGGATATTATGAACAGATTTTATGGTTTTGCATGTTTTTTATCAGGGAACATTTAATTTTGTACCGTAGAAACACTAATTGGTTCCACACGGAGACACCAGCTCTACACATTTGTATTTTCTAGGGAGAAAGCTAGAGGAACTGCGGCAAACAAACATGATATTTCTGTTTGTATAGATGACATTTTATGCACTTTCCTAAAGAAAAGACTTTGCTTTTCTCCAAAACCATTTTTCTGTGATTTTCTCGGTCCATTACATATCAATTCCACCCCACTTTGTCCGGATATGACTGGATGAAACCAGAAATATCCGGTTGTGTTTTGTCTTACTATATCCCAGATATTGCTACAGCCTCAGTGTCTGTGTTTTCTGGATATTATCGATGGATTTTATTGTTTTGAATGTTTTTATCAGGGAACATTTAATTTTGTACCGTAGAAACACTAATTGGTTCCACATGGAGACACCAGTAACACATTCCTATATTCTAGGGAGAAAGCTTGAGGAACTGCAAATCGATATGATATGTCTGTTTGTATAGATGACACTTTATGCACTTGCGATGGAAAAGACTTTTTGCCTTTCTCTAAAACCATTTTTCTGTGATTTTGTTGGTCCATTGCATACGAATTCCAACCCACTTTGTCCAGATATGACTGGATGAAACCAGAAATATCCGGTTGTGTTTTGGCTAACGCAATCCCAGATATTGTGAAAGCTTCTGTATTTGTGTTCTCCGGATATTATGAATGGATTTTATGATTTTGCATGTTTTTTATCAGGGAACATTTAATTTTGTACCGTAGAAACACTAATTGGTTCCACACGGAGACACCAGCTCTACACATTTGTATTTTCTAGGGAGAAAGCTAGAGGAACTGCGGCAAACAAACATGATATTTCTGTTTGTATAGATGACATTTTATGCACTTTCATAACAAAAAGACTTTACTTTTCTCCAAAACCATTTTTACTGTGATTTTCTCGGTCCATTGCATACGAATTCCACCTCACTTTGTCCGGATATGACTGGATGAAACCAGAAGTATCCGTTTTATTTTTATGTCGCTTACTATATCCCAGATATTACTACAGACTCTGTGTTTGTGTTTTCTGGATATTATCGATGGATTATATTGTTTTGAATGTATTTATCAGGGAACATTTAATTTTGTGCTGGGAAACACTAATTGGTTCCACATGGAGACACCAGTCTACACATTCGTATTTTCTAGGGAGAAAGCTAGAATAACTGCGGTAAACAAACATGATGTTTCTGTTTGTATAGATGACATTTTATGCACTGGCTTAAGGAAAAGACTTTGTTTTACTCCAAAACCATTTTTACTGCGATTTTCCCGGTTCATTGCATACGAATTCCACCAACCTTAGTCCGGATATGACTGGATGAAACCAGAAATATCCGGTTGTGTTTTGGCTAAATCAATCCCAGATATTGCGACGGACTCTGTGTTTGTGTTTTCTGGACATTATCAACGGACTTTATTGTTTTGAATGTTTTTATCAGGGAACATTTAATTTTGTACCTTAGAAACACTAATAGGTTCAACATGGAGACACCAGTATACACATTCGTAAGTTCTAGGGAGAAAGTTAGAGGAACTGCGGCAAACAAACATGATATTTCTGTTTGTATACATGACATTTTATGCACTTGCATAACGAAAAAAACTTTGCTTTTCTCCAAAACCATTTTTACTGTGATTTTCTTGGTCCATTGCATACGAATTCCACCTCGCTTTATCCGGATATGACTGGATGAAACCAGAAATATCCGGTTGTGTTTTGGCTTACTACAACCCAGATATTGTGAAAGCCTCTGTGTTTATGTTTTCTGGATATTATCAACGGAATTTATGTTTTTGCATGTTATTTATCAGGGAACATTCAATTTTGTACCTTAGAAACACTAATTGGTTCCACACGGAGACACCAGCTCTACACATTTGTATTTTCTAGGGAGAAAGCTAGAGGAACTGCGGCAAACAAACATGATATTTCTGTTTGTATAGATGACATTTTATGCACTTTCCTAAAGAAAAGACTTTGCTTTTCTCCAAAACCATTTTTCTGTGATTTTCTCGGTCCATTACATATCAATTCCACCCCACTTTGTCCGGATATGACTGGATGAAACCAGAAATATCCGGTTGTGTTTTGTCTTACTATATCCCAGATATTGCTACAGCCTCAGTGTCTGTGTTTTCTGGATATTATCGATGGATTTTATTGTTTTGAATGTTTTTATCAGGGAACATTTAATTTTGTACCGTAGAAACACTAATTGGTTCCACATGGAGACACCAGTAACACATTCCTATATTCTAGGGAGAAAGCTTGAGGAACTGCAAATCGATATGATATGTCTGTTTGTATAGATGACACTTTATGCACTTGCGATGGAAAAGACTTTTTGCCTTTCTCTAAAACCATTTTTCTGTGATTTTGTTGGTCCATTGCATACGAATTCCAACCCACTTTGTCCGGATATGACTGGATGAAACCAGAAATATCCGGTTGTGTTTTGGCTAACGCAATCCCAGATATTGTGAAAGCTTCTGTATTTGTGTTCTCCGGATATTATGAACAGATTTTATGGTTTTGCATGTTTTTTATCAGGGAACATTTAATTTTGTACCGTAGAAACACTAATTGGTTCCACACGGAGACACCAGCTCTACACATTTGTATTTTCTAGGGAGAAAGCTAGAGGAACTGCGGCAAACAAACATGATATTTCTGTTTGTATAGATGACATTTTATGCACTTTCCTAAAGAAAAGACTTTGCTTTTCTCCAAAACCATTTTTCTGTGATTTTCTCGGTCCATTACATATCAATTCCACCCCACTTTGTCCGGATATGACTGGATGAAACCAGAAATATCCGGTTGTGTTTTGTCTTACTATATCCCAGATATTGCTACAGCCTCAGTGTCTGTGTTTTCTGGATATTATCGATGGATTTTATTGTTTTGAATGTTTTTATCAGGGAACATTTAATTTTGTACCGTAGAAACACTAATTGGTTCCACATGGAGACACCAGTAACACATTCCTATATTCTAGGGAGAAAGCTTGAGGAACTGCAAATCGATATGATATGTCTGTTTGTATAGATGACACTTTATGCACTTGCGATGGAAAAGACTTTTTGCCTTTCTCTAAAACCATTTTTCTGTGATTTTGTTGGTCCATTGCATACGAATTCCAACCCACTTTGTCCAGATATGACTGGATGAAACCAGAAATATCCGGTTGTGTTTTGGCTAACGCAATCCCAGATATTGTGAAAGCTTCTGTATTTGTGTTCTCCGGATATTATGAATGGATTTTATGATTTTGCATGTTTTTTATCAGGGAACATTTAATTTTGTACCGTAGAAACACTAATTGGTTCCACACGGAGACACCAGCTCTACACATTTGTATTTTCTAGGGAGAAAGCTAGAGGAACTGCGGCAAACAAACATGATATTTCTGTTTGTATAGATGACATTTTATGCACTTTCATAACAAAAAGACTTTACTTTTCTCCAAAACCATTTTTACTGTGATTTTCTCGGTCCATTGCATACGAATTCCACCTCACTTTGTCCGGATATGACTGGATGAAACCAGAAGTATCCGTTTTATTTTTATGTCGCTTACTATATCCCAGATATTACTACAGACTCTGTGTTTGTGTTTTCTGGATATTATCGATGGATTATATTGTTTTGAATGTATTTATCAGGGAACATTTAATTTTGTGCTGGGAAACACTAATTGGTTCCACATGGAGACACCAGTCTACACATTCGTATTTTCTAGGGAGAAAGCTAGAATAACTGCGGTAAACAAACATGATGTTTCTGTTTGTATAGATGACATTTTATGCACTGGCTTAAGGAAAAGACTTTGTTTTACTCCAAAACCATTTTTACTGCGATTTTCCCGGTTCATTGCATACGAATTCCACCAACCTTAGTCCGGATATGACTGGATGAAACCAGAAATATCCGGTTGTGTTTTGGCTAAATCAATCCCAGATATTGCGACGGACTCTGTGTTTGTGTTTTCTGGACATTATCAACGGACTTTATTGTTTTGAATGTTTTTATCAGGGAACATTTAATTTTGTACCTTAGAAACACTAATAGGTTCAACATGGAGACACCAGTATACACATTCGTAAGTTCTAGGGAGAAAGTTAGAGGAACTGCGGCAAACAAACATGATATTTCTGTTTGTATACATGACATTTTATGCACTTGCATAACGAAAAAAACTTTGCTTTTCTCCAAAACCATTTTTACTGTGATTTTCTTGGTCCATTGCATACGAATTCCACCTCGCTTTATCCGGATATGACTGGATGAAACCAGAAATATCCGGTTGTGTTTTGGCTTACTACAACCCAGATATTGTGAAAGCCTCTGTGTTTATGTTTTCTGGATATTATCAACGGAATTTATGTTTTTGCATGTTATTTATCAGGGAACATTCAATTTTGTACCTTAGAAACACTAATTGGTTCCACACGGAGACACCAGCTCTACACATTCGTATTTTCTAGGGAGAAAGCTAGAGGAACTGCGGCAAACAAACATGATATTTCTGTTTGTATAGATGACATTATATGCACTTTCCTAAAGAAAAGACTTTGCTTTTCTCCAAAACCATTTTTCTGTGATTTTCTCGGTCCATTACATATCAATTCCACCCCACTTTGTCCGGATATGACTGGATGAAACCAGAAATATCCGGTTGTGTTTTGTCTTACTATATCCCAGATATTGCTACAGCCTCAGTGTCTGTGTTTTCTGGATATTATCGATGGATTTTATTGTTTTGAATGTTTTTATCAGGGAACATTTAATTTTGTACCGTAGAAACACTAATTGGTTCCACATGGAGACAGCGGTAACACATTCCTCTGTTCTAGGGAGAAAGCTTGAGGAACTGCAAATCGATATGATATGTCTGTTTGTATAGATGACACTTTATGCACTTGCGATGGAAAAGACTTTTTGCCTTTCTCTAAAACCATTTTTCTGTGATTTTGTTGGTCCATTGCATACGAATTCCAACCCACTTTGTCCGGATATGACTGGATGAAACCAGAAATATCCGGTTGTGTTTTGGCTAATGCAATCCCAGATATTGTGAAAGCTTCTGTATTTGTGTTCTCCGGATATTATGAACAGATTTTATGGTTTTGCATGTTTTTTATCAGGGAACATTTAATTTTGTACCGTAGAAACACTAATTGGTTCCACACGGAGACACCAGCTCTACACATTTGTATTTTCTAGGGATAAAGCTAGAGGAACTGCGGCAAACAAACATGATATTTCTGTTTGTATAGATGACATTTTATGCACTTTCCTAAAGAAAAGACTTTGCTTTTCTCCAAAACCATTTTTCTGTGATTTTCTCGGTCCATTACATATCAATTCCACCCCACTTTGTCCGGATATGACTGGATGAAACCAGAAATATCCGGTTGTGTTTTGTCTTACTATATCCCAGATATTGCTACAGCCTCAGTGTCTGTGTTTTCTGGATATTATCGATGGATTTTATTGTTTTGAATGTTTTTATCAGGGAACATTTAATTTTGTACCGTAGAAACACTAATTGGTTCCACATGGAGACACCAGTAACACATTCCTATATTCTAGGGAGAAAGCTTGAGGAACTGCAAATCGATATGATATGTCTGTTTGTATAGATGACACTTTATGCACTTGCGATGGAAAAGACTTTTTGCCTTTCTCTAAAACCATTTTTCTGTGATTTTGTTGGTCCATTGCATACGAATTCCAACCCACTTTGTCCGGATATGACTGGATGAAACCAGAAATATCCGGTTGTGTTTTGGCTAACGCAATCCCAGATATTGTGAAAGCTTCTGTATTTGTGTTCTCCGGATATTATGAACAGATTTTATGGTTTTGCATGTTTTTTATCAGGGAACATTTAATTTTGTACCGTAGAAACACTAATTGGTTCCACACGGAGACACCAGCTCTACACATTTGTATTTTCTAGGGAGAAAGCTAGAGGAACTGCGGCAAAGAAACATGATATTTCTGTTTGTATAGATGACATTTTATGCACTTTCCTAACAAAAAGACTATACTTTTCTCCAAAACCATTTTTACTGTGATTTTCTCGGTCCATTGCATATGAATTCCACCCCACTTTGTCCGGATATGACTGGATGAAACCAGAAATATCCGTTTTCTTTTTTTTTTGGCTTACTATATTCCAGATATTATTACAGACTCTGTGTTTGTGTTTTCTGGATATTATCGATGGATTATATTGTTTTGAATGTTTTTATCAGGGAACATTTAATTTTGTGCTGGGAAACACTAATTGGTTCCACATGGAGACACCAGTCTACACATTCGTATTTTCTAGGGAGAAAGCTAGAATAACTGCGGTAAACAAACATGATGTTTCTGTTTGTATAGATGACATTTTATGCACTGGCTTAAGGAAAAGACTTTGTTTTACTCCAAAACCATTTTTACTGCGATTTTCCCGGTTCATTGCATATGAATTCCACCAAACTTAGTCCGGATATGACTGGATGAAACCAGAAATATCCGGTTGTGTTTTGGCTAACTCAATCCCAGATATTGTGAATGCTTCTGTATTGGTGTTTTCCGGATATTATCAACGGATTTCATGGTTTTGCATGTTTTTTATCAGGGAACATTTAATTTTGTACCTTAGAAACACTAATAGGTTCAACATGGAGACACCAGTCTACACATTCGTATGTTCTAGGGAGAAAGTTAGAGGAACTGCGGCAAACAAACATGATATTTCTGTTTGTATACATGACATTTTATGCACTTGCATAACGAAAAAAACTTTGCTTTTCTCCAAAACCATTTTTACTGTGATTTTCTCGGTCCATTGCATACGAATTCCACCTCGCTTTGTCCGGATATGACTGGATGAAACCAGAAATATCCGGTTGTGTTTTGGCTTACTACAACCCAGATATTGTGAAAGCCTCTGTGTTTATGTTTTCCGGATATTATCAACGGAATTTATGTTTTTGCATGTTATGTATCAGGGAACATTTAATTTTGTGCTGGGAAACACTAATTGGTTCCACATGGAGACACCAGCTCTACACATTCGTATTTTCTAGGGAGAAAGCTAGAGGAACTGCGGCAAACAAACATGATATTTCTGTTTGTATAGATGACATTTTATGCACTTTCCTAAAGAAAAGACTTTGCTTTTCTCCAAAACCATTTTTCCTGTGATATTCTCCATCCATTACATATGAATTCCACCCCCCTTTGTCCGGATATGAGTGGATGAAACCAGAAATATCCGGTTGTGTTTTGTCTTACTATATCCCAGATATTGCTACAGCCTCAGTGTCTGTGTTTTCTGGATATTATCGATGGATTTTATTGTTTTGAATGTTTTTATCAGGGAACATTTAATTTTGTACCGTAGAAACACTAATTGGTTCCACATGGAGACACCAGGAACACATTCCTATGTTCTAGGGAGAAAGCTTGAGGAACTGCAAATCGATATGATATGTCTGTTTGTATAGATGACATTTTATGCACTTGCGATGGAAAAGACTTTTTGCCTTTCTCTAAAACCATTTTTACTGTGATTTTGTTGGTCCATTGCATACGAATTCCAACCCACTTTGTCCGGATATGACTGGATGAAACCAGAAATATCCGGTTGTGTTTTGGCTAACTCAATCCCAGATATTGTGAAAGCTTCTGTATTTGTGTTCTCCGGATATTATGAACGGATTTTATGGTTTTGCATGTTTTTTACCAGGGAACATTTAATTTTGTACCGTAGAAACACTAATTGGTTCCACACGGAGACACCAGCTCTACACATTTGTATTTTCTAGGGAGATAGCTAGAGGAACTGCGGCAAACAAACATGATATTTCTGTTTGTATACATGACATTTTATGCACTTGCATAACGAAAAAAACTTTGCTTTTCTCCAAAACCATTTTTACTGTGATTTTCTCGGTCCATTGCATACAAATTCCAGCTCGCTTTGTCCGGATATGACTGGATGAAACCAGAAATATCCGGTTGTGTTTTGGCTTACTACAACCCAGATATTGTGAAAGCCTCTGTGTTTATGTTTTCCGGATATTATCAACGGAATTTATGTTTTTGCATGTTATTTATCAGTGAACATTTAATTTTGTGCTGGGAAACACTAATTGGTTCCACATGGAGACACCAGCTCTACACATTCGTATTTTCTAGGGAGAAAGCTAGAGGAACTGCGGCAAACAAACATGATATTTCTGTTTGTATAGATGACATTTTATGCACTTTCCTAAAGAAAAGACTTTGCTTTTCTCCAAAACCATTTTTCCTGTGATATTCTCGATCCATTACATATGAATTCCACCCCACTTTGTCCGGATATGAGTGGATGAAACCAGAAATATCCGGTTGTGTTTTGTCTTACTATATCCCCGATATTGCTACAGCCTCAGTGTCTGTGTTTTCTGGATATTATCGATGGATTTTATTGTTTTGAATGTTTTTATCAGGGAACATTTAATTTTGTACCGTAGAAACACTAATTGGTTCCACATGGAGACACCAGTAACACATTCCTATGTTCTAGGGAGAAAGCTTGAGGAACTGCAAATCGATATGATATGTCTGTTTGTATAGATGACATTTTATGCACTTGCGATGGAAAAGACTTTTTGCCTTTCTCTAAAACCATTTTTACTGTGCTTTTGTTGGTCCATTGCATACGAATTCCAACCCACTTTGTCCGGATATGACTGGATGAAACCAGAAATATCCGGTTGTGTTTTGGCTAACTCAATCCCAGATATTGTGAAAGCTTCTGTATTTGTGTTCTCCGGATATTATGAACGGATTTTATGGTTTTGCATGTTTTTTATCAGGGAACATTTAATTTTGTACCGTAGAAACACTAATTGGTTCCACACGGAGACACCAGCTCTACACATTTGTATTTTCTAGGGAGAAAGCTAGAGGAACTGCGGCAAACAAACATGATATTTCTGTTTGTATAGATGACATTTTATGCACTTTCCTAAGAAAAAGACTTTACTTTTCTCCAAAACCATTTTTACTGTGATTTTCTCGGTCCATTGCATACGAATTCCACCTCACTTTGTCCGGATATGACTGGATGAAACCAGAAATATCCGTTTTCTTTTTTTTTTTTTTTTGGCTTACTATATCCCAGATATTACTACAGACTCTGTGTTTGTGTTTTCTGGATATTATCGATGGATTATATTGTTTTGTATGTTTTTATCAGGGAACATTTAATTTTGTGCTGGGCAACACTAATTGGTTCCACATGGAGACACCAGTCTACACATTCGTATTTTCTAGGGAGAAAGCTAGAATAACTGCGGTAAACAATCATGATGTTTCCGTTTGTATAGATGACATTTTATGCACTGGCTTAAGGAAAAGACTTTGTTTTACTCCAAAACCATTTTTACTGCGATTTTCCCGGTTCATTGCATACGAATCCCACCAAACTTAGTCCGGATATGACTGGATGAAACCAGAAATATCCGGTTGTGTTTTGGCTAACTCAATCCCAGATATTGCGACGGACTCTGTGTTTGTGTTTTCTGGACATTATCAACGGACTTTATTGTTTTGAATGTTTTTATCAGGGAACATTTAATTTTGTACCTTAGAAACACTAATAGGTTCAACATGGAGACACCAGTCTACACATTCGTATGTTCTAGGGAGAAAGTTAGAGGAACTGCGGCAAACAAACATGATATTTCTCTTTGTATAGATGACATTTTATGCACTTTCCTAAAGAAAAGACTTTGCTTTTCTCCAAAACCATTTTTCCTATGATATTCTCGATCCATTATATATGAATACCACCCCCCGTTTGTCCGGATATGACTGGATGAAACCAGAAATATCCGGTTGTGTTTTGTCTTACTATATCCCAGATATTGCTACAGCCTCAGTGTCTGTGTTTTCTGGATATTATCGATGGATTTTATTGTTTTGAATGTTTTTATCAGGGAACATTTAATTTTGTACCGTAGAAATACAATTTGGTTCCACATGGAGACAGCAGTAACACATTCCTATGTTCTAGGGAGAAAGCTTGAGGAACTGCAAATCGATATGATATGTCTGTTTGTATAGATGACATTTTATGCACTTGCGATGGAAAAGACTTTTTGCCTTTCTCTAAAACCATTTTTACTGTGATTTTGTTGGTCCATTGCATACGAATTCCAACCCACTTTGTCCGGATATGACTGGATGAAACCAGAAATATCCGGTTGTGTTTTGGCTTACTATAACCCAGATATTGTCAAAGCTACTGTATTTGTGTTCTCCGGATATTATGAACGGATTTTATGGTTTTGCATGTTTTTTATCATGGAACATTTAATTTTGTACCGTAGAAACACTAATAGGTTCAACATGGAGACAACAGTATACACATTCGTATGTCTAGGGAGAAAGTTAGAGGAACTGCGGCAAACAAACATGATATTTCTGTTTGTATACATGACATTTTATGCACTTGCATAACGAAAAAAAATTTGCTTTTCTCCAAAACCATTTTTACTGTGATTTTCTCGGTCCATTGCATACGAATTCCACCTCACTTTGTCCGGATATGACAGGATGAAACCAGAAATATCCGTTTTCTTTTTTTTGGCTTACAATATCCCAGATATTACTACAGACTCTGTGTTTGTGTTTTCTGGATATTATCGATGGATTATATTGTTTTGAATGTTTTTATCAGGGAACATTTAATTTTGTGCTGGGAAACACTAATTGGTTCCACATGGAGACACCAGTCTACACATTCGTATTTTCTAGGGAGAAAGCTAGAATAACTGCTGTAAACAAACATGATGTTTCTGTTTGTATAGATGACATTTTATGCACTGGCTTAAGGAAAAGACTTTGTTTTACTCCAAAACCATTTTTACTGCGATTTTCCCGGTTCATTGCATACGAATTCCACCAAACTTAGTCCGGATATGACTGGATGAAACCAGAAATATCCGGTTGTGTTTTGGCTAACTCAATCCCAGATATTGCGACGGACTCTGTGTTTGTGTTTTCTGGACATTATCAACGGACTTTATTGTTTTGAATGTTTTTATCAGGGAACATTTAATTTTGTACCTTAGAAACACTAATAGGTTCAACATGGAGACACCAGTCTACACATTCGTATGTTCTAGGGAGAAAGCTAGAGGAACTGTGGCAAACAAACATGATATTTCTGTTTGTATACATGACATTTTATGCACTTGCATAACGAAAAAAACTTTGCTTTTCTCCAAAACCATTTTTACTGTGATTTTCTCGGTCCATTGCATACGAATTCCACCTCGCTTTGTCCGGATATGTCTGGATGAAACCAGAACTATCCGGTTGTGTTTTGGCTTACTACAACCCAGATATTGTGAAAGCCTCTGTGTTTATGTTTTCCGGATATTATCAACGGAATTTATGTTTTTGCATGTTATGTATCAGGGAACATTTAATTTTGTGCTGGGAAACACTAATTGGTTCCACATGGAGACACCAGCTCTACACATTCGTATTTTCTAGGGAGAAAGCTAGAGGAACTGCGGCAAACAAACATGATATTTCTGTTTGTATAGATGACATTTTATGCACTTTCCTAAAGAAAAGACTTTGCTTTTCTCCAAAACCATTTTTCCTGTGATATTCTCGATCCATTACATATGAATTCCACCCCACTTTGTCCGGATATGACTGGATGAAACCAGAAATATCCGGTTGTGTTTTGTTTTACTATATCCCAGATATTGCTACAGCCTCAGTGTCTGTGTTTTCTGGATATTATCGATGGATTTTATTGTTTTGAATGTTTTTATCAGGGAACATTTAATTTTGTACCGTAGAAACACTAATTGATTCCACATGGAGTCACCAGTATCACATTCCTATGTTCTAGGGAGAAAGCTTGAGGAACTGCAAATCGATATGATATGTCTGTTTGTATAGATGACATTTTATGCACTTGCGATGGAAAAGACTTTTTGCCTTTCTCTAAAACCATTTTTACTGTGATTTTGTTGGTCCTTTGCATACGAATTCCAACCCACTTTGTCCGGATATGACTGGATGAAACCAGAAATATCCGGTTGTGTTTTGGCTAACTCAATCCCAGATATTGTGAAAGCTTCTGTATATGTGTTCTCCGGATATTATGAACGGATTTTATGGTTTTGCATGTTTTTTATCAGGGAACATTTAATTTTGTACGATAGAAACACTAATTGGTTCCACACGGAGACACCAGCTCTACACATTTGTATTTTCTAGGGAGAAAGCTAGAGGAACTGCGGCAAACAAACATGATATTTCTGTTTGTATAGATGACATTTTATGCACTTTCCTAACAAAAAGATTTTACTTTTCTCCAAAACCATTTTTACTGTGATTTTCTCAGTCCATTGCATACGAATTCCACCTCACATTGTCCAGATATGACTGGATGAAACGAGAAATATCCGTTTTTTTTTTTTTTTGGCTTACTATATCACAGATATTACTACAGACTCTGTGTTTATGTTTTCTGGATATTATCGATGGATTATATTGTTTTGAATGTTTTTATCAGGGAACATTTAATTTTGTGCTGGGAAACACTAATTGGTTCCACATGGAGACACCAGTCTACACATTCGTATTTTCTAGGGAGAAAGCTAGAATAACTGCGGTAAACAAACATGATGTTTCTGTTTGTATAGATGACATTTTATGCACTGGCTTAAGGAAAAGACTTTGTTTTACTCCAAAACCATTTTTACTGCGATTTTCCCGGTTCATTGCATACGAATTCCACCAAACTTAGTCCGGATATGACTGGATGAAACCAGAAATATCCGGTTGTGTTTTGGCTAACTCAATCCCAGATATTGTGAAAGCTTCTGTATTTGTGTTTTGCCGGATATTATCAACGGAATTTATGTTTTTGCATGTTTTTTATAAGGGAACATTTAATTTTGTACCGTAGAAACACTAATTGGTTCCACACGGAGACACCAGCTCTACACATTTGTATTTTCTAGGGAGAAAGCTAGAGGAACTGCGGCAAACAAACATGATATTTCTGTTTGTATAGATGACATTTTATGCACTTTCCTAACAAAAAGATTTTACTTTTCTCCAAAACCATTTTTACTGTGATTTTCTCAGTCCATTGCATACGAATTCCACCTCACTTTGTCCAGATATGACTGGATGAAACGAGAAATATCCGTTTTCTTTTTTTTTGGCTTACTATATCCCAGATATTACTACAGACTCTGTGTTTGTGTTTTCTGGATATTATCGATGGATTATATTGTTTTGAATGTTTTTATCAGGGAACATTTAATTTTGTGCTGGGGAACACTAATTGGTTCCACATGGAGACACCAGTCTACACATTCGTATTTTCTAGGGAGAAAGCTAGAATAACTGCGGTTAACAAACATGATGTTTCTGTTTGTATAGATGACATTTTATGCACTGGCTTAAGGAAAAGACTTTGTTTTACTCCAAAACCATTTTTACTGAGATTTTCCCGGTTCATTGCATACGAATTCCACCAAACTTAGTCCGGATATGACTGGATGAAACCAGAAATATCCGGTTGTGTTTTGGCTAACTCAATCCCAGATATTGCGACGGACTCTGTGTTTGTGTTTTCTGGACATTATCAATGGACTTTATGGTATTGCATGTTTTTTATCAGGGAACATTTAATTTTGTACCTTAGAAACACTAATTGGTTCCACACGGAGACACCAGCTCTACACATTTGTATTTTCTAGGGAGAAAGCTAGAGGAACTGCGGCAAACAAACATGATATTTCTGTTTGTATACATGACATTTTATGCACTTGCATAACGAAAAAAAACTTTGCTTTTCTCCAAAACCATTTTTACTGTGATTTTCTCGGTCCATTGCATACAAATTCCAGCTCGCTTTGTCCGGATATGACTGGATGAAACCAGAAATATCCGGTTGTGTTTTGGCTTACTACAACCCAGATATTGTGAAAGCCTCTGTGTTTATGTTTTCCGGATATTATCAACGGAATTTATGTTTTTGCATGTTATTTATCAGGGAACATTTAATTTTGTGCTGGGAAACACTAATTGGTTCCACATGGAGACACCAGCTCTACACATTCGTATTTTCTAGGGAGAAAGCTAGAGGAACTGCGGCAAACAAACATGATATTTCTGTTTGTATAGATGACATTTTATGCACTTTCCTAAAGAAAAGACTTTGCTTTTCTCCAAAACCATTTTTCCTGTGATATTCTCGATCCATTACATATGAATTCCACCCCACTTTGTCCGGATATGAGTGGATGAAACCAGAAATATCCGGTTGTGTTTTGTCTTACTATATCCCAGATATTGCTACAGCCTCAGTGTCTGTGTTTTCTGGATATTTTCGATGGATTTTATTGTTTTGAATGTTTTTATCAGGGAACATTCAATTTTGTACTGTAGAAACACTAATTGATTCCATATGGAGAAACCAGTAACACATTCCTATGTTCTAGGGAGAAAGCTTGAGGAACTGCAAATCGATATGATATGTCTGTTTGTATAGATGACACTTTATGCACTTGCGATGGAAAAGACTTTTTGCCTTTCTCTAAAACCATTTTTTACTGTGATTTTGTTGGTCCATTGCATACGAACTCCAACCCACTTTGTCCGTATATGACTGGATGAAACCAGAAATATCCGGTTGTGTTTTGGCTAACTCAATCCCAGATATTGTGAAAGCTTCTGTATTTGTGTTCTCCGGATATTATGAACGGATTTTATGATTTTGCATGTTTTTTTTCAGGGAACATTTAATTTTATACCGTAGAAACACTAATTGGTTCCACATGGAGACACCAGCTCTACACATTTGTATTTTCTAGGGAGAATGCTAGAGGAACTGCGGCAAACAAACATGATATTTCTGTTTGTATAGATGACATTTTATGCACTTTCCTAAGAAAAAGATTTTACTTTTCTCCAAAACCATTTTTACTGTGATTTTCTCAGTCCATTGCATACGAATTCCACCTCACTTTGTCCGGATATGACTGGATGAAACCAGAAATATCCGTTTTCTTTTTTTTTGGCTTACTATATCCCAGATATTACTACAGACTCTGTGTTTGTGTTTTCTGGATATTATCGATGGATTATATTGTTTTGAATGTTTTTATCAGGGAACATTTAATTTTGTGCTGGGAAACACTAATTGGTTCCACATGGAGACACCAGTCTACACATTCGTATTTTCTAGGGAGAAAGCTAGAATAACTGCGGTAAACAAACATGATGTTTCTGTTTGTATAGATGACATTTTATGCACTGGCTTAAGGAAAAGACTTTGTTTTACTCCAAAACCATTTTTACTGCGATTTTCCCGGTTCATTGCATACGAATTCCACCAAACTTAGTCCGGATATGACTGGATGAAACCAGAAATATCCGGTTGTGTTTTGGCTAACTCAATCCCAGATATTGCGACGGACTCTGTGTTTGTGTTTTCTGGACATTATCAACGGACTTTATTGTTTTGAATGTTTTTATCAGGGAACATTTAATTTTGTACCTTAGAAACACTAATAGGTTCAACATGGAGACACCAGTCTACACATTCGTATGTTCTAGGGAGAAAGCTAGAGGAACTGTGGCAAACAAACATGATATTTCTGTTTGTATACATGACATTTTATGCACTTGCATAACGAAAAAAACTTTGCTTTTCTCCAAAACCATTTTTACTGTGATTTTCTCGGTCCATTGCATACGAATTCCACCTCGCTTTGTCTGGATATGTCTGGATGAAACCAGAAATATCCGGTTGTGTTTTGGCTTACTACAACCCAGATATTGTGAAAGCCTCTGTGTTTATGTTTTCCGGATATTATCAACGGAATTTATGTTTTTGCATGTTATTTATCAGGGAACATTTAATTTTGTGCTGGGAAACACTAATTGGTTCCACATGGAGACACCAGCTCTACACATTCGTATTTTCTAGGGAGAAAGCTAGAGGAACTGCGGCAAACAAACATGATATTTCTGTTTGTATAGATGACATTTTATGCACTTTCCTAAAGAAAAGACTTTGCTTTTCTCCAAAACCATTTTTCCTGTGATATTCTCGATCCATTACATATGAATTCCACCCCACTTTGTCCGGATATGACTGGATGAAACCAGAAATATCCGGTTGTGTTTTGTTTTACTATATCCCAGATATTGCTACAGCCTCAGTGTCTGTGTTTTCTGGATATTATCGATGGATTTTATTGTTTTGAATGTTTTTATCAGGGAACATTTAATTTTGTACCGTAGAAACACTAATTGGTTCCACATGGAGTCACCAGTAACACATTCCTATGTTCTAGGGAGAAAGCTTGAGGAACTGCAAATCGATATGATATGTCTGTTTGTATAGATGACATTTTATGCACTTGCGATGGAAAAGACTTTTTGCCTTTCTCTAAAACCATTTTTACTGTGATTTTGTTGGTCCTTTGCATACGAATTCCAACCCACTTTGTCCGGATATGACTGGATGAAACCAGAAATATCCGGTTGTGTTTTGGCTTACTATAACCCAGATATTGTCAAAGCTACTGTATTTGTGTTCTCCGGATATTATGAACGGATTTTATGGTTTTGCATGTTTTTTATCAGGGAACATTTAATTTTGTACCATAGAAACACTAATTGGTTCCACACGGAGACACCAGCTCTACACATTTGTATTTTCTAGGGAGAAAGCTAGAGGAACTGCGGCAAACAAACATGATATTTCTGTTTGTATAGATGACATTTTATGCACTTTCCTAACAAAAAGATTTTACTTTTCTCCAAAACCATTTTTACTGTGATTTTCTCAGTCCATTGCATACGAATTCCACCTCACATTGTCCAGATATGACTGGATGAAACGAGAAATATCCGTTTTTTTTTTTTTGGCTTACTATATCCCAGATATTACTACAGACTCTGTGTTTATGTTTCCTGGATATTATCGATGGATTATATTGTTTTGAATGTTTTTATCAGGGAACATTTAATTTTGTGCTGGGAAACACTAATTGGTTCCACATGGAGACACCAGTCTACACATTCGTATTTTCTAGGGAGAAAGCTAGAATAACTGCGGTAAACAAACATGATGTTTCTGTTTGTATAGATGACATTTTATGCACTGGCTTAAGGAAAAGACTTTGTTTTACTCCAAAACCATTTTTACTGCGATTTTCCCGGTTCATTGCATACGAATTCCACCAAACTTAGTCCGGATATGACTGGATGAAACCAGAAATATCCGGTTGTGTTTTGGCTAACTCAATCCCAGATATTGTGAAAGCTTCTGTATTTGTGTTTTGCCGGATATTATCAACGGAATTTATGTTTTTGCATGTTTTTTATAAGGGAACATTTAATTTTGTACCGTAGAAACACTAATTGGTTCCACACGGAGACACCAGCTCTACACATTTGTATTTTCTAGGGAGAAAGCTAGAGGAACTGCGGCAAACAAACATGATATTTCTGTTTGTATAGATGACATTTTATGCACTTTCCTAACAAAAAGATTTTACTTTTCTCCAAAACCATTTTTACTGTGATTTTCTCAGTCCATTGCATACGAATTCCACCTCACTTTGTCCAGATATGACTGGATGAAACGAGAAATATCCGTTTTCTTTTTTTTTGGCTTACTATATCCCAGATATTACTACAGACTCTGTGTTTGTGTTTTCTGGATATTATCGATGGATTATATTGTTTTGAATGTTTTTATCAGGGAACATTTAATTTTGTGCTGGGGAACACTAATTGGTTCCACATGGAGACACCAGTCTACACATTCGTATTTTCTAGGGAGAAAGCTAGAATAACTGCGGTTAACAAACATGATGTTTCTGTTTGTATAGATGACATTTTATGCACTGGCTTAAGGAAAAGACTTTGTTTTACTCCAAAACCATTTTTACTGAGATTTTCCCGGTTCATTGCATACGAATTCCACCAAACTTAGTCCGGATATGACTGGATGAAACCAGAAATATCCGGTTGTGTTTTGGCTAACTCAATCCCAGATATTGCGACGGACTCTGTGTTTGTGTTTTCTGGACATTATCAATGGACTTTATGGTATTGCATGTTTTTTATCAGGGAACATTTAATTTTGTACCTTAGAAACACTAATTGGTTCCACACGGAGACACCAGCTCTACACATTTGTATTTTCTAGGGAGAAAGCTAGAGGAACTGCGGCAAACAAACATGATATTTCTGTTTGTATACATGACATTTTATGCACTTGCATAACGAAAAAAACTTTGCTTTTCTCCAAAACCATTTTTACTGTGATTTTCTCGGTCCATTGCATACAAATTCCAGCTCGCTTTGTCCGGATATGACTGGATGAAACCAGAAATATCCGGTTGTGTTTTGGCTTACTACAACCCAGATATTGTGAAAGCCTCTGTGTTTATGTTTTCCGGATATTATCAACGGAATTTATGTTTTTGCATGTTATTTATCAGGGAACATTTAATTTTGTGCTGGGAAACACTAATTGGTTCCACATGGAGACACCAGCTCTACACATTCGTATTTTCTAGGGAGAAAGCTAGAGGAACTGCGGCAAACAAACATGATATTTCTGTTTGTATAGATGACATTTTATGCACTTTCCTAAAGAAAAGACTTTGCTTTTCTCCAAAACCATTTTTCCTGTGATATTCTCGATCCATTACATATGAATTCCACCCCACTTTGTCCGGATATGACTGGATGAAACCAGAAATATCCGGTTGTGTTTTGTCTTACTATATCCCAGATATTGCTACAGCCTCAGTGTCTGTGTTTTCTGGATATTTTCGATGGATTTTATTGTTTTGAATGTTTTTATCAGGGAACATTCAATTTTGTACTGTAGAAACACTAATTGATTCCATATGGAGAAACCAGTAACACATTCCTATGTTCTAGGGAGAAAGCTTGAGGAACTGCAAATCGATATGATATGTCTGTTTGTATAGATGACACTTTATGCACTTGCGATGGAAAAGACTTTTTGCCTTTCTCTAAAACCATTTTTTACTGTGATTTTGTTGGTCCATTGCATACGAACTCCAACCCACTTTGTCCGTACATGACTGGATGAAACCTGAAATATCCGGTTGTGTTTTGGCTAACTCAATCCCAGATATTGTGAAAGCTTCTGTATTTGTGTTCTCCGGATATTATGAACGGATTTTATGATTTTGCATGTTTTTTTTCAGGGAACATTTAATTTTATACCGTAGAAACACTAATTGGTTCCACATGGAGACACCAGCTCTACACATTTGTATTTTCTAGGGAGAAAGCTAGAGGAACTGCGGCAAACAAACATGATATTTCTGTTTGTATAGATGACATTTTATGCACTTTCCTAAGAAAAAGATTTTACTTTTCTCCAAAACCATTTTTACTGTGATTTTCTCAGTCCATTGCATACGAATTCCACCTCACTTTGTCCGGATATGACTGGATGAAACCAGAAATATCCGTTTTCTTTTTTTTTGGCTTACTATATCCCAGATATTACTACAGACTCTGTGTTTGTGTTTTCTGGATATTATCGATGGATTATATTGTTTTGAATGTTTTTATCAGGGAACATTTAATTTTGTGCTGGGAAACACTAATTGGTTCCACATGGAGACACCAGTCTACACATTCGTATTTTCTAGGGAGAAAGCTAGAATAACTGCGGTAAACAAACATGATGTTTCTGTTTGTATAGATGACATTTTATGCACTGGCTTAAGGAAAAGACTTTGTTTTACTCCAAAACCATTTTTACTGCGATTTTCCCGGTTCATTGCATACGAATTCCACCAAACTTAGTCCGGATATGACTGGATGAAACCAGAAATATCCGGTTGTGTTTTGGCTAACTCAATCCCAGATATTGCGACGGACTCTGTGTTTGTGTTTTCTGGACATTATCAACGGACTTTATTGTTTTGAATGTTTTTATCAGGGAACATTTAATTTTGTACCTTAGAAACACTAATAGGTTCAACATGGAGACACCAGTCTACACATTCGTATGTTCTAGGGAGAAAGTTAGAGGAACTGCGGCAAACAAACATGATATTTCTGTTTGTATACATGACATTTTATGCACTTGCATAACGAAAAAAACTTTGCTTTTCTCCAAAACCATTTTTACTGTGATTTTCTCGGTCCATTGCATACGAATTCCACCTCGCTTTGTCCGGATATGACTGGATGAAACCAGAAATATCCGGTTGTGTTTTGGCTTACTACAACCCAGATATTGTGAAAGCCTCTGTGTTTATGTTTTCCGGATACTATCAACGGAATTTATGTTTTTGCATGTTATTTATCAGGGAACATTTAATTTTGTGCTGGGAAACACTAATTGGTTCCACATGGAGACACCAGCTCTACACATTCGTATTTTCTAGGGAGAAAGCTAGAGGAACTGCGGCAAACAAACATGATATTTCTGTTTGTATAGATGACATTTTATGCACTTTCCTAAAGAAAAGACTGCTTTTCTCCAAAACCATTTTTCCTGTGATATTCTCGATCCATTACATATGAATTCCACCCCACTTTGTCCGGATATGAGTGGATGAAACCAGAAATATCCGGTTGTGTTTTGTCTTACTATATCCCAGATATTGCTACAGCCTCAGTGTCTGTGTTTTCTGGATATTATCGATGGATTTTATTGTTTTGAATGTTTTTATCAGGGAACATTTAATTTTGTACCGTAGAAACACTAATTGGTTCCACATGGAGACACCAGTAACACATTCCTATGTTCTAGGGAGAAAGCTTGAGGAACTGCAAATCGATATGATATGTCTGTTTGTATAGATGACATTTTATGCACTTGCGATGGAAAAGACTTTTTGCCTTTCTCTAAAACCATTTTTACTGTGATTTTGTTGGTCCATTGCATACGAATTCCAACCCACTTTGTCCGGATATGACTGGATGAAACCAGAAATATCCAGTTGTGTTTTGGCTAACTCAATCCCAGATATTGTGAAAGCTTCTGTATTTGTGTTCTCCGGATATTATGAACGGATTTTATGGTTTTGCATGTTTTTTATCAGGGAACATTTAATTTTGTACCGTAGAAACACTAATTGGTTCCACACGGAGACACCAGCTCTACACATTTGTATTTTCTAGGGAGAAAGCTAGAGGAACTGTGGCAAACAAACATGATATTTCTGTTTGTATAGATGACATTTTATGCACTTTCCTAACAAAAAGACTTTACTTTTCTCCAAAACCATTTTTACTGAGATTTTCTCGGTCCATTGCATACGAATTCCACCTCACTTTGTCCAGATAGGACTGGATGAAACCAGAAATATCCGTTTTCTTTTTTTTTGGCTTACAATATCCCAGATATTACTACAGACTCTGTGTTTGTGTTTTCTGGATATTATCGATGGATTATATTGTTTTGAATGTTTTTATCAGGGAACATTTAATTTTGTGCTGGGAAACACTAATTGGTTCCACATGGAGACACCAGTCTACACATTCGTATTTTCTAGGGAGAAAGCTAGAATAACTGCGGTAAACAAACATGATGTTTCTGTTTGTATAGATGACATTTTAGGCACTGGCTTAAGGAAAAGACTTTGTTTTACTCCAAAACCATTTTTACTGCGATTTTCCCGGTTCATTGCATACGAATTCCACCAAACTTAGTCCGGATATGACTGGATGAAACCAGAAATATCCGGTTGTGTTTTGGCTAACTCAATCCCAGATATTGCGACGGACTCTGTGTTTGTGTTTTCTGGACATTATCAACGGACTTTATTGTTTTGAATGTTTTTATCAGGGAACATTTAATTTTGTACCTTAGAAACACTAATAGGTTCAACATGGAGACACCAGTCTACACATTCGTATGTTCTAGGGAGAAAGTTAGAGGAACTGCGGCAAACAAACATGATATTTCTGTTTGTATACATGACATTTTATGCACTTGCATAACGAAAAAAACTTTGCTTTTCTCCAAAACCATTTTTACTGTGATTTTCTCGGTCCATTGCATACGAATTCCACCTCGCTTTGTCCGGATATGACTGGATGAAACCAGAAATATCCGGTTGTGTTTTGGCTTACTACAACCCAGATATTGTGAAAGCCTCTGTGTTTATTTTTTTTCGGATACTATCAACGGAATTTATGTTTTTGCATGTTATTTATCAGGGAACATTTAATTTTGTGCTGGGAAACACTAATTGGTTCCACATGGAGACACCAGCTCTACACATTCGTATTTTCTAGGGAGAAAGCTAGAGGAACTGCGGCAAACAAACATGATATTTCTGTTTGTATAGATGACATTTTATGCACTTTCCTAAAGAAAAGACTTTGCTTTTCTCCAAAACCATTTTTCCTGTGATATTCTCGATCCATTACATATGAATTCCACCCCACTTTGTCCGGATATGAGTGGATGAAACCAGAAATATCCGGTTGTGTTTTGTCTTACTATATCCCAGATATTGCTACAGCCTCAGTGTCTGTGTTTTCTGGATATTATCGATGGATTTTATTGTTTTGAATGTTTTTATCAGGGAACATTTAATTTTGTACCGTAGAAATACAATTTGGTTCCACATGGAGACACCAGTAACGCATTCCTATGTTCTAGGGAGAAAGCTTGAGGAACTGCAAATCGATATGATATGTCTGTTTGTATAGATGACATTTTATGCACTTGCGATGAAAAAGACTTTTTGCCTTTCTCTAAAACCATTTTTACTGTGATTTTCTCGGTCCATTGCATACGAATTCCACCTCACTTTGTCCGGATATGACAGGATGAAACCAGAAATATCCGTTTTCTTTTTTTTTTGGCTTACAATATCCCAGATATTACTACAGACTCTGTGTTTGTGTTTTCTGGATATTATCGATGGATTATATTGTTTTGAATGTTTTTATCAGGGAACATTTAATTTTGTGCTGGGAAACACTAATTGGTTCCACATGGAGACACCAGTCTACACATTCGTATTTTCTAGGGAGAAAGCTAGAATAACTGCGGTAAACAAACATGATGTTTCTGTTTGTATAGATGACATTTTAGGCACTGGCTTAAGGAAAAGACTTTGTTTTACTCCAAAACCATTTTTACTGCGATTTTCCCGGTTCATTGCATACGAATTCCACCAAACTTAGTCCGGATATGACTGGATGAAACCAGAAATATCCGGTTGTGTTTTGGCTAACTCAATCCCAGATATTGCGACGGACTCTGTGTTTGTGTTTTCTGGACATTATCAACGGACTTTATTGTTTTGAATGTTTTTATCAGGGAACATTTAATTTTGTACCTTAGAAACACTAATAGGTTCAACATGGAGACACCAGTCTACACATTCGTATGTTCTAGGGAGAAAGTTAGAGGAACTGCGGCAAACAAACATGATATTTCTGTTTGTATACATGACATTTTATGCACTTGCATAACGAAAAAAACTTTGCTTTTCTCCAAAACCATTTTTACTGTGATTTTCTCGGTCCATTGCATACGAATTCCACCTCGCTTTGTCCGGATATGACTGGATGAAACCAGAAATATCCGGTTGTGTTTTGGCTTACTACAACCCAGATATTGTGAAAGCCTCTGTGTTTATGTTTTCCGGATATTATCAACGGAATTTATGTTTTTGCATGTTATGTATCAGGGAACATTTAATTTTGTGCTGGGAAACACTAATTGGTTCCACATGGAGACACCAGCTCTACACATTCGTATTTTCTAGGGAGAAAGCTAGAGGAACTGAGGCAAACAAACATGATATTTCTGTTTGTATAGATGACATTTTATGCACTTTCCTAAAGTAAAGACTTTGCTTTTCTCCAAAACCATTTTTCCTATGATATTCTCGATCCATTACATATGAATACCACCCCCCGTTTGTCCGGATATGACTGGATGAAACCAGAAATATCCGGTTGTGTTTTGTCTTACTATATCCCAGATATTGCTACAGCCTCAGTGTCTGTGTTTTCTGGATATTATCGATGGATTTTATTGTTTTGAATGTTTTTATCAGGGAACATTTAATTTTGTACCGTAGAAATACAATTTGGTTCCACATGGAGACAGCAGTAACACATTCCTATGTTCTAGGGAGAAAGCTTGAGGAACTGCAAATTGATATGATATGTCTGTTTGTATAGATGACATTTTATGCACTTGCGATGGAAAAGACTTTTTGCCTTTCTCTAAAACCATTTTTACTGTGATTTTGTTGGTCCATTGCATACGAATTCCAACCCACTTTGTCCGGATATGACTGGATGAAACCAGAAATATCCGGTTGTGTTTTGGCTTACTATAACCCAGATATTGTCAAAGCTTCTGTATTTGTGTTCTCCGGATATTATGAACGGATTTTATGGTTTTGCATGTTTTTTATCATGGAACATTTAATTTTGTACCGTAGAAACACTAATAGGTTCAACATGGAGACAACAGTATACACATTCGTATGTCTAGGGAGAAAGTTAGAGGAACTGCGGCAAACAAACATGATATTTCTGTTTGTATACATGACATTTTATGCACTTGCATAACGAAAAAAAATTTGCTTTTCTCCAAAACCATTTTTACTGTGATTTTCTCGGTCCATTGCATACGAATTCCACCTCACTTTGTCCGGATATGACAGGATGAAACCAGAAATATCCGTTTTCTTTTTTTTGGCTTACAATATCCCAGATATTACTACAGACTCTGTGTTTGTGTTTTCTGGATATTATCGATGGATTATATTGTTTTGAATGTTTTTATCAGGGAACATTTAATTTTGTGCTGGGAAACACTAATTGGTTCCACATGGAGACACCAGTCTACACATTCGTATTTTCTAGGGAGAAAGCTAGAATAACTGCGGTAAACAAACATGATGTTTCTGTTTGTATAGATGACATTTTATGCACTGGCTTAAGGAAAAGACTTTGTTTTACTCCAAAACCATTTTTACTGCGATTTTCCCGGTTCATTGCATACGAATTCCACCAAACTTAGTCCGGATATGACTGGATGAAACCAGAAATATCCGGTTGTGTTTTGGCTAACTCAATCCCAGATATTGTGAAAGCTTCTGTATTTGTGTTTTGCCGGATATTATCAACGGAATTTATGTTTTTGCATGTTTTTTATAAGGGAACATTTAATTTTGTACCTTAGAAACACTAATTGGTTCCACACGGAGACACCAGCTCTACACATTTGTATTTTCTAGGGAGAAAGCTAGAGGAACTGCGGCAAACAAACATGATATTTCTGTTTGTATAGATGACATTTTATGCACTTTCCTAACAAAAAGATTTTACTTTTCTCCAAAACCATTTTTACTGTGATTTTCTCAGTCCATTGCATACGAATTCCACCTCACTTTGTCCAGATATGACTGGATGAAACGAGAAATAACCGTTTTCTTTTTTTTTGGCTTACTATATCCCAGATATTACTACAGACTCTGTGTTTGTGTTTTCTGGATATTATCGATGGATTATATTGTTTTGAATGTTTTTATCAGGGAACATTTAATTTTGTGCTGGGGAACACTAATTGGTTCCACATGGAGACACCAGTCTACACATTCGTATTTTCTAGGGAGAAAGCTAGAATAACTGCGGTTAACAAACATGATGTTTCTGTTTGTATAGATGACATTTTATGCACTGGCTTAAGGAAAAGACTTTGTTTTACTCCAAAACCATTTTTACTGAGATTTTCCCGGTTCATTGCATACGAATTCCACCAAACTTAGTCCGGATATGACTGGATGAAACCAGAAATATCCGGTTGTGTTTTGGCTAACTCAATCCCAGATATTGCAACGGACTCTGTGTTTGTGTTTTCTGGACATTATCAATGGACTTTATGGTATTGCATGTTTTTTATCAGGGAACATTTAATTTTGTACCTTAGAAACACTAATTGGTTCCACACGGAGACACCAGCTCTACACATTTGTATTTTCTAGGGAGAAAGCTAGAGGAACTGCGGCAAACAAACATGATATTTCTGTTTGTATACATGACATTTTATGCACTTGCATAACGAAAAAAACTTTGCTTTTCTCCAAAACCATTTTTACTGTGATTTTCTCGGTCCATTGCATACGAATTCCACCTCGTTTTGTCCGGATATGACTGGATGAAACCAGAAATATCCGGTTGTGTTTTGGCTTACTACAACCCAGATATTGTGAAAGCCTCTGTGTTTATGTTTTCCGGATATTATCAACGGAATTTATGTTTTTGCATGTTATTTATCAGGGAACATTTAATTTTGTGCTGGGAAACACTAATTGGTTCCACATGGAGACACCAGCTCTACACATTCGTATTTTCTAGGGAGAAAGCTAAATAACTGCGGCAAACAAACATGATATTTCTGTTTGTATAGATGACATTTTATGCACTTTCCTAAAGAAAAGACTTTGCTTTTCTCCAAAACCATTTTTCCTGTGATATTCTCGATCCATTACATATGAATTCCACCCCACTTTGTCCCGATATGAGTGGATGAAACCAGAAATATCCGGTTGTGTTTTGTCTTACTATATCCCAGATATTGCTACAGCCTCAGTGTCTGTGTTTTCTGGATATTTTCGATGGATTTTATTGTTTTGAATGTTTTTATCAGGGAACATTCAATTTTGTACTGTAGAAACACTAATTGATTCCATATGGAGAAACCAGTAACACATTCCTCTGTTCTAGGGAGAAAGCTTGAGGAACTTGAAATCGATATGATATGTCTGTTTGTATAGATGACACTTTATGCACTTGCGATGGAAAAGACTTTTTGCCTTTCTCTAAAACCATTTTTTACTGTGATTTTGTTGGTCCATTGCATACGAATTCCAACCCACTTTGTCGGGATATGACTGGATGAAACCAGAAATATCCGGTTGTGTTTTTGCTAACTCAATCCCAGATATTGTGAAAGCTTCTGTATTTGTGTTCTCCGGATATTATGAACGGATTTTATGATTTTGCATGTTTTTTTTCAGAGAACATTTAATTTTATACCGTAGAAACACTAATTGGTTCCACATGGAGACACCAGCTCTACACATTTGTATTTTCTAGGGAGAATGCTAGAGGAACTGCGGCAAACAAACATGATATTTCTGTTTGTATAGATGACATTTTATGCACTTTCCTAAGAAAAAGATTTTACTTTTCTCCAAAACCATTTTTACTGTGATTTTCTCAGTCCATTGCATACAAATTCCACCTCACTTTGTCCGGATATGACTGGATGAAACCAGAAATATCCGTTTTCTTTTTTTTTGGCTTACTATATCCCAGATATTACTACAGACTCTGTGTTTGTGTTTTCTGGATATTATCGATGGATTATATTGTTTTGAATGTTTTTATCAGGGAACATTTAATTTTGTGCTGGGAAACACTAATTGGTTCCACATGGAGACACCAGTCTACACATTCGTATTTTCTAGGGAGAAAGCTAGAATAACTGCGGTAAACAAACATGATGTTTCTGTTTGTATAGATGACATTTTATGCACTGGCTTAAGGAAAAGACTTTGTTTTACTCCAAAACCATTTTTACTGCGATTTTCCCGGTTCATTGCATACGAATTCCACCAAACTTAGTCCGGATATGACTGGATGAAACCAGAAATATCCGGTTGTGTTTTGGCTAACTCAATCCCAGATATTGCGACGGACTCTGTGTTTGTGTTTTCTGGACATTATCAACGGACTTTATTGTTTTGAATGTTTTTATCAGGGAACATTTAATTTTGTACCTTAGAAACACTAATAGGTTCAACATGGAGACACCAGTCTACACATTCGTATGTTCTAGGGAGAAAGTTAGAGGAACTGCGGCAAACAAACATGATATTTCTGTTTGTATACATGACATTTTATGCACTTGCATAACGAAAAAAACTTTGCTTTTCTCCAAAACCATTTTTACTGTGATTTTCTCGGTCCATTGCATACGAATTCCACCTCGCTTTGTCCGGATATGACTGGATGAAACCAGAAATATCCGGTTGTGTTTTGGCTTACTACAACCCAGATATTGTGAAAGCCTCTGTGTTTATGTTTTCCGGATACTATCAACGGAATTTATGTTTTTGCATGTTATTTATCAGGGAACATTTAATTTTGTGCTGGGAAACACTAATTGGTTCCACATGGAGACACCAGCTCTACACATTCGTATTTTCTAGGGAGAAAGCTAAATAACTGCGGCAAACAAACATGATATTTCTGTTTGTATAGATGACATTTTATGCACTTTCCTAAAGAAAAGACTGCTTTTCTCCAAAACCATTTTTCCTGTGATATTCTCGATCCATTACATATGAATTCCACCCCACTTTGTCCGGATATGAGTGGATGAAACCAGAAATATCCGGTTGTGTTTTGTTTTACTATATCCCAGATATTGCTACAGCCTCAGTGTCTGTGTTTTCTGGATATTATCGATGGATTTTATTGTTTTGAATGTTTTTATCAGGGAACCTTTAATTTTGTACCGTAGAAATACAATTTGGTTCCACATGGAGACACCAGGAACACATTCCTCTGTTCTAGGGAGAAAGCTTGAGGAACTTGAAATCGATATGATATGTCTGTTTGTATAGATGACATTTTATGCACTTGCGATGGAAAAGACTTTTTGCCTTTCTCTAAAACCATTTTTACTGTGATTTTGTTGGTCCATTGCATACGAATTCCAACCCACTTTGTCCGGATATGACTGGATGAAACCAGAAATATCCGGTTGTGTTTTGGCTAACTCAATCCCAGATATTGTGAAAGCTTCTGTATTTGTGTTCTCTGGATATTATGAACGGATTTTATGGTTTTGCATGTTTTTTATCAGGGAACATTTAATTTTGTACCGTAGAAACACTAATTGGTTCCACACGGAGACACCAGCTCTACACATTTGTATTTTCTAGGGAGAAAGCTAGAGGAACTGCGGCAAACAAACATCATATTTCTGTTTGTATAGATGACATTTTATGCACTTTCATAACAAAAAGACTTTACTTTTCTCCAAAACCATTTTTACTGTGATTTTCTCGGTCCATTGCATACGAATTCCACCTCACTTTGTCCGGATATGACTGGATGAAACCAGAAGTATCCGTTTTATTTTTATGTCGCTTACTATATCCCAGATATTACTACAGACTCTGTGTTTGTGTTTTCTGGATATTATCGATGGATTATATTGTTTTGAATGTATTTATCAGGGAACACTTAATTTTGTGCTGGGAAACACTAATTGGTTCCACATGGAGACACCAGTCTACACATTCGTATTTTCTAGGGAGAAAGCTAGAATAACTGCGGTAAACAAACATGATGTTTCTGTTTGTATAGATGACATTTTATGCACTGGCTTAAGGAAAAGACTTTGTTTTACTCCAAAACCATTTTTACTGCGATTTTCCCGGTTCATTGCATACGAATTCCACCAACCTTAGTCCGGATATGACTGGATGAAACCAGAAATATCCGGTTGTGTTTTGGCTAAATCAATCCCAGATATTGCGACGGACTCTGTGTTTGTGTTTTCTGGACATTATCAACGGACTTTATTGTTTTGAATGTTTTTATCAGGGAACATTTAATTTTGTACCTTAGAAACACTAATAGGTTCAACATGGAGACACCAGTATACACATTCGTAAGTTCTAGGGAGAAAGTTAGAGGAACTGCGGCAAACAAACATGATATTTCTGTTTGTATACATGACATTTTATGCACTTGCATAACGAAAAAAACTTTGCTTTTCTCCAAAACCATTTTTACTGTGATTTTCTTGGTCCATTGCATACGAATTCCACCTCGCTTTATCCGGATATGACTGGATGAAACCAGAAATATCCGGTTGTGTTTTGGCTTACTACAACCCAGATATTGTGAAAGCCTCTGTGTTTATGTTTTCTGGATATTACCAACGGAATTTATGTTTTTGCATGTTATTTATCAGGGAACATTTAATTTTGTACCTTAGAAACACTAATTGGTTCCACACGGAGACACCAGCTCTACACATTTATATTTTCTAGGGAGAAAGCTAGAGGAACTGCGGCAAACAAACATGATATTTCTGTTTGTATAGATGACATTTTATGCACTTTCCTAAAGAAAAGACTTTGCTTTTCTCCAAAACCATTTTTCCTGTGATATTCTCGATCCATTACATATGAATTCCACCCCACTTTGTCCGGATATGAGTGGATGAAACCAGAAATATCCGGTTGTGTTTTGTCTTACTATATCCCAGATATTGCTACAGCCTCAGTGTCTGTGTTTTCTGGATATTATCGATGGATTTTATTGTTTTGAATGTTTTTATCAGGGAACATTTAATTTTGTACCGTAGAAACACTAATTGGTTCCACATGGAGACACCAGTAACACATTCCTATATTCTAGGGAGAAAGCTTGAGGAACTGCAAATCGATATGATATGTCTGTTTGTATAGATGACACTTTATGCACTTGCGATGGAAAAGACTTTTTGCCTTTCTCTAAAACCATTTTTCTGTGATTTTGTTGGTCCATTGCATACGAATTCCAACCCACTTTGTCCGGATATGACTGGATGAAACCAGAAATATCCGGTTGTGTTTTGGCTAACGCAATCCCAGATATTGTGAAAGCTTCTGTATTTGTGTTCTCCGGATATTATGAACAGATTTTATGGTTTTGCATGTTTTTTGTCAGGGAACATTTAATTTTGTACCGTAGAAACACTAATTGGTTCCACACGGAGACACCAGCTCTACACATTTGTATTTTCTAGGGAGAAAGCTAGAGGAACTGCGGCAAACAAACATGATATTTCTGTTTGTATAGATGACATTTTATGCACTTTCCTAACAAAAAGACTATACTTTTCTCCAAAAGCATTTTTACTGTGATTTTCTCGGTCCATTGCATATGAATTCCACCCCACTTTGTCCGGATATGACTGGATGAAACCAGAAATATCCGTTTTCTTTTTTTTTTGGCTTACTATATCCCAGATATTACTACAGACTCTGTGTTTGTGTTTTCTGGATATTATCGATGGATTATATTGTTTTGAATGTTTTTATCAGGGAACATTTAATTTTGTGCTGGGAAACACTAATTGGTTCCACATGGAGACACCAGTCTACACATTCGTATTTTCTAGGGAGAAAGCTAGAATAACTGCGGTAAACAAACATGATGTTTCTATTTGTATAGATGACATTTTATGCACTGGCTTAAGGAAAAGACTTTGTTTTACTCCAAAACCATTTTTACTGCGATTTTCCCGGTTCATTGCATACGAATTCCACCAAACTTAGTCCGGATATGACTGGATGAAACCAGAAATATCCGGTTGTGTTTTGGCTAACTCAATCCCAGATATTGTGAAAGCTTCTGTATTTGTGTTTTCCGGATATTATCAACGGTTTTTATGGTTTTGCATGTTTTTTATCAGGGAACATTTAATTTTGTACCTTAGAAACACTAATTGGTTCCACACGGAGACACCAGCTCTACACATTTGTATTTTCTAGGGAGAAAGCTAGAGGAACTGCGGCAAACAAACATGATATTTCTGTTTGTATAGATGACATTTTATGCACTTTCCTAACAAAAAGATTTTACTTTTCTCCAAAACCATTTTTACTGTGATTTTCTCAGTCCATTGCATACGAATTCCACCTCACTTTGTCCAGATATGACTGGATGAAACGAGAAATATCCGTTTTCTTTTTTTTTTGGCTTACTATATCCCAGATATTACTACAGACTCTGTGTTTGTGTTTTCTGGATATTATCGATGGATTATATTGTTTTGAATGTTTTTATCAGGGAACACTTAATTTTGTGCTGGGGAACACTAATTGGTTCCACATGGAGACACCAGTCTACATATTCGTATTTTCTAGGGAGAAAGCTAGAATAACTGCGGTAAACAAACATGATGTTTCTGTTTGTATAGATGACATTTTATGCACTGGCTTAAGGAAAAGACTTTGTTTTACTCCAAAACCATTTTTACTGAGATTTTCCCGGTTCATTGCATACGAATTCCACCAAACTTAGTCCGGATATGACTGGATGAAACCAGAAATATCCGGTTGTGTTTTGGCTAACTCAATCCCAGATATTGCGACGGACTCTGTGTTTGTGTTTTCTGGACATTATCAATGGACTTAATGGTATTGCATGTTTTTATCAGGGAACATTTAATTTTGTACCTTAGAAACACTAATTGGTTCCACACGGAGACACCAGCTCTACACATTTGTATTTTCTAGGGAGAAAGCTAGAGGAACTGTGGCAAACAAACATGATATTTCTGTTTGTATACATGACATTTTATGCACTTGCATAATGAAAAAAACTTTGCTTTTCTCCAAAACCATTTTTACTGTGATTTTCTCGGTCCATTGCATACGAATTCCACCTCGCTTTGTCCGGATATGACTGGATGAAACCAGAAATATCCGGTTGTGTTTTGGCTTACTACAACCCAGATATTGTGAAAGCCTCTGTGTTTATGTTTTCCGGATATTATCAACGGAATTTATGTTTTTGCATGTTATTTATCAGGGAACATTTAATTTTGTGCTGGGAAACACTAATTGGTTCCACATGGAGACACCAGCTCTACACATTCGTATTTTCTAGGGAGAAAGCTAGAGGAACTGCGGCAAACAAACATGATATTTCTGTTTGTATAGATGACATTTTATGCACTTTCCTAAAGAAAAGACTTTGCTTTTCTCCAAAACCATTTTTCCTGTGATATTCTCGATCCATTACATATGAATTCCACCCCACTTTGTCCGGATATGAGTGGATGAAACCAGAAATATCCGGTTGTGTTTTGTCTTACTATATCCCAGATATTGCTACAGCCTCAGTGTCTGTGTTTTCTGGATATTATCGATGGATTTTATTGTTTTGAATGTTTTTATCAGGGAACATTTAATTTTGTACCGTAGAAACACTAATTGGTTCCACATGGAGACACCAGTAACACATTCCTATATTCTAGGGAGAAAGCTTGAGGAACTGCAAATCGATATGATATGTCTGTTTGTATAGATGACACTTTATGCACTTGCGATGGAAAAGACTTTTTGCCTTTCTCTAAAACCATTTTTCTGTGATTTTGTTGGTCCATTGCATACGAATTCCAACCCACTTTGTCCGGATATGACTGGATGAAACCAGAAATATCCGGTTGTGTTTTGGCTAACGCAATCCCAGATATTGTGAAAGCTTCTGTATTTGTGTTCTCCGGATATTATGAACAGATTTTATGGTTTTGCATGTTTTTTATCAGGGAACATTTAATTTTGTACCGTAGAAACACTAATTGGTTCCACACGGAGACACCAGCTCTACACATTTGTATTTTCTAGGGAGAAAGCTAGAGGAACTGCGGCAAACAAACATGATATTTCTGTTTGTATAGATGACATTTTATGCACTTTCCTAAAGAAAAGACTTTGCTTTTCTCCAAAACCATTTTTCTGTGATTTTCTCGGTCCATTACATATCAATTCCACCCCACTTTGTCCGGATATGACTGGATGAAACCAGAAATATCCGGTTGTGTTTTGTCTTACTATATCCCAGATATTGCTACAGCCTCAGTGTCTGTGTTTTCTGGATATTATCGATGGATTTTATTGTTTTGAATGTTTTTATCAGGGAACATTTAATTTTGTACCGTAGAAACACTAATTGGTTCCACATGGAGACACCAGTAACACATTCCTATATTCTAGGGAGAAAGCTTGAGGAACTGCAAATCGATATGATATGTCTGTTTGTATAGATGACACTTTATGCACTTGCGATGGAAAAGACTTTTTGCCTTTCTCTAAAACCATTTTTCTGTGATTTTGTTGGTCCATTGCATACGAATTCCAACCCACTTTGTCCGGATATGACTGGATGAAACCAGAAATATCCGGTTGTGTTTTGGCTAACGCAATCCCAGATATTGTGAAAGCTTCTGTATTTGTGTTCTCCGGATATTATGAATGGATTTTATGATTTTGCATGTTTTTTATCAGGGAACATTTAATTTTGTACCGTAGAAACACTAATTGGTTCCACACGGAGACACCAGCTCTACACATTTGTATTTTCTAGGGAGAAAGCTAGAGGAACTGCGGCAAACAAACATGATATTTCTGTTTGTATAGATGACATTTTATGCACTTTCATAACAAAAAGACTTTACTTTTCTCCAAAACCATTTTTACTGTGATTTTCTCGGTCCATTGCATACGAATTCCACCTCACTTTGTCCGGATATGACTGGATGAAACCAGAAGTATCCGTTTTATTTTTATGTCGCTTACTATATCCCAGATATTACTACAGACTCTGTGTTTGTGTTTTCTGGATATTATCGATGGATTATATTGTTTTGAATGTATTTATCAGGGAACATTTAATTTTGTGCTGGGAAACACTAATTGGTTCCACATGGAGACACCAGTCTACACATTCGTATTTTCTAGGGAGAAAGCTAGAATAACTGCGGTAAACAAACATGATGTTTCTGTTTGTATAGATGACATTTTATGCACTGGCTTAAGGAAAAGACTTTGTTTTACTCCAAAACCATTTTTACTGCGATTTTCCCGGTTCATTGCATACGAATTCCACCAACCTTAGTCCGGATATGACTGGATGAAACCAGAAATATCCGGTTGTGTTTTGGCTAAATCAATCCCAGATATTGCGACGGACTCTGTGTTTGTGTTTTCTGGACATTATCAACGGACTTTATTGTTTTGAATGTTTTTATCAGGGAACATTTAATTTTGTACCTTAGAAACACTAATAGGTTCAACATGGAGACACCAGTATACACATTCGTAAGTTCTAGGGAGAAAGTTAGAGGAACTGCGGCAAACAAACATGATATTTCTGTTTGTATACATGACATTTTATGCACTTGCATAACGAAAAAAACTTTGCTTTTCTCCAAAACCATTTTTACTGTGATTTTCTTGGTCCATTGCATACGAATTCCACCTCGCTTTATCCGGATATGACTGGATGAAACCAGAAATATCCGGTTGTGTTTTGGCTTACTACAACCCAGATATTGTGAAAGCCTCTGTGTTTATGTTTTCTGGATATTATCAACGGAATTTATGTTTTTGCATGTTATTTATCAGGGAACATTCAATTTTGTACCTTAGAAACACTAATTGGTTCCACACGGAGACACCAGCTCTACACATTTGTATTTTCTAGGGAGAAAGCTAGAGGAACTGCGGCAAACAAACATGATATTTCTGTTTGTATAGATGACATTTTATGCACTTTCCTAAAGAAAAGACTTTGCTTTTCTCCAAAACCATTTTTCTGTGATTTTCTCGGTCCATTACATATCAATTCCACCCCACTTTGTCCGGATATGACTGGATGAAACCAGAAATATCCGGTTGTGTTTTGTCTTACTATATCCCAGATATTGCTACAGCCTCAGTGTCTGTGTTTTCTGGATATTATCGATGGATTTTATTGTTTTGAATGTTTTTATCAGGGAACATTTAATTTTGTACCGTAGAAACACTAATTGGTTCCACATGGAGACAGCGGTAACACATTCCTCTGTTCTAGGGAGAAAGCTTGAGGAACTGCAAATCGATATGATATGTCTGTTTGTATAGATGACACTTTATGCACTTGCGATGGAAAAGACTTTTTGCCTTTCTCTAAAACCATTTTTCTGTGATTTTGTTGGTCCATTGCATACGAATTCCAACCCACTTTGTCCGGATATGACTGGATGAAACCAGAAATATCCGGTTGTGTTTTGGCTAACGCAATCCCAGATATTGTGAAAGCTTCTGTATTTGTGTTCTCCGGATATTATGAACAGATTTTATGGTTTTGCATGTTTTTTATCAGGGAACATTTAATTTTGTACCGTAGAAACACTAATTGGTTCCACACGGAGACACCAGCTCTACACATTTGTATTTTCTAGGGAGAAAGCTAGAGGAACTGCGGCAAACAAACATGATATTTCTGTTTGTATAGATGACATTTTATGCACTTTCCTAAAGAAAAGACTTTGCTTTTCTCCAAAACCATTTTTCTGTGATTTTCTCGGTCCATTACATATCAATTCCACCCCACTTTGTCCGGATATGACTGGATGAAACCAGAAATATCCGGTTGTGTTTTGTCTTACTATATCCCAGATATTGCTACAGCCTCAGTGTCTGTGTTTTCTGGATATTATCGATGGATTTTATTGTTTTGAATGTTTTTATCAGGGAACATTTAATTTTGTACCGTAGAAACACTAATTGGTTCCACATGGAGACACCAGTAACACATTCCTATATTCTAGGGAGAAAGCTTGAGGAACTGCAAATCGATATGATATGTCTGTTTGTATAGATGACACTTTATGCACTTGCGATGGAAAAGACTTTTTGCCTTTCTCTAAAACCATTTTTCTGTGATTTTGTTGGTCCATTGCATACGAATTCCAACCCACTTTGTCCGGATATGACTGGATGAAACCAGAAATATCCGGTTGTGTTTTGGCTAACGCAATCCCAGATATTGTGAAAGCTTCTGTATTTGTGTTCTCCGGATATTATGAACAGATTTTATGGTTTTGCATGTTTTTTATCAGGGAACATTTAATTTTGTACCGTAGAAACACTAATTGGTTCCACACGGAGACACCAGCTCTACACATTTGTATTTTCTAGGGAGAAAGCTAGAGGAACTGCGGCAAAGAAACATGATATTTCTGTTTGTATAGATGACATTTTATGCACTTTCCTAACAAAAAGACTATACTTTTCTCCAAAACCATTTTTACTGTGATTTTCTCGGTCCATTGCATATGAATTCCACCCCACTTTGTCCGGATATGACTGGATGAAACCAGAAATATCCGTTTTCTTTTTTTTTTGGCTTACTATATTCCAGATATTATTACAGACTCTGTGTTTGTGTTTTCTGGATATTATCGATGGATTATATTGTTTTGAATGTTTTTATCAGGGAACATTTAATTTTGTACCGTAGAAACACTAATTGGTTCCACACGGAGACACCAGTAACACATTCCTATGTTGTAGGGAGAAAGCTTGAGGAACTGCAAATCGATATGATATGTCTGTTTGTATAGATGACATTTTATGCACTTGCGATGGAAAAGACTTTTTTCCTTTCTCTAAAACCATTTTTACTGTGATTTTGTTGGCCCATTGCATACGAATTCCAACCCACTTTGTCCGGATATGACTGGATGAAACCAGAAATATCCGGTTGTGTTTTGGCTAACTCAATCCCAGATATTGTGAAAGCTTCTGTATTTGTGTTCTCCGGATATTATGAACGGATTTTATGGTTTTGCATGTTTTTTATCAGGGAACATTTAATTTTGTACCGTAGAAACACTAATTGGTTCCACACGGAGACACCAGCTCTACACATTTGTATTTTCTAGGGAGAAAGCTAGAGGAACTGCGGCAAACAAACATGATATTTCTGTTTGTATACATGACATTTTATGCACTTGCATAACGAAAAAAACTTTGCTTTTCTCCAAAACCATTTTTACTGTGATTTTCTCGGTCCATTGCATACGAATTCCACCTCGCTTTGTCCGGATATGACTGGATGAAACCAGAAATATCCGGTTGTGTTTTGGCTTACTACAACCCAGATATTGTGAAAGCCTCTGTGTTTATGTTTTCCAGATATTATCAACGGAATTTATGTTTTTGCATGTTATGTATCAGGGAACATTTAATTTTGTGCTGGGAAACACTAATTGGTTCCACATGGAGACACCAGCTCTACACATTCGTATTTTCTAGGGAGAAAGCTAGAGGAACTGTGGCAAACAAACATGATATTTCTGTTGTATAGATGACATTTTATGCACTTTCCTAACAAAAAGATTTTACTTTTCTCCAAAACCATTTTTCCTGTGATATTCTCCATCCATTACATATGAATTCCACCCCCCTTTGTCCGGATATGAGTGGATGAAACCAGAAATATCCGGTTGTGTTTGGTCTTACTATATCCCAGATATTGCTACAGCCTCAGTGTCTGTGTTTTCTGGATATTATCGATGGATTTTATTGTTTTGAATGTTTTTATCAGGGAACATTTAATTTTGTACCGTAGAAACACTAATTGGTTCCACATGGAGACACCAGTAACACATTCCTATGTTCTAGGGAGAAAGCTTGAGGAACTGCAAATCGATATGATATGTCTGTTTGTATAGATGACATTTTATGCACTTGCGATGGAAAAGACTTTTTGCCTTTCTCTAAAACCATTTTTACTGTGATTTTGTTGGTCCATTGCATGCGAATTCCAACCCACTTTGTCCGGATATGACTGGATGAAACCAGAAATATCCGGTTGTGTTTTGGCTAACTCAATCCCAGATATTGTGAAAGCTTCTGTATTTGTGTTCTCCGGATATTATGAACGGATTTTATGGTTTTGCATGTTTTTTATCAGGGAACATTTAATTTTGTACCGTAGAAACACTAATTGGTTCCACACGGAGACACCAGCTCTACACATTTGTATTTTCTAGGGAGAAAGCTAGAGGAACTGCGGCAAACAAACATGATATTTCTGTTTGTATAGATGACATTTTATGCACTTTCCTAACAAAAAGATTTTACTTTTCTCCAAAACCATTTTTACTGTGATTTTCTCAGTCCATTGCATACGAATTCCACCTCACTTTGTCCAGATATGACTGGATGAAACGAGAAGTATCCGTTTTATTTTTATGTCGCTTACTATATCCCAGATATTACTACAGACTCTGTGTTTGTGTTTTCTGGATATTATCGATGGATTATATTGTTTTGAATGTTTTTATCAGGGAACACTTAATTTTGTGCTGGGAAACACTAATTGGTTCCACATGGAGACACCAGTCTACACATTCGTATTTTCTAGGGAGAAAGCTAGAATAACTGCGGTAAACAAACATGATGTTTCTGTTTGTATAGATGACATTTTATGCACTGGCTTAAGGAAAAGACTTTGTTTTACTCCAAAACCATTTTTACTGAGATTTTCCCGGTTCATTGCATACGAATTCCACCAAACTTAGTCCGGATATGACTGGATGAAACCAGAAATATCCGGTTGTGTTTTGGCTAACTCAATCCCAGATATTGCGACGGACACTGTGTTTGTGTTTTCTGGACATTATCAATGGACTTTATGGTTTTGCATGTTTTTTATCAGGGAACATTTAATTTTGTACCTTAGAAACACTAATTGGTTCCACACGGAGACACCAGCTCTACACATTTGTATTTTCTAGGGAGAAAATAGAGGAACTGCGGCAAACAAACATGATATTTCTGTTTGTATACATGACATTTTATGCACTTGCATAACGAAAAAAACTTTGCTTTTCTCCAAAACCATTTTTACTGTGATTTTCTCGGTCCATTGCATACGAATTCCACCTCGCTTTGTCCGGATATGACTGGATGAAACCAGAAATATCCGGTTGTGTTTTGGCTTACTACAACCCAGATATTGTGAAAGCCTCTGTGTTTATGTTTTCCGGATATTATCAACGGAATTTATGTTTTTGCATGTTATTTATCAGGGAACATTTAATTTTGTGCTGGGAAACACTAATTGGTTCCACATGGAGACACCAGCTCTACACATTCGTATTTTCTAGGGAGAAAGCTAGAGGAACTGCGGCAAACAAACATGATATTTCTGTTTGTATAGATGACATTTTATGCACTTTCCTAAAGAAAAGACTTTGCTTTTCTCCAAAACCATTTTTCCTGTGATATTCTCCATCCATTACATATGAATTCCACCCCACTTTGTCCGGATATGAGTGGATGAAACCAGAAATATCCGGTTGTGTTTTGTCTTACTATATCCCAGATATTGCTACAGCCTCAGTGTCTGTGTTTTCTGGATATTATCGATGGCTTTTATTGTTTTGAAAGTTTTTATCAGGGAACCTTTAATTTTGTACCGTAGAAACACTAATTGGTTCCACATGGAGACACCAGGAACACATTCCTATGTTCTAGGGAGAAAGCTTGAGGAACTGCAAATCGATATGATATGTCTGTTTGTATAGATGACATTTTATGCACTTGCGATGGATAAGACTTTTTGCCTTTCTCTAAAACCATTTTTACTGTGATTTTGTTGGTCCATTGCATACGAATTCCAACCCACTTTGTCCGGATATGACTGGATGAAACCAGAAATATCCGGTTGTGTTTTGGCTAACTCAATCCCAGATATTGTGAAAGCTTCTGTATTTGTGTTCTCCGGATATTATGAACGGATTTTATGGTTTTGCATGTTTTTTATCAGGGAACATTTAATTTTGTGCTGGGAAACACTAATTGGTTCCACATGGAGACACCAGTCTACACATTCGTATTTTCTAGGGAGAAAGCTAGAATAACTGCGGTAAACAAACATGATGTTTCTGTTTGTATAGATGACATTTTATGCACTGGCTTAAGGAAAAGACTTTGTTTTACTCCAAAACCATTTTTACTGCGATTTTCCCGGTTCATTGCATACGAATTCCACCAAACTTAGTCCGGATATGACTGGATGAAACCAGAAATATCCGGTTGTGTTTTGGCTAACTCAATCCCAGATATTGTGAAAGCTTCTGTATTGGTGTTTTCCGGATATTATCAACGGATTTTATGGTTTTGCATGTTTTTTATCAGGGAACATTTAATTTTGTACCTTAGAAACACTAATAGGTTCAACATGGAGACACCAGTCTACACATTCGTATGTTCTAGGGAGAAAGTTAGAGGAACTGCGGCAAACAAACATGATATTTCTGTTTGTATACATGACATTTTATGCACTTGCATAACGAAAAAAACTTTGCTTTTCTCCAAAACCATTTTTACTGTGATTTTCTCGGTCCATTGCATACGAATTCCACCAAACTTAGTCCGGATATGACTGGATGAAACCAGAAATATCCGGTTGTGTTTTGGCTAACTCAATCCCAGATATTGCGACGGACTCTGTGTTTGTGTTTTCTGGACATTATCAACGGGCTTTATTGTTTTGAATATTTTCATCAGGGAACATTTAATTTTGTACCTTAGAAACACTAATAGGTTCAACATGGAGACACCAGTCTACACATTCGTATGTTCTAGGGAGAAAGTTAGAGGAACTGCGGCAAACAAACATGATATTTCTGTTTGTATACATGACATTTTATGCACTTGCATAACGAAAAAAACTTTGCTTTTCTCGAAAACCATTTTTACTGTGATTTTCTCGGTCCATTGCATACGAATTCCACCTCGCTTTGTCCGGGTATGACTGGATGAAACCAGAAATATCCGGTTGTGTTTTGGCTTACTACAACCCAGATATTGTGAAAGCCTCTGTGTTTATGTTTTCCGGATATTATCAACGGAATTTATGTTTTTGCATGTTATGTATCAGGGAACATTTAATTTTGTGCTGGGAAACACTAATTGGTTCCACATGGAGACACCAGCTCTACACATTCGTATTTTCTAGGGAGAAAGCTAGAGGAACTGCGGCAAACAAACATGATATTTCTGTTTGTATACATGACATTTTATGCACTTTCCTAAAGAAAAGACTTTGCTTTTCTCCAAAACCATTTTTCCTGTGATATTCTCCATCCATTACATATGAATTCCACCCCACTTTGTCCGGATATGAGTGGATGAAACCAGAAATATCCGGTTGTGTTTTGTTTTACTATATCCCAGATATTGCTACAGCCTCAGTGTCTGTGTTTTCTGGATATTATCGATGGATTTTATTGTTTTGAATGTTTTTATCAGGGAACATTTAATTTTGTTCCGTAGAAACACTAATTGGTTCCACATGGAGACACCAGTAACACATTCCTATGTTCTAGGGAGAAAGCTTGAGGAACTGCAAATCGATATGATATGTCTGTTTGTATAGATGACATTTTATGCACTTGCGATGGAAAAGACTTTTTGCCTTTCTCTAAAACCATTTTTACTGTGATTTTGTTGGTCCATTGCATGCGAATTCCAACCCACTTTGTCCGGATATGACTGGATGAAACCAGAAATATCCGGTTGTGTTTTGGCTAACTCAATCCCAGATATTGTGAAAGCTTCTGTATTTGTGTTCTCCGGATATTATGAACGGATTTTATGGTTTTGCATGTTTTTTATCAGGGAACATTTAATTTTGTACCGTAGAAACACTAATTGGTTCCACACGGAGACACCAGCTCTACACATTTGTATTTTCTAGGGAGAAAGCTAGAGGAACTGCGGCAAACAAACATGATATTTCTGTTTGTATAGATGACATTTTATGCACTTTCCTAACAAAAAGATTTTACTTTTCTCCAAAACCATTTTTACTGTGATTTTCTCAGTCCATTGCATACGAATTCCACCTCACTTTGTCCAGATATGACTGGATGAAACGAGAAGTATCCGTTTTATTTTTATGTCGCTTACTATATCCCAGATATTACTACAGACTCTGTGTTTGTGTTTTCTGGATATTATCGATGGATTATATTGTTTTGAATGTTTTTATCAGGGAACACTTAATTTTGTGCTGGGAAACACTAATTGGTTCCACATGGAGACACCAGTCTACACATTCGTATTTTCTAGGGAGAAAGCTAGAATAACTGCGGTAAACAAACATGATGTTTCTGTTTGTATAGATGACATTTTATGCACTGGCTTAAGGAAAAGACTTTGTTTTACTCCAAAACCATTTTTACTGAGATTTTCCCGGTTCATTGCATACGAATTCCACCAAACTTAGTCCGGATATGACTGGATGAAACCAGAAATATCCGGTTGTGTTTTGGCTAACTCAATCCCAGATATTGCGACGGACACTGTGTTTGTGTTTTCTGGACATTATCAATGGACTTTATGGTTTTGCATGTTTTTTATCAGGGAACATTTAATTTTGTACCTTAGAAACACTAATTGGTTCCACACGGAGACACCAGCTCTACACATTTGTATTTTCTAGGGAGAAAGCTAGAGGAACTGCGGCAAACAAACATGATATTTCTGTTTGTATACATGACATTTTATGCACTTGCATAACGAAAAAAACTTTGCTTTTCTCCAAAACCATTTTTACTGTGATTTTCTCGGTCCATTGCATACGAATTCCACCTCGCTTTGTCCGGATATGACTGGATGAAACCAGAAATATCCGGTTGTGTTTTGGCTTACTACAACCCAGATATTGTGAAAGCCTCTGTGTTTATGTTTTCCGGATATTATCAACGGAATTTATGTTTTTGCATGTTATTTATCAGGGAACATTTAATTTTGTGCTGGGAAACACTAATTGGTTCCACATGGAGACACCAGCTCTACACATTCGTATTTTCTAGGGAGAAAGCTAGAGGAACTGCGGCAAACAAACATGATATTTCTGTTTGTATAGATGACATTTTATGCACTTTCCTAAAGAAAAGACTTTGCTTTTCTCCAAAACCATTTTTCCTGTGATATTCTCCATCCATTACATATGAATTCCACCCCACTTTGTCCGGATATGAGTGGATGAAACCAGAAATATCCGGTTGTGTTTTGTCTTACTATATCCCAGATATTGCTACAGCCTCAGTGTCTGTGTTTTCTGGATATTATCGATGGATTTTATTGTTTTGAATGTTTTTATCAGGGAACATTTAATTTTGTACTGTAGAAACACTAATTGATTCCACATGGAGACACCAGTAACACATTCCTATGTTCTAGGGAGAAAGCTTGAGGAACTGCAAATCGATATGATATGTCTGTTTGTATAGATGACACTTTATGCACTTGCGATGGAAAAGACTTTTTGCCTTTCTCTAAAACCATTTTTTACTGTGATTTTGTTGGTCCATTGCATACGAATTCCAACCCACTTTGTCCGGATATGACTGGATGAAACCAGAAATATCCGGTTGTGTTTTGGCTAACTCAATCCCAGATATTGTGAAAGCTTCTGTATTTGTGTTCTCCGGATATTATGAACGGATTTTAAGATTTTGCATGTTTTTTATCAGGGAACATTTAATTTTGTACCATAGAAACACTAATTGGTTCCACACGGAGACACCAGCTCTACACATTTGTATTTTCTAGGGAGAAAGCTAGAGGAACTGCGGCAAACAAACATGATATTTCTGTTTGTATAGATGACATTTTATGCACTTTCATAACAAAAAGACTTTACTTTTCTCCAAAACCATTTTTACTGTGATTTTCTCGGTCCATTGCATACGAATTCCACCTCACTTTGTCCGGATATGACTGGATGAAACCAGAAGTATCCGTTTTATTTTTATGTCGCTTACTATATCCCAGATATTACTACAGACTCTGTGTTTGTGTTTTCTGCATATTATCGATGGATTATATTGTTTTGAATGTATTTATCAGGGAACATTTAATTTTGTGCTGGGAAACACTAATTGGTTCCACATGGAGACACCAGTCTACACATTCGTATTTTCTAGGGAGAAAGCTAGAATAACTGCGGTAAACAAACATGATGTTTCTGTTTGTATAGATGACATTTTATGCACTGGCTTAAGGAAAAGACTTTGTTTTACTCCAAAACCATTTTTACTGCGATTTTCCCGGTTCATTGCATACGAATTCCACCAAACTTAGTCCGGATATGACTGGATGAAACCAGAAATATCCGGTTGTGTTTTGGCTAACTCAATCCCAGATATTGCGACGGACTCTGTGTTTGTGTTTTCTGGACATTATCAACGGACTTTATTGTTTTGAATGTTTTTATCAGGGAACATTTAATTTTGTACCTTAGAAACACTAATAGGTTCAACATGGAGACACCAGTATACACATTCGTAAGTTCTAGGGAGAAAGTTAGAGGAACTGCGGCAAACAAACATGATATTTCTGTTTGTATACATGACATTTTATGCACTTGCATAACGAAAAAAACTTTGCTTTTCTCCAAAACCATTTTTACTGTGATTTTCTTGGTCCATTGCATACGAATTCCACCTCGCTTTATCCGGATATGACTGGATGAAACCAGAAATATCCGGTTGTGTTTTGGCTTACTACAACCCAGATATTGTGAAAGCCTCTGTGTTTATGTTCTCTGGATATTATCAACGGAATTTATGTTTTTGCATGTTATTTATCAGGGAACATTTAATTTTGTACCTTAGAAACACTAATTGGTTCCACACGGAGACACCAGCTCTACACATTTGTATTTTCTAGGGAGAAAGCTAGAGGAACTGCGGCAAACAAACATGATATTTCTGTTTGTATAGATGACATTTTATGCACTTTCCTAAAGAAAAGACTTTGCTTTTCTCCAAAACCATTTTTACTGTGATTTTCTCGGTCCATTACATATGAATTCCACCCCACTTTGTCCGGATATGAGTGGATGAAACCAGAAATATCCGGTTGTGTTTTGTCTTACTATATCCCAGATATTGCTACAGCCTCAGTGTCTGTGTTTTCTGGATATTATCGATGGCTTTTATTGTTTTGAATGTTTTTATCAGGGAACCTTTAATTTTGTACCGTAGAAACACTAATTGGTTCCACATGGAGACACCAGTAACACATTCCTATGTTCTAGGGAGAAAGCTTGAGGAACTGCAAATCGATATGATATGTCTGTTTGTATAGATGACATTTTATGCACTTGCGATGGATAAGACTTTTTGCCTTTCTCTAAAACCATTTTTACTGTGATTTTGTTGGTCCATTGCATACGAATTCCAACCCACTTTGTCCGGATATGACTGGATGAAACCAGAAATATCCGGTTGTGTTTTGGCTAACTCAATCCCAGATATTGTGAAAGCTTCTGTATTTGTGTTCTCCGGATATTATGAACGGATTTTATGGTTTTGCATGTTTTTTATCAGGGAACATTTAATTTTGTGCTGGGAAACACTAATTGGTTCCACATGGAGACACCAGTCTACACATTCGTATTTTCTAGGGAGAAAGCTAGAATAACTGCGGTAAACAAACATGATGTTTCTGTTTGTATAGATGACATTTTATGCACTGGCTTAAGGAAAAGACTTTGTTTTACTCCAAAACCATTTTTACTGCGATTTTCCCGGTTCATTGCATACGAATTCCACCAAACTTAGTCCGGATATGACTGGATGAAACCAGAAATATCCGGTTGTGTTTTGGCTAACTCAATCCCAGATATTGTGAAAGCTTCTGTATTGGTGTTTTCCGGATATTATCAACGGATTTTATGGTTTTGCATGTTTTTTATCAGGGAACATTTAATTTTGTACCTTAGAAACACTAATAGGTTCAACATGGAGACACCAGTCTACACATTCGTATGTTCTAGGGAGAAAGTTAGAGGAACTGCGGCAAACAAACATGATATTTCTGTTTGTATACATGACATTTTATGCACTTGCATAACGAAAAAAACTTTGCTTTTCTCCAAAACCATTTTTACTGTGATTTTCTCGGTCCATTGCATACGAATTCCACCAAACTTAGTCCGGATATGACTGGATGAAACCAGAAATATCCGGTTGTGTTTTGGCTAACTCAATCCCAGATATTGCGACGGACTCTGTGTTTGTGTTTTCTGGACATTATCAACGGGCTTTATTGTTTTGAATATTTTCATCAGGGAACATTTAATTTTGTACCTTAGAAACACTAATAGGTTCAACATGGAGACACCAGTCTACACATTCGTATGTTCTAGGGAGAAAGTTAGAGGAACTGCGGCAAACAAACATGATATTTCTGTTTGTATACATGACATTTTATGCACTTGCATAACGAAAAAAACTTTGCTTTTCTCGAAAACCATTTTTACTGTGATTTTCTCGGTCCATTGCATACGAATTCCACCTCGCTTTGTCCGGATATGACTGGATGAAACCAGAAATATCCGGTTGTGTTTTGGCTTACTACAACCCAGATATTGTGAAAGCCTCTGTGTTTATGTTTTCCGGATATTATCAACGGAATTTATGTTTTTGCATGTTATGTATCAGGGAACATTTAATTTTGTGCTGGGAAACACTAATTGGTTCCACATGGAGACACCAGCTCTACACATTCGTATTTTCTAGGGAGAAAGCTAGAGGAACTGCGGCAAACAAACATGATATTTCTGTTTGTATACATGACATTTTATGCACTTTCCTAAAGAAAAGACTTTGCTTTTCTCCAAAACCATTTTTCCTGTGATATTCTCCATCCATTACATATGAATTCCACCCCACTTTGTCCGGATATGAGTGGATGAAACCAGAAATATCCGGTTGTGTTTTGTTTTACTATATCCCAGATATTGCTACAGCCTCAGTGTCTGTGTTTTCTGGATATTATCGATGGATTTTATTGTTTTGAATGTTTTTATCAGGGAACATTTAATTTTGTACCGTAGAAACACTAATTGGTTCCACATGGAGACACCAGGAACACATTCCTATGTTCTAGGGAGAAAGCTTGAGGAACTGCAAATCGATATGATATGTCTGTTTGTATAGATGACATTTTATGCACTTGCGATGGAAAAGACTTTTTGCCTTTCTCTAAAACCATTTTTACTGTGCTTTTGTTGGTCCATTGCATACGAATTCCAACCCACTTTGTCCGGATATGACTGGATGAAACCAGAAATATCCGGTTGTGTTTTGGCTAACTCAATCCCAGATATTGTGAAAGCTTCTGTATTTGTGTTCTCCGGATATTATGAACGGATTTTATGGTTTTGCATGTTTTTTATCAGGGAACATTTAATTTTGTACCGTAGAAACACTAATTGGTTCCACACGGAGACACCAGCTCTACACATTTGTATTTTCTAGGGAGATAGCTAGAGGAACTGCGGCAAACAAACATGATATTTCTGTTTGTATACATGACATTTTATGCACTTGCATAACGAAAAAAACTTTGCTTTTCTCCAAAACCATTTTTACTGTGATTTTCTCGGTCCATTGCATACAAATTCCAGCTCGCTTTGTCCGGATATGACTGGATGAAACCAGAAATATCCGGTTGTGTTTTGGCTTACTACAACCCAGATATTGTGAAAGCCTCTGTGTTTATGTTTTCCGGATATTATCAACGGAATTTATGTTTTTGCATGTTATTTATCAGGGAACATTTAATTTTGTGCTGGGAAACACTAATTGGTTCCACATGGAGACACCAGCTCTACACATTCGTATTTTCTAGGGAGAAAGCTAGAGGAACTGCGGCAAACAAACATGATATTTCTGTTTGTATAGATGACATTTTATGCACTTTCCTAAAGAAAAGACTTTGCTTTTCTCCAAAACCATTTTTCCTGTGATATTCTCGATCCATTACATATGAATTCCACCCCACTTTGTCCGGATATGAGTGGATGAAACCAGAAATATCCGGTTGTGTTTTGTCTTACTATATCCCCGATATTGCTACAGCCTCAGTGTCTGTGTTTTCTGGATATTATCGATGGATTTTATTGTTTTGAATGTTTTTATCAGGGAAAATTTAATTTTGTACCGTAGAAACACTAATTGGTTCCACATGGAGACACCAGTAACACATTCCTATGTTCTAGGGAGAAAGCTTGAGGAACTGCAAATCGATATGATATGTCTGTTTGTATAGATGACATTTTATGCACTTGCGATGGAAAAGACTTTTTGCCTTTCTCTAAAACCATTTTTACTGTGCTTTTGTTGGTCCATTGCATACGAATTCCAACCCACTTTGTCCGGATATGACTGGATGAAACCAGAAATATCCGGTTGTGTTTTGGGTAACTCAATCCCAGATATTGTGAAAGCTTCTGTATTTGTGTTCTCCGGATATTATGAACGGATTTTATGGTTTTGCATGTTTTTTATCAGGGAACATTTAATTTTGTACCGTAGAAACACTAATTGGTTCCACACGGAGACACCAGCTCTACACATTTGTATTTTCTAGGGAGAAAGCTCGAGGAACTGCGGCAAACAAACATGATATTTCTGTTTGTATAGATGACATTTTATGCACTTTCCTAAGAAAAAGACTTTACTTTTCTCCAAAACCATTTTTACTGTGATTTTCTCGGTCCATTGCATACGAATTCCACCTCACTTTGTCCGGATATGACTGGATGAAACCAGTAATATCCGTTTTCTTTTTTTTTTTTTTGGCTTACTATATCCCAGATATTACTACAGACTCTGTGTTTGTGTTTTCTGGATATTATCGATGGATTATATTGTTTTGTATGTTTTTATCAGGGAACATTTAATTTTGTGCTGGGCAACACTAATTGGTTCCACATGGAGACACCAGTCTACACATTCGTATTTTCTAGGGAGAAAGCTAGAATAACTGCGGTAAACAATCATGATGTTTCCGTTTGTATAGATGACATTTTATGCACTGGCTTAAGGAAAAGACTTTGTTTTACTCCAAAACCATTTTTACTGCGATTTTCCCGGTTCATTGCATACGAATCCCACCAAACTTAGTCCGGATATGACTGGATGAAACCAGAAATATCCGGTTGTGTTTTGGCTAACTCAATCCCAGATATTGCGACGGACTCTGTGTTTGTGTTTTCTGGACATTATCAACGGACTTTATTGTTTTGAATGTTTTTATCAGGGAACATTTAATTTTGTACCTTAGAAACACTAATAGGTTCAACATGGAGACACCAGTCTACACATTCGTATGTTCTAGGGAGAAAGTTAGAGGAACTGCGGCAAACAAACATGATATTTCTGTTTGTATACATGACATTTTATGCACTTGCATAACGAAAAAAACTTTGCTTTTCTCCAAAACCATTTTTACTGTGATTTTCTCGGTCCATTGCATACGAATTCCACCTCGCTTTGTCCGGATATGACTGGATGAAACCAGAAATATCCGGTTGTGTTTTGGCTTACTACAACCCAGATATTGTGAAAGCCTCTGTGTTTATGTTTTCCGGATACTATCAACGGAATTTATGTTTTTGCATGTTATTTATCAGGGAACATTTAATTTTGTGCTGGGAAACACTAATTGGTTCCACATGGAGACACCAGCTCTACACATTCGTATTTTCTAGGGAGAAAGCTAGAGGAACTGTGGCAAACAAACATGATATTTCTGTTTGTATAGATGACATTTTATGCACTTTCCTAAAGAAAAGACTTTGCTTTTCTCCAAAACCATTTTTCCTGTGATATTCTCCATCCATTACATATGAATTCCACCCCCCTTTGTCCGGATATGAGTGGATGAAACCAGAAATATCCGGTTGTGTTTTGTCTTACTATATCCCAGATATTGCTACAGCCTCAGTGTCTGTGTTTTCTGGATATTATCGATGGATTTTATTGTTTTGAATGTTTTTATCAGGGAACATTTAATTTTGTACCGTAGAAACACTAATTGGTTCCACATGGAGACACCAGTAACACATTCCTATGTTCTAGGGAGAAAGCTTGAGGAACTGCAAATCGATATGATATGTCTGTTTGTATAGATGACATTTTATGCACTTGCGATGGAAAAGACTTTTTGCCTTTCTCTAAAACCATTTTTACTGTGATTTTGTTGGTCCATTGCATACGAATTCCAACCCACTTTGTCCGGATATGACTGGATGAAACCAGAAATATCCGGTTGTGTTTTGGCTAACTCAATCCCAGATATTGTGAAAGCTTCTGTATTTGTGTTCTCCGGATATTATGAACGGATTTTATGGTTTTGCATGTTTTTTTTTCAGGGAACATTTAATTTTGTACCGTAGAAACACTAATTGGTTCCACATGGAGACACCAGCTCTACACATTTGTATTTTCTAGGGAGAAAGCTAGAGGAACTGCGGCAAACAAACATGATATTTCTGTTTGTATAGATGACATTTTATGCACTTTCCTAAGAAAAAGACTTTACTTTTCTCCAAAACCATTTTTACTGTGATTTTCTCGGTCCATTGCATACGAATTCCACCTCACTTTGTCCGGATATGAGTGGATGAAACCAGAAATATCCGTTTTCTTTTTTTTTGGCTTACAATATCCCAGATATTACTACAGACTCTGTGTTTGTGTTTTCTGGATATTATCGATGGATTATATTGTTTTGAATGTTTTTATCAGGGAACATTTAATTTTGTGCTGGGAAACACTAATTGGTTCCACATGGAGACACCAGTCTACACATTCGTATTTTCTAGGGAGAAAGCTAGAATAACTGCAGTAAACAAACATGATGTTTCTGTTTGTATAGATGACATTTTATGCACTGGCTTAAGGAAAAGACTTTGTTTTACTCCAAAACCATTTTTACTGCGATTTTCCCGGTTCATTGCATACAAATTCCAACCCACTTTGTCCGGATATGACTGGATGAAACCAGAAATATCCGGTTGTGTTTTGGCTAAATCAATCCCAGATATTGCGACGGACTCTGTGTTTGTGTTTTCTGGACATTATCAACGGACTTTATTGTTTTGAATGTTTTTATCAGGGAACATTTAATTTTGTACCTTAGAAACACTAATAGGTTCAACATGGAGACACCAGTATACACATTCGTATGTTCTAGGGAGAAAGTTAGAGGAACTGCGGCAAACAAACATGATATTTCTGTTTGTATACATGACATTTTATGCACTTGCATAACGAAAAAAACTTTGCTTTTCTCCAAAACCATTTTTACTGTGATTTTCTCGGTCCATTGCATACGAATTCCACCTTGCTTTGTCCGGATATGACTGGATGAAACCAGAAATATCCGGTTGTGTTTTGGCTTACTACAACCCAGATATTGTGAAAGCCTCTGTGTTTATGTTTTCCGGATACTATCAACGGAATTTATGTTTTTGCATGTTATTTATCAGGGAACATTTAATTTTGTGCTGGGAAACACTAATTGGTTCCACATGGAGACACCAGCTCTACACATTCGTATTTTCTAGGGAGAAAGCTAGAGGAACTGTGGCAAACAAACATGATATTTCTGTTTGTATAGATGACATTTTATGCACTTTCCTAAAGAAAAGACTTTGCTTTTCTCCAAAACCATTTTTCCTGTGATATTCTCCATCCATTACATATGAATTCCACCCCCCTTTGTCCGGATATGAGTGGATGAAACCAGAAATATCCGGTTGTGTTTTGTCTTACTATATCCCAGATATTGCTACAGCCTCAGTGTCTGTGTTTTCTGGATATTATCGATGGATTTTATTGTTTTGAATGTTTTTATCAGGGAACATTTAATTTTGTACCGTAGAAACACTAATTGGTTCCACATGGAGACACCAGTAACACATTCCTATGTTCTAGGGAGAAAGCTTGAGGAACTGCAAATCGATATGATATGTCTGTTTGTATAGATGACATTTTATGCACTTGCGATGGAAAAGACTTTTTGCCTTTCTCTAAAACCATTTTTACTGTGATTTTGTTGGTCCATTGCATACGAATTCCAACCCACTTTGTCCGGATATGACTGGATGAAACCAGAAATATCCGGTTGTGTTTTGGCTAACTCAATCCCAGATATTGTGAAAGCTTCTGTATTTGTGTTCTCCGGATATTATGAACGGATTTTATGGTTTTGCATGTTTTTTTTTCAGGGAACATTTAATTTTGTACCGTAGAAACACTAATTGGTTCCACATGGAGACACCAGCTCTACACATTTGTATTTTCTAGGGAGAAAGCTAGAGGAACTGCGGCAAACAAACATGATATTTCTGTTTGTATAGATGACATTTTATGCACTTTCCTAAGAAAAAGACTTTACTTTTCTCCAAAACCATTTTTACTGTGATTATCTCGGTCCATTGCATACGAATTCCACCTCACTTTGTCCGGATATGAGTGGATGAAACCAGAAATATCCGTTTTCTTTTTTTTTGGCTTACAATATCCCAGATATTACTACAGACTCTGTGTTTGTGTTTTCTGGATATTATCGATGGATTATATTGTTTTGAATGTTTTTATCAGGGAACATTTAATTTTGTGCTGGGAAACACTAATTGGTTCCACATGGAGACACCAGTCTACACATTCGTATTTTCTAGGGAGAAAGCTAGAATAACTGCAGTAAACAAACATGATGTTTCTGTTTGTATAGATGACATTTTATGCACTGGCTTAAGGAAAAGACTTTGTTTTACTCCAAAACCATTTTTACTGCGATTTTCCCGGTTCATTGCATACAAATTCCAACCCACTTTGTCCGGATATGACTGGATGAAACCAGAAATATCCGGTTGTGTTTTGGCTAAATCAATCCCAGATATTGCGACGGACTCTGTGTTTGTGTTTTCTGGACATTATCAACGGACTTTATTGTTTTGAATGTTTTTATCAGGGAACATTTAATTTTGTACCTTAGAAACACTAATAGGTTCAACATGGAGACACCAGTATACACATTCGTATGTTCTAGGGAGAAAGTTAGAGGAACTGCGGCAAACAAACATGATATTTCTGTTTGTATACATGACATTTTATGCACTTGCATAACGAAAAAAACTTTGCTTTTCTCCAAAACCATTTTTACTGTGATTTTCTCGGTCCATTGCATACGAATTCCACCTCGCTTTGTCCGGATATGACTGGATGAAACCAGAAATATCCGGTTGTGTTTTGGCTTACTACAACCCAGATATTGTGAAAGCCTCTGTGTTTATGTTTTCCGGATACTATCAACGGAATTTATGTTTTTGCATGTTATTTATCAGGGAACATTTAATTTTGTGCTGGGAAACACTAATTGGTTCCACATGGAGACACCAGCTCTACACATTCGTATTTTCTAGGGAGAAAGCTAGAGGAACTGTGGCAAACAAACATGATATTTCTGTTTGTATAGATGACATTTTATGCACTTTCCTAAAGAAAAGACTTTGCTTTTCTCCAAAACCATTTTTCCTGTGATATTCTCCATCCATTACATATGAATTCCACCCCCCTTTGTCCGGATATGAGTGGATGAAACCAGAAATATCCGGTTGTGTTTTGTCTTACTATATCCCAGATATTGCTACAGCCTCAGTGTCTGTGTTTTCTGGATATTATCGATGGATTTTATTGTTTTGAATGTTTTTATCAGGGAACATTTAATTTTGTACCGTAGAAACACTAATTGGTTCCACATGGAGACACCAGTAACACATTCCTATGTTCTAGGGAGAAAGCTTGAGGAACTGCAAATCGATATGATATGTCTGTTTGTATAGATGACATTTTATGCACTTGCGATGGAAAAGACTTTTTGCCTTTCTCTAAAACCATTTTTACTGTGATTTTGTTGGTCCATTGCATATGAATTCCAACCCACTTTGTCCGGATATGACTGGATGAAACCAGAAATATCCGGTTGTGTTTTGGCTAACTCAATCCCAGATCTTGTGAAAGCTTCTGTATTTGTGTTCTCCGGATATTATGAACGGATTTTATGGTTTTGCATGTTTTTTTTTCAGGGAACATTTAATTTTGTACCGTAGAAACACTAATTGGTTCCACATGGAGACACCAGCTCTACACATTTGTATTTTCTAGGGAGAAAGCTAGAGGAACTGCGGCAAACAAACATGATATTTCTGTTTGTATAGATGACATTTTATGCACTTTCCTAACAAAAAGACTTTACTTTTCTCCAAAACCATTTTTACTGTGATTTTCTCGGTCCATTGCATACGAATTCCACCTCACTTTGTCCGGATATGAGTGGATGAAACCAGAAATATCCGTTTTCTTTTTTTTTGGCTTACAATATCCCAGATATTACTACAGACTCTGTGTTTGTGTTTTCTGGATATTATCGATGGATTATATTGTTTTGAATGTTTTTATCAGGGAACATTTAATTTTGTGCTGGGAAACACTAATTGGTTCCACATGGAGACACCAGTCTACACATTCGTATTTTCTAGGGAGAAAGCTAGAATAACTGCAGTAAACAAACATGATGTTTCTGTTTGTATAGATGACATTTTATGCACTGGCTTAAGGAAAAGACTTTGTTTTACTCCAAAACCATTTTTACTGCGATTTTCCCGGTTCATTGCATACGAATTCCAACCCACTTTGTCCGGATATGACTGGATGAAACCAGAAATATCCGGTTGTGTTTTGGCTAAATCAATCCCAGATATTGCGACGGACTCTGTGTTTGTGTTTTCTGGACATTATCAACGGACTTTATTGTTTTGAATGTTTTTATCAGGGAACATTTAATTTTGTACCTTAGAAACACTAATAGGTTCAACATGGAGACACCAGTATACACATTCGTATGTTCTAGGGAGAAAGTTAGAGGAACTGCGGCAAACAAACATGATATTTCTGTTTGTATACATGACATTTTATGCACTTGCATAACGAAAAAAACTTTGCTTTTCTCCAAAACCATTTTTACTGTGATTTTCTCGGTCCATTGCATACGAATTCCACCTCGCTTTGTCCGGATATGACTGGATGAAACCAGAAATATCCGGTTGTGTTTTGGCTTACTACAACCCAGATATTGTGAAAGCCTCTGTGTTTATGTTTTCCGGATACTATCAACGGAATTTATGTTTTTGCATGTTATTTATCAGGGAACATTTAATTTTGTGCTGGGAAACACTAATTGGTTCCACATGGAGACACCAGCTCTACACATTCGTATTTTCTAGGGAGAAAGCTAGAGGAACTGCGGCAAACAAACATGATATTTCTGTTTGTATAGATGACATTTTATGCACTTTCCTAAAGAAAAGACTTTGCTTTTCTCCAAAACCATTTTTCCTGTGATATTCTCGATCCATTACATATGAATTCCACCCCCCCTTTGTCCGGATATGAGTGGATGAAACCAGAAATATCCGGTTGTGTTTTGTCTTACTATATCCCAGATATTGCTACAGCCTCAGTGTCTGTGTTTTCTGGATATTATCGATGGATTTTATTGTTTTGAATGTTTTTATCAGGGAACATTTAATTTTGTACCGTAGAAACACTAATTGGTTCCACATGGAGACACCAGTAACACATTCCTATGTTCTAGGGAGAAAGCTTGAGGAACTGCAAATCGATATGATATGTCTGTTTGTATAGATGACATTTTATGCACTTGCGATGGAAAAGACTTTTTGCCTTTCTCTAAAACCATTTTTACTGTGCTTTTGTTGGTCCATTGCATACGAATTCCAACCCACTTTGTCCGGATATGACTGGATGAAACCAGAAATATCCGGTTGTGTTTTGGCTAACTCAATCCCAGATATTGTGAAAGCTTCTGTATTTGTGTTCTCCGGATATTATGAACGGATTTTATGGTTTTGCATGATTTTTTTCAGGGAACATTTAATTTTGTACCGTAGAAACACTAATTGGTTCCACACGGAGACACCAGCTCTACACATTTGCATTTTCTAAGGAGAAAGCTAGAGGAACTGCGGCAAACAAACATGATATTTCTGTTTGTATAGATGACATTTTATGCACTTTCCTAAGAAAAAGACTTTACTTTTCTCCAAAACCATTTTTACTGTGATTTTCTCGGTCCATTGCATACGAATTCCACCTCACTTTGTCCGGATATGAGTGGATGAAACCAGAAATATCCGTTTTCTTTTTTTTTGGCTTACAATATCCCAGATATTACTACAGACTCTGTGTTTGTGTTTTCTGGATATTATCGATGGATTATATTGTTTTGAATGTTTTTATCAGGGAACATTTAATTTTGTGTTGGGAAACACTAATTGGTTCCACATGGAGACACCAGTCTACACATTCGTATTTTCTAGGGAGAAAGCTAGAATAACTGCAGTAAACAAACATGATGTTTCTGTTTGTATAGATGACATTTTATGCACTGGCTTAAGGAAAAGACTTTGTTTTACTCCAAAACCATTTTTACTGCGATTTTCCCGGTTCATTGCATACGAATTCCAACCCACTTTGTCCGGATATGACTGGATGAAACCAGAAATATCCGGTTGTGTTTTGGCTAAATCAATCCCAGATATTGCGACGGACTCTGTGTTTGTGTTTTCTGGACATTATCAACGGACTTTATTGTTTTGAATGTTTTTATCAGGGAACATTTAATTTTGTACCTTAGAAACACTAATAGGTTCAACATGGAGACACCAGTCTACACATTCGTATGTTCTAGGGAGAAAGTTAGAGGAACTGCGGCAAACAAACATGATATTTCTGTTTGTATACATGACATTTTATGCACTTGCATAACGAAAAAAACTTTGCTTTTCTCCAAAACCATTTTTACTGTGATTTTCTCGGTCCATTGCATACGAATTCCACCTCGCTTTGTCCGGATATGACTGGATGAAACCAGAAATATCCGGTTGTGTTTTGGCTTACTACAACCCAGATATTGTGAAAGCCTCTGTGTTTATGTTTTCCGGATACTATCAACGGAATTTATGTTTTTGCATGTTATTTATCAGGGAACATTTAATTTTGTGCTGGGAAACACTAATTGGTTCCACATGGAGACACCAGCTCTACACATTCGTATTTTCTAGGGAGAAAGCTAGAGGAACTGCGGCAAACAAACATGATATTTCTGTTTGTATAGATGACATTTTATGCACTTTCCTAAAGAAAAGACTTTGCTTTTCTCCAAAACCATTTTTCCTGTGATATTCTCGATCCATTACATATGAATTCCACCCCCCCTTTGTCCGGATATGAGTGGATGAAACCAGAAATATCCGGTTGTGTTTTGTCTTACTATATCCCAGATATTGCTACAGCCTCAGTGTCTGTGTTTTCTGGATATTATCGATGGATTTTATTGTTTTGAATGTTTTTATCAGGGAACATTTAATTTTGTACCGTAGAAACACTAATTGGTTCCACATGGAGACACCAGTAACACATTCCTATGTTCTAGGGAGAAAGCTTGAGGAACTGCAAATCGATATGATATGTCTGTTTGTATAGATGACATTTTATGCACTTGCGATGGAAAAGACTTTTTGCCTTTCTCTAAAACCATTTTTACTGTGCTTTTGTTGGTCCATTGCATACGAATTCCAACCCACTTTGTCCGGATATGACTGGATGAAACCAGAAATATCCGGTTGTGTTTTGGCTAACTCAATCCCAGATATTGTGAAAGCTTCTGTATTTGTGTTCTCCGGATATTATGAACGGATTTTATGGTTTTGCATGATTTTTTTCAGGGAACATTTAATTTTGTACCGTAGAAACACTAATTGGTTCCACACGGAGACACCAGCTCTACACATTTGCATTTTCTAAGGAGAAAGCTAGAGGAACTGCGGCAAACAAACATGATATTTCTGTTTGTATAGATGACATTTTATGCACTTTCCTAAGAAAAAGACTTTACTTTTCTCCAAAACCATTTTTACTGTGATTTTCTCGGTCCATTGCATACGAATTCCACCTCACTTTGTCCGGATATGAGTGGATGAAACCAGAAATATCCGTTTTCTTTTTTTTGGGCTTACTATATCCCAGATATTACTACAGACTCTGTGTTTGTGTTTTCTGGATATTATCGATGGATTATATTGTTTTGAATGTTTTTATCAGGGAACATTTAATTTTGTGCTGGGAAACACTAATTGGTTCCACATGGAGACACCAGTCTACACATTCGTATTTTCTAGGGAGAAAGCTAGAATAACTGCGGTGAACAAACATGATGTTTCTGTTTGTATAGATGACATTTTATGCACTGGCTTAAGGAAAAGACTTTGTTTTACTCCAAAACCATTTTTACTGCGATTTTCCCGGTTCATTGCATACGAATTCCACCAAACTTAGTCCGGATATGACTGGATGAAACCAGAAATATCCGGTTGTGTTTTGGCTAACTCAATCCCAGATATTGCGACGGACTCTGTGTTTGTGTTTTCTGGACATTATCAACGGACTTTATTGTTTTGAATGTTTTTATCAGGGAACATTTAATTTTGTACCTTAGAAACACTAATAGGTTCAACATGGAGACACCAGTCTACACATTCGTATGTTCTAGGGAGAAAGTTAGAGGAACTGCGGCAAACAAACATGATATTTCTGTTTGTATACATGACATTTTATGCACTTGCATAACGAAAAATACTTTGCTTTTCTCCAAAACCATTTTTACTGTGATTTTCTCGGTCCATTGCATACGAATTCCACCTCGCTTTGTCCGGATATGACTGGATGAAACCAGAAATATCCGGTTGTGTTTTGGCTTACTACAACCCAGATATTGTGAAAGCCTCTGTGTTTATGTTTTCCGGATATTATCAACGGAATTTATGTTTTTGCATGTTATTTATCAGGGAACATTTAATTTTGTGCTGGGAAACACTAATTGGTTCCACATGGAGACACCAGCTCTACACATTCGTATTTTCTAGGGAGAAAGCTAGAGGAACTGCGGCAAACAAACATGATATTTCTGTTTGTATAGATGACATTTTATGCACTTTCCTAAAGAAAAGACTTTGCTTTTCTCCAAAACCATTTTTCCTGTGATTTTCTCGATCCATTACATATGAATTCCACCCCACTTTGTCCGGATATGAGTGGATGAAACCAGAAATATCCGGTTGTGTTTTGTTTTACTATATCCCAGATATTGCTACAGCCTCAGTGTCTGTGTTTTCTGGATATTATCGATGGATTTTATTGTTTTGAATGTTTTTATCAGGGAACATTTAATTTTGTGCTGGGAATCACTAATTGGTTCCACATGGAGACACCAGTAACACATTCCTATGTTCTAGGGAGAAAGCTTGAGGAACTGCAAATCGATATGATATGTCTGTTTGTATAGATGACATTTTATGCACTTGCGATGGAAAAGACTTTTTGCCTTTCTCTAAAACCATTTTTACTGTGCTTTTGTTGGTCCATTGCATACGAATTCCAACCCACTTTGTCCGGATATGACTGGATGAAACCAGAAATATCCGGTTGTGTTTTGGCTAACTCAATCCCAGATATTGTGAAAGCTTCTGTATTTGTGTTCTCCGGATATTATGAACGGATTTTATGGTTTTGCATGTTTTTTATCAGGGAACATTTAATTTTGTACCGTAGAAACACTAATTGGTTCCACACGGAGACACCAGCTCTACACATTTGTATTTTCTAGGGAGAAAGCTAGAGGAACTGCGGCAAACAAACATGATATTTCTGTTTGTATAGATGACATTTTATGCACTTTCCTAACAAAAAGACTTTACTTTTCTCCAAAACCATTTTACTGTGATTTTCTCGGTCCATTGCATACGAATTCCACCTCACTTTGTCCGGATATGACTGGATGAAACCAGAAATATCCGTTTTCTTTTTTTTGGGCTTACTATATCCCAGATATTACTACAGACTCTGTGTTTGTGTTTTCTGGATATTATCGATGGATTATATTGTTTTGAATGTTTTTATCAGGGAACATTTAATTTTGTGCTGGGAAACACTAATTGGTTCCACATGGAGACACCAGTCTACACATTCATATTTTCTAGGGAGAAAGCTAGAATAACTGCGGTAAACAAACATGATATTTCTGTTTGTATAGATGACATTTTATGCACTGGCTTAAGGAAAAGACTTTGTTTTACTCCAAAACCATTTTTACTGCGATTTTCCCGGTTCATTGCATACGAATTCCACCAACCTTAGTCCGGATATGACTGGATGAAACCAGAAATATCCGGTTGTGTTTTGGCTAACTCAATCCCAGATATTGCGACGGACTCTGTGTTTGTGTTTTCTGGACATTATCAACGGACTTTATTGTTTTGAATGTTTTTATCAGGGAATATTTAATTTTGTACCTTAGAAACACTAATAGGTTCAACATGGAGACACCAGTCTACACATTCGTATGTTCTAGGGAGAAAGTTAGAGGAACTGCGGCAAACAAACATGATATTTCTGTTTGTATACATGACATTTTATGCACTTGCATAACGAAAAAAACTTTGCTTTTCTCCAAAACCATTTTTACTGTGATTTTCTCGGTCCATTGCATACGAATTCCACCTCGCTTTGTCCGGATATGACTGGATGAAACCAGAAATATCCGGTTGTGTTTTGGCTTACTACAACCCAGATATTGTGAAAGCCTCTGTGTTTATGTTTTCCGGATACTATCAACGGAATTTATGTTTTTGCATGTTATTTATCAGGGAACATTTAATTTTGTGCTGGGAAACACTAATTGGTTCCACATGGAGACACCAGCTCTACACATTCGTATTTTCTAGGGAGAAAGCTAGAGGAACTGCGGCAAACAAACATGATATTTCTGTTTGTATAGATGACATTTTATGCACTTTCCTAAAGAAAAGACTTTGCTTTTCTCCAAAACCATTTTTCCTGTGATATTCTCGATCCATTACATATGAATTCCACCCCCCCTTTGTCCGGATATGAGTGGATGAAACCAGAAATATCCGGTTGTGTTTTGTCTTACTATATCCCAGATATTGCTACATTCTCAGTGTCTGTGTTTTCTGGATATTATCGATGGATTTTATTGTTTTGAATGTTTTTATCAGGGAACATTTAATTTTGTACCGTAGAAACACTAATTGGTTCCACATGGAGACACCAGTAACACATTCCTATGTTCTAGGGAGAAAGCTTGAGGAACTGCAAATCGATATGATATGTCTGTTTGTATAGATGACATTTTATGCACTTGCGATGGAAAAGACTTTTTGCCTTTCTCTAAAACCATTTTTACTGTGATTTTGTTGGTCCATTGCATACGAATTCCAACCCACTTTGTCCGGATATGACTGGATGAAACCAGAAATATCCGGTTGTGTTTTGGCTAACTCAATCCCAGATATTGTGAAAGCTTCTGTATTTGTGTTCTCTGGATATTATGAACGGATTTTATGGTTTTGCATGTTTTTTATCAGGGAACATTTAATTTTGTACCGTAGAAACACTAATTGGTTCCACACGGAGACACCAGCTCTACACATTTGTATTTTCTAGGGAGAAAGCTAGAGGAACTGCGGCAAACAAACATGATATTTCTGTTTGTATAGATGACATTTTATGCACTTTCCTAAGAAAAAGACTTTACTTTTCTCCAAAACCATTTTTACTGTGATTTTCTCGGTCCATTGCATACGAATTCCACCTCACTTTGTCCAGGTATGACAGGATGATACGAGAAATATCCGTTTTCTTTTTTTTTGGCTTACTATATCCCAGATATTACTACAGACTCTGTGTTTGTGTTTTCTGGATATTATCGATGGATTATATTGTTTTGAATGTTTTTATCAGGGAACATTTAATTTTGTGCTGGGAAACACTAATTGGTTCCACATGGAGACACCAGTCTACACATTCGTATTTTCTAGGGAGAAAGCTAGAATAACTGCGGTAAACAAACATGATGTTTCTGTTTGTATAGATGACATTTTATGCACTGGCTTAAGGAAAAGACTTTGTTTTACTCCAAAACCATTTTTACTGCGATTTTCCCGGTTCATTGCATACGAATTCCACCAAACTTAGTCCGGATATGACTGGATGAAACCAGAAATATCCGGTTGTGTTTTGGCTAACTCAATCCCAGATATTGCGACGGACTCTGTGTTTGTGTTTTCTGGACATTATCAACGGACTTTATTGTTTTGAATGTTTTTATCAGGGAACATTTAATTTTGTACCTTAGAAACACTAATAGGTTCAACATGGAGACACCAGTATACACATTCGTATGTTCTAGGGAGAAAGTTAGAGGAACTGCGGCAAACAAACATATTTCTGTTTGTATACATGACATTTTATGCACTTGCATAACGAAAAAAACTTTGCTTTTCTCCAAAACCATTTTTACTGTGATTTTCTCGGTCCATTGCATACGAATTCCACCTCGCTTTGTCCGGATATGACTGGATGAAACCAGAAATATCCGGTTGTGTTTTGGCTTACTACAACCCAGATATTGTGAAAGCCTCTGTGTTTATGTTTTCCGGATATTATCAACGGAATTTATGTTTTTGCATGTTATTTATCAGGGAACATTTAATTTTGTGCTGGGAAACACTAATTGGTTCCACATGGAGACACCAGCTCTACACATTCATATTTTCTAGGGAGAAAGCTAGAGGAACTGCGGCAAACAAACATGATATTTCTGTTTGTATAGATGACATTTTATGCACTTTCCTAAAGAAAAGACTTTGCTTTTCTCCAAAACCATTTTTCCTGTGATATTCTCGATCCATTACATATGAATTCCACCCCACTTTGTCCGGATATGAGTGGATGAAACCAGAAATATCCGGTTGTGTTTTGTCTTACTATATCCCAGATATTGCTACAGCCTCAGTGTCTGTGTTTTCTGGATATTATCGATGGATTTTATTGTTTTGAATGTTTTTATCAGGGAACATTTAATTTTGTACCGTAGAAACACTAATTGGTTCCACATGGAGACACCAGTAACACATTCCTATGTTCTAGGGAGAAAGCTTGAGGAACTGCAAATCGATATGATATGTCTGTTTGTATAGATGACATTTTATGCACTTGCGATGGAAAAGACTTTTTGCCTTTCTCTAAAACCATTTTTACTGTGATTTTGTTGGTCCATTGCATACGAATTCCAACCCACTTTGTCCGGATATGACTGGATGAAACCAGAAATATCCGGTTGTGTTTTGGCTTACTACAACCCAGATATTGTGAAAGCCTCTGTGTATATGTTTTCCGGATATTATCAACGGAATTTATTTTTTTGCATGTTATTTTTCAGGGAACATTTAATTTTGTGCTGGGAAACACTAGTTGGTTCCACATGGAGACACCAGCTCTACACATTCGTATTTTCTAGGGAGAAAGCTAGAGGAACTGCGGCAAACAAACATGATATTTCTGTTTGTATAGATGACATTTTATGCACTTGCCTGACAAAAGGACTTTGCTTTTCTCCAAAACCATTTTTACAGTGATTTTCTCGGTCCATTGCATACGAATTCCACACCACTTTGTCCGGATATGAGTGGATGAAACCAGAAATATCCGATTGTGTTTTGGCTAACTCAATCCCATTATTGCTACAACATCTCTGTTTGTGTTTTCCGGATATTATCAACGGGCTTTATGGTTTTGAATGTTTTTTATCAGAGAATATTCAATTTTGTGCTGGGAATCACTAATTAATTTCACATGGAGACACCAGCTCTACACATTCGTATTTTCTAGGGAGAAAGCTAGAGGAACTGTGGCAAACAAGCATGATATTTCTGTTTGTATACATGGCATTTTATGCACTTGCCTAACGAAAAGACTTTGCTTTTCTCCAAAACCATTTTTACTGTGATTTTCTCGGTCAATTGCATACGAATTCCACACCACTTTGTCCGGATATGACTGGATGAAACCAGAAATATCCGGTTGTGTTTTGGCTAACTCAATCCGAAATATTTCGAAAGCCTCTCTGTTTGTGTTTTCCGGATATTATCAATGGACTTTTTTTTTTGAATGTTTTTTATCAGGGAACATTTAATCTTGTGCTGGGAAACAGTAGTTGACTCCACATGGATACACCAGATGCACATTCGTATTTTCTAGGGAGGAAGCTAGAGGAACTGTGGCAAACCAACCTGATATTTCTGTTCCTCTTGATGATATTTTATGCACTTGCCTAAAGAAAAGAGTTTGCTTTTCTCAAGAACCATTTTTACGATGATTTTCTCAGACTATTGCATACGAATTCCACACCACTTTGTCTGGATATGACTGGATGAAACCAGAAATATCTGGTTGCGTTTTGGCTAACTCAATCCCAGATATTCCTACAGCCTCTGTGTTTGTGTTTTCTAGATATTATCAACCGACTTTATGGTTTTGAATCTTTTTTATCAGGGAACATTTAATTTTGTACCGTAAAAACACTAACAGGTTCCACATGGAGACACCAGCTCTACACATTTGTATTTTGTAGGTAGAAACCTAGAGGAACTGGGGCAAACAAACATGATATTTCTGTTTGAATAGATGACATTTTATACACTTCCCTAACGAAAAGACTTCGCTTTTCTCCAAAACTATTTTTACTGTGATTTTCTCGGTCCATTGCATACGAATTCCATCCCACTTTGTCCGGATATGAGTGGATTAAACCAGAAATATCCGGTTGTGTTTTGGCTAACTGAATCCGAAATATTTTGAAAGCCTCTGTGTTGGTGTTTTCCGGATATTATCAACGGACTTTATGGATTTGAATGTTTTTTATCATGGAACATTTAATTTTGTGCTGGGAAACACTAATTGGTTTCACAAGGAGAAACCAGCTCTACACATTCATATTTTCTTAGCAGAAAGCTAGAGGAACTGTGGCAAACAAACATGATATTTCTGTTTGTATACCTGACCTTTATGCACTTGCCTAAAAAAAAGACTTTGCTTTTCTCCAAAACCATTTTTACTTTTATTTTCTCTGTCCATTGCATACGAATTCCACACCACTTTGTCCGGATATGCCTGGATGAAAACTGAAATATACGGCTGTATTTTGGCTAACTAAATCCTAAATATTGAGAAAGCCACTGTGCTTGTAATTTTTGGATATTATCGATGGACTTTATCGTTTTGATTGTTTTTATCAGGTAACATTTAATTTTGTACCGTTTAAACACTAATTAATTCACCATGCAGAAACCAGCTCTACACATTCTTATTTTCTAGGGAGAAAGCTAGAGGAAATGCGGCAAACATGATATTTCTGTTTGTGTAGATGACATTTTATGCACTTTCCTAACGAAAAGACTTCGCTTTTCTCCAAAACCGTTTTTACTGTGATTTTCTCCGTCCTTTGCATACGAATTCCAACCCACTTTGTCCGGATATGACTGGATGAAACAAGAAATATCCGGTTGTGTTTTGGCTTACTACAACCCAGATATTGTGAAAGCTTCTGTATTTGTGTTCTCCGGATATTATGAACGGATTTTATGGTTTTGCATGTTTTTTATCAGGGAACATTTAATTTTGTACCGTAGAAACACTAATTGGTTTCACACGGAGACACCAGCTCTACACATTTGTATTTTCTAGGGAGAAAGCTAGAGGAACTGCGGCAAACAAACATGATATTTCTGTTTGTATAGATGACATTTTATGCACTTTCCTAAGAAAAAGACTTTACTTTTCTCCAAAACCATTTTTACTGTGATTTTCTCGGTCCATTGCATACGAATTCCACCTCACTTTGTCCGGATATGACTGGATGAAACCAGAAATATCCGTTTTCTTTTTTTTGGCTTACTATATCCCAGATATTACTACAGACTCTGTGTTTGTGTTTTCTGGATATTATCGATGGATTATATTGTTTTGAATGTTTTGATCAGGGAACACTTAATTTTGTGCTGGGAAACACTAATAGTTTGCACATGGAGACACCAGTCTACACATTCGTATTTTCTAGGGAGAAAGCTAGAATAACTGCGGTAAACAAACATGATGTTTCTGTTTGTATAGATGACATTTTATGCACTGGCTTAAGGAAAAGACTTTGTTTTACTCCAAAACCATTTTTACTGCGATTTTCCCGGTTCATTGCATACGAATTCCACCAAACTTAGTCCGGATATGACTGGATGAAACCAGAAATATCCGGTTGTGTTTTGGCTTACTACAACCCAGATATTGTGAAAGCCTCTGTGTTTATGTTTTCCGGATATTATCAACGGAATTTATGTTTTTGCATGTTATTTATCAGGGAACATTTAATTTTGTGCTGGGAAACACTAATTGGTTCCACATGGAGACACCAGCTCTACACATTCGTATTTTCTAGGGAGAAAGCTAGAGGAACTGCGGCAAACAAACATGATATTTCTGTTTGTATAGATGACATTTTATGCACTTTCCTAAAGAAAAGACTTTGCTTTTCTCCAAAACCATTTTTCCTGTGATATTCTCCATCCATTACATATGAATTCCACCCCACTTTGTCCGGATATGAGTGGATGAAACCAGAAATATCCGGTTGTGTTTGGTCTTACTATATCCCAGATATTGCTACAGCCTCAGTGTCTGTGTTTTCTGGATATTATCGATGGATTTTATTGTTTTGAATGTTTTTATCAGGGAACATTTAATTTTGTACCGTAGAAACACTAATTGGTTCCACATGGAGACACCAGTAACACATTCCTATGTTCTAGGGAGAAAGCTTGAGGAACTGCAAATCGATATGATATGTCTGTTTGTATAGATGACATTTTATGCACTTGCGATGGAAAAGACTTTTTGCCTTTCTCTAAAACCATTTTTACTGTGATTTTGTTGGTCCATTGCATACGAATTCCAACCCACTTTGTCCGGATATGACTGGATGAAACCAGAAATATCCGGTTGTGTTTTGGCTAACTCAATCCCAGATATTGTGAAAGCTTCTGTATTTGTGTTCTCCGGATATTATGAACGGATTTTATGGTTTTGCATGTTTTTAATCAGGGAACATTTAATTTTGTACCGTAGAAACACTAATTGGTTTCACACGGAGACACCAGCTCTACACATTTGTATTTTCTAGGGAGAAAGCTAGAGGCACTGCGGCAAACAAACATGATATTTCTGTTTGTATAGATGACATTTTATGCACTTTACTAAGAAAAAGACTTTACTTTTCTCCAAAACCATTTTTACTGTGATTTTCTCGGTCCATTGCATACGAATTCCACCTCACTTTGTCCGGATATGACTGGATGAAACCAGAAATATCCGTTTTCTTTATTTTTGGCTTACTATATCCCAGATATTACTACAGACTCTGTGTTTGTGTTTTCTGGATATTATCGATGGATTATATTGTTTTGAATGTTTTGATCAGGGAACATTTAATTTTGTGCTGGGAAACACTAATTGGTTCCACATGGAGACACCAGTCTACACATTCGTATTTTCTAGGGAGAAAGCTAGAATAACTGCGGTAAACAAACATGATGTTTCTGTTTGTATAGATAACATTTTATGCACTGGCTTAAGGAAAAGACTTTGTTTTACTCCAAAACCATTTTTACTGCGACTTTCCCGGTTCATTGCATACGAATTCCACCAAACTTAGTCCGGATATGACTGGATGAAACCAGAAATATCCGGTTGTGTTTTGGCTAACTCAATCCCAGATATTGCGATGGACTCTGTGTTTGTGTTTTCTGGACATTATCAACGGACTTTATTGTTTTGAATGTTTTTATCAGGGAACATTTAATTTTGTACCTTAGAAACACTAATAGGTTCAACATGGAGACACCAGTCTACACATTCCTATGTTCTAGGGAGAAAGTTAGAGGAACTGCGGCAAACAAACATGATATTTCTGTTTGTATACATGACATTTTATGCACTTGCATAACGAAAAAAACTTTGCTTTTCTCCAAAACCATTTTTACTGTGATTTTCTTGGTCCATTGCATACGAATTCCACCTCGCTTTGTCCGGATATGACTGGATGAAACCAGAAATATCCGGTTGTGTTTTGGCTTACTACAACCCAGATATTGTGAAAGCCTCTGTGTTTATGTTTTCCGGATATTATCAACGGAATTTATGTTTTTGCATGTTATTTATCAGGGAACATTTAATTTTGTGCTGGGAAACACTAATTGGTTCCACATGGAGACACCAGCTCTACACATTCATATTTGCTAGGGAGAAAGCTAGAGGAACTGCGGCAAACAAACATGATATTTCTGTTTGTATAGATGACATTTTATGCACTTTCCTAAAGAAAAGACTTTGCTTTTCTCCAAAACCATTTTTCCTGTGATATTCTCGATCCATTACATATGAATTCCACCCCACTTTGTCCGGATATGAGTAGATGAAACCAGAAATATCCGGTTGTGTTTTGTCTTACTATATCCCAGATATTGCTACAGCCTCAGTGTCTGTGTTTTCTGGATATTATCGATGGATTTTATTGTTTTGAATGTTTTTATCAGGGAACATTTAATTTTGTACCGTAGAAACACTAATTGGTTCCACATGGAGACACCAGGAACACATTCCTATGTTCTAGGGAGAAAGCTTGAGGAACTGCAAATCGATATGATATGTCTGTTTGTATAGATGACATTTTATGCACTTGCGATGGAAAAGACTTTTTGCCTTTCTCTAAAACCATTTTTACTGTGATTTTCTCGGTCCATTGCATATGAAATCCAACCCACTTTGTCCGGATATGACTGGATGAAACCAGAAATATCCGGTTGTGTTTTGGCTTACTACAACCCAGATATTGTGAAAGCTTCTGTATTTGTGTTCTCCGGATATTATGAACGGATTTTATGGTTTTGCATGTTTTTTATCAGGGAACATTTAATTTTGTACCGTAGAAACACTAATTGGTTCCACACGGAGACACCAGCTCTACACATTTGTATTTTCTAGGGAGAAAGCTAGAGGAACTGCGGCAAACAAACATGATATTTCTGTTTGTATAGATGACATTTTATGCACTTTCCTAAGAAAAAGACTTTACTTTTCTCCAAAACCATTTTTACTGTGATTTTCTCGGTCCATTGCATACGAATTGCACATCACTTTGTCCAGATATGACTGGATGAAACCAGAAATATCCGTTTTCTTTATTTTTGGCTTACTATATCCCAGATATTACTACAGACTCTGTGTTTGTGTTTTCTGGATATTATCGATGGATTATATTGTTTTGAATGTTTTGATCAGGGAACACTTAATTTTGTGCTGGGAAACACTAATTGGTTCCACATGGAGACACCAGTCTACACATTCGTATTTTCTAGGGAGAAAGCTAGAATAACTGCAGTAAACAAACATGATGTTTCTGTTTGTATAGATGACATTTTATGCACTGGCTTAAGGAAAAGACTTTCTTTTACTCCAAAACCATTTTTACTGCGATTTTCCCGGTTCATTGCATACGAATTCCACCAAACTTAGTCCGGATATGACTGGATGAAACCAGAAATATCCGGTTGTGTTTTGGCTAACTCAATCCCAGATATTGCAACGGACTCTGTGTTTGTGTTTTCTGGACATTATCAACGGACTTTATTGTTTTGAATGTTTTTATCAGGGAACATTTAATTTTGTACCTTAGAAACACTAATAGGTTCAACATGGAGACACCAGTCTACACATTCGTATGTTCTAGGGAGAAAGCTAGAGGAACTGCGGCAAACAAACATGATATTTCTGTTTGTATACATGACATTTTATGCACTTTCCTAACAAAAAGACTTTACTTTTCTCCAAAACCATTTTTACTGTGATTTTCTCGGTCCATTGCATACGAATTCCACCTCACTTTGTCCGGATATGACTGGATGAAACCAGAAATATCCGTTTTGTTTTTGTTTTTTTTTGGCTTACTATATCCCAGATATTACTACAGACTCTGTGTTTGTGTTTTCTGGATATTATCGATGGATTATATTGTTTTGAATGTTTTTATCAGGGAACATTTAATTTTGTGCTGGGAAACACTAATTGGTTCCACATGGAGACACCAGTCTACACATTCGTATTTTCTAGGGAGAAAGCTAGAATAACTGCGGTAAACAAACATGATGTTTCTGTTTGTATAGATGACATTTTATGCACTGGCTTAAGGAAAAGACTTTGTTTTACTCCAAAACCATTTTTACTGCGATTTTCCCGGTTCATTGCATACGAATTCCACCAAACTTAGTCCGGATATGACTGGATGAAACCAGAAATATCCGGTTGTGTTTTGGCTAACTCAATCCCAGATATTGTGAAAACTTCTGTATTTGTGTTTTCCGGATATTATCAACGGATTTTATGGTTTTGCATGTTTTTTATCAGGGAACATTTAATTTTGTACCTTAGAAACACTAATTGGTTCCACACGGAGACACCAGCTCTACACATTTGTATTTTTAGGGAGAAAGCTAGAGGAACTGTGGCAAACAAACATGATATTTCTGTTTGTATACATGACATTTTATGCACTTGCATAACGAAAAAAACTTTGCTTTTCTCCAAAACCATTTTTACTGTGATTTTCTTGGTCCATTGCATACGAATTCCACCTCGCTTTGTCCGGATATGACTGGATGAAACCAGAAATATCCGGTTGTGTTTTGGCTTACTACAACCCAGATATTGTGAAAGCCTCTGTGTTTATGTTTTCCGGATATTATCAACGGAATTTATGTTTTTGCATGTTATTTATCAGGGAACATTTAATTTTGTGCTGGGAAACACTAATTGGTTCCACATGGAGACACCAGCTCTACACATTCGTATTTTCTAGGGAGAAAGCTAGAGGAACTGCGGCAAACAAACATGATATTTCTGTTTGTATAGATGACATTTTATGCACTTTCCTAAAGAAAAGACTTTGCTTTTCTCCAAAACCATTTTTCCTGTGATATTCTCGATCCATTACATATGAATTCCACCCCACTTTGTCCGGATATGAGTGGATGAAACCAGAAATATCCGGTTGTGTTTTGTCTTACTATATCCCAGATATTGCTACAGCCTCAGTGTCTGTGTTTTCTGGATATTATCGATGGATTTTATTGTTTTGAATGTTTTTATCAGGGAACATTTAATTTTGTACCGTAGAAACACTAATTGGTTCCACATGGAGACACCAGGAACACATTCCTATGTTCTAGGGAGAAAGCTTGAGGAACTGCAAATCGATATGATATGTCTGTTTGTATAGATGACATTTTATGCACTTGCGATGGAAAAGACTTTTTGCCTTTCTCTAAAACCATTTTTACTGTGATTTTGTTGGTCCATTGCATACGAATTCCAACCCACTTTGTCCGGATATGACTGGATGAAACCAGAAATATCCGGTTGTGTTTTGGCTAACTCAATCCCAGATATTGTGAAAGCTTCTGTATTTGTGTTCTCCGGATATTATGAACGGATTTTATGGTTTTGCATGTTTTTAATCAGGGAACATTTAATTTTGTACTGTAGAAACACTAATTGGTTCCACACGGAGACACCAGCTCTACACATTTGTATTTTCTAGGGAGAAAGCTAGAGGCACTGCGGCAAACAAACATGATATTTCTGTTTGTATAGATGACATTTTATGCACTTTCCTAACAAAAAGACTTTACTTTTCTCCAAAACCATTTTTACTGTGATTTTCTCGGTCCATTGCATACGAATTCCACCTCACTTTGTCCGGATATGAGTGGATGAAACCAGAAATATCCGTTTTCTTTTTTTTTTTTTTGGCTTACTATATCCCAGATATTACTACAGACTCTGTGTTTGTGTTTTCTGGATATTATCGATGGATTATATTGTTTTGAATGTTTTTATCAGGGAACATTTAATTTTGTGCTGGGAAACACTAATTGGTTCCACATGGAGACACCAGTCTACACATTCGTATTTTCTAGGGAGAAAGCTAGAATAACTGCGGTAAACAAACATGATGTTTCTGTTTGTATAGATGACATTTTATGCACTGGCTTAAGGAAAAGACTTTGTTTTACTCCAAAACCATTTTTACTGCGATTTTCCCGGTTCATTGCATACGAATTCCACCAAACTTAGTCCGGATATGACTGGATGAAACCAGAAATATCCGGTTGTGTTTTGGCTAACTCAATCCCAGATATTGCAATGGACTCTGTGTTTGTGTTTTCTGGACATTATCAACGGACTTTATTGTTTTGAATGTTTTTATCAGGGAACATTTAATTTTGTACCTTAGAAACACTAATAGGTTCAACATGGAGACACCAGTATACACATTCGTATGTTCTAGGGAGAAAGCTAGAGGAACTGCGGCAAACAAACATGATATTTCTGTTTGTATACATGACATTTTATGCACTTTCCTAACAAAAAGACTTTACTTTTCTCCAAAACCATTTTTACTGTGATTTTCTCGGTCCATTGCATACGAATTCCACCTCACTTTGTCCGGATATGACTGGATGAAACCAGAAATATCCGTTTTGTTTTTGTTTTTTTTTTGGCTTACTATATCCCAGATATTACTACAGACTCTGTGTTTGTGTTTTCTGGATATTATCGATGGATTATATTGTTTTGAATGTTTTTATCAGGGAACATTTAATTTTGTGCTGGGAAACACTAATTGGTTCCACATGGAGACACCAGTCTACACATTCGTATTTTCTAGGGAGAAAGCTAGAATAACTGCGGTAAACAAACATGATGTTTCTGTTTGTATAGATGACATTTTATGCACTGGCTTAAGGAAAAGACTTTGTTTTACTCCAAAACCATTTTTACTGCGATTTTCCCGGTTCATTGCATACGAATTCCACCAAACTTAGTCCGGATATGACTGGATGAAACCAGAAATATCCGGTTGTGTTTTGGCTAACTCAATCCCAGATATTGTGAAAGCTTCTGTATTTGTGTTTTCCGGATATTATCAACGGATTTTATGGTTTTGCATGTTTTTTATCAGGGAACATTTAATTTTGTACCTTAGAAACACTAATTGGTTCCACACGGAGACACCAGCTCTACACATTTGTATTTTCTAGGGAGAAAGCTAGAGGAACTGTGGCAAACAAACATGATATTTCTGTTTGTATACATGACATTTTATGCACTTGCATAACGAAAAAAACTTTGCTTTTCTCCAAAACCATTTTTACTGTGATTTTCTCGGTCCATTGCATACGAATTCCACCTCGCTTTGTCCGGATATGACTGGATGAAACCAGAAATATCCGGTTGTGTTTTGGCTTACTACAACCCAGATATTGTGAAAGCCTCTGTGTTTATGTTTTCCGGATATTATCAACGGAATTTATGTTTTTGCATGTTATTTATCAGGGAACATTTAATTTTGTGCTGGGAAACACTAATTGGTTCCACATGGAGACACCAGCTCTACACATTCGTATTTTCTAGGGAGAAAGCTAGAGGAACTGCGGCAAACAAACATGATATTTCTGTTTGTATAGATGACATTTTATGCACTTTCCTAAAGAAAAGACTTTGCTTTTCTCCAAAACCATTTTTCCTGTGATATTCTCGATCCATTACATATGAATTCCACCCCCACTTTGTCCGGATATGAGTGGATGAAACCAGAAATATCCGGTTGTGTTTTGTCTTACGATATCCCAGATATTGCTACAGCCTCAGTGTCTGTGTTTTCTGGATATTATCGATGGATTTTATTGTTTTGAATGTTTTTATCAGGGAACATTTAATTTTGTACCGTAGAAACACTAATTGGTTCCACATGGAGACACCAGGAACACATTCCTATGTTCTAGGGAGAAAGCTTGAGGAACTGCAAATCGATATGATATGTCTGTTTGTATAGATGACATTTTATGCACTTGCGATGGAAAAGACTTTTTGCCTTTCTCTAAAACCATTTTTACTGTGATTTTGTTGGTCCATTGCATACGAATTCCAACCCACTTTGTCCGGATATGACTGGATGAAACCAGAAATATCCGGTTGTGTTTTGGCTAACTCAATCCCAGATATTGTGAAAGCTTCTGTATTTGTGTTCTCCGGATATTATGAACGGATTTTATGGTTTTGCATGTTTTTAATCAGGGAACATTTAATTTTGTACTGTAGAAACACTAATTGGTTCCACACGGAGACACCAGCTCTACACATTTGTATTTTCTAGGGAGAAAGCTAGAGGCACTGCGGCAAACAAACATGATATTTCTGTTTGTATACATGACATTTTATGCACTTTCCTAACAAAAAGACTTTACTTTTCTCCAAAACCATTTTTACTGTGATTTTCTCGGTCCATTGCATACGAATTCCACCTCACTTTGTCCGGATATGAGTGGATGAAACCAGAAATATCCGTTTTCTTTTTTTTTTTTTTGGCTTACTATATCCCAGATATTACTACAGACTCTGTGTTTGTGTTTTCTGGATATTATCGATGGATTATATTGTTTTGAATGTTTTTATCAGGGAACATTTAATTTTGTGCTGGGAAACACTAATTGGTTCCACATGGAGACACCAGTCTACACATTCGTATTTTCTAGGGAGAAAGCTAGAATAACTGCGGTAAACAAACATGATGTTTCTGTTTGTATAGATGACATTTTATGCACTGGCTTAAGGAAAAGACTTTGTTTTACTCCAAAACCATTTTTACTGCGATTTTCCCGGTTCATTGCATACGAATTCCACCAAACTTAGTCCGGATATGACTGGATGAAACCAGAAATATCCGGTTGTGTTTTGGCTAACTCAATCCCAGATATTGCAATGGACTCTGTGTTTGTGTTTTCTGGACATTATCAACGGACTTTATTGTTTTGAATGTTTTTATCAGGGAACATTTAATTTTGTACCTTAGAAACACTAATAGGTTCAACATGGAGACACCAGTATACACATTCGTATGTTCTAGGGAGAAAGCTAGAGGAACTGCGGCAAACAAACATGATATTTCTGTTTGTATACATGACATTTTATGCACTTTCCTAACAAAAAGACTTTACTTTTCTCCAAAACCATTTTTACTGTGATTTTCTCGGTCCATTGCATACGAATTCCACCTCACTTTGTCCGGATATGACTGGATGAAACCAGAAATATCCGTTTTGTTTTTGTTTTTTTTTTGGCTTACTATATCCCAGATATTACTACAGACTCTGTGTTTGTGTTTTCTGGATATTATCGATGGATTATATTGTTTTGAATGTTTTTATCAGGGAACATTTAATTTTGTGCTGGGAAACACTAATTGGTTCCACATGGAGACACCAGTCTACACATTCGTATTTTCTAGGGAGAAAGCTAGAATAACTGCGGTAAACAAACATGATGTTTCTGTTTGTATAGATGACATTTTATGCACTGGCTTAAGGAAAAGACTTTGTTTTACTCCAAAACCATTTTTACTGCGATTTTCCCGGTTCATTGCATACGAATTCCACCAAACTTAGTCCGGATATGACTGGATGAAACCAGAAATATCCGGTTGTGTTTTGGCTAACTCAATCCCAGATATTGTGAAAGCTTCTGTATTTGTGTTTTCCGGATATTATCAACGGATTTTATGGTTTTGCATGTTTTTTATCAGGGAACATTTAATTTTGTACCTTAGAAACACTAATTGGTTCCACACGGAGACACCAGCTCTACACATTTGTATTTTCTAGGGAGAAAGCTAGAGGAACTGTGGCAAACAAACATGATATTTCTGTTTGTATACATGACATTTTATGCACTTGCATAACGAAAAAAACTTTGCTTTTCTCCAAAACCATTTTTACTGTGATTTTCTCGGTCCATTGCATACGAATTCCACCTCGCTTTGTCCGGATATGACTGGATGAAACCAGAAATATCCGGTTGTGTTTTGGCTTACTACAACCCAGATATTGTGAAAGCCTCTGTGTTTATGTTTTCCGGATATTATCAACGGAATTTATGTTTTTGCATGTTATTTATCAGGGAACATTTAATTTTGTGCTGGGAAACACTAATTGGTTCCACATGGAGACACCAGCTCTACACATTCGTATTTTCTAGGGAGAAAGCTAGAGGAACTGCGGCAAACAAACATGATATTTCTGTTTGTATAGATGACATTTTATGCACTTTCCTAAAGAAAAGACTTTGCTTTTCTCCAAAACCATTTTTCCTGTGATATTCTCGATCCATTACATATGAATTCCACCCCCACTTTGTCCGGATATGAGTGGATGAAACCAGAAATATCCGGTTGTGTTTTGTCTTACGATATCCCAGATATTGCTACAGCCTCAGTGTCTGTGTTTTCTGGATATTATCGATGGATTTTATTGTTTTGAATGTTTTTATCAGGGAACATTTAATTTTGTACCGTAGAAACACTAATTGGTTCCACATGGAGACACCAGGAACACATTCCTATGTTCTAGGGAGAAAGCTTGAGGAACTGCAAATCGATATGATATGTCTGTTTGTATAGATGACATTTTATGCACTTGCGATGGAAAAGACTTTTTGCCTTTCTCTAAAACCATTTTTACTGTGATTTTGTTGGTCCATTGCATACGAATTCCAACCCACTTTGTCCGGATATGACTGGATGAAACCAGAAATATCCGGTTGTGTTTTGGCTAACTCAATCCCAGATATTGTGAAAGCTTCTGTATTTGTGTTCTCCGGATATTATGAACGGATTTTATGGTTTTGCATGTTTTTAATCAGGGAACATTTAATTTTGTACTGTAGAAACACTAATTGGTTCCACACGGAGACACCAGCTCTACACATTTGTATTTTCTAGGGAGAAAGCTAGAGGCACTGCGGCAAACAAACATGATATTTCTGTTTGTATACATGACATTTTATGCACTTTCCTAACAAAAAGACTTTACTTTTCTCCAAAACCATTTTTACTGTGATTTTCTCGGTCCATTGCATACGAATTCCACCTCACTTTGTCCGGATATGAGTGGATGAAACCAGAAATATCCGTTTTCTTTTTTTTTTTTTTGGCTTACTATATCCCAGATATTACTACAGACTCTGTGTTTGTGTTTTCTGGATATTATCGATGGATTATATTGTTTTGAATGTTTTTATCAGGGAACATTTAATTTTGTGCTGGGAAACACTAATTGGTTCCACATGGAGACACCAGTCTACACATTCGTATTTTCTAGGGAGAAAGCTAGAATAACTGCGGTAAACAAACATGATGTTTCTGTTTGTATAGATGACATTTTATGCACTGGCTTAAGGAAAAGACTTTGTTTTACTCCAAAACCATTTTTACTGCGATTTTCCCGGTTCATTGCATACGAATTCCACCAAACTTAGTCCGGATATGACTGGATGAAACCAGAAATATCCGGTTGTGTTTTGGCTAACTCAATCCCAGATATTGCAATGGACTCTGTGTTTGTGTTTTCTGGACATTATCAACGGACTTTATTGTTTTGAATGTTTTTATCAGGGAACATTTAATTTTGTACCTTAGAAACACTAATAGGTTCAACATGGAGACACCAGTATACACATTCGTATGTTCTAGGGAGAAAGCTAGAGGAACTGCGGCAAACAAACATGATATTTCTGTTTGTATACATGACATTTTATGCACTTTCCTAACAAAAAGACTTTACTTTTCTCCAAAACCATTTTTACTGTGATTTTCTCGGTCCATTGCATACGAATTCCACCTCACTTTGTCCGGATATGACTGGATGAAACCAGAAATATCCGTTTTGTTTTTGTTTTTTTTTTGGCTTACTATATCCCAGATATTACTACAGACTCTGTGTTTGTGTTTTCTGGATATTATCGATGGATTATATTGTTTTGAATGTTTTTATCAGGGAACATTTAATTTTGTGCTGGGAAACACTAATTGGTTCCACATGGAGACACCAGTCTACACATTCGTATTTTCTAGGGAGAAAGCTAGAATAACTGCGGTAAACAAACATGATGTTTCTGTTTGTATAGATGACATTTTATGCACTGGCTTAAGGAAAAGACTTTGTTTTACTCCAAAACCATTTTTACTGCGATTTTCCCGGTTCATTGCATACGAATTCCACCAAACTTAGTCCGGATATGACTGGATGAAACCAGAAATATCCGGTTGTGTTTTGGCTAACTCAATCCCAGATATTGTGAAAGCTTCTGTATTTGTGTTTTCCGGATATTATCAACGGATTTTATGGTTTTGCATGTTTTTTATCAGGGAACATTTAATTTTGTACCTTAGAAACACTAATTGGTTCCACACGGAGACACCAGCTCTACACATTTGTATTTTCTAGGGAGAAAGCTAGAGGAACTGTGGCAAACAAACATGATATTTCTGTTTGTATACATGACATTTTATGCACTTGCATAACGAAAAAAACTTTGCTTTTCTCCAAAACCATTTTTACTTTGATTTTCTCGGTCCATTGCATACGAATTCCACCTCGCTTTGTCCGGATATGACTGGATGAAACCAGAAATATCCGGTTGTGTTTTGGCTTACTACAACCCAGATATTGTGAAAGCCTCTGTGTTTATGTTTTCCGGATATTATCAACGGAATTTATGTTTTTGCATGTTATTTATCAGGGAACATTTAATTTTGTGCTGGGAAACACTAATTGGTTCCACATGGAGACACCAGCTCTACACATTCGTATTTTCTAGGGAGAAAGCTAGAGGAACTGCGGCAAACAAACATGATATTTCTGTTTGTATAGATGACATTTTATGCACTTTCCTAAAGAAAAGACTTTGCTTTTCTCCAAAACCATTTTTCCTGTGATATTCTCGATCCATTACATATGAATTCCACCCCCACTTTGTCCGGATATGAGTGGATGAAACCAGAAATATCCGGTTGTGTTTTGTCTTACGATATCCCAGATATTGCTACAGCCTCAGTGTCTGTGTTTTCTGGATATTATCGATGGATTTTATTGTTTTGAATGTTTTTATCAGGGAACATTTAATTTTGTACCGTAGAAACACTAATTGGTTCCACATGGAGACACCAGGAACACATTCCTATGTTCTAGGGAGAAAGCTTGAGGAACTGCAAATCGATATGATATGTCTGTTTGTATAGATGACATTTTATGCACTTGCGATGGAAAAGACTTTTTGCCTTTCTCTAAAACCATTTTTACTGTGATTTTGTTGGTCCATTGCATACGAATTCCAACCCACTTTGTCCAGATATGACTGGATGAAACCAGAAATATCCGGTTGTGTTTTGGCTAACTCAATCCCAGATATTGTGAAAGCTTCTGTATTTGTGTTCTCCGGATATTATGAACGGATTTTATGGTTTTGCATGTTTTTAATCAGGGAACATTTAATTTTGTACTGTAGAAACACTAATTGGTTCCACACGGAGACACCAGCTCTACACATTTGTATTTTCTAGGGAGAAAGCTAGAGGCACTGCGGCAAACAAACATGATATTTCTGTTTGTATACATGACATTTTATGCACTTTCCTAACAAAAAGACTTTACTTTTCTCCAAAACCATTTTTACTGTGATTTTCTCGGTCCATTGCATACGAATTCCACCTCACTTTGTCCGGATATGACTGGATGAAACCAGAAATATCCGTTTTGTTTTTGTTTTTTTTTTTGGCTTACTATATCCCAGATATTACTACAGACTCTGTGTTTGTGTTTTCTGGATATTATCGATGGATTATATTGTTTTGAATGTTTTTATCAGGGAACATTTAATTTTGTGCTGGGAAACACTAATTGGTTCCACATGGAGACACCAGTCTACACATTCGTATTTTCTAGGGAGAAAGCTAGAATAACTGCGGTAAACAAACATGATGTTTCTGTTTGTATAGATGACATTTTATGCACTGGCTTAAGGAAAAGACTTTGTTTTACTCCAAAACCATTTTTACTGCGATTTTCCCGGTTCATTGCATACGAATTCCACCAAACTTAGTCCGGATATGACTGGATGAAACCAGAAATATCCGGTTGTGTTTTGGCTAACTCAATCCCAGATATTGTGAAAGCTTCTGTATTTGTGTTTTCCGGATATTATCAACGGATTTTATGGTTTTGCATGTTTTTTATCAGGGAACATTTAATTTTGTACCTTAGAAACACTAATTGGTTCCACACGGAGACACCAGCTCTACACATTTGTATTTTCTAGGGAGAAAGCTAGAGGAACTGTGGCAAACAAACATGATATTTCTGTTTGTATACATGACATTTTATGCACTTGCATAACGAAAAAAACTTTGCTTTTCTCCAAAACCATTTTTACTGTGATTTTCTCGGTCCATTGCATACGAATTCCACCTCGCTTTGTCCGGATATGACTGGATGAAACCAGAAATATCCGGTTGTGTTTTGGCTTACTACAACCCAGATATTGTGAAAGCCTCTGTGTTTATGTTTTCCGGATATTATCAACGGAATTTATGTTTTTGCATGTTATTTATCAGGGAACATTTAATTTTGTGCTGGGAAACACTAATTGGTTCCACATGGAGACACCAGCTCTACACATTCGTATTTTCTAGGGAGAAAGCTAGAGGAACTGCGGCAAACAAACATGATATTTCTGTTTGTATAGATGACATTTTATGCACTTTCCTAAAGAAAAGACTTTGCTTTTCTCCAAAACCATTTTTCCTGTGATATTCTCGATCCATTACATATGAATTCCACCCCCACTTTGTCCGGATATGAGTGGATGAAACCAGAAATATCCGGTTGTGTTTTGTCTTACGATATCCCAGATATTGCTACAGCCTCAGTGTCTGTGTTTTCTGGATATTATCGATGGATTTTATTGTTTTGAATGTTTTTATCAGGGAACATTTAATTTTGTACCGTAGAAACACTAATTGGTTCCACATGGAGACACCAGGAACACATTCCTATGTTCTAGGGAGAAAGCTTGAGGAACTGCAAATCGATATGATATGTCTGTTTGTATAGATGACATTTTATGCACTTGCGATGGAAAAGACTTTTTGCCTTTCTCTAAAACCATTTTTACTGTGATTTTGTTGGTCCATTGCATACGAATTCCAACCCACTTTGTCCGGATATGACTGGATGAAACCAGAAATATCCGGTTGTGTTTTGGCTAACTCAATCCCAGATATTGTGAAAGCTTCTGTATTTGTGTTCTCCGGATATTATGAACGGATTTTATGGTTTTGCATGTTTTTAATCAGGGAACATTTAATTTTGTACTGTAGAAACACTAATTGGTTCCACACGGAGACACCAGCTCTACACATTTGTATTTTCTAGGGAGAAAGCTAGAGGCACTGCGGCAAACAAACATGATATTTCTGTTTGTATAGATGACATTTTATGCACTTTCCTAAGAAAAAGACTTTACTTTTCTCCAAAACCATTTTTACTGTGATTTTCTCGGTCCATTGCATACGAATTCCACCTCACTTTGTCCGGATATGAGTGGATGAAACCAGAAATATCCGTTTTCTTTTTTTTTTTTTTTTGGCTTACTATATCCCAGATATTACTACAGACTCTGTGTTTGTGTTTTCTGGATATTATCGATGGATTATATTGTTTTGAATGTTTTTATCAGGGAACATTTAATTTTGTGCTGGGAAACACTAATTGGTTCCACATGGAGACACCAGTCTACACATTCGTATTTTCTAGGGAGAAAGCTAGAATAACTGCGGTAAACAAACATGATGTTTCTGTTTGTATAGATGACATTTTATGCACTGGCTTAAGGAAAAGACTTTGTTTTACTCCAAAACCATTTTTACTGCGATTTTCCCGGTTCATTGCATACGAATTCCACCAAACTTAGTCCGGATATGACTGGATGAAACCAGAAATATCCGGTTGTGTTTTGGCTAACTCAATCCCAGATATTGTGAAAGCTTCTGTATTTGTGTTTTCCGGATATTATCAACGGATTTTATGGTTTTGCATGTTTTTTATCAGGGAACATTTAATTTTGTACCTTAGAAACACTAATTGGTTCCACACGGAGACACCAGCTCTACACATTTGTATTTTCTAGGGAGAAAGCTAGAGGAACTGTGGCAAACAAACATGATATTTCTCTTTGTATACATGACATTTTATGCACTTGCATAACGAAAAAAACTTTGCTTTTCTCCAAAACCATTTTTACTGTGATTTTCTCGGTCCATTGCATACGAATTCCACCTCGCTTTGTCCGGATATGACTGGATGAAACCAGAAATATCCGGTTGTGTTTTGGCTTACTACAACCCAGATATTGTGAAAGCCTCTGTGTTTATGTTTTCCGGATATTATCAACGGAATTTATGTTTTTGCATGTTATTTATCAGGGAACATTTAATTTTGTGCTGGGAAACACTAATTGGTTCCACATGGAGACACCAGCTCTACACATTCGTATTTTCTAGGGAGAAAGCTAGAGGAACTGCGGCAAACAAACATGATATTTCTGTTTGTATAGATGACATTTTATGCACTTTCCTAAAGAAAAGACTTTGCTTTTCTCCAAAACCATTTTTCCTGTGATATTCTCGATCCATTACATATGAATTCCACCCCCACTTTGTCCGGATATGAGTGGATGAAACCAGAAATATCCGGTTGTGTTTTGTCTTACGATATCCCAGATATTGCTACAGCCTCAGTGTCTGTGTTTTCTGGATATTATCGATGGATTTTATTGTTTTGAATGTTTTTATCAGGGAACATTTAATTTTGTACCGTAGAAACACTAATTGGTTCCACATGGAGACACCAGGAACACATTCCTATGTTCTAGGGAGAAAGCTTGAGGAACTGCAAATCGATATGATATGTCTGTTTGTATAGATGACATTTTATGCACTTGCGATGGAAAAGACTTTTTGCCTTTCTCTAAAACCATTTTTACTGTGATTTTGTTGGTCCATTGCATACGAATTCCAACCCACTTTGTCCGGATATGACTGGATGAAACCAGAAATATCCGGTTGTGTTTTGGCTAACTCAATCCCAGATATTGTGAAAGCTTCTGTATTTGTGTTCTCCGGATATTATGAACGGATTTTATGGTTTTGCATGTTTTTAATCAGGGAACATTTAATTTTGTACTGTAGAAACACTAATTGGTTCCACACGGAGACACCAGCTCTACACATTTGTATTTTCTAGGGAGAAAGCTAGAGGAACTGCGGCAAACAAACATGATATTTCTGTTTGTATACATGATATTTTATGCACTTTCCTAAGAAAAAGACTTTACTTTTCTCCAAAACCATTTTTACTGTGATTTTCTCTGTCCATTGCATACGAATTCCACCTCACTTTGTCCGGATATGAGTGGATGAAACCAGAAATATCCGTTTTCTTTTTTTTTTTTTGGCTTACTATATCCCAGATATTACTACAGACTCTGTGTTTGTGTTTTCTGGATATTATCGATGGATTATATTGTTTTGAATGTTTTTATCAGGGAACATTTAATTTTGTGCTGGGAAACACTAATTGGTTCCACATGGAGACACCAGTCTACACATTCGTATTTTCTAGGGAGAAAGCTAGAATAACTGCGGTAAACAAACATGATGTTTCTGTTTGTATAGATGACATTTTATGCACTGGCTTAAGGAAAAGACTTTGTTTTACTCCAAAACCATTTTTACTGCGATTTTCCCGGTTCATTGCATACGAATTCCACCAAACTTAGTCCGGATATGACTGGATGAAACCAGAAATATCCGGTTGTGTTTTGGCTAACTCAATCCCAGATATTGCAACGGACTCTGTGTTTGTGTTTTCTGGACATTATCAACGGACTTTATTGTTTTGAATGTTTTTATCAGGGAACATTTAATTTTGTACCTTAGAAACACTAATAGGTTCAACATGGAGACACCAGTATACACATTCGTATGTTCTAGGGAGAAAGCTAGAGGAACTGCGGCAAACAAACATGATATTTCTGTTTGTATACATGACATTTTATGCACTTTCCTAACAAAAAGACTTTACTTTTCTCCAAAACCATTTTTACTGTGATTTTCTCGGTCCATTGCATACGAATTCCACCTCACTTTGTCCGGATATGACTGGATGAAACCAGAAATATCCGTTTTGTTTTTGTTTTTTTTTTTTTGGCTTACTATATCCCAGATATTACTACAGACTCTGTGTTTGTGTTTTCTGGATATTATCGATGGATTATATTGTTTTGAATGTTTTTATCAGGGAACATTTAATTTTGTGCTGGGAAACACTAATTGGTTCCACATGGAGACACCAGTAACATATTTGTATTTTCTAGGGAGAAAGCTAGAATAACTGCGGTAAACAAACATGATGTTTCTGTTTGTATAGATGACATTTTATGCACTGGCTTAAGGAAAAGACTTTGTTTTACTCCAAAACCATTTTTACTGCGATTTTCCCGGTTCATTGCATACGAATTCCACCAAACTTAGTCCGGATATGAGTGGATGAAACCAGAAATATCCGGTTGTGTTTTGGCTAACTCAATCCCAGATATTGCAACGGACTCTGTGTTTGTGTTTTCTGGACATTATCAACGGACTTTATTGTTTTGAATGTTTTTATCAGGGAACATTTAATTTTGTACCTTAGAAACACTAATAGGTTCAACATGGAGACACCAGTCTACACATTCGTATGTTCTAGGGAGAAAGTTAGAGGAACTGCGGCAAACAAACATGATATTTCTGTTTGTATACATGACATTTTATGCACTTGCATAACGAAAAAAACTTTGCTTTTCTCCAAAACCATTTTTACTGTGATTTTCTCGGTCCATTGCATACGAATTCCACCTCGCTTTGTCCGGATATGACTGGATGAAACCAGAAATATCCGGTTGTGTTTTGGCTTACTACAACCCAGATATTGTGAAAGCCTCTGTGTTTATGTTTTCCGGATATTATCAACGGAATTTATGTTTTTGCATGTTATTTATCAGGGAACATTTAATTTTGTGCTGGGAAACACTAATTGGTTCCACATGGAGACACCAGCTCTACACATTCGTATTTTCTAGGGAGAAAGCTAGAGGAACTGCGGCAAACAAACATGATATTTCTGTTTGTATAGATGACATTTTATGCACTTTCCTAAAGAAAAGACTTTGCTTTTCTCCAAAACCATTTTTCCTGTGATATTCTCGATCCATTACATATGAATTCCACCCCACTTTGTCCGGATATGAGTGGATGAAACCAGAAATATCCGGTTGTGTTTTGTCTTACTATATCCCAGATATTGCTACAGCCTCAGTGTCTGTGTTTTCTGGATATTATGGATGGATTTTATTGTTTTGAATGTTTTTATCAGGGAACATTTAATTTTGTACCGTAGAAACACTAATTGGTTCCACATGGAGACACCAGGAACACATTCCTATGTTCTAGGGAGAAAGCTTGAGGAACTGCAAATCGATATGATATGTCTGTTTGTATAGATGACATTTTATGCACTTGCGATGGAAAAGACTTTTTGCCTTTCTCTAAAACCATTTTTACTGTGATTTTGTTGGTCCATTGCATACGAATTCCAACCCACTTTGTCCGGATATGACTGGATGAAACCAGAAATATCCAGTTGTGTTTTGGCTAACTCAATCCCAGATATTGTGAAAGCTTCTGTATTTGTGTTCTCCAGATATTATGAACGGATTTTATGGTTTTGCATGTTTTTTATCAGGGAACATTTAATTTTGTACCTTAGAAACACTAATTGGTTCCACACGGAGACACCAGCTCTACACATTTGTATTTTCTAGGGAGTTAGCTAGAGGAACTGCGGCAAACAAACATGATATTTCTGTTTGTATACATGACATTTTATGCACTTTCCTAACAAAAAGACTTTACTTTTCTCCAAAACCATTTTTACTGTGATTTTGCTCAGTCCATTGCATACGAATTCCACCTCACTTTGTCCGGATATGACTGGATGAAACCAGAAATATACGTTTTCTTTTTTTTTGGCTTACTATATCCCAGATATTACTACAGACTCTGTGTTTGTGTTTTCTGGATATTATCGATGGATTATATTGTTTTGAATGCTTTTATCAGGGAACATTTAATTTTGTGCTGGGAAACACTAATTGGTTCCACATGGAGACACCAGTCTACACATTCGTATTTTCTAGGGAGAAAGCTAGAATAACTGCGGTAAACAAACATGATGTTTCTGTTTGTATAGATGACATTTTATGCACTGGCTTAAGGAAAAGACTTTGTTTTACTCCAAAACCATTTTTACTGCGATTTTCCCGGTTCATTGCATACGAATTCCACCAAACTTAGTCCGGATATGACTGGATGAAACCAGAAATATCCGGTTGTGTTTTGGCTAACTCAATCCCAGATATTGCGACGGACTCTGTGTTTGTGTTTTCTGGACATTATCAACGGACTTTATTGTTTTGAATGTTTTTATCAGGGAACATTTAATTTTGTACCTTAGAAACACTAATAGGTTCAACATGGAGACACCAGTCTACACATTCGTATGTTCTAGGGAGAAAGTTAGAGGAACTGCGGCAAACAAACATGATATTTCTGTTTGTATACATGACATTTTATGCACTTGCATAACGAAAAAAACTTTGCTTTTCTCCAAAACCATTTTTACTGTGATTTTCTCGGTCCATTGCATACGAATTCCACCTCGCTTTGTCCGGATATGACTGGATGTAACCAGAAATATCCGGTTGTGTTTTGGCTTACTACAACCCAGATATTGTGAAAGCCTCTGTGTTTATGTTTTCCGGATATTATCAATGGAATTCATCTTTTTGCATGTTATTTATCAGGGAACATTTAATTTTGTGCTGGGAAACACTAATTGGTTCCACATGGAGACACCAGTCTACACATTCGTATTTTCTAGGGAGAAAGCTAGAGGAACTGCGGCAAACAAACATGATATTTCTGTTTGTATAGATGACATTTTATGCACTTTCCTAAAGAAAAGACTTTGCTTTTCTCCAAAACCATTTTTCCTGTGATTTTCTCGGTCCATTACATATGAATTCCACCCCACTTTGTCCGGATATGAGTGGATAAAACCAGAAATATCCGGTTGTGTTTTGTCTTACTATATCCCAGATATTGCTACAGCCTCAGTGTCTGTGTTTTCTGGATATTATCGATGGATTTTATTGTTTTGAATGTTTTTATCAGGGAACATTTAATTTTGTACCATAGAAACACTAATTGGTTCCACATGGAGACACCAGGAACACATTCCTATGTTCTAGGGAGAAAGCTTGAGGAACTGCAAATCGATATGATATGTCTGTTTGTATAGATGACATTTTATGCACTTGCGATGGAAAAGACTTTTTGCCTTTCTCTAAAACCATTTTTACTGTGATTTTGTTGGTCCATTGCATACGAATCCCAACCCACTTTGTCCGGATATGACTGGATGAAACCAGAAATATCCGGTTGTGTTTTGGCTAACTCAATCCCAGATATTGTGAAAGCTTCTGTATTTGTGTTCTCCGGATATTATGAACGGATTTTATGGTTTTGCATGTTTTTTATCTGGGAACATTTAATTTTGTACCGTAGAAACACTAATTGGTTCCACACGGAGACACCAGCTCTACACATTTGTATTTTCTAGGGAGAAAGCTAGAGGAACTGCGGCAAACAAACATGATATTTCTGTTTGTATAGATGACATTTTATGCACTTTCCTAAGAAAAAGACTTTACTTTTCTCCAAAACCATTTTTACTGTGATTTTCTCGGTCCATTGCATACGAATTCCACCTCACTTTGTCCGGATATGAGTGGATGAAACCAGAAATATCCGTTTTCTTTTTTTTTTTTTTTTTGGCTTACTATATCCCAGATATTACTACAGACTCTGTGTTTGTGTTTTCTGGATATTATCGATGGATTATATTGTTTTGAATGTTTTTATCAGGGAACATTTAATTTTGTGCTGGGAAACACTAATTGGTTCCACATGGAGACACCAGTCTACACATTCGTATTTTCTAGGGAGAAAGCTAGAATAACTGCGGTAAACAAACATGATGTTTCTGTTTGTATAGATGACATTTTAGGCACTGGCTTAAGGAAAAGACTTTGTTTTACTCCAAAACCATTTTACTGCGATTTTCCCGGTTCATTGCATACGAATTCCACCAAACTTAGTCCGGATATGACTGGATGAAACCAGAAATATCCGGTTGTGTTTTGGCTAACTCAATCCCAGATATTGTGAAAGCTTCTGTATTTGTGTTTTCCGGATATTATCAACGGATTTTATGGTTTTGCATGTTTTTTATCAGGGAACATTTAATTTTGTACCTTAGAAACACTAATTGGTTCCACACGGAGACACCAGCTCTACACATTTGTATTTTCTAGGGAGAAAGCTAGAGGAACTGTGGCAAACAAACATGATATTTCTGTTTGTATACATGACATTTTATGCACTTGCATAACGAAAAAAATTTGCTTTTCTCCAAAACCATTTTTACTGTGATTTTCTCGGTCCATTGCATACGAATTCCACCTCGCTTTGTCCGGATATGACTGGATGAAACCAGAAATATCCGGTTGTGTTTTGGCTTACTACAACCCAGATATTGTGAAAGCCTCTGTGTTTATGTTTTCCGGATATTATCAACGGAATTTATGTTTTTGCATGTTATTTATCAGGGAACATTTAATTTTGTGCTGGGAAACACTAATTGGTTCCACATGGAGACACCAGCTCTACACATTCGTATTTTCTAGGGAGAAAGCTAGAGGAACTGCGGCAAACAAACATGATATTTCTGTTTGTATAGATGACATTTTATGCACTGGCTTAAGGAAAAGACTTTGCTTTTCTCCAAAACCATTTTTACTGCGATTTTCCCGGTTCATTGCATACGAATTCCACCAAACTTAGTCCGGATATGAGTGGATGAAACCAGAAATATCCGGTTGTGTTTTGTCTTACTATATCCCAGATATTGCTACAGCCTCAGTGTCTGTGTTTTCTGGATATTATCGATGGATTTTATTGTTTTGAATGTTTTTATCAGGGAACATTTAATTTTGTACCGTAGAAACACTAATTGGTTCCACATGGAGACACCAGTAACACATTCCTATGTTCTAGGGAGAAAGCTTGAGGAACTGCAAATCGATATGATATGTCTGTTTGTATAGATGACATTTTATGCACTTGCGATGGAAAAGACTTTTTGCCTTTCTCTAAAACCATTTTTACTGTGATTTTGTTGGTCCATTGCATACGAATTCCAACCCACTTTGTCCGGATATGACTGGATGAAACCAGAAATATCCGGTTGTGTTTTGGCTAACTCAATCCCAGATATTGTGAAAGCTTCTGTATTTGTGTTCTCCGGATATTATGAATGGATTTTATGGTTTTGCATGTTTTTTATCAGGGAACATTTAATTTTGTACCGTAGAAACACTAATTGGTTCCACACGGAGACACCAGCTCTACACATTTGTATTTTCTAGGGAGAAAGCTAGAGGAACTGCGGCAAACAAACATGATATTTCTGTTTGTATAGATGACATTTTATGCACTTTCCTAAGAAAAAGACTTTACTTTTCTCCAAAACCATTTTTACTGTGATTTTCTCGGTCCATTGCATACGAATTCCACCTCACTTTGTCCGGATATGAGTGGATGAAACCAGAAATATCCGTTTTGTTTTTTTTTGGCTTACTATATCCCAGATATTACTACAGACTCTGTGTTTGTGTTTTCTGGATATTATCGATGGATTATATTGTTTTGAATGTTTTTATCAGGGAACATTTAATTTTGTGCTGGGAAACACTAATTGGTTCCACATGGAGACACCAGTCTACACATTCGTATTTTCTAGGGAGAAAGCTAGAATAACTGCGGTAAACAAACATGATGTTTCTGTTTGTATAGATGACATTTTAGGCACTGGCTTAAGGAAAAGACTTTGTTTTACTCCAAAACCATTTTTACTGCGATTTTCCCGGTTCATTGCATACGAATTCCACCAAACTTAGTCCGGATATGACTGGATGAAACCAGAAATATCCGGTTGTGTTTTGGCTAACTCAATCCCAGATATTGCGACGGACTCTGTGTTTGTGTTTTCTGGACATTATCAACGGACTTTATTGTTTTGAATGTTTTTATCAGGGAATATTTAATTTTGTACCTTAGAAACACTAATAGGTTCAACATGGAGACACCAGTCTACACATTCGTATGTTCTAGGGAGAAAGTTAGAGGAACTGCGGCAAACAAACATGATATTTCTGTTTGTATACATGACATTTTATGCACTTGCATAATGAAAAAAACTTTGCTTTTCTCCAAAACCATTTTTACTGTGATTTTCTCGGTCCATTGCATACGAATTCCACCTCGCTTTGTCCGGATATGACTGGATGAAACCAGAAATATCCGGTTGTGTTTTGGCTTACTACAACCCAGATATTGTGAAAGCCTCTGTGTTTATGTTTTCCGGATACTATCAACGGAATTTATGTTTTTGCATGTTATTTATCAGGGAACATTTAATTTTGTGCTGGGAAACACTAATTGGTTCCACATGGAGACACCAGCTCTACACATTCGTATTTTCTAGGGAGAAAGCTAGAGGAACTGCGGCAAACAAACATGATATTTCTGTTTGTATAGATGACATTTTATGCACTTTCCTAAAGAAAAGACTTTGCTTTTCTCCAAAACCATTTTTCCTGTGATATTCTCGATCCATTACATATGAATTCCACCCCACTTTGTCCGGATATGAGTGGATGAAACCAGAAATATCCGGTTGTGTTTTGTCTTACTATATCCCAGATATTGCTACAGCCTCAGTGTCTGTGTTTTCTGGATATTATCGATGGATTTTATTGTTTTGAATGTTTTTATCAGGGAACATTTAATTTTGTACCGTAGAAACACTAATTGGTTCCACATGGAGACACCAGGAACACATTCCTATGTTCTAGGGAGAAAGCTTGAGGAACTGCAAATCGATATGATATGTCTGTTTGTATAGATGACATTTTATGCACTTGCGATGGAAAAGACTTTTTGCCTTTCTCTAAAACCATTTTTACTGTGATTTTGTTGGTCCATTGCATACGAATTCCAACCCACTTTGTCCGGATATGACTGGATGAAACCAGAAATATCCGGTTGTGTTTTGGCTAACTCAATCCCAGATATTGTGAAAGCTTCTGTATTTGTGTTCTCCGGATATTATGAACGGATTTTATGGTTTTGCATGTTTTTAATCAGGGAACATTTAATTTTGTACCGTAGAAACACTAATTGGTTCCACACGGAGACACCAGCTCTACACATTTGTATTTTCTAGGGAGAAAGCTAGAGGAACTGCGGCAAACAAACATGATATTTCTGTTTGTATAGATGACATTTTATGCACTTTCCTAAGAAAAAGACTTTACTTTTCTCCAAAACCACTTTTACTGTGATTTTCTCGGTCCATTGCATACGAATTCCACCTCACTTTGTCCGGATATGAGTGGATGAAACCAGAAATATCCGTTTTCTTTTTTTTTTTTTTTTTGGCTTACTATATCCCAGATATTACTACAGACTCTGTGTTTGTGTTTTCTGGATATTATCGATGGATTATATTGTTTTGAATGTTTTTATCAGGGAACATTTAATTTTGTGCTGGGAAACACTAATTGGTTCCACATGGAGACACCAGTCTACACATTCGTATTTTCTAGGGAGAAAGCTAGAATAACTGCGGTAAACAAACATGATGTTTCTGTTTGTATAGATGACATTTTATGCACTGGCTTAAGGAAAAGACTTTGTTTTACTCCAAAACCATTTTTACTGCGATTTTCCCGGTTCATTGCATACGAATTCCACCAAACTTAGTCCGGATATGACTGGATGAAACCAGAAATATCCGGTTGTGTTTTGGCTAACTCAATCCCAGATATTGCGACGGACTCTGTGTTTGTGTTTTCTGGACATTATCAACGGACTTTATTGTTTTGAATATTTTCATCAGGGAACATTTAATTTTGTACCTTAGAAACACTAATAGGTTCAACATGGAGACACCAGTCTACACATTCGTATGTTCTAGGGAGAAAGTTAGAGGAACTGCGGCAAACAAACATGATATTTCTGTTTGTATACATGACATTTTATGCACTTGCATAATGAAAAAAACTTTGCTTTTCTCCAAAACCATTTTTACTGTGATTTTCTCGGTCCATTGCATACGAATTCCACCTCGCTTTGTCCGGATATGACTGGATGAAACCAGAAATATCCGGTTGTGTTTTGGCTTACTACAACCCAGATATTGTGAAAGCCTCTGTGTTTATGTTTTCCGGATACTATCAACGGAATTTATGTTTTTGCATGTTATTTATCAGGGAACATTTAATTTTGTGCTGGGAAACACTAATTGGTTCCACATGGAGACACCAGCTCTACACATTCGTATTTTCTAGGGAGAAAGCTAGAGGAACTGCGGCAAACAAACATGATATTTCTGTTTGTATAGATGACATTTTATGTACTTTCCTAAAGAAAAGACTTTGCTTTTCTCCAAAACCATTTTTCCTGTGATATTCTCGATCCATTACATATGAATTCCACCCCACTTTGTCCGGATATGAGTGGATGAAACGAGAAATATCCGGTTGTGTTTTGTCTTACTATATCCCAGATATTGCTACAGCCTCAGTGTCTGTGTTTTCTGGATATTATCGATGGATTTTATTGTTTTGAATGTTTTTATCAGGGAACATTTAATTTTGTACCGTAGAAACACTAATTGGTTCCACATGGAGACACCAGTAACACATTCCTATGTTCTAGGGAGAAAGCTTGAGGAACTGCAAATCGATATGATATGTCTGTTTGTATAGATGACATTTTATGCACTTGCGATGGAAAAGACTTTTTGCCTTTCTCTAAAACCATTTTTACTGTGATTTTGTTGGTCCATTGCATACGAATTCCAACCCACTTTGTCCGGATATGACTGGATGAAACCAGAAATATCCGGTTGTGTTTTGGCTAACTCAATCCCAGATATTGTGAAAGCTTCTGTATTTGTGTTCTCCGGATATTATGAACGGATTTTATGGTTTTGCATGTTTTTTTTCAGGGAACATTTAATTTTGTACCATAGAAACACTAATTGGTTCCACACGGAGACACCAGCTCTACACATTTGTATTTTCTAGGGAGAAAGCTAGAGGAACTGCGGCAAACAAACATGATATTTCTGTTTGTATAGATGACATTTTATGCACTTTCCTAAGAAAAAGACTTTACTTTTCTCCAAAACCATTTTTACTGTGATGTTCTCGGTCCATTGCATACGAATTCCACCTCACTTTGTCCGGATATGAGTGGATGAAACCAGAAATATCCGTTTTCTTTTTTTTTGGCTTACTATATCCCAGATATTACTACAGACTCTGTGTTTGTGTTTTCTGGATATTATCGATGGATTATATTGTTTTGAATGTTTTTATCAGGGAACATTTAATTTTGTGCTGGGAAACACTAATTGGTTCCACATGGAGACACCAGCTCTACACATTCGTATTTTCTAGGGAGAAAGCTAGAGGAACTGCGGCAAACAAACATGATATTTCTGTTTGTATAGATGACATTTTATGCACTTTCCTAAGAAAAAGACTTTACTTTTCTCCAAAACCATTTTTACTGTGATGTTCTCGGTCCATTGCATACGAATTCCACCTCACTTTGTCCGGATATGAGTGGATGAAACCAGAAATATCCGTTTTCTTTTTTTTTGGCTTACTATATCCCAGATATTACTACAGACTCTGTGTTTGTGTTTTCTGGATATTATCGATGGATTATATTGTTTTGAATGTTTTTATCAGGGAACATTTAATTTTGTGCTGGGAAACACTAATTGGTTCCACATGGAGACACCAGCTCTACACATTTGTATTTTCTAGGGAGAAAGCTAGAGGAACTGCGGCAAACAAACATGATATTTCTGTTTGTATAGATGACATTTTATGCACTTTCCTAAGAAAAAGACTTTACTTTTCTCCAAAACCATTTTTACTGTGATGTTCTCGGTCCATTGCATACGAATTCCACCTCACTTTGTCCGGATATGAGTGGATGAAACCAGAAATATCCGTTTTCTTTTTTTTTGGCTTACTATATCCCAGATATTACTACAGACTCTGTGTTTGTGTTTTCTGGATATTATCGATGGATTATATTGTTTTGAATGTTTTTATCAGGGAACATTTAATTTTGTGCTGGGAAACACTAATTGGTTCCACATGGAGACACCAGCTCTACACATTCGTATTTTCTAGGGAGAAAGCTAGAGGAACTGCGGCAAACAAACATGATATTTCTGTTTGTATAGATGACATTTTATGCACTTTCCTAAGAAAAAGACTTTACTTTTCTCCAAAACCATTTTTACTGTGATGTTCTCGGTCCATTGCATACGAATTCCACCTCACTTTGTCCGGATATGAGTGGATGAAACCAGAAATATCCGTTTTCTTTTTTTTTGGCTTACTATATCCCAGATATTACTACAGACTCTGTGTTTGTGTTTTCTGGATATTATCGATGGATTATATTGTTTTGAATGTTTTTATCAGGGAACATTTAATTTTGTGCTGGGAAACACTAATTGGTTCCACATGGAGACACCAGCTCTACACATTCGTATTTTCTAGGGAGAAAGCTAGAGGAACTGCGGCAAACAAACATGATATTTCTGTTTGTATAGATGACATTTTATGCACTTTCCTAAGAAAAAGACTTTACTTTTCTCCAAAACCATTTTTACTGTGATGTTCTCGGTCCATTGCATACGAATTCCACCTCACTTTGTCCGGATATGAGTGGATGAAACCAGAAATATCCGTTTTCTTTTTTTTTTGGCTTACTATATCCCAGATATTACTACAGACTCTGTGTTTGTGTTTTCTGGATATTATCGATGGATTATATTGTTTTGAATGTTTTTATCAGGGAACATTTAATTTTGTGCTGGGAAACACTAATTGGTTCCACATGGAGACACCAGCTCTACACATTTGTATTTTCTAGGGAGAAAGCTAGAGGAACTGCGGCAAACAAACATGATATTTCTGTTTGTATAGATGACATTTTATGCACTTTCCTAAGAAAAAGACTTTACTTTTCTCCAAAACCATTTTTACTGTGATGTTCTCGGTCCATTGCATACGAATTCCACCTCACTTTGTCCGGATATGAGTGGATGAAACCAGAAATATCCGTTTTCTTTTTTTTTGGCTTACTATATCCCAGATATTACTACAGACTCTGTGTTTGTGTTTTCTGGATATTATCGATGGATTATATTGTTTTGAATGTTTTTATCAGGGAACATTTAATTTTGTGCTGGGAAACACTAATTGGTTCCACATGGAGACACCAGCTCTACACATTTGTATTTTCTAGGGAGAAAGCTAGAGGAACTGCGGCAAACAAACATGATATTTCTGTTTGTATAGATGACATTTTATGCACTTTCCTAAGAAAAAGACTTTACTTTTCTCCAAAACCATTTTTACTGTGATGTTCTCGGTCCATTGCATACGAATTCCACCTCACTTTGTCCGGATATGAGTGGATGAAACCAGAAATATCCGTTTTCTTTTTTTTGGCTTACTATATCCCAGATATTACTACAGACTCTGTGTTTGTGTTTTCTGGATATTATCGATGGATTATATTGTTTTGAATGTTTTTATCAGGGAACATTTAATTTTGTGCTGGGAAACACTAATTGGTTCCACATGGAGACACCAGCTCTACACATTCGTATTTTCTAGGGAGAAAGCTAGAGGAACTGCGGCAAACAAACATGATATTTCTGTTTGTATAGATGACATTTTATGCACTTTCCTAAGAAAAAGACTTTACTTTTCTCCAAAACCATTTTTACTGTGATGTTCTCGGTCCATTGCATACGAATTCCACCTCACTTTGTCCGGATATGAGTGGATGAAACCAGAAATATCCGTTTTCTTTTTTTTTGGCTTACTATATCCCAGATATTACTACAGACTCTGTGTTTGTGTTTTCTGGATATTATCGATGGATTATATTGTTTTGAATGTTTTTATCAGGGAACATTTAATTTTGTGCTGGGAAACACTAATTGGTTCCACATGGAGACACCAGCTCTACACATTTGTATTTTCTAGGGAGAAAGCTAGAGGAACTGCGGCAAACAAACATGATATTTCTGTTTGTATAGATGACATTTTATGCACTTTCCTAAGAAAAAGACTTTACTTTTCTCCAAAACCATTTTTACTGTGATGTTCTCGGTCCATTGCATACGAATTCCACCTCACTTTGTCCGGATATGAGTGGATGAAACCAGAAATATCCGTTTTCTTTTTTTTTGGCTTACTATATCCCAGATATTACTACAGACTCTGTGTTTGTGTTTTCTGGATATTATCGATGGATTATATTGTTTTGAATGTTTTTATCAGGGAACATTTAATTTTGTGCTGGGAAACACTAATTGGTTCCACATGGAGACACCAGCTCTACACATTCGTATTTTCTAGGGAGAAAGCTAGAGGAACTGCGGCAAACAAACATGATATTTCTGTTTGTATAGATGACATTTTATGCACTTTCCTAAAGAAAAGACTTTGCTTTTCTACAAAACCATTTTTCCTGTGATATTCTCGATCCATTACATATGAATTCCACCCCACTTTGTCCGGATATGAGTGGATGAAACCAGAAATATCCGGTTGTGTTTTGTCTTACTATATCCCAGATATTGCTACAGCCTCAGTGTCTGTGTTTTCTGGATATTATCGATGGATTTTATTGTTTTGAATGTTTTTATCAGGGAACATTTAATTTTGTACCGTAGAAACACTAATTGGTTCCACATGGAGACACCAGTAACACATTCCTATGTTCTAGGGAGAAAGCTTGAGGAACTGCAAATCGATATGATATGTCTGTTTGTATAGATGACATTTTATGCACTTGCGATGGAAAAGACTTTTTGCCTTTCTCTAAAACCATTTTTACTGTGATTTTGTTGGTCCATTGCATACGAATTCCAACCCACTTTGTCCGGATATGACTGGATGAAACCAGAAATATCCGGTTGTGTTTTGGCTAACTCAATCCCAGATATTGTGAAAGCTTCTGTATTTGTGTTCTCCGGATATTATGAACGGATTTTATGGTTTTGCATGTTTTTTTTCAGGGAACATTTAATTTTGTACCATAGAAACACTAATTGGTTCCACACGGAGACACCAGCTCTACACATTTGTATTTTCTAGGGAGAAAGCTAGAGGAACTGCGGCAAACAAACATGATATTTCTGTTTGTATAGATGACATTTTATGCACTTTCCTAAGAAAAAGACTTTACTTTTCTCCAAAACCATTTTTACTGTGATGTTCTCGGTCCATTGCATACGAATTCCACCTCACTTTGTCCGGATATGAGTGGATGAAACCAGAAATATCCGTTTTCTTTTTTTTTGGCTTACTATATCCCAGATATTACTACAGACTCTGTGTTTGTGTTTTCTGGATATTATCGATGGATTATATTGTTTTGAATGTTTTTATCAGGGAACATTTAATTTTGTGCTGGGAAACACTAATTGGTTCCACATGGAGACACCAGCTCTACACATTCGTATTTTCTAGGGAGAAAGCTAGAGGAACTGCGGCAAACAAACATGATATTTCTGTTTGTATAGATGACATTTTATGCACTTTCCTAAGAAAAAGACTTTACTTTTCTCCAAAACCATTTTTACTGTGATGTTCTCGGTCCATTGCATACGAATTCCACCTCACTTTGTCCGGATATGAGTGGATGAAACCAGAAATATCCGTTTTCTTTTTTTTTGGCTTACTATATCCCAGATATTACTACAGACTCTGTGTTTGTGTTTTCTGGATATTATCGATGGATTATATTGTTTTGAATGTTTTTATCAGGGAACATTTAATTTTGTGCTGGGAAACACTAATTGGTTCCACATGGAGACACCAGCTCTACACATTTGTATTTTCTAGGGAGAAAGCTAGAGGAACTGCGGCAAACAAACATGATATTTCTGTTTGTATAGATGACATTTTATGCACTTTCCTAAGAAAAAGACTTTACTTTTCTCCAAAACCATTTTTACTGTGATGTTCTCGGTCCATTGCATACGAATTCCACCTCACTTTGTCCGGATATGAGTGGATGAAACCAGAAATATCCGTTTTCTTTTTTTTTGGCTTACTATATCCCAGATATTACTACAGACTCTGTGTTTGTGTTTTCTGGATATTATCGATGGATTATATTGTTTTGAATGTTTTTATCAGGGAACATTTAATTTTGTGCTGGGAAACACTAATTGGTTCCACATGGAGACACCAGCTCTACACATTCGTATTTTCTAGGGAGAAAGCTAGAGGAACTGCGGCAAACAAACATGATATTTCTGTTTGTATAGATGACATTTTATGCACTTTCCTAAGAAAAAGACTTTACTTTTCTCCAAAACCATTTTTACTGTGATGTTCTCGGTCCATTGCATACGAATTCCACCTCACTTTGTCCGGATATGAGTGGATGAAACCAGAAATATCCGTTTTCTTTTTTTTTGGCTTACTATATCCCAGATATTACTACAGACTCTGTGTTTGTGTTTTCTGGATATTATCGATGGATTATATTGTTTTGAATGTTTTTATCAGGGAACATTTAATTTTGTGCTGGGAAACACTAATTGGTTCCACATGGAGACACCAGCTCTACACATTCGTATTTTCTAGGGAGAAAGCTAGAGGAACTGCGGCAAACAAACATGATATTTCTGTTTGTATAGATGACATTTTATGCACTTTCCTAAGAAAAAGACTTTACTTTTCTCCAAAACCATTTTTACTGTGATGTTCTCGGTCCATTGCATACGAATTCCACCTCACTTTGTCCGGATATGAGTGGATGAAACCAGAAATATCCGTTTTCTTTTTTTTTGGCTTACTATATCCCAGATATTACTACAGACTCTGTGTTTGTGTTTTCTGGATATTATCGATGGATTATATTGTTTTGAATGTTTTTATCAGGGAACATTTAATTTTGTGCTGGGAAACACTAATTGGTTCCACATGGAGACACCAGCTCTACACATTTGTATTTTCTAGGGAGAAAGCTAGAGGAACTGCGGCAAACAAACATGATATTTCTGTTTGTATAGATGACATTTTATGCACTTTCCTAAGAAAAAGACTTTACTTTTCTCCAAAACCATTTTTACTGTGATGTTCTCGGTCCATTGCATACGAATTCCACCTCACTTTGTCCGGATATGAGTGGATGAAACCAGAAATATCCGTTTTCTTTTTTTTTGGCTTACTATATCCCAGATATTACTACAGACTCTGTGTTTGTGTTTTCTGGATATTATCGATGGATTATATTGTTTTGAATGTTTTTATCAGGGAACATTTAATTTTGTGCTGGGAAACACTAATTGGTTCCACATGGAGACACCAGCTCTACACATTCGTATTTTCTAGGGAGAAAGCTAGAGGAACTGCGGCAAACAAACATGATATTTCTGTTTGTATAGATGACATTTTATGCACTTTCCTAAAGAAAAGACTTTGCTTTTCTACAAAACCATTTTTCCTGTGATATTCTCGATCCATTACATACGAATTCCACCCCACTTTGTCCGGATATGAGTGGATGAAACCAGAAATATCCGTTTTCTTTTTTTTTGTCTTACTATATCCCAGATATTGCTACAGCCTCAGTGTCTGTGTTTTCTGGATATTATCGATGGATTTTATTGTTTTGAATGTTTTTATCAGGGAACATTTAATTTTGTACCGTAGAAACACTAATTGGTTCCCCATGGAGACACCAGTAACACATTCCTATGTTCTAGGGAGAAAGCTTGAGGAACTGCAAATCGATATGATATGTCTGTTTGTATAGATGACATTTTATGCACTTGCGATGGAAAAGACTTTTTGCCTTTCTCTAAAACCATTTTTACTGTGATTTTGTTGGTCCATTGCATACGAATTCCAACCCACTTTGTCCGGATATGACTGGATGAAACCAGAAATATCCGGTTGTGTTTTGGCTAACTCAATCCCAGATATTGTGAAAGCTTCTGTATTTGTGTTCTCCGGATATTATGAACGGATTTTATGGTTTTGCATGTTTTTTATCAGGGAACATTTAATTTTGTACCGTAGAAACACTAATTGGTTCCACACGGAGACACCAGCTCTACACATTTGTATTTTCTAGGGAGAAAGCTAGAGGAACTGCGGCAAACAAACATGATATTTCTGTTTGTATAGATGACATTTTATGCACTTTCCTAAGAAAAAGACTTTACTTTTCTCCAAAACCATTTTTACTGTGATTTTCTCGGTCCATTGCATACGAATTCCACCTCACTTTGTCCGGATATGAGTGGATGAAACCAGAAATATCCGTTTTCTTTTTTTTTTTTTTTGGCTTACTATATCCCAGATATTACTACAGACTCTGTGTTTGTGTTTTCTGGATATTATCGATGGATTATATTGTTTTGAATGTTTTTATCAGGGAACATTTAATTTTGTGCTGGGAAACACTAATTGGTTCCACATGGAGACACCAGTCTACACATTCGTATTTTCTAGGGAGAAAGCTAGAATAACTGCGGTAAACAAACATGATGTTTCTGTTTGTATAGATGACATTTTATGCACTGGCTTAAGGAAAAGACTTTGTTTTACTCCAAAACCATTTTTACTGCGATTTTCCCGGTTCATTGCATACAAATTCCACCAAACTTAGTCCGGATATGACTGGATGAAACCAGAAATATCCGGTTGTGTTTTGGCTAACTCAATCCCAGATATTGCGACGGACTCTGTGTTTGTGTTTTCTGGACATTATCAACGGACTTTATTGTTTTGAATGTTTTTATCAGGGAACATTTAATTTTGTACCTTAGAAACACTAATAGGTTCAACATGGAGACACCAGTCTACACATTCGTATGTTCTAGGGAGAAAGTTAGAGGAACTGCGGCAAACAAACATGATATTTCTGTTTGTATACATGACATTTTATGCACTTGCATAATGAAAAAAACTTTGCTTTTCTCCAAAACCATTTTTACTGTGATTTTCTCGGTCCATTGCATACGAATTCCACCTCGCTTTGTCCGGATATGACTGGATGAAACCAGAAATATCCGGTTGTGTTTTGGCTTACTACAACCCAGATATTGTGAAAGCCTCTGTGTTTATGTTTTCCGGATACTATCAACGGAATTTATGTTTTTGCATGTTATTTATCAGGGAACATTTAATTTTGTGCTGGGAAACACTAATTGGTTCCACATGGAGACACCAGCTCTACACATTCGTATTTTCTAGGGAGAAAGCTAGAGGAACTGCGGCAAACAAACATGATATTTCTGTTTGTATAGATGACATTTTATGCACTTTCCTAAAGAAAAGACTTTGCTTTTCTCCAAAACCATTTTTCCTGTGATATTCTCGATCCATTACATATGAATTCCACCCCACTTTGTCCGGATATGAGTGGATGAAACCAGAAATATCCGGTTGTGTTTTGTCTTACTATATCCCAGATATTGCTACAGCCTCAGTGTCTGTGTTTTCTGGATATTATCGATGGATTTTATTGTTTTGAATGTTTTTATCAGGGAACATTTAATTTTGTACCATAGAAACACTAATTGGCTCCACATGGAGACACCAGTAACACATTCCTATGTTCTAGGGAGAAAGCTTGAGGAACTGCAAATCGATATGATATGTCTGTTTGTATAGATGACATTTTATGCACTTGCGATGGAAAAGACTTTTTGCCTTTCTCTAAAACCATTTTTACTGTGATTTTGTTGGTCCATTGCATACGAATTCCAACCCACTTTGTCCGGATATGACTGGATGAAACCAGAAATATCCGGTTGTGTTTTGGCTAACTCAATCCCAGATATTGTGAAAGCTTCTGTATTTGTGTTCTCCGGATATTATGAACGGATTTTATGGTTTTGCATGTTTTTTTTTCAGGGAACATTTAATTTTGTATCATAGAAACACTAATTGGTTCCACACGGAGACACCAGCTCTACACATTTGTATTTTCTAGGGAGAAAGCTAGAGTAACTGCGGCAAACAAACATGATATTTCTGTTTGTATAGATGACATTTTATGCACTTTCCTAAGAAAAAGACTTTACTTTTCTCCAAAACCATTTTTACTGTGATGTTCTCGGTCCATTGCATACGAATTCCACCTCACTTTGTCCGGATATGAGTGGATGAAACCAGAAATATCCGTTTTCTTTTTTTTTGGCTTACTATATCCCAGATATTAATACAGACTCTGTGTTTGTGTTTTCTGGATATTATCGATGGATTATATTGTTTTGAATGTTTTTATCAGGGAACATTTAATTTTGTGCTGGGAAACACTAATTGGTTCCACATGGAGACACCAGTCTACACATTCGTATTTTCTAGGGAGAAAGCTAGAATAACTGCGGTAAACAAACATGATGTTTCTGTTTGTATAGATGACATTTTATGCACTGGCTTAAGGAAAAGACTTTGTTTTACTCCAAAACCATTTTTACTGCGATTTTCCCGGTTCATTGCATACGAATTCCACCAAACTTAGTCCGGATATGACTGGATTAAACCAGAAATATCCGGTTGTGTTTTGTCTTACTATATCCCAGATATTGCGACGGACTCTGTGTTTGTGTTTTCTGGACATTATCAACGGACTTTATTGTTTTGAATGTTTTTATCAGGGAACATTTAATTTTGTACCTTAGAAACACTAATAGGTTCAACATGGAGACACCAGTCTACACATTCGTATGTTCTAGGGAGAAAGTTAGAGGAACTGCGGCAAACAAACATGATATTTCTGTTTGTATACATGGCATTTTATGCACTTGCATAACGAAAAAAACTTTGCTTTTCTCCAAAACCATTTTTACTGTGATTTTCTCGGTCCATTGCATACGAATTCCACCTCGCTTTGTCCGGATATGACTGGATGAAACCAGAAATATCCGGTTGTGTTTTGGCTTACTACAACCCAGATATTGTGAAAGCCTCTGTGTTTATGTTTTCCGGATACTATCAACGGAATTTATGTTTTTGCATGTTATTTATCAGGGAACATTTAATTTTGTGCTGGGAAACACTAATTGGTTCCACATGGAGACACCAGCTCTACACATTCGTATTTTCTAGGGAGAAAGCTAGAGGAACTGCGGCAAACAAACATGATATTTCTGTTTGTATAGATGACATTTTATGCACTTTCCTAAAGAAAAGACTTTGCTTTTCTCCAAAACCATTTTTCCTGTGATATTCTCGATCCATTACATATGAATTCCACCCCACTTTGTCCGGATATGAGTGGATGAAACCAGAAATATCCGGTTGTGTTTTGTCTTACTATATCCCAGATATTGCTACAGCCTCAGTGTCTGTGTTTTCTGGATATTATCGATGGATTTTATTGTTTTGAATGTTTTTATCAGGGAACATTTAATTTTGTACTGTAGAAACACTAATTGGTTCCACATGGAGACACCAGTAACACATTCCTATGTTCTAGGGAGAAAGCTTGAGGAACTGCAAATCGATATGATATGTCTGTTTGTATAGATGACATTTTATGCACTTGCGATGGAAAAGACTTTTTGCCTTTCTCTAAAACCATTTTTACTGTGATTTTGTTGGTCCATTGCATACGAATTCCAACCCACTTTGTCCGGATATGACTGGATGAAACCAGAAATATCCGGTTGTGTTTTGGCTAACTCAATCCCAGATATTGTGAAAGCTTCTGTATTTGTGTTCTCCGGATATTATGAACGGATTTTATGGTTTTGCATGTTTTTTATCAGGGAACATTTAATTTTGTACCGTAGAAACACTAATTGGTTCCACACGGAGACACCAGCTCTACACATTTGTATTTTCTAGGGAGAAAGCTAGAGGAACTGCGGCAAACAAACATGATATTTCTGTTTGTATAGATGACATTTTATGCACTTTCCTAAGAAAAAGACTTTACTTTTCTCCAAAACCATTTTTACTGTGATTTTCTCGGTCCATTGCATACGAATTCCACCTCACTTTGTCCGGATATGACTGGATGAAACCAGAAATATCCGTTTTCTTTTTTTTTTTTTTTTGGCTTACTATATCCCAGATATTAATACAGACTCTGTGTTTGTGTTTTCTGGATATTATCGATGGATTATATTGTTTTGAATGTTTTTATCAGGGAACATTTAATTTTGTGCTGGGAAACACTAATTGGTTCCACATGGAGACACCAGTCTACACATTCGTATTTTCTAGGGAGAAAGCTAGAATAACTGCGGTAAACAAACATGATGTTTCTGTTTGTATAGATGACATTTTATGCACTGGCTTAAGGAAAAGACTTTGTTTTACTCCAAAACCATTTTTACTGCGATTTTCCCGGTTCATTGCATACGAATTCCACCAAACTTAGTCCAGATATGACTGGATGAAACCAGAAATATCCGGTTGTGTTTTGGCTAACTCAATCCCAGATATTGCGACGGACTCTGTGTTTGTGTTTTCTGGACATTATCAACGGACTTTATTGTTTTGAATGTTTTTATCAGGGAACATTTAATTTTGTACCTTAGAAACACTAATAGGTTCAACATGGAGACACCAGTCTACACATTCGTATGTTCTAGGGAGAAAGTTAGAGGAACTGCGGCAAACAAACATGATATTTCTGTTTGTATACATGGCATTTTATGCACTTGCATAACGAAAAAAACTTTGCTTTTCTCCAAAACCATTTTTACTGTGATTTTCTCGGTCCATTGCATACGAATTCCACCTCGCTTTGTCCGGATATGACTGGATGAAACCAGAAATATCCGGTTGTGTTTTGGCTTACTACAACCCAGATATTGTGAAAGCCTCTGTGTTTATGTTTTCCGGATACTATCAACGGAATTTATGTTTTTGCATGTTATTTATCAGGGAACATTTAATTTTGTGCTGGGAAACACTAATTGGTTCCACATGGAGACACCAGCTCTACACATTCGTATTTTCTAGGGAGAAAGCTAGAGGAACTGCGGCAAACAAACATGATATTTCTGTTTGTATAGATGACATTTTATGCACTTTCCTAAAGAAAAGACTTTGCTTTTCTCCAAAACCATTTTTCCTGTGATATTCTCGATCCATTACATATGAATTCCACCCCACTTTGTCCGGATATGAGTGGATGAAACCAGAAATATCCGGTTGTGTTTTGTCTTACTATATCCCAGATATTGCTACAGCCTCAGTGTCTGTGTTTTCTGGATATTATCGATGGATTTTATTGTTTTGAATGTTTTTATCAGGGAACATTTAATTTTGTACTGTAGAAACACTAATTGGTTCCACATGGAGACACCAGTAACACATTCCTATGTTCTAGGGAGAAAGCTTGAGGAACTGCAAATCGATATGATATGTCTGTTTGTATAGATGACATTTTATGCACTTGCGATGGAAAAGACTTTTTGCCTTTCTCTAAAACCATTTTTACTGTGATTTTGTTGGTCCATTGCATACGAATTCCAACCCACTTTGTCCGGATATGACTGGATGAAACCAGAAATATCCGGTTGTGTTTTGGCTAACTCAATCCCAGATATTGTGAAAGCTTCTGTATTTGTGTTCTCCGGATATTATGAACGGATTTTATGGTTTTGCATGTTTTTTATCAGGGAACATTTAATTTTGTACCGTAGAAACCCTAATTGGTTCCACACGGAGACACCAGCTCTACACATTTGTATTTTCTAGGGAGAAAGCTAGAGGAACTGCGGCAAACAAACATGATATTTCTGTTTGTATAGATGACATTTTATGCACTTTCCTAAGAAAAAGACTTTACTTTTCTCCAAAACCATTTTTACTGTGATTTTCTCGGTCCATTGCATACGAATTCCACCTCACTTTGTCCGGATATGACTGGATGAAACCAGAAATATCCGTTTTCTTTTTTTTTTTTTTTTGGCTTACTATATCCCAGATATTACTACAGACTCTGTGTTTGTGTTTTCTGGATATTATCGATGGATTATATTGTTTTGAATGTTTTTATCAGGGAACATTTAATTTTGTGCTGGGAAACACTAATTGGTTCCACATGGAGACACCAGTCTACACATTCGTATTTTCTAGGGAGAAAGCTAGAATAACTGCGGTAAACAAACATGATGTTTCTGTTTGTATAGATGACATTTTATGCACTGGCTTAAGGAAAAGACTTTGTTTTACTCCAAAACCATTTTTACTGCGATTTTCCCGGTTCATTGCATACGAATTCCACCAAACTTAGTCCAGATATGACTGGATGAAACCAGAAATATCCGGTTGTGTTTTGGCTAACTCAATCCCAGATATTGCGACGGACTCTGTGTTTGTGTTTTCTGGACATTATCAACGGACTTTATTGTTTTGAATGTTTTTATCAGGGAACATTTAATTTTGTACCTTAGAAACACTAATAGGTTCAACATGGAGACACCAGTCTACACATTCGTATGTTCTAGGGAGAAAGTTAGAGGAACTGCGGCAAACAAACATGATATTTCTGTTTGTATACATGACATTTTATGCACTTGCATAACGAAAAAAACTTTGCTTTTCTCCAAAACCATTTTTACTGTGATTTTCTCGGTCCATTGCATACGAATTCCACCTCGCTTTGTCCGGATATGACTGGATGAAACCAGAAATATCCGGTTGTGTTTTGGCTTACTACAACCCAGATATTGTGAAAGCCTCTGTGTTTATGTTTTCCGGATACTATCAACGGAATTTATGTTTTTGCATGTTATTTATCAGGGAACATTTAATTTTGTGCTGGGAAACACTAATTGGTTCCACATGGAGACACCAGCTCTACACATTCGTATTTTCTAGGGAGAAAGCTAGAGGAACTGCGGCAAACAAACATGATATTTCTGTTTGTATAGATGACATTTTATATACTTTCCTAAAGAAAAGACTTTGCTTTTCTCCAAAACCATTTTTCCTGTGATATTCTCGATCCATTACATATGAATTCCACCCCACTTTGTCCGGATATGAGTGGATGAAACCAGAAATATCCGGTTGTGTTTTGTCTTACTATATCCCAGATATTGCTACAGCCTCAGTGTCTGTGTTTTCTGGATATTATCGATGGATTTTATTGTTTTGAATGTTTTTATCAGGGAACATTTAATTTTGTACTGTAGAAACACTAATTGGTTCCACATGGAGACACCAGTAACACATTCCTATGTTCTAGGGAGAAAGCTTGAGGAACTGCAAATCGATATGATATGTCTGTTTGTATAGATGACATTTTATGCACTTGCGATGGAAAAGACTTTTTGCCTTTCTCTAAAACCATTTTTACTGTGATTTTGTTGGTCCATTGCATACGAATTCCAACCCACTTTGTCCGGATATGACTGGATGAAACCAGAAATATCCGGTTGTGTTTTGGCTAACTCAATCCCAGATATTGTGAAAGCTTCTGTATTGGTGTTCTCCGGATATTATGAACGGATTTTATGGTTTTGCATGTTTTTTTTCAGGGAACATTTAATTTTGTACCATAGAAACACTAATTGGTTCCACACGGAGACACCAGCTCTACACATTTGTATTTTCTAGGGAGAAAGCTAGAGGAACTGCGGCAAACAAACATGATATTTCTGTTTGTATAGATGACATTTTATGCACTTTCCTAAGAAAAAGACTTTACTTTTCTCCAAAACCATTTTTACTGTGATGTTCTCGGTCCATTGCATACGAATTCCACCTCACTTTGTCCGGATATGAGTGGATGAAACCAGAAATATCCGTTTTCTTTTTTTTTGGCTTACTATATCCCAGATATTACTACAGACTCTGTGTTTGTGTTTTCTGGATATTATCGATGGATTATATTGTTTTGAATGTTTTTATCGGGGAACATTTAATTTTGTGCTGGGAAACACTAATTGGTTCCACATGGAGACACCAGTCTACACATTCGTATTTTCTAGGGAGAAAGCTAGAATAACTGCGGTAAACAAACATGATGTTTCTGTTTGTATAGATGACATTTTATGCACTGGCTTAAGGAAAAGACTTTGTTTTACTCCAAAACCATTTTTACTGCGATTTTCCCGGTTCATTGCATACGAATTCCACCAAACTTAGTCCGGATATGACTGGATGAAACCAGAAATATCCGGTTGTGTTTTGGCTAACTCAATCCCAGATATTGCGACGGACTCTGTGTTTGTGTTTTCTGGACATTATCAACGGACTTTATTGTTTTGAATGTTTTTATCAGGGAACATTTAATTTTGTACCTTAGAAACACTAATAGGTTCAACATGGAGACACCAGTCTACACATTCGTATGTTCTAGGGAGAAAGTTAGAGGAACTGCGGCAAACAAACATGATATTTCTGTTTGTATACATGGCATTTTATGCACTTGCATAACGAAAAAAACTTTGCTTTTCTCCAAAACCATTTTTACTGTGATTTTCTCGGTCCATTGCATACGAATTCCACCTCGCTTTGTCCGGATATGACTGGATGAAACCAGAAATATCCGGTTGTGTTTTGGCTTACTACAACCCAGATATTGTGAAAGCCTCTGTGTTTATGTTTTCCGGATACTATCAACGGAATTTATGTTTTTGCATGTTATTTATCAGGGAACATTTAATTTTGTGCTGGGAAACACTAATTGGTTCCACATGGAGACACCAGCTCTACACATTCGTATTTTCTAGGGAGAAAGCTAGAGGAACTGCGGCAAACAAACATGATATTTCTGTTTGTATAGATGACATTTTATGCACTTTCCTAAAGAAAAGACTTTGCTTTTCTCCAAAACCATTTTTCCTGTGATATTCTCGATCCATTACATATGAATTCCACCCCACTTTGTCCGGATATGAGTGGATGAAACCAGAAATATCCGGTTGTGTTTTGTCTTACTATATCCCAGATATTGCTACAGCCTCAGTGTCTGTGTTTTCTGGATATTATCGATGGATTTTATTGTTTTGAATGTTTTTATCAGGGAACATTTAATTTTGTACCGTAGAAACACTAATTGGTTCCCCATGGAGACACCAGTAACACATTCCTATGTTCTAGGGAGAAAGCTTGAGGAACTGCAAATCGATATGATATGTCTGTTTGTATAGATGACATTTTATGCACTTGCGATGGAAAAGACTTTTTGCCTTTCTCTAAAACCATTTTTACTGTGATTTTGTTGGTCCATTGCATACGAATTCCAACCCACTTTGTCCGGATATGACTGGATGAAACCAGAAATTGAGGGACCCCGAAGCTGGTGTCCCACGAATCGATTGACCCCAGATACACAAGCTCCACGCCACAATCGATGCAAAAACAAGAGGAAGTTTATTGCATTTGCGCAAATGGGCCGTCTCAGAGCACAACACACCTCAGTGCAGTGCGAGAAGAGAGGCACCTGATCATCGATTACACGGAGTATTTAAGGCTAAAAACCGCAACATTAGCATATTTCCACATCATTACGAATGATCACAAGGTATAGGGACTTTCCAGGGCAAAAAGGAACAAAGTACAGGGGATTTCCAAAAGGGAACAAGATACATGCAGTACGCCTTAGGGATTTTTCCAATTTTTACTTGAGCAAGCATGAGTAAGGGGGTCACCGCGGTGTTACAGGATATAGGTTGGGTACATTTTCTGTTAACTGTAGCCTTTTTGGTTCCTAAAAACGGTTACATATTGCAAACTCAGCCATCTCATAAAAAGCAATCTCATTTCCTGCAAAATTACTGCAAGCTTAGCCATTTCATACAAAAGCAGAATAATATGCAGTTAGCTCCAGCAACTTTATTTTAAACCCGTCAAATTTCTTTTACCTGTTATTAAAATTATTTTAGGGCCTTACAAAATATCCGGTTGTGTTTTGGCTAACTCAATCCCAGATATTGTGAAAGCTTCTGTATTTGTGTTTTCCGGATATTATCAACGGATTTTATGGTTTTGCATGTTTTTTATCAGGGAACATTTAATTTTGTACCGTAGAAACACTAATTGGTTCCACACGGAGACACCAGCTCTACACATTTGTATTTTCTAGGAAGAAAGCTAGAGGAACTGCGGCAAACAAACATGATATTTCTGTTTGTATAGATGACATTTTATGCACTTTCCTAAGAAAAAGACTTTACTTTTCTCCAAAATAATTTTTACTGTGATTTTCTCGGTCCATTGCATACGAATTCCACCTCAATTTGTCCGGATATGACTGGATGAAACCAGAAATATCCGTTTTCTTTATTTTTGGCTTACTATATCCCAGATATTACTACAGACTCTGTGTTTGTGTTTTCTGGATATTATCGATGGATTATATTGTTTTGAATGTTTTTATCAGGGAACATTTAATTTTGTGCTGGGAAACACTAATTGGTTCCACATGGAGACACCAGTCTACACATTCGTATTTTCTAGGGAGAAAGCTAGAATAACTGCGGTAAACAAACATGATGTTTCTGTTTGTATAGATGACATTTTATGCACTGGCTTAAGGAAAAGACTTTGTTTTACTCCAAAACCATTTTTACTGCGATTTTCCCGGTTCATTGCATACGAATTCCACCAAACTTAGTCCGGATATGACTGGATGAAACCAGAAATATCCGGTTGTGTTTTGGCTAACTCAATCCCAGATATTGCGACGGACTCTGTGTTTGTGTTTTCTGGACATTATCAACGGACTTTATTGTTTTGAATATTTTTATCAGGGAACATTTAATTTTGTACCTTAGAAACACTAATAGGTTCAACATGGAGACACCAGTCTACACATTCGTATGTTCTAGGGAGAAAGTTAGAGGAACTGCGGCAAACAAACATGATATTTCTGTTTGTATACATGACATTTTATGCACTTGCATAACGAAAAAAAACTTTGCTTTTCTCCAAAACCATTTTTACTGCGATTTTCCCGGTTCATTGCATACGAATTCCACCTCGCTTTGTCCGGATATGACTGGATGAAACCAGAAATATCCGGTTGTGTTTTGGCTTACTACAACCCAGATATTGTGAAAGCCTCTGTGTTTATGTTTTCCGGATACTATCAACGGAATTTATGTTTTTGCATGTTATTTATCAGGGAACATTTAATTTTGTGCTGGGAAACACTAATTGGTTCCACATGGAGACACCAGCTCTACACATTCGTATTTTCTAGGGAGAAAGCTAGAGGAACTGCGGCAAACAAACATGATATTTCTGTTTGTATAGATGACATTTTATGCACTTTCCTAAAGAAAAGACTTTGCTTTTCTCCAAAACCATTTTTCCTGTGATATTCTCGATCCATTACATATGAATTCCACCCCACTTTGTCCGGATATGAGTGGATGAAACCAGAAATATCCGGTTGTGTTTTGTCTTACTATATCCCAGATATTGCTACAGCCTCAGTGTCTGTGTTTTCTGGATATTATCGATGGATTTTATTGTTTTGAATGTTTTTATCAGGGAACATTTAATTTTGTACCGTAGAAACACTAATTGGTTCCCCATGGAGACACCAGTAACACATTCCTATGTTCTAGGGAGAAAGCTTGAGGAACTGCAAATCGATATGATATGTCTGTTTGTATAGATGACATTTTATGCACTTGCGATGGAAAAGACTTTTTGCCTTTCTCTAAAACCATTTTTACTGTGATTTTGTTGGTCCATTGCATACGAATTCCAACCCACTTTGTCCGGATATGACTGGATGAAACCAGAAATATCCGGTTGTGTTTTGGCTAACTCAATCCCAGATATTGTGAAAGCTTCTGTATTTGTGTTCTCCGGATATTATGAACGGATTTTATGGTTTTGCATGTTTTTTATCAGGGAACATTTAATTTTGTACCGTAGAAACACTAATTGGTTCCACACGGAGACACCAGCTCTACACATTTGTATTTTCTAGGGAGAAAGCTAGAGGAACTGCGGCAAACAAACATGATATTTCTGTTTGTATAGATGACATTTTATGCACTTTCCTAAGAAAAAGACTTTACTTTTCTCCAAAACCATTTTTACTGTGATTTTCTCGGTCCATTGCATACGAATTCCACCTCACTTTGTCCGGATATGACTGGATGAAACCAGAAATATCCGTTTTCTTTTTTTTTGGCTTACTATATCCCAGATATTACTACAGACTCTGTGTTTGTGTTTTCTGGATATTATCGATGGATTATATTGTTTTGAATGTTTTTATCAGGGAACATTTAATTTTGTGCTGGGAAACACTAATTGGTTCCACATGGAGACACCAGTCTACACATTCGTATTTTCTAGGGAGAAAGCTAGAATAACTGCGGTAAACAAACATGATGTTTCTGTTTGTATAGATGACATTTTATGCACTGGCTTAAGGAAAAGACTTTGTTTTACTCCAAAACCATTTTTACTGCGATTTTCCCGGTTCATTGCATACGAATCCCACCAAACTTAGTCCGGATATGACTGGATGAAACCAGAAATATCCGGTTGTGTTTTGGCTAACTCAATCCCAGATATTGCGACGGACTCTGTGTTTGTGTTTTCTGGACATTATCAACGGACTTTATTGTTTTGAATGTTTTTATCAGGGAACATTTAATTTTGTACCTTAGAAACACTAATAGGTTCAACATGGAGACACCAGTCTACACATTCGTATGTTCTAGGGAGAAAGCTAGAGGAACTGCGGCAAACAAACATGATATTTCTGTTTGTATAGATGACATTTTATGCACTTGCATAACGAAAAAAACTTTGCTTTTCTCCAAAACCATTTTTACTGTGATTTTCTCGGTCCATTGCATACGAATTCCACCTCGCTTTGTCCGGATATGTCTGGATGAAACCAGAAATATCCGGTTGTGTTTTGGCTTACCTCAACCCAGATATTGTGAAAGCCTCTGTGTTTATGTTTTCCGGATATTATCAACGGAATTTATGTTTTTGCATGTTATTTATCAGGGAACATTTAATTTTGTGCTGGGAAACACTAATTGGTTCCACATGGAGACACCAGCTCTACACATTCGTATTTTCTAGGGAGAAAGCTAGAGGAACTGCGGCAAACAAACATGATATTTCTGTTTGTATAGATGACATTTTATGCACTTTCCTAAAGAAAAGACTTTGCTTTTCTCCAAAACCATTTTTCCTGTGATATTCTCGATCCATTACATATGAATTCCACCCCACTTTGTCCGGATATGAGTGGATGAAACCAGAAATATCCGGTTGTGTTTTGTCTTACTATATCCCAGATATTGCTACAGCCTCAGTGTCTGTGTTTTCTGGATATTATCGATGGATTTTATTGTTTTGAATGTTTTTATCAGGGAACATTTAATTTTGTACCATAGAAATACAATTTGGTTCCACATGGAGACACCAGGAACACATTCCTATGTTCTAGGGAGAAAGCTTTAGGAACTGCAAATCGATATGATATGTCTGTTTGTATAGATGACATTTTATGCACTTGCGATGGAAAAGACTTTTTGCCTTTCTCTAAAACCATTTTTACTGTGATTTTGTTGGTCCATTGCATACGAATTCCAACCCACTTTGTCCGGATATGACTGGATGAAACCAGAAATATCCGGTTGTGTTTTGGCTAACTCAATCCCAGATATTGTGAAAGCTTCTGTATTTGTGTTCTCCGGATATTATGAACGGATTTTATGGTTTTGCATGTTTTTTATCAGGGAACATTTAATTTTGTACCGTAGAAACACTAATTGGTTCCACACGGAGACACCAGCTCTACACATTTGTATTTTCTAGGGAGAAAGCTAGAGGAACTGCGGCAAACAAACATGATATTTCTGTTTGTATAGATGACATTTTATGCACTTTCCTAAGAAAAAGACTTTACTTTTCTCCAAAACCATTTTTACTGTGATTTTCTCGGTCCATTGCATACGAATTCCACCTCACTTTGTCCGGATATGACTGGATGAAACCAGAAATATCCGTTTTCTTTTTTTTTGGCTTACTATATCCCAGATATTACTACAGACTCTGTGTTTGTGTTTTCTGGATATTATCGATGGATTATATTGTTTTGAATGTTTTTATCAGGGAACATTTAATTTTGTGCTGGGAAACACTAATTGGTTCCACATGGAGACACCAGTCTACACATTCGTATTTTCTAGGGAGAAAGCTAGAATAACTGCGGTAAACAAACATGATGTTTCTGTTTGTATAGATGACATTTTATGCACTGGCTTAAGGAAAAGACTTTGTTTTACTCCAAAACCATTTTTACTGCGATTTTCCCGGTTCATTGCATACGAATCCCACCAAACTTAGTCCGGATATGACTGGATGAAACCAGAAATATCCGGTTGTGTTTTGGCTAACTCAATCCCAGATATTGCGACGGACTCTGTGTTTGTGTTTTCTGGACATTATCAACGGACTTTATTGTTTTGAATGTTTTTATCAGGGAACATTTAATTTTGTACCTTAGAAACACTAATAGGTTCAACATGGAGACACCAGTCTACACATTCGTATGTTCTAGGGAGAAAGCTAGAGGAACTGCGGCAAACAAACATGATATTTCTGTTTGTATAGATGACATTTTATGCACTTGCATAACGAAAAAAACTTTGCTTTTCTCCAAAACCATTTTTACTGTGATTTTCTCGGTCCATTGCATACGAATTCCACCTCGCTTTGTCCGGATATGTCTGGATGAAACCAGAAATATCCGGTTGTGTTTTGGCTTACCTCAACCCAGATATTGTGAAAGCCTCTGTGTTTATGTTTTCCGGATATTATCAACGGAATTTATGTTTTTGCATGTTATTTATCAGGGAACATTTAATTTTGTGCTGGGAAACACTAATTGGTTCCACATGGAGACACCAGCTCTACACATTCGTATTTTCTAGGGAGAAAGCTAGAGGAACTGCGGCAAACAAACATGATATTTCTGTTTGTATAGATGACATTTTATGCACTTTCCTAAAGAAAAGACTTTGCTTTTCTCCAAAACCATTTTTCCTGTGATATTCTCGATCCATTACATATGAATTCCACCCCACTTTGTCCGGATATGAGTGGATGAAACCAGAAATATCCGGTTGTGTTTTGTCTTACTATATCCCAGATATTGCTACAGCCTCAGTGTCTGTGTTTTCTGGATATTATCGATGGATTTTATTGTTTTGAATGTTTTTATCAGGGAACATTTAATTTTGTACCATAGAAATACAATTTGGTTCCACATGGAGACACCAGGAACACATTCCTATGTTCTAGGGAGAAAGCTTGAGGAACTGCAAATCGATATGATATGTCTGTTTGTATAGATGACATTTTATGCACTTGCGATGGAAAAGACTTTTTGCCTTTCTCTAAAACCATTTTTACTGTGATTTTGTTGGTCCATTGCATACGAATTCCAACCCACTTTGTCCGGATATGACTGGATGAAACCAGAAATATCCGGTTGTGTTTTGGCTAACTCAATCCCAGATATTGTGAAAGCTTCTGTATTTGTGTTCTCCGGATATTATGAATGGATTTTATGGTTTTGCATGTTTTTTATCAGGGAACATTTAATTTTGTACAGTAGAAACACTAATTGGTTCCACACGGAGACACCAGCTCTACACATTTGTATTTTCTAGGGAGAAAGCTAGAGGAACTGCGGCAAACAAACATGATATTTCTGTTTGTATAGATGACATTTTATGCACTTTACTAAGAAAAAGACTTTACTTTTCTCCAAAACCATTTTTACTGTGATTTTCTCGGTCCATTGCATACGAATTCCACCTCACTTTGTCCGGATATGACTGGATGAAACCAGAAATATCCGTTTTCTTTTTTTTTTGGCTTACTATATCCCAGATATTACTACAGACTCTGTGTTTGTGTTTTCTGGATATTATCGATGGATTATATTGTTTTGAATGTTTTTATCAGGGAACATTTAATTTTGTGCTGGGAAACACTAATTGGTTCCACATGGAGACACCAAGTCTACACATTCGTATTTTCTAGTGAGAAAGCTAGAATAACTGCAGTAAACAAACATGATGTTTCTGTTTGTATAGATGACATTTTATGCACTGGCTTAAGGAAAAGACTTTGTTTTACTCCAAAACCATTTTTACTGCGATTTTCCCGGTTCATTGCATACGAATTCCACCAAACTTAGTCCGGATATGACTGGATGAAACCAGAAATATCCGGTTGTGTTTTGGCTAACTCAATCCCAGATATTGCGACGGACTCTGTGTTTGTGTTTTCTGGACATTATCAACGGTTTTTATGGTTTTGCATGTTTTTTATCAGGGAACAAATTAATTTTGTACCTTAAAAACACTAATTGGTTCCACACGGAGACACCAGCTCTACACATTTGTATTTTCTAGGGAGAAAGCTAGAGGAACTGCGGCAAACAAACATGATATTTCTGTTTGTATACATGACATTTTATGCACTTGCATAACGAAAAAAACTTTGCTTTTCTCCAAAACCATTTTTACTGCGATTTTCCCGGTTCGTTGCATACGAATTCCACCTCGCTTTGTCCGGATATGACTGGATCAGACCAGAAATATCCGGTTGTGTTTTGGCTTACTACAACCCAGATATTGTGAAAGCCTCTGTGTTTATGTTTTCTGGATATTATCAACGGAATTTATGTTTTTGCATGTTATTTATCAGGGAACATTTAATTTTGTGCTGGGAAACACTAATTGGTTCCACATGGAGACACCAGCTCTACACATTCGAATTTTCTAGGGAGAAAGCTAGAGGAACTGCGGCAAACAAACATGATATTTCTGTTTGTATAGATGACATTTTATGCACTTTCCTAAAGAAAAGACTTTGCTTTTCTCCAAAACCATTTTTCCTGTGATATTCTCGATCCATTACATATGAATTCCACCCCACTTTGTCCGGATATGAGTGGATGAAACCAGAAATATCCGGTTGTGTTTTGTCTTACTATATCCCAGATATTGCTACAGCCTCAGTGTCTGTGTTTTCTGGATATTATCGATGGATTTTATTGTTTTGAATGTTTTTATCAGGGAACATTTAATTTTGTACCATAGAAACACTAATTGGTTCCACATGGAGACACCAGTAACACATTCCTATGTTCTAGGGAGAAAGCTTGAGGAACTGCAAATCGATATGATATGTCTGTTTGCATAGATTACATTTTATGCACTTGCGATGGAAAAGACTTTTTGCCTTTCTCTGAAACCATTTTTACTGTGATTTTGTTGGTCCATTGCATACGAATTCCAACCCAATTTGTCCGGATATGACTGGATGAAACCAGAAATATCCGGTTGTGTTTTGGCTTACTACAACCCAGATATTGTGAAAGCCTCTGTGTTTATGTTTTCCGGATATTATCAACGGAATTTATGTTTTTGCATGTTATTTATCAGGGAACATTTAATTTTGTGCTGGGAAACACTAATTGGTTCCACATGGAGACACCAGTCTACACATTCGTATTTTCTAGGGAGAAAGCTAGAATAACTGCGGTAAACAAACATGATGTTTCTGTTTGTATAGATGACATTTTATGCACTGGCTTAAGGAAAAGACTTTGTTTTACTCCAAAACCATTTTTATTGCGATTTTCCTGGTTCATTGCATACGAATTCCACCAAACTTAGTCCGGATATGACTGGATGAAACCAGAAATATCCGGTTGTGTTTTGGCTAACTCAATCCCAGATATTGCGACGGACTCTGTGTTTGTGTTTTCTGGACATTATCAACGGACTTTATTGTTTTGAATGTTTTTATCAGGGAACATTTAATTTTGTGCTGGGAAACACTAATAGGTTCAACATGGAGACACCAGTATACAGATTCGTATGTTCTAGGGAGAAAGCTAGAGGAACTGCGGCAAACAAACATGATATTTCTGTTTGTATAGATGACATTTTATGCACTTTCCTAAAGAAAAGACTTTGCTTTTCTCCAAAACCATTTTTCCTGTGATATTCTCGATCCATTACATATGAATTCCACCCCACTTTGTCCGGATATGAGTGGATGAAACCAGAAATATCCGGTTGTGTTTTGTCTTACTATATCCCAGATATTGCTACAGCCTCAGTGTCTGTGTTTTCTGGATATTATCGATGGATTTTATTGTTTTGAATGTTTTTATCAGGGAACATTTAATTTTGTACCGTAGAAACACTAATTGGTTCCACATGGAGACACCAGTAACACATTCCTATGTTCTAGGGAGAAAGCTTGAGGAACTGCAAATCGATATGATATGTCTGTTTGTATAGATGACATTTTATGCACTTGCGATGGAAAAGACTTTTTGCCTTTCTCTAAAACCATTTTTACTGTGATTTTGTTGGTCCATTGCATACGAATTCCAACCCACTTTGTCCGGATATGACTGGATGAAACCAGAAATATCCAGTTGTGTTTTGGCTAACTCAATCCCAGATATTGTGAAAGCTTCTGTATTTGTGTTCTCCGGATATTATGAACGGATTTTATGGTTTTGCATGTTTTTTATCAGGGAACATTTAATTTTGTACCATAGAAACACTAATTGGTTCCACACGGAGACACCAGCTCTACACATTTGTATTTTCTAGGGAGAAAGCTAGAGGAACTGCGGCAAACAAACATGATATTTCTGTTTGTATACATGACATTTTATGCACTTGCATAATGAAAAAAACTTTGCTTTTCTTCAAAACCATTTTTACTGCGATTTTCCCGGTTCGTTGCATACGAATTCCACCTCGCTTTGTCCGGATATGACTGGATGAAACCAGAAATATCCGGTTGTGTTTTGGCTTACTACAACCCAGATATTGTGAAAGCCTCTGTGTTTATGTTTTCCGGATATTTTCAACGGAATTCATCTTTTTGCATGTTATTCATCAGGGAACATTTAATTTTGTGCTGGGAAACACTAACTGGTTCCACATGGAGACACCAGCTCTACACATTCGTATTTTCTAGGGAGAAAGCTAGAGGAACTGCGGCAAACAAACATGATATTTCTGTTTGTATAGATGACATTTTATGCTCTTGCGATGGAGAAGACTTTTTGCCTTTCTCTAAAACCATTTTTACTGTGATTTTGTTGGTCCATTGCATACGAATTCCAACCCACTTTGTCCGGATATGACTGGATGAAACCAGAAATATCCGGTTGTGTTTTGGCTTACTACAACCCAGATATTGTGAAAGCTTCTGTATTTGTGTTCTCCGGATATTATGAACGGATTTTATGGTTTTGCATGTTTTTTATCAGGGAACATTTAATTTTGTACCATAGAAACACTAATTGGTTCCACACGGAGACACCAGCTCTACACATTTGTATTTTCTAGGGAGAAAGCTAGAGGAACTGCGGCAAACAAACATGATATTTCTGTTTGTATAGATGATATTTTATGCACTTTCCTAACAAAAAGACTTTACTTTTCTCCAAAACCATTTTTACTGTGATTTTCTCAGTCCATTGCATACGAATTCCAGCTCACTTTGTCCGGATATGACTGGATGAAACCAGAAATATCCGTTTTATTTTTTTTTTGGCTTACTATATCCCAGATATTACTACAGACTCTGTGTTTGTGTTTTCCGGATATTATCAACGGAAATCATCTTTTTGCATGTTATTTATCAGGGAACATTTAATTTTGTGCTGGGAAACACTAATTGGTTCCACATGGAGACACCAGTCTACACATTCGTATTTTCTAGGGAGAAAGCTAGAATAACTGCGGTAAACAAACATGATGTTTCTGTTTGTATAGATGACATTTTATGCACTGGCTTAAGGAAAAGACTTTGTTTTACTCCAAAACCATTTTTACTGCGATTTTCCCGGTTCATTGCATACGAATTCCACCAAACTTAGTCCGGATATGACTGGATGAAACCAGAAATATCCGGTTGTGTTTTGGCTAACTCAATCCCAGATATTGTGAAAGCTTCTGTATTTGTGTTCTCCGGATATTATGAACGGATTTTATGGTTTTGCATGTTTTTTATCAGGGAACATTTAATTTTGTACTGTAGAAACACTAATTGGTTCCAAACGGAGACACCAGCTCTACACATTTGTATTTTCTAGGGAGAAAGCTAGAGAACTGCGGCAAACAATCATGATATTACTGTTTGTATACATGACATTTTATGCACTTGCATAACGAAAAAAACTTTGCTTTTCTCCAAAACCATTTTTACTGCGATTTTCCCGGTTCGTTGCATACGAATTCCACCTCGCTTTGTCCGGATATGACTGGATCAGACCAGAAATATCCGGTTGTGTTTTGGCTTACTACAACCCAGATATTGTGAAAGCCTCTGTGTTTATGTTTTCCGGATATTATCAACGGAATTTATGTTTTTGCATGTTATTTATCAGGGAACATTTAATTTTGTGCTGGGAAACACTAATTGGTTCCACATGGAGACACCAGCTCTACACATTCGTATTTTCTAGGGAGAAAGCTAGAGGAACTGCGGCAAACAAACATGATATTTCTGTTTGTATAGATGACATTTTATGCACTTTCCTAAAGAAAAGACTTTGCTTTTCTCCAAAACCATTTTTCCTGTGATATTCTCGATCCATTACATATGAATTCCACCCCACTTTGTCCGGATATGAGTGGATGAAACCAGAAATATCCGGTTGTGTTTTGTCTTACTATATCCCAGATATTGCTACAGCCTCAGTGTCTGTGTTTTCTGGATATTATCGATGGATTTTATTGTTTTGAATGTTTTTATCAGGGAACATTTAATTTTGTACCATAGAAACACTAATTGGTTCCACATGGAGACACCAGTAACACATTCCTATGTTCTAGGGAGAAAGCTTGAGGAACTGCAAATCGATATGATATGTCTGTTTGCATAGATTACATTTTATGCACTTGCGATGGAAAAGACTTTTTGCCTTTCTCTGAAACCATTTTTACTGTGATTTTGTTGGTCCATTGCATACGAATTCCAACCCAATTTGTCCGGATATGACTGGATGAAACCAGAAATATCCGGTTGTGTTTTGGCTTACTACAACCCAGATATTGTGAAAGCCTCTGTGTTTATGTTTTCCGGATATTATCAACGGAATTTATGTTTTTGCATGTTATTTATCAGGGAACATTTAATTTTGTGCTGGGAAACACTAATTGGTTCCACATGGAGACACCAGTCTACACATTCGTATTTTCTAGGGAGAAAGCTAGAATAACTGCGGTAAACAAACATGATGTTTCTGTTTGTATAGATGACATTTTATGCACTGGCTTAAGGAAAAGACTTTGTTTTACTCCAAAACCATTTTTATTGCGATTTTCCTGGTTCATTGCATACGAATTCCACCAAACTTAGTCCGGATATGACTGGATGAAACCAGAAATATCCGGTTGTGTTTTGGCTAACTCAATCCCAGATATTGCGACGGACTCTGTGTTTGTGTTTTCTGGACATTATCAACGGACTTTATTGTTTTGAATGTTTTTATCAGGGAACATTTAATTTTGTGCTGGGAAACAATAATAGGTTCAACATGGAGACACCAGTATACAGATTCGTATGTTCTAGGGAGAAAGCTAGAGGAACTGCGGCAAACAAACATGATATTTCTGTTTGTATAGATGACATTTTATGCACTTTCCTAAAGAAAAGACTTTGCTTTTCTCCAAAACCATTTTTCCTGTGATATTCTCGATCCATTACATATGAATTCCACCCCACTTTGTCCGGATATGAGTGGATGAAACCAGAAATATCCGGTTGTGTTTTGTCTTACTATATCCCAGATATTGCTACAGCCTCAGTGTCTGTGTTTTCTGGATATTATCGATGGATTTTATTGTTTTGAATGTTTTTATCAGGGAACATTTAATTTTGTACCGTAGAAACACTAATTGGTTCCACATGGAGACACCAGTAACACATTCCTATGTTCTAGGGAGAAAGCTTGAGGAACTGCAAATCGATATGATATGTCTGTTTGTATAGATGACATTTTATGCACTTGCGATGGAAAAGACTTTTTGCCTTTCTCTAAAACCATTTTTACTGTGATTTTGTTGGTCCATTGCATACGAATTCCAACCCACTTTGTCCGGATATGACTGGATGAAACCAGAAATATCCAGTTGTGTTTTGGCTAACTCAATCCCAGATATTGTGAAAGCTTCTGTATTTGTGTTCTCCGGATATTATGAACGGATTTTATGGTTTTGCATGTTTTTTATCAGGGAACATTTAATTTTGTACCATAGAAACACTAATTGGTTCCACACGGAGACACCAGCTCTACACATTTGTATTTTCTAGGGAGAAAGCTAGAGGAACTGCGGCAAACAAACATGATATTTCTGTTTGTATACATGACATTTTATGCACTTGCATAATGAAAAAAACTTTGCTTTTCTCCAAAACCATTTTTACTGCGATTTTCCCGGTTCGTTGCATACGAATTCCACCTCGCTTTGTCCGGATATGACTGGATGAAACCAGAAATATCCGGTTGTGTTTTGGCTTACTACAACCCAGATATTGTGAAAGCCTCTGTGTTTATGTTTTCCGGATATTATCAACGGAATTCATCTTTTTGCATGTTATTCATCAGGGAACATTTAATTTTGTGCTGGGAAACACTAACTGGTTCCACATGGAGACACCAGCTCTACACATTCGTATTTTCTAGGGAGAAAGCTAGAGGAACTGCGGCAAACAAACATGATATTTCTGTTTGTATAGATGACATTTTATGCTCTTGCGATGGAGAAGACTTTTTGCCTTTCTCTAAAACCATTTTTACTGTGATTTTGTTGGTCCATTGCATACGAATTCCAACCCACTTTGTCCGGATATGACTGGATGAAACCAGAAATATCCGGTTGTGTTTTGGCTTACTACAACCCAGATATTGTGAAAGCTTCTGTATTTGTGTTCTCCGGATATTATGAACGGATTTTATGGTTTTGCATGTTTTTTATCAGGGAACATTTAATTTTGTACCATAGAAACACTAATTGGTTCCACACGGAGACACCAGCTCTACACATTTGTATTTTCTAGGGAGAAAGCTAGAGGAACTGCGGCAAACAAACATGATATTTCTGTTTGTATAGATGATATTTTATGCACTTTCCTAACAAAAAGACTTTACTTTTCTCCAAAACCATTTTTACTGTGATTTTCTCAGTCCATTGCATACGAATTCCAGCTCACTTTGTCCGGATATGACTGGATGAAACCAGAAATATCCGTTTTATTTTTTTTTTGGCTTACTATATCCCAGATATTACTACAGACTCTGTGTTTGTGTTTTCCGGATATTATCAACGGAAATCATCTTTTTGCATGTTATTTATCAGGGAACATTTAATTTTGTGCTGGGAAACACTAATTGGTTCCACATGGAGACACCAGTCTACACATTCGTATTTTCTAGGGAGAAAGCTAGAATAACTGCGGTAAACAAACATGATGTTTCTGTTTGTATAGATGACATTTTATGCACTGGCTTAAGGAAAAGACTTTGTTTTACTCCAAAACCATTTTTACTGCGATTTTCCCGGTTCATTGCATACGAATTCCACCAAACTTAGTCCGGATATGACTGGATGAAACCAGAAATATCCGGTTGTGTTTTGGCTAACTCAATCCCAGATATTGTGAAAGCTTCTGTATTTGTGTTCTCCGGATATTATGAACGGATTTTATGGTTTTGCATGTTTTTTATCAGGGAACATTTAATTTTGTACTGTAGAAACACTAATTGGTTCCAAACGGAGACACCAGCTCTACACATTTGTATTTTCTAGGGAGAAAGCTAGAGAACTGCGGCAAACAATCATGATATTACTGTTTGTATACATGACATTTTATGCACTTGCATAACGAAAAAAACTTTGCTTTTCTCCAAAACCATTTTTACTGCGATTTTCCCGGTTCGTTGCATACGAATTCCACCTCGCTTTGTCCGGATATGACTGGATCAGACCAGAAATATCCGGTTGTGTTTTGGCTTACTACAACCCAGATATTGTGAAAGCCTCTGTGTTTATGTTTTCCGGATATTATCAACGGAATTTATGTTTTTGCATGTTATTTATCAGGGAACATTTAATTTTGTGCTGGGAAACACTAATTGGTTCCACATGGAGACACCAGCTCTACACATTCGTATTTTCTAGGGAGAAAGCTAGAGGAACTGCGGCAAACAAACATGATATTTCTGTTTGTATAGATGACATTTTATGCACTTTCCTAAAGAAAAGACTTTGCTTTTCTCCAAAACCATTTTTCCTGTGATATTCTCGATCCATTACATATGAATTCCACCCCACTTTGTCCGGATATGAGTGGATGAAACCAGAAATATCCGGTTGTGTTTTGTCTTACTATATCCCAGATATTGCTACAGCCTCAGTGTCTGTGTTTTCTGGATATTATCGATGGATTTTATTGTTTTGAATGTTTTTATCAGGGAACATTTAATTTTGTACCATAGAAACACTAATTGGTTCCACATGGAGACACCAGTAACACATTCCTATGTTCTAGGGAGAAAGCTTGAGGAACTGCAAATCGATATGATATGTCTGTTTGCATAGATTACATTTTATGCACTTGCGATGGAAAAGACTTTTTGCCTTTCTCTGAAACCATTTTTACTGTGATTTTGTTGGTCCATTGCATACGAATTCCAACCCAATTTGTCCGGATATGACTGGATGAAACCAGAAATATCCGGTTGTGTTTTGGCTTACTACAACCCAGATATTGTGAAAGCCTCTGTGTTTATGTTTTCCGGATATTATCAACGGAATTTATGTTTTTGCATGTTATTTATCAGGGAACATTTAATTTTGTGCTGGGAAACACTAATTGGTTCCACATGGAGACACCAGTCTACACATTCGTATTTTCTAGGGAGAAAGCTAGAATAACTGCGGTAAACAAACATGATGTTTCTGTTTGTATAGATGACATTTTATGCACTGGCTTAAGGAAAAGACTTTGTTTTACTCCAAAACCATTTTTATTGCGATTTTCCTGGTTCATTGCATACGAATTCCACCAAACTTAGTCCGGATATGACTGGATGAAACCAGAAATATCCGGTTGTGTTTTGGCTAACTCAATCCCAGATATTGCGACGGACTCTGTGTTTGTGTTTTCTGGACATTATCAACGGACTTTATTGTTTTGAATGTTTTTATCAGGGAACATTTAATTTTGTGCTGGGAAACAATAATAGGTTCAACATGGAGACACCAGTATACAGATTCGTATGTTCTAGGGAGAAAGCTAGAGGAACTGCGGCAAACAAACATGATATTTCTGTTTGTATAGATGACATTTTATGCACTTTCCTAAAGAAAAGACTTTGCTTTTCTCCAAAACCATTTTTCCTGTGATATTCTCGATCCATTACATATGAATTCCACCCCACTTTGTCCGGATATGAGTGGATGAAACCAGAAATATCCGGTTGTGTTTTGTCTTACTATATCCCAGATATTGCTACAGCCTCAGTGTCTGTGTTTTCTGGATATTATCGATGGATTTTATTGTTTTGAATGTTTTTATCAGGGAACATTTAATTTTGTACCGTAGAAACACTAATTGGTTCCACATGGAGACACCAGTAACACATTCCTATGTTCTAGGGAGAAAGCTTGAGGAACTGCAAATCGATATGATATGTCTGTTTGTATAGATGACATTTTATGCACTTGCGATGGAAAAGACTTTTTGCCTTTCTCTAAAACCATTTTTACTGTGATTTTGTTGGTCCATTGCATACGAATTCCAACCCACTTTGTCCGGATATGACTGGATGAAACCAGAAATATCCAGTTGTGTTTTGGCTAACTCAATCCCAGATATTGTGAAAGCTTCTGTATTTGTGTTCTCCGGATATTATGAACGGATTTTATGGTTTTGCATGTTTTTTATCAGGGAACATTTAATTTTGTACCATAGAAACACTAATTGGTTCCACACGGAGACACCAGCTCTACACATTTGTATTTTCTAGGGAGAAAGCTAGAGGAACTGCGGCAAACAAACATGATATTTCTGTTTGTATACATGACATTTTATGCACTTGCATAATGAAAAAAACTTTGCTTTTCTCCAAAACCATTTTTACTGCGATTTTCCCGGTTCGTTGCATACGAATTCCACCTCGCTTTGTCCGGATATGACTGGATGAAACCAGAAATATCCGGTTGTGTTTTGGCTTACTACAACCCAGATATTGTGAAAGCCTCTGTGTTTATGTTTTCCGGATATTATCAACGGAATTCATCTTTTTGCATGTTATTCATCAGGGAACATTTAATTTTGTGCTGGGAAACACTAACTGGTTCCACATGGAGACACCAGCTCTACACATTCGTATTTTCTAGGGAGAAAGCTAGAGGAACTGCGGCAAACAAACATGATATTTCTGTTTGTATAGATGACATTTTATGCTCTTGCGATGGAGAAGACTTTTTGCCTTTCTCTAAAACCATTTTTACTGTGATTTTGTTGGTCCATTGCATACGAATTCCAACCCACTTTGTCCGGATATGACTGGATGAAACCAGAAATATCCGGTTGTGTTTTGGCTTACTACAACCCAGATATTGTGAAAGCTTCTGTATTTGTGTTCTCCGGATATTATGAACGGATTTTATGGTTTTGCATGTTTTTTATCAGGGAACATTTAATTTTGTACCATAGAAACACTAATTGGTTCCACACGGAGACACCAGCTCTACACATTTGTATTTTCTAGGGAGAAAGCTAGAGGAACTGCGGCAAACAAACATGATATTTCTGTTTGTATAGATGATATTTTATGCACTTTCCTAACAAAAAGACTTTACTTTTCTCCAAAACCATTTTTACTGTGATTTTCTCAGTCCATTGCATACGAATTCCAGCTCACTTTGTCCGGATATGACTGGATGAAACCAGAAATATCCGTTTTATTTTTTTTTTGGCTTACTATATCCCAGATATTACTACAGACTCTGTGTTTGTGTTTTCCGGATATTATCAACGGAAATCATCTTTTTGCATGTTATTTATCAGGGAACATTTAATTTTGTGCTGGGAAACACTAATTGGTTCCACATGGAGACACCAGTCTACACATTCGTATTTTCTAGGGAGAAAGCTAGAATAACTGCGGTAAACAAACATGATGTTTCTGTTTGTATAGATGACATTTTATGCACTGGCTTAAGGAAAAGACTTTGTTTTACTCCAAAACCATTTTTACTGCGATTTTCCCGGTTCATTGCATACGAATTCCACCAAACTTAGTCCGGATATGACTGGATGAAACCAGAAATATCCGGTTGTGTTTTGGCTAACTCAATCCCAGATATTGTGAAAGCTTCTGTATTTGTGTTCTCCGGATATTATGAACGGATTTTATGGTTTTGCATGTTTTTTATCAGGGAACATTTAATTTTGTACTGTAGAAACACTAATTGGTTCCAAACGGAGACACCAGCTCTACACATTTGTATTTTCTAGGGAGAAAGCTAGAGGAACTGCGGCAAACAATCATGATATTACTGTTTGTATACATGACATTTTATGCACTTGCATAACGAAAAAAAATTTGCTTTTCTCCAAAACCATTTTTACTGTGATTTTCTCGGTCCATTGCATACGAATTCCACCTCGCTTTGTCTGGATATGACTGGATGAAACCAGAAATATCCGGTTGTGTTTTGGCTTACTACAACCCAGATATTGTGAAAGCCTCTGTGTTAATGTATTCCGGATATTATCAACGGAATTTATGTTTTTGCATGTTACTTATCAGGGAACATTTAATTTTGTGCTGGGAAACACTAATTGGTTCCACATGGAGACACCAGCTCTACACATTCGTATTTTCTAGGGAGAAAGCTAGAGGAACTGCGGCAAACAAACATGATATTTCTGTTTGTATAGATGACATTTTATGCACTTTCCTAAAGAAAAGACTTTGCTTTTCTCCAAAACCATTTTTCCTGTGATATTCTCGATCCATTACATATGAATTCCACCCCACTTTGTCCGGATATGAGTGGATGAAACCAGAAATATCCGGTTGTGTTTTGTCTTACTATATCCCAGATATTGCTACAGCCTCAGTGTCTGTGTTTTCTCGATATTATCGATGGATTTTATTGTTTTGAATGTTTTTATCAGGGAACGTTTAATTTTGTACCGTAGAAACACTAATTGGTTCCACATGGAGACACCAGGAACACATTCCTATGTTCTAGGGAGAAAGCTTGAGGAACTGCAAATCGATATGATATGTCTGTTTGTATAGATGACATTTTATGCACTTGCGATGGAAAAGACTTTTTGCCTTTCTCTAAAACCATTTTTACTGCGATTTTGTTGGTCCATTGCATACGAATTCCAACCCACTTTGTCCGAATATGACTGGATGAAACCAGAAATATCCGGTTGTGTTTTGGCTAACTCAATCCCAGATATTGTGAAAGCTTCTGTATTTGTGTTCTCCGGATATTATGAACGGATTTTATGGTTTTGCATGTTTTTTATCAGGGAACATTTAATTTTGTACCGTAGAAACACTAATTGGTTCCACACGGAGACACCAGCTCTACACATTTGTATTTTCTAGGGAGAAAGCTAGAGGAACTGCGGCAAACAAACATGATATTTCTGTTTGTATAGATGACATTTTATGCACTTTCCTAAGAAAAAGACTTTACTTTTCTCCAAAACCATTTTTACTGTGATTTTCTCGGTCCATTGCATACGAATTCCAGCTCACTTTGTCCGGATATGACTGGATAAAACCTGAAATATCCGTTTTCTTTTTTTTGGGCTTACTATATCCCAGATATTACTACAGACTCTGTGTTTGTGTTTTCTGGATATTATCGATGGATTATATTGTTTTGAATGTTTTTATCAGGGAACACTTAATTTTGTGCTGGGAAACACTAATTGTTTGCACATGGAGACACCAGTCTACACATTCGTATTTTCTCGGGAGAAAGCTAGAATAACTGCGGTAAACAAACATGATGTTTCTGTTTGTATAGATGACATTTTATGCACTGGCTTAAGGAAAAGACTTTGTTTTACTCCAAAACCATTTTTACTGCGATTTTCCCGGTTCATTGCATACGAATTCCACCAAACTTAGTCCGGATATGACTGGATGAAACCAGAAATATCCGGTTGTGTTTTGGCTAACTCAATCCCAGATATTGTGAAAGCTTCTGTATTGGTGTTTTCCGGATAATATCAACGGATTTTATGGTTTTGCATGTTTTTTATCAGGGAACATTTAATTTTGTACCTTGGAAACACTAATAGGTTCAACATGGAGACACCAGTCTACACATTCGTATGTTCTAGGGAGAAAGTTAGAGGAACTGCGGCAAACAAACATGATATTTCTGTTTGTATACATGACATTTTATGCACTTGCATAACGAAAAAAACTTTGCTTTTCTCCAAAACCATTTTTACTGTGATTTTCTCGGTCCATTGCATACGAATTCCACCTCGCTTTGTCCGGATATGACTGGATGAAACCAGAAATATCCGGTTGTGTTTTGGCTTACTACAACCCAGATATTGTGAAAGCCTCTGTGTTTATGTTTTCCGGATACTATCAACGGAATTTATGTTTTTGCATGTTATTTATCAGGGAACATTTAATTTTGTGCTGGGAAACACTAATTGGTTCCACATGGAGACACCAGTCTACACATTCGTATTTTCTAGGGAGAAAGCTAGAATAACTGCGGTAAACAAACATGATGTTTCTGTTTGTATAGATGACATTTTATGCACTGGCTTAAGGAAAATACTTTGTTTTACTCCAAAACCATTTTTACTGTGATTTTCTCAGTCCATTGCATACGAATTCCAGCTCACTTTGTCCGGATATGACTGGATGAAACCAGAAATATCCGTTTTATTTTTTTTTTGGCTTACTATATCCCAGATATTACTACAGACTCTGTGTTTGTGTTTTCCGGATATTATCAACGGAAATCATCTTTTTGCATGTTATTTATCAGGGAACATTTAATTTTGTGCTGGGAAACACTAATTGGTTCCACATGGAGACACCAGTCTACACATTCGTATTTTCTAGGGAGAAAGCTAGAATAACTGCGGTAAACAAACATGATGTTTCTGTTTGTATAGATGACATTTTATGCACTGGCTTAAGGAAAATACTTTGTTTTACTCCAAAACCATTTTTACTGCGATTTTCCCGGTTCATTGCATACGAATTCCACCAAACTTAGTCCGGATATGACTGGATGAAACCAGAAATATCCGGTTGTGTTTTGGCTAACTCAATCCCAGATATTGTGAAAGCTTCTGTATTTGTGTTCTCCGGATATTATGAACGGATTTTATGGTTTTGCATGTTTTTTATCAGGGAACATTTAATTTTGTACTGTAGAAACACTAATTGGTTCCAAACGGAGACACCAGCTCTACACATTTGTATTTTCTAGGGAGAAAGCTAGAGGAACTGCGGCAAACAATCATGATATTACTGTTTGTATACATGACATTTTATGCACTTGCATAACGAAAAAAAATTTGCTTTTCTCCAAAACCATTTTTACTGTGATTTTCTCGGTCCATTGCATACGAATTCCACCTCGCTTTGTCTGGATATGACTGGATGAAACCAGAAATATCCGGTTGTGTTTTGGCTTACTACAACCCAGATATTGTGAAAGCCTCTGTGTTAATGTATTCCGGATATTATCAACGGAATTTATGTTTTTGCATGTTACTTATCAGGGAACATTTAATTTTGTGCTGGGAAACACTAATTGGTTCCACATGGAGACACCAGCTCTACACATTCGTATTTTCTAGGGAGAAAGCTAGAGGAACTGCGGCAAACAAACATGATATTTCTGTTTGTATAGATGACATTTTATGCACTTTCCTAAAGAAAAGACTTTGCTTTTCTCCAAAACCATTTTTCCTGTGATATTCTCGATCCATTACATATGAATTCCACCCCACTTTGTCCGGATATGAGTGGATGAAACCAGAAATATCCGGTTGTGTTTTGTCTTACTATATCCCAGATATTGCTACAGCCTCAGTGTCTGTGTTTTCTCGATATTATCGATGGATTTTATTGTTTTGAATGTTTTTATCAGGGAACGTTTAATTTTGTACCGTAGAAACACTAATTGGTTCCACATGGAGACACCAGGAACACATTCCTATGTTCTAGGGAGAAAGCTTGAGGAACTGCAAATCGATATGATATGTCTGTTTGTATAGATGACATTTTATGCACTTGCGATGGAAAAGACTTTTTGCCTTTCTCTAAAACCATTTTTACTGCGATTTTGTTGGTCCATTGCATACGAATTCCAACCCACTTTGTCCGAATATGACTGGATGAAACCAGAAATATCCGGTTGTGTTTTGGCTAACTCAATCCCAGATATTGTGAAAGCTTCTGTATTTGTGTTCTCCGGATATTATGAACGGATTTTATGGTTTTGCATGTTTTTTATCAGGGAACATTTAATTTTGTACCGTAGAAACACTAATTGGTTCCACACGGAGACACCAGCTCTACACATTTGTATTTTCTAGGGAGAAAGCTAGAGGAACTGCGGCAAACAAACATGATATTTCTGTTTGTATAGATGACATTTTATGCACTTTCCTAAGAAAAAGACTTTACTTTTCTCCAAAACCATTTTTACTGTGATTTTCTCGGTCCATTGCATACGAATTCCAGCTCACTTTGTCCGGATATGACTGGATAAAACCTGAAATATCCGTTTTCTTTTTTTTGGGCTTACTATATCCCAGATATTACTACAGACTCTGTGTTTGTGTTTTCTGGATATTATCGATGGATTATATTGTTTTGAATGTTTTTATCAGGGAACACTTAATTTTGTGCTGGGAAACACTAATTGTTTGCACATGGAGACACCAGTCTACACATTCGTATTTTCTCGGGAGAAAGCTAGAATAACTGCGGTAAACAAACATGATGTTTCTGTTTGTATAGATGACATTTTATGCACTGGCTTAAGGAAAAGACTTTGTTTTACTCCAAAACCATTTTTACTGCGATTTTCCCGGTTCATTGCATACGAATTCCACCAAACTTAGTCCGGATATGACTGGATGAAACCAGAAATATCCGGTTGTGTTTTGGCTAACTCAATCCCAGATATTGTGAAAGCTTCTGTATTGGTGTTTTCCGGATAATATCAACGGATTTTATGGTTTTGCATGTTTTTTATCAGGGAACATTTAATTTTGTACCTTGGAAACACTAATAGGTTCAACATGGAGACACCAGTCTACACATTCGTATGTTCTAGGGAGAAAGTTAGAGGAACTGCGGCAAACAAACATGATATTTCTGTTTGTATACATGACATTTTATGCACTTGCATAACGAAAAAAACTTTGCTTTTCTCCAAAACCATTTTTACTGTGATTTTCTCGGTCCATTGCATACGAATTCCACCTCGCTTTGTCCGGATATGACTGGATGAAACCAGAAATATCCGGTTGTGTTTTGGCTTACTACAACCCAGATATTGTGAAAGCCTCTGTGTTTATGTTTTCCGGATACTATCAACGGAAATCATCTTTTTGCATGTTATTTATCAGGGAACATTTAATTTTGTGCTGGGAAACACTAATTGGTTCCACATGGAGACACCAGTCTACACATTCGTATTTTCTAGGGAGAAAGCTAGAATAACTGCGGTAAACAAACATGATGTTTCTGTTTGTATAGATGACATTTTATGCACTGGCTTAAGGAAAATACTTTGTTTTACTCCAAAACCATTTTTACTGCGATTTTCCCGGTTCATTGCATACGAATTCCACCAAACTTAGTCCGGATATGACTGGATGAAACCAGAAATATCCGGTTGTGTTTTGGCTAACTCAATCCCAGATATTGTGAAAGCTTCTGTATTTGTGTTCTCCGGATATTATGAACGGATTTTATGGTTTTGCATGTTTTTTATCAGGGAACATTTAATTTTGTACTGTAGAAACACTAATTGGTTCCAAACGGAGACACCAGCTCTACACATTTGTATTTTCTAGGGAGAAAGCTAGAGGAACTGCGGCAAACAATCATGATATTACTGTTTGTATACATGACATTTTATGCACTTGCATAACGAAAAAAAATTTGCTTTTCTCCAAAACCATTTTTACTGTGATTTTCTCGGTCCATTGCATACGAATTCCACCTCGCTTTGTCTGGATATGACTGGATGAAACCAGAAATATCCGGTTGTGTTTTGGCTTACTACAACCCAGATATTGTGAAAGCCTCTGTGTTAATGTATTCCGGATATTATCAACGGAATTTATGTTTTTGCATGTTACTTATCAGGGAACATTTAATTTTGTGCTGGGAAACACTAATTGGTTCCACATGGAGACACCAGCTCTACACATTCGTATTTTCTAGGGAGAAAGCTAGAGGAACTGCGGCAAACAAACATGATATTTCTGTTTGTATAGATGACATTTTATGCACTTTCCTAAAGAAAAGACTTTGCTTTTCTCCAAAACCATTTTTCCTGTGATATTCTCGATCCATTACATATGAATTCCACCCCACTTTGTCCGGATATGAGTGGATGAAACCAGAAATATCCGGTTGTGTTTTGTCTTACTATATCCCAGATATTGCTACAGCCTCAGTGTCTGTGTTTTCTCGATATTATCGATGGATTTTATTGTTTTGAATGTTTTTATCAGGGAACGTTTAATTTTGTACCGTAGAAACACTAATTGGTTCCACATGGAGACACCAGGAACACATTCCTATGTTCTAGGGAGAAAGCTTGAGGAACTGCAAATCGATATGATATGTCTGTTTGTATAGATGACATTTTATGCACTTGCGATGGAAAAGACTTTTTGCCTTTCTCTAAAACCATTTTTACTGCGATTTTGTTGGTCCATTGCATACGAATTCCAACCCACTTTGTCCGAATATGACTGGATGAAACCAGAAATATCCGGTTGTGTTTTGGCTAACTCAATCCCAGATATTGTGAAAGCTTCTGTATTTGTGTTCTCCGGATATTATGAACGGATTTTATGGTTTTGCATGTTTTTTATCAGGGAACATTTAATTTTGTACCGTAGAAACACTAATTGGTTCCACACGGAGACACCAGCTCTACACATTTGTATTTTCTAGGGAGAAAGCTAGAGGAACTGCGGCAAACAAACATGATATTTCTGTTTGTATAGATGACATTTTATGCACTTTCCTAAGAAAAAGACTTTACTTTTCTCCAAAACCATTTTTACTGTGATTTTCTCGGTCCATTGCATACGAATTCCAGCTCACTTTGTCCGGATATGACTGGATAAAACCTGAAATATCCGTTTTCTTTTTTTTGGGCTTACTATATCCCAGATATTACTACAGACTCTGTGTTTGTGTTTTCTGGATATTATCGATGGATTATATTGTTTTGAATGTTTTTATCAGGGAACACTTAATTTTGTGCTGGGAAACACTAATTGTTTGCACATGGAGACACCAGTCTACACATTCGTATTTTCTCGGGAGAAAGCTAGAATAACTGCGGTAAACAAACATGATGTTTCTGTTTGTATAGATGACATTTTATGCACTGGCTTAAGGAAAAGACTTTGTTTTACTCCAAAACCATTTTTACTGCGATTTTCCCGGTTCATTGCATACGAATTCCACCAAACTTAGTCCGGATATGACTGGATGAAACCAGAAATATCCGGTTGTGTTTTGGCTAACTCAATCCCAGATATTGTGAAAGCTTCTGTATTGGTGTTTTCCGGATAATATCAACGGATTTTATGGTTTTGCATGTTTTTTATCAGGGAACATTTAATTTTGTACCTTGGAAACACTAATAGGTTCAACATGGAGACACCAGTCTACACATTCGTATGTTCTAGGGAGAAAGTTAGAGGAACTGCGGCAAACAAACATGATATTTCTGTTTGTATACATGACATTTTATGCACTTGCATAACGAAAAAAACTTTGCTTTTCTCCAAAACCATTTTTACTGTGATTTTCTCGGTCCATTGCATACGAATTCCACCTCGCTTTGTCCGGATATGACTGGATGAAACCAGAAATATCCGGTTGTGTTTTGGCTTACTACAACCCAGATATTGTGAAAGCCTCTGTGTTTATGTTTTCCGGATACTATCAACGGAATTTATGTTTTTGCATGTTATTTATCAGGGAACATTTAATTTTGTGCTGGGAAACACTAATTGGTTCCACATGGAGACACCAGTCTACACATTCGTATTTTCTAGGGAGAAAGCTAGAATAACTGCGGTAAACAAACATGATGTTTCTGTTTGTATAGATGACATTTTATGCACTGGCTTAAGGAAAAGACATTGTTTTACTCCAAAACCATTTTTACTGCGATTTTCCCGGTTCATTGCATACGAATTCCACCAAACTTAGTCCGGATATGACTGGATGAAACCAGAAATATCCGGTTGTGTTTTGGCTAACTCAATCCCAGATATTGTGAAAGCTTCTGTATTTGTGTTCTCCGGATATTATGAACGGATTTTATGGTTTTGCATGTTTTTTATCAGGGAACATTTAATTTTGTACTGTAGAAACACTAATTGGTTCCAAACGGAGACACCAGCTCTACACATTTGTATTTTCTAGGGAGAAAGCTAGAGGAACTGCGGCAAACAATCATGATATTACTGTTTGTATACATGACATTTTATGCACTTGCATAACGAAAAAAAATTTGCTTTTCTCCAAAACCATTTTTACTGTGATTTTCTCGGTCCATTGCATACGAATTCCACCTCGCTTTGTCTGGATATGACTGGATGAAACCAGAAATATCCGGTTGTGTTTTGGCTTACTACAACCCAGATATTGTGAAAGCCTCTGTGTTTATGTATTCCGGATATTATCAACGGAATTTATGTTTTTGCATGTTACTTATCAGGGAACATTTAATTTTGTGCTGGGAAACACTAATTGGTTCCACATGGAGACACCAGCTCTACACATTCGTATTTTCTAGGGAGAAAGCTAGAGGAACTGCGGCAAACAAACATGATATTTCTGTTTGTATAGATGACATTTTATGCACTTTCCTAAAGAAAAGACTTTGCTTTTCTCCAAAACCATTTTTCCTGTGATATTCTCGATCCATTACATATGAATTCCACCCCACTTTGTCCGGATATGAGTGGATGAAACCAGAAATATCCGGTTGTGTTTTGTCTTACTATATCCCAGATATTGCTACAGCCTCAGTGTCTGTGTTTTCTCGATATTATCGATGGATTTTATTGTTTTGAATGTTTTTATCAGGGAACGTTTAATTTTGTACCGTAGAAACACTAATTGGTTCCACATGGAGACACCAGGAACACATTCCTATGTTCTAGGGAGAAAGCTTGAGGAACTGCAAATCGATATGATATGTCTGTTTGTATAGATGACATTTTATGCACTTGTGATGGAAAAGACTTTTTGCCTTTCTCTAAAACCATTTTTACTGTGATTTTGTTGGTCCATTGCATACGAATTCCAACCCACTTTGTCCGGATATGACTGGATGAAACCAGAAATATCCGGTTGTGTTTTGGCTAACTCAATCCCAGATATTGTGAAAGCTTCTGTATTTGTGTTCTCCGGATATTATGAACGGATTTTATGGTTTTGCATGTTTTTTATCAGGGAACATTTAATTTTGTACCGTAGAAACACTAATTGGTTCCACACGGAGACACCAGCTCTACACATTTGTATTTTCTAGGGAGAAAGCTAGAGGAACTGCGGCAAACAAACATGATATTTCTGTTTGTATAGATGACATTTTATGCACTTTACTAAGAAAAAGACTTTACTTTTCTCCAAAACCATTTTTACTGTGATTTTCTCGGTCCATTGCATACGAATTCCAGCTCACTTTGTCCGGATATGACTGGATAAAACCTGAAATATCCGTTTTCTTTTTTTTGGGCTTACTATATCCCAGATATTACTACAGACTCTGTGTTTGTGTTTTCTGGATATTATCGATGGATTATATTGTTTTGAATGTTTTTATCAGGGAACACTTAATTTTGTGCTGGGAAACACTAATTGTTTGCACATGGAGACACCAGTCTACACATTCGTATTTTCTCGGGAGAAAGCTAGAATAACTGCGGTAAACAAACATGATGTTTCTGTTTGTATAGATGACATTTTATGCACTGGCTTAAGGAAAAGACTTTGTTTTACTCCAAAACCATTTTTACTGCGATTTTCCCGGTTCATTGCATACGAATTCCACCAAACTTAGTCCGGATATGACTGGATGAAACCAGAAATATCCGGTTGTGTTTTGGCTAACTCAATCCCAGATATTGTGAAAGCTTCTGTATTGGTGTTTTCCGGATAATATCAACGGATTTTATGGTTTTGCATGTTTTTTATCAGGGAACATTTAATTTTGTACCTTGGAAACACTAATAGGTTCAACATGGAGACACCAGTCTACACATTCGTATGTTCTAGGGAGAAAGTTAGAGGAACTGCGGCAAACAAACATGATATTTCTGTTTGTATACATGACATTTTATGCACTTGCATAACGAAAAAAACTTTGCTTTTCTCCAAAACCATTTTTACTGTGATTTTCTCGGTCCATTGCATACGAATTCCACCTCGCTTTGTCCGGATATGACTGGATGAAACCAGAAATATCCGGTTGTGTTTTGGCTTACTACAACCCAGATATTGTGAAAGCCTCTGTGTTTATGTTTTCCGGATACTATCAACGGAATTTATGTTTTTGCATGTTATTTATCAGGGAACATTTAATTTTGTGCTGGGAAACACTAATTGGTTCCACATGGAGACACCAGCTCTACACATTCGTATTTTCTAGGGAGAAAGCTAGAGGAACTGCGGCAAACAAACATGATATTTCTGTTTGTATAGATGACATTTTATGCACTTTCCTAAAGAAAAGACTTTGCTTTTCTCCAAAACCATTTTTCCTGTGATATTCTCGATCCATTACATATGAATTCCACCCCACTTTGTCCGGATATGAGTGGATGAAACCAGAAATATCCGGTTGTGTTTTGGCTTACTATATCCCAGATATTGCTACAGCCTCAGTGTCTGTGTTTTCTGGATATTATCGATGGATTTTATTGTTTTGAATGTTTTTATCAGGGAACCTTTAATTTTGTACCGTAGAAATACAATTTGGTTCCACATGGAGACACCAGTAACACATTCCTATGTTCTAGGGAGAAAGCTTGAGGAACTGCAAATCGATATGATATGTCTGTTTGTATAGATGACATTTTATGCACTTGTGATGGAAAAGACTTTTTGCCTTTCTCTAAAACCATTTTTACTGTGATTTTGTTGGTCCATTGCATACGAATTCCAACCCACTTTGTCCGGATATGACTGGATGAAACCAGAAATATCCGGTTGTGTTTTGGCTAACTCAATCCCAGATATTGTGAAAGCTTCTGTATTTGTGTTCTCCGGATATTATGAACGGATTTTATGGTTTTGCATGTTTTTTATCAGGGAACATTTAATTTTGTACCGTAGAAACACTAATTGGTTCCACACGGAGACACCAGCTCTACACATTTGTATTTTCTAGGGAGAAAGCTAGAGGAACTGCGGCAAACAAACATGATATTTCTGTTTGTATAGATGACATTTTATGCACTTTACTAAGAAAAAGACTTTACTTTTCTCCAAAACCATTTTTACTGTGATTTTCTCGGTCCATTGCATACGAATTCCACCTCACTTTGTCCGGATATGACTGGATGAAACCAGAAATATCCGTTTTCTTTTTTTTTTGGCTTACTATATCCCAGATATTACTACAGACTCTGTGTTTGTGTTTTCTGGATATTATCGATGGATTATATTGTTTTGAATGTTTTTATCAGGGAACATTTAATTTTGTGCTGGGAAACACTAATTGGTTCCACATGGAGACACCAGTCTACACAATCGTATTTTCTAGGGAGAAAGCTAGAATAACTGCGGTAAACAAACATGATGTTTCTGTTTCTATAGATGACATTTTATGCACTGGCTTAAGGAAAAGACTTTGTTTTACTCCAAAACCATTTTTACTGCGATTTTCCCGGTTCACTGCATACGAATTCCACCAAACTTAGTCCGGATATGACTGGATGAAACCAGAAATATCCGGTTGTGTTTTGGCTAACTCAATCCCAGATATTGTGAAAGCTTCTGTATTGGTGTTTTCCGGATAATATCAACGGATTTATGGTTTTGCATGTTTTTTATCAGGGAACATTTAATTTTGTACCTTAGAAACACTAATAGGTTCAACATGGAGACACCAGTCTGCACATTCGTATTTTCTAGGGAGAAAGTTAGAGGAACTGCGGAAAACAAACATGATATTTCTGTTTGTATACATGACATTTTATGCACTTGCATAACGAAAAAAACTTTGCTTTTCTCCAAAACCATTTTTACTGTGATTTTCTCGGTCCATTGCATACGAATTCCACCTCGCTTTGTCCGGATATGACTGGATGAAACCAGAAATATCCGGTTGTGTTTTGGCTTACTACAACCCAGATATTGTGAAAGCCTCTGTGTTTATGTTTTCCGGATACTATCAACGGAATTTATGTTTTTGCATGTTATTTATCAGGGAACATTAAATTTTGTGCTGGGAAACACTAATTGGTTCCACATGGAGACACCAGCTCTACACATTCGTATTTTCTAGGGAGAAAGCTAGAGGAACTGCGGCAAACAAACATGATATTTCTGTTTGTATAGATGACATTTTATGCACTTTCCTAAAGAAAAGACTTTGCTTTTCTCCAAAACCATTTTTCCTGTGATATTCTCGATCCATTACATATGAATTCCACCCCACTTTGTCCGGATATGAGTGGATGAAACCAGAAATATCCGGTTGTGTTTTGTCTTACTATATCCCAGATATTGCTACAGCCTCAGTGTCTGTGTTTTCTGGATATTATCGATGGATTTTATTGTTTTGAATGTTTTTATCAGGGAACCTTTAATTTTGTACCGTAGAAATACAATTTGGTTCCACATGGAGACACCAGTAACACATTCCTATGTTCTAGGGAGAAAGCTTGAGGAACTGCAAATCGATATGATATGTCTGTTTGTATAGATGACATTTTATGCACTTGCGATGGAAAAGACTTTTTGCCTTTCTCTAAAACCATTTTTACTGTGATTTTGTTGGTCCATTGCATACGAATTCCAACCCACTTTGTCCGGATATGACTGGATGAAACCAGAAATATCCGGTTGTGTTTTGGCTAACTCAATCCCAGATATTGTGAAAGCTTCTGTATTTGTGTTCTCCGGATATTATGAACGGATTTTATGGTTTTGCATGTTTTTTATCAGGGAACATTTAATTTTGTACCGTAGAAACACTAATTGGTTCCACACGGAGACACCAGCTCTACACATTTGTAATTTCTAGGGAGAAAGCTAGAGGAACTGCGGCAAACAAACATGATATTTCTGTTTGTATAGATGACATTTTATGCACTTTCCTAAGAAAAAGACTTTACTTTTCTCCAAAACCATTTTTACTGTGATTTTCTCGGTCCATTGCATACGAATTCCACCTCACTTTGTCCGGATATGACTGGATGAAACCAGAAATATCCGTTTTCTTTTTTTTTGGCTTACTATATCCCAGATATTACTACAGACTCTGTGTTTGTGTTTTCTGGATATTATCGATGGATTATATTGTTTTGAATGTTTTTATCAGGGAACATTTAATTTTGTGCTGGGAAACACTAATTGGTTCCACATGGAGACACCAGTCTACACATTCGTATTTTCTAGGGAGAAAGCTAGAATAACTGCGGTAAACAAACATGATGTTTCTGTTTCTATAGATGACATTTTATGCACTGGCTTAAGGAAAAGACTTTGTTTTACTCCAAAACCATTTTTACTGCGATTTTCCCGGTTCATTGCATACAAATTCCAGCAACCTTAGTCCGGATATGACTGGATGAAACCAGAAATATCCGGTTGTGTTTTGGCCAACTCAATCCCAGATATTGTGAAAGCTTCTGTATTGGTGTTTTCCGGATATTATCAATGGATATTATGGTTTTGCATGTTTTTTATCAGGGAACATTTAATTTTGTACCTTAGAAACACTAATAGGTTCAACATGGAGACACCAGTCTACACATTTGTATGTTCTAGGGAGAAAGTTAGAGGAACTGCGGCAAACAAACATGATATTTCTGTTTGTATACATGACATTTTATGCACTTGCATAATGAAAAAAACTTTGCTTTTCTCCAAAACCATTTTTACTGTGATTTTCTCGGTCCATTGCCTATGAATTCCACCTCGCTTTGTTCGGATATGACTGGATGAAACCAGAAATATCTGGTTGTGTTTTGGCTTACTACAACCCAGATATTGTGAAAGCCTCTGTGTTTATGTTTTCCGGATATTATCAACGGAATTTATGTTTTTGCATATTATGTATCAGGGAACATTTAATTTTGTGCTGGGAAACACTAATTGTTTCCACATGGACACACCAGCTCTACACATTCGTATTTTCTAGGGAGAAAGCTAGAGGAACTGCGGCAAACAAACATGATATTTCTGTTTGTATAGATGACATTTTATGCACTTTCCTAAAGAAAAGACTTTGCTTTTCTACAAAACCATTTTTCCTGTGATATTCTCGATCCATTACATATGAATTCCACCCCACTTTGTCCGGATATGAGTGGATGAAACCAGAAATATCCGGTTGTGTTTTGTCTTACTATATCCCAGATATTGCTACAGCCTCAGTGTCTGTGTTTTCTGGATATTATCGATGGATTTTATTGTTTTGAATGTTTTTATCAGGGAACATTTAATTTTGTACCGTAGAAACCCTAATTGGTTCCACATGGAGACACCAGTAACACATTCCTATGTTCTAGGGAGAAAGCTTGAGGAACTGCAAATCGATATGATATGTCTGTTTGTATAGATGACATTTTATGCACTTGCGATGGAAAAGACTTTTTGCCTTTCTCTAAAACCATTTTTACTGTGATTTTGTTGGTCCATTGCATACGAATTCCAACCCACTTTGTCCGGATATGACTGGATGAAACCAGAAATATCCGGTTGTGTTTTGGCTAACTCAATCCCAGATATTGTGAAAGCTTCTGTATTTGTGTTCTCCGGATATTATGAACGGATTTTATGGTTTTGCATGTTTTTTATCAGGGAACATTTAATTTTGTACCGTAGAAACACTAATTGGTTCCACACGGAGACACCAGCTCTACACATTTGTAATTTCTAGGGAGAAAGCTAGAGGAACTGCGGCAAACAAACATGATATTTCTGTTTGTATAGATGACATTTTATGCACTTTCCTAAGAAAAAGACTTTACTTTTCTCCAAAACCATTTTTACTGTGATTTTCTCGGTCCATTGCATACGAATTCCACCTCACTTTGTCCGGATATGACTGGATGAAACCAGAAATATCCGTTTTCTTTTTTTTTTGGCTTACTATATCCCAGATATTACTACAGACTCTGTGTTTGTGTTTTCTGGATATTATCGATGGATTATATTGTTTTCAATGTTTTTATCAGGGAACATTTAATTTTGTGCTGGGAAACACTAATTGGTTCCACATGGAGACACCAGTCTACACATTCGTATTTTCTAGGGAGAAAGCTAGAATAACTGCGGTAAACAAACATGATGTTTCTGTTTGTATAGATGACATTTTATGCACTGGCTTAAGGAAAAGACTTTGTTTTACTCCAAAACCATTTTTACTGCGATTTTCCCGGTTCATTGCATACGAATTCCACCAACCTTAGTCCGGATATGACTGGATGAAACCAGAAATATCCGGTTGTGTTTTGGCTAACTCAATCCCAGATATTGTGAAAGCTTCTGTATTGGTGTTTTCCGGATATTATCAACGGATTTTATGGTTTTGCATGTTTTTTATCAGGGAACATTTAATTTTGTACCTTAGAAACACTAATAGGTTCAACATGGAGACACCAGTCTACACATTCGTATGTTCTAGGGAGAAAGTTAGAGGAACTGCGGCAAACAAACATGATATTTCTGTTTGTATACATGACATTTTATGCACTTGCATAACGAAAAAATCTTTGCTTTTCTCCAAAACCATTTTTACTGTGATTTTCTTGGTCCATTGCATACGAATTCCACCTCACTTTGTCCGGATATGACTGGATGAAACCAGAAATATCCGGTTGTGTTTTGGCTTACTACAACCCAGATATTTTGAAAGCCTCTGTGTTTATGTTTTCCGGATATTATCAACGGAATTTATGTTTTTGCATGTTATTTATCAGGGAACATTTAATTTTGTGCTGGGAAACACTAATTGGTTCCACATGGAGACACCAGCTCTACACATTCGTATTTTCTAGGGAGAAAGCTAGAGGAACTGCGGCAAACAAACATGATATTTCTGTTTGTATAGATGACATTTTATGCACTTTCCTAAAGAAAAGACTTTGCTTTTCTCCAAAACCATTTTTCCTGTGATATTCTCGATCCATTACATATGAATTCCACCCCACTTTGTCCGGATATGAGTGGATGAAACCAGAAATATCCGGTTGTGTTTTGTCTTACTATATCCCAGATATTGCTACAGCCTCAGTGTCTGTGTTTTCTGGATATTATCGATGGATTTTATTGTTTTGAATGTTTTTATCAGGGAACCTTTAATTTTGTACCGTAGAAATACAATTTGGTTCCACATGGAGACACCAGTAACACATTCCTATGTTCTAGGGAGAAAGCTTGAGGAACTGCAAATCGATATGATATGCCTGTTTGTATAGATGACATTTTATGCACTTGCGATGGAAAAGACTTTTTGCCTTTCTCTAAAACCATTTTTACTGTGATTTTGTTGGTCCATTGCATACGAATTCCAACCCACTTTGTCCGGATATGACTGGATGAAACCAGAAATATCCGGTTGTGTTTTGGCTAACTCAATCCCAGATATTGTGAAAGCCTCTGTGTTTATGTTTCCGGATATTATCAACGGAATTTATGGTTTTGCATGTTATTTATCAGGGAACATTTAATTTTGTGCTGGGAAACACTAATTGGTTCCACACGGAGACACCAGCTCTACACATTTGTATTTTCTAGGGAGAAAGCTAGAGGAACTGCGGCAAACAAACATGATATTTCTGTTTGTATAGATGACATTTTATGCACTTTTCTAACAAAAAGACTTTACTTTTCTCCAAAACCATTTTTACTGTGATTTTCTCGGTCCATTGCATACGAATTCCACCTCACTTTGTCCGGATATGACTGGAAGAAACCAGAAATATCCGTTTTCTTTTTTTTTTGCCTACTTTATCCCCGATATTACTACACTCTGTGTTTGTGTTTTCTGGATATTATCGATGGATTATATTGTTTTGAATGTTTTTATCAGGGAACACTTAATTTTGTGCTGGGAAACACTAATTGTTTGCACATGGAGACACCAGTCTACACATTCGTATTTTCTAGGGAGAAAGCTAGAATAACTGCGGTAAACAAACATGATGTTTCTGTTTGTATAGATGACATTTTATGCACTGGCTTAAGGAAAAGACTTTGTTTTACTCCAAAACCATTTTTACTGCGATTTTCCCGGTTCATTGCATACGAATTCCACCAAACTTAGTCCAGATATGACTGGATGAAACCAGAAATATAAGGTTGTGTTTTGGCTAACTCAATCCCAGATATTGTGAAAGCTTCTGTATTGTTGTTTTCCGGATATTATCAACGGATTTTATGGATTTGCATGTTTTTTATCAGGGAACATTTAATTTTGTACCTTAGAAACACTAATAGGTTCAACATGGAGACACCAGTCTACACATTCGTATGTTCTAGGGAGAAAGTTAGAGGAACTGCGGCAAACAAACATGATATTTCTGTTTGTATACATGACATTTAATGCACTTGCATAACGAAAAAAACTTTGCTTTTCTCCAAAACCATTTTTACTGTGATTTTCTCGGTCCATTGCATCCGAATTAAACCTCGCTTTGTACGGATATGACTGGATGAAACCAGAAATATCTGGTTGTGTTTTGGTTTACTACAACCCAGATATTGTGAAAGCCTCTGTGTTTATGTTTTCCAGATGTTATCAACGGAATTTATGTTTTTGCATGTTATTTATCAGGGAACATTTAATTTTGTGCTGGGAAACACTAATTGGTTCCACATGGAGACACCAGCTCTACACATTCGTATTTTCTAGGGAGAAAGCTAGAGGAACTGCGGCAAACAAACATGATATTTCTGTTTGTATAGATGACATTTTATGCACTTTCCTAAAGAAAAGACTTTGCTTTTCTCCAAAACCATTTTTCCTGTGATATTCTCCATCCATTACATATGAATTCCACCCCACTTTGTCCGGATATGAGTGGATGAAACCAGAAATATCCGGTTGTGTTTTGTCTTACTATATCCCAGATATTGCTACAGCCTCAGTGTCTGTGTTTTCTGGATATTATCGATGGATTTTATTGTTTTGAATGTTTTTATCAGGGAACCTTTAATTTTGTAACGTAGAAATACAATTTGGTTCCACATGGAGACACCAGTAACACATTCCTATGTTCTAGGGAGAAAGCTTGAGGAACTACAAATCGATATGATATGTCTGTATAGATGACATTTTATGCACTTGCGATGGAAAAGACTTTTTGCCTTTCTCTAAAACCATTTTTACTGTGATTTTGTTGGTCCATTGCATACGAATCCCAACCCACTTTGTCCGGATATGACTGGATGAAACCAGAAATATCCGGTTGTGTTTTGGCTTACTACAACCCAGATATTGTGAAAGCTTCTGTGTTTATGTTTCCGGATATTATCAACGGAATTTATGTTTTTGCATGTTATTTATCAGGGAACATTTAATTTTGTGCTGGGAAACACTAATTGGTTCCACACGGAGACACCAGCTCTACACATTTGTATTTTCTAGGGAGAAAGCTAGAGGAACTGCGGCAAACAAACATGATATTTCTGTTTGTATAGATGACATTTTATGCACTGGCTTAAGGAAAAGACTTTGTTTTACTCCAAAACCATTTTTACTGCGATTTTCCCGGTTCATTGCATACGAATTCCACCAAACTTAGTCCGGATATGACTGGATGAAACCAGAAATATCCGGTTGTGTTTTGGCTAAATCAATCCCAGATATTGCGACGGACTCTGTGTTTGTGTTTTCTGGACATTATCAACGGAATTTATTGTTTTGAATGTTTTTATCGGGGAACATTTAATTTTGTACCTTAGAAACACTAATAGGTTCAACATGGAGATACCAGTCTACACATTCGTATGCTCTAGGGAGAAAGTTAGAGGAACTGCGGCAAACAAACATGATATTTCTGTTTGTATACATGACATTTTATGCACTTGCATAACGAAAAAAACTTTGCTTTTCTCCAAAACCATTTTTACTGTGATTTTCTCGGTCCATTGCATACGAATTCCACCTCGCTTTGTCCGGATATGACTGGATGAAACCAGAAATATCCGGTTGTGTTTTGGCTTACTACAACCCAGATATTGTGAAAGCCTCTGTGTTTATGTTTCCGGATATTATCAACGGAATTTATGTTTTTGCATGTTATTTATCAGGGTACATTTAATTTTGTGCTGGGAAACACTAATTGGTTCCACACGGAGACACCAGCTCTACACATTTGTATTTTCTAGGGAGAAAGCTAGAGGAACTGCGGCAAACAAACATGATATTTCTGTTTGTATAGATGACATTTTATGCACTTTCCTAACAAAAAGACTTTACTTTTCTCCAAAACCATTTTTACTGTGATTTTCTCGGTCCATTGCATACGAATTCCACCTCACTTTGTCCGGATATGACTGGATGAAACCAGAAATATCCGTTTTCTTTTTTTTTGGCTTACTATATCCCAGATATTTCTACAGACTCTGTGTTTGTGTTTTCTGGATATTATCGATGGATTATATTGTTTTGAATGTTTTTATCAGGGAACATTTAATTTTGTGCTGGGAAACACTAATTGGTTCCACATGGAGACACCAGTCTACACATTCGTATTTTCTAGGGAGAAAGCTAGAATAACTGCGGTAAACAAACATGATGTTTCTGTTTGTATAGATGACATTTTATGCACTGGCTTAAGGAAAAGACTTTGTTTTACTCCAAAACCATTTTTACTGCGATTTTCCCGGTTCATTGCATACGAATTCCACCAAACTTAGTCCGGATATGACTGGATGAAACCAGAAATATCCGGTTGTGTTTTGGCTAACTCAATACCAGATATTGCGCCAGACTCTGTGTTTGTGTTTTCTGGACATTATCAACGGACTTTATTGTTTTGAATGTTTTTATCAGGGAACATTTAATTTTGTACCGTAGAAACACTAATAGGTTCAACATGGAGACACCAGTCTACACATTCGTATGTTCTAGGGAGAAAGTTAGAGGAACTGCGGCAAACAAACATGATATTTCTGTTTGTATACATGACATTTTATGCACTTGCATAACGAAAAAAACTTTGCTTTTCTCCAAAACCATTTTTACTGTGATTTTCTCGGTCCATTGCATACGAATTCCACCTCACTTTGTCCGGATATGACTGGATGAAACCAGAAATATCCGGTTGTGTTTTGGCTTACTACAACCCAGATATTGTGAAAGCCTCTGTGTTTATGTTTCCGGATATTATCAACGGAATTTATGTTTTTGCATGTTATTTATCAGGGAACATTTAATTTTGTGCTGGGAAACACTAATTGGTTCCACATGGAGACACCAGCTCTACACATTCGTATTTTCTAGGGAGAAAGCTAGAGGAACTGCGGCAAACAAACATGATATTTCTGTTTGTATAGATGACATTTTATGCACTTTCCTAAAGAAAAGACTTTGCTTTTCTCCAAAACCATTTTTCCTGTGATATTCTCGATCCATTACATATGAATTCCACCCCACTTTGTCTGGATATGAGTGGATGAAACCAGAAATATCCGGTTGTGTTTTGTCTTACTATATCCCAGATATTGCTACAGCCTCAGTGTCTGTGTTTTCTGGATATTATGGATGGATTTTATTGTTTTGAATGTTTTTATCAGGGAACATTTAATTTTGTACCATAGAAACACTAATTGGTTCCACATGGAGACACCAGTAACACATTCCTATGTTCTAGGGAGAAAGCTTGAGGAACTGCAAATCGATATGATATGTCTGTTTGTATAGATGACATTTTATGCACTTGCGATGGAAAAGACTTTTTGCCTTTCTCTAAAACCATTTTTACTGTGATTTTGTTGGTCCATTGCATACGAATTCCAACCCACTTTGTCGGGATATGACTGGATGAAACCAGAAATATCCGGTTGTGTTTTGGCTAACTCAATCCCAGATATTGTGAAAGCTTCTGTATTTGTTTTCTCTGGATATTATGAACGGATTTTATGGTTTTGCATGTTTTTTATCAGGGAACATTTAATTTTGTACCGTAGAAACACTAATTGGTTCCACACGGAGACACCAGCTCTACACATTTGTATTTTCTAGGGAGAAAGCTAGAGGAACTGTGGCAAACAAACATGATATTTCTGCTTGTATAGATGACATTTTATGCACTTTCCTAAGAAAAAGACTTTACTTTTCTCCCAAACCATTTTTACTGTGATTTTCTGGGTCCATTGCATACGAATTCCACCTCACTTTGTCCGGATATGACTGGATGAAACCAGAAATATCCGTTTTCTTTTTTTTTGGCTTACTATATCCCAGATATTACTACACTCTGTGTTTGTGTTTTCTGGATATTATCGATGGATTATATTGTTTTGAATGTTTTTATCAGGGAACACTTAATTTTGTGCTGGGAAACACTAATTGTTTGCACATGGAGACACCAGTCTACACATTCGTATTTTCTAGGGAGAAAGCTAGAATAACTGCGGTAAACAAACATGATGTTTCTCTTTGTATAGATGACATTTTATGCACTGGCTTAAGGAAAAGACTTTGTTTTACTCCAAAACCATTTTTACTGCGATTTTCCCGGTTCATTGCATACGAATTCCACCAAACTTAGTCCGGATATGACTGGATGAAACCAGAAACATCTGGTTGTGTTTTGGCTAACTCAATCCCAGATATTGCGACGGACTCTGTGTTTGTGTTTTCTGGACATTATCAACGGACTTTATTGTTTTGAATGTTTTTATCAGGGAACATTTAATTTTGTACCTTAGAAACACTAATAGGTTCAACATGGAGACACCAGTCTACACATTCGTATGTTCTAGGGAGAAAGTTAGAGGAACTGCGGCAAACAAACATGATATTTCTGTTTGTATACATGACATTTTATGCACTTTCCTAAAGAAAAGACTTTGCTTTTCTCCAAAACCATTTTTACTGTGATTTTCTCGGTCCATTGCATACGAATTCCACCTCGCTTTGTCCGGATATGACTGGATGAAACCAGAAATATCCGGTTGTGTTTTGGCTTACTACAACCCAGATATTGTGAAAGCCTCTGTGTTTATGTTTTCCGGATATTATCAACGGAATTTATGTTTTTGCATGTTATTTATCAGGGAACATTTAATTTTGTGCTGGGAAACACTAATTGGTTCCACATGGAGACACCAGCTCTACACATTCGTATTTTCTAGGGAGAAAGCTAGAGGAACTGCGGCAAACAAACATGATATTTCTGTTTGTATAGATGACATTTTATGCACTTTCCTAAAGAAAAGACTTTGCTTTTCTCCAAAACCATTTTTCCTGTGATATTCTCGATCCATTACATATGAATTCCACCCCACTTTGTCCGGATATGAGTGGATGAAACCAGAAATATCCGGTTGTGTTTTGTCTTACTATATCCCAGATATTGCTACAGCCTCAGTGTCTGTGTTTTCTGGATATTATCGATGGCTTTTATTGTTTTGAATGTTTTTATCAGGGAACATTTAATTTTGTACCGTAGAAACACTAATTGGTTCCACATGGAGACACCAGTAACACATTCCTATGTTCTAGGGAGAAAGCTTGAGGAACTGCAAATCGATATGATATGTCTGTTTGTATAGATGACATTTTATGCACTTGCGATGGAAAAGACTTTTTGCCTTTCTCTAAAACCATTTTTACTGTGATTTTGTTGGTCCATTGCATACGAATTCCAACCCACTTTGTCGGGATATGACTGGATGAAACCAGAAATATCCGGTTGTGTTTTGGCTAACTCAATCCCAGATATTGTGAAATCTTCTGTATTTGTGTTTTCCGGATATTATGAACGGATTTTATGGTTTTGCATGTTTTTTATCAGGGAACATTTAATTTTGTACCGTAGAAACACTAATTGGTTCCACACGGAGACACCAGCTCTACACATTCGTATTTTCTAGGGAGAAATCTAGAGGAACTGCGGCAAACAAACATGATATTTCTGTTTGTATAGATGACATTTTATGCACTTTCCTAACAAAAAGACTTTACTTTTCTCCAAAACCATTTTTACTGTGATTTTCTCGGTCCATTGCATACGAATTCCACCTCACTTTGTCCGGATATGACTGGATGAAACCAGAAATATCCGTTTTCTTTTTTTTTTTGGCTTACTATATCCCAGATATTACTACACTCTGTGTTTGTGTTTTCTGGATATTATCGATGGATTATATTGTTTTGAATGTTTTTATCAGGGAACACTTAATTTTGTGCTGGGAAACACTAATTGGTTCCACATGGAGACACCAGTCTACACATTCGTATTTTCTAGGGAGAAAGCTAGAATAACTGCGGTAAACAAACATGATGTTTCTGTTTGTATAGATGACATTTTATGCACTGGCTTAAGGAAAATACTTTGTTTTACTCCAAAACCATTTTTACTGCGATTTTCCCGGTTCATTGCATACGAATTCCACCAAACTTAGTCCGGATATGACTGGATGAAACCAGAAATATAAGGTTGTGTTTTGGCTAACTCAATCCCAGATATTGTGAAAGCTTCTGTATTGGTGTTTTCCGGATATTATCAACGGATTTTATGGATTTGCATGTTTTTTATCAGGGAACATTTAATTTTGTACCTTAGAAACACTAATAGGTTCAACATGGAGACAAGAGTCTACACATTCGTATGTTCTAGGGAGAAAGTTAGAGGAACTGCGGCAAACAAACATGATATTTCTGTTTGTATAGATGACATTTTATGCACTTTCCTAAAGAAAAGACTTTGCTTTTCTCCAAAACCATTTTTCCTGTGATATTCTCGATCCATTACATATGAATTCCACCCCACTTTGTCCGGATATGAGTGGATGAACCAGAAATATCCGGTTGTGTTTTGTCTTACTATATCGTAGATATTGCTACAGCCTCAGTGTCTGTGTTTTCTGGATATTATCGATGGATTTTATTGTTTTGAATGTTTTTATCAGGGAACCTTTAATTTTGTACCGTAGAAATACAATTTGGTTCCACATGGAGACACCAGTAACACATTCCTATGTTCTAGGGAGAAAGCTTGAGGAACTACAAATCGATATGATATGTCTGTTTGTATAGATGACATTTTATGCACTTGCGATGGAAAAGACTTTTTGCCTTTCTCTAAAACCATTTTTACTGTGATTTTGTTGGTTTATTGCATACGAATCCCAACCCACTTTGTCCGGATATGACTGGATGAAACCAGAAATATCCGGTTGTGTTTTGGCTTACTACAACCCAGATATTGTGAAAGCTTCTGTGTTTATGTTTCCGGATATTATCAACGGAATTTATGTTTTTGCATGTTATTTATCAGGGAACATTTAATTTTGTGCTGGGAAACACTAATTGGTTCCACACGGAGACACCAGCTCTACACATTTGTATTTTCTAGGGAGAAAGCTAGAGGAACTGCGGCAAACAAACATGATATTTCTGTTTGTATAGATGACATTTTATGCACTTTTCTAACAAAAAGACTTTACTTTTCTCAAAAACCATTTTTACTGTGATTTTCTCGGTCCATTGCATATGAATTCCACCTCACTTTGTCCGGATATGACTGGATGAAACCAGAAATATCCGTTTTCTTTTTTTTGGCTTACTATATCCCAGATATTACTACAGACTCTGTGTTTGTGTTTTCTGGATATTATCGATGGATTATATTGTTTTGAATGTTTTTATCAGGCAACACTTAATTTTGTGCTGGGAAACACTAATTGGTTCCACATGGAGACACCAGTCTACACATTCGTATTTTCTAGGGAGAAAGCTAGAATAACTGCGGTAAACAAACATGATGTTTCTGTTTGTATAGATGACATTTTATGCACTGGCTTAAGGAAAAGACTTTGTTTTACTCCAAAACCATTTTTACTGCGATTTTCCCGGTTCATTGCATACGAATTCCACCAAACTTAGTCCGGATATGACTGGATGAAACCAGAAATATCCGGTTGTGTTTTGGCTAACTCAATCCCAGATATTGCGACGGACTCTGTGTTTGTGTTTTCTGGACATTATCAACGGACTTTATTGTTTTGAATGTTTTTATCAGGGAACATTTAATTTTGTACCTTAGAAACACTAATAGGTTCAACATGGAGACACCAGTCTACACATTCGTATGTTCTAGGGAGAAAGTTAGAGGAACTGCGGCAAACAAACATGATATTTCTGTTTGTATACATGACATTTTATGCACTTGCATAACGAAAAAAACTTTGCTTTTCTCCAAAACCATTTTTACTGTGATTTTCTCGGTCCATTGCATACGAATTCCACCTCGCTTTGTCCGGATATGACTGGATGAAACCAGAAATATCCGGTTGTGTTTTGGCTTACTACAACCCAGATATTGTGAAAGCCTCTGTACTTATGTTTTCCGGATATTATCAACGGAATTTATGTTTTTGCATGTTATTTATCAGGGAACATTTAATTTTGTGCTGGGAAACACTAATTGGTTCCACATGGAGACACCAGCTCTACACATTCGTATTTTCTAGGGAGAAAGCTAGAGGAACTGCGGCAAACAAACATGATATTTCTGTTTGTACAGATGACATTTTATGCACTTTCCTAAAGAAAAGACTTTGCTTTTCTCCAAAACCATTTTTCCTGTGATATTCTCGATCCATTACATATGAATTCCACCCCACTTTGTCCGGATATGAGTGGATGAAACCAGAAATATCCGGTTGTGTTTTGTCTTACTATATCCCAGATATTGCTACAGCCTCAGTGTCTGTGTTTTCTGGATATTATCGATGGATTTTATTGTTTTGAATGTTTTTATCAGGGAACATTTAATTTTGTACCGTAGAAACACTAATTGGTTCCCCATGGAGACACCAGTAACACATTCCTATGTTCTAGGGAGAAAGCTTGAGGAACTGCAAATCGATATGATATGTCTGTTTGTATAGATGACATTTTATGCACTTGCGATGGAAAAGACTTTTTGCCTTTCTCTAAAACCATTTTTACTGTGATTTTGTTGGTCCATTGCATACGAATTCCAACCCACTTTGTCCGAATATGACTGGATGAAACCAGAAATATCCGGTTGTGTTTTGGCTAACTCAATCCCAGATATTGTGAAAGCTTCTGTATTTGTGTTCTCCGGATATTATGAACGGATTTTATGGTTTTGCATGTTTTTTATCAGGGAACATTTAATTTTGTACCGTAGAAACACTAATTGGTTCCACACGGAGACACCAGCTCTACACATTTGTATTTTCTAGGGAGAAAGCTAGAGGAACTGCGGCAAACAAACATGATATTTCTGTTTTTATAGATGACATTTTATGCACTTTACTAAGAAAAAGACTTTACTTTTCTCCAAAACTATTTTTACTGTGATTTTCTCGGTCCATTGCATATGAATTCCACCTCACTTTGTCCGGATATGAGTGGATGAAACCAGAAATATCCGTTTCCTTTTTTTTGGCTTACTATATCCCAGATATTACTACAGACTCAGTGTTTGTGTTTTCTGGATGTTATTGATGGATTATATTGTTTTGAATGTTTTTATCAGGGAACATTTAATTTTGTGCTGGGAAACACTAATTGGTTCCACATGGAGACACCAGTCTACACATTCGTATTTTCTAGGGAGAAAGCTAGAATAACTGCGGCAAACAAACATGATATTTCTGTTTGTATAGATGACATTTTATGCACTTTCCTAAAGAAAAGACTTTGCTTTTCTCCAAAACCATTTTTCCTGTGATATTCTCGGTCCATTACATATGAATTCCACCCCACTTTGTCCAGATATGAGTGGATGAAACCAGAAATATCCGGTTGTGTTTTGTCTTACTATATCCCAGATATTGCTACAGCCTCAGTGTCTGTGTTTTCTGGATATTATCGATGGATTTTATTGTTTTGAATGTTTTTATCAGGGAACATTTAATTTTGTACCGTAGAAACACTAATTGGTTCCCCATGGAGACACCAGTAACACATTCCTATGTTCTAGGGAGAAAGCTTGAGGAACTGCAAATCGATATGATATGTCTGTTTGTATAGATGACATTTTATGCACTTGCGATGGAAAAGACTTTTTGCCTTTCTCTAAAACCATTTTTACTGTGATTTTGTTGGTCCATTGCATACGAATTCCAACCCACTTTGTCCGAATATGACTGGATGAAACCAGAAATATCCGGTTGTGTTTTGGCTAACTCAATCCCAGATATTGTGAAAGCTTCTGTATTTGTGTTCTCCGGATATTATGAACGGATTTTATGGTTTTGCATGTTTTTTATCAGGGAACATTTAATTTTGTACCGTAGAAACACTAATTGGTTCCACACGGAGACACCAGCTCTACACATTTGTATTTTCTAGGGAGAAAGCTAGAGGAACTGCGGCAAACAAACATGATATTTCTGTTTGTATACATGACTTTTTATGCACTTTCCTAAGAAAAAGACTTTACTTTTCTCCAAAACTATTTTTACTGTGATTTTCTCGGTCCATTGCATATGAATTCCACCTCACTTTGTCCGGATATGAGTGGATGAAACCAGAAATATCCGTTTCCTTTTTTTTGGCTTACTATATCCCAGATATTACTACAGACTCAGTGTTTGTGTTTTCTGGATGTTATTGATGGATTATATTGTTTTGAATGTTTTTATCAGGGAACATTTAATTTTGTGCTGGGAAACACTAATTGGTTCCACATGGAGACACCAGTCTACACATTCGTATTTTCTAGGGAGAAAGCTAGAATAACTGCGGCAAACAAACATGATATTTCTGTTTGTATAGATGACATTTTATGCACTTTCCTAAAGAAAAGACTTTGCTTTTCTCCAAAACCATTTTTCCTGTGATATTCTCGGTCCATTACATATGAATTCCACCCCACTTTGTCCAGATATGAGTGGATGAAACCAGAAATATCCGGTTGTGTTTTGTCTTACTATATCCCAGATATTGCTACAGCCTCAGTGTCTGTGTTTTCTGGATATTATCGATGGATTTTATTGTTTTGAATGTTTTTATCAGGGAACATTTAATTTTGTACCGTAGAAACACTAATTGGTTCCACATTGAGACACCAGTAACACATTCCTATGTTCTAGGGAGAAAGCTTGAGGAACTGCAAATCGATATGATATGTCTGTTTGTATAGATGACATTTTATGCACTTGCGATGGAAAAGACTTTTTGCCTTTCTCTAAAACCATTTTTACTGTGATTTTGTTGGTCCATTGCGTACGAATTCCAACCCACTTTGTCCGGATATGACTGGATGCAACCAGAAATATCCGGTTGTGTTTTGGCTAACTCAATCCCAGATATTGTGAAAGCTTCTGTATTTGTGTTCTCCGGATATTATGAACGGATTTTATGGTTTTGCATGTTTTTTATCAGGGAACATTTAATTTTGTACCGTATAAACACTAATTGGTTCCACATGGAGACACCAGTAACACATTCCTATGTTCTAGGGAGAAAGCTTGAGGAACTGCAAATCGATATGATATGTCTGTTTGTATAGATGACATTTTATGCACTTGCGATGGAAAAGACTTTTTGCCTTTCTCTAAAACCATTTTTACTGCGATTTTGTTGGTCCATTGCATACGAATTCCAACCCACTTTGTCCGGATATGACTGGATGAAACCAGAAATATCCGGTTGTGTTTTGGCTAACTCAATCCCAGATATTGTGAAAGCTTCTGTATTGGTTTTCTCCGGATATTATGAACGGATTTTATGGTTTTGCATGTTTTTTATCAGGGAACATTTAATTTTGTACCGTAGAAACACTAATTGGTTCCACACGGAGACACCAGCTCTACACATTTGTATTTTCTAGGGAGAAAGCTAGAGGAACTGCGGCAAACAAACATGATATTTCTGTTTGTATACATGACTTTTTATGCACTTTCCTAAGAAAAAGACTTTACTTTTCTCCAAAACCATTTTTACTGTGATTTTCTGGGTCCATTGCATACGAATTCCACCTCACTTTGTCCGGATATGACTGGATGAAAGCAGAAATATCCGGTTGTGTTTTGGCTTACTACAACCCAGATATTGTGAAAGCCTCTGTGTTTATGTTTTCCGGATATTATCAACGGAATTTATGTTTTTGCATGTTATTTATCAGGGAACATTTAATTTTGTGCTGGGAAACACTAATTGGTTCCACATGGAGACACCAGCTCTACACATTCGTATTTTCTAGGGAGAAAGCTAGAGGAACTGCGGCAAACAAACATGATATTTCTGTTTGTATAGATGACATTTTATGCACTTTCCTAAAGAAAAGACTTTGCTTTTCTCCAAAACCATTTTTCCTGTGATATTCTCGATCCATTACATATGAATTCCACCCCACTTTGTCCGGATATGAGTGGATGAACCAGAAATATCCGGTTGTGTTTTGTCTTACTATATCGTAGATATTGCTACAGCCTCAGTGTCTGTGTTTTCTGGATATTATCGATGGATTTTATTGTTTTGAATGTTTTTATCAGGGAACCTTTAATTTTGTACCGTAGAAATACAATTTGGTTCCACATGGAGACACCAGTAACACATTCCTATGTTCTAGGGAGAAAGCTTGAGGAACTACAAATCGATATGATATGTCTGTTTGTATAGATGACATTTTATGCACTTGCGATGGAAAAGACTTTTTGCCTTTCTCTAAAACCATTTTTACTGTGATTTTGTTGGTTTATTGCATACGAATCCCAACCCACTTTGTCCGGATATGACTGGATGAAACCAGAAATATCCGGTTGTGTTTTGGCTTACTACAACCCAGATATTGTGAAAGCTTCTGTGTTTATGTTTCCGGATATTATCAACGGAATTTATGTTTTTGCATGTTATTTATCAGGGAACATTTAATTTTGTGCTGGGAAACACTAATTGGTTCCACACGGAGACACCAGCTCTACACATTTGTATTTTCTAGGGAGAAAGCTAGAGGAACTGCGGCAAACAAACATGATATTTCTGTTTGTATAGATGACATTTTATGCACTTTTCTAACAAAAAGACTTTACTTTTCTCAAAAACCATTTTTACTGTGATTTTCTCGGTCCATTGCATATGAATTCCACCTCACTTTGTCCGGATATGACTGGATGAAACCAGAAATATCCGTTTTCTTTTTTTTGGCTTACTATATCCCAGATATTACTACAGACTCTGTGTTTGTGTTTTCTGGATATTATCGATGGATTATATTGTTTTGAATGTTTTTATCAGGCAACACTTAATTTTGTGCTGGGAAACACTAATTGGTTCCACATGGAGACACCAGTCTACACATTCGTATTTTCTAGGGAGAAAGCTAGAATAACTGCGGTAAACAAACATGATGTTTCTGTTTGTATAGATGACATTTTATGCACTGGCTTAAGGAAAAGACTTTGTTTTACTCCAAAACCATTTTTACTGCGATTTTCCCGGTTCATTGCATACGAATTCCACCAAACTTAGTCCGGATATGACTGGATGAAACCAGAAATATCCGGTTGTGTTTTGGCTAACTCAATCCCAGATATTGCGACGGACTCTGTGTTTGTGTTTTCTGGACATTATCAACGGACTTTATTGTTTTGAATGTTTTTATCAGGGAACATTTAATTTTGTACCTTAGAAACACTAATAGGTTCAACATGGAGACACCAGTCTACACATTCGTATGTTCTAGGGAGAAAGTTAGAGGAACTGCGGCAAACAAACATGATATTTCTGTTTGTATACATGACATTTTATGGACTTGCATAACGAAAAAAACTTTGCTTTTCTCCAAAACCATTTTTACTGTGATTTTCTCGGTCCATTGCATACGAATTCCACCTCGCTTTGTCCGGATATGACTGGATGAAACCAGAAATATCCGGTTGTGTTTTGGCTTACTACAACCCAGATATTGTGAAAGCCTCTGTACTTATGTTTTCCGGATATTATCAACGGAATTTATGTTTTTGCATGTTATTTATCAGGGAACATTTAATTTTGTGCTGGGAAACACTAATTGGTTCCACATGGAGACACCAGCTCTACACATTCGTATTTTCTAGGGAGAAAGCTAGAGGAACTGCGGCAAACAAACATGATATTTCTGTTTGTACAGATGACATTTTATGCACTTTCCTAAAGAAAAGACTTTGCTTTTCTCCAAAACCATTTTTCCTGTGATATTCTCGATCCATTACATATGAATTCCACCCCACTTTGTCCGGATATGAGTGGATGAAACCAGAAATATCCGGTTGTGTTTTGTCTTACTATATCCCAGATATTGCTACAGCCTCAGTGTCTGTGTTTTCTGGATATTATCGATGGATTTTATTGTTTTGAATGTTTTTATCAGGGAACATTTAATTTTGTACCGTAGAAACACTAATTGGTTCCCCATGGAGACACCAGTAACACATTCCTATGTTCTAGGGAGAAAGCTTGAGGAACTGCAAATCGATATGATATGTCTGTTTGTATAGATGACATTTTATGCACTTGCGATGGAAAAGACTTTTTGCCTTTCTCTAAAACCATTTTTACTGTGATTTTGTTGGTCCATTGCATACGAATTCCAACCCACTTTGTCCGAATATGACTGGATGAAACCAGAAATATCCGGTTGTGTTTTGGCTAACTCAATCCCAGATATTGTGAAAGCTTCTGTATTTGTGTTCTCCGGATATTATGAACGGATTTTATGGTTTTGCATGTTTTTTATCAGGGAACATTTAATTTTGTACCGTAGAAACACTAATTGGTTCCACACGGAGACACCAGCTCTACACATTTGTATTTTCTAGGGAGAAAGCTAGAGGAACTGCGGCAAACAAACATGATATTTCTGTTTGTATAGATGACATTTTATGCACTTTACTAAGAAAAAGACTTTACTTTTCTCCAAAACTATTTTTACTGTGATTTTCTCGGTCCATTGCATATGAATTCCACCTCACTTTGTCCGGATATGAGTGGATGAAACCAGAAATATCCGTTTCCTTTTTTTTGGCTTACTATATCCCAGATATTACTACAGACTCAGTGTTTGTGTTTTCTGGATGTTATTGATGGATTATATTGTTTTGAATGTTTTTATCAGGGAACATTTAATTTTGTGCTGGGAAACACTAATTGGTTCCACATGGAGACACCAGTCTACACATTCGTATTTTCTAGGGAGAAAGCTAGAATAACTGCGGCAAACAAACATGATATTTCTGTTTGTATAGATGACATTTTATGCACTTTCCTAAAGAAAAGACTTTGCTTTTCTCCAAAACCATTTTTCCTGTGATATTCTCGGTCCATTACATATGAATTCCACCCCACTTTGTCCAGATATGAGTGGATGAAACCAGAAATATCCGGTTGTGTTTTGTCTTACTATATCCCAGATATTGCTACAGCCTCAGTGTCTGTGTTTTCTGGATATTATCGATGGATTTTATTGTTTTGAATGTTTTTATCAGGGAACATTTAATTTTGTACCGTAGAAACACTAATTGGTTCCCCATGGAGACACCAGTAACACATTCCTATGTTCTAGGGAGAAAGCTTGAGGAACTGCAAATCGATATGATATGTCTGTTTGTATAGATGACATTTTATGCACTTGCGATGGAAAAGACTTTTTGCCTTTCTCTAAAACCATTTTTACTGTGATTTTGTTGGTCCATTGCATACGAATTCCAACCCACTTTGTCCGAATATGACTGGATGAAACCAGAAATATCCGGTTGTGTTTTGGCTAACTCAATCCCAGATATTGTGAAAGCTTCTGTATTTGTGTTCTCCGGATATTATGAACGGATTTTATGGTTTTGCATGTTTTTTATCAGGGAACATTTAATTTTGTACCGTAGAAACACTAATTGGTTCCACACGGAGACACCAGCTCTACACATTTGTATTTTCTAGGGAGAAAGCTAGAGGAACTGCGGCAAACAAACATGATATTTCTGTTTGTATAGATGACATTTTATGCACTTTACTAAGAAAAAGACTTTACTTTTCTCCAAAACTATTTTTACTGTGATTTTCTCGGTCCATTGCATATGAATTCCACCTCACTTTGTCCGGATATGAGTGGATGAAACCAGAAATATCCGTTTCCTTTTTTTTGGCTTACTATATCCCAGATATTACTACAGACTCAGTGTTTGTGTTTTCTGGATGTTATTGATGGATTATATTGTTTTGAATGTTTTTATCAGGGAACATTTAATTTTGTGCTGGGAAACACTAATTGGTTCCACATGGAGACACCAGTCTACACATTCGTATTTTCTAGGGAGAAAGCTAGAATAACTGCGGCAAACAAACATGATATTCCTGTTTGTATAGATGACATTTTATGCACTTTCCTAAAGAAAAGACTTTGCTTTTCTCCAAAACCATTTTTCCTGTGATATTCTCGGTCCATTACATATGAATTCCACCCCACTTTGTCCAGATATGAGTGGATGAAACCAGAAATATCCGGTTGTGTTTTGTCTTACTATATCCCAGATATTGCTACAGCCTCAGTGTCTGTGTTTTCTGGATATTATCGATGGAGTTTATTGTTTTGAATGTTTTTATCAGGGAACATTTAATTTTGTACCGTAGAAACACTAATTGGTTCCACATGGAGACACCAGTAACACATTCCTATGTTCTAGGGAGAAAGCTTGAGGAACTGCAAATCGATATGATATGTCTGTTTGTATAGATGACATTTTATGCACTTGCGATGGAAAAGACTTTTTGCCTTTCTCTAAAACCATTTTTACTGTGATTTTGTTGGTCCATTGCATACGAATTCCAACCCACTTTGTCCGGATATGACTGGATGAAACCAGAAATATCCGGTTGTGTTTTGGCTAACTCAATCCCAGATATTGTGAAATCTTCTGTATTTGTGTTTTCCGGATATTATGAACGGATTTTATGGTTTTGCATGTTTTTTATCAGGGAACATTTAATTTTGTACCGTAGAAACACTAATTGGTTCCACACGGAGACACCAGCTCTACACATTCGTATTTTCTAGGGAGAAAGCTAGAGGAACTGCGGCAAACAAACATGATATTTCTGTTTGTATAGATGACATTTTATGCACTTTCCTAACAAAAAGACTTTACTTTTCTCCAAAACCATTTTTACTGTGATTTTCTCGGTCCAATGCATACGAATTCCACTCGCTTTGTCCGGATATGACTGGATGAAACCAGAAATATCCGTTTTCTTTTTTTTTTGGCTTACTATATCCCAGATGTTACTACACTCTGTGTTTGTGTTTTCTGGATATTATCGATGGATTATATTGTTTTGAATGTTTTTATCAGGGAACACTTAATTTTGTGCTGGGAAACACTAATTGGTTCCACATGGAGACACCAGTCTACACATTCGTATTTTCTAGGGAGAAAGCTAGAATAACTGCGGTAAACAAACATGATGTTTCTGTTTGTATAGATGACATTTTATGCACTGGCTTAAGGAAAAGACTTTGTTTTACTCCAAAACCATTTTTACTGCGATTTTCCCGGTTCATTGCATACGAATTCCACCAAACTTAGTCCGGATATGACTGGATGAAACCAGAAATATCCGGTTGTGTTTTGGCTAACTCAATCCCAGATATTGTGAAAGCTTCTGTATTGGTGTTTTCCGGATATTATCAACGGATTTTATGGATTTGCATGTTTTTTATCAGGGAACATTTAATTTTGTACCTTAGAAACACTAATAGGTTCAACATGGAGACAAGAGTCTACACATTCGTATGTTCTAGGGAGAAAGTTAGAGGAACTGCGGCAAACAAACATGATATTTCTGTTTGTATAGATGACATTTTATGCACTTTCCTAAAGAAAAGACTTTGCTTTTCTCCAAAACCATTTTTCCTGTGATATTCTCGATCCATTACATATGAATTCCACCCCACTTTGTCCGGATATGAGTGGATGAACCAGAAATATCCGGTTGTGTTTTGTCTTACTATATCGTAGATATTGCTACAGCCTCAGTGTCTGTGTTTTCTGGATATTATCGATGGATTTTATTGTTTTGAATGTTTTTATCAGGGAACCTTTAATTTTGTACCATAGAAATACAATTTGGTTCCACATGGAGACACCAGTAACACATTCCTATGTTCTAGGGAGAAAGCTTGAGGAACTACAAATCGATATGATATGTCTGTTTGTATAGATGACATTTTATGCACTTGCGATGGAAAAGACTTTTTGCCTTTCTCTAAAACCATTTTTACTGTGATTTTGTTGGTTTATTGCATACGAATCCCAACCCACTTTGTCCGGATATGACTGGATGAAACCAGAAATATCCGGTTGTGTTTTGGCTTACTACAACCCAGATATTGTGAAAGCTTCTGTGTTTATGTTTCCGGATATTATCAACGGAATTTATGTTTTTGCATGTTATTTATCAGGGAACAATTTATTTTGTGCTGGGAAACACTAATTGGTTCCACACGGAGACACCAGCTCTACACATTTGTATTTTCTAGGGAGAAAGCTAGAGGAACTGCGGCAAACAAACATGATATTTCTGTTTGTATAGATGACATTTTATGCACTTTTCTAACAAAAAGACTTTACTTTTCTCAAAAACCATTTTTACTGTGATTTTCTCGGTCCATTGCATATGAATTCCACCTCACTTTGTCCGGATATGACTGGATGAAACCAGAAATATCCGTTTTCTTTTTCTTGGCTTACTATATCCCAGATATTACTACAGACTCTGTGTTTGTGTTTTCTGGATATTATCGATGGATTATATTGTTTTGAATGTTTTTATCAGGCAACACTTAATTTTGTGCTGGGAAACACTAATTGGTTCCACATGGAGACACCAGTCTACACATTCGTATTTTCTAGGGAGAAAGCTAGAATAACTGCGGTAAACAAACATGATGTTTCTGTTTGTATAGATGACATTTTATGCACTGGCTTAAGGAAAAGACTTTGTTTTACTCCAAAACCATTTTTACTGCGATTTTCCCGGTTCATTGCATACGAATTCCACCAAACTTAGTCCGGATATGACTGGATGAAACCAGAAATATCCGGTTGTGTTTTGGCTAACTCAATCCCAGATATTGCGACAGACTCTGTGTTTGTGTTTTCTGGACATTATCAACGGACTTTATTGTTTTGAATGTTTTTATCAGGGAACATTTAATTTTGTACCTTAGAAACACTAATAGGTTCAACATGGAGACACCAGTCTACACATTCGTATGTTCTAGGGAGAAAGTTAGAGGAACTGCGGCAAACAAACATGATATTTCTGTTTGTATACATGACATTTTATGCACTTGCATAACGAAAAAAACTTTGCTTTTCTCCAAAACCATTTTTACTGTGATTTTCTCGGTCCATTGCATACGAATTCCACCTCGCTTTGTCCGGATATGACTGGATGAAACCAGAAATATCCGGTTGTGTTTTGGCTTACTACAACCCAGATATTGTGAAAGCCTCTGTACTTATGTTTTCCGGATATTATCAACGGAATTTATGTTTTTGCATGTTATTTATCAGGGAACATTTAATTTTGTGCTGGGAAACACTAATTGGTTCCACATGGAGACACCAGCTCTACACATTCGTATTTTCTAGGGAGAAAGCTAGAGGAACTGCGGCAAACAAACATGATATTTCTGTTTGTACAGATGACATTTTATGCACTTTCCTAAAGAAAAGACTTTGCTTTTCTCCAAAACCATTTTTCCTGTGATATTCTCGATCCATTACATATGAATTCCACCCCACTTTGTCCGGATATGAGTGGATGAAACCAGAAATATCCGGTTGTGTTTTGTCTTACTATATCCCAGATATTGCTACAGCCTCAGTGTCTGTGTTTTCTGGATATTATCGATGGATTTTATTGTTTTGAATGTTTTTATCAGGGAACATTTAATTTTGTACCGTAGAAACACTAATTGGTTCCCCATGGAGACACCAGTAACACATTCCTATGTTCTAGGGAGAAAGCTTGAGGAACTGCAAATCGATATGATATGTCTGTTTGTATAGATGACATTTTATGCACTTGCGATGGAAAAGACTTTTTGCCTTTCTCTAAAACCATTTTTACTGTGATTTTGTTGGTCCATTGCATACGAATTCCAACCCACTTTGTCCGAATATGACTGGATGAAACCAGAAATATCCGGTTGTGTTTTGGCTTACTACAACCCAGATATTGTGAAAGCTTCTGTATTTGTGTTCTCCGGATATTATGAACGGATTTTATGGTTTTGCATGTTTTTTATCAGGGAACATTTAATTTTGTACCGTAGAAACACTAATTGGTTCCACACGGAGACACCAGCTCTACACATTTGTATTTTCTAGGGAGAAAGCTAGAGGAACTGCGGCAAACAAACATGATATTTCTGTTTTTATAGATGACATTTTATGCACTTTACTAAGAAAAAGACTTTACTTTTCTCCAAAACTATTTTTACTGTGATTTTCTCGGTCCATTGCATATGAATTCCACCTCACTTTGTCCGGATATGAGTGGATGAAACCAGAAATATCCGTTTCCTTTTTTTTGGCTTACTATATCCCAGATATTACTACAGACTCAGTGTTTGTGTTTTCTGGATGTTATTGATGTATTATATTGTTTTGAATGTTTTTATCAGGGAACATTTAATTTTGTGCTGGGAAACACTAATTGGTTCCACATGGAGACACCAGTCTACACATTCGTATTTTCTAGGGAGAAAGCTAGAATAACTGCGGCAAACAAACATGATATTTCTGTTTGTATAGATGACATTTTATGCACTTTCCTAAAGAAAAGACTTTGCTTTTCTCCAAAACCATTTTTCCTGTGATATTCTCGGTCCATTACATATGAATTCCACCCCACTTTGTCCAGATATGAGTGGATGAAACCAGAAATATCCGGTTGTGTTTTGTCTTACTATATCCCAGATATTGCTACAGCCTCATTGTCTGTGTTTTCTGGATATTATCGATGGAGTTTATTGTTTTGAATGTTTTTATCAGGGAACATTTAATTTTGTACCGTAGAAACACTAATTGGTTCCACATGGAGACACCAGTAACACATTCCTATGTTCTAGGGAGAAAGCTTGAGGAACTGCAAATCGATATGATATGTCTGTTTGTATAGATGACATTTTATGCACTTGCGATGGAAAAGACTTTTTGCCTTTCTCTAAAACCATTTTTACTGTGATTTTGTTGGTCCATTGCGTACGAATTCCAACCCACTTTGTCCGGATATGACTGGATGCAACCAGAAATATCCGGTTGTGTTTTCGCTAACTCAATCCCAGATATTGTGAAAGCTTCTGTATTTGTGTTCTCCGGATATTATGAACGGATTTTATGGTTTTGCATGTTTTTTATCAGGGAACATTTAATTTTGTACCGTATAAACACTAATTGGTTCCACACGGAGACACCAGTAACACATTCCTATGTTGTAGGGAGAAAGCTTGAGGAACTGCAAATCGATATGATATGTCTGTTTGTATAGATGACATTTTATGCACTTGCGATGGAAAAGACTTTTTGCCTTTCTCTAAAACCATTTTTACTGCGATTTTGTTGGTCCATTGCATACGAATTCCAACCCACTTTGTCCGGATATGACTGGATGAAACCAGAAATATCCGGTTGTGTTTTGGCTAACTCAATCCCAGATATTGTGAAAGCTTCTGTATTTGTGTTCTCCGGATATTATGAACGGATTTTATGGTTTTGCATGTTTTTTATCAGGGAACATTTAATTTTGTACCGTAGAAACACTAATTGGTTCCACACGGAGACACCAGCTCTACACATTTGTATTTTCTAGGGAGAAAGCTAGAGGAACTGCGGCAAACAAACATGATATTTCTGTTTGTATACATGACTTTTTATGCACTTTCCTAAGAAAAAGACTTTACTTTTCTCCAAAACCATTTTTACTGTGATTTTCTGGGTCCATTGCATACGAATTCCACCTCGCTTTGTCCGGATATGACTGGATGAAACCAGAATTATCCGTTTTCTTTTTTTTTGGCTTACTATATCCCATATATTACTACAGACTCTGTGTTTGTGTTTTCTGGATATTATCGATGGATTGTATTGTTTTGAATGTTTTAATCAGGGAATACTTCATTTTGTGCTGGGAAACACTAATTGGTTCCACATGGAGACACCAGTCTACACATTCGTATTTTCTAGGGAGAAAGCTAGAATAACTGCGGTAAACAAACATGATGTTTCTGTGTGTATAGATGACATTTTATGCACTGGCTTAAGGAAAAGACTTTGTTTTACTCCAAAACCATTTTTACTGCGATTTTCCCGGTTCATTGCATACGAATTCCACCAAACTTAGTCCGGATATGACTGGATGAAACCAGAAATATCCGGTTGTGTTTTGGCTAACTCAATCCCAGATATTGCGACGGACTCTGTGTTTGTGTTTTCTGGATATTATCAACGGAATTTATGTTTTTGCATGTTATGTATCAGGGAACATTTAATTTTGTGCTGGGAAACACTAATTGGTTCCACATGGAGACACCAGCTCTACACATTCGTATTTTCTAGGGAGAAAGCTAGAGGAACTGCGGCAAACAAACATGATATTTCTGTTTGTATAGATGACATTTTATGCACTTTCCTAAAGAAAAGACTTTGCTTTTCTCCAAAACCATTTTTCCTGTGATATTCTCGATCCATTACATATGAATTCCACCCCCCCTTTGTCCGGATATAAGTGGATGAAACCAGAAATATCCGGTTGTGTTTTGTCTTACTATATCCCAGATATTGCTACAGCCTCAGTGTCTGTGTTTTCTGGATATTATCGATGGATTTTATTGTTTTGAATGTTTTTATCAGGGAACATTTAATTTTGTACCGTAGAAACACTAATTGGTTCCCCATGGAGACACCAGTAACACATTCCTATGTTCTAGGGAGAAAGCTTGAGGAACTGCAAATCGATATGATATGTCTGTTTGTATAGATGACATTTTATGCACTTGCGATGGAAAAGACTTTTTGCCTTTCTCTAAAACCATTTTTACTGTGATTTTGTTGGTCCATTGCATACGAATTCCAACCCACTTTGTCCGGATATGACTGGATGAAACCAGAAATATCCGGTTGTGTTTTGGCTAACTCAATCCCAGATATTGTGAAAGCTTCTGTATTGGTGTTCTCCGGATATTATGAACGGATTTTATGGTTTTGCATGTTTTTTATCAGGGAACATTTAATTTTGTACCGTAGAAACACTAATTGGTTCCACACGGAGACACCAGCTCTACACATTTGTATTTTCTAGGGAGAAAGCTAGAGGAACTGCGGCAAACAAACATGATATTTCTGTTTGTATAGATGACATTTTATGCACTTTCCTAAGAAAAAGACTTTACTTTTCTCCAAAACCATTTTTACTGTGATTTTCTCGGTCCATTGCATACGAATTCCACCTCACTTTGTCCGGATATGACTGGATGAAACCAGAAATATCCGTTTTCTTTTTTTTTTTTTTTTTGGCTTACTATATCCCAGATATTACTAAAGACACTGTGTTTGTGTTTTCTGGATATTATCGATGGATTATATTGTTTTGAATGTTTTTATCAGGGAACATTTAATTTTGTGCTTGGAAACACTAATTGGTTCCACATGGAGACACCAGTCTACACATTCGTTTTTTCTAGGGAGAAAGCTAGAATAACTGCGGTAAACAAACATGATGTTTCTGTTTGTATAGATGACATTTTATGCACTGGCTTAAGGAAAAGACTTTGTTTTACTCCAAAACCATTTTTACTGCGATTTTCCCGGTTCATTGCATACGAATTCCACCAAACTTAGTCCGGATATGACTGGATGAAACCAGAAATATCCGGTTGTGTTTTGGCTTACTACAACCCAGATATTGTGAAAGCTTCTGAGTTTATGTTTTCCGGATATTATCAACGGAATTTATGTTTTTGCATGTTATGTATCAGGGAACATTTAATTTTGTGCTGGGAAACACTAATTGGTTCCACATGGAGACACCAGCTCTACACATTCGTATTTTCTAGGGAGAAAGCTAGAGGAACTGCGGCAAACAAACATGATATTTCTGTTTGTATAGATGACATTTTATGTACTTTCCTAAAGAAAAGACTTTGCTTTTCTCCAAAACCATTTTTCCTGTGATAATCTCGATCCATTACATATGGATTCCACCCCCCCTTTGTCCGGATATAAGTGGATGAAACCAGAAATATCCGGTTGTGTTTTGTCTTACTATATCCCAGATATTGCTACAGCCTCAGTGTCTGTGTTTTCTCGATATTATCGATGGATTTTATTGTTTTGAATGTTTTTATCAGGGAACATTTAATTTTGTACCGTAGAAACACTAATTGGTTCCCCATGGAGACACCAGTAACACATTCCTATGTTCTAGGGAGAAAGCTTGAGGAACTGCAAATCGATATGATATGTCTGTTTGTATAGATGACATTTTATGCACTTGCGATGGAAAAGACTTTTTGCCTTTCTCTAAAACCATTTTTACTGTGATTTTGTTGGTCCATTGCATACGAATTCCAACCCACTTTGTCCGGATATGACTGGATGAAACCAGAAATATCCGGTTGTGTTTTGGCTAACTCAATCCCAGATATTGTGAAAGCTTCTGTATTGGTGTTCTCCGGATATTATGAACGGATTTTATGGTTTTGCATGTTTTTTATCAGGGAACATTTAATTTTGTACCGTAGAAACACTAATTGGTTCCACACGGAGACACCAGCTCTACACATTTGTATTTTCTAGGGAGAAAGCTAGAGGAACTGCGGCAAACAAACATGATATTTCTGTTTGTATAGATGACATTTTATGCACTTTCCTCAGAAAAAGACTTTACTTTTCTCCAAAACCATTTTTACTGTGATTTTCTCGGTCCATTGCATACGAATTCCACCTCACTTTGTCCGGATATGACTGGATGAAACCAGAAATATCCGTTATCTTTTTTTTTTTTTTTTTGGCTTACTATATCCCAGATATTACTAAAGACACTGTTTTTGTGTTTTCTGGATATTATCGATGGATTATATTGTTTTGAATGTTTTTATCAGGGAACATTTAATTTTGTGCTGGGAAACACTAATTGGTTCCACATGGAGACACCAGTCTACACATTCGTATTTTCTAGGGAGAAAGCTAGAATAACTGCGGTAAACAAACATGATGTTTCTGTTTGTATAGATGACATTTTATGCACTGGCTTAAGGAAAAGACTTTGTTTTACTCCAAAACCATTTTTACTGCGATTTTCCCGGTTCATTGCATACGAATTCCACCAAACTTAGTCCGGATATGACTGGATGAAACCAGAAATATCCGGTTGTGTTTTGGCTAACTCAATCCCAGATATCGCGACAGACTCTGTGTTTGTGTTTTCTGGACATTATCAACGGACTTTATTGTTTTGAATGTTTTTATCAGGGAACATTTAATTTTGTACCTTAGAAACACTAATTGGTTCAACATGGAGACACCAGTCTACACATTCGTATGTTCTAGGGAGAAAGTTAGAGGAACTGCGGCAAACAAACATGATATTTCTGTTTGTATACATGACATTTTATGCACTTGCATAACGAAAAAAACTTTGCATTTCTCCAAAACCATTTTTACTGTGATTTTCTCGGTCCATTGCATACGAATTCCACCAAACTTAGTCCTGATATGACTGGATGAAACCAGAAATATCCGGTTGTGTTTTGGCTTACTACAACCCAGATATTGTGAAAGCTTCTGAGTTTATGTTTTCCGAATATTATCAACGGAATTTATGTTTTTGCATGTTATTTATCAGGGAACATTTAATTTTGTGCTGGGAAACACTAATTGGTTCCACATGGAGACACCAGCTCTACACATTCGTATTTTCTAGGGAGAAAGCTAGAGGAACTGCGGCAAACAAACATCATATTTCTGTTTGTATAGATGACATTTTATGCACTTTCCTAAAGAAAAGACTTTGCTTTTCTCCAAAACCATTTTTCCTGTGATATTCTCGATCCATTACATATGAATTCCACCCCCCCTTTGTCCGGATATGAGTGGATGAAACCAGAAATATCCGGTTGTGTTTTGTCTTACTATATCCCAGATATTGCTACAGCCTCAGTGTCTGTGTTTTCTGGATATTATCGATGGATTTTATTGTTTTGAATGTTTTTATCAGGGAACATTTAATTTTGTACCGTAGAAACACTAATTGGTTCCCCATGGAGACACCAGTAACACATTCCTATGTTCTAGGGAGAAAGCTTGAGGAACTGCAAATCGATATGATATGTCTGTTTGTATAGATGACATTTTATGCACTTGCGATGGAAAAGACTTTTTGCCTTTCTCTAAAACCATTTTTACTGTGATTTTGTTGGTCCATTGCATACGAATTCCAACCCACTTTGTCCGGATATGACTGGATGAAACCAGAAATATCCGGTTGTGTTTTGGCTAACTCAATCCCAGATATTGTGAAAGCTTCTGTATTGGTGTTCTCCGGATATTATGAACGGATTTTATGGTTTTGCATGTTTTTTATCAGGGAACATTTAATTTTGTACCGTAGAAACACTAATTGGTTCCACACGGAGACACCAGCTCTACACATTCGTATTTTCTAGGGAGAAAGCTAGAGGAACTGCGGCAAACAAACATGATATTTCTGTTTGTATAGATGAATTTTATGCACTTTCCTAAGAAAAAGACTTTACTTTTCTCCAAAACCATTTTTACTGTGATTTTCTCGGTCCATTGCATACGAATTCCACCCCACTTTGTCCGGATATGACTGGATGAAACCAGAAATATCCGTTATCTTTTTTTTTTTTTGGCTTACTATATCCCAGATATTACTAAAGACACTGTGTTTGTGTTTTCTGGATATTATCGATGGATTATATTGTTTTGAATGTTTTTATCAGGGAACATTTAATTTTGTGCTGGGAAACACTAATTGGTTCCACATGGAGACACCAGTCTACACATTCGTATTTTCTAGGGAGAAAGCTAGAATAACTGCGGTAAACAAACATGATGTTTCTGTTTGTATAGATGACATTTTATGCACTGGCTTAAGGAAAAGACTTTGTTTTACTCCAAAACCATTTTTACTGCGATTTTCCCGGTTCATTGCATACGAATTCCACCAAACTTAGTCCGGATATGACTGGATGAAACCAGAAATATCCGGTTGTGTTTTGGCTAACTCAATCCCAGATATCGCGACAGACTCTGTGTTTGTGTTTTCTGGACATTATCAACGGACTTTATTGTTTTGAATGTTTTTATCAGGGAACATTTAATTTTGTACCTTAGAAACACTAATAGGTTCAACATGGAGACACCAGTATACACATTCGTATGTTCTAGGGAGAAAGTTAGAGGAACTGCGGCAAACAAACATGATATTTCTGTTTGTATACATGACATTTTATGCACTTGCATAACGAAAAAAACTTTGCTTTTCTCCAAAACCATTTTTACTGTGATTTTCTCGGTCCATTGCATACGAATTCCACCAAACTTAGTCCTAATATGACTGGATGAAACCAGAAATATCCGGTTGTGTTTTGGCTTACTACAACCCAGATATTGTGAAAGCTTCTGAGTTTATGTTTTCCGGATATTATCAACGGAATTTATGTTTTTGCATGTTATTTATCAGGGAACATTTAATTTTGTGCTGGGAAACACTAATTGGTTCCACATGGAGACACCAGCTCTACACATTCGTATTTTCTAGGGAGAAAGCTAGAGGAACTGCGGCAAACAAACATGATATTTCTGTTTGTATAGATGACATTTTATGCACTTTCCTAAAGAAAAGACTTTGCTTTTCTCCAAAACCATTTTTCCTGTGATATTCTTGATCCATTACATATGAATTCCACCCCCCCTTTGTCCGGATATAAGTGGATGAAACCAGAAATATCCGGTTGTGTTTTGTCTTACTATATCCCAGATATTGCTACAGCCTCAGTGTCTGTGTTTTCTCGATATTATCGATGGATTTTATTGTTTTGAATGTTTTTATCAGGGAACATTTAATTTTGTACCGTAGAAACACTAATTGGTTCCACATGGAGACACCAGTAACACATTCCTATGTTCTAGGGAGAAAGCTTGAGGAACTGCAAATCGATATGATATGTCTGTTTGTATAGATGACATTTTATGCACTTGCGATGGAAAAGACTTTTTGCCTTTCTCTAAAACCATTTTTACTGTGATTTTGTTGGTCCATTGCATACGAATTCCAACCCACTTTGTCCTGATATGACTGGATGAAACCAGAAATATCCGGTTGTGTTTTGGCTAACTCAATCCCAGATATTGTGAAAGCTTCTGTATTGGTGTTCTCCGGATATTATGAACGGATTTTATGGTTTTGCATGTTTTTTATCAGGGAACATTTAATTTTGTACCGTAGAAACACTAATTGGTTCCACACGGAGACACCAGCTCTACACATTTGTATTTTCTAGGGAGAAAGCTAGAGGAACTGCGGCAAACAAACATGATATTTCTGTTTGTATAGATGACATTTTATGCACTTTCCTAAGAAAAAGACTTTACTTTTCTCCAAAACCATTTTTACTGCGATTTTCCTGGTTCATTGCATACGAATTCCACCAAACTTAGTCCGGATATGACTGGATGAAACCAGAAATATCCGGTTGTGTTTTGGCTAACTCAATCCCAGATATTGGGATGGACTCTGTGTTTGTGTTTTCTGGACATTATCAACGGACTTTATTGTTTTGAATGTTTTTATCAGGGAACATTTAATTTTGTGCTGGGAAACACTAATTGGTTCCACATGGAGACACCAGTCTACACATTCGTATTTTCTAGGGAGAAAGCTAGAATAACTGCGGTAAACAAACATGATGTTTCTGTTTGTATAGATGACATTTTATGCACTGGCTTAAGGAAAAGACTTTGTTTTACTCCAAAACCATTTTTACTGCGATTTTCCCGGTTCATTGCATACGAATTCCACCAAACTTAGTCCGGATATGACTGGATGAAACCAGAAATATCCGGTTGTGTTTTGGCTAACTCAATCCCAGATATCGCGACAGACTCTGTGTTTGTGTTTTCTGGACATTATCAACGGACTTTATTGTTTTGAATGTTTTTATCAGGGAACATTTAATTTTGTACCTTAGAAACACTAATTGGTTCAACATGGAGACACCAGTCTACACATTCGTATGTTCTAGGGAGAAAGTTAGAGGAACTGCGGCAAACAAACATGATATTTCTGTTTGTATACATGACATTTTATGCACTTGCATAACGAAAAAAACTTTGCTTTTCTCCAAAACCATTTTTACTGTGATTTTCTCGGTCCATTGCATACGAATTCCACCTCGCTTTGTCCGGATATGACTGGATGAAACCAGAAATATCCGGTTGTGTTTTGGCTTACTACAACCCAGATATTGTGAAAGCCTCTGTGTTTATGTTTTCCGGATATTATCAAGGGAATTTATGTTTTTGCATGTTATTTATCAGGGAACATTTAATTTTGTGCTGGGAAACACTAATTGGTTCCACATGGAGACACCAGCTCTACACATTCGTATTTTCTAGGGAGAAAGCTAGAGGAACTGCGGCAAACAAACATGATATTTCTGTTTGTATAGATGACATTTTATGCACTTTCCTAAAGAAAAGACTTTGCTTTTCTCCAAAACCATTTTTCCTGTGATATTCTCGATCCATTACATATGAATTCCACCCCACTTTGTCCGGATATGAGTGGATGAAACCAGAAATATCCGGTTGTGTTTTGTCTTACTATATCCCAGATATTGCTACAGCCTCAGTGTCTGTGTTTTCTGGATATTATCGATGGATTTTATTGTTTTGAATGTTTTTATCAGGGAACCTTTAATTTTGTACCGTAGAAATACAATTTGGTTCCACATGGAGACACCAGTAACACATTCCTATGTTCTAGGGAGAAAGCTTGAGGAACTGCAAATCGATATGATATGCCTGTTTGTATAGATGACATTTTATGCACTTGCGATGGAAAAGACTTTTTGCCTTTCTGTAAAACCATTTTTACTGAGATTTTGTTGGTCCATTGCATACGAATTCCAACCCACTTTGTCCGGATATGACTGGATGAAACCAGAAATATCCGGTTGTGTTTTGGCTTACTACAACCCAGATATTGTGAAAGCCTCTGTGTTTATGTTTCCGGATATTATCAACGGAATTTATGTTTTTGCATGTTATTTATCAGGGAACTTTTAATTTTGTGCTGGGAAACACTAATTGGTTCCACACGGAGACACCAGCTCTACACATTTGTATTTTCTAGGGAGAAAGCTAGAGGAACTGCGGCAAACAAACATGATATTTCTGTTTGTATAGATGACATTTTATGCACTTTCCTAACAAAAAGACTTTACTTTTCTCCAAAACCATTTTTACTGTGATTTTCTCGGTCCATTGCATACGAATTCCACCTCACTTTGTCCGGATATGACTGGATGAAACCAGAAATATCCGTTTTCTTTTTTTTTGGCTTACTATATCCCAGATATTACTACACTCTGTGTTTGTGTTTTCTGGATATTATCGATGGATTATATTGTTTTGAATGTTTTTATCAGGGAACATTTAATTTTGTGCTGGGAAACACTAATTGGTTCCACATGGAGACACCAGTCTACACATTCGTATTTTCTAGGGAGAAAGCTAGAATAACTGCGGTAAACAAACATGATGTTTCTGTTTGTATAGATGACATTTTATGCACTGGCTTAAGGAAAAGACTTTGTTTTACTCCAAAACCATTTTTACTGCGATTTTCCCGGTTCATTGCATACGAATTCCACCAAACTTAGTCCGGATATGACTGGATGAAACCAGAAATATCCGGTTGTGTTTTGGCTAACTCAATCCCAGATATTGCGACGGACTCTGTGTTTGTGTTTTCTGGACATTATCAACGGACTTTATTGTTTTGAATGTTTTTATCAGGGAACATTTAATTTTGTACCTTAGAAACACTAATAGGTTCAACATGGAGACACCAGTCTACACATTCGTATGTTCTAGGGAGAAAGTTAGAGGAACTGCGGCAAACAAACATGATATTTCTGTTTGTATACATGACATTTTATGCACTTGCATAACGAAAAAAACTTTGCTTTTCTCCAAAACCATTTTTACTGTGATTTTCTCGGTCCATTGCATACGAATTCCACCTCGCTTTGTCCGGATATGACTGGATGAAACCAGAAATATCCGGTTGTGTTTTGGCTTACTACAACCCAGATATTGTGAAAGCCTCTGTGTTTATGTTTTCCGGATATTATCAACGGAATTTATGTTTTTGCATGTTATTTATCAGGGAACATTTAATTTTGTGCTGGGAAACACTAATTGGTTCCACATGGAGACACCAGCTCTACACATTCGTATTTTCTAGGGAGAAAGCTAGAGGAACTGCGGCAAACAAACATGATATTTCTGTTTGTATAGATGACATTTTATGCACTTTCCTAAAGAAAAGACTTTGCTTTTCTCCAAAACCATTTTTCCTGTGATATTCTCGATCCATTACATATGAATTCCACCCCACTTTGTCCGGATATGAGTGGATGAAACCAGAAATATCCGGTTGTGTTTTGTCTTACTATATCCCAGATATTGCTACAGCCTCAGTGTCTGTGTTTTCTGGATATTATCGATGGATTTTATTGTTTTGAATGTTTTTATCAGGGAACATTTAATTTTGTACCGTAGAAACACTAATTGGTTCCACACGGAGACACCAGCTCTACACATTTGTATTTTCTAGGGAGAAAGCTAGAGGAACTGCGGCAAACAAACATGATATTTCTGTTTGTATAGATGACATTTTATGCACTTTCCTAAGAAAAAGACTTTACTTTTCTCCAAAACCATTTTTACTGTGATTTTCTCGGTCCATTGCATACGAATTCCACCTCACTTTGTCCGGATATGACTGGATGAAACCAGAAATACCCGTTTTCTTTTTTTTTTGGCTTACTATATCCCAGATATTACTACACTCTGTGTTTGTGTTTTCTGGATATTATCGATGGATTATATTGTTTTGAATGTTTTTATCAGGGAACACTTAATTTTGTGCTGGAAAACACTAATTGGTTCCACATGGAGACACCAGTCTACACATTCGTATTTTCTAGGGAGAAAGCTAGAATAACTGCGGTAAACAAACATGATGTTTCTGTTTGTATAGATGACATTTTATGCACTGGCTTAAGGAAAAGACTTTGTTTTACTCCAAAACCATTTTTACTGTGATTTTCCCGGTTCATTGCATACGAATTCCACCAAACTTAGTCCGGATATGACTGGATGAAACCAGAAATATCCGGTTGTGTTTTGGCTAACTCAATCCCAGATATTGTGAAAGCTTCTGTATTGGTGTTTTCCGGATATTATCAACGGATTTTATGGATTTGCATGTTTTTTATCAGGGAACATTTAATTTTGTACCTTAGAAACACTAATAGGTTCAACATGGAGACACCAGTCTACACATTCGTATGTTCTAGGGAGAAAGTTAGAGGAACTGCGGCAAACAAACATGATATTTCTGTTTGTATACATGACATTTAATGCACTTGCATAACGAAAAAAACTTTGCTTTTCTCCAAAACCATTTTTACTGTGATTTTCTCGGTCCATTGCATCCGAATTCCACCTCGCTTTGTCCGGATATGACTGGATGAAACCAGAAATATCCGGTTGTGTTTTGGCTTACTACAACCCAGATATTGTGAAAGCCTCTGTGTTTATGTTTTCCGGATATTATCAAGGGAATTTATGTTTTTGCATGTTATTTATCAGGGAACATTTAATTTTGTGCTGGGAAACACTAATTGGTTCCACATGGAGACACCAGCTCTACACATTCGTATTTTCTAGGGAGAAAGCTAGAGGAACTGCGGCAAACAAACATGATATTTCTGTTTGTATAGATGACATTTTATGCACTTTCCTAAAGAAAAGACTTTGCTTTTCTACAAAACCATTTTTCCTGTGATATTCTCGATCCATTACATATGAATTCCACCCCACTTTGTCCGGATATGACTGGATGAAACCAGAAATATCCGGTTGTGTTTTGTCTTACTATATCGCAGATATTGCTACAGCCTCAGTGTCTGTGTTTTCTGGATATTATCGATGGATTTTATTGTTTTGAATGTTTTTATCAGGGAACCTTTAATTTTGTACCGTAGAAATACAATTTGGTTCCACATGGAGACACCAGTAACACATTCCTATGTTCTAGGGAGAAAGCTTGAGGAACTACAAATCGATATGATATGTCTGTTTGTATAGATGACATTTTATGCACTTGCGATGGAAAAGACATTTTGCCTTTCTCTAAAACCATTTTTACTGTGATTTTGTTGGTCCATTGCATACGAATCCCAACCCACTTTGTCCGGATATGACTGGATGAAACCAGAAATATCCGGTTGTGTTTTGGCTTACCTCAACCCAGATATTCTGAAAGCTTCTGTGTTTATGTTTCCGGATATTATCAACGGAATTTATGTTTTTGCATGTTATTTATCAGAGAACATTTAATTTTGTGCTGGGAAACACTAATTTGTTCCACACGGAGACACCAGCTCTACACATTTGTATTTTCTAGGGAGAAAGCTAGAGGAACTGCGGCAAACAAACATGATATTTCTGTTTGTATAGATGACATTTTATGCACTTTCCTAACAAAAAGACTTTACTTTTCTCCAAAACCATTTTTACTGTGATTTTCTCGGTCCATTGCATACGAATTCCACCTCACTTTGTCCGGATATGACTGGATGAAACCAGAAATATCCGTTTTCTTTTTTTTGGCTTACTATATCCCAGATATTACTACACTCTGTGTTTGTGTTTTCTGGATATTATCGATGGATTATATTGTTTTGAATGTTTTTATCAGGGAACATTTAATTTTGTGCTGGGAAACACTAATTGGTTCCACATGGAGACACCAGTCTACACATTCGTATTTTCTAGGGAGAAAGCTAGAATAACTGCGGTAAACAAACATGATGTTTCTGTTTGTATAGATGACATTTTATGCACTGGCTTAAGGAAAAGACTTTGTTTTACTCCAAAACCATTTTTACTGCGATTTTCCCGGTTCATTGCATACGAATTCCACCAAACTTAGTCCGGATATGACTGGATGAAACCAGAAATATCCGGTTGTGTTTTGGCTAACTCAATCCCAGATATTGCGACGGACTCTGTGTTTGTGTTTTCTGGACATTATCAACGGACTTTATTGTTTTGAATGTTTTTATCAGGGAACATTTAATTTTGTACCTTAGAAACACTAATAGGTTCAACATGGAGACACCAGTCTACACATTCGTATGTTCTAGGGAGAAAGTTAGAGGAACTGCGGCAAACAAACATGATATTTCTGTTTGTATACATGACATTTTATGCACTTGCATAACGAAAAAAACTTTGCTTTTCTCCAAAACCATTTTTACTGTGATTTTCTCGGTCCATTGCATACGAATTCCACCTCGCTTTGTCCGGATATGACTGGATGAAACCAGAAATATCCGGTTGTGTTTTGGCTTACTACAACCCAGATATTGTGAAAGCCTCTGTGTTTATGTTTTCCGGATATTATCAACGGAATTTATGTTTTTGCATGTTATTTATCAGGGAACATTTAATTTTGTGCTGGGAAACACTAATTGGTTCCACATGGAGACACCAGCTCTACACATTCGTATGTTCTAGGGAGAAAGCTAGAGGAACTGCGGCAAACAAACATGATATTTCTGTTTGTATAGATGACATTTTATGCACTTTCCTAAAGAAAAGACTTTGCTTTTCTCCAAAACCATTTTTCCTGTGATATTCTCGATCCATTACATATGAATTCCACCCCACTTTGTCCGGATATGAGTGGATGAAACCAGAAATATCCGGTTGTGTTTTGTCTTACTATATCCCAGATATTGCTACAGCCTCAGTGTCTGTGTTTTCTGGATATTATCGATGGATTTTATTGTTTTGAATGTTTTTATCAGGGAACATTTAATTTTGTACCGTAGAAACACTAATTGGTTCCACACGGAGACACCAGCTCTACACATTTGTATTTTCTAGGGAGAAAGCTAGAGGAACTGCGGCAAACAAACATGATATTTCTGTTTGTATAGATGACATTTTATGCACTTTCCTAAGAAAAAGACTTTACTTTTCTCCAAAACCATTTTTACTGTGATTTTCTCGGTCCATTGCATACGAATTCCACCTCACTTTGTCCGGATATGACTGGATGAAACCAGAAATACCCGTTTTCTTTTTTTTTTGGCTTACTATATCCCAGATATTACTACACTCTGTGTTTGTGTTTTCTGGATATTATCGATGGATTATATTGTTTTGAATGTTTTTATCAGGGAACACTTAATTTTGTGCTGGAAAACACTAATTGGTTCCACATGGAGACACCAGTCTACACATTCGTATTTTCTAGGGAGAAAGCTAGAATAACTGCGGTAAACAAACATGATGTTTCTGTTTGTATAGATGACATTTTATGCACTGGCTTAAGGAAAAGACTTTGTTTTACTCCAAAACCATTTTTACTGTGATTTTCCCGGTTCATTGCATACGAATTCCACCAAACTTAGTCCGGATATGACTGGATGAAACCAGAAATATCCGGTTGTGTTTTGGCTAACTCAATCCCAGATATTGTGAAAGCTTCTGTATTGGTGTTTTCCGGATATTATCAACGGATTTTATGGATTTGCATGTTTTTTATCAGGGAACATTTAATTTTGTACCTTAGAAACACTAATAGGTTCAACATGGAGACACCAGTCTACACATTCGTATGTTCTAGGGAGAAAGTTAGAGGAACTGCGGCAAACAAACATGATATTTCTGTTTGTATACATGACATTTAATGCACTTGCATAACGAAAAAAACTTTGCTTTTCTCCAAAACCATTTTTACTGTGATTTTCTCGGTCCATTGCATCCGAATTCCACCTCGCTTTGTCCGGATATGACTGGATGAAACCAGAAATATCCGGTTGTGTTTTGGCTTACTACAACCCAGATATTGTGAAAGCCTCTGTGTTTATGTTTTCCGGATATTATCAAGGGAATTTATGTTTTTGCATGTTATTTATCAGGGAACATTTAATTTTGTGCTGGGAAACACTAATTGGTTCCACATGGAGACACCAGCTCTACACATTCGTATTTTCTAGGGAGAAAGCTAGAGGAACTGCGGCAAACAAACATGATATTTCTGTTTGTATAGATGACATTTTATGCACTTTCCTAAAGAAAAGACTTTGCTTTTCTACAAAACCATTTTTCCTGTGATATTCTCGATCCATTACATATGAATTCCACCCCACTTTGTCCGGATATGACTGGATGAAACCAGAAATATCCGGTTGTGTTTTGTCTTACTATATCGCAGATATTGCTACAGCCTCAGTGTCTGTGTTTTCTGGATATTATCGATGGATTTTATTGTTTTGAATGTTTTTATCAGGGAACCTTTAATTTTGTACCGTAGAAATACAATTTGGTTCCACATGGAGACACCAGTAACACATTCCTATGTTCTAGGGAGAAAGCTTGAGGAACTACAAATCGATATGATATGTCTGTTTGTATAGATGACATTTTATGCACTTGCGATGGAAAAGACTTTTTGCCTTTCTCTAAAACCATTTTTACTGTGATTTTGTTGGTCCATTGCATACGAATCCCAACCCACTTTGTCCGGATATGACTGGATGAAACCAGAAATATCCGGTTGTGTTTTGGCTTACCTCAACCCAGATATTCTGAAAGCTTCTGTGTTTATGTTTCCGGATATTATCAACGGAATTTATGTTTTTGCATGTTATTTATCAGAGAACATTTAATTTTGTGCTGGGAAACACTAATTTGTTCCACACGGAGACACCAGCTCTACACATTTGTATTTTCTAGGGAGAAAGCTAGAGGAACTGCGGCAAACAAACATGATATTTCTGTTTGTATAGATGACATTTTATGCACTGGCTTAAGGAAAAGACTTTGTTTTACTCCAAAACCATTTTTACTGCGATTTTCCCGGTTCATTGCATACGAATTCCACCAAACTTAGTCCGGATATGACTGGATGAAACCAGAAATATCCGGTTGTGTTTTGGCTAAATCAATCCCAGATATTGCGACGGACTCTGTGTTTGTGTTTTCTGGACATTATCAACGGACTTTATTGTTTTGAATGTTTTTATCGGGGAACATTTAATTTTGTGCTGGGAAACACTAATTGGTTCCACATGGAGACACCAGCTCTACACATTCGTATGTTCTAGGGAGAAAGCTAGAGGAACTGCGGCAAACAAACATGATATTTCTGTTTGTATAGATGACATTGTATGCACTTTCCTAAAGAAAAGACTTTGCTTTTCTCCAAAACCATTTTTCCTGTGATATTCTCGATCCATTACATATGAATTCCACCCCACTTTGTCCGGATATGAGTGGATGAAACCAGAAATATCCGGTTGTGTTTTGTCTTACTATATCCCAGATATTGCTACAGCCTCAGTGTCTGTGTTTTCTGGATATTATCGATGGATTTTATTGTTTTGAATGTTTTTATCAGGGAACCTTTAATTTTGTACCGTAGAAATACAATTTGGTTCCACATGGAGACACCAGTAACACATTCCTATGTTCTAGGGAGAAAGCTTGAGGAACTGCAAATCGATATGATATGTCTGTTTGTATAGATGACATTTTATGCACTTGCGATGGAAAAGACTTTTTGCCTTTCTCTAAAACCATTTTTACTGTGATTTTGTTGGTCCATTGCATACGAATTCCAACCCACTTTGTCCGGATATGAGTGGATGAAACCAGAAATATCCGGTTGTGTTTTGGCTTACTACAACCCAGATATTGTGAAAGCTTCTGTGTTTATGTTTCCGGATATTATCAACGGAATTTATGTTTTTGCATGTTATTTATCAGGGAACATTTAATTTTGTGCTGGGAAACACTAATTGGTTCCACACGGAGACACCAGCTCTACACATTTGTATTTTCTAGGGAGAAAGCTAGAGGAACTGCGGCAAACAAACATGATATTTCTGTTTGTATAGATGACATTTTATGCACTTTTCTAACAAAAAGACTTTACTTTTCTCAAAAACCATTTTTACTGTGATTTTCTCGGTCCATTGCATACGAATTCCACCTCACTTTGTCCGGATATGACTGGATGAAACCAGAAATATCCGTTTTCTTTTTTTTGGCTTACTATATCCCAGATATTACTACAGACTCTGTGTTTGTGTTTTCTGGATATTATCGATGGATTATATTGTTTTGAATGTTTATATCAGGCAACACTTAATTTTGTGCTGGGAAACACTAATTGTTTGCACATGGAGACACCAGTCTACACATTCGTATTTTCTAGGGAGAAAGCTAGAATAACTGCGGTAAACAAACATGATATTTCTGTTTGTATAGATGACATTTTATGCACTGGCTTAAGGAAAAGACTTTGTTTTACTCCAAAACCATTTTTACTGCGATTTTCCCGGTTCATTGCATACGAATTCCACCAAACTTAGTCCGGATATGACTGGATGAAACCAGAAATATCCGGTTGTGTTTTGGCTAACTCAATCCCAGATATTGCGACGGACTCTGTGTTTGTGTTTTCTGGACATTATCAACGGACTTTATTGTTTTGAATGTTTTTATCAGGGAACATTTAATTTTGTACCTTAGAAACACTAATAGGTTCAACATGGAGACACCAGTCTACACATTCGTATGTTCTAGGGAGAAAGTTAGAGGAACTGCGGCAAACAAACATGATATTTCTGTTTGTATACATGACATTTTATGCACTTGCATAACGAAAAAAACTTTGCTTTTCTCCAAAACCATTTTTACTGTGATTTTCTCGGTCCATTGCATACGAATTCCACCTCGCTTTGTCCGGATATGACTGGATGAAACCAGAAATATCCGGTTGTGTTTTGGCTTACTACAACCCAGATATTGTGAAAGCCTCTGTGTTTATGTTTTCCGGATATTATCAACGGAATTTATGTTTTTGCATGTTATTTATCAGGGAACATTTAATTTTGTGCTGGGAAACACTAATTGGTTCCACATGGAGACACCAGCTCTACACATTCGTATTTTCTAGGGAGAAAGCTAGAGGAACTGCGGCAAACAAACATGATATTTCTGTTTGTATAGATGACATTTTATGCACTTTCCTAAAGAAAAGACTTTGCTTTTCTCCAAAACCATTTTTCCTGTGATATTCTCGATCCATTACATATGAATTCCACCCCACTTTGTCCGGATATGAGTGGATGAAACCAGAAATATCCGGTTGTGTTTTGTCTTACTATATCCCAGATATTGCTACAGCCTCAGTGTCTGTGTTTTCTGGATATTATCGATGGATTTTATTGTTTTGAATGTTTTTATCAGGGAACATTTAATTTTGTACCGTAGAAACACTAATTGGTTCCCCATGGAGACACCAGTAACACATTCCTATGTTCTAGGGAGAAAGCTTGAGGAACTGCAAATCGATATGATGTGTCTGTTTGTATAGATGACATTTTATGCACTTGCGATGGAAAAGACTTTTTGCCTTTCTCTAAAACCATTTTTACTGTGATTTTGTTGGTCCATTGCGTAGGAATTCCAACCCACTTTGTCCGAATATGACTGGATGAAACCAGAAATATCCGGTTGTGTTTTTGCTAACTCAATCCCAGATATTGTGAAAGCTTCTGTATTTGTGTTCTCCGGATATTATGAACGGATTTTATGGTTTTGCATGTTTTTTATCAGGGAACACTTAATTTTGTACCGTAGAAACACTAATTGGTTCCACACGGAGACACCAGCTCTACACATTTGTATTTTCTAGGGAGAAAGCTAGAGGAACTGCCGCAAACAAACATGATATTTCTGTTTTTATAGATGACATTTTATGCACTTTACTAAGAAAAAGACTTTACTTTTCTCCAAAACCATTTTTACTGTGATTTTCTCAGTCCATTGCATATGAATTCCACCTCATTTGTCCGGATATGAGTGGATGAAACCAGAAATATCCGTTTCCTTTTTTTTGGCTTACTATATCCCAGATATTACTACAGACTCAGTGACTGTGTTTTCTGGATGTTATTGATGGATTATATTGTTTTGAATGTTTTTATCAGGGAACATTTAATTTTGTGCTGGGAAACACTAATTGGTTCCACATGGAGACACCAGTCTACACATTCGTATTTTCTAGGGAGAAAGCTAGAATAACTGCGGCAAACAAACATGATATTTCTGTTTGTATAGATGACATTTTATGCACTTTCCTAAAGGAAAGACTTTGCTTTTCTCTAAAACCATTTTTCCTGTGATATTCTCGGTCCATTACATATGAATTCCACCCCACTTTGTCCAGATATGAGTGGATGAAACCAGAAATATCCGGTTGTGTTTTGTCTTACTATATCCCAGATATTGCTACAGCCTCAGTGTCTGTGTTTTCTGGATATTATCGATGGATTTTATTGTTTTGAATGTTTTTATCAGGGAACATTTAATTTTGTACCGTAGAAACACTAATTGGTTCCACATTGAGACACCAGTAACACATTCCTATGTTCTAGGGAGAAAGCTTGAGGAACTGCAAATCGATATGATATGTCTGTTTGTATAGATGACATTTTATGCACTTGCGATGGAAAAGACTTTTTGCCTTTCTCTAAAACCATTTTTACTGTGATTTTGTTGGTCCATTGCGTACGAATTCCAACCCACTTTGTCCGGATATGACTGGATGAAACCAGAAATATCCGGTTGTGTTTTGGCTAACTCAATCCCAGATATTGTGAAAGCTTCTGTATTTGTGTTCTCCGGATATTATGAACGGATTTTATGGTTTTGCATGTTTTTTATCAGGGAACATTTAATTTTGTACCGTAGAAACACTAATTGGTTCCACACGGAGACACCAGTAACACATTCCTATGTTGTAGGGAGAAAGCTTGAGGAACTGCAAATCGATATGATATGTCTGTTTGTATAGATGACATTTTATGCACTTGCGATGGAAAAGACTTTTTGCCTTTCTCTAAAACCATTTTTACTGCGATTTTGTTGGTCCATTGCATACGAATTCCAACCCACTTTGTCCGGATATGACTGGATGAAACCAGAAATATCCGGTTGTGTTTTGGCTAACTCAATCCCAGATATTGTGAAAGCTTCTGTATTTGTGTTCTCCGGATATTATGAACGGATTTTATGGTTTTGCATGTTTTTTATCAGGGAACATTTAATTTTGTACCGTAGAAACACTAATTGGTTCCACACGGAGACACCAGCTCTACACATTTGTATTTTCTAGGGAGAAATCTAGAGGAACTGCGGCAAACAAACATGATATTTCTGTTTGTATACATGACTTTTTATGCACTTTCCTAAGAAAAAGACTTTACTTTTCTCCAAAACCATTTTTACTGTGATTTTCTCGGTCCATTGCATACGAATTCCACCTCACTTTGTCCGGATATGACTGGATGAAACCAGAAATATCCGTTTTCTTTTTTTTTTTTTGCTTACTATATCCCAGATATTACTACAGACTCTGTGTTTGTGTTTTCTGGATATTATCGATGGATTATATTGTTTTGAATGTTTATATCAGGCAACACTTAATTTTGTGCTGGGAAACACTAATTGTTTGCACATGGAGACACCAGTCTACACATTCTTATTTTCTAGGGAGAAAGCTAGAATAACTGCGGTAAACAAACATGATGTTTCTGTGTGTATAGATGACATTTTATGCACTGGCTTAAGGAAAAGACTTTGTTTTACTCCAAAACCATTTTTACTGCGATTTTCCCGGTTCATTGCATACGAATTCCACCAACCTTAGTCCGGATATGACTGGATGAAACCAGAAATATCCGGTTGTGTTTTGGCTAACTCAATCCCAGATATTGCGACGGACTCTGTGTTTGTGTTTTCTGGACATTATCAACGGACTTTATTGTTTTGAATGCTTTTATCAGGGATCATTTAATTTTGTACCTTAGAAACACTAATAGGTTCAACATGGAGACACCAGTCTACACATTCGTATGTTCTAGGGAGAAAGTTAGAGGAACTGCGGCAAACAAACATGATATTTCTGTTTGTATACATGACATTTTATGCACTTGCATAACGAAAAAAACTTTGCTTTTCTCCAAAACCATTTTTACTGTGATTTTCTCGGTCCATTGCATACAAATTCCACCTCGCTTTGTCCGGATATGACTGGATGAAACCAGAAATATCCGGTTGTGTTTTGGCTTACTACAACCCAGATATTGTGAAAGCCTCTGTGTTTATGTTTTCCGGATATTATCAACGGAATTTATGTTTTTGCATGTTATTTATCAGGGAACATTTAATTTTGTGCTGGGAAACACTAATTGGTTCCACATGGAGACACCATCTCTACACATTCATATTTTCTAGGGAGAAAGCTAGAGGAACTGCGGCAAACAAACATGATATTTCTGTTTGTATAGATGACATTTTATGCACTTTCTTAAAGAAAAGACTTTGCTTTTCTCCAAAACCATTTTTCCTGTGATTTTCTCGATCCATTACATATGAATTCCACCCCACTTTGTCCGGATATGAGTGGATGAAACCAGAAATATCCGGTTGTGTTTTGTCTTACTATATCCCAGATATTGCTACAGCCTCAGTGTCTGTGTTTTCTGGATATTATCGATGGATTTTATTGTTTTGAATGTTTTTATCAGGGAACATTTAATTTTGTACCGTAGAAACACTAATTGGTTCCCCATGGAGACACCAGTAACACATTCCTATGTTCTAGGGAGAAAGCTTGAGGAACTGCAAATCGATATGATATGTCTGTTTGTATAGATGACATTTTATGCACTTGCGATGGAAAAGACTTTTTGCCTTTCTCTAAAACCATTTTTACTGTGATTTTGTTGGTCCATTGCATACGAATTCCAACCCACTTTGTCCGAATATGACTGGATGAAACCAGAAATATCCGGTTGTGTTTTGGCTAACTCAATCCCAGATATTGTGAAAGCTTCTGTATTTGTGTTCTCCGGATATTATGAACGGATTTTATGGTTTTGCATGTTTTTTATCAGGGAACATTTAATTTTGTGCTGGGAAACACTAATTGGTTCCACATGGAGACACCAGCTCTACGCATTCGTATTTTCTAGGGAGAAAGCTAGAATAACTGCGGTAAAGAAACATAATGTTTCTGTTTGTATAGATGACATTTTATGCACTGGCTTAAGGAAAAGACTTTGTTTTACTCCAAAACCATTTTTACTGCGATTTTCCCGGTTCATTGCCTACGAATTCCACCAACCTTAGTCCGGATATGACTGGATGAAACCAGAAATATCCGGTTGTGTTTTGGCTAACTCAATCCCAGATATTGCGACGGACTCTGTGTTTGTGTTTTCTGGACATTATCAATGGACTTTATTGTTTTGAATGTTTTTATCAGGGAACATTTACTTTTGTGCTGGGAAACACTAATTGGTTCCACATGGAGACACCAGTCTACACATTCGTAATTTCTAGGGAGAAAGCTAGAATAACTGCGGTAAACAAACATGATATTTCTGTTTGTATAGATGACATTTTATGCACTGGCTTAAGGAAAAGACTTTGTTTTACTCCAAAACCATTTTTGCTGCGATTTTCCTGGTTCATTGCATACGAATTCCACCAAACTTAGTCCGGATATGACTGGATGAAACCAGAAATATCCGGTTGTGTTTTGGCTAACTCAATCCCAGATATTGCGACGGACTCTGTGTTTGTGTTTTCTGGACATTATCAACGGACTTTATTGTTTTGAATGTTTTTATCAGGGAACATTTAATTTTGTACCTTAGAAACACTAATAGGTTCAACATGGAGACACCAGTCTACACATTCGTATGTTCTAGGGAGAAAGTTAGAGGAACTGCGGCAAACAAACATGATATTTCTGTTTGTATACATGACATTTTATGCACTTGCATAACGAAAAAAACTTTGCTTTTCTCCAAAACCATTTTTACTGTGATTTTCTCGGTCCATTGCATACGAATTCCACCTCGCTTTGTCCGGATATGACTGGATGAAACCAGAAATATCCGGTTGTGTTTTGGCTTACTACAACCCAGATATTGTGAAAGCCTCTGTGTTTATGTTTTCCGGATATTATCAACGGAATTTATGTTTTTGCATGTTATTTATCAGGGAACACTTAATTTTGTGCTGGGAAACACTAATTGGTTCCACATGGAGACACCAGTCTACACATTCGTATTTTCTAGGGAGAAAGCTAGAATAACTGCGGTAAACAAACATGATATTTCTGTTTGTATAGATGACATTTTATGCACTGGCTTAAGGAAAAGACTTTGTTTTACTCCAAAACCATTTTTACTGCGATTTTCCCGGTTCATTGCATACGAATTCCACCAAACTTAGTCCGGATATGACTGGATGAAACCAGAAATATCCGGTTGTGTTTTGGCTAACTCAATCCCAGATATTGCGACGGACTCTGTGTTTGTGTTTTCAGGACATTATCAACGGAGTTTATTGTTTTGAATGTTTTTATCAGGGAACATTTAATTTTGTACCTTAGAAACACGAATAGGTTCAACATGGAGACACCAGTATACACATTCTTATGTTCTAGGGAGAAAGTTAGAGGAACTGTGGCAAACAAACATGATATTTCTGTTTGTATACATGACATTTTATGCACTTTCCTAAAGAAAAGACTTTGCTTTTCTCCAAAACCATTTTTCCTGTGATATTCTCGATCCATTACATATGAATTCCACCCCACTTTGTCCAGATATGTGTGGATGAAACCAGAAATATCCGGTTGTGTTTTGTCTTACTATATCCCAGATATTGCTACAGCCTCAGTGTCTGTGTTTTCTGGATATTATCGATGGATTTTATTGTTTTGAATATTTTTATCAGGGAACATTTAATTTTGTACCGTAGAAACACTAATTGGTTCCACATGGAGACACCAGTAACACATTCCTATGTTCTAGGGAGAAAGCTTGAGGAACTGCAAATCGATATGATATGTCTGTTTGTATAGATGACATTTTATGCAATTGCGATGGAAAAGACTTTTTGCCTTTCTCTAAAACCATTTTTACTGTGATTTTGTTGGTCCATTGCATACGAATTCCAACCCACTTTGTCCGGATATGACTGGATGAAACCAGAAATATCCGGTTGTGTTTTGGCTAACTCAATCCCAGATATTGTGAAAGCTTCTGTATTTGTGTTCTCCGGATATTATGAACAGATTTTATGGTTTTGCATGTTTTTTATCAGGGAACATTTAATTTTGTACCGTAGAAACACTAATTGGTTCCACACGGAGACACCAGCTCTACACATTTGTATTTTCTAGGGAGAAAGCTAGAGGAACTGCGGCAAACAAACATGATATTTCTGTTTGTATAGATGACATTTTATGCACTTTCCTAACAAAAAGACTTTACTTTTCTCCAAAACCATTTTTACTGTGATTTTCTCGGTCCATTGCATACGAATTCCACCTCGCTTTGTCCGGATATGACTGGATGAAACCAGAAATATCCGGTTGTGTTTTGGCTTACTACAACCCAGATATTGTGAAAGCCTCTGTGTTTATGTGTTCCGGATATTATCAATGGAATTTATGTTTTTGCATGTTATTTATCAGGGAACATTTAATTTTGTGCTGGGAAACACTAATTGGTTCCACATGGAGACACCAGCTCTACACATTCGTATGTTCTAGGGAGAAAGCTAGAGGAACTGCGGCAAACAAACATGATATTTCTGTTTGTATAGATTACATTTTATGCACTTTCCTAAAGAAAAGACTTTGCTTTTCTCCAAAACCATTTTTCCTGTGATATTCTCGATCCATTACATATGAATTCCACCCCACTTTGTCCGGATATGAGTGGATGAAACCAGAAATATCCGGTTGTGTTTTGTCTTACTATATCCCAGATATTGCTACAGCCTCAGTGTCTGGGTTTTCTGGATATTATCGATGGATTTTATTGTTTTGAATGTTTTTATCAGGGAACATTTAATTTTGTACCGTAGAAACACTAATTGGTTCCACATGGAGACACCAGTAACACATTCCTATGTTCTAGGGAGAAAGCTTGAGGAACTGCAAATCGATATGGTATGTCTGTTTGTATAGATGACATTTTATGCACTTGCGATGGATAAGACTTTTTGCCTTTCTCTAAAACCATTTTTACTGTGATTTTGTTGGTCCATTGCATACGAATTCCAACCCACTTTGTCCGGATATGACTGGATGAAACCAGAAATATCCGGTTGTGTTTTGGCTAACTCAATCCCAGATATTGTGAAAGCTTCTGTATTGGTGTTCTCCGGATATTATGAACGGATTTTATGGTTTTGCATGTTTTTTATCAGGGAACATTTAATTTTGTACCGTAGAAACACTAATTGGTTCCACACGGAGACACCAGCTCTACACATTCGTATTTTCTAGGGAGAAAGCTAGAGGAACTGCGGCAAACAAACATCATATTTCTGTTTGTATAGATGACATTTTATGCACTTTCCTAAGAAAAAGACTTTACTTTTCTCCAAAACCATTTTTACTGTGATTTTCTCGGTCCATTGCATACGAATTCCACCTCACTTTGTCCGAATATGACTGGATGAAACCAGAAATATCTGTTTTATTTTTTTTTTGGCTTACTATATCCCAGATATTACTACAGACTCTGTGTTTGTGTTTTCTGGATATTATCGATGGATTATATTGTTTTGAATGTTTTTATCAGGGAACATTTAATTTTGTGCTGGGAAACACTAATTGGTTCCACATGGAGACACCAGTCTACACATTCGTAATTTCTAGGGAGAAAGCTAGAATAACTGCGGTAAACAAACATGATATTTCTGTTTGTATAGATGACATTTTATGCACTGGCTTAAGGAAAAGACTTTGTTTTACTCCAAAACCATTTTTGCTGCGATTTTCCTGGTTCATTGCATACGAATTCCACCAACCTTAGTCCGGATATGACTGGATGAAACCAGAAATATCCGGTTGTGTTTTGGCTAACTCAATCCCAGATATTGCGACGGACTCTGTGTTTGTGTTTTCTGGACATTATCAACGGACTTTATTGTTTTGAATGTTTTTATCAGGGAACATTTAATTTTGTACCTTAGAAACACTAATAGGTTCAACATGGAGACACCAGTCTACACATTCGTATGTTCTAGGGAGAAAGTTAGAGGAACTGCGGCAAACAAACATGATATTTCTGTTTGTATACATGACATTTTATGCACTTGCATAACGAAAAAAACTTTGCTTTTCTCCAAAACCATTTTTACTGTGATTTTCTCGGTCCATTGCATACGAATTCCACCTCGCTTTGTCCGGATATGACTGGATGAAACCAGAAATATCCGGTTGTGTTTTGGCTTACTACAACCCAGATATTGTGAAAGCCTCTGTGTTTATGTTTTCCGGATATTATCAATGGAATTTATGTTTTTGCATGTTATTTATCAGGGAACACTTAATTTTGTGCTGGGAAACACTAATTGGTTCCACATGGAGACACCAGTCTACACATTCGTATTTTCTAGGGAGAAAGCTAGAATAACTGCGGTAAACAAACATGATATTTCTGTTTGTATAGATGACATTTTATGCACTGGCTTAAGGAAAAGACTTTGTTTTACTCCAAAACCATTTTTACTGCGATTTTCCCGGTTCATTGCATACGAATTCCACCAAACTTAGTCCGGATATGACTGGATGAAACCAGAAATATCCGGTTGTGTTTTGTCTTACTATATCCCAGATATTGCTACAGCCTCAGTGTCTGTGTTTTCTGGATATTATCGATGGATTTTATTGTTTTGAATGTTTTTATCAGGGAACATTTAATTTTGTACCGTAGAAACACTAATTGGTTCCCCATGGAGACACCAGTAACACATTCCTATGTTCTAGGGAGAAAGCTTGAGGAACTGCAAATCGATATGATATGTCTGTTTGTATAGATGACATTTTATGCACTTGCGATGCAAAAGACTTTTTGCCTTTCTCTAAAACCATTTTTACTGTGATTTTGTTGGTCCATTGCATACGAATTCCAACCCACTTTGTCCGGATATGACTGGATGAAACCAGAAATATCCGGTTGTGTTTTGGCTAACTCAATCCCAGATATTGTGAAAGCTTCTGTATTTGTGTTCTCCGGATATTATGAACGGATTTTATGGTTTTGCATGTTTTTTATCAGGGAACATTTAATTTTGTACCGTAGAAACACTAATTGGTTCCACACGGAGACACCAGCTCTACACATTCGTATTTTCTAGGGAGAAAGCTAGAGGAACTGCGGCAAACAAACATCATATTTCTGTTTGTATAGATGACATTTTATGCACTTTCCTAAGAAAAAGACTTTACTTTTCTCCAAAACCATTTTTACTGTGATTTTCTCGGTCCATTGCATACGAATTCCACCTCACTTTGTCCGAATATGACTGGATGAAACCAGAAATATCTGTTTTATTTTTTTTTTGGCTTACTATATCCCAGATATTACTACAGACTCTGTGTTTGTGTTTTCTGGATATTATCGATGGATTATATTGTTTTGAATGTTTTTATCAGGGAACATTTAATTTTGTGCTGGGAAACACTAATTGGTTCCACATGGAGACACCAGTCTACACATTCGTAATTTCTAGGGAGAAAGCTAGAATAACTGCGGTAAACAAACATGATATTTCTGTTTGTATAGATGACATTTTATGCACTGGCTTAAGGAAAAGACTTTGTTTTACTCCAAAACCATTTTTGCTGCGATTTTCCTGGTTCATTGCATACGAATTCCACCAACCTTAGTCCGGATATGACTGGATGAAACCAGAAATATCCGGTTGTGTTTTGGCTAACTCAATCCCAGATATTGCGACGGACTCTGTGTTTGTGTTTTCTGGACATTATCAACGGACTTTATTGTTTTGAATGTTTTTATCAGGGAACATTTAATTTTGTACCTTAGAAACACTAATAGGTTCAACATGGAGACACCAGTCTACACATTCGTATGTTCTAGGGAGAAAGTTAGAGGAACTGCGGCAAACAAACATGATATTTCTGTTTGTATACATGACATTTTATGCACTTGCATAACGAAAAAAACTTTGCTTTTCTCCAAAACCATTTTTACTGTGATTTTCTCGGTCCATTGCATACGAATTCCACCTCGCTTTGTCCGGATATGACTGGATGAAACCAGAAATATCCGGTTGTGTTTTGGCTTACTACAACCCAGATATTGTGAAAGCCTCTGTGTTTATGTTTTCCGGATATTATCAATGGAATTTATGTTTTTGCATGTTATTTATCAGGGAACACTTAATTTTGTGCTGGGAAACACTAATTGGTTCCACATGGAGACACCAGTCTACACATTCGTATTTTCTAGGGAGAAAGCTAGAATAACTGCGGTAAACAAACATGATATTTCTGTTTGTATAGATGACATTTTATGCACTGGCTTAAGGAAAAGACTTTGTTTTACTCCAAAACCATTTTTACTGCGATTTTCCCGGTTCATTGCATACGAATTCCACCAAACTTAGTCCGGATATGACTGGATGAAACCAGAAATATCCGGTTGTGTTTTGTCTTACTATATCCCAGATATTGCTACAGCCTCAGTGTCTGTGTTTTCTGGATATTATCGATGGATTTTATTGTTTTGAATGTTTTTATCAGGGAACATTTAATTTTGTACCGTAGAAACACTAATTGGTTCCCCATGGAGACACCAGTAACACATTCCTATGTTCTAGGGAGAAAGCTTGAGGAACTGCAAATAGATATGATATGTCTGTTTGTATAGATGACATTTTATGCACTTGCGATGGAAAAGACTTTTTGCCTTTCTCTAAAACCATTTTTACTGTGATTTTGTTGGTCCATTGCATACGAATTCCAACCCACTTTGTCCGGATATGACTGGATGAAACCAGAAATATCCGGTTGTGTTTTGGCTAACTCAATCCCAGATATTGTGAAAGCTTCTGTATTTGTGTTCTCCGGATATTATGAACGGATTTTATGGTTTTGCATGTTTTTTATCAGGGAACATTTAATTTTGTACCGTAGAAACACTAATTGGTTCCACACGGAGACACCAGCTCTACACATTTGTATTTTCTAGGGAGAAAGCTAGAGGAACTGCGGCAAACAAACATGATATTTCTGTTTGTATAGATGACATTTTATCCACTCTCCTAACAAAAAGACTTTACTTTTCTCCAAAACCATTTTTACTGTGATTTTCTCGGTCCATTGCATACGAATTCCACCTCACTTTGTCCGGATATGAGTGGATGAAACCAGAAATATCTGTTTTCTTTTTTTTGCTTACTATATCCCAGATACTACTACAGCCTCAGTGTCTGTGTTTTCTGGATGTTATTGATGGATTACATTGGTTTGAATGTTTTTATCAGGGAACATTTAATTTTGTGCTGGGAAACACTAATTGGTTCCACATGGAGACACCAGTCTACACATTCGTATTTTCTAGGGAGAAAGCTAGAATAACTGCGGTAAACAAACATGATGTTTCTGTTTGTATAGATGACATTTTATGCACTGGCTTAAGGAAAACACTTTGTTTTACTCCAAAACCATTTTTACTGCGATTTTCCCGGTTCATTGCATACGAATTCCACCAAACTTAGTCCGGATATGACTGGATGAAACCAGAAATATCCGGTTGTGTTTTGGCTAACTCAATCCCAGATATTGCGACGGACTCTGTGTTTGTGTTTTCTGGACATTATCAACGGACTTTATTGTTTTGAATGTTTTTATCAGGGAACATTTAATTTTGTACCTTAGAAACACTAATAGGTTCAACATGGAGACACCAGTCTACACATTAGTATGTTCTAGGGAGAAAGCTAGAGGAACTGCGGCAAACAAACATGATATTTCTGTTTGTATACATGACATTTTATGCACTTGCATAACGAAAAAAACTTTGCTTTTCTCCAAAACCATTTTTACTGTGATTTTCTCGGTCCATTGCATACGAATTCCACCTCACTTTGTCCGGATATGACTGGATGAAACCAGAAATATCCGGTTGTGTTTTGGCTTACTACAACCCAGATATTGTGAAAGCTTCTGAGTTTATGTTTTCCGGATATTATCAACGGAATTTATGTTTTTGCATGTTATGTATCAGGGAACATTTAATTTTGTGCTGGGAAACACTAATTGGTTCCACATGGAGACACCAGCTCTACACATTCGTATTTTCTAGGGAGAAAGCTAGAGGAACTGCGGCAAACAAACATCATATTTCTGTTTGTATAGATGACATTTTATGCACTTTCCTAAAGAAAAGACTTTGCTTTTCGCCAAAACCATTTTTCCTGTGATATTCTCGATCCATTACATATGAATTCCACCCCCCCTTTGTCCGGATATAAGTGGATGAAACCAGAAATATCCGGTTGTGTTTTGTCTTACTATATCCCAGATATTGCTACAGCCTCAGTGTCTGTGTTTTCTGGATATTATCGATGGATTGTATTGTTTTGAATGTTTTTATCAGGGAACATTTAATTTTGTGCTGGGAAACACTAATTGGTTCCACATGGAGACACTAGTCTACACATTCGTATTTTCTAGGGAGAAAGCTAGAATAACTGCGGTAAACAAACATGATGTTTCTGTTTGTATAGATGACATTTTATGCACTGGCTTAAGGAAAAGACTTTGTTTTACTCCAAAACCATTTTTACTGCGATTTTCCTGGTTCATTGCATACGAATTCCACCAAACTTAGTCCGGATATGACTGGATGAAACCAGAAATATCCGGTTGTGTTTTGGCTAACTCAATCCCAGATATTGCGCCAGACTCTGTGTTTGCGTTTTCTGGACATTATCAACGGACTTTATTGTTTTGAATGTTTTTATCAGGGAACATTTAATTTTGTACCTTAGAAACACTAATTGGTTCAACATGGAGACACCAGTCTACACATTCGTATGTTCTAGGGAGAAAGTTAGAGGAACTGCGGCAAACAAACATGATATTTCTGTTTGTATACATGACATTTTATGCACTTGCATAATGAAAAAAACTTTGCTTTTCTCCAAAACCATTTTTACTGTGATTTTCTCGGTCCATTGCGTACGAATTCCACCAAACTTAGTCATGATACGACTGGATGAAACCAGAAATATCCGGTTGTGTTTTGGCTTACTACAACCCAGATATTGTGAAAGCCTCTGTGTTTATGTTTTCCGGATATTATCAACGGAATTTATGTTTTTGCATGTTATTTATCAGGGAACATTTAATTTTGTGCTGGGAAACACTAATTGGTTCCACATGGAGACACCAGCTCTACACATTCGTATTTTCTAGGGAGAAAGCTAGAGGAACTGCGGCAAACAAACATGATATTTCTGTTTGTATAGATGACATTTTATGCACTTTCCTAAAGAAAAGACTTTGCTTTTCTCCAAAACCATTTTTCCTGTGATTTTCTCGGTCCATTACATATGAATTCCACCCCACTTTGTCCGGATATGAGTGGATGAAACCAGAAATATCCGGTTGTGTTTTGTCTTACTATATCCCAGATATTGCTACAGCCTCAGTGTCTGTGTTTTCTGGATATTATCAATGGATTTTATTGTTTTGAATGTTTTTATCAGGGAACATTTAATTTTGTACCGTAGAAACACTAATTGGTTCCACATGGAGACACCAGTCTACACATTCCTATTTTCTAGGGAGAAAGCTAGAGGAACTGCGGCAAACAAACATGATATTTCTGTTTGTATAGATGACATTTTATGCACTTTCCTAACAAAAAGACTTTACTTTTCTCCAAAACCATTTTTACTGCGATTTTCCTGGTTCATTGCATAGGAATTCCACCAAACTTAGTCCGGATATGACTGGATGGAACCAGAAATATCCGGTTGTGTTTTGGCTAACTCAATCCCAGATATCGCGACAGACTCTGTGTTTGTGTTTTCTGGACATTATCAACGGACTTTATTGTTTTGAATGTTTTTATCAGGGAACATTTAATTTTGTGCTGGGAAACACTAATTGGTTCCACATGGAGACACCAGTCTACACATTCGTATTTTCTAGGGAGAAAGCTAGAATAACTGCGGTAAACAAACATGATGTTTCTGTTTGTATAGATGACATTTTATGCACTGGCTTAAGGAAAACACTTTGTTTTACTCCAAAACCATTTTTACTGCGATTTTCCCGGTTCATTGCATACGAATTCCACCAACCTTAGTCCGGATATGACTGGATGAAACCAGAAATATCCGGTTGTGTTTTGGCTAACTCAATCCCAGATATCGCCACAGACTCTGTGTTTGTGTTTTCTGGACATTATCAACGGACTTTATTGTTTTGAATGTTTTTATCAGGGAACATTTAATTTTGTGCTGGGAAACACTAATTGGTTCCACATGGAGACACCAGTCTACACATTCGTATTTTCTAGGGAGAAAGCTAGAATAACTGCGGTAAACAAACATGATGTTTCTGTTTGTATAGATGACATTTTATGCACTGGCTTAAGGAAAAGACTTTGTTTTACTCCAAAACAATTTTTACTGCAATTTTCCTGGTTCATTGCATACGAATTCCACCAAACTTAGTCCGGATATGAGTGGATGAAACCAGAAATATCCGGTTGTGTTTTGGCTAACTCAATCCCAGATATTGTGAAAGCTTCTGTATTTGTGTTCTCCGGATATTATGAACGGATTTTATGGTTTTGCATGTTTTTTATCAGGGAATATTTAATTTTGTACCGTAGAAACACTAATTGGTTCCACACGGAGACACCAGCTCTACACATTTGTATTTTCTAGGGAGAAAGCTAGAGGAACTGCGGCAAACAAACATGATATTTCTGTTTGTATAGATGACATTTTATGCACTCTCCTAAGAAGAAGACTTTACTTTTCTCCAAAACCATTTTTACTGTGATTTTTTCGGTCCATTGCATACGAATTCCACCTCACTTTGTCCGGATATGACTGGATGAAACCAGAAATATCCGTTTTCTTTTTTTTTTGGCTTACTATATCCCAGATATTACTACAGACTCTGTGTTTGTGTTTTCTGGATATTATCGATGGATTATATTGTTTTTAATGTTTTTATCAGGCAACACTTAATTTTGTGCTGGGAAACACTAATTGGTTCCACATGGAGACACCAGTCTACACATTCGTATTTTCTAGGGAGAAAGCTAGAATAACTGCGGTAAACAAACATGATGTTTCTGTATGTATAGATGACATTTTATGCACTGGCTTAAGGAAAAGACTTTCTTTTACTCCAAAACCATTTTTACTGCGATTTTCCCGGTTCATTGCATATGAATTCCACCAAACTTAGTCCGGATATGACTGGATGAAACCAGAAATATCCGGTTGTGTTTTGGCTAACTCAATCCCAGATATTGCGACGGACACTGTGTTTGCGTTTTCTGGACATTATCAACGGACTTTATTGTTTTGAATGTTTTTATCAGGGAACATTTAATTTTGTACCTTAGAAACACTAATTGGTTCAACATGGAGACACCAGTATACACATTCATATGTTCTAGGGAGAAAGTTAGAGGAACTGCGGCAAACAAACATGATATTTCTGTTTGTATACATGACATTTTATGCACTTGCATAACGAAAAAAACTTTGCTTTTCTCCAAAACCATTTTTACTGTGATTTTCTCGGTCCATTGCATACGAATTCCACCAAACTTAGTCCTGATACGACTGGATGAAACCAGAAATATCCGGTTGTGTTTTGGCTTACTACAACCCAGATATTGTGAAAGCCTCTGTGTTTATGTTTTCCGGATATTATCAACGGAATTTATGTTTTTGCATGTTATTTATCAGGGAACATTTAATTTTGTGCTGGGAAACACTAATTGGTTCCACATGGAGACACCAGCTCTACACATTCGTATTTTCTAGGGAGAAACCTAGAGGAACTGCGGCAAACAAACATCATATTTCTGTTTGTATAGATGACATTTTATGCACTTTCCTAAAGAAAAGACTTTGCTTTTCTCCAAAACCATTTTTCCTGTGATTTTCTCGGTCCATTACATATGAATTCCACCCCACTTTGTCCAGATATGAGTGGATGAAACCAGAAATATCCGGTTGTGTTTTGTCTTACTATATCCCAGATATTGCTACAGCCTCAGTGTCTGTGTTTTCTGGATATTATCGATGGATTTTATTGTTTTGAATGTTTTTATCAGGGAACATTTAATTTTGTACCGTAGAAACACTAATTGGTTCCCCATGGAGACACCAGTAACACATTCCTATGTTCTAGGGAGAAAGCTTGAGGAACTGCAAATCGATATGATATGTCTGTTTGTATAGATGACATTTTATGCACTTGCGATGGAAAAGACTTTTTGCCTTTCTCTAAAACCATTTTTACTGTGATTTTGTTGGTCCATTGCGTACGAATTCCAACCCACTTTGTCCGGATATGACTGGATGAAACCAGAAATATCCGGTTGTGTTTTGGCTAACTCAATCCCAGATATTGTGAAAGCTTCTGTATTTGTGTTCTCCGGATATTATGAACGGATTTTATGGTTTTGCATGTTTTTTATCAGGGAACATTTAATTTTGTACCGTAGAAACACTAATTGGTTCCACACGGAGACACCAGCTCTACACATTTGTATTTTCTAGGGAGAAAGCTAGAGGAACTGCGGCAAACAAACATGATATTTCTGTTTGTATAGATGACATTTTATGCACTTTCACAAGAAAAAGACTTTACTTTTCTCCAAAACCATTTTTACTGTGATTTTCTCGGTCCATTGCATACGAATTCCACCTCACTTTGTCCGGATATGAGTGGATGAAACCAGAAATATCCGTTTTCTTTTTTTTTTTTTTTTGGCTTACTATATCCCAGATATTACTACAGACTCTGTGTTTGTGTTTTCTGGATATTATCGATGGATTATATTGTTTTGAATGTTTTTATCAGGGAACATTTAATTTTGTGCTGGGAAACACTAATTGGTTCCACATGGAGACACCAGTCTACACATTCGTATTTTCTAGGGAGAAAGCTAGAATAACTGCGGTAAACAAACATGATATTTCTGTTTGTATAGTTGACATTTTATGCACTGGCTTAAGGAAAAGACTTTGTTTTACTCCAAAACCATTTTTACTGCGATTTTCCCGGTTCATTGCATACGAATTCCACCAAACTTAGTCCGGATATGACTGGATGAAACCAGAAATATCCGGTTGTGTTTTGGCTAACTCAATCCCAGATATTGCGACGGACTGTGTGTTTGTGTTTTCTGGACATTATCAACGGACTTTATTGTTTTGAATGTTTTTATCAGGGAACATTTAATTTTGTACCTTAGAAACACTAATAGGTTCAACATGGAGACACCAGTCTACACATTCGTATGTTCTAGGGAGAAAGTTAGAGGAACTGCGGCAAACAAACATGATATTTCTGTTTGTATACATGACATTTTATGCACTTGCATAACGAAAAAAACTTTGTTTTTCTCCAAAACCATTTTTACTGTGATTTTCTCGGTCCATTGCATACAAATTCCACCTCGCTTTGTCCGGATATGACTGGATGAAACCAGGAATATCCGGTTGTGTTTTGGCTTACTACAACCCAGATATTGTGAAAGCCTCTGTGTTTACGTTTTCCGGATATTATCAACGGAATTTATGTTTTTGCATGTTATTTATCAGGGAACATTTAATTTTGTGCTGGGAAACACTAATTGGTTCCACATGGAGACACCAGCTCTACACAATCGTATTTTCTAGGGAGAAAGCTAGAGGAACTGCGGCAAACAAACATGATATTTCTGTTTGTATAGATGACATTTTATGCACTTTCCTAAAGAAAAGACTTTGTTTTTCTCCAAAACCATTTTTACTGTGATTTTCTCGGTCCATTACATATGAATTCCACCCCACTTTGTCCGGATATGAGTGGATGAAACCAGAAATATCCGGTTGTGTTTTGTCTTACTATATCCCAGATATTGCTACAGCCTCAGTGTCTGTGTTTTCTGGATATTATCGATGGATTTTATTGTTTTGAATGTTTTTATCAGGGAACATTTAATTTTGTACCGTAGAAACACTAATTGGTTCCACATGGAGACACCAGTAACACATTCCTATGTTCTAGGGAGAAAGCTTGAGGAACTGCAAATCGATATGTTATGTCTGTTTGTATAGATGACATTTTATGCACTTGCGATGGAAAAGACTTTTTGCCTTTCTCTAAAACCATTTTTACTGTGATTTTGTTGGTCCATTGCATATGAATTCCAACCCACTTTGTCCGGGTATGACTGGATGAAACCAGAAATATCCGGTTGTGTTTTGGCTAACTCAATCCCAGATATTGTGAAAGCTTCTGTATTTGTGTTCTCCGGATATTATGAACGGATTTTATGGTTTTGCATGTTTTTTATCAGGGAACATTTAATTTTGTACCTTAGAAACACTAATCGGTTCCACACGGAGACACCAGCTCTACACATTTGTATTTTCTAGGGAGAAAGCTAGAGGAACTGCGGCAAACAAACATGATATTTCTGTTTGTATAGATGACATTTTATGCACTTTCCCAAGAAAAAGACTTTACTTTTCTCCAAAACCATTTTTACTGTGATTTTCTCGGTCCATTGCATACGAATTCCACCTCACTTTGTCCGGATATGACTGGATGAAACCAGAAATATCCGTTTTCTTTTTTTTTTTTTTTTGGCTTACTATATCCCAGATATTACTACAGACTCAGTGTCTGTGTTTTCTGGATATTATCGATGGATTATATTGTTTTGAATGTTTTTATCAGGGAACATTTAATTTTGTGCTGGGAAACACTAATTGGTTCCACATGGAGACACCAGTCTACACATTCGTATTTTCTAGGGAGAAAGCTAGAATAACTGCGGCAAACAAACATGATATTTCTGTTTGTGTAGATGACATTTTATGCACTGGCTTAAGAAAAAGACTTTGTTTTACTCCAAAACCATTTTTACTGCGATTTTCCCAGTTCATTGCATAGGAATTCCACCAAACTTAGTCCGGATATGACTGGATGAAACCAGAAATATCCGGTTGTGTTTTGTCTAACTCAATCCCAGATATTGCGACGGACTCTGTGTTTGTGTTTTCTGGACATTATCAACGGACTTTATTGTTTTGAATGTTTTTATCAGGGAACATTTAATTTTGTACCTTAGAAACACTAATAGGTTCAACATGGAGACACCAGTATACACATTCGTATTTTCTAGGGAGAAAGCTAGAGGAACTGCGGCAAACAAACATGATATTTCTGTTTGTATAGATGACATTTTATGCACTTTCCTAAAGAAAAGACTTTGCTTTTCTCCAAAACCATTTTTCCTGTGATATTCTCGATCCATTACATATGAATTCCACCCCACTTTGTCCAGATATGAGTGGATGAAACCAGAAATATCCGGTTGTGTTTTGTCTTACTATATCCCAGATATTGCTACAGCCTCAGTGTCTGTGTTTTCTGGATATTATCGATGGATTTTATTGTTTTGAATGTTTTTATCAGGGAACATTTAATTTTGTACCATAGAAACACTAATTGGTTCCACATGGAGACACCAGTAACACATTCCTATGTTCTAGGGAGAAAGCTTGAGGAACTGCAAATCGATATGATATGTCTGTTTGTATAGATGACACTTTATGCACTTGCGATGGAAAAGACTTTTTGCCTTTCTCTAAAACCATTTTTACTGTGATTTTGTTGGTCCATTGCATACGAATTCCAACCCACTTTGTCCGGATATGACTGGATGAAACCAGAAATATCCGGTTGTGTTTTGGCTAACTCAATCCCAGATATTGTGAAAGCTTCTGTATTTGTGTTCTCTGGATATTATGAACGGATTCTATGGTTTTGCATCTTTTTTATCAGGGAACATTTAATTTTGTACCGTAGAAACACTAATTGGTTCCACACGGAGACACCAGCTCTACACATTTGTATTTTCTAGGGAGAAAGCTAGAGGAACTGCGGCAAACAATCATGATGTTTCTGTTTGTATAGATGACATTTTATGCACTGGCTTAAGGAAAAGACTTTGTTTTACTCCAAAACCAGTTTTACAGCGATTTTCCCGGTTCATTGCATACGAATTCCACCAAACTTAGTCCAGATATGACTGGATGAAACCAGAAATATCCGGTTGTGTTTTGGCTAACTCAATCCCAGATATTGTGAAAGCTTCTGTATTTGTGTTTTCCGGATATTATCAACGGATTTTATGGTTTTGCATGTTATTTATCAGGGAACATTTAATTTTGTACCTTAGAAACACTAATTGGTTCCACACAGAGACACCAGCTCTACAAATTTGTATTTTCTAGGGAGAAAGCTAGAGGAACTGCGGCAAACAAACATGATATTTCTGTTTGTATACATGACATTTTATGCACTTGCATTACGAAAAAAAAACTTTGCTTTTCTCCAAAACCATTTTTACTGTGATTTTCTCGGTCCATTGCATCCGAATTCCACCTCGCTTTGTCCGGATATGACTGGATGAAACCAGAAATATCCGGTTGTGTTTTGGCTTACTACAACCCAGATATTGTGAAAGCCTCTGTGTTTATGTTTTCCGGATATTATCAACGGAATTTATGTTTTTGCATGTTATTTATCAGGGAACATTTAATTTTGTGCTGGGAAACACTAATTGGTTCCACATGGAGACACCAGCTCTACACATTCGTATTTTCTAGGAAGAAAGCTAGAGGAACTGCGGCAAACAAACATGATATTTCTGTTTGTATAGATGACATTTTATGCACTTTCCTAAAGAAAAGACTTTGCTTTTCTCCAAAACCATTTTTACTGTGATTTTCTCGGTCCATTACATATGAATTCCACCCCACTTTGTCCGGATATGAGTGGATGAAACCAGAAATATCCGTTTTCTTTTTTTTTTTTTTTATCTTACTATATCCCAGATATTACTACAGACTCTGTGTTTGTGTTTTCTGGATATTATCGATGGATTATATTGTTTTGAATGTTTTTATCAGGGAACATTTAATTTTGTGCTGGGAAACACTAATTGTTTGCACATGGAGACACCAGTCTACACATTCGTATTTTCTAGGGAGAAAGCTAGAATAACTGCGGTAAACAAACATGATGTTTCTGTTTGTATAGATGACATTTTATGCACTGGCTTAAGGAAAAGACTTTGTTTTACTCCAAAACCATTTTTACTGCGATTTTCCCGGTTCATTGCATACGAATTCCACCAAACTTAGTCCGGATATGACTGGATGAAACCAGAAATATCCGGTTGTGTTTTGTCTAACTCAATCCCAGATATTGCAACGGACTCTGTGTTTGTGTTTTCTGGACATTATCAACGGACTTTATTGTTTTGAATGTTTTTATCAGGGAACATTTAATTTTGTACCTTAGAAACACTAGTAGGTTCAACATGGAGACACCAGTCTACACATTCGTATGTTCTAGGGAGAAAGTTAGAGGAACTGCGGCAAACAAACATGATATTTCTGTTAGTATACATGACATTTTATGCACTTGCATAACGAAAAAAACTTTGCTTTTCTCCAAAACCATTTTTACTGTGATTTTCTCGGTCCATTGCATACGAATTCCACCTCGCTTTGTCCGGATATGACTGGATGAAACCAGAAATATCCGGTTGTGTTTTGGCTTACTACAACCCAGATATTGTGAAAGCCTCTGTGTTTATGTTTTCCGGATATTATCAACGGAATTTATGTTGTTGCATGTTATTTATCAGGGAACATTTAATTTTGTGCTGGGAAACACTAATTGGTTCCACATGGAGACACCAGCTCTACACATTCGTATTTTCTAGGGAGAAAGCTAGAGGAACTGCGGCAAACAAACATGATATTTCTGTTTGTATAGATGACATTTTATGCACTTTCCTAAAGAAAAGACTTTGCTTTTCTCCAAAACCATTTTTCCTGTGATATTCTCGATCCATTACATATGAATTCCACCCCACTTTGTCCGGATATGAGTGGATGAAACCAGAAATATCCGGTTGTGTTTTGTCTTACTATATCCCAGATATTGCTACAGCCTCAGTGTCTGTGTTTTCTGGATATTATCGATGGATTTTATTGTTTTGAATGTTTTTATCAGGGAACATTTAATTTTGTACCATAGAAACACTAATTGGTTCCCCATGGAGACACCAGTAACACATTCCTATGTTCTAGGGAGAAAGCTTGAGGAACTGCAAATCGATATGATATGTCTGTTTGTATAGATGACACTTTATGCACTTGCGATGGAAAAGACTTTTTGCCTTTCTCTAAAACCATTTTTACTGTGATTTTGTTGGTCCATTGCATACGAATTCCAACCCACTTTGTCCGGATATGACTGGATGAAACCAGAAATATCCGGTTGTGTTTTGGCTAACTCAATCCCAGATATTGTGAAAGCTTCTGTATTTGTGTTCTCCGGATATTATGAACGGATTTTATGGTTTTGCATGTTTTTTGTCAGGGAACATTTAATTTTGTACCGTAGAAACACTAATTGGTTCCACACAGAGACACCAGCTCTACACATTTGTATTTTCTAGGAAGAAAGCTAGAGGAACTGTGGCAAACAAACATGATATTTCTGTTTGTATACATGACATTTTATGCACTTTCCTAACAAAAAGACTTTACTTTTCTCCAAAACCATTTTTAATGTGATTTTCTCGGTCCATTGCATACGAATTCCACCTCACTTTGTCCGGATATGACTGGATGAAACCAGAAATATCCGTTTTCTTTTTTTTTTTTGGCTTACTATATCCCCGATATTCCTACAGACTCTGTGTTTGTGTTTTCTGGATATTATCGATGGATTATATTGTTTTGAATGTTTTTATCAGGGAACATTTAATTTTGTGCTGGGAAACACTAATTGGTTCCACATGGAGACACCAGTCTACACATTCGTATTTTCTAGGGAGAAAGCTAGAATAACTGCGGTAAACAAACATGATGTTTCTGTTTGTATAGATGGCATTTTATGCACTGGCTTAAGGAAAAGACATTGTTTTACTCCAAAACCATTTTTACTGCGATTTTCCCGGTTCATTGCACATGAATTCCACCAAACTTAGTCCGGATATGACTGGATGAAACCAGAAATATCCGGTTGTGTTTTGGCTAACTCAATCCCAGATATTGCGACGGACTCTGTGTTTGTGTTTTCTGGACATTATCAACGGATTTTATGGTATTGCATGTTTTTTATCAGGGAACATTTAATTTTGTACCTTAGAAACACTAATAGGTTCAACATGGAGACACCAGTATACACATTCGTAAGTTCTAGGGAGACAGTTAGAGGAACTGCGGCAAACAAACATGATATTTCTGTTTGTATACATGACATTTTATGCACTTGCATAACGAAAAAAACTTTGCTTTTCTCCAAAACAATTTTTACTGTGATTTTCTTGGTCCATTGCATACGAATTCCACCTCGCTTTGTCCCGATATGACTGGATGAAACCAGAAATATCCGGTTGTGTTTTGGCTTACTATAACCCAGATATTGTGAAAGCCTCTGTGTTTATGTTTTCCGGATATTATCAACGGAATTTATGTTTTTGCATGTTATTTATCAGGGAACATTTAATTTTGTACCGTAGAAACACTAATTGGTTCCACACGGAGACACCAGCTCTACACATTTGTATTTTCTAGGGAGAAAGCTGGAGGAACTGCGGCAAACAAACATGATATTTCTGTTTGTATAGATGACATTTTATGCACTTTCCTAAAGAAAAGACTTTGCTTTTCTCCAAAACCATTTTTACTGTGATTTTCTCGGTCCATTACATATGAATTCCACCCCACTTTGTCCGGATATGAGTGGATGAAACCAGAAATATCCGGTTGTGTTTTGTGTTACTATATCCCAGATATTGCTACAGCCTCAGTGTCTGTGTTTTCTGGATATTATCGATGGATTTTATTGTTTTGAATGTTTTTATCAGGGAACATTTAATTTTGTACCGTAGAAACACTAATTGGTTCCACATGGAGACACCAGTAACACATTCCTATGTTCTAGGGAGAAAGCTTGAGGAACTGCAAATCGATATGATATGTCTGTTTGTATAGATGATATTTTATGCACTTGCGATGGAAAAGACTTTTTGCCTTTCTCTAAAACCATTTTTACTGTGATTTTGTTGGTCCATTGCATACGAATTCCAACCCACTTTGTCCGGATATGACTGGATGAAACCAGAAATATCCGGTTGTGTTTTGGCTAACTCAATCCCAGATATTGTGAAAGCTTCTGTATTTGTGTTCTCCGGATATTATGAACGGATTTTATGGTTTTGCATGTTTTTTATCAGGGAACATTTAATTTTGTACCGTAGAAACACTAATTGGTTCCACAAGGAGACACCAGCTCTACACATTTGTATTTTCTAGGGAGAAAGCTAGAGGAACTGCGGCAAACAAACATGATATTTCTGTTTGTATACATGACATTTTATGCACTTGCATAACGAAAAAAACTTTGCTTTTCTCCAAAACCATTTTTACTGTGATTTTCTCGGTCCATTGCATACGAATTCCACCTCACTTTGTCCGGATATGACTGGATGAAACCAGAAATATCCGTTTTTTTTTTTTTTTTGGCTTACTATATCCCAGATATTACTACAGACTCTGTGTTTGTGTTTTCTGGATATTATCGATTGATTTTATTGTTTTGAATGTTTTTATCAGGGAACATTTAATTTTGTTCTGGGAAACACTAATTGGTTCCACATGGAGACACCAGTCTACACATTCGTATTTTCTAGGGAGAAAGCTAGAATAACTACGGTAAACAAACATGATGTTTCTGTTTGTATAGATGACATTTTATGCACTGGCTTAAGGAAAAGACTTTGTTTTACTCCAAAACCATTTTTACTGCGATTTTCCCGGTTCATTGCATACGAATTCCACCAAACTTAGTCCGGATATGACTGGATGAAACCAGAAATATCCGGTTGTGTTTTGGCTAACTCAATCCCAGATATTGCGACGGACTCTGTGTTTGTGTTTTCTGGACATTATCAACGGACTTTATTGTTTTGAATGTTTTTATCAGGGAACATTTAATTTTGTACCTTAGAAACACTAATAGGTTCAACATGGAGACACCAGTATACACATTCGTATGTTCTAGGGAGAAAGTTAGAGGAACTGCGGCAAACAAACATGATATTTCTGTTTGTATACATGACATTTTATGCACTTGCATAACGAAAAAAACTTTGCTTTTCTCCAAAACCATTTTTACTGTGATTTTCTCGGACCATTGCATACGAATTCCACCTCGCTTTGTCCGGATATGACTGGATGAAACCAGAAATATCCGGTTGTGTTTTGGCTTACTACAACCCAGATATTGTGAAAGCCTCTGTGTTTATGTTTTCCGGATATTATCAACGGAATTTATGTTGTTGCATGTTATTTATCAGGGAACATTTAATTTTGTGCTGGGAAACACTAACTGGTTCCACACGGAGACACCAGCTCTACACATTCGTATTTTCTAGGGAGAAAGGTAGAGGAACTGCGGCAAAAAAACATGACATTTCTGTTTGTATAGATGACATTTTATGCACTTTCCTAAAGAAAAGACTTTGCTTTTCTCCAAAACCATTTTTCCTGTGATATTCTCGATCCATTACATATGAATTCCACCCCACTTTGTCCGGATATGAGTGGATGAAACCAGAAATATCCGGTTGTGTTTTGTCTTACTATATCCCAGATATTGCTACAGCCTCAGTGTCTGTGTTTTCTGGATATTATCGATGGATTTTATTGTTTTGAATGTTTTTATCAGGGAACATTTAATTTTGTACCGTAGAAACACTAATTGGTTCCACATGGAGACACCAGGAACACATTCCTATGTTCTAGGGAGAAAGCTTGAGGAACTGCAAATCGATATGATATGTCTGTTTGTATAGATGACACTTTATGCACTTGCGATGGAAAAGACTTTTTGCCTTTCTCTAAAACCATTTTTACTGTGATTTTGTTGGTCCATTGCATACGAATTCCAACCCACTTTGTCCGGATATGACTGGATGAAACCAGAAATAACCGGTTGTGTTTTGGCTAACTCAATCCCAGATATTGTGAAAGCTTCTGTATTTGTGTTCTCCGGATATTATGAATGGATTTTATGGTTTTGCATCTTTTTTATCAAGGAACATTTAATTTTGTACCGTAGAAACACTAATTGGTTCCTCACGGAGACACCAGCTCTACACATTTGTATTTTCTAGGGAGAAAGCTAGAGGAACTGCGGCAAACAAACATGATATTTCTGTTTGTATAGATGACATTTTATGCACTTTCCTAACAAAAAGACTTTACTTTTCTCCAAAACCATTTTTACTGTGATTTTCTCGGTCCATTGCATACGAATTCCACCTCACTTTGTCCGGATATGACTGGATGAAACCAGAAATATGCGTTTTCTTTTTTTGTCACTTAATATATCCCAGATATTACTACAGACTCTGTGTTTGTGTTTTCTGGATATTATCGATGGATTATATTGTTTTGAATGTATTTATCAGGGAACATTTAATTTTGTGCTGGGAAACACTAATTGGTTCCACATGGAGACACCAGTCTACACATTCGTATTTTCTAGGGACATAGCTAGAATAACTGCGGTAAACAAACATGATGTTTCTGTTTGTATAGATGGCATTTTATGCACTGCCTTAAGGAAAAGACATTGTTTTACTCCAAAACCATTTTTACTGCGATTTTCCCGGTTCATTGCATACGAATTCCACCAAACTTAGTCCGGATATGACTGGATGAAACCAGAAATATCCGGTTGTGTTTTGGCTAACTCAATCCCAGATATTGCGACGGAGTCTGTGTTTGTGTTTTCTGGACATTTTCAACGGATTTTATGGTATTGCATGTTTTTTATCAGGGAACATTTAATTTTGTACCTTAGAAACACTAATTGGTTCCACACGGATACACCAGCTCTACACATTTGTATTTTCTAGGGAGAAAGCTAGAGGAACTGCGGCAAACAAACATGATATTTCTGTTTGTATACATGACATTTTATGCACTTGCATAACGAAAAAAACTTTGCTTTTCTCCAAAACCATTTTTACTGTGATTTTCTCGGTCCATTGCATACGAATTCCACCTCGCTTTGTCCTGATATGACTGGATGAAACCAGAAATATCCGGTTGTGTTTTGGCTTACTACAACCCAGATATTGTGAAAGCCTCTGTGTTTATGTTTTCCGGATATTATCAACGGAATTTATGTTGTTGCATGTTATTTATCAGGGAACATTTAATTTTGTGCTGGGAAACACTAATTGGTTCCACATGGAGACACCAGCTCTACACATTCGTATTTTCTAGGGAGAAAGCTAGAGGAACTGCGGCAAACAAACATGATATTTCTGTTTGTATAGATGACATTTTATGCACTTTCCTAAAGAAAAGACTTTGCTTTTCTCCAAAACCATTTTTCCTGTGATATTCTCGATCCATTACATATGAATTCCACCCCACTTTGTCCGGATATGAGTGGATGAAACCAGAAATATCCGGTTGTGTTTTGTCTTACTATATCCCAGATATTGCTACAGCCTCAGTGTCTGTGTTTTCTGGATATTATCGATGGATTTTATTGTTTTGAATGTTTTTATCAGGGAACATTTAATTTTGTACCGTAGAAACACTAATTGGTTCCACATGGAGACACCAGGAACACATTCCTATGTTGTAGGGAGAAAGCTTGAGGAACTGCAAATCGATATGATATGTCTGTTTGTATAGATGACATTTTATGCACTTGCGATGGAAAAGACTTTTTGCCTTTCTCTAAAACCATTTTTACTGTGATTTTGTTGGTCCATTGCATACGAATTCCAACCCACTTTGTCCGGATATGACTGGATGAAACCAGAAATATCCGGTTGTGTTTTGGCTAACTCAATCCCAGATATTGTGAAAGCTTCTGTATTTGTGTTCTCCGGATATTATGAACGGATTTTATGGTTTTGCATGTTTTTTATCAGGGAACATTTAATTTTGTACCGTAGAAACACTAATTGGTTCCACACGGAGACACCAGCTCTACACATTTGTATTTTCTAGGGAGAAAGCTAGAGGAACTGCGGCAAACAAACATGATATTTCTGTTTGTATACATGACATTTTATGCACTTGCATAACAAAAAGATTTTACTTTTCTCCAAAACCATTTTTACTGTGATTTTCTCGGTCCATTGCATACGAATTCCACCTCGCTTTGTCCGGATATGACTGGATGAAACCAGAAATATCCGGTTGTGTTTTGGCTTACTACAACCCAGATATTGTGAAAGCCTCTGTGTTTATGTTTTCCGGATGTTATCAACGAAATTTATGTTTTTGCATGTTATTTATCAGGGAACATTTAATTTTGTGCTGAGAAACACTAACTGGTTCCACACGGAGACACCAGCTCTACACATTCATATTTTCTAGGGAGAAAGGTAGAGGAACTGCGGCAAACAAACATGACATTCCTGTTTGTATAGATGACATTTTATGCACTTTCCTAAAGAAAAGACTTTGCTTTTCTCCAAAACCATTTTTCCTGTGATATTCTCCATCCATTACATATGAATTCCACCCCACTTTGTCCGGATATGAGTGGATGAAACCAGAAATATCCGGTTGTGTTTTGTCTTACTATATCCCAGATATTGCTACAGCCTCAGTGTCTGTGTTTTCTGGATATTATCGATGGATTTTATTGTTTTGAATGTTTTTATCAGGGAACATTTAATTTTGTACCGTAGAAACACTAATTGGTTCCACATGGAGACACCAGTAACACATTCCTATGTTCTAGGGAGAAAGCTTGAGGAACTGCAAATCGATATGATATGTCTGTTTGTATAGATGACACTTTATGCACTTGCGATGGAAAAGACTTTTTGCCTTTCTCTAAAACCATTTTTACTGTGATTTTGTTGGTCCATTGCATACGAATTCCAACCCACTTTGTCCGGATATGACTGGATGAAACCAGAAATATCCGGTTGTGTTTTGGCTAACTCAATCCCAGATATTGTGAAAGCTTCTGTATTTGTGTTCTCCGGATATTATGAATGGATTTTATGGTTTTGCATCTTTTTTATCAGGGAACATTTAATTTTGTACCGTAGAAACACTAATTGGTTCCACACGGAGACACCAGCTCTACACATTTGTATTTTCTAGGGAGAAAGCTAGAGGAACTGCGGCAAACAAACATGATATTTCTGTTTGTATAGATGACATTTTATGCACTTTCCTAACAAAAAGACTTTACTTTTCTCCAAAACCATTTTTACTGTGATTTTCTCGGTCCATTGCATACGAATTCCACCTCACTTTGTCCGGATATGACTGGATGAAACCAGAAATATCCGTTTTCTTTTTTTTTTTTTTTTTGGCTTACTATATCCCAGATATTACTACAGACTCAGTGTCTGTGTTTTCTGGATATTATCGATGGATTATATTGTTTTGAATGTTTTTATCAGGGAACATTTAATTTTGTGCTGGGAAACACTAATTGGTTCCACATGGAGACACCAGTCTACACATTCGTATTTTCTAGGGAGAAAGCTAGAATAACTGCGGCAAACAAACATGATATTTCTGTTTGTGTAGATGACATTTTATGCACTGGCTTAAGAAAAAGACTTTGTTTTACTCCAAAACCATTTTTACTGCGATTTTCCCAGTTCATTGCATAGGAATTCCACCAAACTTAGTCCGGATATGACTGGATGAAACCAGAAATATCCGGTTGTGTTTTGGCTAACTCAATCCCAGATATTGCGACGGACTCTGTGTTTGTGTTTTCTGGACATTATCAACGGACTTTATTGTTTTGAATGTTTTTATCAGGGAACATTTAATTTTGTACCTTAGAAACACTAATAGGTTCAACATGGAGACACCAGTATACACATTCGTATTTTCTAGGGAGAAAGCTAGAGGAACTGCGGCAAACAAACATGATATTTCTGTTTGTATAGATGACATTTTATGCACTTTCCTAAAGAAAAGACTTTGCTTTTCTCCAAAACCATTTTTCCTGTGATATTCTCGATCCATTACATATGAATTCCACCCCACTTTGTCCAGATATGAGTGGATGAAACCAGAAATATCCGGTTGTGTTTTGTCTTACTATATCCCAGATATTGCTACAGCCTCAGTGTCTGTGTTTTCTGGATATTATCGATGGATTTTATTGTTTTGAATGTTTTTATCAGGGAACATTTAATTTTGTACCATAGAAACACTAATTGGTTCCACATGGAGACACCAGTAACACATTCCTATGTTCTAGGGAGAAAGCTTGAGGAACTGCAAATCGATATGATATGTCTGTTTGTATAGATGACACTTTATGCACTTGCGATGGAAAAGACTTTTTGCCTTTCTCTAAAACCATTTTTACTGTGATTTTGTTGGTCCATTGCATACGAATTCCAACCCACTTTGTCCGGATATGACTGGATGAAACCAGAAATATCCGGTTGTGTTTTGGCTAACTCAATCCCAGATATTGTGAAAGCTTCTGTATTTGTGTTCTCTGGATATTATGAACGGATTTTATGGTTTTGCATCTTTTTTATCAGGGAACATTTAATTTTGTACCGTAGAAACACTAATTGGTTCCACACGGAGACACCAGCTCTACACATTTGTATTTTCTAGGGAGAAAGCTAGAGGAACTGCGGCAAACAATCATGATGTTTCTGTTTGTATAGATGACATTTTATGCACTGGCTTAAGGAAAAGACTTTGTTTTACTCCAAAACCAGTTTTACAGCGATTTTCCCGGTTCATTGCATACGAATTCCACCAAACTTAGTCCGGATATGACTGGATGAAACCAGAAATATCTGGTTGTGTTTTGGCTAACTCAATCCCAGATATTGTGAAAGCTTCTGTATTTGTGTTTTCCGGATATTATCAACGGATTTTATGGTTTTGCATGTTATTTATCAGGGAACATTTAATTTTGTACCTTAGAAACACTAATTGGTTCCACACAGAGACACCAGCTCTACAAATTTGTATTTTCTAGGGAGAAAGCTAGAGGAACTGCGGCAAACAAACATGATATTTCTGTTTGTATACATGACATTTTATGCACTTGCATTACGAAAAAAAACTTTGCTTTTCTCCAAAACCATTTTTACTGTGATTTTCTCGGTCCATTGCATCCGAATTCCACCTCGCTTTGTCCGGATATGACTGGATGAAACCAGAAATATCCGGTTGTGTTTTGGCTTACTACAACCCAGATATTGTGAAAGCCTCTGTGTTTATGTTTTCCGGATATTATCAACGGAATTTATGTTTTTGCATGTTATTTATCAGGGAACATTTAATTTTGTGCTGGGAAACACTAATTGGTTCCACATGGAGACACCAGCTCTACACATTCGTATTTTCTAGGGAGAAAGCTAGAGGAACTGCGGCAAACAAACATGATATTTCTGTTTGTATAGATGACATTTTATGCACTTTCCTAAAGAAAAGACTTTGCTTTTCTCCAAAACCATTTTTACTGTGATTTTCTCGGTCCATTACATATGAATTCCACCCCACTTTGTCCGGATATGAGTGGATGAAACCAGAAATATCCGTTTTCTTTTTTTTTTTTTATCTTACTATATCCCAGATATTACTACAGACTCTGTGTTTGTGTTTTCTGGATATTATCGATGGATTATATTGTTTTGAATGTTTTTATCAGGGAACATTTAATTTTGTGCTGGGAAACACTAATTGTTTGCACATGGAGACACCAGTCTACACATTCGTATTTTCTAGGGAGAAAGCTAGAATAACTGCGGTAAACAAACATGATGTTTCTGTTTGTATAGATGACATTTTATGCACTGGCTTAAGGAAAAGACTTTGTTTTACTCCAAAACCATTTTTACTGCGATTTTCCCGGTTCATTGCATACGAATTCCACCAAACTTAGTCCGGATATGACTGGATGAAACCAGAAATATCCGGTTGTGTTTTGTCTAACTCAATCCCAGATATTGCAACGGACTCTGTGTTTGTGTTTTCTGGACATTATCAACGGACTTTATTGTTTTGAATGTTTTTATCAGGGAACATTTAATTTTGTACCTTAGAAACACTAGTAGGTTCAACATGGAGACACCAGTCTACACATTCGTATGTTCTAGGGAGAAAGTTAGAGGAACTGCGGCAAACAAACATGATATTTCTGTTAGTATACATGACATTTTATGCACTTGCATAACGAAAAAAACTTTGCTTTTCTCCAAAACCATTTTTACTGTGATTTTCTCGGTCCATTGCGTACGAATTCCACCTCGCTTTGTCCGGATATGACTGGATGAAACCAGAAATATCCGGTTGTGTTTTGGCTTACTACAACCCAGATATTGTGAAAGCCTCTGTGTTTATGTTTTCCGGATATTATCAACGGAATTTATGTTGTTGCATGTTATTTATCAGGGAACATTTAATTTTGTGCTGGGAAACACTAATTGGTTCCACATGGAGACACCAGCTCTACACATTCGTATTTTCTAGGGAGAAAGCTAGAGGAACTGCGGCAAACAAACATGATATTTCTGTTTGTATAGATGACATTTTATGCACTTTCCTAAAGAAAAGACTTTGCTTTTCTCCAAAACCATTTTTCCTGTGATATTCTCGATCCATTACATATGAATTCCACCCCACTTTGTCCGGATATGAGTGGATGAAACCAGAAATATCCGGTTGTGTTTTGTCTTACTATATCCCAGATATTGCTACAGCCTCAGTGTCTGTGTTTTCTGGATATTATCGATGGATTTTATTGTTTTGAATGTTTTTATCAGGGAACATTTAATTTTGTACCGTAGAAACACTAATTGGTTCCCCATGGAGACACCAGTAACACATTCCTATGTTCTAGGGAGAAAGCTTGAGGAACTGCAAATCGATATGATATGTCTGTTTGTATAGATGACACTTTATGCACTTGCGATGGAAAAGACTTTTTGCCTTTCTCTAAAACCATTTTTACTGTGATTTTGTTGGTCCATTGCATACGAATTCCAACCCACTTTGTCCGGATATGACTGGATGAAACCAGAAATATCCGGTTGTGTTTTGGCTAACTCAATCCCAGATATTGTGAAAGCTTCTGTATTTGTGTTCTCCGGATATTATGAACGGATTTTATGGTTTTGCATGTTTTTTGTCAGGGAACATTTAATTTTGTACCGTAGAAACACTAATTGGTTCCACACGGAGACACCAGCTCTACACATTTGTATTTTCTAGGGAGAAAGCTAGAGGAACTGTGGCAAACAAACATGATATTTCTGTTTGTATACATGACATTTTATGCACTTTCCTAACAAAAAGACTTTACTTTTCTCCAAAACCATTTTTAATGTGATTTTCTCGGTCCATTGCATACGAATTCCACCTCACTTTGTCCGGATATGACTGGATGAAACCAGAAATATCCGTTTTCTTTTTTTTTTTTTGGCTTACTATATCCCCGATATTCCTACAGACTCTGTGTTTGTGTTTTCTGGATATTATCGATGGATTATATTGTTTTGAATGTTTTTATCAGGGAACATTTAATTTTGTGCTGGGAAACACTAATTGGTTCCACATGGAGACACCAGTCTACACATTCGTATTTTCTAGGGAGAAAGCTAGAATAACTGCGGTAAACAAACATGATGTTTCTGTTTGTATAGATGGCATTTTATGCACTGGCTTAAGGAAAAGACATTGTTTTACTCCAAAACCATTTTTACTGCGATTTTCCCGGTTCATTGCACATGAATTCCACCAAACTTAGTCCGGATATGACTGGATGAAACCAGAAATATCCGGTTGTGTTTTGGCTAACTCAATCCCAGATATTGCAACGGACTCTGTGTTTGTGTTTTCTGGACATTATCAACGGATTTTATGGTATTGCATGTTTTTTATCAGGGAACATTTAATTTTGTACCTTAGAAACACTAATAGGTTCAACATGGAGACACCAGTATACACATTCGTAAGTTCTAGGGAGACAGTTAGAGGAACTGCGGCAAACAAACATGATATTTCTGTTTGTATACATGACATTTTATGCACTTGCATAACGAAAAAAACTTTGCTTTTCTCCAAAACAATTTTTACTGTGATTTTCTTGGTCCATTGCATACGAATTCCACCTCGCTTTGTCCCGATATGACTGGATGAAACCAGAAATATCCGGTTGTGTTTTGGCTTACTATAACCCAGATATTGTGAAAGCCTCTGTGTTTATGTTTTCCGGATATTATCAACGGAATTTATGTTTTTGCATGTTATTTATCAGGGAACATTTAATTTTGTACCGTAGAAACACTAATTGGTTCCACACGGAGACACCAGCTCTACACATTTGTATTTTCTAGGGAGAAAGCTGGAGGAACTGCGGCAAACAAACATGATATTTCTGTTTGTATAGATGACATTTTATGCACTTTCCTAAAGAAAAGACTTTGCTTTTCTCCAAAACCATTTTTACTGTGATTTTCTCGGTCCATTACATATGAATTCCACCCCACTTTGTCCGGATATGAGTGGATGAAACCAGAAATATCCGGTTGTGTTTTGTCTTACTATATCCCAGATATTGCTACAGCCTCAGTGTCTGTGTTTTCTGGATATTATCGATGGATTTTATTGTTTTGAATGTTTTTATCAGGGAACATTTAATTTTGTACCGTAGAAACACTAATTGGTTCCACATGGAGACACCAGTAACACATTCCTATGTTCTAGGGAGAAAGCTTGAGGAACTGCAAATCGATATGATATGTCTGTTTGTATAGATGACATTTTATGCACTTGCGATGGAAAAGACTTTTTGCCTTTCTCTAAAACCATTTTTACTGTGATTTTGTTGGTCCATTGCATACGAATTCCAACCCACTTTGTCCGGATATGACTGGATGAAACCAGAAATATCCGGTTGTGTTTTGGCTAACTCAATCCCAGATATTGTGAAAGCTTCTGTATTTGTGTTCTCCGGATATTATGAACGGATTTTATGGTTTTGCATGTTTTTTATCAGGGAACATTTAATTTTGTACCGTAGAAACACTAATTGGTTCCACAAGGAGACACCAGCTCTACACATTTGTATTTTCTAGGGAGAAAGCTAGAGGAACTGCGGCAAACAAACATGATATTTCTGTTTGTATACATGACATTTTATGCACTTGCATAACGAAAAAAACTTTGCTTTTCTCCAAAACCATTTTTACTGTGATTTTCTCGGTCCATTGCATACGAATTCCACCTCACTTTGTCCGGATATGACTGGATGAAACCCGAAATATCCGTTTTTTTTTTTTTTTTGGCTTACTATATCCCAGATATTACTACAGACTCTGTGTTTGTGTTTTCTGGATATTATCGATTGATTTTATTGTTTTGAATGTTTTTATCAGGGAACATTTAATTTTGTTCTGGGAAACACTAATTGGTTCCACATGGAGACACCAGTCTACACATTCGTATTTTCTAGGGAGAAAGCTAGAATAACTACGGTAAACACACATGATGTTTCTGTTTGTATAGATGACATTTTATGCACTGGCTTAAGGAAAAGACTTTGTTTTACTCCAAAACCATTTTTACTGCGATTTTCCCGGTTCATTGCATACGAATTCCACCAAACTTAGTCCGGATATGACTGGATGAAACCAGAAATATCCGGTTGTGTTTTGGCTAACTCAATCCCAGATATTGCGACGGACTCTGTGTTTGTGTTTTCTGGACATTATCAACGGACTTTATTGTTTTGAATGTTTTTATCAGGGAACATTTAATTTTGTACCTTAGAAACACTAATAGGTTCAACATGGAGACACCAGTATACACATTCGTATGTTCTAGGGAGAAAGTTAGAGGAACTGCGGCAAACAAACATGATATTTCTGTTTGTATACATGACATTTTATGCACTTGCATAACGAAAAAAACTTTGCTTTTCTCCAAAACCATTTTTACTGTGATTTTCTCGGACCATTGCATACGAATTCCACCTCGCTTTGTCCGGATATGACTGGATGAAACCAGAAATATCCGGTTGTGTTTTGGCTTACTACAACCCAGATATTGTGAAAGCCTCTGTGTTTATGTTTTCCGGATATTATCAACGGAATTTATGTTGTTGCATGTTATTTATCAGGGAACATTAAATTTTGTGCTGGGAAACACTAACTGGTTCCACACGGAGACACCAGCTCTACACATTCGTATTTTCTAGGGAGAAAGGTAGAGGAACTGCGGCAAAAAAAACATGACATTTCTGTTTGTATAGATGACATTTTATGCACTTTCCTAAAGAAAAGACTTTGCTTTTCTCCAAAACCATTTTTCCTGTGATATTCTCGATCCATTACATATGAATTCCACCCCACTTTGTCCGGATATGAGTGGATGAAACCAGAAATATCCGGTTGTGTTTTGTCTTACTATATCCCAGATATTGCTACAGCCTCAGTGTCTGTGTTTTCTGGATATTATCGATGGATTTTATTGTTTTGAATGTTTTTATCAGGGAACATTTAATTTTGTACCGTAGAAACACTAATTGGTTCCACATGGAGACACCAGGAACACATTCCTATGTTCTAGGGAGAAAGCTTGAGGAACTGCAAATCGATATGATATGTCTGTTTGTATAGATGACACTTTATGCACTTGCGATGGAAAAGACTTTTTGCCTTTCTCTAAAACCATTTTTACTGTGATTTTGTTGGTCCATTGCATACGAATTCCAACCCACTTTGTCCGGATATGACTGGATGAAACCAGAAATAACCGGTTGTGTTTTGGCTAACTCAATCCCAGATATTGTGAAAGCTTCTGTATTTGTGTTCTCCGGATATTATGAATGGATTTTATGGTTTTGCATCTTTTTTATCAAGGAACATTTAATTTTGTACCGTAGAAACACTAATTGGTTCCTCACGGAGACACCAGCTCTACACATTTGTATTTTCTAGGGAGAAAGCTAGAGGAACTGCGGCAAACAAACATGATATTTCTGTTTGTATAGATGACATTTTATGCACTTTCCTAACAAAAAGACTTTACTTTTCTCCAAAACCATTTTTACTGTGATTTTCTCGGTCCATTGCATACGAATTCCACCTCACTTTGTCCGGATATGACTGGATGAAACCAGAAATATGCGTTTTCTTTTTTTGTCGCTTAATATATCCCAGATATTACTACAGACTCTGTGTTTGTGTTTTCTGGATATTATCGATGGATTATATTGTTTTGAATGTATTTATCAGGGAACATTTAATTTTGTGCTGGGAAACACTAATTGGTTCCACATGGAGACACCAGTCTACACATTCGTATTTTCTAGGGACATAGCTAGAATAACTGCGGTAAACAAACATGATGTTTCTGTTTGTATAGATGGCATTTTATGCACTGCCTTAAGGAAAAGACATTGTTTTACTCCAAAACCATTTTTACTGCGATTTTCCCGGTTCATTGCATACGAATTCCACCAACCTTAGTCCGGATATGACTGGATGAAACCAGAAATATCCGGTTGTGTTTTGGCTAACTCAATCCCAGATATTGCGACGGAGTCTGTGTTTGTGTTTTCTGGACATTTTCAACGGATTTTATGGTATTGCATGTTTTTTATCAGGGAACATTTAATTTTGTACCTTAGAAACACTAATTGGTTCCACACGGATACACCAGCTCTACACATTTGTATTTTCTAGGGAGAAAGCTAGAGGAACTGCGGCAAACAAACATGATATTTCTGTTTGTATACATGACATTTTATGCACTTGCATAACGAAAAAAACTTTGCTTTTCTCCAAAACCATTTTTACTGTGATTTTCTCGGTCCATTGCATACGAATTCCACCTCGCTTTGTCCTGATATGACTGGATGAAACCAGAAATATCCGGTTGTGTTTTGGCTTACTACAACCCAGATATTGTGAAAGCCTCTGTGTTTATGTTTTCCGGATATTATCAACGGAATTTATGTTGTTGCATGTTATTTATCAGGGAACATTTAATTTTGTGCTGGGAAACACTAATTGGTTCCACATGGAGACACCAGCTCTACACATTCGTATTTTCTAGGGAGAAAGCTAGAGGAACTGCGGCAAACAAACATGATATTTCTGTTTGTATAGATGACATTTTATGCACTTTCCTAAAGAAAAGACTTTGCTTTTCTCCAAAACCATTTTTCCTGTGATATTCTCCATCCATTACATATGAATTCCACCCCACTTTGTCCGGATATGAGTGGATGAAACGAGAAATATCCGGTTGTGTTTTGTCTTACTATATCCCAGATATTGCTACAGCCTCAGTGTCTGTGTTTTCTGGATATTATCGATGGATTTTATTGTTTTGAATGTTTTTATCAGGGAACATTTAATTTTGTACCGTAGAAACACTAATTGGTTCCACATGGAGACACCAGTAACACATTCCTATGTTGTAGGGAGAAAGCTTGAGGAACTGCAAATCGATATGATATGTCTGTTTGTATAGATGACATTTTATGCACTTGCGATGGAAAAGACTTTTTGCCTTTCTCTAAAACCATTTTTACTGTGATTTTGTTGGTCCATTGCATACGAATTCCAACCCACTTTGTCCGGATATGACTGGATGAAACCAGAAATATCCGGTTGTGTTTTGGCTAACTCAATCCCAGATATTGTGAAAGCTTCTGTATTTGTGTTCTCCGGATATTATGAACGGATTTTATGGTTTTGCATGTTTTTTATCAGGGAACATTTAATTTTGTACCGTAGAAACACTAATTGGTTCCACACGGAGACACCAGCTCTACACATTTGTATTTTCTAGGGAGAAAGCTAGAGGAACTGCGGCAAACAAACATGATATTTCTGTTTGTATACATGACATTTTATGCACTTGCATAACAAAAAGATTTTACTTTTCTCCAAAACCATTTTTACTGTGATTTTCTCGGTCCATTGCATACGAATTCCACCTCGCTTTGTCCGGATATGACTGGATGAAACCAGAAATATCCGGTTGTGTTTTGGCTTACTACAACCCAGATATTGTGAAAGCCTCTGTGTTTATGTTTTCCGGATGTTATCAACGAAATTTATGTTTTTGCATGTTATTTATCAGGGAACATTTAATTTTGTGCTGAGAAACACTAACTGGTTCCACACGGAGACACCAGCTCTACACATTCATATTTTCTAGGGAGAAAGGTAGAGGAACTGCGGCAAACAAACATGACATTTCTGTTTGTATAGATGACATTTTATGCACTTTCCTAAAGAAAAGACTTTGCTTTTCTCCAAAACCATTTTTCCTGTGATATTCTCCATCCATTACATATGAATTCCACCCCACTTTGTCCGGATATGAGTGGATGAAACCAGAAATATCCGGTTGTGTTTTGTCTTACTATATCCCAGATATTGCTACAGCCTCAGTGTCTGTGTTTTCTGGATATTATCGATGGATTTTATTGTTTTGAATGTTTTTATCAGGGAACATTTAATTTTGTACCGTAGAAACACTAATTGGTTCCACATGGAGACACCAGTAACACATTCCTATGTTCTAGGGAGAAAGCTTGAGGAACTGCAAATCGATATGATATGTCTGTTTGTATAGATGACACTTTATGCACTTGCGATGGAAAAGACTTTTTGCCTTTCTCTAAAACCATTTTTACTGTGATTTTGTTGGTCCATTGCATACGAATTCCAACCCACTTTGTCCGGATATGACTGGATGAAACCAGAAATATCCGGTTGTGTTTTGGCTAACTCAATCCCAGATATTGTGAAAGCTTCTGTATTTGTGTTCTCCGGATATTATGAATGGATTTTATGGTTTTGCATGTTTTTTATCAGGGAACATTTAATTTTGTACCGTAGAAACACTAATTGGTTCCACACGGAGACACCAGCTCTACACATTTGTATTTTCTAGGGAGAAAGCTAGAGGAACTGCGGCAAACAAACATGATATTTCTGTTTGTATAGATGACATTTTATGCACTTTCCTAACAAAAAGACTTTACTTTTCTCCAAAACCATTTTTACTGTGATTTTCTCGGTCCATTGCATACGAATTCCACCTCACTTTGTCCGGATATGACTGGATGAAACCAGAAATATCCGTTTTCTTTTTTTTGGGCTTACTATATCCCAGATATTACTACAGACTCTGTGTTTGTGTTTTCTGGATATTATCGATGGATTATATTGTTTTGAATGTTTTTATCAGGGAACATTTAATTTTGTGCTGGGAAACACTAATTGGTTCCACATGGAGACACCAGTCTACACATTCGTATTTTCTCGGGAGAAAGCTAGAATAACTGCGGTAAACAAACATGATGTTTCTGTTTGTATAGATGACATTTTATGCACTGGCTTAAGGAAAAGATTTTGTTTTACTCCAAAACCATTTTTACTGCGATTTTCCCGGTTCATTGCATACGAATTCCACCAAACTTAGTCCGGATATGACTGGATGAAACCAGAAATATCCGGTTGTGTTTTGGCTAACTCAATCCCAGATATTGCGACGGACTCTGTGTTTGTGTTTTCTGGACATTATCAACGGACTTTATTGTTTTGAATGTTTTTATCAGGGAACATTTAATTTTGTACCTTAGAAACACTAATAGGTTCAACATGGAGACACCAGTCTACACATTCGTATGTTCTAGGGAGAAAGTTAGAGGAACTGCGGCAAACAAACATGATATTTCTGTTTGTATACATGACATTTTATGCACTTGCATAACGAAAAAAACTTTGCTTTTCTCCAAAACCATTTTTACTGTGATTTTCTCGGTCCATTGCATACGAATTCCACCTCGCTTTGTCCAGATATGACTGGATGAAACCAGAAATATCCGGTTGTGTTTTGGCTTACTACAACCCAGATATTGTGAAAGCCTCTGTGTTTATGTTTTCCGGATATTATCAACGGAATTTATGTTGTTGCATGTTATTTATCAGGGAACATTTAATTTTGTGCTGGGAAACACTAATTGGTTACACATGGAGACACCAGCTCTACACATTCATATTTTCTAGGGAGAAACCTAGAGGAACTGCGGCAAACAAACATGATATTTCTGTTTGTATAGATGACATTTTATGCACTTTCCTAAAGAAAAGACTTTGCTTTTCTCCAAAACCATTTTTCCTGTGATATTCTCGATCCATTACATATGAATTCCACCCCACTTTGTCCGGATATGAGTGGATGAAACCAGAAATATCCGGTTGTGTTTTGTCTTACTATATCCCAGATATTGCTACAGCCTCAGTGTCTGTGTTTTCTGGATATTATCGATGGATTTTATTGTTTTGAATGTTTTTATCAGGGAACCTTTAATTTTGTACCATAGAAACACTAATTGGTTCCACATGGAGACACCAGTAACACATTCCTATGTTCTAGGGAGAAAGCTTGAGGAACTGCAAATCGATATGATATGTCTGTTTGTATAGATGACACTTTATGCACTTGCGATGGAAAAGACTTTTTGCCTTTCTCTAAAACCATTTTTACTGTGATTTTGTTGGTCCATTGCATACGAATTCCAACCCACTTTGTCCGGATATGACTGGATGAAACCAGAAATATCCGGTTGTGTTTTGGCTAACTCAATCCCAGATATTGTGAAAGCTTCTGTATTTGTGTTCTCTGGATATTATGAACGGATTTTATGGTTTTGCATGTTTTTTATCAGGGAACATTTAATTTTGTACCGTAGAAACACTAATTGGTTCCACACGGAGACACCAGCTCTACACATTTGTATTTTCTAGGGAGAAAGCTAGAGGAACTGCGGCAAACAAACATGATATTTCTGTTTGTATAGATGACATTTTATGCACTTTCCTAACAAAAAGACTTTACTTTTCTCCAAAACCATTTTTAATGTGATTTTCTCGGTCCATTGCATACGAATTCCACCTCACTTTGTCCGGATATGACTGGATGAAACCAGAAATATCCGTTTTCTTTTTTTTTTGGCTTACTATATCCGAGATATTACTACAGACTCTGTGTTTGTGTTTTCTGGATATTATCGATGGATTATATTGTTTTGAATGTTTTTATCAGGGAACATTTAATTTTGTGCTGGGAAACACTAATTGGTTCCACATGGAGACACCAGTCTACACATTCGTATTTTCTAGGGAGAAAGCTAGAATAACTGCGGTAAACAAACATGATGTTTCTGTTTGTATAGATGGCATTTTATGCACTGCCTTAAGGAAAAGACATTGTTTTACTCCAAAACCATTTTTACTGCGATTTTCCCGGTTCATTGCATACGAATTCCACCAAACTTAGTCCGGATATGACTGGATGAAACCAGAAATATCCGGTTGTGTTTTGGCTAACTCAATCCCAGATATTGCGACGGAGCCTGTGTTTGTGTTTTCTGGACATTTTAAACGGATTATATGGTATTGCATGTTTTTTATCAGGGAACATTTAATTTTGTACCTTAGAAACACTAATTGGTTCCACACGGAGACACCAGCTCTACACATTTGTATTTTCTAGGGAGAAAGCTAGAGGAACTGCGGCAAACAAACATGATATTTCTGTTTGTATACATGACATTTTATGCACTTGCATAACGAAAAAAACTTTGCTTTTCTCCAAAACCATTTTTACTGTGATTTTCTCGGTCCATTGCATACGAATTCCACCTCGCTTTGTCCTGATATGACTGGATGAAACCAGAAATATCCGGTTGTGTTTTGGCTTACTACAACCCAGATATTGTGAAAGCCTCTGTGTTTATGTTTTCCGGATATTATCAACGGAATTTATGTTTTTGCATGTTATTTATGAGGGAACATTTAATTTTGTGCTGGGAAACACTAATTGGTTACACATGGAGACACCAGCTCTACACATTCATATTTTCTAGGGAGAAACCTAGAGGAACTGCGGCAAACAAACATGATATTTCTGTTTGTATAGATGACATTTTATGCACTTTCCTAAAGAAAAGACTTTGCTTTTCTCCAAAACCATTTTTCCTGTGATATTCTCGATCCATTACATATGAATTCCACCCCACTTTGTCCGGATATGAGTGGATGAAACCAGAAATATCCGGTTGTGTTTTGTCTTACTATATCCCAGATATTGCTACAGCCTCAGTGTCTGTGTTTTCTGGATATTATCGATGGATTTTATTGTTTTGAATGTTTTTATCAGGGAACATTTAATTTTGTACCGTAGAAACACTAATTGGTTCCACATGGAGACACCAGTAACACATTCCTATGTTCTAGGGAGAAAGCTTGAGGAACTGCAAATCGATATGATATGTCTGTTTGTATAGATGACACTTTATGCACTTGCGATGGAAAAGACTTTTTGCCTTTCTCTAAAACCATTTTTACTGTGATTTTGTTGGTCCATTGCATACGAATTCCAACCCACTTTGTCCGGATATGACTGGATGAAACCAGAAATATCCGGTTGTGTTTTGGCTAACTCAATCCCAGATATTGTGAAAGCTTCTGTATTTGTGTTCTCTGGATATTATGAACGGATTTTATGGTTTTGCATGTTTTTTATCAGGGAACATTTAATTTTGTACCGTAGAAACACTAATTGGTTCCACACGGAGACACCAGCTCTACACATTTGTATTTTCTAGGGAGAAAGCTAGAGGAACTGCGGCAAACAAACATGATATTTCTGTTTGTATAGATGACATTTTATGCACTTTCCTAACAAAACGACTTTACTTTTCTCCAAAACCATTTTTAATGTGATTTTCTCGGTCCATTGCATACGAATTCCACCTCACTTTGTCCGGATATGACTGGATGAAACCAGAAATATCCGTTTTCTTTTTTTTTTGGCTTACTATATCCGAGATATTACTACAGACTCTGTGTTTGTGTTTTCTGGATATTATCGATGGATTATATTGTTTTGAATGTTTTTATCAGGGAACATTTAATTTTGTGCTGGGAAACACTAATTGGTTCCACATGGAGACACCAGTCTACACATTCGTATTTTCTAGGGAGAAAGCTAGAATAACTGCGGTAAACAAACATGATGTTTCTGTTTGTATAGATGGCATTTTATGCACTGCCTTAAGGAAAAGACATTGTTTTACTCCAAAACCATTTTTACTGCGATTTTCCCGGTTCATTGCATACGAATTCCACCAAACTTAGTCCGGATATGACTGGATGAAACCAGAAATATCCGGTTGTGTTTTGGCTAACTCAATCCCAGATATTGCGACGGAGCCTGTGTTTGTGTTTTCTGGACATTTTAAACGGATTATATGGTATTGCATGTTTTTTATCAGGGAACATTTAATTTTGTACCTTAGAAACACTAATTGGTTCCACACGGATACACCAGCTCTACACATTTGTATTTTCTAGGGAGAAAGCTAGAGGAACTGCGGCAAACAAACATGATATTTCTGTTTGTATACATGACATTTTATGCACTTGCATAACGAAAAAAACTTTGCTTTTCTCCAAAACCATTTTTACTGTGATTTTCTCGGTCCATTGCATACGAATTCCACCTCGCTTTGTCCTGATATGACTGGATGAAACCAGAAATATCCGGTTGTGTTTTGGCTTACTACAACCCAGATATTGTGAAAGCCTCTGTGTTTATGTTTTCCGGATATTATCAACGGAATTTATGTTTTTGCATGTTATTTATCAGGGAACATTTAATTTTGTGCTGGGAAACACTAATTGGTTCCACATGGAGACACCAGCTCTACACATTCGTATTTTCTAGGGAGAAAGCTAGAGGAACTGCGGCAAACAAACATGATATTTCTGTTTGTATAGATGACATTTTATGCACTTTCCTAAAGAAAAGACTTTGCTTTTCTCCAAAACCATTTTTCCTGTGATATTCTCGATCCATTACATATGAATTCCACCCCACTTTGTCCGGATATGAGTGGATGAAACCAGAAATATCCGGTTGTGTTTTGTCTTACTATATCCCAGATATTGCTACAGCCTCAGTGTCTGTGTTTTCTGGATATTATCGATGGATTTTATTGTTTTGAATGTTTTTATCAGGGAACCTTTAATTTTGTACCGTAGAAACACTAATTGGTTCCACATGGAGACACCAGTAACACATTCCTATGTTCTAGGGAGAAAGCTTGAGGAACTGCAAATCGATATGATATGTCTGTTTGTATAGATGACACTTTATGCACTTGCGATGGAAAAGACTTTTTGCCTTTCTCTAAAACCATTTTTACTGTGATTTTGTTGGTCCATTGCATACGAATTCCAACCCACTTTGTCCGGATATGACTGGATGAAACCAGAAATATCCGGTTGTGTTTTGGCTAACTCAATCCCAGATATTGTGAAAGCTTCTGTATTTGTGTTCTCTGGATATTATGAACGGATTTTATGGTTTTGCATGTTTTTTATCAGGGAACATTTAATTTTGTACCGTAGAAACACTAATTGGTTCCACACGGAGACACCAGCTCTACACATTTGTATTTTCTAGGGAGAAAGCTAGAGGAACTGCGGCAAACAAACATGATATTTCTGTTTGTATAGATGACATTTTATGCACTTTCCTAACAAAAAGACTTTACTTTTCTCCAAAACCATTTTTAATGTGATTTTCTCGGTCCATTGCATACGAATTCCACCTCACTTTGTCCGGATATGACTGGATGAAACCAGAAATATCCGTTTTCTTTTTTTTGGGCTTACTATATCCCAGATATTACTACAGACTCTGTGTTTGTGTTTTCTGGATATTATCGATGGATTATATTGTTTTGAATGTTTTTATCAGGGAACATTTAATTTTGTGCTGGGAAACACTAATTGGTTCCACATGGAGACACCAGTCTACACATTCGTATTTTCTAGGGAAAAAGCTAGAATAACTGCGGTAAACAAACATGATGTTTCTGTTTGTATAGATGGCATTTTATGCACTGCCTTAAGGAAAAGACATTGTTTTACTCCAAAACCATTTTTACTGCGATTTTCCCGGTTCATTGCATACGAATTCCACCAAACTTAGTCCGGATATGACTGGATGAAACCAGAAATATCCGGTTGTGTTTTGGCTAACTCAATCCCAGATATTGCGACGGAGTCTGTGTTTGTGTTTTCTGGACATTTTCAACGGATTTTATGGTATTGCATGTTTTTTATCAGGGAACATTTAATTTTGTACCTTAGAAACACTAATTGGTTCCACACGGAGACACCAGCACTACACATTTGTATTTTCTAGGGAGAAAGCTAGAGGAACTGCGGCAAACAAACATGATATTTCTGTTTGTATACATGACATTTTATGCACTTGCATAACGAAAAAAACTTTGCTTTTCTCCAAAACCATTTTTACTGTGATTTTCTCGGTCCATTGCATACGAATTCCACCTCGCTTTGTCCGGATATGACTGGATGAAACCAGAAATATCCGGTTGTGTTTTGGCTTACTACAACCCAGATATTGTGAAAGCCTCTGTGTTTATGTTTTCTGGATATTATCAACGGAATTTATGTTGTTGCATGTTGTTTATCAGGGAACATTTAATTTTGTGCTGGGAAACACTAATTGGTTCCACATGGAGATACCAGCTCTACACATTCGTATTTTCTAGGGAGAAAGCTAGAGGAACTGCGGCAAACAAACATGACATTTCTGTTTGTATAGATGACATTTTATGCACTTTCCTAAAGAAAAGACTTTGCTTTTCTCCAAAACCATTTTTCCTGTGATATTCTCGATCCATTACATATGAATTCCACCCCAATTTGTCCGGATATGAGTGGATGAAACCAGAAATATCCGGTTGTGTTTTGTCTTACTATATCCCAGATATTGCTACAGCCTCAGTGTCTGTGTTTTCTGGATATTATCGATGGATTTTATTGTTTTGAATGTTTTTATCAGGGAACATTTAATTTTGTACCGTAGAAACACTAATTGGTTCCACATGGAGACACCAGTAACACATTCCTATGTTCTAGGGAGAAAGCTTGAGGAACTGCAAATCGATATGATATGTCTGTTTGTATAGATGACACTTTATGCACTTGCGATGGAAAAGACTTTTTGCCTTTCTCTAAAACCATTTTTACTGTGATTTTGTTGGTCCATTGCATACGAATTCCAACCCACTTTGTCCGGATATGACTGGATGAAACCAGAAATATCCGGTTGTGTTTTGGCTAACTCAATCCCAGATATTGTGAAAGCTTCTGTATTTGTGTTCTCTGGATATTATGAACGGATTTTATGGTTTTGCATGTTTTTTATCAGGGAACATTTAATTTTGTACCGTAGAAACACTAATTGGTTCCACACTGAGACACCAGCTCTACACATTTGTATTTTCTAGGGAGAAAGCTAGAGGAACTGCGGCAAACAAACATGATATTTCTGTTTGTATAGATGACATTTTATGCACTTTCCTAACAAAAAGACTTTACTTTTCTCCAAAACCATTTTTACTGTGATTTTCTCGGTCCATTGCATACGAATTCCACCTCACTTTGTCCGGATATCAGTGGATGAAACCAGAAATATCCGTTTTCTTTTTTTTGGGCTTACTATATCCCAGATATTACTACAGACTCTGTGTTTGTGTTTTCTGGATATTATCGATGGATTATATTGTTTTGAATGTTTTTATCAGGGAACATTTAATTTTGTGCTGGGAAACACTAATTGGTTCCACATGGAGACACCAGTCTACACATTCGTATTTTCTAGGGAGAAAGCTAGAATAACTGCGGTAAACAAACATGATGTTTCTGTTTGTATAGATGGCATTTTATGCACTCCCTTAATGAAAAGACATTGTTTTACTCCAAAACCATTTTTACTGCGATTTTCCCGGTTCATTGCATACGAATTCCACCTCACTTTGTCCGGATATGACTGGATGAAACCAGAAATATCCCGTTGTGTTTGGCTTACTACAACCCAGATATTGTGAAAGCCTCTGTGTTTATGTTTTCCGGATATTATCAACGGAATTTATGTTTTTGCATGTTATTTATCAGGGAACATTTAATTTTGTGCTGGGAAACACTAATTGGTTCCACATGGAGACACCAGCTCTACACATTCGTATTTTCTAGGGAGAAAGCTAGAGGAATTGCGGCAAACAAACATGATATTTCTGTTTGTATAGATGACATTTTATGCACTTTCCTAAAGAAAAGACTTTGCTTTTCTCCAAAACCATTTTTCCTGTGATATTCTCGATCCATTACATATGAATTCTACCACACTTTGTCCGGATATGAGTGGATGAAACCAGAAATATCCGGTTGTGTTTTGGCTAACTCAATCCCAGATATTGTGAAAGCTTCTGTATTTGTGTTCTCTGGATATTATGAACGGATTTTATGGTTTTGCATGTTTTTTATCAGGGAACATTTAATTTTGTACCGTAGAAACACTAATTGGTTCCACACGGAGACACCAGCTCTACACATTTGTATTTTCTAGGGAGAAAGCTAGAGGAACTGCGGCAAACAAACATGATATTTCTGTTTGTATAGATGACATTTTATGCACTTTCCTAACAAAAAGATTTTACTTTTCTCCAAAACCATTTTTACTGTGATTTTCTCGGTCCATTGCATACGAATTCCACCTCACTTTGTCCGGATATGACTGGATGAAACCAGAAATATCCGTTTTCTTTTTTTTTTGGCTTACTATATCCCCGATATTACTACAGACTCTGTGTTTGTGTTTTCTGAATATTATCGATGGATTATATTGTTTTGAATGTTTTTATCAGGGAACATTTAATTTTGTGCTGGGAAACACTAATTGGTTCCACATGGAGACACCAGTCTACACATTCGTATTTTCTAGGGAGAAAGCTAGAATAACTGCGGTAAACAAACATGATGTTTCTGTTTGTGTAGATGATATTTTATGCACTGGCTTAAGGAAAAGACTTTGTTTTACTCCAAAACCATTTTTACTGCGATTTTCCCGGTTCATTGCATACGAATTCCACCAAACTTAGTCCGGATATGACTGGATGTAACCAGAAATATCCGGTTGTGTTTTGGCTAACTCAATCCCAGATATTGTGAAAGCTTCTGTATTTGTGTTTTCCGGATATTATCAACGGATTTTATGGTTTTGCATGTTTTTTATCAGGGAACATTTAATTTTGTACCTTAGAAACACTAACTGGTTCCACACGGAGACACCAGCTCTACACATTCGTATTTTCTAGGGAGAAAGGTAGAGGAACTGCGGCAAACAAACATGACATTTCTGTTTGTATAGATGACATTTTATGCACTTTCCTAAAGAAAAGACTTTGCTTTTCTCCAAAACCATTTTTCCTGTGATATTCTCGATCCATTACATATGAATTCCACCCCACTTTGTCCGGATATGAGTGGATGAAACCAGAAATATCCGGTTGTGTTTTGTCTTACTATATCCCAGATATTGCTACAGCCTCAGTGTCTGTGTTTTCTGGATATTATCGATGGATTTTATTGTTTTGAATGTTTTTATCAGGGAACATTTAATTTTGTACCGTAGAAACACTAATTGGTTCCACATGGAGACACCAGTAACACATTCCTATGTTCTAGGGAGAAAGCTTGAGGAACTGCAAATCGATATGATATGTCTGTTTGTATAGATGACACTTTATGCACTTGCGATGGAAAAGACTTTTTGCCTTTCTCTAAAACCATTTTTACTGTGATTTTGTTGGTCCATTGCATACGAATTCCAACCCACTTTGTCCGGATATGACTGGATGAAACCAGAAATATCCGGTTGTGTTTTGGCTCACGCAATCCCAGATATTGTGAAAGCTTCTGTATTTGTGTTCTCCGGATATTATGAACGGATTTTATGGTTTTGCATGTTTTTTATCAGGGAACATTTAATTTTGTACCGTAGAAACACTAATTGGTTCCACACGGAGACACCAGCTCTACACATTTGTATTTTCTAGGGAGAAATCTAGAGGAACTGCGGCAAACAAACATGATATTTCTGTTTGTATACATGACATTTTATGCACTTGCATAACAAAAATACTTTACTTTTCTCCAAAACCATTTTTACTGTGATTTTCTCGGTCCATTGCATACGAATTCCACCTCACTTTGTCCGGATATCAGTGGATGAAACCAGAAATATCCGTTTTCTTTTTTTTGGGCTTACTATATCCCAGATATTACTACAGACTCTGTGTTTGTGTTTTCTGGATACTATCGATGGATTATATTGTTTTGATTGTTTTTATCAGGGAACATTTAATTTTGTGCTGGGAAACACTAATTGGTTCCACATGGAGACACCAGTCTACACATTCGTATTTTCTAGGGAGAAAGCTAGAATAACTGCGGTAAACAAACATGATGTTTCTGTTTGTATAGATGACATTTTATGCACTGGCTTAAGGAAAAGACTTTGTTTTACTCCAAAACCATTTTTACTGCGATTTTCCCGGTTCATTGCATATGAATTCCACCAAACTTAGTCCGGATATGAATGGATGAAACCAGAAATATCCGGTTGTGTTTTGGCTAACTCAATCCCAGATATTGCAACGGACTCTGTGTTTGTGTTTTCTGGACATTATCAACGGACTTTATTGTTTTGAATGTTTTTATCAGGGAACATTTAATTTTGTACCTTAGAAACACTAATTGGTTCCACACGGAGACACCAGTTCTACACATTTGTATGTTCTAGGGAGAAAGCTAGAGGAACTGCGGCAAACAAACATGATATTTCTGTTTGTATACATGACATTTTATGCACTTGCATAACGAAAAAAACTTTGCTTTTCTCCAAAACCATTTTTACTGTGATTTTCTCGGTCCATTGCATACGAATTCCACCTCGCTTTGTCCGGATATGACTGGATGAAACCAGAAATATCCGGTTGTGTTTTGGCTAACTCAATCCCAGATATTGTGAAAGCCTCTGTGTTTATGTTTTCCGGATACTATCAATGGAATTTATGTTTTTGCATGTTATTTATCAGGGAACATTTAATTTTGTGCTGGGAAACACTAATTGGTTCCACATGGAGACACCAGTCTACACATTCGTATTTTCTAGGGAGAAAGCTAGAATAACTGCGGTAAACAAACATGATGTTTCTGTTTGTATAGATGACATTTTATGCACTGGCTTAAGGAAAAGACTTTGTTTTACTCCAAAACCATTTTTACTGTGATTTTCTCGGTCCATTGCATACGAATTCCACCTCACTTTGTCCGGATATGAGTGGATGAAACCAGAAATATCCGTTTTCTTTTTTTTGGGGCTTACTATATCCCAGATATTACTACAGACTCTGTGTTTGTGTTTTCTGGATATTATCGATGGATTATATTGTTTTGAATGTTTTTATCAGGGAACATTTAATTTTGTGCTGGGAAACACTAATTGGTTCCACATGGAGACACCAGTCTACACATTCGTATTTTCTAGGGAGAAAGCTAGAATAACTGCGGTAAACAAACATGATGTTTCTGTTTGTATAGATGACATTTTATGCACTGGCTTAAGGAAAAGACTTTGTTTTACTCCAAAACCATTTTTACTGCGATTTTCCCGGTTCATTGCATACGAATTCCACCAAACTTAGTCCGGATATGACTGGATGAAACCAGAAATATCCGGTTGTGTTTTGGCTAACTCAATCCCAGATATTGCGACGGACTGTGTGTTTGTGTTTTCTGGACATTATCAACGGACTTTATTGTTTTGAATGTTTTTATCAGGGAACATTTAATTTTGTACCTTAGAAACACTAATAGGTTCAACATGGAGACACCAGTCTACACATTCGTATGTTCTAGGGAGAAAGTTAGAGGAACTGCGGCAAACAAACATGATATTTCTGTTTGTATACATGACATTTTATGCACTTGCATAACGAAAAAAACTTTGCTTTTCTCCAAAACCATTTTTACTGTGATTTTCTCGGTCCATTGCATACGAATTCCACCTCGCTTTGTCCAGATATGACTGGATGAAACCAGAAATATCCGGTTGTGTTTTGGCTTACTACAACCCAGATATTGTGAAAGCCTCTGTGTTTATGTTTTCCGGATATTATCAACGGAATTTATGTTGTTGCATGTTATTTATCAGGGAACATTTAATTTTGTGCTGGGAAACACTAATTGGTTCCACATGGAGACACCAGCTCTACACATTCGTATTTTCTAGGGAGAAAGCTAGAGGAACTGCGGCAAACAAACATGACATTTCTGTTTGTATAGATGACATTTTATGCACTTTCCTAAAGAAAAGACTTTGCTTTTCTCCAAAACCATTTTTCCTGTGATATTCTCGATCCATTACATATGAATTCCACCCCACTTTGTCCGGATATGAGTGGATGAAACCAGAAATATCCGGTTGTGTTTTGTCTTACTATATCCCAGATATTGCTACAGCCTCAGTGTCTGTATTTTCTGGATATTATCGATGGATTTTATTGTTTTGAATGTTTTTATCAGGGAACATTTAATTTTGTACCGTAGAAACACTAATTGGTTCCACACGGAGACACCAGCTCTACACATTTGTATTTTCTAGGGAGAAAGCTGGAGGAACTGCGGCAAACAAACATGATATTTCTGTTTGTATAGATGACATTTTATGCACTTTCCTAAAGAAAAGACTTTGCTTTTCTCCAAAACCATTTTTACTGTGATTTTCTCGGTCCATTACATATGAATTCCACCCCACTTTGTCCGGATATGAGTGGATGAAACCAGAAATATCCGGTTGTGTTTTGTCTTACTATATCCCAGATATTGCTACAGCCTCAGTGTCTGTGTTTTCTGGATATTATCGATGGATTTTATTGTTTTGAATGTTTTTATCAGGGAACATTTAATTTTGTACCGTAGAAACACTAACTGGTTCCACATGGAGACACCAGTAACACATTCCTATGTTGTAGGGAGAAAGCTTGAGGAACTGCAAATCGATATGATATGTCTGTTTGTATAGATGACATTTTATGCACTTGCGATGGAAAAGACTTTTTGCCTTTCTCTAAAACCATTTTTACTGTGATTTTGTTGGTCCATTGCATACGAATTCCAACCCACTTTGTCCGGATATGACTGGATGAAACCAGAAATATCCGGTTGTGTTTTGGCTAACTCAATCCCAGATATTGTGAAAGCTTCTGTATTTGTGTTCTCCGGATATTATGAACGGATTTTATGGTTTTGCATGTTTTTTATCAGGGAACATTTAATTTTGTACCGTAGAAACACTAATTGGTTCCACAAGGAGACACCAGCTCTACACATTTGTATTTTCTAGGGAGAAAGCTAGAGGAACTGCGGCAAACAAACATGATATTTCTGTTTGTATAGATGACATTTTATGCACTTGCATAACGAAAAAAACTTTGCTTTTCTCCAAAACCATTTTTACTGTGATTTTCTCGGTCCATTGCATACGAATTCCACCTCACTTTGTCCGGATATGACTGGATGAAACCAGAAATATCCGTTTTTTTTTTTTTTGGCTTACTATATCCCAGATATTACTACAGACTCTGTGTTTGTGTTTTCTGGATATTATCGATTGATTTTATTGTTTTGAATGTTTTTATCACGGAACATTTAATTTTGTTCTGGGAAACACTAATTGGTTCCACATGGAGACACCAGTCTACACATTCGTATTTTCTAGGGAGAAAGCTAGAATAACTACGGTAAACACACATGATGTTTCTGTTTGTATAGATGACATTTTATGCACTGGCTTAAGGAAAAGACTTTGTTTTACTCCAAAACCATTTTTACTGCGACTTTCCCGGTTCATTGCATACGAATTCCACCAAACTTAGTCCGGATATGACTGGATGAAACCAGAAATATCCGGTTGTGTTTTGGCTAACTCAATCCCAGATATTGCGACGGACTCTGTGTTTGTGTTTTCTGGACATTATCAACGGACTTTATTGTTTTGAATGTTTTTATCAGGGAACATTTAATTTTGTACCTTAGAAACACTAATAGGTTCAACATGGAGACACCAGTATACACATTCGTATGTTCTAGGGAGAAAGTTAGAGGAACTGCGGCAAACAAACATGATATTTCTGTTTGTATACATGACATTTTATGCACTTGCATAACGAAAAAAACTTTGCTTTTCTCCAAAACCATTTTTACTGTGATTTTCTTGGACCATTGCATACGAATTCCACCTCGCTTTGTCCGGATATGACTGGATGAAACCAGAAATATCCGGTTGTGTTTTGGCTTACTACAACCCAGATATTGTGAAAGCCTCTGTGTTTATGTTTTCTGGATATTATCAACGGAATTTATGTTGTTGCATGTTATTTATCAGGGAACATTTAATTTTGTGCTGGGAAACACTAATTGGTTCCACATGGAGACACCAGCTCTACAAATTCGTATTTTCTAGGGAGAAAGCTAGAGGAACTGTGGCAAACAAACATGATATTTCTGTTTGTATAGATGACATTTTATGCACTTTCCTAAAGAAAAGACTTTGCTTTTCTCCAAAACCATTTTTCCTGTGATATTCTCGATCCATTACATATGAATTCCACCCCACTTTGTCCGGATATGAGTGGATGAAACCAGAAATATCCGGTTGTGTTTTGTCTTACTATATCCCAGATATTGCTACAGCCTCAGTGTCTGTGTTTTCTGGATATTATCGATGGATTTTATTGTTTTGAATGTTTTTATCAGGGAACATTTAATTTTGTACCGTAGAAACACTAATTGGTTCCACATGGAGACACCAGTAACACATTCCTATGTTCTAGGGAGAAAGCTTGAGGAACTGCAAATCGATATGATATGTCTGTTTTTATAGATGACACTTAATGCACTTGCGATGGAAAAGAATTTTTGCCTTTCTCTAAAACCATTTTTACTGTGATTTTGTTGGTCCATTGCATACGAATTCCAACCCACTTTGTCCGGATATGACTGGATGAAACCAGAAATATCCGCTTGTGTTTTGGCTAACTCAATCCCAGATATTGTGAAAGCTTCTGTATTTGTGTTCTCTGGATATTATGAACGGATTTTATGGTTTTGCATGTTTTTTGTCAGGGAACATTTAATTTTGTACCGTAGAAACACTAATTGGTTCCACACGGAGACACCAGCTCTACACATTTGTATTTTCTAGGGAGAAAGCTAGAGGAACTGCGGCAAACAAACATGATATTTCTGTTTGTATAGATGACATTTTATGCACTTTCCTAACAAAAAGACTTTACTTTTCTCCAAAACCATTTTTACTGTGATTTTCTCGGTCCATTGCATACGAATTCCACCTCACTTTGTCCGGATATGACTGGATGAAACCAGAAATATCCGTTTTCTTTTTTTGTCGCTTACTATATCCCAGATATTACTACAGACTCTGTGTTTGTGTTTTCTGGATATTATCGATGGATTATATTGTTTTGAATGTTTTTATCAGGGAACATTTAATTTTGTGCTGGGAAACACTAATTGGTTCCACATGGAGACACCAGTCTAGACATTCGTATTTTCTAGGGAGAAAGCTAGAATAACTGCGGTAAACAAACATGATGTTTCTGTTTGTATAGATGACATTTTATGCACTGGCTTAAGGAAAAGACTTTGTTTTACTCCAAAACCATTTTTACTGCGATTTCCCCGGTTCATTGCATACGAATTCCACCAAACTTAGTCCGGATATGACTGGATGAAACCAGAAATATCCGGTTGTGTTTTGGCTAACTCAATCCCAGATATTGTGAAAGCTTCTGTATTTGTGTTTTCCGGATATTATCAACGGATTTTATGGTTTTGCATGTTTTTTATCAGGGAACATTTAATTTTGTACCTTAGAAACACTAATTGGTTCCACACGGAGACACCAGCTCTACACATTTGTATTTTCTAGGCAGAAAGCTAGAGGAACTGCGGCAAACAAACATGATATTTCTGTTTGTATACATGACATTTTATGCACTTGCATAACGAAAAAAACTTTGCTTTTCTCCAAAACCCTTTTTACTGTGATTTTCTCGGTCCATTGCATACGAATTCCACCTCGCTTTGTCCGGATATGACTGGATGAAACCAGAAATATCCGGTTGTGTTTTGGCTTACTACAACCCAGATATTGTGAAAGCCTCTGTGTTTATGTTTTCCGGATGTTATCAATGAAATTTATGTTTTTGCATGTTATTTATCAGGGAACATTTAATTTTGTGCTGAGAAACACTAACTGGTTCCACACGGAGACACCAGCTCTACACATTCGTATTTTCTAGGGAGAAAGCTAGAGGAACTGCGGCAAACAAACATGACATTTCTGTTTGTATAGATGACATTTTATGCACTTTCCTAAAGAAAAGACTTTGCTTTTCTCCAAAACCATTTTTCCTGTGATATTCTCGATCCATTACATATGAATTCCACCCCACTTTGTCCGGATATGAGTGGATGAAACCAGAAATATCTGGTTGTGTTTTGTCTTACTATATCCCAGATATTGCTACAGCCTCAGTGTCTGTGTTTTCTAGATAATATCGATAGATTTTATTGTTTTGAATGTTTTTATCAGGGAACCTTTAATTTTGTACCGTAGAAACACTAATTGGTTCCACATGGAGACACCAGTAACACATTCCTATGTTCTAGGGAGAAAGCTTGAGGAACTGCAAATCGATATGATATGTCTGTTTGTATAGATGACACTTTATGCACTTGCGATGGAAAAGACTTTTTGCCTTTCTCTAAAACCATTTTTACTGTGATTTTGTTGGTCCATTGCATACGAATTCCAACCCACTTTGTCCGGATATGACTGGATGAAACCAGAAATATCCGGTTGTGTTTTGGCTAACTCAATCCCAGATATTGTGAAAGCTTCTGTATTTGTGTTCTCCGGATATTATGAACGGATTTTATGGTTTTGCATGTTTTTTATCAGGGAACATTTAATTTTGTACCTTAGAAACACTAATTGGTTCCACACGGAGACACCAGCTCTACACATTTGTATTTTCTAGGGAGAAAGCTAGAGGAACTGCGGCAAACAAACATGATATTTCTGTTTGTATAGATGACATTTTATGCACTTTCCTAACAAAAAGATTTTACTTTTCTCCAAAACCATTTTTACTGTGATTTTCTCGGTCCATTGCATATGAATTCCACCTCACTTTGTCTGGATATGACTTAATGAAACCAGAAATATCCGTTTTCTTTTTTTTGGCTTACTATATCCCAGATATTACTACAGACTCTGTGTTTGTGTTTTCTGGATATTATCGATGGATTATATTGTTTTGAATGTATTTATCAGGGAACATTTAATTTTGTGCTGGGAAACACTAATTGGTTCCACATGGAGACACCAGTCTACACATTCGTATTTTCTAGGGAGAAAGCTAGAATAACTGCGGTAAACAAACATGATGTTTCTGTTTGTATAGATGACATTTTATGCACTGGCTTAAGGAAAAGACTTTGTTTTACTCCAAAACCATTTTTACTGCGATTTTCCCGGTTCATTGCATACGAATTCCACCAAACTTAGTCCGGATATGACTGGATGAAACCAGAAATATCCGGTTGTGTTTTGGCTAACTCAATCCCAGATATTGCGACGGACTGTGTGTTTGTGTTTTCTGGACATTATCAACGGACTTTATTGTTTTGAATGTTTTTATCAGGGAACATTTAATTTTGTACCTTAGAAACACTAATAGGTTCAACATGGAGACACCAGTCTACACATTCGTATGTTCTAGGGAGAAAGTTAGAGGAACTGCGGCAAACAAACATGATATTTCTGTTTGTATACATGACATTTTATGCACTTGCATAACGAAAAAAACTTTGCTTTTCTCCAAAACCATTTTTACTGTGATTTTCTCGGTCCATTGCATACGAATTCCACCTCGCTTTGTCCAGATATGACTGGATGAAACCAGAAATATCCGGTTGTGTTTTGGCTTACTACAACCCAGATATTGTGAAAGCCTCTGTGTTTATGTTTTCCGGATATTATCAACGGAATTTATGTTGTTGCATGTTATTTATCAGGGAACATTTAATTTTGTGCTGGGAAACACTAATTGTTTCCACATGGAGACACCAGCTCTACACATTCGTATTTTCTAGGGAGAAAGCTAGAGGAACTGCGGCAAACAAACATGACATTTCTGTTTGTATAGATGACATTTTATGCACTTTCCTAAAGAAAAGACTTTGCTTTTCTCCAAAACCATTTTTCCTGTGATATTCTCGATCCATTACATATGAATTCCACCCCACTTTGTCCGGATATGAGTGGATGAAACCAGAAATATCCGGTTGTGTTTTGTCTTACTATATCCCAGATATTGCTACAGCCTCAGTGTCTGTATTTTCTGGATATTATCGATGGATTTTATTGTTTTGAATGTTTTTATCAGGGAACATTTAATTTTGTACCGTAGAAACACTAATTGGTTCCACACGGAGACACCAGCTCTACACATTTGTATTTTCTAGGGAGAAAGCTGGAGGAACTGCGGCAAACAAACATGATATTTCTGTTTGTATAGATGACATTTTATGCACTTTCCTAAAGAAAAGACTTTGCTTTTCTCCAAAACCATTTTTACTGTGATTTTCTCGGTCCATTACATATGAATTCCACCCCACTTTGTCCGGATATGAGTGGATGAAACCAGAAATATCCGGTTGTGTTTTGTCTTACTATATCCAGATATTGCTACAGCCTCAGTGTCTGTGTTTTCTGGATATTATCGATGGATTTTATTGTTTTGAATGTTTTTATCAGGGAACATTTAATTTTGTACCGTAGAAACACTAATTGGTTCCACATGGAGACACCAGTAACACATTCCTATGTTGTAGGGAGAAAGCTTGAGGAACTGCAAATCGATATGATATGTCTGTTTGTATAGATGACATTTTATGCACTTGCGATGGAAAAGACTTTTTGCCTTTCTCTAAAACCATTTTTACTGTGATTTTGTTGGTCCATTGCATACGAATTCCAACCCACTTTGTCCGGATATGACTGGATGAAACCAGAAATATCCGGTTGTGTTTTGGCTAACTCAATCCCAGATATTGTGAAAGCTTCTGTATTTGTGTTCTCCGGATATTATGAACGGATTTTATGGTTTTGCATGTTTTTTATCAGGGAACATTTAATTTTGTACCGTAGAAACACTAATTGGTTCCACAAGGAGACACCAGCTCTACACATTTGTATTTTCTAGGGAGAAAGCTAGAGGAACTGCGGCAAACAAACATGATATTTCTGTTTGTATACATGACATTTTATGCACTTGCATAACGAAAAAAACTTTGCTTTTCTCCAAAACCATTTTTACTGTGATTTTCTCGGTCCATTGCATACGAATTCCACCTCACTTTGTCCGGATATGACTGGATGAAACCAGAAATATCCGTTTTTTTTTTTTTTGGCTTACTATATCCCAGATATTACTACAGACTCTGTGTTTGTGTTTTCTGGATATTATCGATTGATTTTATTGTTTTGAATGTTTTTATCACGGAACATTTAATTTTGTTCTGGGAAACACTAATTGGTTCCACATGGAGACACCAGTCTACACATTCGTATTTTCTAGGGAGAAAGCTAGAATAACTACGGTAAACACACATGATGTTTCTGTTTGTATAGATGACATTTTATGCACTGGCTTAAGGAAAAGACTTTGTTTTACTCCAAAACCATTTTTACTGCGATTTTCCCGGTTCATTGCATACGAATTCCACCAAACTTAGTCCGGATATGACTGGATGAAACCAGAAATATCCGGTTGTGTTTTGGCTAACTCAATCCCAGATATTGCGACGGACTCTGTGTTTGTGTTTTCTGGACATTATCAACGGACTTTATTGTTTTGAATGTTTTTATCAGGGAACATTTAATTTTGTACCTTAGAAACACTAATAGGTTCAACATGCAGACACCAGTATACACATTCGTATGTTCTAGGGAGAAAGTTAGAGGAACTGCGGCAAACAAACATGATATTTCTGTTTGTATACATGACATTTTATGCACTTGCATAACGAAAAAAACTTTGCTTTTCTCCAAAACCATTTTTACTGTGATTTTCTCGGACCATTGCATACGAATTCCACCTCGCTTTGTCCGGATATGACTGGATGAAACCAGAAATATCCGGTTGTGTTTGGCTTACTACAACCCAGATATTGTGAAAGCCTCTGTGTTTATGTTTTCTGGATATTATCGATGGATTTTATTGTTTTGAATGTTTTTATCAGGGAACATTTAATTTTGTACCGTAGAAACACTAATTGGTTCCACACGGAGACACCAGCTCTACACATTTGTATTTTCTAGGGAGAAAGCTGGAGGAACTGCGGCAAACAAACATGATATTTCTGTTTGTATAGATGACATTTTATGCACTTTCCTAAAGAAAAGACTTTGCTTTTCTCCAAAACCATTTTTACTGTGATTTTCTCGGTCCATTACATATGAATTCCACCCCACTTTGTCCGGATATGAGTGGATGAAACCAGAAATATCCGGTTGTGTTTTGTCTTACTATATCCAGATATTGCTACAGCCTCAGTGTCTGTGTTTTCTAGATAATATCGATGGATTTTATTGTTTTGAATGTTTTTATCAGGGAACATTTAATTTTGTACCGTAGAAACACTAATTGGTTCCACATGGAGACACCAGTAACACATTCCTATGTTCTAGGGAGAAAGCTTGAGGAACTGCAAATCGATATGATATGTCTGTTTGTATAGATGACATTTTATGCACTTGCGATGGAAAAGACTTTTTGCCTTTCTCTAAAACCATTTTTACTGTGATTTTGTTGGTCCATTGCATACGAATTCCAACCCACTTTGTCCGGATATGACTGGATGAAACCAGAAATATCCGGTTGTGTTTTGGCTAACTCAATCCCAGATATTGTGAAAGCTTCTGTATTTGTGTTCTCCGGATATTATGAACGGATTTTATGGTTTTGCATGTTTTTTATCAGGGAACATTTAATTTTGTACCGTAGAAACACTAATTGGTTCCACAAGGAGACACCAGCTCTACACATTTGTATTTTCTAGGGAGAAAGCTAGAGGAACTGCGGCAAACAAACATGATATTTCTGTTTGTATACATGACATTTTATGCACTTGCATAACGAAAAAAACTTTGCTTTTCTCCAAAACCATTTTTACTGTGATTTTCTCGGTCCATTGCATACGAATTCCACCTCACTTTGTCCGGATATGACTGGATGAAACCAGAAATATCCGTTTTTTTTTTTTTTGGCTTACTATATCCCAGATATTACTACAGACTCTGTGTTTGTGTTTTCTGGATATTATCGATTGATTTTATTGTTTTGAATGTTTTTATCACGGAACATTTAATTTTGTTCTGGGAAACACTAATTGGTTCCACATGGAGACACCAGTCTACACATTCGTATTTTCTAGGGAGAAAGCTAGAATAACTACGGTAAACACACATGATGTTTCTGTTTGTATAGATGACATTTTATGCACTGGCTTAAGGAAAAGACTTTGTTTTACTCCAAAACCATTTTTACTGCGATTTTCCCGGTTCATTGCATACGAATTCCACCAAACTTAGTCCGGATATGACTGGATGAAACCAGAAATATCCGGTTGTGTTTTGGCTAACTCAATCCCAGATATTGCGACGGACTCTGTGTTTGTGTTTTCTGGACATTATCAACGGACTTTATTGTTTTGAATGTTTTTATCAGGGAACATTTAATTTTGTACCTTAGAAACACTAATAGGTTCAACATGGAGACACCAGTATACACATTCGTATGTTCTAGGGAGAAAGTTAGAGGAACTGCGGCAAACAAACATGATATTTCTGTTTGTATACATGACATTTTATGCACTTGCATAACGAAAAAAACTTTGCTTTTCTCCAAAACCATTTTTACTGTGATTTTCTCGGACCATTGCATACGAATTCCACCTCGCTTTGTCCGGATATGACTGGATGAAACCAGAAATATCCGGTTGTGTTTGGCTTACTACAACCCAGATATTGTGAAAGCCTCTGTGTTTATGTTTTCTGGATATTATCAACGGAATTTATGTTGTTGCATGTTATTTATCAGGGAACATTTAATTTTGTACCTTAGAAACACTAATTGGTTCCACATGGAGACACCAGCTCTACAAATTCGTATTTTCTAGGGAGAAAGCTAGAGGAACTGTGGCAAACAAACATGATATTTCTGTTTGTATAGATGACATTTTATGCACTTTCCTAAAGAAAAGACTTTGCTTTTCTCCAAAACCATTTTTCCTGTGATATTCTCGATCCATTACATATGAATTCCACCCCACTTTGTCCGGATATGAGTGGATGAAACCAGAAATATCCGGTTGTGTTTTGTCTTACTATATCCCAGATATTGCTACAGCCTCAGTGTCTGTGTTTTCTGGATATTATCGATGGATTTTATTGTTTTGAATGTTTTTATCAGGGAACATTTAATTTTGTACCGTAGAAACACTAATTGGTTCCACATGGAGACACCAGTAACACATTCCTATGTTCTAGGGAGAAAGCTTGAGGAACTGCAAATCGATATGATATGTCTGTTTTTATAGATGACACTTAATGCACTTGCGATGGAAAAGAATTTTTGCCTTTCTCTAAAACCATTTTTACTGTGATTTTGTTGGTCCATTGCATACGAATTCCAACCCACTTTGTCCGGATATGACTGGATGAAACCAGAAATATCCGGTTGTGTTTTGGCTAACTCAATCCCAGATATTGTGAAAGCTTCTGTATTTGTGTTCTCTGGATATTATGAACGGATTTTATGGTTTTGCATGTTTTTTGTCAGGGAACATTTAATTTTGTACCGTAGAAACACTAATTGGTTCCACACGGAGACACCAGCTCTACACATTTGTATTTTCTAGGGAGAAAGCTAGAGGAACTGCGGCAAACAAACATGATATTTCTGTTTGTATAGATGACATTTTATGCACTTTCCTAACAAAAAGTCTTTACTTTTCTCCAAAACCATTTTTACTGTGATTTTCTCGGTCCATTGCATACGAATTCCACCTCACTTTGTCCGGATATGACTGGATGAAACCAGAAATATCCGTTTTCTTTTTTTGTCGCTTACTATATCCCAGATATTACTACAGACTCTGTGTTTGTGTTTTCTGGATATTATCGATGGATTATATTGTTTTGAATGTTTTTATCAGGGAACATTTAATTTTGTGCTGGGAAACACTAATTGGTTCCACATGGAGACACCAGTCTAGACATTCGTATTTTCTAGGGAGAAAGCTAGAATAACTGCGGTAAACAAACATGATGTTTCTGTTTGTATAGATGACATTTTATGCACTGGCTTAAGGAAAAGACTTTGTTTTACTCCAAAACCATTTTTACTGCGATTTCCCCGGTTCATTGCATACGAATTCCACCAAACTTAGTCCGGATATGACTGGATGAAACCAGAAATATCCGGTTGTGTTTTGGCTAACTCAATCCCAGATATTGTGAAAGCTTCTGTATTTGTGTTTTCCGGATATTATCAACGGATTTTATGGTTTTGCATGTTTTTTATCAGGGAACATTTAATTTTGTACCTTAGAAACACTAATTGGTTCCACACGGAGACACCAGCTCTACACATTTGTATTTTCTAGGCAGAAAGCTAGAGGAACTGCGGCAAACAAACATGATATTTCTGTTTGTATACATGACATTTTATGCACTTGCATAACGAAAAAAACTTTGCTTTTCTCCAAAACCCTTTTTACTGTGATTTTCTCGGTCCATTGCATACGAATTCCACCTCGCTTTGTCCGGATATGACTGGATGAAACCAGAAATATCCTGTTGTGTTTTGGCTTACTACAACCCAGATATTGTGAAAGCCTCTGTGTTTATGTTTTCCGGATGTTATCAATGAAATTTATGTTTTTGCATGTTATTTATCAGGGAACATTTAATTTTGTGCTGAGAAACACTAACTGGTTCCACACGGAGACACCAGCTCTACACATTCGTATTTTCTAGGGAGAAAGCTAGAGGAACTGCGGCAAACAAACATGACATTTCTGTTTGTATAGATGACATTTTATGCACTTTCCTAAAGAAAAGACTTTGCTTTTCTCCAAAACCATTTTTCCTGTGATATTCTCGATCCATTACATATGAATTCCACCCCACTTTGTCCGGATATGAGTGGATGAAACCAGAAATATCTGGTTGTGTTTTGTCTTACTATATCCCAGATATTGCTACAGCCTCAGTGTCTGTGTTTTCTAGATAATATCGATAGATTTTATTGTTTTGAATGTTTTTATCAGGGAACCTTTAATTTTGTACCGTAGAAACACTAATTGGTTCCACATGGAGACACCAGTAACACATTCCTATGTTCTAGGGAGAAAGCTTGAGGAACTGCAAATCGATATGATATGTCTGTTTGTATAGATGACACTTTATGCACTTGCGATGGAAAAGACTTTTTGCCTTTCTCTAAAACCATTTTTACTGTGATTTTGTTGGTCCATTGCATACGAATTCCAACCCACTTTGTCCGGATATGACTGGATGAAACCAGAAATATCCGGTTGTGTTTTGGCTAACTCAATCCCAGATATTGTGAAAGCTTCTGTATTTGTGTTCTCCGGATATTATGAATGGATTTTATGGTTTTGCATCTTTTTTATCAGGGAACATTTAATTTTGTACCGTAGAAACACTAATTGGTTCCACACGGAGACACCAGCTCTACACATTTGTATTTTCTAGGGAGAAAGCTAGAGGAACTGCGGCAAACAAACATGATATTTCTGTTTGTATAGATGACATTTTGTGCACTTTCCTAACAAAAAGACTTTACTTTTCTCCAAAACCATTTTTACTGTGATTTTCTCGGTCCATTGCATACGAATTCCACCTCACTTTGTCCGGATATGACTGGATGAAACCAGAAATATCCGTTTTCTTTTTTTGTCGCTTACTATATCCCAGATATTACTACAGACTCTGTGTTTGTGTTTTCTGGATATTATCGATGGATTATATTGTTTTGAATGTATTTATCAGGGAACATTTAATTTTGTGCTGGGAAACACTAATTGGTTCCACATGGAGACACCAGTCTACACATTCGTATTTTCTAGGGAGAAAGCTAGAATAACTGCGGTAAACAAACATGATGTTTCTGTTTGTATAGATGGCATTTTATGCACTGCCTTAAGGAAAAGACATTGTTTTACTCCAAAACCATTTTTACTGCGATTTTCCCGGTTCATTGAATACGAATTCCACCAAACTTAGTCCGGATATGATTGGATGAAACCAGAAATATCCGGTTGTGTTTTGGCTAACTCAATCCCAGATATTGCGACGGAGTCTGTGTTTGTGTTTTCTGGACATTTTCAACGGATTTTATGGTATTGCATGTTTTTTATCAGGGAACATTTAATTTTGTACCTTAGAAACACTAATTGGTTCCACACGGAGACACCAGCTCTACACATTTGTATTTTCTAGGGAGAAAGTTAGAGGAACTGCGGCAAACAAACATGATATTTCTGTTTGTATACATGACATTTTATGCACTTGCATAACGAAAAAAACTTTGCTTTTCTCCAAAACCATTTTTACTGTGATTTTCTCGGTCCATTGCATACGAATTCCACCTCGCTTTGTCCGGATATGACTGTATGAAACCAGAAATATCCGGTTGTGTTTTGGCTTACTACAACCCAGATATTGTGAAAGCCTCTGTGTTTATGTTTTCCGGATATTATCAACGGAATTTATGTTGTTGCATGTTATTTATCAGGGAACATTTAATTTTGTGCTGGGAAACACTAATTGGTTCCACATGGAGACACCAGCTCTACACATTCGTATTTTCTAGGGAGAAAGCTAGAGGAACTGCGGCAAACAAACATGACATTTCTGTTTGTATAGATGACATTTTATGCACTTGCGATGGAAAAGACTTTTTGCCTTTCTCTAAAACCATTTTTACTGTGATTTTGTTGGTCCATTGCATACGAATTCCAACCCACTTTGTCCGGATATGACTGGATGAAACCAGAAATATCCGGTTGTGTTTTGGCTAACTCAATCCCAGATATTGTGAAAGCTTCTGTATTTGTGTTCTCCGGATATTATGAACGGATTTTATGGTTTTGCATGTTTTTTATCAGGGAACATTTAATTTTGTACCTTAGAAACACTAATTGGTTCCACACGGAGACACCAGCTCTACACATTTGTATTTTCTAGGGAGAAAGCTAGAGGAACTGCGGCAAACAAACATGATATTTCTGTTTGTATAGATGACATTTTATGCACTTTCCTAATAAAAAGACTTTACTTTTCTCCAAAACCATTTTTACTGTGATTTTCTCAGTCCATTACATAAGAATTCCACCTCACTTTGTCCGGATATGACTGGATGAAACCAGAAATATCCGTTTTCTTTTTTTGTCGCTTACTATATCCCAGATATTACTACAGACTCTGTGTTTGTGTTTTCTGGATATTATCGATGGATTATATTGTTTTGAATGTATTTATCAGGGAACATTTAATTTTGTGCTGGGAAACACTAATTGGTTCCACATGGAGACACCAGCTCTACACATTCGTATTTTCTAGGGAGAAAGCTAGACGAACTGCGGCAAACAAACATGATATTTCTGTTTGTATAGATGACATTTTATGCACTTTCCTAAAGAAAAGACTTTGCTTTTCTCCAAAACCATTTTTCCTGTGATATTCTCCATCCATTACATATGAATTCCACCCCACTTTGTCCGGATATGAGTGGATGAAACCAGAAATATCCGGTTGTGTTTTGTCTTACTATATCCCAGATATTGCTACAGCCTCAGTGTCTGTGTTTTCTGGATATTATCGATGGATTTTATTGTTTTGAATGTTTTTATCAGGGAACATTTAATTTTGTACCGTAGAAATACAATTTGGTTCCACATGGAGACACCAGGAACACATTCCTATGTTCTAGGGAGAAAGCTTGAGGAACTGCAAATCGATATGATATGTCTGTTTGTATAGTTGACATTTTATGCACTTGCGATGGAAAAGACTTTTTGCCTTTCTCTAAAACCATTTTTACTGTGATTTTGTTGGTCCATTGCATACGAATTCCAACCCACTTTGTCCTGATATGACTGGATGAAACCAGAAATATCCGGTTGTGTTTTGGCTAACTCAATCCCAGATATTGTGAAAGCTTCTGTATTGGTGTTCTCCGGATATTATGAACGGATTTTATGGTTTTGCATGTTTTTTATCAGGGAACATTTAATTTTGTACCGTAGAAACACTAATTGGTTCCACACGGAGACACCAGCTCTACACATTTGTATTTTCTAGGGAGAAAGCTAGAGGAACTGCGGCAAACAAACATGATATTTCTGTTTGTATAGATGACATTTTATGCACTTTCCTAACAAAAAGATTTTACTTTTCTCCAAAACCATTTTTACTGTGATTTTCTCGGTCCATTGCATACGAATTCCACCTCGCTTTGTCCGGATATGACTGGATGAAACCAGAAATATCCGGTTGTGTTTTGGCTTACTACAACCCAGATATTGTGAAAGCCTCTGTGTTTATGTTTTCCGGATGTTATCAACGAAATTTATGTTTTTGCATGTTATTTATCAGGGAACATTTAATTTTGTGCTGAGAAACACTAACTGGTTCCACACGGAGACACCAGCTCTACACATTCATATTTTCTAGGGAGAAAGGTAGAGGAACTGCGGCAAACAAACATGACATTTCTGTTTGTATAGATGACATTTTATGCACTTTAATAAAGAAAAGACTTTGCTTTTCTCCAAAACCATTTTTCCTGTGATATTCTCCATCCATTACATATGAATTCCACCCCACTTTGTCCGGATATGAGTGGATGAAACCAGAAATATCCGGTTGTGTTTTGTCTTACTATATCCCAGATATTGCTACAGCCTCAGTGTCTGTGTTTTCTGGATATTATCGATGGATTTTATTGTTTTGAATGTTTTTATCAGGGAACATTTAATTTTGTACCGTAGAAACACTAATTGGTTCCACATGGAGACACCAGTAACACATTCCTATGTTCTAGGGAGAAAGCTTGAGGAACTGCAAATCGATATGATATGTCTGTTTGTATAGATGACACTTTATGCACTTGCGATGGAAAAGACTTTTTGCCTTTCTCTAAAACCATTTTTACTGTGATTTTGTTGGTCCATTGCATACGAATTCCAACCCACTTTGTCCGGATATGACTGGATGAAACCAGAAATATCCGGTTGTGTTTTGGCTAACTCAATCCCAGATATTGTGAAAGCTTCTGTATTTGTGTTCTCCGGATATTATGAATGGATTTTATGGTTTTGCATCTTTTTTATCAGGGAACATTTAATTTTGTACCGTAGAAACACTAATTGGTTCCACACGGAGACACCAGCTCTACACATTTGTATTTTCTAGGGAGAAAGCTAGAGGAACTGCGGCAAACAAACATGATATTTCTGTTTGTATAGATGACATTTTATGCACTTTCCTAACAAAAAGACTTTACTTTTCTCCAAAACCATTTTTACTGTGATTTTCTCGGTCCATTGCATACGAATTCCACCTCACTTTGTCCGGATATGACTGGATGAAACCAGAAATATCCGTTTTCTTTTTTTGTCGCTTACTATATCCCAGATATTACTACAGACTCTGTGTTTGTGTTTTCTGGATATTATCGATGGATTATATTGTTTTGAATGTATTTATCAGGGAACATTTAATTTTGTGCTGGGAAACACTAATTGGTTCCACATGGAGACACCAGTCTACACATTCGTATTTTCTAGGGAGAAAGCTAGAATAACTGCGGTAAACAAACATGATGTTTCTGTTTGTATAGATGGCATTTTATGCACTGCCTTAAGGAAAAGACATTGTTTTACTCCAAAACCATTTTTACTGCGATTTTCCCGGTTCATTTCATACGAATTCCACCAAACTTAGTCCGGATATGACTGGATGAAACCAGAAATATCCGGTTGTGTTTTGGCTAACTCAATCCCAGATATTGCGACGGAGTCTGTGTTTGTGTTTTCTGGACATTTTCAACGGATTTTATGGTATTGCATGTTTTTTATCAGGGAATATTTAATTTTGTACCTTAGAAACACTAATTGGTTCCACACGGATACACCAGCTCTACACATTTGTATTTTCTAGGGAGAAAGCTAGAGGAACTGCGGCAAACAAACATGATATTTCTGTTTGTATACATGACATTTTATGCACTTGCATAACGAAAAAAACTTTGCTTTTCTCCAAAACCATTTTTACTGTGATTTTCTCGGTCCATTGCATACGAATTCCACCTCGCTTTGTCCGGATATGACTGGATGAAACCAGAAATATCCGGTTGTGTTTTGGCTTACTACAACCCAGATATTGTGAAAGCCTCTGTGTTTATGTTTTCCGGATATTATCAACGGAATTTATGTTTTTGCATGTTATTTATCAGGGAACATTTAATTTTGTGCTGGGAAACACTAATTGGTTCCACATGGAGACACCAGCTCTACACATTCGTATTTTCTAGGGAGAAAGCTAGAGGAACTGCGGCAAACAAACATGATATTTCTGTTTGTATAGATGACATTTTATGCACTTTCCTAAAGAAAAGACTTTGCTTTTCTCCAAAACCATTTTTCCTGTGATATTCTCGATCCATTACATATGAATTCCACCCCACTTTGTCCGGATATGAGTGGATGAAACCAGAAATATCCGGTTGTGTTTTGTCTTACTATATCCAAGATATTGCTACAGCCTCAGTGTCTGTTTTTTCTGGATATTATCGATGGATTTTATTGTTTTGAATGTTTTTATCAGGGAACATTTAATTTTGTACCGTAGAAACACTAATTGGTTCCACATGGAGACACCAGTAACACATTCCTATGTTCTAGGGAGAAAGCTTGAGGAACTGCAAATCGATATGATATGTCTGTTTGTATAGATGACATTTTATGCACTTGCGATGGAAAAGACTTTTTGCCTTTCTCTAAAACCATTTTTACTGTGATTTTGTTGGTCCATTGCATACGAATTCCAACCCACTTTGTCCGGATATGACTGGATGAAACCAGAAATATCCGGTTGTGTTTTGGCTAACTCAATCCCAGATATTGTGAAAGCTTCTGTATTTGTGTTCTCCGGATATTATGAACGGATTTTATGGTTTTGCATGTTTTTTATCAGGGAACATTTAATTTTGTACCGTAGAAACACTAATTGGTTCCACACGGAGACACCAGCTCTACACATTTGTATTTTCTAGGGAGAAAGCTAGAGGAACTGCGGCAAACAAACATGATATTTCTGTTTGTATAGATGACATTTTATGCACTTTCCTAACAAAAAGATTTTACTTTTCTCCAAAACCATTTTTACTGTGATTTTCTCGGTCCATTGCATACGAATTCCACCTCACTTTGTCCGGATATGACTGGATGAAACCAGAAATATCCGTTTTCTTTTTTTTTTGGCTTACTATATCCCAGATATTACTACAGACTCTGTGTTTGTGTTTTCTGGATATTATCGATGGATTATATTGTTTTGAATGTTTTTATCAGGGAACATTTAATTTTGTGCTGGGAAACACTAATTGGTTCCACATGGAGACACCAGTCTACACATTCGTATTTTCTAGGGAGAAAGCTAGAATAACTGCGGTAAACAAACATGATGTTTCTGTTTGTATAGATGACATTTTATGCACTGGCTTAAGGAAAAGACTTTGTTTTACTCCAAAACCATTTTTACTGCGATTTTCCCGGTTCATTGCATACGAATTCCACCAAACTTAGTCCGGATATGACTGGATGAAACCAGAAATATCCGGTTGTGTTTTGGCTAACTCAATCCCAGATATTGCGACGGACTCTGTGTTTGTGTTTTCTGGACATTATCAACGGACTTTATTGTTTTGAATGTTTTTATCAGGGAACATTTAATTTTGTACCTTAGAAACACTAATAGGTTCAACATGGAGACACCAGTCTACACATTCGTATGTTCTAGGGAGAAAGTTAGAGGAACTGCGGCAAACAAACATGATATTTCTGTTTGTATACATGACATTTTATGCACTTGCATAACGAAAAAAACTTTGCTTTTCTCCAAAACCATTTTTACTGTGATTTTCTCGGTCCATTGCATACGAATTCCACATCGCTTTGTCCAGATATGACTGGATGAAACCAGAAATATCCGGTTGTGTTTTGGCTTACTACAACCCAGATATTGTGAAAGCCTCTGTGTTTATGTTTTCCGGATATTATCAACGGAATTTATGTTGTTGCATGTTATTTATCAGGGAACATTTAATTTTGTGCTGGGAAACACTAATTGGTTCCACATGGAGACACCAGCTCTACACATTCATATTTTCTAGGGAGAAAGCTAGAGGAACTGCGGCAAACAAACATGATATTTCTGTTTGTATAGATGACATTTTATGCACTTTCCTAAAGAAAAGACTTTGCTTTTCTCCAAAACCATTTTTCCTGTGATATTCTCGATCCATTACATATGAATTCCACCCCACTTTGTCCGGATATGAGTGGATGAAACCAGAAATATCCGGTTGTGTTTTGTCTTACTATATCCCAGATATTGCTACAGCCTCAGTGTCTGTGTTTTCTGGATATTATCGATGGATTTTATTGTTTTGAATGTTTTTATCAGGGAACCTTAATTTTGTACCGTAGAAACACTAATTGGTTCCACATGGAGACACCAGTAACACATTCCTATGTTCTAGGGAGAAAGCTTGAGGAACTGCAAATCGATATGATATGTCTGTTTGTATAGATGACACTTTATGCACTTGCGATGGAAAAGACTTTTTGCCTTTCTCTAAAACCATTTTTACTGTGATTTTGTTGGTCCATTGCATACGAATTCCAACCCACTTTGTCCGGATATGACTGGATGAAACCAGAAATATCCGGTTGTGTTTTGGCTAACTCAATCCCAGATATTGTGAAAGCTTCTGTATTTGTGTTCTCTGGATATTATGAACGGATTTTATGGTTTTGCATGTTTTTTATCAGGGAACATTTAATTTTGTACCGTAGAAACACTAATTGGTTCCACACGGAGACACCAGCTCTACACATTTGTATTTTCTAGGGAGAAAGCTAGAGGAACTGCGGCAAACAAACATGATATTTCTGTTTGTATAGATGACATTTTATGCACTTTCCTAACAAAAAGACTTTACTTTTCTCCAAAACCATTTTTAATGTGATTTTCTCGGTCCATTGCATACGAATTCCACCTCACTTTGTCCGGATATGACTGGATGAAACCAGAAATATCCGTTTTCTTTTTTTTTTTTGGCTTACTATATCCCCGATATTACTACAGACTCTGTGTTTGTGTTTTCTGGATATTATCGATGGATTATATTGTTTTGAATGTTTTTATCAGGGAACATTTAATTTTGTGCTGGGAAACACTAATTGGTTCCACATGGAGACACCAGTCTACACATTCGTATTTTCTAGGGAGAAAGCTAGAATAACTGCGGTAAACAAACATGATGTTTCTGTTTGTATAGATGGCATTTTATGCACTGCCTTAAGGAAAAGACATTGTTTTACTCCAAAACCATTTTTACTGCGATTTTCCCGGTTCATTGCATACGAATTCCACCAAACTTAGTCCGGATATGACTGGATGAAACCAGAAATATCCGGTTGTGTTTTGGCTAACTCAATCCCAGATATTGCGACGGAGTCTGTGTTTGTGTTTTCTGGACATTTTCAACGGATTTTATGGTATTGCATGTTTTTTATCAGGGAACATTTAATTTTGTACCTTAGAAACACTAATTGGTTCCACACGGAGACACCAGCTCTACACATTTGTATTTTCTAGGGAGAAAGCTAGAGGAACTGCGGCAAACAAACATGATATTTCTGTTTGTATACATGACATTTTATGCACTTGCATAACGAAAAAAACTTTGCTTTTCTCCAAAACCATTTTTACTGTGATTTTCTCGGTCCATTGCATACGAATTCCACCTCGCTTTGTCCGGATATGACTGGATGAAACCAGAAATATCCGGTTGTGTTTTGGCTTACTACAACCCAGATATTGTGAAAGCCTCTGTGTTTATGTTTTCTGGATGTTATCAACGAAATTTATGTTTTTGCATGTTATTTATCAGGGAACATTTAATTTTGTGCTGAGAAACACTAACTGGTTCCACACGGAGACACCAGCTCTACACATTCGTATTTTCTAGGGAGAAAGGTAGAGGAACTGCGGCAAACAAACATGACATTTCTGTTTGTATAGATGACATTTTATGCACTTTCCTAAAGAAAAGACTTTGCTTTTCTCCAAAACCATTTTTCCTGTGATATTCTCCATCCATTACATATGAATTCCACCCCACTTTGTCCGGATATGAGTGGATGAAACCAGAAATATCCGGTTGTGTTTTGTCTTACTATATCCCAGATATTGCTACAGCCTCAGTGTCTGTGTTTTCTGGATATTATCGATGGATTTTATTGTTTTGAATGTTTTTATCAGGGAACATTTAATTTTGTACCGTAGAAACACTAATTGGTTCCACATGGAGACACCAGTAACACATTCCTATGTTCTAGGGAGAAAGCTTGAGGAACTGCAAATCGATATGATATGTCTGTTTGTATAGATGACACTTTATGCACTTGCGATGGAAAAGACTTTTTGCCTTTCTCTAAAACCATTTTTACTGTGATTTTGTTGGTCCATTGCATACGAATTCCAACCCACTTTGTCCGGATATGACTGGATGAAACCAGAAATATCCGGTTGTGTTTTGGCTCACGCAATCCCAGATATTGTGAAAGCTTCTGTATTTGTGTTCTCCGGATATTATGAACGGATTTTATGGTTTTGCATGTTTTTTATCTGGGAACATTTAATTTTGTACCGTAGAAACACTAATTGGTTCCACACGGAGACACCAGCTCTACACATTTGTATTTTCTAGGGAGAAAGCTAGAGGAACTGCGGCAAACAAACATGATATTTCTGTTTGTATACATGACATTTTATGCACTTGCATAACAAAAATACTTTACTTTTCTCCAAAACCATTTTTACTGTGATTTTCTCGGTCCATTGCATACGAATTCCACCTCACTTTGTCCGGATATGACTGGATGAAACCAGAAATATCCGTTTTCTTTTTTTTGGGCTTACTATATCCCAGATATTACTACAGACTCTGTGTTTGTGTTTTCTGGATACTATCGATGGATTATATTGTTTTGAATGTTTTTATCAGGGAACATTTAATTTTGTGCTGGGAAACACTAATTGGTTCCACATGGAGACACCAGTCTACACATTCGTATTTTCTAGGGAGAAAGCTAGAATAACTGCGGTAAACAAACATGATGTTTCTGTTTGTATAGATGACATTTTATGCACTGGCTTAAGGAAAAGACTTTGTTTTACTCCAAAACCATTTTTACTGCGATTTTCCCGGTTCATTGCATATGAATTCCACCAAACTTAGTCCGGATATGAATGGATGAAACCAGAAATATCCGGTTGTGTTTTGGCTAACTCAATCCCAGATATTGCAACGGACTCTGTGTTTGTGTTTTCTGGACATTATCAACGGACTTTATTGTTTTGAATGTTTTTATCAGGGAACATTTAATTTTGTACCTTAGAAACACTAATTGGTTCCACACGGAGACACCAGTTCTACACATTTGTATGTTCTAGGGAGAAAGCTAGAGGAACTGCGGCAAACAAACATGATATTTCTGTTTGTATACATGACATTTTATGCACTTGCATAACGAAAAAATCTTTGCTTTTCTCCAAAACCATTTTTACTGTGATTTTCTCGGTCCATTGCATACGAATTCCACCTCGCTTTGTCCGGATATGACTGGATGAAACAAGAAATATCCGGTTGTGTTTTGGCTTACTGCAACCCAGATATTGTGAAAGCCTCTGTGTTTATGTTTTCCGGATACTATCAATGGAATTTATGTTTTTGCATGTTATTTATCAGGGAACATTTAATTTTGTGCTGCGAAACACTAATTGGTTCCACATGGAGACACCAGTCTACACATTCGTATTTTCTAGGGAGAAAGCTAGAATAACTGCGGTAAACAAACATGATGTTTCTGTTTGTATAGATGACATTTTATGCACTGGCTTAAGGAAAAGACTTTGTTTTACTCCAAAACCATTTTTACTGTGATTTTCTCGGTCCATTGCATACGAATTCCACCTCACTTTGTCCGGATATGAGTGGATGAAACCAGAAATATCCATTTTCTTTTTTTTGGGGCTTACTATATCCCAGATATTACTACAGACTCTGTGTTTGTGTTTTCTGGATATTATCGATGGATTATATTGTTTTGAATGTTTTTATCAGGGAACATTTAATTTTGTGCTGGGAAACACTAATTGGTTCCACATGGAGACACCAGTCTACACATTCGTATTTTCTAGGGAGAAAGCTAGAATAACTGCGGTAAACAAACATGATGTTTCTGTTTGTATAGATGACATTTTATGCACTGGCTTAAGGAAAAGACTTTGTTTTACTCCAAAACCATTTTTACTGCGATTTTCCCGGTTCATTGCATACGAATTCCACCAAACTTAGTCCGGATATGACTGGATGAAACCAGAAATATCCGGTTGTGTTTTGGCTAACTCAATCCCAGATATTGCGACGGACTCTGTGTTTGTGTTTTCTGGACATTATCAACGGACTTTATTGTTTTGAATGTTTTTATCAGGGAACATTTAATTTTGTACCTTAGAAACACTAATAGGTTCAACATGGAGACACCAGTATACACATTCGTATGTTCTAGGGAGAAAGTTAGAGGAACTGCGGCAAACAAACATGATATTTCTGTTTGTATACATGACATTTTATGCACTTGCATAACGAAAAAAACTTTGCTTTTCTCCAAAACCATTTTTACTGTGATTTTCTCGGTCCATTGCATACGAATTCCACCTCGCTTTGTCCAGATATGACTGGATGAAACCAGAAATATCCGGTTGTGTTTTGGCTTACTACAACCCAGATATTGTGAAAGCCTCTGTGTTTATGTTTTCCGGATATTATCAACGGAATTTATGTTGTTGCATGTTATTTATCAGGGAACATTTAATTTTGTGCTGGGAAACACTAATTGGTTCCACATGGAGACACCAGCTCTACACATTCATATTTTCTAGGGAGAAAGCTAGAGGAACTGCGGCAAACAAACATGACATTTCTGTTTGTATAGATGACATTTTATGCACTTTCCTAAAGAAAAGACTTTGCTTTTCTCCAAAACCATTTTTCCTGTGATATTCTCGATCCATTACATATGAATTCCACCCCACTTTGTCCGGATATGAGTGGATGAAACCAGAAATATCCGGTTGTGTTTTGTCTTACTATATCCCAGATATTGCTACAGCCTCAGTGTCTGTGTTTTCTGGATATTATCGATGGATTTTATTGTTTTGAATGTTTTTATCAGGGAACATTTAATTTTGTACCGTAGAAACACTAATTGGTTCCACATGGAGACACCAGTAACACATTCCTATGTTCTAGGGAGAAAGCTTGAGGAACTGCAAATCGATATGATATGTCTGTTTGTATAGATGACATTTTATGCACTTGCGATGGAAAAGACTTTTTGCCTTTCTCTAAAACCATTTTTACTGTGATTTTGTTGGTCCATTGCATATGAATTCCAACCCACTTTGTCCGGATATGACTGGATGAAACCAGAAATATCCGGTTGTGTTTTGGCTAACTCAATCCCAGATATTGTGAAAGCTTCTGTATTTGTGTTCTCCGGATATTATGAACGGATTTTATGGTTTTGCATGTTTTTTATCAGGGAACATTTAATTTTGTACCGTAGAAACACTAATTGGTTCCACACGGAGACACCAGCTCTACACATTTGTATTTTCTAGGGAGAAAGCTAGAGGAACTGCGGCAAACAAACATGATATTTCTGTTTGTATAGATGACATTTTATGCACTTTCCTCAGAAAAAGACTTTACTTTTCTCCAAAACCATTTTTACTGTGATTTTCTCGGTCCATTGCATACGAATTCCACCTCACTTTGTCCGGATATGAGTGGATGAAACCAGAAATATCCGTTTTCTTTTTTTTGGGCTTACTATATCCCAGATATTACTACAGACTCTGTGTTTGTGTTTTCTGGATATTATCGATGGATTATATTGTTTTGAATGTTTTTATCAGGGAACATTTAATTTTGTGCTGGGAAACACTAATTGGTTCCACATGGAGACACCAGTCTACACATTCGTATTTTCTAGGGAGAAAGCTAGAGGAACTGCGGCAAACAAACATGATATTTCTGTTTGTATAGATGACATTTTATGCACTTTCCTAAAGAAAAGACTTTGCTTTTCTCCAAAACCATTTTCCTGTGATATTCTCGATCCATTACATATGAATTCCACCCCACTTTGTCCGGATATGACTGGATGAAACCAGAAATATCCGGTTGTGTTTTGTCTTACTATATCCCAGATATTGCTACAGCCTCACTGTCTGTGTTTTCTGGATATTATCGATGGATTTTATTGTTTTGAATGTTTTTATCAGGGAACATTTAATTTTGTGCTGGGAAACACTAATTGGTTCCACATGGAGACACCAGTCTACATATTCGTATTTTCTAGGGAGAAAGCTAGAATAACTGCGGTAAACAAACATGATGTTTCTGTTTGTATAGATGACATTTTATGCACTGGCTTAAGGAAAAGACTTTGTTTTACTCCAAAACCATTTTTACTGCGATTTTCCCGGTTCATTGCATACGAATTCCACCAAAATTAGTCCGGATATGACTGGATGAAACCAGAAATATCCGGTTGTGTTTTGGCTAACTCAATCCCAGATATTGAGATGGACTCTGTGATTGTGTTTTCTGGACATTATCAACAGACTTTATTGTTTTGAATGTTTTTATCAGGGAACATTTAATTTTGTACCTTAGAAACACTAATAGGTTCAACATGGAGACACCAGTATACACATTCGTATGTTCTAGGGAGAAAGTTAGAGGAACTGCGGCAAACAAACATGATATTTCTGTTTGTATACATGACATTTTATGCACTTGCATAACGAAAAAAACTTTGCTTTTCTCCAAAACCATTTTTACTGTGATTTTCTCAGTCCATTGCATACGAATTCCACCTCGCTTTGTCCGGATATGACTGGATGAAACCAGAAATATCCGGTTGTGTTTTGGCTTACTACAACCCAGATATTGTGAAAGCCTCTGTGTTTATGTTTTCCGGATATTATCAACGGAATTTATGTTTTTGCATGTTATTTATCAGGGAACATTTATCTTTGTGCTGGGAAACACTAATTGGTTCCACATGGAGATACCAGCTCTACACATTCGTATTTTCTAGGGAGAAAGCTAGAGGAACTGCGGCAAACAAACATGACATTTCTGTTTGTATAGATGACATTTTATGCACTTTCCTAAAGAAAAGACTTTGCTTTTCTCCAAAACCATTTTTCCTGTGATATTCTCGATCCATTACATATGAATTCCACCCCACTTTGTCCGGATATGAGTGGATGAAACCAGAAATATCCGGTTGTGTTTTGTCTTACTATATCCAAGATATTGCTACAGCCTCAGTGTCTGTGTTTTCTGGATATTATCGATGGATTTTATTGTTTTGAATGTTTTTATCAGGGAACATTTAATTTTGTACCGTAGAAACACTAATTGGTTCCACATGGAGACACCAGTAACACATTCCTATGTTCTAGGGAGAAAGCTTGAGGAACTGCAAATCGATATGATATGTCTGTTTGTATAGATGACATTTTATGCACTTGCGATGGAAAAGACTTTTTGCCTTTCTCTAAAACCATTTTTACTGTGATTTTGTTGGTCCATTGCATACGAATTCCAACCCACTTTGTCCGGATATGACTGGATGAAACCAGAAATATCCGGTTGTGTTTTGGCTAACTCAATCCCAGATATTGTGAAAGCTTCTGTATTTGTGTTCTCCGGATATTATGAACGGATTTTATGGTTTTGCATGTTTTTTATCAGGGAACATTTAATTTTGTACCGTAGAAACACTAATTGGTTCCACACGGAGACACCAGCTCTACACATTTGTATTTTCTAGGGAGAAAGCTAGAGGAACTGCGGCAAACAAACATGATATTTCTGTTTGTATAGATGACATTTTATGCACTTTCCTCAGAAAAAGACTTTACTTTTCTCCAAAACCATTTTTACTGTGATTTTCTCGGTCCATTGCATACGAATTCCACCTCACTTTGTCCGGATATCAGTGGATGAAACCAGAAATATCCGTTTTCTTTTTTTTGGGCTTACTATATCCCCGATATTACTACAGACTCTGTGTTTGTGTTTTCTGGATATTATCGATGGATTATATTGTTTTGAATGTTTTTATCAGGGAACATTTAATTTTGTGCTGGGAAACACTAATTGGTTCCACATGGAGACACCAGTCTACACATTCGTATTTTCTAGGGAGAAAGCTAGAGGAACTGCGGCAAACAAACATGATATTTCTGTTTGTATAGATGACATTTTATGCACTTTCCTAAAGAAAAGACTTTGCTTTTCTCCAAAACCATTTTCCTGTGATATTCTCGATCCATTACATATGAATTCCACCCCACTTTGTCCGGATATGACTGGATGAAACCAGAAATATCCGGTTGTGTTTTGTCTTACTATATCCCAGATATTGCTACAGCCTCAGTGTCTGTGTTTTCTGGATATTATCGATGGATTTTATTGTTTTGAATGTTTTTATCAGGGAACATTTAATTTTGTGCTGGGAAACACTAATTGGTTCCACATGGAGACACCAGTCTACACATTCGTATTTTCTAGGGAGAAAGCTAGAATAACTGCGGTAAACAAACATGATGTTTCTGTTTGTATAGATGACATTTTATGCACTGGCTTAAGGAAAAGACTTTGTTTTACTCCAAAACCATTTTTACTGCGATTTTCCCGGTTCATTGCATACGAATTCCACCAAACTTAGTCCGGATATGACTGGATGAAACCAGAAATATCCGGTTGTGTTTTGGCTAACTCAATCCCAGATATTGCGACGGACTCTGTGTTTGTGTTTTCTGGACATTATCAACGGACTTTATTGTTTTGAATGTTTTTATCAGGGAACATTTAATTTTGTACCTTAGAAACACTAATAGGTTCAACATGGAGACACCAGTCTACACATTCGTATGTTCTAGGGAGAAAGTTAGAGGAACTGCGGCAAACAAACATGATATTTCTGTTTGTATACATGACATTTTATGCACTTGCATAACGAAAAAAACTTTGCTTTTCTCCAAAACCATTTTTACTGTGATTTTCTCGGTCCATTGCATACGAATTCCACCTCGCTTTGTCCAGATATGACTGGATGAAACCAGAAATATCCGGTTGTGTTTTGGCTTACTACAACCCAGATATTGTGAAAGCCTCTGTGTTTATGTTTTCCGGATATTATCAACGGAATTTATGTTGTTGCATGTTATTTATCAGGGAACATTTAATTTTGTGCTGGGAAACACTAATTGGTTCCACATGGAGACACCAGCTCTACACATTCGTATTTTCTAGGGAGAAAGCTAGAGGAACTGCGGCAAACAAACATGACATTTCTGTTTGTATAGATGACATTTTATGCACTTTCCTAAAGAAAAGACTTTGCTTTTCTCCAAAACCATTTTTCCTGTGATATTCTCGATCCATTACATATGAATTCCACCCCACTTTGTCCGGATATGAGTGGATGAAACCAGAAATATCCGGTTGTGTTTTGTCTTACTATATCCCAGATATTGCTACAGCCTCAGTGTCTGTGTTTTCTGGATATTAACGATGGATTTTATTGTTTTGAATGTTTTTATCAGGGAACATTTAATTTTGTACCGTAGAAACACTAATTGGTTCCACATGGAGACACCAGCTCTACACATTCGTATTTTCTAGGGAGAAAGCTAGAGGAACTGCAAATCGATATGATATGTCTGTTTGTATAGATGACATTTTATGCACTTGCGATGGAAAAGACTTTTTGCCTTTCTCTAAAACCATTTTTACTGTGATTTTGTTGGTCCATTGCATATGAATTCCAACCCACTTTGTCCGGATATGACTGGATGAAACCAGAAATATCCGGTTGTGTTTTGGCTCACGCAATCCCAGATATTGTGAAAGCTTCTGTATTTGTGTTCTCCGGATATTATGAACGGATTTTATGGTTTTGCATGTTTTTTATCAGGGAACATTTAATTTTGTACCGTAGAAACACTAATTGGTTCCACACGGAGACACCAGCTCTACACATTTGTATTTTCTAGGGAGAAAGCTAGAGGAACTGCGGCAAACAAACATGATATTTCTGTTTGTATAGATGACATTTTATGCACTTTCCTCAGAAAAAGACTTTACTTTTCTCCAAAACCATTTTTACTGTGATTTTCTCGGTCCATTGCATACGAATTCCACCTCACTTTGTCCGGATATGAGTGGATGAAACCAGAAATATCCGTTTTCTTTTTTTTGGGCTTACTATATCCCAGATATTACTACAGACTCTGTGTTTGTGTTTTCTGGATATTATCGATGGATTATATTGTTTTGAATGTTTTTATCAGGGAACATTTAATTTTGTGCTGGGAAACACTAATTGGTTCCACATGGAGACACCAGTCTACACATTCGTATTTTCTAGGGAGAAAGCTAGAGGAACTGCGGCAAACAAACATGATATTTCTGTTTGTATAGATGACATTTTATGCACTTTCCTAAAGAAAAGACTTTGCTTTTCTCCAAAACCATTTTCCTGTGATATTCTCGATCCATTACATATGAATTCCACCCCACTTTGTCCGGATATGACTGGATGAAACCAGAAATATCCGGTTGTGTTTTGTCTTACTATATCCCAGATATTGCTACAGCCTCAGTGTCTGTGTTTTCTGGATATTATCGATGGATTTTATTGTTTTGAATGTTTTTATCAGGGAACATTTAATTTTGTGCTGGGAAACACTAATTGGTTCCACATGGAGACACCAGTCTACACATTCGTATTTTCTAGGGAGAAAGCTAGAATAACTGCGGTAAACAAACATGATGTTTCTGTTTGTATAGATGACATTTTATGCACTGGCTTAAGGAAAAGACTTTGTTTTACTCCAAAACCATTTTTACTGCGATTTTCCCGGTTCATTGCATACGAATTCCACCAAAATTAGTCCGGATATGACTGGATGAAACCAGAAATATCCGGTTGTGTTTTGGCTAACTCAATCCCAGATATTGAGATGGACTCTGTGATTGTGTTTTCTGGACATTATCAACAGACTTTATTGTTTTGAATGTTTTTATCAGGGAACATTTAATTTTGTACCTTAGAAACACTAATAGGTTCAACATGGAGACACCAGTATACACATTCGTATGTTCTAGGGAGAAAGTTAGAGGAACTGCGGCAAACAAACATGATATTTCTGTTTGTATACATGACATTTTATGCACTTGCATAACGAAAAAAACTTTGCTTTTCTCCAAAACCATTTTTACTGTGATTTTCTCAGTCCATTGCATACGAATTCCACCTCGCTTTGTCCGGATATGACTGGATGAAACCAGAAATATCCGGTTGTGTTTTGGCTTACTACAACCCAGATATTGTGAAAGCCTCTGTGTTTATGTTTTCCGGATATTATCAACGGAATTTATGTTTTTGCATTTTATTTATCAGGGAACATTTATCTTTGTGCTGGGAAACACTAATTGGTTCCACATGGAGATACCAGCTCTACACATTCGTATTTTCTAGGGAGAAAGCTAGAGGAACTGCGGCAAACAAACATGACATTTCTGTTTGTATAGATGACATTTTATGCACTTTCCTAAAGAAAAGACTTTGCTTTTCTCCAAAACCATTTTTCGTGTGATATTCTCGATCCATTACATATGAATTCCACCCCACTTTGTCCGGATATGAGTGGATGAAACCAGAAATATCCGGTTGTGTTTTGTCTTACTATATCCCAGATATTGCTACAGCCTCAGTGTCTGTGTTTTCTGGATATTATCGATGGATTTTATTGTTTTGAATGTTTTTATCAGGGAACATTTAATTTTGTACCGTAGAAACACTAATTGGTTCCACATGGAGACACCAGTAACACATTCCTATGTTCTAGGGAGAAAGCTTGAGGAACTGCAAATCGATATGATATGTCTGTTTGTATAGATGACATTTTATGCACTTGCGATGGAAAAGACTTTTTGCCTTTCTCTAAAACCATTTTTACTGTGATTTTGTTGGTCCATTGCATACGAATTCCAACCCACTTTGTCCGGATATGACTGGATGAAACCAGAAATATCCGGTTGTGTTTTGGCTCACGCAATCCCAGATATTGTGAAAGCTTCTGTATTTGTGTTCTCCGGATATTATGAACGGATTTTATGGTTTTGCATGTTTTTTATCAGGGAACATTTAATTTTGTACCGTAGAAACACTAATTGGTTCCACACGGAGACACCAGCTCTACACATTTGTATTTTCTAGGGAGAAAGCTAGAGGAACTGCGGCAAACAAACATGATATTTCTGTTTGTATAGATGACATTTTATGCACTTTCCTCAGAAAAAGACTTTACTTTTCTCCAAAACCATTTTTACTGTGATTTTCTCGGTCCATTGCATACGAATTCCACCTCACTTTGTCCGGATATGAGTGGATGAAACCAGAAATATCCGTTTTCTTTTTTTTGGGCTTACTATATCCCAGATATTACTACAGACTCTGTGTTTGTGTTTTCTGGATATTATCGATGGATTATATTGTTTTGAATGTTTTTATCAGGGAACATTTAATTTTGTGCTGGGAAACACTAATTGGTTCCACATGGAGACACCAGTCTACACATTCGTATTTTCTAGGGAGAAAGCTAGAGGAACTGCGGCAAACAAACATGATATTTCTGTTTGTATAGATGACATTTTATGCACTTTCCTAAAGAAAAGACTTTGCTTTTCTCCAAAACCATTTTCCTGTGATATTCTCGATCCATTACATATGAATTCCACCCCACTTTGTCCGGATATGACTGGATGAAACCAGAAATATCCGGTTGTGTTTTGTCTTACTATATCCCAGATATTGCTACAGCCTCAGTGTCTGTGTTTTCTGGATATTATCGATGGATTTTATTGTTTTGAATGTTTTTATCAGGGAACATTTAATTTTGTGCTGGGAAACACTAATTGGTTCCACATGGAGACACCAGTCTACACATTCGTATTTTCTAGGGAGAAAGCTAGAATAACTGCGGTAAACAAACATGATGTTTCTGTTTGTATAGATGACATTTTATGCACTGGCTTAAGGAAAAGACTTTGTTTTACTCCAAAACCATTTTTACTGCGATTTTCCCGGTTCATTGCATACGAATTCCACCAAACTTAGTCCGGATATGACTGGATGAAACCAGAAATATCCGGTTGTGTTTTGGCTAACTCAATCCCAGATATTGAGATGGACTCTGTGTTTGTGTTTTCTGGACATTATCAACAGACTTTATTGTTTTGAATGTTTTTATCAGGGAACATTTAATTTTGTACCTTAGAAACACTAATAGGTTCAACATGGAGACACCAGTATACACATTCGTATGTTCTAGGGAGAAAGTTAGAGGAACTGCGGCAAACAAACATGATATTTCTGTTTGTATACATGACATTTTATGCACTTGCATAACGAAAAAAACTTTGCTTTTCTCCAAAACCATTTTTACTGTGATTTTCTCAGTCCATTGCATACGAATTCCACCTCGCTTTGTCCGGATATGACTGGATGAAACCAGAAATATCCGGTTGTGTTTTGGCTTACTACAACCCAGATATTGTGAAAGCCTCTGTGTTTATGTTTTCCGGATATTATCAACGGAATTTATGTTTTTGCATGTTATTTATCAGGGAACATTTATCTTTGTGCTGGGAAACACTAATTGGTTCCACATGGAGACACCAGCTCTACACATTCGTATTTTCTAGGGAGAAAGGTAGAGGAACTGCGGCAAACAAACATGACATTTCTGTTTGTATAGATGACATTTTATGCACTTTCCTAAAGAAAAGACTTTGCTTTTCTCCAAAACCATTTTTCCTGTGATATTCTCGATCCATTACATATGAATTCCACCCCACTTTGTCCGGATATGAGTGGATGAAACCAGAAATATCCGGTTGTGTTTTGTCTTACTATATCCCAGATATTGCTACAGCCTCAGTGTCTGTGTTTTCTGGATATTATCGATGGATTTTATTGTTTTGAATGTTTTTATCAGGGAACATTTAATTTTGTACCGTAGAAACACTAATTGGTTCCACATGGAGACACCAGTAACACATTCCTATGTTCTAGGGAGAAAGCTTGAGGAACTGCAAATCGATATGATATGTCTGTTTGTATAGATGACATTTTATGCACTTGCGATGGAAAAGACTTTTTGCCTTTCTCTAAAACCATTTTTACTGTGATTTTGTTGGTCCATTGCATACGAATTCCAACCCACTTTGTCCGGATATGACTGGATGAAACCAGAAATATCCGGTTGTGTTTTGGCTCACGCAATCCCAGATATTGTGAAAGCTTCTGTATTTGTGTTCTCCGGATATTATGAACGGATTTTATGGTTTTGCATGTTTTTTATCAGGGAACATTTAATTTTGTACCGTAGAAACACTAATTGGTTCCACACGGAGACACCAGCTCTACACATTTGTATTTTCTAGGGAGAAAGCTAGAGGAACTGCGGCAAACAAACATGATATTTCTGTTTGTATAGATGACATTTTATGCACTTTCCTCAGAAAAAGACTTTACTTTTCTCCAAAACCATTTTTACTGTGATTTTCTCGGTCCATTGCATACGAATTCCACCTCACTTTGTCCGGATATCAGTGGATGAAACCAGAAATATCCGTTTTCTTTTTTTTGGGCTTACTATATCCCAGATATTACTACAGACTCTGTGTTTGTGTTTTCTGGATATTATCGATGGATTATATTGTTTTGAATGTTTTTATCAGGGAACATTTAATTTTGTGCTGAGAAACACTAATTGGTTCCACATGGAGACACCAGTCTACACATTCGTATTTTCTAGGGAGAAAGCTAGAATAACTGCGGTAAACAAACATGATGTTTCTGTTTGTATAGATGACATTTTATGCACTGGCTTAAGGAAAAGACTTTGTTTTACTCCAAAACCATTTTTACTGTGATTTTCCCAGTTCATTGCATACGAATTCCACCAAACTTAGTCCGGATATGACTGGATGAAACCAGAAATATCCGGTTGTGTTTTGGCTAAATCAATCCCAGATATTGTGAAAGCTTCTGTATTTGTGTTTTCCGGATATTATCAACGGATTTTATGGTTTTGCATGTTTTTTATCAGGGAACATTTAATTTTGTACCTTAGAAACACTAATTGGTTCCACACGGAGACACCAGTTCTACACATTCGTATTTTCTAGGGAGAAAGCTAGAGGAACTGCGGCAAACAAACATGATATTTCTGTTTGTATACATGACATTTTATGCACTTGCATAACGAAAAAAACTTTACTTTTCTCCAAAACCATTTTTACTGTGATTTTCTCGGTCCATTGCATACGAATTCCACCTCGCTTTGTCCGGATATGACTGGATGAAACCAGAAATATCCGGTTGTGTTTTGGCTTACTACAACCCAGATATTGTGAAAGCCTCTGTGTTTATGTTTTCCGGATACTATCAACGGAATTTATGTTTTTGCATGTTATTTATCAGGGAACATTTAATTTTGTGCTGGGAAACACTAATTGGTTCCACATGGAGACACCAGTCTACACATTCGTATTTTCTAGGGAGAAAGCTAGAATAACTGCGGTAAACAAACATGATGTTTCTGTTTGTATAGATGACATTTTATGCACTTGCCTAACGTAAAGACTTTGCTTTTCTCCAAAACCATTTGTACTGTGATTTTCTCGTTCCATTGCATATGAATTCCACCCCAGTTTGTCCGGATATGACTGGATGAAATCAGAAACAACCGGTTGTGTTTTGCCTAACTCAATCCCAGATATTGCTACAGCCTCTGTGTTTCTGCATTCCTGATATTATCCACAGACTTTATTTTTTTGAATGTTTTCAATCAGGGAACATTTAATTTTGTGCTGCGAAACACTGATTGTTTCCACATGGATACACCAGCTCTACACATTTGTAATTTCTAGGGAGAAAGCTAGAGGAACTGCGACAAACAAAAATGATATTTCTATTTGTATGGGTGACATTTTATGCTCTTGCCTAACGAAAAGACTTTGCTTTTCTCCAAAACCATTTTTACTGTTATTTTCTCGGTTCATTGCATACGAATTCCACACCAGTTTGTCTGGATATGACTGGATGAAACCAGAAATATCCGGTTGTGTTTTGGCTTACTACAACCCAGATATTGTGAAAGCCTCTGTGTTTATGTTTTCCGGATACTATCAACGGAATTTATGTTTTTGCATGTTATTTATCAGGGAACATTTAATTTTGTGCTGGGAAACACTAATTGGTTCCACATGGAGACACCAGTCTACACATTCGTATTTTCTAGGGAGAAAGCTAGAATAACTGCGGCAAACAAACATGATATTTCTGTTTGTATCGATGACATTTTATGCACTTGCCTAACGTAAAGACTTTGCTTTTCTCCAAAACCATTTGTACTGTGATTTTCTCGTTCCATTGCATACGAATTCCACCCCAGTTTGTCCGGATATGACTGGATGAAATCAGAAACATCCGGTTGTGTTTTGCCTAACTCAATCCCAGATATTGCTACAGCCTCTGTGTTTCTGCATTCCTGATATTATCCACAGACTTTATTGTTTTGAAAGTTTTTTATAAGGTAACATTTTATTTTGTACCTTAAAAACACTAATTTTTTCCACATGGAGACCCAGCTCTACATATTCCTATTTTCTAGGAAGAAATCTAGAGGAACTGCGGCAAACAAACATGATATTTCTGTTTGTATAGATGACATTTTATGCACTTGCCTAATGAAAATACTTTGCTTATCTCCAAAACCATATTTAATGCGGTTTTCTCGGTCCATTGCATATGAATTCCACACCAATTTGTCCGGATATGACTGGATGAAACCGGAAATATCCGGTTTTGTTTTGGCTAACTCAATCTGAAATATTGCTACAGCCTCTGTGTTTATGTATTCCTGATATTATCCACGGACTTTATTTTTTTGAATTTTTTTTTCAGGGAACGTTTATTTTTGTACCGTTGAAACAATAATTAATTCATCAAGGGATACCAGCTCTACACATTCGTATTTTCTAGGGAGAAAGCAAGAAGACCTGTGGAAAGCAAACATGATATTTCTGTTTCTATAGATGACATTTTATGCACTTGCCTAACGAAAAGACTTTGCTTTTCTCCAAAACCATTTGCACTGTGATTTTCTCGGTCCATTACATATGATTTCCACACTAGTTTGACCGGATATGACTGGATGAAAGCAAAAATATCCGGTTGTGTTTTGGCTATCTCAATCCCAGATATTGTTACCGCCTCTATGTTTGTGTATTCCTGATATTATCCACACACTTTATTGTTTTGAATGTTTTCAATCAGGGAACATTTAATTTTGTGCTGCGAAACACTGATTGTTTCCACATGGATACACCAGCTCTACACATTTGTAATTTCTAGGGAGAAAGCTAGAGGAACTGCGACAAACAAAAATGATATTTCTATTTGTATGGGTGACATTTTATGCTCTTGCCTAACGAAAAGACTTTGCTTTTCTCCAAAACCATTTTTACTGTTATTTTCTCGGTTCATTGCATACAAATTCCACACCAGTTTGTCCGGATATGACTGGATGAAACCAGAAATATCCGGTTGTGTTTTGGCTAACTCAATCCCAGATATTGCTACAGCCTCTGTGTTTGTGCATTCCTGATATTATCCACAGACTTTATTGTTTTGAAAGTTTTTTATAAGGTAACATTTAATTTTGTACCTTAAAACACTAATTTTTTCCACATGGAGACCCAGCTCTACATATTCCTATTTTCTAGGGAGAAAGCTAGAGGAACTGCAGCAAACAAACAAGATATTTCTGTTTGTATAGATGATATTTTATGCACTTGCCTAACGTAAAGACTTTGCTTTTCTTCAAAACCATTTTTACTGTGATTTTCTCAGACCATTGCATACGAATTCCACACCAGTTTGTCTGGATATGACTGGATGAAATCAGAAATATCCAGTTTTGTTTTGGCTAACTCAATCCCAGATATTGCTATAGCCTCTGTGTTTGTGTATTCCTGATATTATCAACGGACTTTATTTTTTCAATGTTTTTTTTTTCAGGGAATATTTAATTTTGAGCTTGTAAACACTAATTGGTCCACATGGAGACACCAGCTCTACACATTCGTATTTTCTAGGGAGAAAGCTAGAGGAACTGCGACAAACAAACATGATATTTCTGTTTGTATAGATGACATTTTATGCACTTGCCTAACGAAAATACTTTGCTTTTCTCCAAAACCATTTTTACTGTAATTTTCTCAGTCCATTGCATACGAATTCCACACCACTTTTTCCGGATATGACTGGATGAAAACAGAATTATCCGGTTGTGTCTAGGCTAACTCAATCCGAAATATTGTGAAAGCCTCTGTGTTTATGTTTTCTGGATATTATCGATGGGCTTATTGTTTTGAATGCTTTTATCAGGGAACATTTAATTTTATACCCTGGAAACACGATTTGTTTCATAATGGGAACACCAGCTCTACACATTTCTATTTTAAAGGGAGAAAGCTAGAGGAACTGCAGCAAACAAACATGATATTTCTGTTTGTATAGGTGACATTTTATGCACTTGCCTAACGAAAAGACTTTGCTTTTCTTCAAAACCATTTTTACTGTGATTTTCTCAGACCAAAGCATACGTATTCCACACCAGTTTCTCTGGTTATGACTGGATGAAATCAGAAATATCTGGTTGTGTTTTGGCTAACTCAATCCGAAATATTACTACTGGCCCTGTGTGTGTGTATTCCGGATATTATCCACGGACTTTATTTTTTTGAATTTTTTTTTTCAGGGAACATTTAATTTTGTGCTTGTAAACACTAATTGGTCCACATGGAGACACCAGGTCTACACATTCGTATTTTCCAGGGAAAAAGCTAGAGGAACTGCCACAAAATGATATTTCTGTTTGTATAGATGACATTTTATGCACTTGCCTAACGAGAAGACATTGCTTTTCTCCAAAACCAATTTTACTGTTATTTTCTCGGTCCATTACATACGAATTCCACACCACTTTGTCTGGATATGACTGGATGAAACCAGAAATATCCGGCTGTGTTTTGGCTAACTCAATCCGAAATATTGTGAAAGCCTCTGTGTTTGTGTTTTGTTGATATTATCGATGGACTTTATTGTTTTCAATATTTTTATCAGGGGATATTTAATTTTGTGCGTGGAAACACTAATTGGTTACACATGGAGACACCAGCGCTACACATTCGTATTTTCTAGGCAGAAAGCTAGAGGAACTCCGAAAAACAACCATTATATTTCTGTTGGTATCGATGACATTTTATGCACTTTCCTAACGAAAAGTCTTTGCTTTTCTCCAAAACCCTTTTTACTGTGATTTTCTCGGTCCATTGCATACGAATTCCACACCAGTTTGTTTGGATATGAGTAGATGAAACCGGAAATATCCAGATCTGTTTTGGCTAAATCAACCCCAGATATTGCTACAGCCTCTGTGTTTCTGCATTCCTGATATTATCCACAGACTTTATTGTTTTGAAAGTTTTTTATAAGGTAACATTTAATGTTGTACCGTAAAAACACTAATTTTTTCCACATTGAGACACCAGCTCTACATATTCTTATTTTCTAGGAAGTAAGCTAGAGGAACTGCGGCAAACAAACATGATATTTCTGTTTATATAGATGACATTTTATGCACTTGCCTAACGTAAAGACTTTGCTTTTCTTCAAAACCATTTTTACTGTGATTTTCTCAGACCAAAGCATACGAATTCCACACCAGTTTCTCTGGTTATGACTGGATGAAATCAGAAATATCTGGTTGAGTTTTGGCTAACTCAATCCGAAATATTACTACTGGCTCTGTGTGTGTGTATTCCGGATATTATCCACGGACTTTATTTTTTTGAATTTTTTTTCAGGGAACATTTAATTTTGAGCTTGTAAACACTAATTGGTCCACATGGAGACACCAGGTCTACACATTAGTATTTTCCAGGGAGATAGCTAGAGGAACTGCGGCAAACAAACATGATATTTCTGTTTGTATAGATGACATTTTATGCACTTGCCTAACGTAAAGACTTTGCTTTTCTTCAAAACCATTTTTACTGTGATTTTCTCAGACCATTGCATACGAATTCCACACCAGTTTGTAAGGATATGACTGGATGAAACCGGAAATATCTGGTTGTGTTTTGGCTAACTCAATCCGAAATATTACTACTGGCTCTGTGTGTGTGTATTCCGGATATTATCCACGGACTTTATTTTTTTGAATTTTTTTTCAGGGAACATTTAATTTTGTGCTTGTAAACACTAATTGGTCCACATGGAGACACCAGGTCTACACATTCGTATTTTCCAGGGAGAAAGCTAGAGGAACTGCCACAAACATGATATTTCTGTTTGTATAGATGACATTTTATGCACTTGCCTAACGAGAAGACATTGCTTTTCTCCAAAACCAATTTTACTGTTATTTTCTCGGTCCATTGCATACGAATTCCACACCACTTTGTCCGGATATGACTGGATGAAACCAGAAATATCCGGCTGTGTTTTGGCTAACTCAATCCGAAATATTGTGAAAGCCTCTGTGTTTGTGTTTTGTTGATATTATCGATGGACTTTATTGTTTTCAATATTTTTATCAGGGGATATTTAATTTTGTGCGTGGAAACACTAATTGGTTACACATGGAGACACCAGCGCTACACATTCGTATTTTCTAGGCAGAAAGCTAGAGGAACTCCGAAAAACAACCATTATATTTCTGTTGGTATCGATGACATTTTATGCACTTTCCTAACGAAAAGACTTTGCTTTTCTCCAAAACCCTTTTTACTGTGATTTTCTCGGTCCATTGCATACGAATTCCACACCAGTTTGTTTGGATATGACTAGATGAAACCGGAAATATCCAGATCTGTTTTGGCTAAATCAACCCCAGATATTGCTACAGCCTCTGTGTTTCTGCATTCCTGATATTATCCACAGACTTTATTGTTTGAATGTTTTTTTTGTAAGGGAACATTTAATTTTAGTAACATTGAAACACTAATTTTTTCCACATGGAGACACCAGCTCTACACATTCTTATTTTCTAGGGAGAAATCTAGAGGAACTGCAGCAAACAAACATGATATTTCTGTTTGTATCGATGACATTTTATGCACTTGCCTAACGTAAAGACTTTGCTTTTCTCCAAAACCATTTGTACTGTGATTTTCTCGTTCCATTGCATACGAATTCCAACCCAGTTTGTCCGGATATGACTGGATGAAATCAGAAACATCCGGTTGTGTTTTGCCTAACTCAATCCCAGATATTGCTACAGCCTCTGTGTTTCTGCATTCCTGATATTATCCACAGACTTTATTGTTTTGAAAGTTTTTTATAAGGTAACATTTAATTTTGTACCGTAAAAACACTAATATTTTCCACATGGAGACACCAGCTCTACATATTCCTATTTTCTAGGAAGAAAGCTAGAGGAACTGCGGCAAACAAACATGATATTTCTGTTTGTATAGATGACATTTTATGCAATTGCCTAACGTAAAGACTTTGCTTTTCTTCAAAACCATTTTTACTGTGATTTTCTCAGACCAAAGCATACGAATTCCACACCAGTTTCTCTGGTTATGACTGGATGAAATCAGAAATATCTGGTTGTGTTTTGGCTAACTCAATCCGAAATATTACTACTGGCTCTGTGTGTGTGTATTCCGGATATTATCCACTTTTTTTTTTTTTGAATTTTTTTTTCAGGGAACATTTAATTTTGTGCTTGTAAACACTAATTGGTCCACATGGAGACACCAGGTCTACACATTCGTATTTTCTAGGGAGAAAGCTAGAGGAAGTGCGGCAAACAAACATGATATTTCTGTTTGTATCGATGACATTTTATGCACTTGCCTAACAAAAAGACTTTGCTTTTCTCCAAAACCAATTTTACTGTTATTTTCTCACTCCATTGCATACGAATTCCACACCAGTTTGTAAGGATATGACTGGATGAAACCGGAAATATCTGGTTGTGTTTTGGCTAACTCAATCCCAGATATTGCTACCACCTCTGTGTATGTGTATTCCTGATATTATCCATGGACTTTATTGTTTTTTAATATTTTTTTTCAGGGAACATTTTATTTTGAGCTTGGAGACACTAATGGGTCCACATGGAGACACCAGCTCTACACATTTGTATTTTCTAGGGAGAAATCTAGAAACTGCGGCTAACAAACATGATATTTCTGTTTGTATCGATGACATTGTATGCACTTGCCTAACGAAAAGACTTTGCTTTTCTCCAAAACCATTTTTACTGTGATTTTCTCGGTCCACTGCATACGAATTCCACACTAGTTTGACCGGATATGACTGGATGAAAGCAGAAATATCCGGTTTTGTTTTGGCTAACTCAATCCCAGATATTGCTACAGCCTCTGTGTTTGTGTTTTCGGGATATTATCAACGGATTTTATTGTTTTCAATGTTTTTTTTAACGGGGAACATTTAATTTTGAGCTTGGATACACTAATTGGTTCCACATGGAGACACCAGCTCTACATATTTGTATTTTCCAGGGAGAAAGCTAGAGTAACTTCGGCAAACAAACATGATATTTCTGTTTGTATCGATGACATTTTTTGCACGTGTCTAACGAAAAGTCTTTCCTTTTCTCCAAAAGCATTTTTATTTTGATTTTATGGGTCCATTGCATACGAATTCCACACCAGTTTGTCCGGATATGACTGGATGAAACCAGAAATATCCGGTTGTTTTGGCTAACTCAATCCGACATATTGTGAAAGCCTCTGTGTTTGTGTTTTCTAGATATTATCGATAGAGTTTATTGTGTTGAATGTTTTTATGAGGGAACATTTAATATTTTACCGCAGAAACACTAATTAGTTCATCATGGGGACACCAGCTCTACACATTCGTATTTTCTAGGCTGAAAGCTAGAGGAACTGCGGCAAAAAAAACACGATATTTCTGTTTGTATAGATGATATTTTATACACTTGCCTAACGAAAAGACTTTGCTTTTCTCCAAAACCATTTTTGCTGTGATTTTCGGTCCATTGCATGCGAATTCCACACCAGTTTGTCCTGATATGACTGGATAAAACCGGAAATATCCAGTTTGTTTGGCTAACTCAATCCCAGATATAGCTACAGCCTCTGTGTTTGTGTATTGCTGATATTATACACGGACTTTATTATTTTGAATGTTTTTTATCAGGGAACATTTAATTTTGTTCGGTTGAAACACTAATTGGTTCCACATGGAGACACCAGCTCTAAATATTCCTATTTTCTAGGGAGAAAGCTAGAGGAACTGCGACAAACAAACATGATATTTCTGTTTGTATAGATGACATTTTATGCACTTGCCTAACGAAAAGACTTTGCTTTTCTCCAAAACCATTTTTACTGTGATTTTCTTGGTGCAATGCATAGGAATTCCACACCAGTTTGTCCGGATATGACTGCATGAAACCAGAATTATCCGGTTGTGTTTTGGCTAACTCAATCCGAAATATTGTGAAAGCCTCTGTGTTTGTGTTTTCTGGATATTATCAATGGACTTTATTGCTTTGAATGTTTTTATCAGGGAATATTTTATTTTGAGCTTGGAAACACTAATTGGTTCCACATGGAGACACCAGCTCTACATATTCGTATGTTCTAGGGAGAAAGCTAGTGGAACTGCGGCAAACAAGCATGATATTTCTGTTTGTATAGATGACATTTTATGCTCTTTCCTAATGAAAAGATTTTGCTTTTCTCCAAAACCATTTTTGCTGTGATTTTTTCGGTCCATTGCATGCGAATTGCACACCAGTTTGTCCTGATATGACTGGATTAAACCAGAAATTTCCACTTTTGTTTTGGCTAGCTCAATCCCAGATATTGCTACAGCCTCTGTGTATGTGTATTCCTGATATTATACACGGAGTTTATTGTTTTGAATGATTTTAACAGGGAAGATTTAACTTTGTGCTTGGACACACTAATTGATTCCACATGGAGACACCAGCTCCACACATTCCTATGTTCTATGGAAAAGCTAGAGGAATTGCAGCAAACAAACATGATATTTCTGTTTTTATAGATGACAATTTATTCTCTTTCCTAATGAAAAGATTTTGCTTTTCTCCAAAACCATTTTTGCTGTGATTTTTTTCGGTCCATTGCATGCGAATTCCACACCAGTTTGTCCTGATATGACTGGATTAAACCAGAAATATCCAGTTTTGTTTTGACTAACTCAATCCCAGATATTGCTACAGCCTCTGTGTATGTGTACTCCTGATATTATACACGGAGTTTATTGTTTTGAATGATTTTAACAGGGAATATTTAAGTTTGTGCTTGGAAATACTAATTGATTCCACATGGAGACACCAGCTCTACACATTCCTATTTTTTTGGGAGAAAGCTAGAGGAACTGCGGGAAACAAACAAGATCTTTCAGTGTGTATCCATGACATTTTATGCACTTTCCAAATGAAAAGACTTTGTTTTTATCCAAAACCATTATTACTGTGATTTTCTTGGTTCATTGCATACGAATTCCACACCAGTTTGTCCGGATATAACGGGATGAAACCGGAAATATCTGGTTTTGTTTTGGCTAAGTCAATCCCAGATATTGCTACAGCCTCTTTGTTTGTTTATTACTAATATTATCCATGGACTTTATTTTTTTGTATGTTTTTTTTCAGGGAACACTTAATTTTGTGCTTGGAAACACTAATTGGTTCTACATGGAGACACCAGCTCTACATATTCGTATTTTCTAGGGAGAAAGCTAGAGGAACTGCAGCAAACAAGCATGATATTTCTGTTTGTATAGATGACATTTTATGCAGTTGCCTAACGAAAAGACTTTGATTTCTCCACAACCATTTTTACAGTGATTTTCTCGGTCCATTGCATACGAATTCCATAGAAGTTTGTCCGGATAAGACTGGATGAAACCGAAAATATCCAGTTTTGTTTTGGCTACCTCAATCCATGTTATTTTTACCGTCTCTGTGTTTCTGTATTCTTGATATTATGCACAGACTTTATTGTTTTGTATGTTTTTTTATCAGGGAACATTTAATTTTGTGCTGCGAAACACTAATTGTTTCCACAAGGAGACACCAGCTCTAAACATTCGTATTTTCCAGGGAGAAAGCTAGAGGAACTGCGGCAAACAAACATGATATTTCTGGTTTTATAGATGACATTTTACACACTTGCATAACGAAAAGACTTTGCTTTTCTCCAAAACCATTTTTACTGTGATTTTCTCAGTCCATTGCATACGATTTCCACACCACTTTGCCCGGATGTGACTGGATGAAACCAGAAATATCCTGTTGTGTTTGGGCTAACTGAATCAGAAATATTGCTACATTCTATGTGTTTGTGTTTTCTGGATATTATCCCCGGACTTTATTGTTTTGAAAGTTTTTTTATCAGGGAACATTTTATTTTTCCTTTGAATCACTAATTCTTCCACATGGAGACACCAGCTCTACACATTCGTATTTTCTAGGGAGAAAGCTAGAGGAACTGCGGCAAACAAACATGATATTTCTGTTTGTCTAGATGACATTTTATGCACTTGCCTAACAAAAAGTCTTTGCTTTTCTCCAAAACCATTTTAATGTGATTTTCTCGGTCCATTGCATACGAATTCCACAGTAGTTTGTCCAGATATTACTGGATGAAAACAGAAATATCCGGTTGTGTTTTGGCTAACTCAATCTGAAATATTGTGAAAGCCTCTGTGTTTGTGTTTCTGGATATTATCAACGGACTTTGTATTTTTCAATGTTTTTTATCGGGGAACATTTTATTTTGAGCTTGGATACAGTAATTGATTCCACATGGAGACACCAGCTGAACATATTCGTATTTTTTAGGGAGAAAGCTAGAGGAACTGCGGCAAACAAACATGACATTTCTGTTTGTATAGATGACATTTTACGCACTTGCCTAACGAAAAGACTTTGCTTTTCTCCAAAACCATTTTTACTGTGATTTTCTCGGTCCATTGCATACGAATTCCACACCACTTTGCCTGGATATGACTGGATATAACCAGAAATATTCGGTTGTGGTTTAGCTAACTAAATCCGAAATATTGTGAAAGCCTCTGTGTTTGTGTTTTCTGGATATTATCCACGGGCTTTATTGTTTTTAATGTTTTTTTTATCAGGGAACATTTTATTTTTCACTTGGAGTCACTAAATCTTCCACATGGAGACACCAGCTCTACACATTTGTATTTTCTAGGGAGAAAGCTAGATTAACTGCGGCAAACAAACATGATATTTCTGTTTGTATAGATGACTTTTTATGCACTTGCCTAACGAAAAGCTTTGCTTTTCTCAAAAACCATTTTTACAGTGATTTTTTCGGTCCATTGCATACGAATTCCACAGTAGTTTGTCCAGATATTACTCCATGAAACCAGAAATATCCGGTTGTGTTTTGGCTAAATCAATCCGAAATATTGTGAAAGCCTCTGTGTTTGTGTTTTCTGGATATTATCCACGGGCTTTATTGTTTTGAATGTTTTTTATCAGGGAACATTTTATTATGAGCTTGGAAACACTAATTGTTTCCAGATGGAGACACCAGCTCTACACATTCCTATTTTCTACGGAAAAGCTAGAGGAACTGCAGCAAACAACCATGATATTTCTGTTTGTATAGATGACATTTTATGCACTTTCCTAATGAAAAGGCTTTGCTTTTCTCCAAAACCATTTTACTGCGATTTTCTCGGTCCATTGCATACGAATTCCACACTACTTTGTCCGGATATGACTAGATGCAAAAGGAAATATCAGGTTCTGTTTTGGCTAACTCAATCCCAGATAGGGCTACAGCCTCTGGTTTCTGTATTCCATATATTATCAACGGACTTTATGTTTTTTCAAATTTTTTATAAGGAAACATTTAATTTTATGCTGGGGAACACTAGTTGGTAGCACATGGAGACACCAGATCTACACATTCATATTTTCTGGGAAGAAAGCTAGAGGAACGGCGGCAAACAAACATGATATTTCTGTTTGTATAGATGACATTTTATGCACTTGCCGAAAACAAGACTTTGCTTTTCTCCAAAACCATTTTTACTGTGATTTTCTCAGTCCATTACATCCGAATTCCACACCACTTTGTCCGGATATGCCTGGATGAAAACAGAAATATCCAGTTCTGTTTTGGCTAACTATATCCCAGATATGGCTACAGCCTCTGTGTGTGTGTTTTCTGGATATTATCAACAGACTTTATTATTTGAGTGTTTTTATCGGGGAACATTTAATTTTGTACCGTAGAAACACTAATTGGTTCCACATGGAGACAACAGCTCTACACATTCGTATTTTCTACGGAGAAAGCTAGAGGAACTGCGGCAAACAAACATGATATTTCTGTTTGTATAGATGACATTTTATGCACTTGCCGAAGGAAAAGACTTTGCTTTTCTCTAAAACCATTTTTACTGTGATTTTCTCAGTCCATTACATACGAATTCCACCCCACTTTGTCCGGATATGACTGTGTGCAACCAGAAATATCCGGTTTTGTTTTGGCTAACTCAATCCCAGATATTGTGAAAGCCTCTGGGTTTGTGTTTTCCGGATATTATCAATGGATTTTATGGTTTTGCATGTTTTTTATCAGGGAACATTTAATTTTGTGCTTGGAAACACTAATTGGTTCGTAGTGGAAACACCAGTCTACACATTCGTATATTCTAGGGAGAAAGCTAGTGGAACTGTGGCAAACAGACATGATATTTCTTTTTGAATAGATGACATTTTATGCACTTGCCTAAGAAAAGACTTTGCTTTCTTCCAGAAACATTTTTACTCTGATTTTCTCGGTCCATTGCATACGAATTCCACAGCACTTTGTCCGGATATGACTGGATGAAACCAGAAATATCCGGTTGTGTTTTGGCTAACTCAATGTGAAATATTGAGAAAGCCTCTGTGTTTGTTATTTCTGGATTTTTTCGATGCACTTTATTGTTTTGAATATTTTATCAGGTAACATTTAATTTTCCACCATAGAAACACAAATTAATTCACCATGGAGAAACCAGCTCTACACATTCGTATTTTCTAGGCAGAAAGCTAGAGGAACTGCGGCAATCAAACATGATATTTCAGTTTGCATACATGACATTTTATATACTTGCCTAAAGAAAAGACTTTGCTTTTCTCCAAAACCATTTTTACTGTGATTTTCTCGGTCCATTGCATACGAATTCCACACCACTTTGTCCGGATATGACTGGATGAAACCAGAAATATCCAGTCGTGTTTTGGCTAACTGAATCCAAGATATTGTGAAAGCCTCTGTGTTTGTGTTTTCTGGATATTATCAATGGACTTTATGGTTTTGAATGTTTTTTTAAACTTGCATTTAATGAATATAAATTTCCAGTGTACAGCTTATGGATTACAATGGCTTCCCCCTCCCATAACTTCCCTCCCGCCCGCAACTCTCCCCTCTCCCGCTCCCTCTCCTCTTCCATTTGCATCAAGATTCATTTTCAATTCTCTTTATATACAGAAGATCAATTTAGTATAAAGATTTCAACAGTTTGCACCCACATAGAAACACAAAGTGAAACATACTGTTTGAGTACTTGTTATAGCATTAAATCACAATGGACATCACATTAAGTACAGAGATCCCACATGAGGAGCAAGTGCACAGTGGCTCCTGTTGTTGACCCAACAAATTGACACTCTAATTTATGGCGCCAGTGACCACCCTAGGCTCTCGTCATGAGTTGCCAAGGCTATGGAAGCCTTCCAAGTTTGCCGACTCTGATCATATTTAGACAAGGCCATAAAAGACAGGGTGAGGAGAGTAACCAATGATCCTAAGAGTGGCATTTACCAGGTTTGAACAATTATACAGCATTAAGTGGGGAAGAGGACCATCAGTACACACAGGTTGGGAGTAGAGCAATTGGTGGTAGAGTAGAGGTTATGATTACAAAGGAATGAGGTCCAAGTCCGCTAGACAGGGCCTAGAACAAAGGACAGAGTCATTATTAGAGGAGCTAAGAAAGGTGCTGTCTAAGCTACAAGTAATTTTTCTGATTGAGAGGCAAATAGAACCTGATAGAAAGGGTTTGGTAATAATCTGGTGGGCTTTAGGCCTTGTAAGTTAAGAGGCCCAGACCTATCTATCTCTTCACATGGGGTACATCCTAAGGGAGGTGTGAACCTCCTAGGGGAAGGCACTCTGTTGACTTTCATTACTTGGCTGGCCTGGGAGGAGAGCTGGCCAGGTAAAGGCAGGGGGCATCTCTAACTAGAAATTTACAGTTCTGCCTGCAATGTTGCTGACCCTACTTGACCATCCCCTCAGCTGCAGTGGTCACTTTGGAAGTTGGGCTGAGTGAAGGGCTTTTCAGCTCAGAGCCAATTATATCTGTGGCTCTGACCTGGGCATCCTTTGACTCCAGGGCAGGTCCATTTCCAGTGATCCAACTCTTGGCAGAGCTGCCAGGGCTCTTCACAAGCTGACTTCTGCTGAAGCCCAGGCTTACCACCTTGAAAGCCACTGCAGTGGACTGGCCTGTTGGGTCTCCTTGAGGGCAGATCACTGTACAGATCAGCCATTAATAGGCCTGCCACCCATTGCTTCTGATGCCGAGCTTTCTTTTCCTCCTGGTTTGTGTTAAAGCAGACCAGACGATGCAAGTCAAGGGAGTGCCCAAGTCCCATCTCTAATCTTCGGTGGCCTGAACTACAAGTCTATAGTCACAGGCGTGTTCTGTAGTAGTTTTTCTAAGGTAGACAATGCCCATGGGGAAAATTATATTCTCACTTTAAAACTTTCTTTCCCTTTGGTCTGAAAGGGAGGTTTTTTTCTACTTACTGTATACTTCGCTGATGGCGAAGTGAATCTAGCTATGAGATTATTAGTTAAGTTCTTATTTTGGCTATGCTATTACAGAAAAGTGTTAGCCATATCTTTTATAAGGTCTAAAGATTAAATTGTGGGTCCTACAGATTCCTTTATAATAGAATTAGTTTCCTACCTTGAAGAGAATAGAGAAATGTAAGAACAAGTTGGGCTTAGAATAGAGAAATGAGGGAGCAAGTCCTAGATCGGTTGCTGACAATAGCAATATTACATGAATACTTAGCATACCGTTTCAACCATTAGATAACAACTTAAGAAAACGTTTACCAGAAGGTCCAATGCCTTCTATAAATTTTAAGAATCATGTATTTGAAAACACCTCTTAAGTATCTAACATGGTGTAATTTGTTTAGCCAGTAAACTTAAGCACAACCATCTAAAATGTCTTTAGTTTCTTTCTACCAACACGTTTAAAACATATGATGCACAGATTCAGGTCACACAAATTAAAATGTGTCTTTGATTGATTTTAGCAGCTTAAAAATATGGACAATCTTATCTATAAGCCATTTAAAATAAAACTCTTAATAAAATTTCCCCTTGTGGACATACAATATGTACACACATATAACATAGCATAATAGACCAATATAGCAATAGCTTTTAAAATCTTTAACTCTTTTTGTAGGTTGCCAATAGATTTGAATTGCTTTTTGTTTTTAGTTACTTCAGTTAACCATACTTTCTCTCAGTTGGTACTGTTAATACATTATTGGCTTCATCTATTTACAGAGCCATCCCAAAATACTGAATACAATAAAAGTGGCTGGAAAACGTCCATAGGAACCTATAGGAGGACAGCTAAACACAGAACCTACAACGCTTTAGTTTTATGAGCAGCACATCATATATAACTATGGGTGACAAAAGACTTTATGTCGCCATGTTTAAAATTATAAACTCAACAACCAACAAGTGGCACTTGCTTACTTCACAGTATTTTTGACAGCACCTGTAGGATTTTACAAGCATTTAACCCTTTAGGCCTCTGGGGCTTTCTCATTAAGATAACTATCATGTCTAGTAACACAAGATCATTAGACTTTTTAATTCTCAAACATTTGTATTAATAGCATTTTCCATTATAGAAACTTAAAGTCTGGTACCACATCACATCTTGACAGTCCTTCTAATATAATCCAAAGAGACTGATTAGTTGGTGTCTCTATAAGATGAGAGACATAGGTCCTTCGATTTTTTCAGTTGGGCCCAAACTGGAAAAAGCAAAGTCCAGGATTTACTGTAAATTTTCTCCAAAATTTGTTTGATACTTTGATTTTGTGAATGCCTGTCAAGAATGCCAAGAAGGCGCAAAATCCAAAATATCTGGTTGAAATAAGATTCCTTAAAATCATGACATAACATAGACCAAATTTGATCATTGTTACAAGGTGATTCTTCAAATCTTTGAAAATAAGCACATATTTAAATAACCCATAGCTCTTAATAAAAATTCAGCTGTTTTTGAACAATTAGAATTTAACAGACATCAAGAGAACATAATAGATTACTTTAACACATTGCTTTAACAGAGCATCAGAGTTTAACTCTATGTCAAAGAGAAATTGAGCTTCCTGTGATCTTTTGCTGTGAGGTTTCCTTCCTTTACCTTCTTTCATATTGGTGACCATGTTTCTGTGTTTTTTTATCAGGGAACATTTAATTTTGTGCTGGGAAACACTAGCTGGTTCCTCATCGAGACACCAGCTCTACACATTCGTATTTTCTAGGGAGAAAGCTAGAGGAACTGCGGCAAACAAACATGCTATTTCTGTTTGTATACATGACATTTTATGCACTTGCCAAATGAAAAGACTTTGTTTTTCCCAAAACAATTTTTACTGTGATTTTCTCGGTCCATTGCATACGAATTCCACACCACTTTGTCTGGATATGACTGGATGAAACTAGAAATATTCGGTTGTGTTTTGGCTAACTGAATCCCAGATATTGCTACAGCCTCTTTGTTTGAGTTTTCCAGATATTATAAACGGACTTTACGGTTTTGAATGTTTTTATGAGAGAATATTTAATTCTGTGCTGGGAAACACTAATTGGTTCCACATTAATACACCAGCTCTACACATTCGTATTATCTAGGGAGAAACCCTGAGGAACTGGGGCAAACAAGCATGATATTTCTGTTTCAATAGAAGATATTTTATGCACTTTGCCTAACGAAAAGACTTTGCTTTTCTCCAGTACCATTTTTACTCTGATTTTCTCGGTCCATTGCATACGAATTACACACCACTTTGTCTGGATATGACTGGATGAAACCAGAAATATCCGGTTGTGTTTTGGCTAACTCAATCCCAGAAATTGCTTCAGGCTCTGTGTTTGTGATTTCTGGATATTATCGATGTACTTTATTGTTTTGAATATTTTTATCAGGTAACATTTAATTTTCCACCATAGAAATACTAATTAATACACCATGGAGAAACCAGGTGTACACATTCGTATTTTCTAGGGAGAAAGCTAGAGGAACTGTGGCAAACAAACATGATATTTGTTTGTATACATGACATTTTATACACTTGCCTAAAGAAAAGACTTTGCTTTTCTTCAAAACATTTTTATTGTGATTTCCTCAGTTTGTTGCATAGAAATTCCAAACCACTTTGTCAGGATATGACTGGATGAAACCAGAAATATCCGGTCTTGTTTTGGCTAACTCAATCCCAGATATTGCTACAGCCTCGGTGTTTGGGTTTTCTGGATATTATCAACAGGCTTTATGATTTTGAATGTTTTTTATCAGAGAATATTTAATTTTGTGCTGGGAAACACTAATTGGTTCCACATGGAGACACCAGCTCTACACATTCATATTTTCTAGTGACAAACCTAGAAGAACTGTGGCAAACAAACATGATATTTCTGTTTCTATAGATGACGTTTTATGTACTTGCCTAAAGAAAAGACTTTGCTTTTCTCCAAAACCATTTTTACTGCGATTTTCTCGGTCCATTGCATACGAATTCCACACCACTTTGTCCGGATATGACTTAATGAAAGGAGAAATATCAAATCCGAAATATTGTGAAAGCCTCTGTGTTTGTGTTTTCCGGATATTATCAACGGACTTTTTCATTTGAATGTTTTTTATCAGGGAACATTTAATTTTGTGCTAGGAAACACTAATTGGTTCCACATGGGGACACCAGCTCTACACATTCGTATTTTCTAGGGAGAAATCTAGAGGACGTGCGGCAAACAAACATATTATTTCTGTTTGTATACATGACATTGTATGCACTTGCCTAACGAAAAGACTTTGCTTTCCTGCAAAACCATTTTTACTGTGATTTTCTCGGTCCATTGCATACGAATTCCACGCAACTTTGTCTGGATATGACTGGATGAAACCAGGAATATCCGGTTGTGTTTTGGCTAACTCAATCCTAGATATTGCTACAGCCTCTGTGTTTGTGTTTTCCGGATATTATCAACGGGTTTTATGCTTTTGAATGTTTTTTGACAGAGAATATTTAATTTTGTGCTGGGAAACACTAATTGGTTCCACAAGGAGACAGCATCTCTACACATTCGTATTTTCTAGGGAGAAAGCTAGAAGAACTGCGGCCAACAAACATGATATTTCTGTTTGTATAGATAACATTTTATGCACTTGCCTAGCGAAAACACTTTGCTTTTCTCCAAAACAATTTTACTGTGTTTTTTTGGTCATTGTATACAAATTCCCCTCCACTTTTTTAGATATGACTGGATGAAAACAGAATTACCCGGTTGCGTTTTGGCTAACTCAATTCGAAATATTGTGAAAGCCCCTGAGTTTGTGTTTTCCAGATATAATTAATGGACTTTTTCCTTTGAATGTTTTTTTTTATCAGGGAACATTTAATTTTGTGCTGGAAACACTAGTTGACTCCACATGGAGACACCAGCTCTAAACATTCATATTTTATAGGGGTAAATCTAGACGAACTGCGGCAAACAAACATGATATTTCTGTTCGTATAGATTACATTTTATGCACTTGCCTAAACAAAGGACTTTGCTTTTCTCCAAAACCATTTTTACTTTGATTTTCTTGGTCCATTCCATACGAATTCCACACTACTTTGTCTGGATATGACTGGATGAATCCAGCAATATCAAGTTCTTTTTTGGCTAACTCAATCTGTAATATTGTGAAAGCCTCTGTGTTACTGTTTTCTGGATATTATCGATGGACTTTATTCTTTTGAGTGTTTTTATCCAGGAAAAGTTAATTTTGTGCTGGGACACACTAATTGGTTCGACCTGGAGACACCAGCTCTACACATTCGTATTTTCTAGGGAGAAAGTTAGAGTTACTGCGGCAAACAAACCTGATATTTCTGTTTGTATAGATGACTTTTTATGCACTTGCCTAAGGAAAAAACTTTGCTTTTCTTGAAAACAATTTTTTCTCTGATTTTTTGGTCCATTGCATACAAGTTCCACACCACTTTTTCCGGAAATGACTGGATGAAACCAGAAATATCCAGTTGTGTTTAGGCTAACTCAATTCCAGATATTGCTACAAACTCTGTGTTTGTGTTTTCTGGATATTATCAATGGACTTTATTATTTTGAATGATTTTATCAGGGAACATTTAATTTTGTACCGTGTAAACACTAATTAGTTCCACATGGGGACACCATGTATACACATTCCTAATTTCTAGGGAGAAAGCTAGAGGAACCGGGGCAAACAAACAATATGTTTCTGTTTCAATATATGCCATTTTATGCACTTGCCTAAAGAAAAGACTTTGCTTTTCTCCAAAACCATTTTTACTGTGATTTTATCGGTCCATTGCATATGAATTCCACACCACTTTTCCGAATATGACTGGATGAAAACAGAAATACCAGGTTGTGTTTTGGCTAACTCAATCCGAAATATTTTGAAAGCCTCTGTGTTTCTGTTTTCTGGATATTACCGATGGACTTTATTGTTTTGAAAGTTTTTATCAGGGAACATTTAATTTTGTTCTGGGAAGCATTAATTGGTTCCACATGGAGAGACCACCTCTACACATTCGTATTTTCTAGTGAGAAAGCTAGATTAACTGCGGCAAACTAACATGATATTTCTGTTTGTATACATGACATTTTATGCACTTGCCTAAGGAAAAGACTTTGCTTTTCTCCAAAACCATTTTTCCTGTGATTTTCTCCTTCCATTGCATAAGAATTCCACAACACTTTGACAGGAAATGCCTGGATGAAACCAGAAATATCTGGTTGTGTTTTGGCTAACTCAATCCCAGATATTGCTACAGACTCTGTGTTTGTGTTTCCTGGATATTATCAACGGACTTTATTGTTTTGAATGTTTTTATCAGGGAACGTTTAATTTTGTACCGTAGAAACACTAATTGGTTCCACATGGAGACACCAGCTCTGCACATTTACATTTTCTAGGGAGGAAACTCGAGGAACTGCAGCAAACAAACATGATATTTCTGTTTGTATTCATGACATTTTATGCACTTGACGAAGGAAAAGACTCTCCGTTTCTCCAAAACCATTTTTACTGTGATTTTCTCGGTCCATTTCATGCGAATTCCACACCACTTTGTCCGTATATGACTGGATGAAACCAGAAATATCCGGTTGTGTTTTGGCTGACTCAATCCCAGATATTGCTACAGCCTCTGTGTTTGTGTTTTCCGGATATTATCTACAGACCTTATTGTTTTGAATGTTTTTTATCAGGGAACATTTAATTTTGTGCTGGAAATACTAGTTGACTCCACATGGAGACACCAGCTCTACACATTCGTATTTTCTAGGCAGAACGCTAGAGGAACTACGGCAAACACACATGATATTTCTGTTTCAATAGATGACATTTTATGCACTTGCCTAACGAAAACACTTTGTTTTTCTCCAAAACCATTTTTACTGTGAATTTCTCGGTCCATTGCATACAAATTCCACAACACTTTCTATGGATATGACTGGATGTAACCAGAAATATTCAGTTTTGTTTTGGCTAACTTAATCCGAGATATTTTGAAAGCCCGATGTTTGTTTTTTCCGGATATTATCATTGGACTTTTTCTTTTGAATGTTTTTTTTATCAGGGAACATTTAATTTTGTGCTGGGAAAAACTAGTTCACCCCACTTGGAGACACCAGCTCTGCACATTCGTATTTTCTACTGAAAAAGCTAGAGGAACTGTGGCAACAAACATGATACTTCTGTTTGTATAGGTGACATTTTACGCACTTGCCTAACGAAAAGACTTGCTTTTCTCCACAACCATTTTTTGCTGTGATTTTCTCGGTCCATTGCATACGAATTCCACACCACTTTGTCCGGATATGCCTGGATGAAAACAGAAATATCCGGTTGTGTTTTGGATAACTGAATCCAAAATATTGTGAAAGCCTCTGTGATTGTGATTTCTGGATATTATCGATGGAGTTTATTGTTTTGAATATTTTTATCAAGGAACATTTAATTTTGTACCATACAAACACTAATTAATTCACCTCGGAGAAACCAGCTCTACACATTCTTATTTTCTAGGGAGAAAGCTAGAGGAACTGCGGCAAACAAACATGATATTTCTGTTTGTATAGATGACTTTTTATGCACTTGCCTAACGAAAAGAATTTGCATTTCTCCAAAACCATTTTTACTGTGATTTTCTCGGTCCATTGCATACGTTCCACACCACTTTGTCCGGATATGACTGGATGAAACCAGAAATATCCGGTTGTGTTTTGGCTAACTCAATGCGAAATATTGTGAAAGCCTGTGTGTTTGTGTTTTCTGGATATTAGCAACGGACTTTTTCTTTTGAATGTTTTTTTTATCAGGGAACATTTAATTTTGTGCAGGGAAACACTAGTTGACTCCACATGGGTATACCAGTTCTGCACATTTACATTTTCTAGGGAGGAAGCTAGAGGAACTGCGGCAAACAAACATGATATTTTTGTTTGTATAGATGACATATTATGCACTTGCCTAATGAAAAGACATTGCTTTTCTCCAAAACCATTTTTACTGTGATTTTCTCGGTTCATTGCATACGAATTCCACATCACTTTGTCCAGATATGACTGGATGAAACCAAAAATATCCAGTTGTGTTTTGGCTAAATCAATCTGCAATATTGAGAAAGCCGGTGTGTTTGTGTTTTCCGGATATTATTGACAGACTTATTGTTTTGAATGTTTTTTATCAGGGAATATTTAATTTTGTGCTGGAAACACTAGTTAACTCCACCTGGAGACAACAGGTCTACACATTCATATTTTCTAGGGAGAAAGCTAAAGGAATAGGGCAAACAAACTTGATATTTCTGTTTGAATACAGGACGTTTTAGGCACTTGCGTAACGAAAAGAATTTGCTTTTCTCTAAAACCATTTTGACTGTGATTTTCTCGGTCCATAGCATACCCATTCCACAAGACTATGTCCGAATATGCCTGTATGGAACCACAAATATCCGGTTGTGTTTTCTCTAACTCAATCCCAGATATTGCTACAGGCTCTCTGTTTCTGTTTTCCGTATATTATCGACACACTTTATGTTTTGAGTGTTTTTATCAGGGAACATTTAATTTTGTGCTGGGAAACACTATTTGGTTCCACATGGAGACACAAGCTCTACACATTCGTATTTTCTAGGGAGAAAGCTAGAGGAACTGCGGCAAACAAACATGATGTTTCTGCTTCTATAGATGACATTTTATGCACTTTCCGAATGAAAAGACTTTGGTTTTCTCCAAAACAATTTTTCGTGATTTTCTCGGTCCATTGCATACAAATTCCACCTCACTTTGTCCGGATATGACTGGATGAAACCAGAAATATCCGGTTGTGTTTTGGCTAACTCAATCCCAGATATTGCTACAGCCTCTGTGTTCATGTTTTCTGGATATTATCAACTTGCTTTATGGTTTTGAATGTTTATTCATCAGGGAATATTTAATTTTTTCCTGGGTAACACTAATTGGTTCCATATGGAGACACCGACTCTACATTTTCGTAATTTCTAGGGAGAAAGCTAGAGGAACTGCGGCACACAAACATGATATTTCTGTTTCTATACATTGCATCTTATGCACTTGCCTGAGAAAAGACTTTGCGTTTCTCCAAAACCATTTTTACTGTGATTTTCTCGGTCCATTGCATACGCATTCCAGACTACTTTGCCCGGATATGCCTGGATGAAACCAGAAATATCTGGTTGTGTTTTGGCTAACTCAAACTGAAACATTGTGAAAACCTCTGTGTTTGTGTTTTCTGAATATTATCGATGGACTTTATTGTTTTGAAACATTTCACCAGAGAACATTTAATTTTGTACCATAGAAACCCTAATTATTTCAACATGGAGACACCACCTATACATATTCCTATTCTCTAGGGAGAAAGCTAGAGGAACTGCGGCAAACAAATGTTGCATTTATGTTTGGACAGATAACATTTTATGAGCTTGACTAAAGAAAAGACTTTGCTTTTCTCCAAAACCATTTTTTGTGATTTTCTTAGTCCATTGCATACTAATTCCACGACACTTGGTCCGGATATGACTGGATGAAACCAGAAATATCAGGTTTTGTTTTGGCTAACTCAATCCTAGATATTGCTACAGCCTCTGTGTTCGTGTTTTCCGGATATTATCAACTTGCTTTATGGTTTTCAATGTTTTTTTTATCAGGGAATATTTAATTATTTCCAGGGTAACACTAATTGGTTCCACATGGAGACACCGACTCTACACTTTCGTAATTTCTAGGGATTAAGCTAGAGGAACTGCGGCAAACAAACACGATATTTCTGTTTCTAAACATTGCATTTTATGCACTTCACTGACAAAAGACTTTACTTTTCTCAAAAACCATTTTTACTGCGATTCTCTCGGTCCATTGCATACGCATTCCAGACCACTTTGCCCGGATATACCTGGATGAAACCAGAAATATCCTGTTGTGTTTTGGCTAAATCAATCTGAAACATTGTGAAAACCTCTGTGTTTGTGTTTTCTGGATATTATCGATGGACTTTATTGTTTTGAAACATTTCACCAGAGAACATTTCATTTTGTACCTTAGAAACCCTAATTATTTCAACATGGAGACATCAGCTCTACACATTCCTATTTTCTAGGGAGAAACCTAGAGGAACTGCGGAAAACAAACATGATGTTTCTGCTTCTATAGATGACATTTTTGCACTTGCGTAACGAAAAGACTAAGCTTTTCTCGAAAACCATTTTACTTTGATTTTCTCGGTCCATTGCATACGCATTCCACACCACTGTGTCCGGATAAGAATGGATGAAACCAGAAATATCAGGTTGTGTTTTGGCTAACACAATCCGAAACATTGTGAATTCCTATGTGTTTGTGTTTTCTGGTTATTATCGATGGACTTTGTTGTTTTGAAGTTTTTTTCCAGGGAACATTTAATTTTGTACCGTAGAAACACTAATTAGTTGAAAATGGAGACACCAGCTCTACACATTCGTATATTCTAGGAAGAAAGCTAGAGAAACTGCAGCAAACACGATATTTCTGTATGTATAGATGACATTTTATGCACTTGCCTAATGAAAAGACTTTGCATTTCTTGAAAAACATTTTTACTGTGATTTTCTCGGTCCATTGCATACGAATTCCAGCCCATTTTGTGCGGATATGACTGGATGATACCAGAAATATCTGGTTGTGTTTTGGCTAACTCAATCCCAGATATTGCTATAGCCTCTGTGTTTGTGTTTTCAGGATATTATCGACAGACTTTATTGTTGTGAATTTTTTTATCTGGAAACATTTGATTTTGTACCATAGAAACACTAATTGGTTCAACATGGAGACTCCAGCTCTACACATTCGTATTTTCTAGGGAGAAAGCTAGAGGAATTGCGGCATACAAACATGAACATGATATTTCTGTTTGTATAGATGACATTTCATGCACTTGCCTAATGAAATTACTTTGCTTTTCTCCAAAACCATTTTTACTGTGATTTTTTTGGTCCATTGCATAAGAATTCCACCCCACTTTGTCTGGATATGACAAGATGAAACCAGAAATATCCGGTTGTGTTTTGGCTAACTCAATCCCAAATATTGTGAGAGCCTCTGTGTTTGTGTTTTCTGGACATTATCAACGGACTTTACTGTTTTGAATGCTTTTTATCAGGGAACATTTAATTTTGTGCTGGGTAACACTAATTGGTTGTACATGGAGACACCAGCTCTACACATTCATATTTTCTAGGGAGAAAGGTCGAGGAACTGTGGCAAACAAACCTGCCATTTTTCATTGTATAGATGACATTATATGCACTGGCCGAAGTAAAAGACTTTACTTTTCTCCAAAACCATTTTTACTGAGATTTTCTTAGTCCATTGCATATGAATTCCACACCACTTTGTCCGGATATACCTGGATGAAAACAGAAATATCTGCTTGTGTTTTGGCTAACTCAATTCCAGATATTGCTACAGCCGCTGTGTTTGTGTATTCTGGATATTATCGATGGACTTTATTGTTTTGAATGTTTTTTATCAGTGAACATTTAATTTTGTGCTTGGAAACACTCATTGACTCCACATGGAGACACCAGCTCTACACATTCATATTTTCTAGGAAGAAAGCTAGAGGAACTGCAGCAAACAAACATATTATTTCTGTATGTATAGATGACATTTTATGCACTTGCCTAACGAAAAGACTTTGCTTTTCTCCAAATCCATTTTTACTGTGAGTTTCTCAGTCCATGGCATGCGAATTCCACACCAATTTGTCCGGATATGTCTGGATGAAAATAGAAATATGCGGTTGTGTTTTGGCTAACTTAATCCGAAATATTGTGAAAGCATCTGTGTTTGTGTTTTCTGGATTTTACCGATGGACTTTATTTTTTTTTGTATGTTTTTATCAGGGAACATTTAATTTTGTACCGTAGAAACACTAATTGGTTCACATGGAGACACCAGCTCTACACATTCGTATTTTCTAGGGAGAAAGCTAGTGGAACTGCGGCAAACAGCATGATATTTGTTTGTAAAAATACATTTTATGCACTTGCCTAATGAAAAGAATTTGTTTTTCTCCGAAACCATTTTTACTGTGATTTTCTCAGTCCATTGCATCGGAATTCCACACCACTTTGTCCGTATATGCCTGGATGAAACCAGAAATATCCGGTTCTGTTTTGGCTAAATATACACCAGATATGGCTACAGTGTCAGGGTTTGTGTTTTCTGGATATTATCAACAGCCTTTATTGTTTTGAATGTTTTTATCAGGGAACATTTAATTTTGTACCATAGAAACACTAATTTGTTCAAATGGAGACACCAGCTCTACACATTCCTATTTTCTAGTGAGAAATCTAGAGGAACTGCGGCAAACAAACTTGATATTTCTGTTTGTATACATGACATTTTATGCACTGGCCGAAGGAAATGACATTACTTTTCTCCAAAACAATTCTTATTGTGATTTTCTCAGTCCAATGCATCCGAATTCCACACCAGTTTGTCCGGATATGCCTGGATGAAAACACAAATATCCGGTTCTGTTTTGGCAAACTATATCCTAGATATGGCTACAGCCTCAGAGTTTGTGTTTTCTGGATATTATCAATGGACTTTATTGTTTTGAATGTTTTTTATCAAGGAGCATTTAACTCTGTGCTAGGAAACACTAGTTGATTCTACATGGAGACACCAGTACTACACACCTGTATTTTTTAGGGTGAAATCTAGAGGATCTGCAGCAAACAAATTTGCCAATTCTGTTTGTATAGATGACATTTTATGCACTTGCATAACGAAAATACTATGCTTTTCTCCAAAACCATTTTTGCTGTGATTTTCTCGGTCCATTGCATACGAATTCCAAACCGCTTTGACCGGATATGCCTGGATGAAAACAGAAATATCTGTTCTGTTTTCGCTAACTCAATCGAAACATTGTGAAAACCTCTGTGTTTGTGTTTTTTGGATATTATCGATGGACTTTATTGTTTTGAAATTTTTTACCAAGGAACATTTAATTTTGTACCGTAGAAACACTAATAGTTCCACATGGAGACACCAGTCTAAACAATCCTATGTTCTAGGGAGGAAGCTTGAGGAACTACAGCAAACAAACATGATGTTTCTGTTTGTATAGATGATATTTTATGCAATTGCCGAAGGAAAAGACTTTGATTTTCTTCAAAAGCATTTTTACTGAGATTTTCTCGGCCCATTGCATACCAATTCAATACCACTTTATCCGGATATGACTGGATGAAACCACAAATATCCGGTTGTATTTTCGGTAACTCAATCCCAGATATTACTACTGCTTTTGTGTTTTTGTTTTCTGGATATTATTGAGGGACTTTATTGTTTTCAATGTTCTTTAGCTGGAAACATTTAATTTTGTGCTGGGAAACACTAAATGGTTCCACATGTAAACACCAGCTCTACACATTTGTGTTTTCAAGGGAGAAAGCTAGAGGAACTGCTGCAAACAAACATGATATTTCTGTTTGTATAGATGATATTTTATGCACTTGCCTAACGAAAAGACTTTGCTTTTCTCCAAACCATTTTTACTGTGATTTTCTCTTTCCATTGCATACGAATTCCACACCACTTTGTTCGGATATGACGGGATGAAACTAGAAATATCCGGTTGTGTTTTGGCTAACTCAATCCCAGATATTGCTACAGCCTCTGTGTTGTGTTTTCCAGATACTATCGATGGACTTTATTGTTCTGAATGTTTTTATCAGGGAACATTTAATTTTGTACCGTATAAACACTAATTGGTTCAAAATGGAGACACAAGCTCTACACATTTGTATTTTTTAGGGAGAATGCTAGAGGAACTACGGCAAACAAACATGATATTTCTGTTTGTATAGATGACATTTTATTCCCTTGCTGAAGGAAAGGACTTTGCTTTTCTCAAAACCATTTTTACTGTGATTTTCTTGGTCCATTGCATACGAATTCCACACCACTTTGACCGGATATGCCTGGATGAAACCAGAAATATCCCGTTGTGTTTTTGGTAACTCAATCCGAAATATTGTGAAAGCCTCTAAGTTTGTGTTTTCTGGATATTACCAATGGACTTTATTGTTTTGAATGTTTTTATCAGGGAATATTTAATTTAATACCATAGAAAAATTAATTGGTTCCACATGGAGACACCAGCTCTACACATTCGTATTTTCTAGGGAGAGAGCTAGAGGAACTGCGGCAAAAAAACTTGATATTTCTGTTTGTATACATGCCATTTTATGCACTTTACTAATGAAAAGACTGCTTTTCTGCAAAACCATTTTTACTGTGATTTTCTCAGTCCATTGCATACAAATTCCACACCACTTTGTCTGTATATGACTGGATGAAACCAGAAATATCCGGTTGTGTTTGGCTAACTCAATACCAGATATTGCAACAGTATGTCTGTTTGTGTTTTGTGGATATTATCAATGGACTTTATTGTTTTGAACGTTTTTTTATCAGGGAACATTTAATTTTGTTCTGGGAATCACTAATTGGTTCCACATGAAGACACCAGCTCTACACATTCGTATATTCTAGGGAGAAAGCTGGAGGACTTCGGCAAACAAACATGATATTTCTGTTTGTATAGATGACATTTTATGCACTTGCCTAACGAAAATTCTTTGCTTTTCTACAAAAGCATTTTTACTGTGATTTTCTCGGTCCATTGCATACGAATTCGACACCACTTTGACCGGATATGCCTGCATGAAAACACAATTATCCTGTTGTAATTTGGCTAACTCAATCCGAAATATTGTGAAAGCCTCTGTGTTTGTTTTTTCTGGATATTATATATGGACTTCATTGTTTTGAATGTTTTTATCAGGGAACATTTAATTTTGTACCGTAGAAAAACTAATTGGTTCAACATGGAGACAACAGCTCTAAACATTCGTATTTTCTACGGAGAAAGATAGTGGAACTGCGATAAAGAAACATGATATTTCAGATTGTATACATGACATTTTATGCACTTCCCTAAAGAAAAGATTTTGCTTCTCTCCAAAACCATTTTTACTATGATTTTCTCAGTAAATTGCATATGAATTCCACACCACTTTGTCCGGATATGACTCGATGAAACCAGAAATATCCTGTTGTGTTTTGGCTAACTCAATGGGAAATATTGTGAAAGACTCTGTGTTTGTGTTTGATGGATATTATCAATGGACTTTATTGTTTTCAATGTTTTTATCAGGGAATATTTAATTTTGTACCATAGAAACACTAATTGGTTCAACATAGAGACACCAGCTCTACACATTTTTATTTTCTAGGGAGAATGCTAGAGGAACTGCGGCAAACAATCATGATATTTCTGTTTGTATAGAAGACAATTTTATGCACTTGCCAAAAGAAAAGACTTTGCTTTTCTCCAAAACCATTTTACTGTGATTTTCTCGGTCCATTGCATACAAATTCCAGACAACTTTGTCCGTATATGACTGGATGAAACCAGAAATATCTAGTTGTGTTTTGGTTAACTCAATCCCAGATATTGCTACATCATATCTGTTTGTCTTTTTTGGATATTATCAATGGACTTTATTGTTTTGAATGTTTTTTATGAGGGAACATTTCATTTTGTTCTGGGAATCAATAATTGGTTCCGCATGGAGACACCAGCTGTACACATTCGTATTTTCAAGGCAGAAAGCTAGAGGAACTGTGGCAAACAAACATGATATATCTCTTTGTATAGATGACATTTTATGCACTTGCCGAAGGAAATGACTTTGCTTTTCTCCAAAACCATTTTTGCTGTGATTTTCTCGGGCCATTGCATACGAATTCCACACCACTTTGTCCGGATATGCCTGGATGAAAACAGAAATATCGGTTGTGTTTTCGCTACCAAAATCCGAAACATTGTGAAAACCTCTGTGTCTGTGTTTTCTGGAAATTTCCTATGGACCTTATTGTTTTGAATGTTTTTATCAGGGAACATTTAATTTTGTACCGTAGAAACACTAATTGGTTCAACATGGAGACAACAGCTCTACACATTCGTATTTTTTAGGGAGAAAGCTAGAGGAACTGCAGCAAACAAATATGATATTTCTGTTTATATAGATGATATTTTATGCACTTGCCTAACGAAAAGACATTGCTTTTCTCCAGAGCCATATTTACTGTGATATTCTCCGTCCATTGCATACAAATTCCACCCCAATTTGTCCTGATATGACAGAATGCAACCAGAAATATCCCGTTGTGTTTTGGCTAACTCAATCCCAGCTATTGCTACAGCCTCTGTGTTTCTGTTTCCTGGAAATTATGGACAGACTTTATTGTTTTGAATGTTTTTATCAGGAAACCTTTAATTTTGTAACATAGAAACACTAATTGGTTCCACATGAAGTCACCACTCTTCACATGCGGATGTTCTCGGGAGAAAGCTAGAGGAACTGCTGCAAACAAACATGATATTTCTGTTTGAATAGATGACATTTTATGCACTTGCCTAACGAAAAGACTTTGCTTTTCTATAAAATCATTATTACTGTGATTTTCTTGGTCCATTGCATACAACTTCCAACCAAATTTGTCCGGATATGACTGGATGAAACCAGAAATATCCCGTTGTGTTTTGGCTAACTCAATCCCAGATATGCTGAAGCCTCTGTGTTTGTGTATTCTGGATATTATCAACGGAATTTATGGTTTTGAATGTTTTTATGAGGGAACATTTAATTTTGTACTGGGAAACACTAATTGGTTCCACATGGAGACACCAGCGCTACACATTCATATTTTCTAGGAAGAAAGCTAGAGGAACTGCTGCAAACAAACATGATATTTCTGTTTGAATAGATGACATTTTATGCACTTGCCTAAAGAAAAGACTTTGTTTTTCTACAAAACCATTTTTACTGTGATTTTCTCGGTCCGTTGCTTACGAATTCCACACCACTTTGTCCGGATAGGACTGGATGACACCAGAAATATCCAGTTGTGTTTTGGCTAACACAATCCCAGCTATTGCTACACCTCTGTGTTTGTGTTTCCTGGATATTATGGACGGACTTTATTGTTTTGAATATTTTTATCAGGGAGCATTTACTTTTGTACCGTAGAAACACTAATTGGTTCACATGGAGACACTAGTCTACACATTTGTATGTTCTAGGGAGAAAGCTAGAGGAACTGCGGCAAACCAATATGAGATTTCTGTTTGTATAGATAGCATTTTATGCACTTGCCTAATGAAAAGACTTTGCTTTTCTCTAAAACCATTTTTACTGTGATTTTCTCGGTCCATTGCATACGAATTCCACACCACTTTGTCCGGATATGACTGGATAAAACCAGAAATATCCGGTTGTGTTTTGGCTAACTCAATCCCAGATATTGTGAATGCTTCTATGTTAGTGTTTTCTGGATATTATCAATGGACTTTATGGTTTTGCATGTTTTTTATCAGGGAACATTTAATTTTGTACCATAGAAACACTAATTGGTTCCACATGGAGACACCAGTCTACACATTCTTATGGTCCAGGCAGAAACATAGCGGAACTGCAGCAAACAAACATGATATTTCTGTTTGTATAGATGACATTTTATGTACTGGCTGAAGGAAAAGACTTTGCTTTTCTCCAAAACCATTTTTACTGTGACTTTCTTGGTCCATTGCATATGAATTCCACACCACTTTGTCCGGATATGACTGGATTAAACCAGAAAAATCCGGTTGTGTTTTGGCTAACTCAATCCCAGGTATTGCTACAGCCTCAGTATTTCTGTTGTCCGGATATCATCAACGGACTTTATGGTTTTGAATGTTTTTTATCAGGGAACATTTAATTTTGTGCTGGGAAACACTAATTGGTTCCACATGGAGACACCAGCTCTACACATTCGTATTTTCAAGGAGAAAGCTAGAGGAACTGCAGCAAACAAACATGATATTTCTGTTTGTATAGATGACATTTTTTGCACTTGCCTAACGAAAAGACTTTGCTTTTCTCTAAAATCTTTTTTACTATGATTTTCTTGGTCCATTGCATATGAATTCCAACCCACTTTGTCCAGATATGACTGGATCAAACCAGAAATATCCGGTTGTGTTTTCGCTAACTCAATCCAAGATAGTGTAAAGCCTCTGTGTTCGTGTTTTCTGGATATTATCAACGGACTTTATGGTTTTGAATGTTTTTTATCAGGGAACATTTAGATTGTACTGTAGAAACACTAATTGGTTCCACATGGAGACACCAGTCTACACATTCGTATGTTCTAGGAAGAAAGCTAGAGGAACTGTGGCAAACAAACATGATATTTCTGTTGGTATAGATGATATTTTATGCACTTGCCTAAAGGAAAGACTTTGCTTTTCTCCAAACCATTTATACTGTGATTCTCGGTCCATTACATACGAACTCCACACCACGTTGTCCGGATATGACTGGATGAAAACAGAAATATCCGGATGTGTTTTGTCTTACTATATCCCAGATATTGTGAAAGACTCTGTGTTTTGTTTTCTGCATATTATTTATGGACTTTATTGTTTTGAATGTTTTTATCAGAGAACATTTAATTTTGTGCTGGGAAACACTAATTGGTTCCACATGGAGACACCAGCTCTACACATTCATATTTTCTAGGGAGAATGCTAGAGGAACTGCGGCAAACAAACATGATTTTTCTGTTTGTATAGATGACATTTTATGCACTGGCAGAAGGAAAAGTCTTTGCTTTTCTCGAAAACATTTTTACTGTGATTTTCTCGGTCCATTTCATATGAATTCCAACCCACTTTGTCCGGATATGACTGTGTGCAACCAGAAATATCCGGTTGTGTTTTCGCTAACTCAATCCCAGATATTGCTACAACCTATGTGATTCTCTTTTCCGGATATTATCAACGGACTTTATTGTTTTGAATATTTTTATCAGGGAACATTTAATTTTGTACAATAGAAACACTAATAGGTTCAACCTGGAGACAAAAGTCTACACAATCGTATGTTCTAAGGATCAAGCTAGAGGAAATGCGGCAAACAAACATGATATTTCTGTTTGTATAGATGACATTTTATACACTTGCCTAATGAAAAAACTTTTCTTTTTTCCAAAACCATTTTTACTGTGACTTTCTCGGTCCATTGCATACGAATTCCACCAAACTTTGTCCGGATATGACTGGATGTAACCAGAAATATCCGGTTATGTTTTGGCTTACTCAATCCCAGATGTTGCTACAGACTCTGTTTTTTTTTTTTTTCAGATATTATCAACGGACTTTATGGTTTTGCATGTTTTTTATTAGGGAACATTTAATTTTTTTTCTAGGAACACTAGTTGGTTCCACATGGGGACAATAGCTCTGCACATTCGTATTTTCTGGGGAGAAAGCTAGAGGAACTGCGGCAAACAAACATGATATTTCTGTTTGTATAGATGACATTTTTGCACTTTCCTAAAGAAAAGACTTTACTTTTCTCCAAAACCACTTTTCCTGTGATTTTCTCGTTCCATTACATACGAATTCCACCAAACTTTGTCCGGGTATGACTGGATGAAACCAGAAATATCCGGTTGTGTTTTGGCTTACTATATCCCAGATATTGCTACAGCCTTTGTGTTTGTGTTTTCTGGAGATTATCGATTTATTTTATTGTTCTGAATATTTGTATCAGGATACATTTAATTTTTGTTGGAAACACTAATTGGTTCCACATGGAGACACCAGCTCTACACATTCGTATTTTCTAGTGAGGAAGCTACAGGAACTGCGGAAAACATGATATTTCTGTTTGTATAGATGACATTTTATACACTTGCCTAACGAAAAGACTTTTTTTTTCTGCAAAACAATTTTTCCTGTGATTTTCTTGGTCCATACATACAAATTCCACACCACTTTGTTCGAATATGGCTGGATGAAACAGAAATATCCGGTACTGTTTTGGCTAACTATATCCCAGATATGGCTACAGCCTCAGTGTTTGTGTTTTCTGGATATTATCCATGGACTTTAAGGTTTTGAATGTTTTTTACCAGGGAACATTTAATTTTGTGCTGGGAAACACTAATTGGTTCCACATGGAGACACCAGGTCTACAAATTCGTATTTTCTAGGGAGAAAGCTAGAGGAACTGGGGCAAACAAACATGATATTTCTGTTTGCATACATGACATTTTATGCACTGGCCGAAGGAAAAGACTTTGCTTTTCTACAAAACCATTCTTACTGTGATTTTCTCAGTCCAATACATACGAATTCCAAACGACTGTCTGGATATGCCTGGATGAAAACAGAAATATCCGGTTCTGTTTTGGCTAACTATATCCCAGATATGGCTACAGCCTCAGTGTTTGTGTTTTCTGGATATTATTCACAGACTTTATTGTTTTGAGTGTTTTTATCAGGGAACATTTAATTTTGTACCGTAGAAACACTGATTGGTTCCACATGGAGACACCAGCTGTACACATTCGTATTTTCTAGGGAGAAGGCTAGAGGAACTGCTTAAAACAATCATGATATTTCTGTTTGTGTAGTTGACATTTTATGCACTTGCCTAACGAAAATACTTTGCTTTTCACAAAAACCATTTTTAATGTGATTTTCTGGGTCAATTCCGTAGGAATTCGACCCCACTTTGTCTGGATATGACTGGATGAAACCAGAAATCTCCGGTTGTTTTTTGGCTAACTCAATCCCTGATATTGTGAAAGCCTCTGTGTTTGTGTTTTCTGGATATTATTCACAGAATTTATTGTTTTGAGTGTTTTTATCAGGGAACATTTAATTTTCTGCTGGGAAACACTAATTGGTTCCACATGTAGACACCATTCTACACATTCGTATTTTCTATGGAGAAAGCTAGAGGAACTGCGGCAAACAAACATGATATTTATGTTTGTACAGATGACATTTTATGCACTGGCCGAAGCAGAAGACTTTGCTTGTCTCCAAAACCATTTTTACTGTGAGTTTCTGGGTCCATTACATACGAATTCCACAAGACTTTGTCCGGGTATGACTGGATGAAACCAGAAATATCCGGTTGTGTTTTGGCTTACTATATCCCAGATATTGCTACAGCCTCTGTGTTTGTTTTTTCCGGATATTATCAATGGACTTTATGGTTTTTCATGTCTTTTATCAGGGAACATTTAATTTTTTGCTGGGGAACACTAGTTGGGTCTACATGGAGACACCAGCTCTACACATTCGTATTTTCTGGGGAGAAAGCTAGAGGAACTGTGGCAAACAAACATGATATTTCTGTTTGCATACATGACATTTTATGAACTGGCCGAAGGAAAAGACTTTGCTTTTCTCAAAAACCATTCTTACTGTGATTTTCTCGGTCCAATACATACGAATTCCACACCACTTTCCGGATATGCCTGGATGAAAACAGAAATATCCGGTTGTGTTTTGGCTAACTACATCCCAGATATGGCTACAGCCTCAGTGTTTGTGTTTTCTGGATATTATTCACAGAATTTATTGTTTTGAGTGTTTTTATCAGGGAACATGTAATTTTGTACCATAGAACAATGATTGGTTCCACATGGAGACACCAGCTCTACACATTCGTATTTTCTAGGGAGAAAGCTAGAAGAACTGTGGCAAACAACATGATATTTCTGTTTGTATACATGACATTTTATGCACTTGCCTAACAAAAAGACTTTGCTTTTCTCCAAAACTATTTTTACTGTGATTTTCTTCATCTATTGCATACGTACTCCACACCGCTTTGTCCGGATATGACTGGATGAAACCAGAAATATCCAGTTGTGTTTTGGCTAACTCAATCCGAAATATTGAGAAAGCCTCTGTGTTTGTGATTTCTGGATATTATATATGGACTTTATGGTTTTAAATATTTTTATCAGGTAACATTTAATTTTGTACCGTAGAAACAGTAATAAATTCACCATGGAGAAACCAGCTCTACACATTCGTATTTTCTAGGCAGAAAGCTAGAGGATTTGAGGCAAAAAACCATGATATTTCTGTTTGTATACATTACATTTTATGCACTGGCCGAAGGAAAACCTTTGATTTTCTCCAAAAACCATTTTTGATCTGATTTTCTGGGGCCATTGCTTACGAATTCCACACCACTTTGTCCGGATATGCCTGGATGAAAGCAGAAATATCCAGTTGTGTTTTGGCTAACTCAATACAAAATATTGAGAAAGCCTCTGTGTTTGTGATTTCTGGATATTATCGATGGACTTTATTGTTTTGAATGTTTTTATCAGGTAACATTTAATTTTGTACCGAAGTAACACTAATTAATTCACCATGTAGAAACCCACTCTACATATTCTTATTTTCTTGGTAGAAAGCTAGAGGAACTGCAGCAAACAAACATGATATGTGTGTTTGTATACATGACATTATATGCACTTTCCTAAAGAAAATATTTTCCTTTTCTCCAAAACCATTTTTACTCTGATTTTCTCAGGTTGTTGCATACGAATTCCACACCACTTTTTCCGGATATGACTGGATGAAACCAGAAATATCCAGTTGTGTTTTGGCTAACTAGATGCCAGATATGGCTACAGCCTCTGTGTTTGTGCTTTCTGGATATTATCAAGGGACTTTATTGTTTTGAATGTTTTTATCAGGGAACATTTAATTTTGTAAAGTAGAAACACTAATTGGTTCCACATGGAGACACCAGTCTATACATTCCTATGTTCTAGGGAGAAACCTAGAGAACTGCGGCAAACAAACATGATATGTCTGTTTGTATACATGACATTTTATGCACTTGACAAATGAAAAGACTTTGCTTTTCTCCAAAACCATTTTTACTGTAATTTCCTGGATCCATTGCATACGAATTCCACCCACTTTGTCCGGATATGACTGGATGAAAGAAGAAATATCCAGTCGTGTTTTGGCTAACTCAATCCGATATTGCTACAGCTTCTGTGTTTGTGTTTTCCAGATATTATCAACGGGCTTTATTGGTTTGAGTGTTTTTATCAGGGAACATTTAATTTTGTCCGGTAGAAACACTGATTGGTTCCACATGGAGACACCAGCTCTACACATTCGTAGTTTCTAGGGAGAAAGCTAGAGGAACTGCGGCAAACAAACTTGATATTTCTGTATGAATAGATGATCTTTTATGCACTTGCCTAATGAAAAGACTTTGCTTTTCTCCAAAACCATTTTTACTGTGCTTTTTCGGTCCATTGCATACGAATTCCACCCCACTTTGTCTGGATATGACTGGATGAAACCAGAAATATCCAGTTGTGTTTTGGCTAACTCAATCCCAGATATTGCTACAGCCTCTGCGTTTGTGTTTTCTGGATAGCATCGACGGACTTTATTGGTTTGAGTGTTTTTATCAGGGAACATTTATTTTTGTACCATAGAAACACTAATTGGTTCCACATGGAGACACCAGTCTACACCTTCGTATTTTCTAGGCAGAAAGCTAGAGGAACTGCAGCAAACAAACATGACATATCTGTTTGATAGATGATATTTTGTGCAATTTCCTAATGAAAAAACTTTGCTTTTCTCCAAAACCATTTTTACTGTGCTTTTTTGGACCATTGTATACGAATTCCACTCTATTTTGTCTGAATATGCCTGGATGAAACCAGAAATATCCGATTCTGTTTTGGCTAACTCAATGCAGATATTGCTACAGACTCTGTGTTTGTGTTTTCTGGATATTATCAACTTACTTTATGGTTTTTCATGTTTTCTATCAGGGAACATTTAATTTTATGCTGGGGAACAATAGTTGGTTCCACATGGTGACACCAGCTCTACACATTCGTATTTTCTATGGAGAAAGCCAGAGGAACTGCAGCAAACAAACATGATATTTCTGTTTGTATAGATGACATTTTAGGCACTTGCCTAAAAAAAGACTTTGCTTTTCTCCAAAACCATTTCTACTGTGATTTTCTCAGTCTATTGCATCTGAATTCCACACCAATTTGTCCGCATATGCCTGGATGAAAACAAAAGTATCAGGTTGTATTTTGGCTAACTATATCCAAGATATGGCTACAGCCTCAGTGTTTGTGTTTTCTGGATATTATTCACAGAATTTATTGTTTTGAGTGTTTTTATCAGGGAACATGTAATTTTGTACCATAGAAACACTGATTGGTTCCACATGGAGACACCAGCTCTACACATTCGTATTTTCTATGGACAAAGCTAGAGGAACTGCGGCAAACATACATGATATTTCTGTTTAAATAGATGACATTTTATGCACTTGCCTAATGAAAAGACTTTGCTTTTCTCCAAAACCATTTTTACTGAGATTTTCTCAGTCCATTGCATATGAATTCCACACCAGTTTGTCAGGATATGACTGGATGAAACCAGAAATATCCAGTTCTGTTTTGGCTAACTATATCACAGATATTGCTACAGCCTCTGTGTTTGTGTTTTCCGGATATTATAAACGGACTTTATGGTTTTCCATGTTTTTTATCAGGGAACATTTAATTTTATTCTGGGGAACACTTGTTGGTTCCACATTGAGACACCAGCTCTACTAAATCGTATTTTCTGAGGAGAAAGCTAGAGGATCTGCGGCAAGGAAACATGATATTTCTGTTTGTATACATGACATTTTATGCACTTGACGAAGGAAAAGAATTTGCTTTTCTCCAAAACCATTTTAACTGTGATTCTCTCAGTTTGTTGCATACGAATTCCACACCACTTTTTCCAGATATGCCTGGATGAAACCAGAAATATCCAGTTCTGTTTTGGCTAACTATATCCGAGATATGGCCACAACCTCAGTGTTTGTATTTTCTGGATATTGTCAACAGACTTTATTGTTTTGCATGTTTTTATCAGGTAACATTTAATTTTGTACCGTAGAAACACTAATTGGTTTCACATGGAGTCACCAGCTCTACACATTCGTATCTTCTAGGGAGAAAGCTAGAGGAACTGCAGCAAACAAACATGATATGTGTGTTTGTATACATGATATTATATGCACTTTCCTAAAGAACATATTTTCCTTTTCTCCAAAACCATTTTTACTCTGATTTTCTCAGTTTGTTGCATACGAATTCCACACCACTTTTTCCGGATATGACTGGATGAAACCAGAAATATCCGGTTGTGTTTTGGCTAACTGTATCCCAGATATGCCTACAGCCTCTGTGTTTGTGCTTTCTGGATATTATCAACGGACTTTATTGTTTTGAATGTTTTTATCAGGGAACATTTAATTTTGTCCGGTAGAAACACTGATTGGTTCCACATGGAGACACCAGCTCTACACATTCGTAGATTCTAGGGAGAAAGCTAGAGGAACTGCAGCACACAAACTTGATATTTCTGTATGAATAGATGATCTTTTATGCACTTGCCTAATGAAAAGACTTTGCTTTTCTCCAAAACCATTTTTACTGTGCTTTTTCGGTCCATTGCATACGAATTCCACCCCACTTTGTCTGGATATGACTGGATGAAACCAGAAATATCCGGTTGTGTTTTGGCTAACTCAATCCCAGATATTGCTACAGCCTCTGTGTTTGTGTTTTCCGGATATTATCAACGGACTTTATGGTTTTTCATGTTTTCTATCAGGGAACATTTAATTTTATGCTGGGAAACACTAGTTGGTTCCACATAGTGACACCAGCTTTACACATTAGTATTTTCTGGGGAGAAAGCTAGAGGAACTGTGGCAAACAAACATGATATTTCTGTTTATATAGATGACATTTTATGCACTTTCCTAAAAATAGACTTTGCTTTTCTCCAAAACCATTTTTACTGTGATTTTCTCAGTCTGTTGCATGCGAATTCCACCCCACTATGTCTGGATATGACTGGATGAAACCAGAAATATCCGGTTGTGTTTTGGCTAACTCAATGCCAGATATTGCTACAGCCTCTGTGTTTGTGTTTTCCGGATATTATCAACGGACTTTATGGTTTTTCATGTTTTCTATCAGGGAACATTTAATTTTATGCTGGGAAACACTAGTTGGTTCCACATGGAGACACCAGCTCTACACATTAGTATTTTCTGGGGAGACAGCTAGAGGAACTGCGGCAAACAAACATGACATTTCTGTTTGTATAGATGACTTTTTATGCACTTGTTTAAAAAAAGAATTTGCTTTTCTCCAAAACCATTTTTACTGTGATTTTTTCGGTCCATTACATCCGAATTCCACACCACTTTGTCCGGCTATGCCTGGATGAAACCAGAAATATCCAGTTCTGTTTTGGCTAACTATATCCCAGATATGGATACAGCCTCTGTGTTTGTGCTTTCTGGATATTATCAACGGACTTTATTGTTTTGAATGTTTTTATCAGGGAACATTTAATTTTGTACCATAGAAATACTAATTGGTTTCACATGGAGACACGACTCTACACATTCTTATTTTCTAGGGAGAAAGCTAGAGGAACTGCGGCAAAAAAACATGATATTTTTGTTTGAAAAGATGACATTTTAGGCACTTGCCTAATGAAAAGACTTTGCTTCCTTCCAAAACCATTTTTACTTTGATTTTTTCTGTCCATTGCATACGAATTCCACACCACTTTGTCTGGATATGACTGGATGAAACCAGAAATATCCGGTTGTGTTTTGGCTGACTCAATCCCAGATGTTGCTAGAGCATCAGTGTTTGTGTTTTCCGAATATTATCAGTGGACTTTATAGTTTTGAATGTTTTTTTTTCAACAGGGAACATTTAGTTATGTGCTGGGAAACACTAGTTGATTCCACATGTAGACACCAGCTCTACACATTCTTATTTTCCAGGGAGAAAGCTAGAAGAACTGTCGCAAACATCATGATATTTCTGTTTGTATACATGACATTTTATGCACTTGCCTAACAAAAAGACTTTGCTTTTCTCCAAAACTATTTTTACTGTGATTTTCTTCATCTATTGCATACGTACTCCACACCGCTTTGTCCGGATATGACTGGATGAAAGCAGAAATATCCGGTTGTGTTTTGGCGAACTCAATCCTAAATATTGAGAAAGCATCTGTGTTTGTGATTTCTGGATATTATATATGGACTTTATGGTTTTAAATATTTTTATCAGGTAACATTAATTTTGTACCGTAGAAACAGTAAGAAATTCACCATGGAGAAACCAGCTCTACACATTCGTATTTTCTAGGCAGAAAGCTAGAGGATTTGAGGCAAAAAACCATGATATTTCTGTTTGTATACATTACATTTTATGCACTGGCCGAAGGAAAAACTTTTATTTTCTCCAAAAACCATTTTTAATCTGATTTTCTGGGGCCATTGCATACGAATTCCACACCACTTTGTCCGGATATGCCTGGATGAAAGCAGAAATATCCAGTTGTGTTTTGGCTAACTCAATACAAAATATTGAGAAAGCCTCTGTGTTTGTGATTTCTGGATATTATCGATGGACTTTATTGTTTTGAATGTTTTTATCAGGTAACATTTAATTTTGTACCGAAGTAACACTAATTAATTCACCATGTAGAAACCCGCTCTACATATTCTTATTTTCTTGGGAGAAAGCTAGAGGAACTGCAGCAAACAAACATGATATGTGTGTTTGTATACATGACATTATATGCACTTTCCTAAAGAAAATATTTTCCTTTTCTCCAAAACCGTTTTTACTCTGATTTTCTCAGTTTGTTGCATACGAATTCCACACCACTTTTTCCGGATATGACTGGATGAAACCAGAAATATCCGGTTGTGTTTTGGCTAACTGTATCCCAGATATGCCTACAGCCTCTGTGTTTGTGCTTTCTGGATATTATCAATGGACTTAATTGTTTTGAATGTTTTTATCAGGGAACATTTAATTTTGTAAAGTAGAAACACTAATTGGTTCCACATGGAGACACCAGTCTATACATTCCTATGTTCTAGGGAGAAAGCTAGAGAACTGCGGCTAACAAACATGATATTTCTGTTTGTATACATGACATTTTATGCACTTGACAAACGAAAAGACTTTGCTTTTCTCCAAAACCATTTTTACTGCGATTTTATCGATCTGTTGCATGCAAATTCCACACAACTTTGTCCGGATATGCCTGGATGAAACCAGAAATATCCAGTTCTGTTTTGGCTAACTATATCACAGATATGGCTACAACCTCAGTGTTTGTGTTTTCCGGATATTATCAACGAACTTTATGGTTTTTCATGTTTTCTATCAGGGAACATTTAATTTTATGCTGGGGAACACTAGTTGGTTCCACATGGTGACACCAGCTCTACACATTCGTATTTTCTGGGGAGAAAGCTAGAGGAACTGCGGCAAACAAACATGATATTTCTGTTTGTATACATGACATTTTATGAACTGGCCGAAGGAAAAGACTTTGCTTTTCTCCAAAACCATTTTAACTCTGATTCTCTCAGTTTGTTGCATAGGAATTCCACACCACTTTGTCCGGATATGCCTGTATGAAAACAGAAATATCCAGTTCTCTTTTGGCTAACTCAGTCCCAGATATGGCTACAGCCTCAGTGTTTGTGTTTTCCGGATATTATCAATGAACTTTATTGTTTTGAATGATTTTATCAGGGAACATTTAATTTTGTACCATATTAACACTAATTGGTTTCACATGGAGACACCAGCTCTACACATTCGTATTTTCTAGGGAGAAAGCTAGAGTAACTGTGGCAAACAAACATGATATTTCTGTTTGAATAGATGACATTTTATGCACTTGCCTAATGAAAATACTTTGCTTTTCTCCAAAACCATTTTTACTGTGATTTTTTCGATCCATTGCATACAAATTCCAAGAAACTTTGTCTGGATATGACTGGATGAAACCAGAAATATCCGGTTTTCATTTGGCTACCTCAATGCCAGATATTACTACAGCCTCTGTGTTTGTGTTTTCCAGATATTATCAACGGACTTTATAGTTTTTCATGTCTTTTATCCGGGTACATTTAATTTTATACTGGGGAACACTAATAGGTTCCACATGGAGACACCAGCTCTACACATTCGTATTTTCTAGGGAGAAAGCTAGAGGAACTGCAGCAAACAAACATATTTCTGTTTATATAGATGACATTTTATGCACTGGCCAAATGAAAAGACTTTGCTTTTCTCCAAAACCATTTTTAGTGTGATTTTCGCGGTCCATTGCATCCGAATTCCACACCACTTTCCGGATATGCCTGGATGAAAACAGAAATATCCAGTTCTGTTTTGGCTAACTATATCCCAGATATGGCTACAGCCTCAGTGTTTGTGTTTTTTTTTATATTATCAACAGACTTTATTGGTTTGAGTGTTTTTATCAGGGAACATTTAATTTTGTCCGGTAGAAACACTAATTGGTTCCACATGGAGACACCAGATCTACACATTCGTAGTTTCTAGGGAGAAAGCTAGAGGAACTGCGGCAAACAAACATGATATTTCTGTTTGAATAGATGATATTTTATGCACTTGCCTAATGAAAAGACTTTGCTTTTCTCCAAAACCATTTTTACTCTGATTTTTTCGGTCCATTGCATACGAATTGTACCAAATTCTGTCCGGATATGACTGGATGAAACCAGAAATATCCGGTTGTGTTTTGGCTAACTCAATCCCAGATATTGCTACAGCCTCTGTGTTTGTGTTTTCCGGATATTATCAACGGACTTTATGGTTTTTCATGTTTTCTATCTGGGAACATTTAATTTTGTGCTGGGGAACACTAGTTGGTTCCACATGGTGACACCAGCTCTACACAGCTTATTTTCTAGGGAGAAAGCTAGAAGAACTGTGGCAAACAACATGGTATATCTGTTTGTATACATGACATTTTATGCACTTGCCTAACAAAAAGACTTTGCTTTTCTCCAAAACCATTTTTACTCTGATTTTTTCGGTCCATTGCATACGAATTGCACACCACTTTGTCTCGATATGACTGGATGAAACCAGAAATATCCGGTTGTGTTTTGGCTAACTCAATCCCAGATGTTGCTAGAGCATCAGTGTTTGTGTTTTCCGAATATTATCAATGGACTTTACAGTTTTGAATGTTTTTTTTTTTCAACAGGGAACATTTAATTATGTGCTGGGAAACACTAGTTGATTCCACATGGAGACACCAGCTCTACACATTCTTATTTTCTAGGGAGAAAGCTAGAAGAACTGTGGCAAACATCATGATATTTCTGTTTGTATACATGACATTTTATGCACTTGCCTAACAAAAAGACTTTGCTTTTCTCCAAAACTATTTTTACTGTGATTTTCCCCATCTATTGCATACGTACTCCACACCGCTTTGTCCGGATATGACTGGATGAAAGCAGAAATATCCGGTTGTGTTTTGGCTAACTCACTCCGAAATATTGAGAAAGCCTCTGTGTTTGTGATTTCTGGATATTATATATGGACTTTATGGTTTTAAATATTTTTATCAACTAACATTTAATTTTGTACTGTAGAAACACTAATAAATTCACTATGGAGAAACCAGCTCTACACATTCGTATTTTCTAGGCAGAAAGCTAGAGGATTTGAGGCAAAAAACCATGATATTTCTGTTTGTATACATTACATTTTATGCACTGGCCGAAGGAAAAACTTTTATTTTCTCCAAAAACCATTTTTAATCTGATTTTCTGGGGCCATTGCATACGAATTCCACACCACTTTGTCCGGATATGCCTGGATGAAAGCAGAAATATCCAGTTGTGTTTTGGCTAACTCAATACAAAATATTGAGAAAGCCTCTGTGTTTGTGATTTCTGGATATTATCGATGGACTTTATTGTTTTGAATGTTTTTATCAGGTAACATTTAATTTTGTACCGAAGTAACACTAATTAATTCACCATGTAGAAACCCGCACTACACATTCTTATTTCCTTGGGAGAAAGCTAGAGGAACTGCAGCAAACAAACATGATATGTGTGTTTGTATACATGACATTATATGCACTTTCCTAAAGAAAATATTTTCCTTTTCTCCAAAACCGTTTTTACTCTGATTTTCTCAGTTTGTTGCATACGAATTCCACACCACTTTATCCGGATATGACTGGATGAAACCAGAAATATCCGGTTGTGTTTTGGCTAACTCAATCCGAAATATTGAGAAAGCCTCTGTGTTTGTAATTTCTGGATATTATCGATGGACGTTATTGTTTTGAATGTTTTTATCAGGGAACATTTAATTTTGTACCGTAGAAACACTAATTGGTTCCACATGGAGACACCAGTCTATACATTCCTATGTTCTAGGGAGAAAGCTAGAGGAAGTTCGGCAAACATACATGATATTTCTGTTTGTATACATGACATTTTATGCACTTGACAAATGAAAAGACTTTGCTTTTCTCCAAAACCATTTTTACTGTAATTTTCTGGATCCATTGCATATTAATTCCACCCACTTTGTCCGGATATGACTGGATGAAAGCAGAAATATCCGGTCATTTTTGGCTAACTCAATCCGATATTGCTACAGCTTCTGTGTTTGTGTTTTCAGGATATTATCAACGGGCTTTATGGTTTTGAATGTTTTTTATGAGAGAATATTTAATTTTGTGCTGGGAAACACTAATAGGTTCCACATGGAGACACCATCTCTACACACTCGTATTTTCAAGGAGAAACCTGGAGGAACTGTGGCAAACAAACATGCTATTGCTGTTTCTAAAGATGATATTTTATGCACTTGCTGAAGGAAAAGACTTTGCTTTTCTCCAAAACTATTTTTACTATGATTTTCTCAGTCTATTGCATAGGAATTCCACACCACTTTGACTGGATATGCATGGATGAAAACAGAAATATCTGTTGTGTTTTTGCCAACTCAATCCAAACATTGTGAAAAACCTCTTTGTTTGTGTTTTTTGGATATTATCGATGGACTATATTGTTTTGAAATTTTTTACCAAGGAACATTTAATTTTGTACCTTAGAAACACTAATTAGTTCCACATGCACACACCAGCTCTACACATTCATATTTTCTAGGGAGAAAGCTAGAGGAACTGCAGCAAACAAAGATGATGTGTCTGTACGTACAGATGATATTTTATGCAATTGCCGAAGGAAAAGACTTTGCTTTTCTCCAAAAGCATTTTTACTGTGATTTTCTCGGTGCATTGCATACAAATTCAATACCACTTTATCTGGATATGATGGATGAAACCAGAAATATCCGGTTGTGTTTTCGCTAACTCAATCCCAGATATTGCTACTGCTTCTGTGTTTTTGTTTTCTGGATATTATTGATGGACTTTATTGTTTTGAATATTCTTTAGCTTTGAACATTTAAATTTGTGCTGGGAAACACTAATTGGTTCCACATGGAAACACCAGCTCTACACATTTGTGTATTCAAGGGAGAAAGCTAGAGGAACTGCAGCAAACAAACATAATATTTCTGTTTGTATATATGACATTTTATACACTTGCCTAATGAAAAGACTTTGCTTTTCTCAAAAAGCATTTTAATTGTGATTTTCTCAGTCATTTGCATACGAATTCGACACAACTTTCTCCGTATATGACTGGATGAAACCAGAAATATCTGGTTGTGTTTTGGCTAATTCAATCCCAGATATTGCCACAGGATCTGTGTTTCTGTTTTCTGGATATTATAGACAGACTTTATGGTTTTGAATGTTTTTTGATCAGGGAACATTTAATTTTGTGCTGGGCAACACTAGTTTGTTCCACATTGAGACACCAGCTCTACACATTCCTATTTTCTAGGGAGAAAGCTAGAGGAACTTCGGCAAACAAACATGATATTTATGTTTGTATAGATGACATTTTATGCACTTGCTGAAGGAAAAGACTTTGCTTTTGTCAAAAACCATTTTTGCTGTGATTTTCTCGGTCCAGTATATACAAATTCCAAACCATTTTGTCCGTAGAGGCCTGTTTGAAAACACAAATATCCGTTTGTGTTTTGGCTAACTCAATCCGAAATATTGTGAAAGCCTATGTGTTTGTGTTTTCTGGATATTACCTATGGATTTTATTGTTTTGGATGTTTTTATTAGGGAACATTTAATTGTGTGCTGGGAAACACTAATTGGTTCAACATGGAGACACCAGCTCTACACATTCGTATTTTCTAGGGAGAAAGCTAGAGGAACTGCGGCAAACAAACGTGATTTTTCTGTTTGTATAGATGACATTTTATGCACTGGCCGATGGAAAAGACTTTGCTTTTCTCCAAAACCATTTTTACTGTGATTTTCTCGGTTCATTGCATACGAATTCCTCACCACTTTTTCCGGATATGCCTGGATGAAACCAGAAATATCCGGTTCTGTTTTGGTTTACTATAACCCGGATATTGCTACAGCCTCTGTGTTTGTGTTTTCTGGATATTATCGATGGACTTTATTGTTTTGAATATTTTTATCAGGGAACATTTAATTTTGTACCGTATTTAAAACTAATTGGTTCCACATGGAGACACCATTCTACACATTCTTATTTTCTAGGGAGAAATCTAAAGGAACTACGTCAAACAAACATGATATTTGTGTTTCTATACATGATATTTTATGCACTTGCCTAACGAAAAGTCTTTGCTTTTCTCCAGAACCATTTTTACTGTGATTTTCTCGGTCCATTGCATACGAATTCCACACCACTTTGTCCGGATATGACTGGATGAAACCAGAAATATCCGGTTGTGTTTTGGCTTACTATAACCCAAATATTGTTAAAGCCTCAGTGTTTCTGTTTTCTAGATATTATCGATGGATTTTACTGTTTTGAATGATTTTATCAGGGAACATTTAATTTTGTGCTGATAATCACTTGGTTCCACATGGAGACCCCAGTCTACACATTCTTATGTTCTAGGGAGAAAGCTAGAGAAACTGCGGCAAACAAACATTATATTTCTGTTTGTATAGATGACATTTTATGCACTTGCCTAATGAAAAGACCTTGCTTTTCTCAAAAACCATTTTTACTCTGATTTTCTCAGTCCATTGCATACGAATTCCACCCCACTTTGTCCGGATATGACTGGATGAAACCAGAAATATCCGGTTGTGTTTTGGCTTACTATATCCCAGGTGTTGCTAATCCTTTGTGTTTGTGTTTTCTGTAGATTATCAATTTATTTTATAGTTCTGAATGGTTGTATCAGGAAACATTTAATTTTTTTTGGAAAGACTAATTGATTCCATATGGATACCCGAGTTCCATACTTTCATATTATCTAGGGAGGAAGCTAGAGGAACTGTGGCAAACAAACATGATATTTCTGTTTGTATAGATGACATTTTATACACTGGCCTAACGAAAAAAGTTTGCTTTCTCCAATAACATTTTTACTGTAATATTCTGCGTCCATTGCATATGAATTCCACCCCACTTTATCCGGATATGACTGATTGAAACCAGAAATATCCGGTTGTGTTTTGGCTTACTATAACCCAGATATTGCTACAGCCTCTGTGTTTGTGTTTTCTGGATATTGTCGAACGATTTTGTTGTTTTGAATGTTTTTATCAGGGAACATTTAATTTTCTACAGTGGAAACACAAATTGGTTTCACATGGACACAACAGCTCTACACATTCGTATTTTCTAGGGTGAAAGCTAGAGGAACTGCGGCAAACAAACATGATACTTCTGTTTGTATACATGACATTTTATGCACTTGCCTAACAAAAAAACTTTGCTTTTCTCCAAAACCATTTTTACTGTGATTTTCTCGGTCCATTGCATACGAATTCCTCACCACTTTGTCCGGATATGACTGCATGCAACCAGAAATATATGGTTGTGTTTTGGCTAACACAATCCCTGATATTGCTGCAGACTCTGTGTTTGTGTTTTCAGGATATTATCGACAGACTTTATTGTTCAGTGTTTTTATCAGGGAACATTTAGTTTTGTGCCATAGAAACACTAATTGGTTCCACATGGAGACACCAGCGCTATACATTAGTATTTTCTAGGGAGAAAGCTAGAGGAACTGTGGCAAACAAACATGATATTTCTGTTTGTATAGATGACATTTTATGCACTTGCCTAACGAAAAAACTTTTCTTTTCTCCAAAACAATTTTTACTGTGATTTTCTCTGTCCATGGCATATGAATTCCACCCCAATTTGTCCGGATGTGACTGGATGAAACCAGAAATATCCAGTTGTGTTTTGGCTAACTCAATCCCAAATATTGCTACAGCCTCTGTGTTTTTGTTTTCTGGATATTATCGATGGACTTTATTGTTTTGAATGTTTTTATCAGGGGACATTTAATTTTGTACCGTAGAAAGACGAATTGGTTCCACATGGAGACACCAGTCTACACATTCGTATTTTCTAGGGAGAAAGCTAGAGGAACTGTGGCAAACAAACGTGATTTTTCTGTTTGCATACATGACATTTTATACACTTGGCTAAGGAAAAGACTTTGCTTTTCTCTAAAACCATTTTTACTGTGATTTTCTTGGTCCATTGCATACGAATTCCACCCCACTTTCTCCGGATATGACTGTATGTAACCAGAAATATCTGGTTGTGTTGTGGCTTACTACATCCCAGATATTGCTACAGCCTCTGTGTTTGTGTTTTCTGGATATTTTCAATGGATTTTATGGTTTTCAATGATTTTATCAGAGAACATTTAATTTTCTACAGTGGAAACAATAATTGGTTTCACATGGAGTCACCAGCTCTACACATTCGTATTTTCTAGGGTGAATGCTAGAGGAATTGCGGCAAACAAACATATTTCTGTTTGTATAGATGACATTTAATGCACTTGGCTAACGAAAAGACTTTGCTTTTCTCCAAAACCATTTTGCCTGTGATATTCTCGGTCCATTACATACGAATTCCACACCACTTTCTCCGGATATGACTGAATGAAACCAGAAATATCTGATGTGTTTTGACTTACTATATCCCAGATATTGCTACAGACTTTATGTTTGTGTTTTCTGGAGATTATCGATTTATTTTATTTTTCTGAGTGTTTATATCATGAAACATTTAATTTTTGTTGGAAACACTAATTGGTTCCACATGGAGACAGCAGCTCTACACATTCGTATGTTCTAGGGAGACATCTAATGGAATGGAGGCAAACAAACATGATATTTCTATTTGTGTAGATGATATTTTATGCACTTGCCTAACGAAAAGACTTTGCTTTTCTCCAAAACCATTTTTACTGTGATTATCTCGGTCCATTGCATACAAATTCCACCCCACTTTGTCCAGACATGAATGGATGTAACCAGAAATATCCAGTTGTGTTTTGGCATACTACATCCCAGATATAGCTACAGCCTCTGTGTTTGTGTTTTCTGGATATTTTCAATGGATTTTATGATTTTCAATGTGTTTATCAGGGAACATTTAATTTTGTACTGTAGAAACACTAACTGGTTTCGCATGGAGACACCAGCTCTACACATTCGTATTTTCTAGGGAGAACGCTAGAGGAACTGTGCCAACAAACATGATATTTCTGTTTGTATAGATGACATTTTATACACCTGCCTAATGAAAAGACTTTGCTTTTCTCCATATTCAGTTTTACTGTGACTTTCTCAGCCCATTGCATATGAATTCCACACCACTTTGTCCGGATATGACTGGATGAAACCAGAAATATCTGGTTGTGTTTTGGCTAACTCAATCCCCGGTATTGCTACAGCCTCTGTATTTGTGTTTTCTGGAGATTATCAACGGACTTTATTGTTTTGAATGTTTTTATCAGGGAATATTTAATTTTTTGCTGGGAATCACTAATTAGTTCCACATGGAGACACCAGTCTACACATTCGTATTTTCTAGGGAGAAAGCTAGAGGAACTGCGGCAAACAAACATGATATTTCTGTTTGTATAGATGACATTTTATGCGCTTGCCTAAAGAAAAGACTTTGCTTTTCTCCAAAACAATTTTCACTGTAATTTTCTCGGTCCATTTCATACGAATTCCACACCACTTTGTCCGGATATAACTGCATGCAATCAGAAATATCTGGTTGTGTTTTGGCTTACTATATCCCAAATATTGCTAAAGCCTCAGTGTTTCTGTTTTCTGGATATTATCAATAGACTTTATTGTTTCGAATGTTTTTATCAGGGAACATTTAACTTTGTGCTGGGAAACACTAATTGGTTCAATATGGAGACACTAGCTCAACTCATCCGTATTTTCTAGGCTAAAGCTAGTGGAACTGCGGCAAACAAACGTGATATTTCTGTTTGTATAGATGACATTTTATGCACTTGCCTAACGAAAAGACTTTGCTTTTCTCTAAAACCATTTTTATTGTAATTTTCTCAGTCCATTGCATACGAATTCCACACCACATTTCGGATATGACTAGATGAAACCGGAAATATCCGGTTGTGTTTTGGCTTACTATAACCCAGATATTGCTACAGCCTCTGTGTTTCTGTTTTCTGGATATTATCAACGGACTATATTGTTTTGAATGTTTTTATCAGGGAACATTTAATTTTGTACCGTATAAACACTAATTGGTTCCACATGGAGACACCAGCTCTACGCATTCGTATTTTCTAGGGAGAAATCTAGAGGAACTGCGGCAAACAAACTTGATATTTCTGTTTGTATAGATGACATTTAATGTATTTAGCTAACGATAAGACTTTGCTTTTCTCCAAAACCATTTTACCTGTGATATTCTCGTTCCATTACATACGAATTCCACACCAGTTTCTCTGGATATGACGGGATGAAACCAGAAATATCCAGGTGTGTTTTGGCTAACTAAATCCCAGATATTGCTACAGACTTTGTGTTTGTGTTTTCTGGAGATTATCGATTTATTTTATTGTTCTGAGTGTTTGTATCAGGAAACATTTAATTTTTTTTGGAAACACTAATTGTTCCACATGGAGACACCAACTCTACACATTCGTATGTTCTAGGGAGACATCTAGAGGAACTGAGGCAAGCAAACATGATATTTCTGTTTGTGTAGATTATATTTTATGCACTTGCCTAACGAAAAGAATTTGCTTTTCTCCAAAACAATTTTTACTGTGATTATCTCTGTCCATTGCATACGAATTCCACCCCACTTTGTCCGGATGTGAATGGATGTAACTAGAAATATCCGGTTGTGTTTTGGCTTACTACATCCCAGATATTGCTACAGCCTCTGTGTTTGTGTTTTCTGGATATTTTCGATGGATTTTATGGTTTTCAATGTTTTTATCAGGGAACATTTAATTTTGTACCATAGAAACACTAACTGGATTCTCATGGAGACACCAGCTCAACCCATTCTTATTTTCCAGTGAGAACGCTAGAGGAACTGCGCGAACAAACATGATATTTCTGTTCGTATAGATGACATTTTATACACCTGCCTAATGAAAAGACTTTGCTTTTCTCCATAACCAGTTTTCCTGTGATTTCTCGGTCCATTGCATACGAATTCCACACCACTTTGTCCGGATATGACTGGATGAAACCAGAAATATCTGGTTGTGTTTTGGCTAACTCAATCCCCGGTATTGCTATAGCCTCTGTATTTGTGTTTTCTGGATATTATCGATGGACTTTATGGTTTTGAATGTTTTAATGAGGGAACATTTAATTTTGTGCTGGGAAACACTAATTGGTTCCACATGGAGACACCAGCTCTACACATTCGTATTTTCTAGGAGAAAGCTAGAGGAACTGCGGCAAACAAACATGATATATCTGTTTGTGTAGGTGACATTGTGTGTGCTTGCCTAAAGAAAAGACTTTGCTTTTCTCCAAAACCATTTTTACTGTGATTATCTCGGTCCATTGCATAAAATTCCACCCCGCTTTCTGGATATGACTGCATGCAACCAGAAATATCCGGTTCTGTATTGGCTAAATCAATCCCTGATATTGCTGCAGACTCTGTGTTTGTGTTTTCTGGATATTATCGACAGAATTTATTGTTTTGAGTGTTTTTATCAGGGAACGTTTAATTTTGTGAGTAGAAACACTAATTGGTTCCACATGGAGACACCAGCTCTACACATTCTTGTTTTCTAGGGAGAAAGCTAGAGGAACTGTGGGAAACAAATGATATTTCTGTTTCTATAGAAGACATTTTATGCACTTGCCTAACAAAATGACTATGCTTTTCTCCAAAACTATTTTAGTGTGATTTTCTTCGTTCATTGCAAACAAATTCCACACCACTTTGTCCGGAGATACCTGGATGAAAACAGAAACATCCTGTTGTGTTTTGGCTAACTCAATCCGAAATATTGAGAAACCCTCTGTGTTTGGGATTTCTAGATATTATCAATGGACTTCATTGTTTTGAATGTTTTTATCAGGTAACAATTAATTTTGTACCGTAGAAACACTAATTAATTCAGCATGAGGAAACCAGCTCTACACATTTGAATGTTCTAGGCAGAAAGCTAGAGGAACTGTGGCAAACAAACATGATATTTCTGTTTGTATACATGACATTTTATGCACTTGCCTAAGGAAAAGACTTTGCTTTTCTCCAAAACCATTTTTACTGTGATTTTCTCAGTCCATTGCATACTAATTCCAGAACACTTTGTCCAGTTATGACTGGATGAAAGCAGAAATATTCGGTTGTTTTGGCTAACTCAATGCCAGATATTGCTACAGCCACTGTGTTTGTGTTTTCCAGATATTATCAATGGGCTTTATGGTTTTTATGTTTTTTATCAGACAATATTTAATTTTTTGCTAGGAAACACTAATTGATTCCACATGGAGACAGCAGCTCTACACATTCTTTTTTCTAGGGAGAAAGCTAGAGGAACTGCGGCAAACAAATATGATATTTCTGTTTGTGTAGATGACATTTTATGCACTTGCCTAACGAAAAGACTTTGCTTTTCTCCAAAACCATTTTTACTGTGATTTTCTCGGTACATTGCATACGATTTCACAACACTTTGTCCCGATATGACTGGATGAAACCAGAAATATTCGGTCGTGTTTTGGCTAACTCAATGCCAGATATTGCTACAGCCTCTTTGTTTGTGTTTTCTGGATATTATCAAAGGGCTTTATGATTTTGAATGTTTTTTATCAGAGAATATTCAATTTTTTGCTGGGAAACACTAATTGGTTCCACATGGGTACACCATCTCTACACATTCGTATTTTCTAGGGAGAAACCTAGAGGAACTGCGGCAAACAAGCATGATATTTCTGTTTCTATAGAAGACATTTTACGCACTTGCCTAACAAAAAGCCTTTGCTTTTCTCCAGAACCATTTTTACTCTGATTTACTCGGTCCATTGCATACGAATTCCACACCAGTTTGTCCGGATATGACTGGATGAAACCAGAAATATTCGGTCATGTTTTGGCTAACTCAATCCCAGATATTGCTACAGCCTCTGTGTTTGTGTTTTCTGAATATTATCATTGTGCTTTATGATTTTGAATTTTTTTATCAGAGAATATTTAATTGTGCTGTGAAACACTAATTGTTTCCACATGGAGACACCAGCTCTACACATTCGTATTTTCTAGGGAAAAAGCTAGAAGAACGGCGGCAAACAAACATGATATTTGTGTTTCTAAACATGACATTTTATGCACATGCCTAACAAAAAGACTATGCTGTTCTCCAAAACTATTTTTAATGTGATTTTCTTCATCCATTGCATATGTATTCTGCACCACTTTTTCCGGATATGCTTGGATGTAAACCGAAATTCCGGTTGTGTTTTGGCTAACTCAATCCGAAATATTGAGAAAGCCTCTGTGTTTGTGATTTCTGGATATTATCGATGGACTTTATTGTTTTGAATATTTTTATCAGGTAGTATTTAATTTTGTACCGTAGAAACACTAATTAATTCACCATGCAGAAATCAGCACTACACATTCGTATTGTCTAGGGCAAAAGCTAGAGGAACTGCGGCAAACAAACATGATATTTCTGTTTGTATACATGAAATTTTATACACTTCCCTAAAGAAAAGTCTTTCCTTTTCTCCAAAACCATTTTTACTCTGAGTTATTCGGTCCATTGCACACGAATTCCACACCACTTTGTCCGGATATGGCTGGATGAAACCAGAAGAATCCGGTCGTGTTCTGGCTAACTCAATCCCAGATATTGCTACAGCCTCTGTGTTTGTGTTTTCCGAATATTATCATTGTGCTTTATGATTTTGAATTTTTTATCAGAGAATATTTAATTGTGCTGGGAAACACTAATTGGTTTCACATGGAGAAACCAGCTCTAAACATTCGTATTTTCTAGGGAGAAAGCTAGAGGAACTGTGGCAAACAAACATGATATTTCTGTTTGTATAGATGACATTTTATGCACTTGCCTAATGAAAAGACTTTGCTTTTCTCCAAAACGATTTTTACTGTGATTTTATCGTTCCATTGCATACGAATTCCACACCACTTTGTCCAGATATGCCTGGATGAAAACAGAAATATCCGGTTGTGTTTTGGCTAACTCAATCCGAAATATTGAGAAAGCCTCTGTGTTTGTGTTTTCTGGATATTATCGATGGACTATATTGTTTAGAATATTTTTATCAGGGAACATTTAATTTTGCACCGTAGAATCACTAATTAATTCCCCATGGAGAATCCAGCTGTACACATTAGTATTTTCTACGGAGAAAGCTAGAGGAACTGCGGCAAAGAAACATGATATTTCTGTTTGTATACATGACATTTTATACACTTCCCTAAAGAAAAGTCTTTCCTTTTCTCCAAAACCATTTTTACTCTGAGTTATTCGGTCCATTGCACACGAATTCCACACCACTTTGTCCGGATATGGCTGGATGAAACCAGAAATATCCGGTCGTGTTCTGGCTAACTCAATCCTAGATATTGCTACAGCCTCTGTGTTTGAGTTTTCTGGATATTATCAACAGACTTTATGGTTTTGAATGTTTTTTATCAAGGAACATTTAATTTTGTGCTGGGAAACACTAATTGGTTTCACATGGAGAAACCAGCTCTAAACATTCGTATTTTCTTAAGAGAAAGCTAGAGGAACTGTATCAAACAAACTTGATATTTCTGTTTGTATACATGACATTTTATGCACTTGCCTAACAAAAACTATGCTTTTCTCCAAAACCTTTTTTACTGTGATTTATTGCGTCCATTGCATACAAATTCCACATGACTTTTTCCGGATATGACTGGATGAAAACTGAAATATACGATTGTGTTTTGGCTAACTAAATCTGAAATATTGAGAAAGCCACTGTGTTTGTGATTTTAGGATATTATCGATGGACTTTATTGTTTTGAATGTTTTTATCAGGTAACATTTATTTTTGTACCGTAGAAACACTAATTAATTCCCCATGGAGAAACCAGCTCTACACATTCTTATTTTCTATAGAGAAAGCTAGAGGAACTGCAGCAAACAAACATGATATTTCTGTTTGTATACATGACATTTTATGCACTTTCCTAAAGAAAAGTCATTGCTTTTCTCCAAAACGTTTTTTACTGTGATTTTCTTGGTCCATTGCATGCAAATTGCACACCACTTTGTGCGGATATGACTTGATGAAACGAAAAATATCCGGTTGTGTTTTGGCTAACTCAATCTGAAATATTGAGAAAGCCTCTGTGTATGTGTTTTCCGGATATTATCAATAGACTTTTTCTTTTGAATGTTTTTTATCAGGGAATATTTAATTTTGTGCTAGGAAACACTAATCGGTTCCACATGGAGACACCAGCTCTACACATTCGTATTTTCTAGGGAGAAAGCTAGAAGAACAGTGGCAAAAAAAAAAACATATTATTTCTGTTTGTATAGATGACATTTTATGCAATTGCCTAACGAAAAGACTTTGCCTTTCTCCAAAACCATTTTTACTGTGATTTACTCAGTCCAATGCATACGAATTCCACACCACATTTCGGATATGACTGGATGAAACCGGAAATATCCGGTTGTGTTTTGGCTTACTATAATCCAGATATTGCTACAGCCTCTGTGTTTGTGTTTTCTGGATATTATCAACGGACTATATTGTTTGGAATGTTTTTCAGGGAACATTTAATTTTGTACCTTATAGACACTAATTGGTTCCACATGGAGACACCAGCTCTATGCATTCGTATTTTCTAGGGAGAAATCTAGAAGAATTGCGGCAAACAAACTTGATATTTCTGTTTGTATAGATGACATTTAATGTATTTGGTTAACGAAAAGACTTTGCTTTTCTCCAAAACCATTTTTCCTGTGATATTCTCGTTCCATTACATACGAATTCCACACCAGTTTCTCTGGATATGACTGGATGAAACCAGAAATATCCGCGTGTGTTTTGACTACTATATCCCAGATATTGCTACAGCCTTTGTGTTTGTGTTTTCTGGAGATTATCGATTTATTTTATTGTTCTGAGTGTTTGTATCAGGAAACATTTAATTTTTGTTGGAAACACTAATTGTTCCACATGGAGACACCAACTCTACACATTCGTATGTTCTAGGGAGACATCTAGAGGAACTGAGGCAAGCAAACATGATATTTCTGTTTGTGTAGATGATATTTTATGCACTTGCCTAACGAAAAGACTTTGCTTTTCTCCAAAACCATTTTTACTGTGATTATCTCTGTACACTGCATATGAATTCCACCCCACTTTGTCCGGATGTGAATGAATGTAACTAGAAATATCCGGTTGTGTTTTGGCTTACTACATCCCAGATATTGCTACAGCCTCTGTGTTTGTGTTTTCTGGATATTTTCGATGGATTTTATGGTTTTTAATGTTTTTATCAGGGAACATTTAATTTTGTACCATAGAAACACTAACTGGTTTCTCATGGAGACACCAGCTCAACACATTCGTATTTTCTAGGGAGAAAGCTAGAGGAACTGCGCGAAGAAACATGATATTTCTGTTTGTATAGATGACATTTCATACACCTGGCTAACAAAAAGACTTTGCTTTTCTCCATAACCAGTTTTACTGTGACTTTCTCGGTCCATTGCATACGAATTCCACACCACTTTGTCCGGATATGACTGGTTGAAACCAGAAATATCTGGTTGTGTTTTGGCTAACTCAATCCCCGATATTGCTACAGCCTCTGTATTTGTGTTTTCTGGATATTATCGATGGACTTTATCGTTCTGAATGTTTTTATCAGGGAACATTTAATTTTGTGCTGGGAAACACTAATTGGTTCCACATTCAGACACCAATCTATACATTCGTATTTTCTAGGGAGAAAGCTAGAGGAACTGCGGCAAACAAACATGCTATTTCTGTTTGTATACATGACATTTTATGCACTTGCCTAAAAAAAGAATTTGCTTTTCTCCAAAACCATTTTTACTGTGATTTTCTCGATCCATTACATAAAATTCCATCCCGCTTTGTCCGGATATGACTGCATGCAACCAGAAATATCCGGTTGTGTATTGGCTAAATCAATCCCTGATATTGCTGCAGAATCTGTGTTTGTGTTTTCTGGATATTATCAACAGACTTTATTGTTTTGAGTGTTTTTATCAGGGAACGTTTAATTTTGTGCCATAGAAACTCTAATTGGTTCCACATGGAGACACCAGCTCTACACATTCTTGTTTTCTAGGGAGAAAGCTAGAGGAACTGTGGGAAACAAACATGATATTTCTGTTTCTATAGAAGACATTTTATGCACTTGCCTAACAAAATGACTATGCTTTTCTCTAAAACCATTTTTACTGTGATTTTGTTGGTCCATTGCATACGAATTCCAACCCACTTTGTCCGGATATGCCTGGATGAAAACAGAAACATCCGGTTGTGTTTTGGCTAACTCTATCCGAAATATTGAGAAACCCTCTGTGTTTGGGATTTCTAGATATTATCAATGGACTTCATTGTTTTGAATGTTTTTATCAGGTAACAATTAATTTTGTACCATAGAAACACTAATTAATTCAGCATGAGGAAACCAGCTCTACACATTTGAATTTTCTAGGCAGAAAGCTAGAGGAATTGTGGCAAACAAACATGATATTTCTGTTTGTATAGATGACATTTTATGCACTTGCCTAACGAAAAGACTTTGCTTTTCTCCAAAACCATTTTTACTGTGATTTTCTCAGTCCATTGCATACTAATTCCAGAACACTTTGTCCAGTTATGACTGGATGAAACCAGAAATATTCGGTTTTTTTGGCTAACTCAATGCCAGATATTGCTACAGCCACTGTGTTTGTGTTTTCCAGATATTATCAATGGGCTTTATGGTTTTTATGTTTTTTATCAGACAATATTTAATTTTTTGCTAGGAAACACTAATTGATTCCACAGGGAGACACCAGCTCTACACATTCATATTTTCTAGGGAGGAAGCTAGAGGAACTGCGGCAAACAAACATGATATTTCTGTTTGTATACATGACATTTTATGCAGTTGCCTAAGAAAGACTTTGCTTTTCTCCAAAACTATTTTCACTGTGATTTTCTTCGTCCATTGCATACAATTCCACACCACTTTGTCCGGATATGCCTGGATGAAAACAGAAATATCCGGTTGTGTTTTTGCTAATCCAATCCGAAATATTGAGAAAGCCTCTGTGTTTGTGATTTCTGGATATTATCGATGGTCTTTATTGTTTTGAATGTTTTTATCAGGTAACATTTAATTTTGTACCATAAAAACACTAATTAATTCACCATGCAGAAACCAGCTCTACACATTCTTATTTCTAGGGAGAAACCTAGAGGAACTGCGGCAAACAAATATGATATTTCTGTTTGTGTAGATGACATTTTATGCACTTGCCTAACAAAAAGACTTTGCTTTTCTCCAAAACCTTTTTTACTGTGATTTTCTCAGTCCATTGCATATGAATTCCACACAACTTTGTCTGGATATGACTGGATGAAACCAGAAATATCCGGTCATGTTTTTGCAAACTCAATCCTAGATATTGCTACAGCCTCTGTGTTTGTCTTTTCCGGATATTATCAACGGGTTTTATGGTTTTCAATGTTTTTTATCAGAGAATATTTAATTTTGTTTTGGGAAACACTAATTGTTTCCACATGGAGACACCAGCTCTACACATTCGTATTTTTTTAGGGAGAAAGCTAGAGGAACTGCGGCAAACAAGCATGATATTTCTGTTATAATAGAAGACATTTTAAGCACTTGCCTAAAGAAAAGACTTTCCTTTTCTCTAAAACCATTATTACTCTTATTTTCTCGGTCCATTGCATACGAATTCCTCACCACTTTGTCCGGATATGACTGCATGAAACCAGAAATATTCGGTTGTGTTTTGGCTAACTCAATCCCAGACATTGCTACAGCCTCTGTGTTTGTGTTTTCTGGATATTATCGATGGACTTTATGGTTTTCAATGTTTTTGTCAGGGAAAATTTAATTTTGTACCATAGAAACACTAATAGGTTCACCATGGAGACACCAGTCTACACATTCGTATTTTCTAGGGCGAAACCTAGAGGAACTGTGGCAAACAAACATGATATTTCTGTTTCTACAGATGACATTTTATGCACTTGTCTAAAAAGACTATGCTTTTCTTCAAAACTATTTTCACTGTGATTTTCTTCGTCCATTGCATATGAAAACCACACCATTTTGTCCGGATATGACTGGATGAAACTAGAAATATCTGGTTGTGTTTTGGCTAACTCAATCCCAGATATTGCCTCAGGCTCTGTGTTTGTGTTTTCGGAATATTATCAACGGATTTTATTGTTTTCAATGTTTTTTATCAAGGAACATTTAATTTTGTGCTGGGAAACACTAATTGCTTCTACAAGGAGACAGAGGCTCTACACATTCGTATTTCTTAGTAAAAAGCTAGAGGAACTGCGGCAAACAAACATGATATTTCTGTTTGAATACATGATATTTTATGCACTTGCCTAACTTAAAGATTTTGCTTTTCTCTAAAACCACTTTTCCTGTGACTTTCTCTGTCTATTGCACATGAATTCCACACCAATTTGGCTGGATATGACTGGATGAAACAAGAAATATCCGTTTGTGTTTTTCTATAACTCAATCCCAGATATTGCTACAGCCTCTGTGTTTGTGTTTTCTGATTATTATCGAAGGACTTTATCTTTTTTGAATATTTTTATCAGGGAACATTTAATTTTGTACCCTAGAAACACTAATTGGTTCCACATGGAGACAAAAGTCTACACATTCGTATTTTCTAGGGAGAAAGCTAGAGGAACTGCGGCAAACAAACATGATATTTCTGTTTGTATACATGACATTTTATGCAATTTCCTAAAGAAAAGACTTTGCTTTTCTCCAAAACCATTTTACTGTGTTTTTCTCGTTCCATTACATATGAATTCCACCCCACTTTGTCCGGATATGACTGGATGAAACCAGAAATATCCGGTTGTGTTTTGGCTTACTATAACCCAAATATTGCTAAAGCCTCAGTGTTTCTGTTTTCTAGATATTATCGATGGATTTTACTGTTTTGAATGTTTTTATCAGGGAACACTTAATTTTGTGCTGATAATCACTAATTGGTTCCACATGGAGACAACAGTCTACACATTCTTATGTTCTAGGGAGAAAGCTAGAGAAACTGCGGCAAACAAACATGATATTTCTGTTTGTATAAATGACATTTTATGCAATTGCGTAATGAAAAGAATTTCCTTTTCTCCAAAACCATTTTTGCTCCGATTTTCTCAATCCATGGCATATGAATTCCACCCCATTTTGTGCGAATATCTGGATGAAACCAGAAATATCCGGTTGTGTTTTGGCTAACTCAATCCCAGATATTCCTACAGCCTCAGTATTTGTGTTTTCTGGATATTATCAACGGAGTTTATGGTTTTTCCTCTTTTTTTCAGGGAACATTTAATTTTTTCCTGGGGAACACTAGTTGGTTCCACATGGATACAACAGCTCTGCACATTTGTATTTTCTGGGGAGAAAGCTAGAGGAACTGCGGCAAACAAACATGATATTTCTGTTTGTATAGATGACATTTTATGCACCTTCCTAACGAAAAGACTTTGCTTTTCTCCAAAACCATTTTTATTATGATTTTCTCGGTCCATTGCATACGAATTCCACCCCACTTTCCGGATATGACTGGATGAAACAGAAATATTTGGTTGTGTTTTGGCTAACTCAATCCCAGATATGGCTACAGCCTCTGTGTTTGTGTTTTCTGGATATTTTCCATGGATTTTATTGTTTTGAATGTTTTTATCAGGAAACATTTATTTTTTGTGCTGCAGAAACACTAATTGGTTCCACATGGAGACACAATCTCTATACAGTCGTATTTTCCAGGGAGAAAGCTAGAGGAACAGCAACAAACAAACATGATATTTCTGTTTGTATACCTGACATTTTATGCACTTGCCTAACGTAAAGATTTTGCTTTTCTCTAAAACCATTTTTCCTTTGACTTTCTCGGTCCATTGCATATGAATTCCACACCACTTTGGCCGGATATGACTGGATGAAACAAGAAATATCCATATGTGTTTTTCTATAACTCAATCCCAGATATTGCTACAGCATCTGTGTTTGTGTTTTCTGGATATTATTGAAGGACTTTATTTTTTTGAATGTTATTATCAGGGAACATTTAATTTTGTACCCTAGAAACACTAATTGGTTCCACATGGAGACACCAGATCTACACATTCGTATTTTCTAGGGAGAAAGCTAGAGGAACTGCGACAAACAAACATGATATTTCTGTTTGTATAGATGACATTTTATGCACTTACCTGAAGAAAAGACTTTGCTTTTCTCCAAAACCATTTGTACTGTGATTTTCTCGGTCCATTGCATGTGATTTCCTCACCACTTTGTCGGGATATGACTGCATGAAACCAGAAATATCTGGGTGGATTTTGGCTAACTCAATCCCAGATATTGCTACATCCTCAGTGTATGTGTATTCCTGATATTATCCACGGACTTATTTTTTTAAATCTTTTTTTTTCAGGGAACATTTAATTTTGTACCATTGAAACACTAATTGGTTCATCATGGGGACTCCAGCTCTACACATTCTTATTTTCTAGGGAGAAAGCTAGAGGAACTGCGGCAAACAAACATGATATTTCTGTTTGTATCGATGACATTTTATGCACTTGCCTAATGAAAATACTTTGCTTTTCTCCAAAACCATTTTTACTGTTATTTTCTCAGTCCATTGCATACGAATTCCACACCAGTTTGTCCGGATATGACTGGATGAAACCGGAAATATCCGGTTGTGTTTTGCTAACTCAATCCCAAATATTGCTACAGCCTCTGTGTTTGTGTATTCCTGATATTATCCACGTACTTTATTAATTTGAACGTTTTTTTTCAGGGAACATTTATTTTTGTACCGTAGAAACACTAATTAGTTCATCATGGGGACACCAGCTCTACACATTTGTATTTTCTAGGGAGAAAGCTAGAAGACCTGCACAAAAATGCATGTTATTTCTGTTTGTATAGATGACATTTTATGCACTTGCATAACGAAAAGACTTTGCTTTTCTCCAAAACCATTTTTACTCTGATTTACTCGGTCCATTGCATACGAATCCCACACCAGTTTGTCCGGATATGACTGGATGAAGCAAAAAAATACCTTGTTGTGTTTTGGCTAACTCAATCCCAGATATTGCTAAGTCCTCTGTGATTGTGCATTCCTTTTATTATCCACAGACTTTATTGTTTTGAATGTTTTTTATCAGGGAACATTTAATTTTGTACCGTTGAAACGCTAATTGCTTCCACATGGAGACACCAGCTCTACATATTCATATTTTCTAGGGAAAAACCAGAGGAACTGCGGGAAACAAACATGATATTTATGTTTGTATAGATGACATTTTATGCACTTGCATAACGAAAAGACTTTGCTTTTCTCCAAAACCATTTTTACTCTGATTTTTTCGGTCCATTGCATACGAATTCCACACCAGTTTGTCCGGATATGACTGGATGAAGTAAAAAAATATCTGGTTGTGTTTTGGCTAACTCAATCCCAGATATTGCTAAGTCCTCTGTGATTGTGCATTCCTTTTATTATCCACAGACTTTATTGTTTTGAATGTTTTTTATCAGGGAACATTTAATTTTGTACCGTTGAAACGGTAATTGCTTCCACATGGAGACACCAGCTCTACATAATCATATTTTCTAGGGAAAAACCAGAGGAACTGCGGGAAACAAACATGATATTTCTGTTTGTATAGATGACATTTTATGCACTTGCCTAATGAAAATACTTTGCTTTTCTCCAAAACCATTTTTACTGTGATATTCTTGTTCCGTTGCATACGAATTGCACACCACTGTGTCCGGATATGACTAGATGAAACCAGAAATATCCGGTTGTGTTTTGGCTAATTCAATCCGAAATATTGCTACAGCATCTGTGTTTTTGTTTTCTGGAAATTATCGATGGACTCATTGTTTTGAATGTTTTTTTCAGGGAACATTTATTTGTACTCTTGAAACACTAATTGTTTCATAATGGGAACACCAGCTCTACACATTTGTATTTTCTAGAGAGAAAGCTGGAGGAATTGCGGCAAACAAACATGATATTTCTGTTTCTATAGATGACTTTTCATACAGTTGCCTAACGAAAATACTTTACTTTTCTCAAACACCATTTTTACTGTGATTTTCTCGGTCCATTGCAAACAAATTCCACACCAGTTTCACTGGATATGACTGGATGAAACCAGAAATAACCGTTTTTTTTTTTTTTTTTTGGCTAACTCAATCCGAAATATTGCTACAGCCTCGGTGTTTGTGTTTTCTGGATATTATCAATGGACTCTATTTTTTTTAATGTTTTTTTTCAGGGAATATTTAATTTTGTACCGTAGAAACACTAATTGGTTCCACACGGAGACACCAGCTCTACACATTTGTATTTTCTAGGGAGAAAGCTAGAGGAACTGCGGCAAACAAACATGATATTTCTGTTTGTGTAGATGACATTTTATACACTTGCCTAACATAAAGACTTTGCTTTTCTCCAAAACCATTTTTACTCAGACTTTCTCGGTCCATTGCATACGAATTCCATAGCAGTTTGTCCGGATATGACTCAATGAAACTGGAAATATCCGGTTTTGTTTTGGCTAACACAATCCCAGATATTGCTACAGCCCCTGTGTTTGTGTTTTCTGGATATTATCAACGGACGTTATTGTTTTGAATGTTTTATATCGGGGAACATTTTATTTTGAGATTGGATACAGTAATTGGTTCCACATGGAGACACCAGCTCTGCACATTTACATTTTCTAGGGAGGAAGCTAGAGGAAGTGCGACAAAGAAACATGATATTTCAGTTTGTATAGATGACATATTATGCACTTGCCTAACGAAAAGACTTTGCTTTTCTCCAAAACCATTTTAATGTGATTTTCTCGGTGCATTGCATACGAATTCCACACCACTTTGTCCAGATATGACTGGATGAAACCGGAAATATCCGGTTGTGTTTTGGCTAACTCAATCCAAAGTATTGTAAAAGTTTCTGTGTTTGTGTTTTCTGGATATTATCGATGGACTTTATTGTTTTGAATGTTTTTTTTTTTCAGGGAACATTTAATTTTGTGCTTGGAAACACTAATGGGTTCCACATGCAGACACCAGCTCTACACATTCATACTTTCTAGGGAGAAAGCTAGAGGAACTGCGGGAAACAAACTTCATATTTCTGTTTGTATGGATGACATTTTATGCACTTGCCTAACGAAAAGTCTTTGCTTTTCTCCAAAACCAATTTTACTCTGATTTTCTCGGTGCACTGCATACGAATTCCACACAAGTTTTTCCGGATATGACTGGATGAAACCGGCAATATCCGGTTTTGTTTAGGATAACTCAATCCCAGATATTGCCACAGCCCCTGTGTTTGTGCTTTCTGGATATTATCAACGGACTTTATTGTTTTTAATGTTTTTTATCGGTTAACATTTAATTTTGAGCTTGGATACAGTAATTGGTTCCACATGGAGACACCAGCTTAACATATTCGTATTTTCTAGGGAAAAAGCTAGAGGAACTGCGGCAAACAAACATGATATTTCTGTTTGTGTAGATGACATTTTATGTACTTACCTAAAGTAAAGGCTTTGCTTTTCTCCAAAACCATTTTTACTGTGATTTTCTCGGTCCACTGCATACGAATTCCACACCAGTTTATCAGGATATGACTAGATGAAACCGGAAATATTCGGTTGAGTTTTGGATAACTGAATCCCAGATATTGCTACAGCCTCTGTGTTTGTGTTTTCTGGATATTATCAACGGACTTTATTGTTTTGAATGTTTTTCATCGGCGAACATTGTAGTTTGAGCTTGGATACAGTAATTAGTTCCACATGGAGACACCAGGTCTACCTATTCCTATTTTCCTGGGAGAACGCTAGAGGAACTGCGGCAAACAAACATGATATTTCTGTTAGTATCGATGATATTTTATCAACTTGCCTAATGAAAAGACTTTGCTTTTCTACAAAACCATTTATACTGTGATTTTCTTGGTCCATTGCATATGAATTCCACACCAGTTTGTCCGGATATCACTGGATGTAACCAGAATTATCCGGTTGTGTTTTGGCTTACTCAATCCGAAATATTGCTACAGCATCTATGTTTGTCTATTCCTGATATTATCCACGGACTTTATTTTTGTGAATATTTTCTTAAGAGAACATTTAATTTTGTGCTTGGAAACACTAATTGTTTCCACATGGAGACACCAGCTTTACACATTCTTATTTTCTAGGGAGAATGCTAGAGAAACTGCGACAAACATGATATTTCAGTTTGTATAGATGACATTTTATGCACTTGCCTAATGAAAAGACTTTGCTTTTCTCCAAAACCAATTGTACTGTGATTTTCTCAGTGCATTGCATACAAATTCCACACCAGTTTGTCCGGATATGACTGGATGAACCCAGAAATATCTGGTTGGGTTTTGGCTAACACAATCCAAAATATTGCTAGAGCCTGTGTGTTTGTGTTTTCTGGAGATTATCAACAGACTTTATTGTTTTGAATGTTTTCATCAGGGAACATTTTATTTTCAGCTTGGATACAGTAATTGGTTGCACATGGAAACACCAGCTCTACATATTCGTATTTTCTAGGGAGAACGCTAGAGGAACTGCGGCAAACAAACCTGATATTTCTGTTTGTTTAGATGACATTTTATGCACTTGCCTAACGTAAAGACTTTACTTTTCTCCAAAACCATTTTTACTCTGATTTTCTCAGTCCATTGCATATGAATTCCACAACATTTTGTCCGGATATGACTGGATGAAACCGGAAATATCCAGTTTTGTTTTGGCTAACTCAATCCCAGATATTGCTACAGCCTCTGTGTTTGTGTTTTCTGGATATTATCAACGTACTTTATTGCTTTGTATGTTTTATATCGGGGAACATTTTTTTTTGAGATTGGATACAGAAATTGGTTCCACATGGAGACACCAGCTCTACACATTTGTATTTTCTAGGGAGAAATCTAGAGGAACTTTGACAAACAAACATGATATTTCTGTTTGTATAGATGACATTTTATGCACTTGCCTAATGAAAAGACTTTGCTTTTCTCCAAAACCGTTTTTACTGTGATTTTCTTGGTCCATTGCATACGAATTCCACACCAGTTTGTCAGGATATGACTGGATGAAACCAGAAATATCCGGTTCTGTTTTGGCTAACTCAATCCAAAATATTGTAAAAGCCTCTGTGTTTGTGTTTTCTGGATATTATCGATGGACTTTATTGTTTTGAATGTTTTTATAATGGAACATTTAATTTTGTACCATAGAAACACTAATTGGTTCAGCATGGGAACACCAGCTCTACACATTTGTATTTTCTAGAGAGAAACCTAGAGGAACTGTGGCAAACAAACATGATATTTCTGTTTGTATTGATGACTTTTTATAAACTTGCCTAACGAAAAGTCTTTGCTTTTCTCCAAAACCATTTTTACTGTGAATATCTTGGTCCATGGCTTATGAATTCCACACCAGTTTACCAGACATGACTGGATGAACCCAGTAATATCCGGTTTTATATTGGCTAACTCAATCCCAGATATTGCTACAGCTCTGTGTTTCTGTATTCCTGATATTATCCACGGACTTTATTCTTTTGAATGTGTTTTATCAGGGAACATTTAATTTTGTACCATAGAAACACTAATTGGTTCCACACGGAGACACCAGCTCTACACATTTGTATTTTCTAGGGAGAAAGCTAGAGGAACTGCGGCAAACAAACATGATATTTCTGTTTGTATAGATGACATTTTATGCACTTGCCTAACCTAAAGACTTTGTTTTTTCCAAAACCATTTTTCTGTGATTTTCTCCGGACACTTCATATGAATTCCACACCAGTTTGTCCGGATATGACTGGATGAACCCGGAAATGTCCGGTTTTGTTTTGCCTAACTCAATCCCAGATATTGCTACAGCCTCTGTGTTTGTGTATTCCTTATATTATCCACAGACTTTATTGGTTTGAATGTTTTTTATCAGGGAACATTTAATTTTATGCTTGGAATCACTAATTGGTTCCACATGGAGACACGACTCTACACATTCGTATTTTCTAGATGGAAAGCTAGAGGAACTGCAACAAACAAACATGATATTTCTGTTTGTATAGATGACATTTTATGCACTTCCCTAACGAAAAGAACTTGCTTTTCTCCAAAACCATATTTACTGTGATTTTTGGTTCATTGCATACGAATTCCACACCACTTTGTCCGGATATGACTGGAGGAAACCATTAATATATGGTTGTGTTTTGGCTAACTCAATCCAAAATATTGTGAAAGCCTCTGTGTTTATGTTTTCTGGATACTATCAACGGACATTATTTTTTTTCTTTTTTTTTGCTTTTATTTAATGAATATAAATTTCCAGTGTACAGTTTATGGATTACAATGGCTTCCCCCTCCCATAACTTCCCTCCCACCCGCAACCCTCCCCTCTCCCACTCCCTCTCCCCTTTCATTTGCATCAAGATTCATTTTCAATTCTCTTTATATACAGAAGATCAATTTAGTATATATGAAATAAAGATTTCAACACCTTGCACCCACATAGAAACACAAAGTGAAACATACTGTTTGAGTACTAGTTATAGCATTAAATCACAATGGACAGCACATTAAGGACAGAGATCCCACATGAGGAGCAAGTGCACAGTGGCTCCTGTTGTTGACCTAACAAATTGACACTCTAGTTTATGGTGCCAGTAACCATCCTAGGCTGTCATCATGAGTTGCCAAGGCTATGGAAGCCTTCCAAGTTTACCGACTGTGATCATATTTAGACAAGGTCATAAAAGACAGAGTGAGGATAGTAACCAATGATCCTAAGAGTGGCCTTAACCAGGTCTGAACAATTATACAGCATTAAGTGGGGAAGAGGACCATCAGTACACACAGGTTGGGAGTAGAGCCATTGGTGGTAGAGTAGAGGTTATGATTACAAAGGAATGAGGCCCAAGTGCACTAGACAGGGCCTAGAACAAAGGACAGAGTCATTATTAGAGGAGCTAAGAAAGGTGCTGTCTAAGCTACAAGTAATTTTTCTGATTGAGAGGCAAATAGAACCTGATAGAAGGGGCTTGATAATAATCTGGTGGGCTTTGGGCCTTGTAAATTCAGAGGCCCAGACCTATCTATCTCTTCACATGGGGTACATCCTAAGGGAGGTGTGAACCTCCTAGGGGAAGGCACTCTGTTGACTTTCATTACTTGGCTGGCCTGGGAGGAGAGCTGGCCAGGTAAAGGCAGGGGGCATCTCTAACTAGAAATTTACAGTTCTGCCTGCAATGTTGCTGACCCTACTTGACCATCCCCTCAGCTGCAGTGGTCACTTTGGAAGTTGGGCTGAGTGAAGGGCTTTTCAGCTTAGAGCCAATAAGATCTGTGGCTCTGACCTGGGCATCCTTCGACTCCAGGGCAGGTCCATTTCCGGTGATCCAACTCTTGGCAGAGCTGCCAGGGCTCTTCACAAGCTGACTTCTGCTGAAGCCCAGGCTTACCACCTTGAAAGCCACTGCAATGGACTGGCCGGTTGGGTCTCCTTGAGGGCAGATCACTGTACAGATCAGCCATTAATAGGCCTGCCACCCATTGCTTCTGATGCCTAGCTTTCTTTTCCTCCTGGTTTGTGTTAAAGCAGACCAGAGGATACAAGTCATGGGAGTGCCCAAGTCCCATCTCTAATCTTCGGTGGCCTGAACTACAAGTCTATAGTCACAGGCATGTTCTGTAGTAGTTTTTCTAAGGTAGACAATGCCCATGAGGAAAATTATATTCTCACTTTAAAACTTTCTTTTCCTTTGGTCTGAAAGGGAGGTTTTTTCTACTTACTGTATACTTCGCTGATGGTAAAGTGAATCTACTATGAGATTATTATTTAAGTTCTGATTTTGGCTATGCTATTACAGAAAAATGTTAGCCATCTCTTTTATAAGGTCTAAAGATTAAATTGTGCATCCTACAGATTCCTTTATAATAGAATTAGTTTCCTACCTTGAAGAGAATAAAGAAATGAAAGAACAAGTTGGCTCATCGAAGAGTTTGGCAAAGTAGCAGGATATAAAATCAATCCACAAAAATCAACAGCCTTTGTATACACAAGCAATGCCACGGCTGAGGAAGAACTTCTAAAATCAATGCCATTCACAATAGCTACAAAAACATTCAAATACCTTGGAATAAACTTAACCAAAGACGTTGAAGATCTCTACGATGAAAACTACAAAACCTTACAGAAAGAAATAGAAGAGGATACCAAAAAATGGAGAAATCTTCCATGCTCATGGATTGGAAGAATCAATATCATCAAAATGTCTATTCTCCCAAAAGCAATTTATACATTCAATGCAATACCCATCAAGATCCCGAAGACCTTCTTCTCAGATTTGGAAAAAATGATGCTGAAATTCATATGGAGACACAGAAGACCTCGAATAGCCAAAGCAATCCTGTACAACAAAAACAAAGCCGGAGGCATCACAATACCTGATTTTAGGACATACTACAGGGCAGTTGTTATCAAAACAGCATGGTACTGGTACAGAAACAGATGGATAGACCAATGGAACAGAATAGAAACACCAGAAATCAATCCAAACATCTACAGCCAACTTATATTTGACCAAAGATCCAAATCTAATCCCTGGAATAAGGACAGTCTATTCAATAAATGGTGCTGGGAAAATTGGATTTCCACGTGCAGAAGCTTGAAGCAAGACCCATACCTATCACCTTACACAAAAATTCACTCAACATGGATTAAAGACTTAAATCTATGACCCGAAACCATCAAATTATTAGAGAGCATTGGAGAAACCCTGCAAGATATAGGCACAGGCAAAGACTTCCTGGAAAATACTCCAACAGCACAGGCAGTCAAAACCAAAATTAACATTTGGGACTGCATCAAATTGAGAAGTTTCTGTACTTCAAAAGAAACAGTCAGGAAAGTGAAGAGGCAACCAACAGAATGGGAAAAAATATTCGCAAACTATACTACAGATAAAGGATTGATAACCAGAATCTACAAAGAAATCAAGAAAATCCACAACAACAAAACAAACAAGCACTTAAGAAATGGGCCAAGGACCTCAATAGACATTTTTCGAAAGAGGAAATCCAAATGGCCAACAGACACATGAAAAAATGTTCAAGATCACTAGCAATCAGAGAAATGCAAATCAAAACCACAATGAGGTTCCATCTCACCCCGGTTAGAATGGCTCACATTCAGAAATCTACCAACAACAGATGCTGGAGAGGATGTGGGGAAAAAGGGACACTAACCCACTGTTGGTGGGAATGCAAACTGGTTAAGCCACTATGGAAGTCTGTCTGGAGATTCCTCAGAAACCTGAACATAACCCTACCATACAACCCAGCCATCCCACTCCTTGGAATTTACCCAAAGGAAATTAATTTGGCAAATAAAAAAGCCATCTGCACATTAATGTTTATTGCAGCTCAATTCACAATAGCTAAGACCTGGAACCAACCCAAATGCCCATCAACAGTAGACTGGATAAAGAAATTATGGGACATGTACTCCATAGAATACTATACAGCAGTAAGAAACAACGAAACCCAGTCATTTGCAACAAGATGGAGCAATCTGGAAAACATCATGCTGAGTGAATTAAGCCAGTCCCAAAGAGAAAAATATCATTTGTTTTCCCTGATCGGTGACAACTGAGTGCCAAAGGGGAAACCTGTTAAGTGAAATGGACACTATAAGCAACAATGAACTGATCAGCTCCTGTCCTGACTTTAGATGTACAATGTAATACTTTATCCTTTTTAGTATTTGTTGTTGTTGTTGTGGTTCTAGTACTATTGGTTGAACTCAGTAATTAACACACAATTATTCTTAGGTGTTTAAATTTTAACTGAAAAGTGATCCCTGTTAAATCTAAGAGTGGAAAAAGAGAGGGAGGAGATGAAGAGCTATGGGTTATTTAACTATGTGCTTATTTTCAAAGACTTGAATAATCACCTTGTAACAATGATCAGATTTAGTCTATGTTATGTCATGATTTTAAGGAATCTTATTTCAACCAGATATTTTGGATTTTGATATTGGTCTATTATGCTATGTTATATGTGCGTACATATTGTATGTCCACATGGGGAAATTTTATTAAGAGTTTTATTTTAAATGGCTTATAGATAAGATTGTCCATAAATTTAAGCTGCTAAAATCAATCAAAGATACATTTTAATTTGTATGACCTGAATCTGTGTATCATATGTTTTAAACTTGTTGGTAGAAAGAAACTAAAAACATTTTATATGGTTGTGCTTAAGTTTACTGGTTAAACAAACTACACCATGTTAGATATTTAAGAGGTGTTTTCAAATACATGATTCTTAAAATTTATAGAAGGCATTGGACCTTCCGGTACATGTTTTATTAAGTTGTTATCTAATGGTTGAAACGATTTGCTAAGTATTCATGTAATATTGCTATTGTCAGCAAGTGATCTAGGACTTGCTCCCTCATTTCTCTATTCTAAGCCCAACTTGTTCTTTCACTTCTCTATTCTCTTCAAGGTAGGGAACTAATTCTATTATGAAGGAATCTGTAGGACCCACAATTTAATCTTTAGACCTTATAAAAGAGATGGCTAACATTTTTCTGTAATAGCATAGCCAAAATAAGAACTTAACTAATAATCTCATAGCTAGATTCACATCACCATCAGCGAAGTATACAGTAAGTAAAAAAAAAAAAAAACTCCCTTTCAGACCAAAGGGAAAGAAAGTTTTAAAGTGAGAATATAATTTTCCTCATGGGCATTGTCTACCTTAGAAAAACTACTACAGAACATGCCTGTGACTATAGACTTGTAGTTCAGGCCACCAAAGATTAGAGATGGGACACGGGCACTCCCTTGACTTGCATCGTCTGGTCTGCTTTAACACAAACCAGGAGGAAAAGAAAGCTAGGCATCAGAAGCAATGGGTGGCAGGCCTATTAATGGCTGATCTGTACAGTGATCTGCCCTCAAGGAGACCCAACCGGCCAGTCCACTGCAGTGGCTTTCAAGGTGGTAAGCCTGGGCTTCAGCAGAAGTCAGCTTGTGAAGAGCCCTGGCAGCTCTGCCAAGAGTTGGATCACCGGAAATGGACCTGCCCTGGAATCGAAGGATGCCCAGGTCAGAGCCACAGATCTTATTGGCTCCAAGCTGAAAAGCCCTTCACTCAGCCCAACTTCCAAAGTGACCACTGCAGCTGAGGGGATGGTCAAGTAGGGTCAGCAACATTGCAGGCAGAACTGTAAATTTCTTGTTAGAGATGCCCCCTGCCTTTACCTGGCCAGCTCTCCTCCCAGGCCAGCCAAGTAATGAAAGTCAACAGAGTGCCTTCCCCTAGGAGGTTCACACCTCCCTTAGGAAATACCCCATGTGAAGAGATAGATAGGTCTGGGCCTCTTAACTTACAAGGCCTAAAGCCCAACAGATTATTATCAAGCCCCTTTTATCAGGATCTATTTGCCTATCAATCAGAAAAAATTACTTGTAGCTTAGACAGCACCTTTCTTAGCTCCTCTAATAATGACTCTGTCCTTTGTTCTAGGCCCTGTCTAGTGCACTTGGGCCTCATTCCTTTGTAATCATAACCTCTACTCTACCACCAATGGCTCTACTCCCAACCTGTGTGTACTGATGGTCCTCTTCCCCACTTAATGCTGTATAATTGTTCAGACCTGGTTAAGGCCACTCTTAGGATCATTGGTTACTATCCTCAACCTGTCTTTTATGACCTTGTCTAAATATGATCAGAGTCGGGGAACTTGGAAGGCTTCCATAGCCTTGGCAACTCATGATGACAGCCTAGGGTGGTTACTGGCGCCATAAACTAGAGTGTCAATTTGTTGGGTCAACAACAGGAGCCACTGTGCGCTTGCTCCTGATGTGGGATCTCTGTCCTTAATGTACTGTACATTTTGATTTAATGCTATAACTAGTACTCAAACAGTATGTTTCACTTTGTGTTTCTATGTGGGTGCAAACTGTTGAAGTATTTATACTAAATTGATCTTCTGTATATAAATAGAATTGAAAATGAATCTTGATGTGAATGGAAAGGGAGAGGGAGCTGGAGAGGGGAGGGTTGCGGGTGGGAGGGAAATTATGGGAAGGGGAAGCCATTGTAATCCATAAGCTGTATACTGGAAATTTATATTCATTAAATAAAAGTTTAAAAAAAAAGTTGGGCTTAGAACAGAGAAATGAGGGAGCAAGTCCTAGATCGCTTGCTGACAATAGTAATATTACATGAATACTTAGGAAACCGTTTCAACCATTAGATAACAACTTAAGAAAACATTTACCAGAGGGTCCAATGCATTCTATAAATTTTAAGATTCATTTATTTGAAAACACCTCTTAAATATCTAACATGGTGTAGTTTGTTTAGCCAGTAAACTTAAGCACAACCATCTAAAATGTTTTTAGTTTCTTTCTACCAACAAGTATAAAACATATGATACAGAGATTCAGCTCACACCAATTAAAATGTATCCTTGATTGATTTTAGCAGCTTAAATTTATGGACAATCTTATCTATAAGCCATTTAAAATAAAACTCTAATAAATTTCCCCATGTGGACATACAATATGTATGCACATATAACATAGCATAATAGACCAGTATAGCAATTTTAATAATAACTTTTAAAATCTTTAACTCTTTTTCTAGATTGCCAATGGATTTGAATTGCTTATTGTTTTTAGTAACCTCAGTTAATCATACTTTCTCTCAGTTGGTACTGTTAATACATTATTGGCTTCATCTGTTTACAGAGCCATCCCAAAGTACTGAATACAATAAAAGTGGCTGGAAAACGTCCATAGGAACCTATAGGAGGACAGCTAAACACAGAACCTACAACGCTTTAGTTTTATGAGCAGCACATCATATATAACTATGGATGACAAAAGACTTTATGTCTCCATGTTTAAAATTATAAACTCAACAACCAACAAGAGGCACTTGCTTACTTCACAGTATTTTTGACAGCACCTGTAGGATTTTACAAGCATTTAACCCTTTAGGCCTCTGGGGCTTTCTCATTAAGATAACTATCATGTCTAGTAACACAAGATCATTAGACTTTTTAATTCTCAAACATTTATATTAATAGCATTTTCCATTATAGAAACTTAAAGTCTGGTACCACATCACATCCTGACAGTCCTTCTAATATAATCCAAATAGACTGATTAGTTGGTGTCTCTATAAGATGAGAGACATAGGTCCTTCGATTTTTTCAGTTGGGCCCAAACTTGAAAAACCAAAATCCAGGATTTACTGGAAATTTTAGAGACCAGATTGTTTGAAACTTTGATTTTGTGAATGCCTGTCAAGAATGCCAAGAAGGCGCAAAATCCAAAATATCTGGTTGAAATAAGATTCCTTAAAATCATGACATAACATAGACCAAATTTGATCATTGTTACAAGGTGACTATTCAAATCTTTGAAAATAAGCACATATTTAAATAACCCATAGCTCTTAATAAAAATTCAGCTGTTTTTGAACAGTTAGAAGTGAACAGACATCAAGAGCACATAATAGATTACTTTAACACATTGCTTTAACAGAGCATCAGAGTTTAATTCTATGTCAAAGAGAAATTGAGCTTCCTGTGATCTTTTGCTGTAGGTTACCTTCCTTTACCTTCTTTCATATTGGTGACCGTGTTTCTGTGTTTCTGTGTGTAACACATCTTTAAGCATCTTTTGCAGGGCAGGATGAGTGGCAACAAATTCTTTCAGTTTCTGTTTGCTAGCTTTGCAGGATATAGTATTCTGGGCTGGCAGTTTTTCTCTCTTAATACCTGGGCTATGTCTCGCCATTCCCTTCTAGCTTGTAGGGTTTCTGATGAGAAGTCTGCTGTGAGTCTAATTGGAGATCCTCTAAGAATAATCTGACGTTTCTCTCTTGCACATTTTAGGATCTTTTCTTTATGTTTCACTGTGGTGAGTTTGATTACAACATGTCGTGGTGAGGATCTCTTTTGGTCATGTTTATTAGGGGTTCTATAAGCTTCCTGTACTAAGATGCCTCTGTCCTTCTCCAAACCTGGGAAATTTTCTGCTAGTATCTCACTGAAAATGCCTTCTAATCCTTTCTCCCTCTCCATGCCTTCAGGAACTCCTAGAACCCGAATGTTGGGTTTTTTAATAGTATCCTGTAGATTCCTGACCATATTATTTAGATTTCTGATTTCTTCTTCTTTTCTTTGGTTTGCCTGTTTCCTTTCCTGTTCTCCGTCTTCTAAGTCTGATATTCTTTCTTCTGCTTCGCCCATTCTGTTTTTAAGGCTCTCTAATGTGTTTGTCATTTGATCTATTGAATTCTTCATTTCATTATGATTTCTCGTCACTATCACAGTTTCTTGTTCCACTAGTTGTTTCATTTCATTTTGATTCCTCCTTAATATTTCATTTTCACGAGAGAGATTTTCTATCTTGTCCATTAAGGATTTCTGTAGTTCAAGAATTTGTTTTTGAGAACTTCTTAATGTTCTTATCAATTTTTTGAGATCCGCTTCTTGCATTTCTTCGATCTCAAGATCTTCATAATCTTGAATTGGGGTGTCTTTTTCATTTGGGGGCATCATAGTGTCTTCCTTGTTCTTGTTAGCTTGGTTTTTGTGTTTGTTGTTTGGCATGTTGGAGATATTTGGTTTCTTCACTGTGGTGTTTTTTCTTGTTACACTATGGCTCTATATTAAGTGGACTGTCTGCTTTCAGTGGAGTCTTAGAGGCTTGAGATGAGTGTGGATTGAGAGCTGTGTTTGGCTCCTCAGGCTTGAGGGTGTGTCAAAGATGACACTCCCAGGTTAGATGTGGTAAATGTCTCTTTCTTTTTTTTTGATTCAAAAGGGAAGTAATTCTGCACAGCTGAACGTAATTGGAGGTAGTTAGCAGGCAAGTGATAAACCCACAGGAGCCAGAGATCGGAAGCTCTTTCCCAAGGACCACACAGGAAATCTGTGCTGCCCTCAGTGTGGGCTCCAATTCTCCTGCAGTCTCCCACTGGGTTGCCAAGTTAGATCCTAATCTCCTGTTATTTCACCCCACCCCACAGAGTCAGGTGTTTCTGCTAGGCTCAGGGCCGGTGCAGACCTGAGGTCGCCCTGCTTATGACGTATGTCCAAAATGGCGCCTGCTCTGTCTTGCTTACCTTTGAGAGGTGAGCGGAGAGAGAGAAACTTGTTTTAGTATCAGTCACTTTTTAAAATTTTTTTCCTCTCTCTCTTCTAGTTAGCCTGGTGAATTTTTCCCCACAGAGTTTCAAGCCTCGTTCCCTCTATCCTCCTCTTTCCACTTGCCAGCTGGTGTCTCGGGCTATTGAGGTTCTGCTCACCTCACGTCGCAGCTCTGCTGTGTTGAGTCTGCCGCTGGAGTCCCGAACTTGGGCTCCCATGCTCTCCACGCAGGTACACTGTGAATCACTAGTTCCGGAACTGTTTCCTCTGCTGCTTCATCCCCTACTCTTCCTTGACCCTGCAGTATCTCCACTTATATTAAACTGTCTCTCCCCCGGACTAATAGTGTGCTCCCTGCCTATTCCGCCATCTTGCCGCTCTCCTAATTTCCTATCCGGACTTTATTCTTTAGAATGTTTTTTATCGGGGAACACTTTATTTTGAGCTTGGATACAGTAATTGGTTCCACATGGAGACACCAGCTGAACATATTTGTATTTTCTAGGGAGAAAGTTAGAGGAACTGCGGCAAACAAACATGATATTTCTGTTTGTATAGATGACATTTTATGCACTTACCTAACATAAAGACTTTGCTTTTCTCCAGAACCATTTTTACTGTGATTTTCTCGGTCCATTGCATACGAATTCCACACCAGTTTGTCCGGATATGACTGGATGAAACCGGATATATCTGGTTTTCTTTTGGCTATCTCAATCCCAGATATTGCTACAGACTCGGTGTTTATTTTTCTGTATACTATGAATGGACATTATTGTTTTGAATGCTTTTTATCGAGGAACATTTTATTTTGAGTTTGGAAACAGTATTTGGTTCCACATGGAGACACCAGCTCTACATATTCATATTTTCTAGGGAGAAAGATAGAGGAACTGCGGCAAACAAACATGCAATTTCTGTTTGTATAGATGACATTTTATGCACTTGACTAACGAAAAGACTTTCCTTTTCTCCAAAATCATTTGTACTGTGATTTTTCGGTCCATTGCATACGAATTCCACACCAGTTTCTCCGGATATGACTGGATGAAACCAGAAATATCTGTTTGCGTTTTGGCTAACTCAATCCGAAATATTGCTACAGCCTCTGGTTTGTGTATTCCTGATATTATCCACAGACGTTATTGTTTTGAAAGTTTTTTTTTCAGGGAACATTTAACTTTGTGCTTGCAATCACTAATTGGTTCCACATGGGACACCAGCTCTACATATTCGTATTTTCTAGGGAGAAAACTAGAGGAACTGCGGCAAACAAACATGATATTTCTGTTTGTATAGATGACATTTTATGCACTTGCCTAACGAAAATACTTTGCTTTTCTCCAAAACCATTTGTACTGTGATTTTCTTGGACCATTGCATACGAATTCCACACGACTTTGTCAGGATATGACTGGATGAAACCATAAGTATCCGGTTGTGTTTTGGCAAACTCAATCCGAAATATTGTGAAAGGCTTTGTGTGTGTTTTCTGGATATTATCGATGGACTTTATTGTTTTGAATGTTTTTATCAGGGAACATTTAATTTTGTGCTTGGAAACACTAATTGGTTCCACATGGGGACACCAGCTCTACACATTCGTATTTTCTAGGGAGAAAGCTAGAGGAACTGCGGCAAACAAACGTGACATTTCTGTTTGTAAAGATGACATTTTATGCACTTGCCTAACGAGAAGACTTTGCTTTTCTCCAAAACCAATTTTACTGTTATTTTCTCGGTCCATTGCATACAAATTCCACTCCAGTTTGTCGGGATATGACTGGATGAAACCAGAAATATCCCGTTTTGTTGTGGCTAACTCAATCCCAGATATTGCTACAGCCTCTGTGTTTGTGTTTTCTGGACCTTATCAACGGACTTTATTGTTTTGAATATTTTTTACCAGGGAACATTTAATTTTGTTCTTGGAACAACAATTGGTTCCACATGCAGACACCAGCTCCACATATTTGTATTTTCTAGGCAAAAGCTAGAGGAACTGCGGCAAACATACATGATATTTCTCTTTGTATACATGACATTTTATGCACGTGCCTAACGAAAAGACTTTGCTTTTCTCCAAAACCATTTTTACTCTGGTTTTGTCGGTGTATTGCATACGATTTCGAGACCATGTTGTCCGGATATGACTGGATGAACCCAGAAATATCCGGTTGTGTTTTGGCTAACTGAATCCCAGATATTGCGACAGCCTCTGTGTTTTTGTTTTCAAGATATTATCGATGGACTTTATTGTTTTGAATGTTTTTATCAGGGAACATTTAATTTTGTACCGTAGAAACACTAATTGGTTCCACATGGGACACCAGCTCTACACATTCGTATTTTCTAGGGAGAAAGCTAGAGGAACTGCAGGAAACAAACATGATATTTCTGTTTGTATACATGACATTTTATAGACTTGCCTAACGAAAAGACTTTCCTTTTCTCCAAAACCATTTTTGCTCTGATTTTCTCGGTGCATTGTATCCGAATTCCACACTAGTTGGTCCGGATATGACTGGATGAAACCAGAAATATCCGGTTGTGTTTTGGCTAACTCAATCCCAGATATGGCTACAGCCTCTGTGTTTGTGTATTCATGATATTAACCACGGACTTTGCCGTGTTGAATGTTTTTTATCAGGTAACATTTGATTTTGTTCTTGGAACACTAATTTGTTCCACATGGATACACTAGCTCTACATATTTGAATTTTCTAGGCAGAAAGCTAGAGGAACTGTGACAAACAAACATGACATTTCTGTTTGTATAGATGACATTTTATGCACTTGCCTAACGAGAAGACTTTGCTTTTCTCCAAAACCACTTTTACTGGGATTTTCTCGGTCCATTGCATAGGAATTCCATACCACTTTGTCTGGATATGACTGGATCAAACCGGAAATGTCCGGTTTTCTTTTGGCTAACTCAATCACAGATATGGCTACAGCCTCTGTGTTTGTGTATTCATGATATTAACAACGGACTTTGCCTTGTTGAATGTTTTTTATCAGGTAACATTTGCTTTTGTTCTTGGAACACTAATTTGTTCCACATGGATACACTATCTACATATTTGAATTTTCTAGGCAGAAAGCTAGAGGACCTGTGACAAACAAACATGACATTTCTGTTTGTATAGATGACATTTTATGCACTTTTCTAACGAGAAGACTTTGCTTTTCTCCAAAACCATTTTTACTGGGATTTTCTCGGTCCATTGCATAGGAATTCCACACCACTTTGTCTGGATATGACTGGATCAAACCGGAAATGTCCGGTTTTGTTTTGGCTAACTCAATCCCAGATATTGCTACAGCCTCTGTGTTTGTGTTTTTGGGTATTATCAACTGACTTTATTGTTTTGAAAATTTTTTATCAGGAAACATTTAATTTTGAGCTTAGATACACTAATTGGTTCCACGTGGAGACACCGGCTCTACATATTTTTATTTTCCAGGGAGAAAGCTAGAGTAACTTCGGCAAACAAACATGATATTTCTGTTTGTATCGATGACATTTTATGCACTTGCCTAACGAAGAGACTGTGCTTTTCCCCAAAACCATTTGTACTGTGATTTTCACAGTCCATTGCCTACGAATTCCACACCATTTTGTCCGGATATGACTGGATGAAACCGGAAATATCTGTTTTTGTTTTTGCTAACTCAATCCCAGGTTAGCTACAGACACTGTGTTTGTTTATTTCTGATATTATCCACGGACATTATTGCTTTTAATTTTTTAATCAGGGAAAATTTAATTTTGTACCGTTGAAACACTAACTGTTTTCACATAGAGACACCATCTCTACACATTCGTATTCTCTAGGAAGAAAGCTAGAGGAATTACGGCAAACAAACATGATATTTCTGTTTGCATTGATGACATTGTATGCACTTGCCTAATGAAAAGACTTTGCTTTTCTCCAAAACCATTTTTACTGTGATTTTCTCCATCCACTGCATACGAATTCCACACTAGTTTGACCGGATATGACTGGATGAAAGCAAAAATATCAGATTTTGTTGTGGCTAACTCAATCCCAGTTATTGCTACAGCCTCTGTGTTTGTGTTTTCGCGATATTATCAACGGATTTTATTGTTTTCAATGTTTTTTTAACGGGGAACATTTAATTTTGAGCTTGGATACACTAATTGGTTCCACATGGAGACACCAGCTCTACATATTTGTATTTTCCAGGGAGAAAGCTAGAGTAACTTCGGCAAACAAACATGATATTTCTGTTTGTATCGATGACATTTTTTGCACGTGTCTATCGAAAAGTCTTTCCTTTTCTCCAAAAGCATTTTTATTTTGATTTTATGGGTCCACTGCATACGAATTCCACACCAGTTTGTCCGGATATGACTGGATGAAACCAGAAATATCCGGTTGTTTTGGCTAACTCAATCCGACATGTTGTGAAAGCCTCTATGTTTGTGTTTTCTAGATATTATCGATAGAGTTTATTGTGTTGAATGTTTTTATGAGCGAACATTTAATATTTTACCGCTGAAACACTAATTAGTTCATCATGGGGACACCGCTCTACACATTCGTATTTTCTAGGCTGAAAGATAGAAGAACTGCGGCAAAAAAACACGATATTTCTGTTTGTATAAATGACATTTTATGCACTTGCCTAACGAAAAGACTTTGCTATTCTACAAAACCATTTGTACTGTGATTTTCTCGGTCCCTTACATACGAATTCCACACCAGCTTGACCAGATATGCCTGGATGAAACCAGAAATATCCGGTTTTCTTATGCCTAACTCAATCCAACATATTGCTACAGCCTCTGTGTTTGTGTATTCCTGATATTACCCACAGACTTTATTGTTTTGAATGTTTTTTGTCAGGGAACACTTTATTTTGAGTTTGGATACTGCAATTGTTTCCAAATGGAGACATCAGCTTTACATATTCGTATTTTCTAGGGAGAAAGCTAGAGGAACTGTAGCAAACAACCATGATATTTCTGTTTATATAGATGATATTTTATGCACTTGCCTAACGAAAAGACTTTGCTTTTCTCCAAAGCCATTTTTACTGTAATTTTCTCGCTCCATTGCATACGAATTCCACACCAGTTTACCGTATCTGATTGGATGAAACCAGAAATATCCAGTTTTGTTTTGGGTAACTCAATCCCAGATATTGCTGCAGCCTCTGTGTTTTTTTTTCTTTTCTGGATACTATCAATGTACTTTATTGTTTTGAATGTTTTATATCAGGGAAAATGTTATTTTGAGCTTGGAGACACTAATGGGTCCACGTGGAGAAACCAGCTCTACACATTCCTATTTTCCAGGAAGAAAGCTAGAAAAACTAAGGCTAACAAACATGATATTTCTGTTTGTATCGATGACATTTTATGCACTTGCCTAACGAAAAGACTTTGCTTTTCTCCAAAACCATTTTTACTCTGATTTTCTCGGTCCATTGCATACGAATTCTAAACCACTTTGTCCGGATATGACTGGATGAAACCGGAAATATCTGTTTTTGTTTTTGCTAACTCAATCCCCGGTTTGCTACAGCCACTGTGTTTGTTTATTTCTGATATTATCCACGGACTTTATTGCTTTTAATTTTTTTTTATCAGGGAACATTTAATTTTGTACCATTGAAACACTAACTGTTTTCACATGGAGACACCAGCTCTACACATTCGTATTTTCTAGGGAGAAATCTAGAGGAATTACAACAAAGAAACATCATATTTCCGTTTGTATCGATGACATTGTATGCACTTGCCTAACGAAAAGACTTTGCTTTTCTCCAAAACCATTTTTACTGTGATTTTCTCCATCCACTGCATATGAAATCCACACTAGTTTGACAGGATATGACTGGATGAAAGCAAAAATATCCGGTTTTCTTATGGCTAACTCAATCCCAGATATTGCTACAGCCTCTGTGTTTGTGTTTTCGGGATATTATCAACGGATTTTATTGTTTTCAATGGTTTTTTTTATCGGGGAACATTTAATTTTGAGCTTGGATACACTAATTGGTTCCACATGGAGACACCAGCTCTACATATTTGTATTTTCCAGGGAGAAAGCTAGAGTAACTTCGGCAAACAAACATGATATTTCTGTTTGTATAGATGACATTTTATGCACTTGCCTGATGAAAACTCTTTACTTTTCTCCAAAACCATTTTTACTGTGATTTTCTTGGACCATTGCATAGGAATTCCAAACCAGTTTGTCCGGATATGACTGCATGAAACCAGAATTATCCGGTTGTGTTTTTGCTAACTCAATCCGAAATATTGTGAAAGCCTCTGTGTTTGTGTTTTCTGGATATTATCGATGCACTATATTGCTTTGAATGTTTTTATCAGGGAACATTTTATTTTGAGTTTGGAAACACTAATTGTTTCCAGATGTAGACACCAGCTCCACACATTCCTATTTTCTACGGAAAAGCTAGAGGAATTGCAGCAAACAAACATGATATTTCTGTTTTTATAGATGAGAATTTATGCTCTTTCCTAATGAAAAGATTTTGCTTTTCTCCAAAACCATTTTTAATGTGGTTTTCTCGGTCGATTGCATAGGAATTCCACACCACTTTGTCCGGATATGACTGGATGAAACCAGAAATATCCGGTTGTGTTTTGGGTAATTGAATCCCAGATATTGCTATGTGTATTCCTGATATTATACATGGAGTTTATTGTTTTGAATGATTTTAACAGGGAAGATTTAATTTTGTGCTTGGACACACTAATTGCTTCCAAATGGAGACACCAGACTACACATTCCTATTTTTTTGGGAGAAAGCTAGAGGAACTGTGGCAAACAAACATGATATTTCTGTTTGTATACATGACATTTTATGCACTTTCCTAATGAAAAGACTTTGTTTTTATCCAAAACCATTTTTACTGTGATTTTCTTGGTTCATTGCATACGAATTCCACACAAGTTTGTCCGGATATAACGGGATGAAACTGGAATTATCCGGTTTTGTTTTGGCTAAGTCAATCCCAGATATTGCTACATCCTCTGTGTTTGTGTATTCCTAATATTATCCATGGAATTTATTTTTTTGTATGTTTTTTTTCAGGGAACACTTAATTTTGTGCTTGGAAACACTAATTGGTTCCACATGGAGACACCAGCTCTACATATTCGTATTTTCAAGGGAGAAAGCTAGAGGAACTGCGGCAAACAAGCATGATATTTCTGTTTGTATAGATGATATTTTATGCAGTTGCCTAACGAAAAGACTTTGATTTCTCCACAAACATTTTTACAGTTATTTTCTTGGTCCATTGCATACGAATTCAATACGAGTTTGTCCGGATAAGACTGGATGAAACCGGAAATATCCAGTTTTGTTTTGGCTACCTCAATCCATGTTATTTTTACCGTCTCTGTGTTTCTGTATTCCTGATATTATCCACAGGCTTTATTGTTTTGTATGTTATTTATCAGGGAACATTTAATTTTGTGCTGCGAAACACTAATTGTTTCCACAAGGAGACACCAGCTCTACACATTCGTATTTTCTAGGGAGAAAGCTAGAGGAACTGCAGAAAACAAACATGATATTTCTGGTTTTATATATGACATTTTACACACTTGCATAACGAAAAGACTTTGCTTTTCTCCAAAACCGTTTTTACTGTGATTTTCTCAGTGCATTGAATACGAATTCCACACCACTTTGCCCGGATATGACTGGATGAAACCAGAAATATCCTGTTGTGTTTGGGCTAACTCAATCTGAAACATTGCTACAGCCTATGTGTTTGTGTTTTCTGGATATTATCCACAGACTTTATTGTTCTGAAAGTTTTTTTATCAGGGAATATTTTATTTTTTGCTTTGAATCACTAATTCTTCCACATGGAGACACCCGCACTACACATTCTTATTTTCTAGGGAGAAAGCTAGAGGAACTGTGGCAAACAAACATGATATTTCTGTTAGTCTAGATGACATTTTATGCACTTGCCTAACGAAAAGACTTTGCTTTTCTCGAAAACCATTTTTACTGTGATTTTCTTGGTCCATTGCATAGGAATTCCAAACCAGTTTGTCCGGATATGAATGCATGAAGCCAGAAATATCCGGTTGCGTTTTTGCTAATTCAATCCGAAATGTTGTGAAAGCCTTTGTATTTGTGTTTTTTTGATATTATCGATGGACTTTATTGTTTTGAATGTTATCATCAAGGAACATTTAATTTTGTACCATAGAAACACTAAATGGTTCATCATGGAGACGCCAGCTCTACACATTCGTATTTTCTAGGGAGAAAGCTAGAGGAACTGCGGTAAAGAGCATGATATTTCTGTTTGTATAGATGACATTTTATGCACTTGCCTAACGAAAAGACTTTGCTTTTCTCCAAAACCATTTTTACTTTGATTTTCTCGGTCCATTGCATACGAATTCCACAGGAGTTTGTCCGGAAAAAACTGGATGCAAAAGGAAATATCAGTTTCTGCTTTGGCTAATTCAATCCCAGATATTTCTACCGCCTCTGTGTATGTGTATTCCTGACATTATACTCGGAGTTTATTGTTTTAAATGATTTTATCAGGGAAGATTAAATTTTGTGCTTGGAAACACTAATTGTTTCCACATGGAGACACCAGCTCTACATATTCGTATTTTCTAGGGAGTAAGCTAGAGGAACTACGGCAAACAAACATGATATTTCTCTATGTATAGATGACATTTAATGCACTTGCCTAACGAAAAGACTTTGCTTTTCTCGAAAACCATTTTTACTGTGATTTTCTTGGTCCATTGCATAGGAATTCCAAACCAGTTTGTCCGGATATGACTGCATGAAGCCAGAAATATCCGGTTGTGTTTTGGCTATCTCAATCCGGAATACTGTGAAAGCCTCTGTGTTTGTGTTTTTTTGATATTATCGATGGACTTTATTGTTTTGAATGTTATCATCAAGGAACATTTAATTTTGTACCATAGAAACACTAAATTTTCATCATGGAGACGCCAGCTCTACACATTCGTATTTTCTAGGGAGAAAGCTAGAGGAACTGCGGTAAAGAGCATGATATTTCTGTTTGTATAGATGACATTTTATGCACTTGCCTAACGAAAAGACTTTGCTTTTCTCCAAAACCATTTTATTGTGATTTTCTCGGTCCATTGCATACGAATTCCACACCACGTTGTCCGGATATAACTGGATGAAACCGGGAATATCCGGTTGTGGTTTGGCTAACTCAATCCCAGATATTGCTACAGCCTCTGTATTTGTGTATTCCTGATATCATCCACGGACTTTATTGTTTTGAATGTTTTTTATCAGGGAACATTTAATTTTGATCTTGGAAACACAAATTGTTTCCAGATGGAGACACCAGCTCTACACATTCCTATTTTCTACGGAAAAGCTAGAGGAACTGCAGCAAACAAACATGATATTTCTGTTTGTATAGATGACATTTTATGCACTTTCCTAACGAAAAGGCTTTGCTTTTCTCCAAAACCATTTTTAATGTGATTTTCTCGGTCCATTGCATACGAATTCCACACTAGTTTGTCCAGATATTACTGGATGAAAACAGAAATATCCGGTTGTGTTTTGGCTAACTCAATCCGAAATATTGTGAAAGCCTCTGTGTTTGTGTTTCTGGATATTATCAACGGACTTTGTATTTTTCAATGTTTTTTATCGGGGAACATTTTATTTTGAGCTTGGATACAGTAATTGATTCCACATGGAGACACCAGCTCTACACATTCGTATTTTCTGGGGAGAAAGCTAGAGGAACTGTGGCAAACAAACATGATATTTCTGTTTGTATAGATGACATTTTATGCACTTGCATAACGAAAAGACTTAGCTTTTCTCAAAAACCATTTTTTACTGTGATTTTCTCGGTCCATTGCATACGAATTCCACACCACTTTGCCCGGATATGACTGATGTAACCAGAAATATCCGGTTGTTGTTTGGCTAACTAAATCCAAAATATTGTGAAAGCCTCTGTATTTGTGTTTTCTGGATATTATCCACGGGCTTTATTGTTTTGAATGTATTTTTATCAGGAAACATTTTATTATTTTTCGCTTGGAGTCACTAATTCTTCCACATGGAGACACCAGCTCTACACATTCGTATTTTCTAGGGAGAAAGCTAGAGGAACTGTGGCAAACAAACATGATATTTCTGTTTGTATAGATGACATTTTATGCACTTGCCTAATGAAAAGACTTTGCTTTTCTCCAAAACCATTTTTACTGTGATTTTCTCGGTCCATTACATACGAATTCCACAGTAGTTTGTCCAGATATTACTGGATGAAACCAGAAATATCCGGTTGTGTTTTTGCTAACTCAATCCGAAATATTGTGAAAGTTTCTGTGTTTGTATTTTCCGGATATTATCGATGGACTATTGCTTTGAATGTTTTTTATCAGGGAACAGTATATTTTGAGCTTGGAAACACTAATTGTTTCCAGATGGAGACACCAGCTCTACACATTCCTATTTTCTACGGAAAAGCTAGAGGAACTGCAGCAAACAAACATGATATTTCTGTTTGTATAGATGACTTTTTCTACACTTGCCTAACGAAAAGGCTTTGCTTTTCTCCAAAACCATTTTACTGCGATTTTCTCGGTCCATTGCATACGAATTCCACACCACTTTGTCCGGATATGACTAGATGCAAATGGAAATATCAGGTTCTGTTTTGGCTAACTCAATCCCAGATAGGGCTACAACTTCTTGTTTGTGTATCCAGATATTATCAACGGACTTTATGGTTTTTCAAATTTTTTATAAGGGAACATTTAATTTTATGCTGGGGAACACTAGTTGGTAGCACATGAAGACACCAGATCTACACATTCGTATTTTCTGGGGAGAAAGCTAGAGGAACTGCTGCAAACAAACATGATATTTCTGTTTGTATAGATGACATTTTATGCACTTGCCTAAAAAAAGAATTTGCTTTTCTCCAAAACCATTTTTACTGTGATTTTCTCCGTCCATTGCATCCGAATTTCACACCACTTTGTCCGGATATGCCTGGATGAAAACAGAAATATCCGGTTCTGTTTTGGCAAACTATATCCCAGATATGGCTACAGACGCTGTGTGTGTGTTTTCTGGATATTATCAAGAGACTTTATTGTTTTGAGTGTTTTTATCAGGGAATATTTAATTTTGTACCGTAGAAACACTAATTGGTTCCACATGGAGACACCAGCTCTACACATTCATATTTTCTGGGGAGAAATCTAGAGGAACTGTGGCAAACAAACATGATATTTCTGTTTGAATAGATGACATTTTATGCACTTGCCTAATGAAAAGACTTTGCTTTTCTCCAAAACCATTTTACTGAAATTTTTTTGGTCCATTGCATACGAATTCCACACCACTTTGTCCGGATATGACTGGATGAAACCAGAAATATCTAGTTATATTTTGTCTAACTATATCCCAGATATGGCTACAGCCTCAGTGTTTGTGTTTTCTGGATATTATCAACAGACTTTATTGTTTTGAATGTTCGTATCACGGAACATTTAATTTTGTACCGTACAAACACTATGGGTTCCACATGGAGACACCAGCTCTACACATTCATAGTTTCTAATGAGAAAGCTAGAGGAACTGCGGTAAGCAAACATGATATTTCTGTTTGAATAGATGACATTTTATGCACTTGCCGAAGGAAAAGACTTTGCTTTTCTCTAAAACCATTTTTACTGTGATTTTCTCAGTGCATTGCATACGAATTCCACCCCACTTTGTCCGCATATGACTGGATGAAACCAGAAATATCTGGTTTTGTTTTGGCTAACTCAATCCCAGATATTGTGAAAGCCTCTGGGTTTGTGTTTTCCGGATATTATCAACGGATTTTATGGTTTTGCATGTTTTTTATCAGGGAACATTTAATTTTGTGCTTGGAAACACTAATTGGTTGCACTTGGAAACACCAGTCTACACATTCATATTTTCTAGCGACAAACCTAGAAGAACTGTGGCAAACAAACATGATATTTCTGTTTGTATACATGACATGTTATGCACTTGCCTAAAGAAAAGACTTTGATTTTCTCCAAAACCAATTTTACTGTGACTCTCTCGGTCCATTGCATACGAATTCCACAACACTTTCTCTGGATATGACTGGAGGAAACCAGAAATATCCGGTTGTGTTTGGCTAAATCAATCCCAGATATGGCTACTACCTCAGTGATTGTTTTTCCTGGATATTAGCAATAGACTTTATGGTTTTGAATGTTTTTTATCAGGGTACATTTAATATTTTGCTGGGACAAACTAATTGGTTCCACATGGAGACACAAGCTCTACACATTCTTATTTTCTGGGGAGAAAGCTAGAGAAACTCTGGCAAACATACATGATATTTCTGTTTCTAGAGATGACATTTTATGCACTGGCCGAAGGAAAAGACGTTGCTTTTCTCCAAAACCATATTTACTGTGATTTTCTGGGTCCATTGCATATGAATTCCACCCAACTTTGTCCGGATATGACTGGATAGAACCAGAAATATTGGGTTGTGTTTTGGCTAACTGAATCCCAGATATTGTGAAAGCCTCTGTGTTTGTGTTTTCTGGATATTATCAATGGACTTTATTGTTTTGAATAATTTTATCATGGAACATTTAATTTTGTACCGTAGAAACACTAATTGGTTCCACATGGAGACACCAGCTCTACACATTGGTAGGTTCTAGGGAGAAAGCTAGAGGAACTGCGGAAAACAAACCTGATATTTCTGTTTGTATACATGACATTTTATGCCCGGGCCAAAGGAAAAGACTTTGCTTTTCTCCAAAACCATTTTTACTGTGATTTTCTCGGTCCATTGCATCCGAATTCCACACCACTTTGTCCGGATATGCCTGGATGAAAACAGAAATCTCCGGTTCTCTTTTGACTAACTATATCCCAGATATGGCTACAGCCTCAGTGTTTGTGTTTTCTGGATGTTAGCAATTGATTTATGGTTTTGAATGTTTTTTTTCAGGGTATATTTAATATTGTGCTGGGACACACTAATTGGTTCCACATGGAGGCACAAGCTCTACATATTCGTATTTTCAAGGGAGAAAGCTAGAGGAACTGCGGCAAACAAACATGGTATTTCTGTTTCTAGAGATGACATTTTATGCACTGGCCAAAGGAAAAGACGTTGCTTTTCTCCAAAACCATATTTACTGTGATTTTCTCGGTCTATTACATACGAATTCCACCCCACTTTGTCCAGATATGACTGGATGTAACCAGAAATATCCGGTTGTGTTTTGGCTAACTATATCCCAGATATGGCTACAGCCTCAGTGTTTCTGTTTTCTGGATATTATCAATGGACTTTATTGTTTTGAATGTTTTTATCAGGGAACATTTAATTTTGTACCGTAAAAACAGTAATTGGTTCCACATGGAGACACCAGCTCTACAGATTCGTAGTTTCTAGGGAGAAAGCTAGAGGAACTGCGGCAAACAAACATGATAGTTCTGTTTGCATACATGACATTTTATGCACTTGCCTAATGAAAAGACTTTGCTTTTCTCGAAATCCATTTTCACTGTGCTTTTTCAGTCCATTGCATATGAACTCCACCCCACTTTTTCCGGATATGACTGGATGAAACCAGAAATATCCGGTTGTGCTTTGGCTAACTCAATCCCAGATATTGCTACAGCCTCTGTGTTTGTGTTTTCTGAATATTATCAATGGACTTTATTGGTTTCAATGTTTTTTTTTTCAGGGAACATTTAATTTTGTGCTGGGAAACACTAATTGGTTCCACATGGAGACACCAGTTCTACATATTCATATTTTCTAGAGAGAAGGCTAGAGGAAGTGCGGCAAACAAACATGATATTTCTGTTTGTATACATGACATTTTATGCACTTGCCTAAAGAAAAGACTTTGCTTTTCTCCAAAACCGTTTTTACTGTGATTTTTTTCAGTGCATTGCATCCGAATTCCACACCACTTTGTCGGGGTATGCCTGGATGAAAACAGAAATTTCCAATTCTGTTTTGGCGAACTATATCCCAGATATGGCTACAGCCTCAGTGTTTGTTTTTTCGGGATATTATCCACGGACTTTATGGTTTTTCATATTTTCTATCAGGGAACATTTAATTTTATGCTGGGGAACACTAGTTAGTTCCACATGGTGACACCAGCTATACACATTCGTATTTTCTGGGGAGAAAACTAGAGGAACTGCGACAAACAAACATGATATTTCTGTTTGTATAGGTGACATTTTATGCACTTGCCTAACGAAAAGATTTTGCTTTCTTCCAGAAACATTTTTACTCTGATTTTCTCGGTCCATTGCATACGAATTCCACAGCACTTTGTCCGGATATGACTGGATGAAACCAGAAATATCCGGTTTTGTTTTGGCTAACTCAATGTGAAATATTGAGAAAGCATCTGTGTTTGTAATTTCTGGATATTATCGATGGACTTTATTGTTTTGAATATTTTTATCAGGTAACATTTAATTTTCCACCATAGAAGCACTAATTAATTCACCATGGAGAAACCAGCGCTACACATTCGTATTTTCTAGGCAGAAAGCTAGAGGAACTGCGGCAATCAAACATGATATTTCAGTTTGCATACATGACATTTTATATACTTGCCTAAAGAAAAGACTTTGCTTTTCTCCAAAACCATTTTTACTGTGATTTTCTCGGTCCATTGCATACGAATTCCACAAAACTTTGTCCGGATATGACTGGATGAAACCAGAAATATCCGGTCGTGTTTTGGCTAACTGAATCCCAGATATTGTGAAAGCCTCTGTGTTTGTGTTTTATGGATATTATCAATGGACTTTATGGTTTTGAATTTTTTTTAACTTTTATTTAATGAATATAAATTTCCAGTGTACAGCTTATGGATTACAATGGCTTCCCCCTCCCATAACTTCCCTCCCGCCCAAACCCTCCCCTCTCCCGCTCCCTCTCCCCTTCCATTTGCATCAAGATTCATTTTCAATTCTCTTTATATACAGAAGATCAATTTAGTATAAAGATTTCAACAGTTTGCACCCACATAGAAACACAAAGTGAAACATACTGTTTGAGTACTAGTTATAGCATTAAATCACAATGGGCAGCACATTAAGGACAGAGATCCCACATGAGGAGCAAGTGCACAGTGGCTCCTGTTGTTGACCCAACAAATTGACACTCTAGTTTATGGTGCCAGAAACCATCCTAGACTGTCTTCATGAGTTGCCTAGGCTATGGAAGCCTTCCAAGTTTGCCGACTCTGATCATATTTAGACAAGGCCATAAAAGACAGGGTGAGGATAGTAACCAATGATCCTAAGAGTGGCATTTACCAGGTTTGAACAATTATACAGCATTAAGTGGGGAAGAGGACCATCAGTACACACAGGTTGGGAGTAGAGCCATTGGTGGTAGAGTAGAGGTTATGATTACAAAGGAATGAGGCCCAAGTGCACTAGACAGGGCCTAGAACAAAGGACAGAGTCATTATTAGAGGAGCTAAGAAAGGTGCTGTCTAAGCTACAAGTAATTTTTCTGATTGAGAGGCAAATAGAACCTGATAGAAGGGGCTTGATAATAATCTGGTGGGCTTTAGGCCTTGTAAATTCAGAGGACCAAACCTATCTATCTCTTCACATGGCATATATCCTATGGGAGGTGTGAACCTCTTAGGGGAAGGCACTCTGTTGACTTTCATTACTTGGCTGGCCTGGGAGGAGAGCTGGCCAGGTAAAGGCAGGGGGTATCTCTAACTAGAAATTTACAGTTCTGCCTGCAATGTTGCTGACCCTACTTGACCATCCCCTCAGCTGCAGTGGTCACTTTGGAAGTTGGGCTGAGTGAAGGGCTTTTAAGCTTAGAGCCAATAAGATCTGTGGCTCTGACCTGGGCATCCTTCGACTCCAGGGCAGGTCCAATTCCGGTGATCCAACTCTTGGCAGAGCTACCAGGGCTCTTCACAAGCTGACTTCTGCTGAAGCCCAGGCTTACCACCTTGAAAGCCACTGCAGTGGACTGGCCGGTTGGGTCTCCTTGAGGGCAGATCACTGTACAGATCAGCCATTAATAGGCCTGCCACCCATTGCTTCTGATGCCTAGCTTTCTTTTCCTCCTGGTTTGTGTTAAAGCAGACCAGAGGATGCAAGTCAAGGGAGTGCCCAAGTCCCATCTCTAATCTTCTGCGGCCTGAACTACAAGTCTATAGTCACAGGCGTGTTCTGTAGTAGTTTTTCTAAGGTAGACAATGCCCATGGGGAAAATTATATTCTCACTTTAAAACTTTCTTTCCCTTTGGTCTGAAAGGGAGTTTTTTTCTACTTACTGTATACTTCGCTGATGGCGATGTGAATCTAGCTATGAGATTATTATTTAAGTTCTTATTTTGGCTATGCTATTACAGAAAAATGTTAGCCATCTCTTTTATAAGGTCTAAAGATTAAATTGTGCATCCTACAGACTCCTTCATAATAGAATTATTTTCCTACCTTGAAGAGAATAGAGAAATGAAAGAACAAGTTGGGCTTAGAATAGAGAAATGAGGGAGCAAGTCCTAGATCGCTTGCTGACAATAGCAATATTACATGAATACTTAGCATACCGTTTCAACCATTAGATAACAACTTAAGAAAACATTTACCAGAGGGTCCAATGCATTCTATAAATTTTAAGAATCATGTATTTGAAAACACCTCTTAAGTATCTAACATGGTGTTGTTTGTTTAGCCAGTAAACTTAAGCACAACCATCTAAAATGTCTTTAGTTTCTTTCTACCAACACGTTTAAAACATATGATACACAGATTCAGGTCACACAAATTAAAATGTGTCTTTGATTGATTTTAGCAGCTTAAATTTATGGACAATCTTATCTATAAGCCATTTAAAATAAAACTCTTAATAAAATTTCCCCATGTGGACATACAATATGTACACGCATATAACATAGCATAATAGACCAATATAGCAATAGCTTTTAAAATCTTTAACTCTTTTTGTAGGTTGCCAATAGATTTGAATTGGTTTTTGTTTTTAGTAACTTCAGTTAACCATACTTTTTCTCAGTTGGTACTGTTAATACATTATTGGCTTCATCTGTTTACAGAGCCATCCCAAAGTACTGAATACAATAAAAGTGGCTGGAAAACGTCCATAGGAACCTATAGGAGGACAGCTAAACACAGAACCTACAACGCTTTAGTTTTATGAGCAGCACATCATATATAACTATGGATGACAAAAGACTTTATGTCTCCATGTTTAAAATTATAAACTCAACAACCAACAAGAGGCACTTGCTTACTTCACAGTATTTTTGACAGCACCTGTAGGATTTTACAAGCATTTAACCCTTTAGGCCTCTGGGGCTTTCTCATTAAGATAACTATCATGTCTAGTAACACAAGATCATTAGACTTTTTAATTCTCAAACATTTGTATTAATAGCATTTTCCATTATAGAAACTTAAAGTCTGGTACCACATCACATCTTGACAGTCCTTCTAATATAATCCAAAGAGACTGATTAGTTGGTGTCTCTATAAGATGAGAGACATAGGTCCTTCGGTATTTTCAGTTGGGCCCAAACTGGAAAAACCAAAGTCCAGGATTTTCTGGAAATTTTAGAGACCAGATTGTTTGAAACTTTGATTTTGTGAATGCCTGTCAAGAATGCCAAGAAGGCGCAAAATCCAAAATATCTGGTTGAAATAAGATTCCTTAAAATCATGACATAACATAGACCAAATTTGATCATTGTTACAAGGTGATTCTTCAAATCTTTGAAAATAAGCACATATTTAAATAACCCATAGCTCTTAATAAAAATTCAGCTGTTTTTGAACAGTTAGAAGTGAACAGACATCAAGAGCACATAATAGATTACTTTAACACAGTGCTTTAACAGAGCATCAGAGTTTAATTCTATGTCAAAGAGAAATTGAGCTTCCTGTGATCTTTTGCTGTGAGGTTTCCTTCCTTTACCTTCTTTCATATTGGTGACCATGTTTCTGTGTTTTTTTATCAGGGAACATTTAATTTTGTGCTGGGAAACACTAGCTGGTTCCTCATCGAGACACCAGCTCTACACATTCGTATTTTCTAGGGAGAAAGCTAGAGGAACTGCGGCAAACAAACATGATATTTCTGTTTGTATACATGACATTTTATGCACTTGCCAAATGAAAAGACTTTGTTTTTCCCAAAACAATTTTTACTGTGATTTTCTCGGTCCATTGCATACGAATTCCACACCACTTTGTCTGGATATGACTGGATGAAACTAGAAATATTCGGTTGTGTTTTGGCTAACTGAATCCCAGATATTGCTACAGCCTCTTTGTTTGAGTTTTCCGGATATTATCAACGGACTTACGGTTTTGAATGTTTTTATGAGAGAATATTTAATTTTGTGCTGGGAAACACTAATTGGTTCCACATGGAGACACCAGCTCTACACATTGGTATTTTCTAGGGAGAAACCCTGAGGAACTGCGGCAAACAAACATGATATTTCTATTTGTATACATGACATTTTATACACTTGCCTAACAAAAAGATTTTGCTTTTCCCCAAAACCATTTTTACTGTCATTTTCTTCCTCCATTGCATATGAACTCCACACCACTTTTTCCGGATATGCCTGGATGAAAACAGAAATATCCGGTTCTATTTTGGCTAACTCAATCCAAAATATTGAGAAAGACTCTGTGTTTGTGATTTCTGGATATTATCGATGGACTTTATTGTTTTGAATGTTTTTATCAGGTAACATTTAATTTTGTACCATAGATACAGTAATTAATTCACCATTGAGAAAGCAGTTATACACATTCGTATTTTCTAGGCAGAAAGCTAGAGGAACTGCGGCAAACAAACATGATATTTCTGTTTGTATACATGACATTTTATGCACTAGCCTAACGAAAGGACTATGCTTTTCACCAAAACTATTTTTATTGTGATTTTCTTCGTCTATTGCATACGAATTTCACACCACTTTGTCCAGATATGCCTGGATGAACCAGAAATATCCAGTTGTGTTTTGGCTAACACAATCCGAAATATTGAGAAAGCCTCTGTGTTTGTGATTTCTGGATATTATCAACGGACTTTTTCTTTTGAATATTTTTTATCAGGGAACATTTAAATTTGTACCATAGAAACAATAATTAATTCATCATGAGAAACCAGCTCTACACATTCCTATTTTCTAGGGAGAAAGCTAGAGGAACTGCAGCAAACAAACATGATATTTCTGTTTGAATAGAAGATATTTTATATGCTTCCCTAACGAAAAGACTTTGCTTTTCTCCAAAACCATTTTTACTGTGATTTTCTTCGTCCATTGCATACGAATTCCACACCACTTTGTCCAGATATGACTGGTTGAAACCAGAAATATCCAGTTGTGTTTTGGCTAACTCAATCCGAAATATTGTGAAAGCCTGTGTGTTTGTGTTTTCCAGATATTATGAACGGACATTTTCTTTTGAATATTTTTTATCAGGGAACATTTAATTTTGTGCTTGGAAACACTAGTTGACTCCACTTGGAAACATCACACTGCACATTGGTATTACCCAAGGAGGAAGATAGAGGAATTGCGGCAAACAAACATGATATTTCTGCTTGTGTAGATGACATTTTATGCACTTGGCTAACAAAAAGACTTTGCTTTTCTCCAAAACAATTTTTACTGTGATATTCTCGGTCCATTGCATACGAATTCCACACCACTTTGTCTGGATATGAATGGATGAAACCAGAAATATCTGCTTGTGTTTTGGCCAACTCAATCTGAAATATTGAGTAAGACTCTGTGTTTGTGCTTTCTGGATATTATTGATGGACTTTATTGTTTTGAATGTTTTTATCAGGTAACATTTAATTTTGTGCTGGGAAACACTAGTTGGTTCCACATGGAGACACCAGCTCTACACATTCGTATTTTCTAGGGAGAAAGCTAGAGGAACTGCGGCAAAATAACATGATATTTCTGTTTGTATGCATGACATTTTATGCACTTGCCTAACAAAAAAACTTTTCTTTTCTCCAAAACAATTTTTACTGTGATTTTCTCGGTCCATTACATATGAATTCCACACCACTTTGTCCGGATATGCCTAGATGAAACCAGAAATATCCAGTTGTGTTTTGGCTAACTCAATCCCAGAAATTGCTTCAGGCTCTGTGTATGTGATTTCTGGATATTATCGATGTACTTTATTGTTTTGAATATTTTTATCAGGGAACATTTAATTTTCCACCATAGAAAAACTAATTAATACACCATGGAGAAACCAGCTGTACACATTCGTATTTTCTAGGGAGAAAGCTAGAGGAACTGTGGCAAACAAACATGATATTTGTTTGTATACATGACATTTTATGCACTTGCCTAATGAAAAGACTTTGCTTTTATTCAAAACCATTTTTATTGTGATTTTCTCAGTCTGTTGCATACAAATTCCAAACCACTGTCCGGATATGACTGGATGAAACCAGAAATATCCGGTCTTGTTTTGGCTAACTCAATCCCAGATATTGCTACAGCCTCGGTGTTTGGGTTTTCTGGATATTATCAACAGGCTTTATGATTTTGAATGTTTTTTATCAGAGAATATTTAATTTTGTGCTGGGAAAACTAATTGGTTCCACATGGAGACACCAGCTCTACACATTCATATTTTCTAGGGAGAAAGCTAGAGGAACTGCGGCAAACAAGCATGATATTTCTGTTTCTATACATTTCGTTTTATGCGCTTGCCTAAAGAAAAGACTTTGCTTTACTCCAAAACCATTTTTACTGCGATTTTCTCGGTCCATTGCATACGAATTCCACACCACTTTGTCCGGATATGACTTAATGAAAGGAGAAATATCCAATCCGAAATATTGTGAAAGCCTCTGTGTTTGTGTTTTCCGGATATTATCAACGGACTTTTTCTTTTGAATGTTTTTTATCAGGGAATATTTAATTTTGTGCTAGGAAACACTAATTCGTTCCACATGGAGACACCAGCTCTACACATTCGTATTTTCTAGGCAGAAAGCTAGAGGACGTGCGGCAAACAAACATATTATTTCTGTTTGTATACATGACATTTTGTGCACTTGCCTAACAAAAAGACTTTGCTTTCCTGCAAAACCATTTTTACTGTGATTTTCTCGGTCCATTGCATATGAATTCCACACCACTTTGTCTGGATATGACTGGATGAAACCAGGAATATCCGGTTGTGTTTTGGCTAACTGAATCCTAGATATTGCTACAGCCTATGCGTTTGTGTTTTCCGGATATTATCAACGGGTTTTATGCTTTTGAATGTTTTTTATCAGAGAATATTTAATTTTGTGCTGGGAAACACTATTTGGTTCCACAAGGAGACAGCAGCTCTACACATTCGTATTTTCTAGGGAGAAAGCTAGAAGAACTGTGGCCAACAAACATGATATTTCTGTTTCAATAGATGACATTTTATGCACTTGCCTAGCGAAAATACTTTTCTTTTCTCCAAAACAATTTTACTGTGATTTTTCGGTCCATTGTATACAAATTCCCCTCCACTTTTTTAGATATGACTGGATGAAAACCGAAATACCCGGTTGCGTTTTGGCTAACTCAATTCGAAATATTGTGAAAGCCTCTGAGTTTTTGTTTTCCAGATATAATGAATGGACTTTTTCCTTTGAATGTTTTTTTTTTATCAGGGAACATTTAATTTTGTGCTGGAAACACTAGTTGACTCCACATGGAGACACCAGCTCTAACCATTCATATTTTCTAGGGAGAAAGCTAGAGGAACTGCCGCAAACAAACATGATATTTCTGTTCGTAGAGATTACATTTTATGCACTTGCCTAAACAAAGGACTTTGCTTTTTTCCAAAACCATTTTTACTTTGATTTTCTTGGTCCATTCCATACGAATTCCACACTACTTTGTCTGGATATGACTGGATGAATCCAGCAATATCAAGTTCTTTTTTGGCTAACTCAATCTGTAATATTGTGAAAGCCTCTGTGTTACTGTTTTCTGGATATTATCGATGGACTTTATTCTTTTGAGTGTTTTTATCCAGGAAAAGTTAATTTTGTGCTGGGACATACTAATTGGTTCGACCTGGAGACACCAGCTCTACACATTCGTATTTTCTAGGGAGAAAGTTAGAGTTACTGCTCAAACAAACATGATATTTCTGTTTGCATAGATGACTTTTTATGCACTTGCTTAAGGAAAAAACTTTGCTTTTCTTGAAAACAATTTTTTCTCTGATTTTGTTGGTCCATTGCATACAAATTCCACACCACTTTTTCCGGATATGACTGGATGGAACCAGAAATATCCGGTTGTGTTTAGGCTAACTCAATTCCAGATATTGCTACAAACTCTGTGTTTGTGTTTTCTGGATATTATCGATGGACTTTATTATTTTGAATGAGTTTATCAGGGAATATTTAATTTTGTACCATGTAAACACTAATTAGTTCCACATGGGGACACCATCTATACACATTCCTATTTTCTAGGGAGAAAGCTAGAGGAACTGGGACAAACAATGTGTTTCTGTTTCTATATATGCCATTTTATGCAATTGCCTAAAGAAAAGACTTTGCTTTTCTCCAAAACCATTTTTACTGTGATTTTATCGGTCCATTGCATATGAATTCCACACCACTTTTCTGAATATGACTGGATGAAAACCGAAATACCAAGTTGTGTTTTGGCTAACTCAATCCGAAATATGTTGAAAGCCTCTGTGTTTCTGTTTTCTGCATATTACCGATGGACTTTTTTGTTTTGAATGTTTTTATCAGGGAACATTTAATTTTGTTCTGGGAAGCAGTAATTGGTTCCACATGGAGAGACCAGCTCTACACATTCGTATTTTCTAGTGAGAAAGCTAGATTAACTGCGGCAAACTAACATGATATTTCTGTTTGTATACATGACATTTTATGCACTTGCCTAAGGAAAAGACTTTGCTTTTCTCCAAAACCATTTTAACTGTGATTTTCTCCTTCCATTGCATAAGAATTCCACACCACTTTGACAGGAAATGCCTGGATGAAATCAGAAATATCTGGTTGTGTTTTGGCTAACTCAATCCCAGATATTGCTACAGCCTCTGTGTTTGTGTTTCCTGGATATTATCAATGGATATTTATTGTTTTGAATGTTTTTATCAGGGAACATTTAATTTTGTCCCGTAGAAACACTAATTGGTTCCACAAGAAGACACCAGCTCTACACATTCGTATTTTCTAGGGAGACAGCTAGAGGAACTGCGGCAAACAAACATGATATTTCTGTTTGTATAGATGACATTTTATGCTCTGTCCGAAGGAAAAGACTTTGCTTTTCTCCAAAACCGTTTTTACACAGTTTTTCTCGATCCATTTCATACGAATTCCACATACTTTGTCCGGATTTGCCTGGATGAAACCAGAAATATCTTGTTGTGTTTTGGCTAACTCAATCCCAGATATTGCTACATCCTGTTTGTTTGTGTTTTCTGTATATTATCAACGGGCTTCATTGTTTTGAATGTTTTTATCAGGGAACATTTAATTTTGTACCGTAGAAACACTAATTGGTTTCACATGGAGACACGACTCTACACATTCATATTTTCTAGGGATAAAGCTAGAGGAACTGCGGCAAACATACGTGATATTTCTGTTTGAATAGATGACATTTTATGCACTTGCCTAACGAAATGACTTAGCTTTTCTGCAAAACAATTTTCACGATGATTTTAACCGTCCATTGCATACGAATTCCACAGCACTTTGTCCGGATATGACTGCATGAAACCAGAAATATCTTGTTGTGTTTTGGGTAACATTTAATTTTGTTCCGTTGAAACACTAAATAATTCACCATGGAGAAACAAGCTCTACACTTTCGTATTTTCTAGGGAGAAAGCTAGAGGAACTGTGGCAAAGAAACATGATATTACTGTTTGTATACATGACATTTTATATACTTGCCTAACGAAAAGACTTTGCTTTTTTTCAAAAGCATTTTTACTGTGATTTTCTGGGTCCATTGCATACGAATTCCACACTACTTTGTCCGGATATGACTGCATGCGACCAGAAATATCCGGTTGTGTTTTGGCTAACTCAATCCCAGATATTGCTACAGCCACTGTGTTTGTGTTTTCTGGATATTATTAACGGACTTTATGGTTTTGAATGTTTTTTCTCAGGGAACATTTAATTTTCTGCTGGAAACACTATTTGACTCCACATGGAGACAGCAGCTCTATACATTCGTATTTTCTAGGGAGAAAGCAAGAGGAACTGCGGCAAACAAACATGATATGTCTGTTTGAATAGATGAAAATTTATACACTTGCATAAAAAAAGAGTTTGCTTTTCTAGAAAACCATTTTTACTGTGATTTTTTTGGTCCATTGCATACGAATTCTACCCCAATTTGCCTAGAAATAACTGGATGAAACCAGAAATATCCGGTTGTGTTTTGGCTAACTCAATCCCAGATATTGCCACAGCCTCTTTGTTTGTGATTTCCGGATATTATCAACGGACTTTGTTGTTTTGAATACTTTTTAGCAGAGAACATTTAATGTTGTGCTTGGATACACTAATTGATTCCACATGGAGACACCAGCTCTACACATTCGTATTTTCTAGGGAGAAAGCTAGAGGAAATGCGGCAAAAAACAAGATATTTCTGTTTGTATACATGACATTTTATGCACTTGCCTAACGAAAAATTATGCTTTTCTGCAGAACAATTTTTAATGTGATTTGCTCAGTCCATTGCATACTAATTCCATACCACTTATTCTGGATATGATTGGAGGAAACCAGAAATATCCGGTTGTGTTTTGGCTAACTCAACCCCAGATATTGCTACAGGCTCTGTGTTTGTGTTTTCTGGATATTTTCAATGGACTTTATTGTTTTGAATGTTTTTCATCAGGGAACATTTTATTTTGTGCTGGGAAACACTAATTGGTTCCAAATGGAGACACCAGCTATACACATTCACATTTTCTAGGGAGAAAGCTGGAGGAACTGTGGCAAACAAACGTGGTATTTCTGTTTGTATAGATGACATTTTATGAACTTGCCTAACGAATAGATTTTTTTTTCTCCAAAACCATTTTAACTGTGATTTTCTCGGTCCATTGCATACGAATTCCACACATTTTGTGCAGATATTTTTAGAGCCTCCGTGTTTGCGTTTTCTGGACATTATCAACGAACTTTACTGTTTTGAATGCTTTTTATCAGGGAACTTTTAATTTTGTGCTGGGTTACACTAATTGGTTGTACATGGAGACACCAGCTCTACACATTCGTATTTTCTAGGGAGAAAGCTAGAGGAACTGCGGCAAACAAACCTGACATTTCTCATTGTATTGATGACATTATATGCACTGGCTGAAGGAAAAGACTTTGCTTTTCTCCAAAACCATTTTTACTGAGATTTTCTTAGTCCATTGCATATGAATTCCACACCACTTTGTCCGGATATACCTGGATGAAAATAGAAATATCTGGTTGTGTTTTGGCTAACTCAATGCCAGATATTGCTACAGCCTGTGTGTTTGTGTATTCTGGATATTATCGATGGACTTTATTGTTTTGAATGTTTTTTATCAGGGAACATTTAATTTTGTGCTAGGAAACACTCATTCACTCCACATGGAGACACCAGCTCTACACATTCGTATTTTCTAGGAAGAAAGGGAGAGGAACTGCGGCAAACAAACATGATATTTCTGTTTCTATAGATGACATTTTATGCACTGGCCGAAGGAAAAGACTTTGCCTTCCTCCAAAACCATTTTTCCTGTGATTTTCTCGGTTCATTTCATACGAATTCCATACCACGTTATCCGGATATACCTGGATGAAAACAGAAATATCCGGTAGTGTTTTGGCTAACTCAATCCCAGTTATTACTACAGCCTCTGTGTTTGTGTTTTCCAGATATTATCTTTTTTTTTAATTTTTTAATTTTTTTATTTTTTTGACAGGCAGATGAACAGTGAGAGAGAAACAGAGCGAAAGGTCTTCCTTTTGCCGTTGGTTCACCCTCCAATGGCCACTGCCATAGTGCTTTTCGGCTGGCTCACCGCGCTGATCTGATGGCAGTAGCCAGGTGCTTACCCTGTTCTCCCATGGGGTGCAGGGCCCATTGACTTGGGCCATCCTCCACTGCACTCCCTGGCCACAGCAGAGAGCTGGCCTGGAAGAGGGGCAACCGGGACAAGATCGGTGCCACGACCGGGACTAGAACCCGGTGTACCAGCACCGATAGGCGGAGGATTAGCCTAGAGAGACGAGGCAATGGCCACGGATATTATCAACGGACTTTATTGTTTTGAATGTTTTTTATCAGGGAACATTGAATTTTGTGCTGGGAAACACTAATTGGTTCCACATGGAGACACCAGCTCTACACATTCGTATTTTCTAGGGAGAAAGCTAGAGGAACTGCGGCAAACAAACATGATATTTCTGTTTTTATACATGACATTTTATGCACTGGCCGAAGGAAAAGACTTTGATTTTCTCCATAAACATTTTTACTGTGACTTTTTCGGTCCATTGCATACGAATTCCACCCCAGTTTTTCCGGATATGACTGGATGAAACCAGAAATATCCGGTTGTGTTTTGGCTAACTCAATCCCAGATATTGCTACAGGCTCTTGTTTGTGCTTTCCAGATATTATCAACGGACTTTATGGTTTTGCATGTTTTTTATCAGGAAACATTTAATTTTGTGCTGGGAAACACTAATTGGTTCCACATGGAGACACAAGCTCTACACATTTGTATTTTCTAGGGAGAAAGCTAGAGGACCTGCGTCAAACAAACATGATATGTCTGTTTGTATACTTGACATTTTATGCACTGGCCGAAGGAAAAGACTTTGCTTTTCTCCAAAACCATTTTTACTGTGATTTTCTCAGTCCATTACATACAAATTCCACCCCACTTTGTCCGGATATGACTACATGCAACCAGAAATATCTGGTTGAGTTTTGGCTTACTATATCCCAGATATTGCTACATCCTCAGTGTCTGTGCTTTGTGAATATTATTGATGGATTTTATTGTTTTGAATGTTTTTTATCAGGGAACATTTAATTTTGTGCTGGGAAACACTAATTGGTTCCACATGGAGACACCAGCTCTACACATCCATATTTTCTAGGGAGAAAGCTAGAGGAACTGCGGCAAACAAACATGACATTTCTGTTTGTATAGATGACATTTTATGCACTTGCCTAACGAAAAGACTTTGCTTTTCTCCAAAACCATCTTTACTGTGATTTTCTGGGTCCATTACATACGAATTTCACCCCACATTTTCCTGATGACTTCATGCAACCAGCAATATCCGGCTGTATTTTGGCTTACTACATCCCAGATATCGCTACAGTTTCTGTGTTTGTGTTTTCTGGATATTTTCGATAGATTTTATGGTTTTCAATGTTTTTATCAGCGAACATTTAATTTTGTACAATAGAAACCCTAATTGGTTTCACATGGAGTCACCAGCTCTACACATTCGTATTTTCTCGGGAGAAAGCTAGAGGAACTGAGGTAAACAAACATGATATTTCTGTTTGTATAGATGACATTTTATGCACTTGCCTAAAGAAAAAACTTTGCTTTTCTCTAAAACCATTTTTATTGTGATTTTCTGGGTCCATTGCATTCGAATTCCACCCCATTTTGTGCAGATACGACTGGAAGAAACCAAAAATATCCGGTCGTGTTTTGGCTTACTATATCCCAGATATTGCTACAGCCTCTGTGTTTGTGTTTTCTGGATATTATCGATGGATTTAATTTTTTTGAATGTTTTTATCAGGGAACATTTAATTTTGTACCCTAGAAACACTAATTGGTTCCACATGGAGACACCAGTCTACACATTTGTATGTTCTCGGGAGAAAGATAGAGGAACTGCAGCAAACAAACATGATATTTCTGTTTGTATACATGACATTTTACACTTTGCAGAAAGGAAAAGACTGCTTTTCTTCAAAACCATTATTCCTCTGATTTTCCCAGTCCATTGCATACGAATTCCAACCCACTTTGTCCAGTTATGACTGGATGAAACCAGAAATATCCAGTTGTGTTTTGGCTAACTCAATCCCAGATATTGTGAAAGCCTCTGTGTTTGTGTTTTCTGGATATTATCGACGGACTTTATTGTTTTGAATGTTTTTATCAGGGAACATTTAATTTTGTACGGTAGAAACACTAATTGGTTCCACATGGAGACACCAGCTCTACACATTGGTAGGTTCTAGGGAGAAAGCTAGAGGAACTGCGGAAAACAAACCTGATATTTCTGTTTGTATACATGACATTTTATGCCCGGGCCAAAGGAAAAGACTTTGCTTTTCTCCAAAACCATTTTTACTGTGATTTTCTCGGTCCATTGCATCCGAATTCCACACCACTTTGTCCGGATATGCCTGGATGAAAACAGAAATCTCCGGTTCTGTTTTGACTAACTATATCCCAGATATGGCTACAGCCTCAGTGTTTGTGTTTTCTGGATATTAGCAATTGATTTATGGTTTTGAATGTTTTGTTTCAGGGTATATTTAATATTGTGCTGGGACACACTAATTGGTTCCACATGGAGGCACAAGCTCTACATATTCGTATTTTCAAGGGAGAAAGCTAGAGGAACTGCGGCAAACAAACATGGTATTTCTGTTTCTAGAGATGACATTTTATGCACTGGCCAAAGGAAAAGACGTTGCTTTTCTCCAAAACCATATTTACTGTGATTTTCTCGGTCTATTACATACGAATTCCACCCCACTTTGTGCGGATATGACTGGATGTAACCAGAAATATCCGGTTGTGTTTTGGCTAACTATATCCCAGATATGGCTACAGCCTCAGTGTTTCTGTTTTCTGGATATTATCAATGGACTTTATTGTTTTGAATGTTTTTATCAGGGAACATTTAATTTTGTACCATAAAAACAGTAATTGGTTCCACATGGAGACACCAGCTCTACAGATTCGTAGTTTCTAGGGAGAAAGCTAGAGGAACTGCGGCAAACAAACATGATATTTCTGTTTGTATACATGACATTTTATGCACTTGCCTAAAAAAAGAATTTGCTTTTCCCCAAAACCATGTTTACTGCGATTTTTTCGGTCCATTGCATATGAATTCCACCAAACTTAGTCCGGATATGACTGGATGAAACCAGAAATATCCGGTTGTGTTTTGCCTAACTAAATCCGAAATCTTGTGAAAGCATCTGTGTTTGTGTTTTCTGGATATTATCAACGGGCTTTATTATTTTGAATGTTTTTATCAGGGAACCTTTAATTTTGTACCATAGAAACACTAATTGGTTCCACATGGAGACACCAGCTCTACACATTTGTATTTTCTAGGGAGAAAGCTAGAGGGACTTTGGCAAACAAACATGATATTTCTGTTTGAATAGGTGACATTGTATGCACTTGCCTAACGAAAAGACTTTGCTTTTCTCCAAAACCATTTTAACTGTGATTTTCTCGGTCCATTTCATATGAATTCCACCAAACTATGTCCAGCTATGACTGGATGAAACCAGAAATATCCGGTTGTGTTTTGGCTAACTCAATCCCAGATATTGCTACAGCCTCTGTGTTTGTGTTTCCTGGATATTATCAGTGGACTTTATTGTTTTGAATGTTTCTATCAGGTAACATTTAATTTTGTACTGTAGAAACACTAATTGGTTCCACATGGAGACACCAGCTCTGCACATTTACATTTTCTAGGGAGGAAGCTAGAGGAACTGCGGCAAACAAACATGATATTTTTGTTTGTATAGATGACATATTATGCACTTGCCTAATGAAAAGACTTTGCTATTCTCCAAAACCATTTTTACTGTGATTTTCTCAGTCCATTGCATACGAATTCCACATCACTTTGTCCAGATATGACTGGATGAAACCAAAAATATCCGGATGTGTTTTGGCTATCTCAATCTGAAATATTGAGAAAGCATCTGTGTTTGTGATATCCGGATATTATCGATGGACTTTATTGTTTTGAATATTATTATCAGGGAACATTTAATTTAGAACCGTAGAAACACAAAATAATTCACCATGGAGAAACAAGCTGTACACATTTGTATTTTCTGGGAGAAAGCCAGTGGAATTGCGGCAAACAAACATGATATTTCTGTTTCTATAGATGACATTTTATGCACTTGCCTACAGAAAGGACTTTGCTTTTCTCCAGAATTATTTTTACTGTGATTTTCTCGGTCCATTGCATACGAATTCCACACCACTTTGTCCGGATATGACTGGATGAAACCAGAAATATCCGGTTGTGTTTTGGCTAACACAATCCCAGATGTTGTGAAAGCCTCTGTGTTCGTGATTTCCGGATATTATCAACGGACTTTATGGTTTTGAATGTTTTTATCAGGGAATCTTTAATTTTCTACCGTAGAAACACTAATTGGTTCCACATGGAGACACCAGCTCTGAACATTTACATTTTCTAGGGAGGAAGCTAGAGGAACTGCGGCAAACAAACATGATAGTTCTGTTTGTATACATGACATTTTATGCACTTTCCTAATGAGAAGACTTTGCTTTTCTCTAAAACCATTTTTACTGTGATTTTCTCGGTCCATTGTATCCAAATTCCACCAAACTTTGTCCGGATATGACTGGATGAAACTAGAAATATCCGGCTGTGTTTTGGCTAACTCAATCCCAGGTATTGCTACAGCCACTGTGTTTGTGTTTTCCGGATATTATGAATGGACTTTATTGTTTTGAATGTTTTTATCAGGGAACATTTAATTTTGTACTTGGAAACACTAATTGGTTCCACATGGAGACACCAGCTCTACACTTTTGTATTTTCTAGGGAGAAAGCTAGAGGAACTGCGGAAAACAAACATGATATTTCTGTTTGTGTAGATGACATTTTATGCACTTGCCTAATGAAAAGAATTTGCTTTTCTCTAAAACCATTTTTACTGTGATTTTCTCGGTCCATTGCATATGATTTCCACCAAACTTTGTCCGGATATGACTGGATGAAACCAGAAATATCCAGTTGTGTTTTGGCTAACTCAATCCCATATATTGTGAAAGCCTCTGTGTTTGTGTTTTCTGGATATTATCAATGGACTTTACGGTTTTTCATGTTTTTTATCAGGGACCATTTAAATTTGTGCTGGTGAACACTAGTTGGTTCCACATGGAGACACCAGCTCAACACATTCGTATATTCTAGGTAGAAACCTAGAGGAACTGCGGCAAACAAACATGGTATTTCTGTTTGAATAGATGACATTTTATGCACTTGCCTAATGAAAAGACTTTGCTTTTCTCTAAAACCATTTTTACTGTGAGTTTCTCGGTCCATTGCATCCAAATTCAACCAAATTTTTCCGGATATGACTGCATGCAACAAGAAATATCCGGTTGTGTTTTGGCTAACTCAATCCCAGATATTGCTACAGCCACTGTGTTTGTGTTTTCCGGATAATATGAATGGACTTTATTTTTTTGAATGTTTTTATCAGGGAACATTTAATTTTGTACTTGGAAACACTAATTGGTTCCACATGGAGACACCAGCTCTACACTTTTGTATTTTCTAGGGAGAATGCTAGAGGAACTGTGGCAAACAAACATGATATTTCTGTTTGTATTCATGACATTTTATGCACTTGACGAAGGAAAAGACATTGCGTTCCTTCAAAAAAATTATTATTGTGATTTTCTTGGTCCATTTCATGCGAATTCCACACCACTTTGTCCATATATTACTGGATGAAACCAGAAATATCCGGTTGTGTTTTGGCTGACTCAATCCCAGATATTGCTACAGCCTCTGTGTTTGTGTTTTCCAGATATTATCTACAGACCTTATTGTTTTGAATGTTTTTTATCAGGGAACATTTAATTTTGTGCTGGAAATACTAGTTGACTCCACATGGAGACACCAGCTCTACACATTCGTATTTTCTAGGGAGAACGCTAGAAGAACTGCGGCAAACACACATGATATTTCTGTTTCAATAGATGACATTTTATGCACTTGCCTAACGAAAAGACCTTGCTTTTCTCCAAAACCGTTTTTACTGTGGTTTTCTTGGACCATTGCATACGAATTCCACAACACTTTCTCTGGGTATGACTGGATGAAACCAGAAATATTCAGTTTTGTTTTGGCTAACCTAATCTGAAATATTTTGAAAGCCTGTGTGTTTGTTTTTTCCGGATTTTATCATTGGACTTTTTCTTTTGAATGTTTATTTTATCAGGGACTATTTAATTTTGTGCTGGGAAAACTAGTTCACCCCACTTGGAGACACCAGCTCTGCACATTTGTATTTTCTACTGAAAAAGCTAGAGGAACTGCGGCAAACAAACATGATAGTTCTGTTTGTATACATGACATTTTATGCACTTTCCTAACGAAAAGACTTGCTTTTCTCCACAACCATTTGTACTGTGATTTTCTCGGTCCATTGCATACGAATTTCACACCACTTTGTCCGGATATGCCTGGATGAAAACAGAAATATCCGGTTGTGTTTTGCCTAACTAAATCCCAGAATTTGCTACAGCCTCTGTGTTTGTGTTTCCTGGATATTACCATTGGACTTTATTGTTTGAATGTTTTTATCAGGGAACATTTAATTTTGTACCATAGAAACATTAATTGGTTCCACATGGAGACACCAGGTCTACAAATTCACATTTTCCAGGGAGAAAGCTAGAGGAACTGCGGCAAACAATCATGATATTTCTGTTTGTATACATGGCATTTTATGCACTTGCCTAAAAAAAGAATTTGCTTTTCCCCAAAACCATGTTTACTGTGATTTTTTTGGTCCATTGCATATGAATTCCACCAAACTTTGTGCTGATATGACTGGATGAAACCAGAAATATCCGGTTGTGTTTTGTCTAACTAAATCCGAAATATTGTGAAAGCATCTGTGTTTGTGTTTTCTGGATATTATCAACGGGCTTTATTGTTTTGAATGTTTTTATCAGGGAACCTTTAATTTTGTATCATAGAAACACTAATTGGTTCCACATGGAGACACCAGCTCTAACAATCGTATTTTCTAGTGAGAAAGCTAGAGGAACTGCGGCACACAAACATGATATTTCTGTTTGTGTAGATGACATTTTATGCACTTGCCTAAGGAAAAGACTTTGCTTTTCTCCAAAACCATTTTCACTATGATTTTCTGAGTCCATTTCATATGAATTCCACCAAACTATGTCCGGATATGACTGGATGATACCAGAAATATCCGGTTGTGTTTTGGCTAACTTAATCCCAGATATTGCTACAGCCTCTGTGTTTGTGTTTTCTGGATATTCTCAATGGACTTTATTGTTTTGAATGTTTTTATCTGGGAACATTTAATTTTGTCCGGTAGAAACATTGATTGGTTCCACATGGAGAAACCAGCTCTACACATTCGTATTTTCTAGGGAGAAAGCTAGAGGGACTTTGGCAAACAAACATGATATTTCTGTTTGAATAGGTGACATTGTATGCACTTGCCTAATGAAAAGACTTTGCTTTTCCCCAAAACCATTTATACTGTTATTTTTTCGGTTCATTGCATACGAATTCCACCCCAATTTGTCCAGCTATGACTGGATGAAACCAGAAATATCCGGTTGTGTTTTGGCTAACTCAATCCCAGATATTGCTACAGCGTCTGTGTTTGTGTTTTTTGGATATTATCAATGGACTTTATTGTTTTGAATGTTTCTATCAGGGAACATTTAATTTTGTACTGTAGAAACACTAATTGGTTCCACATGGAGACACCAGCTCTGCACATTTACATTTTCTAGGGAGGAAGCTAGAGGAACTGCGGCAAACAAACATGATATTTTTGTTTGTATAGATGACATATTATGCACTTGCCTAATGAAAAGACTTTGCTATTCTCCAAAACCATTTTTACTGTGATTTTCTCCGCCCATTGCATACGAATTCCACATCACTTTGTCCAGATATGACTGGATGAAACCAAAAATATCCGGATGTGTTTTGGCTATCTCAATCTGAAATATTGAGAAAGCATCTGTGTTTGTGATATCCGGATATTATCGATGGACTTTATTGTTTTGAATATTATTATCAGGGAACATTTAATTTAGAACCGTAGAAACACAAAATAATTCACCATGGAGAAACAAGCTGTACACATTCGTATTTTCTGGGAGAAAGCCAGTGGAATTGCGGCAAACAAACATGATATTTCTGTTTCTATAGATGACATTTTATGCACTTGCCTACAGAAAGGACTTTGCTTTTCTCCAGAATTATTTTTACTGTGATTTTCTCGGTCCATTGCATACGAATTCCACACCACTTTGTCCGGATATGACTGGATGAAACCAGAAATATCCGGTTTTGTTTTGGCTAACACAATCCCAGATGTTGTGAAAGCCTCTGTGTTCGTGATTTCCGGATATTATCAACGGACTTTATGGTTTTGAATGTTTTTATCAGGGAACCTTTAATTTTGTACCGTAGAAACACTAATTGGTTCCACATGGAGACACCAGCTCTGAACATTTACATTTTCTAGGGAGGAAGCTAGAGGAACTGTGGCAAAGAAACATGATATTTCTGTTTTTATACATGACATTTTATGCACTTTCCTAATGAAAAGACTTTGCTTTTCCCTAAAACCATTTTTACGGTGATTTTCTCGGTCTATTGCATCCAAATTCCACCAAACTTTGTCCGGATATGACTGGATGAAACCAGAAATATCCGGTTGTGTTTTGGCTAACTCAATCTCAGGTATTGCTACAGCCACTGTGTTTGTGTTTTCCGGATATTATGAATGGACTTTATTGTTTTGAATGTTTTTATCAGGGAACATTTAATTTTGTACTTGGAAACACTAATTGGTTCCATATGGAGACACCAGCTCTACACTTTTGTATTTTCTAGGGAGAAAGCTAGAGGAACTGCGGCAAACAATCATGATATTTCTGTTTGTATACATGACATTTTATGCACTTGCCTAAAAAAAGAATTTGCTTTTCCCCAAAACCATTTTTACTGTGATTTTTTCGGTCCATTGCATATGAATTCCACCAAACTTTGTGCTGATATGACTGGATGAAACCAGAAATATCCAGTTGTGTTTTGGCTACATCAATCCGAAATATTGTGAAAGCCTCTGTGTTTGTGTTTTCTGGATATTATCAATGGACTTTATTGTTTTCAATGTTTTTATCAGGGAACCTTTAATTTTGTACCGTAGAAACACTAATTGGTTCCACACGGAGACACCAGCTCTAACAATCGTATTTTCTAGGGAGAAAGCTAGAGGAACTGCGGCACACAAACATGATATTTCTGTTTGTGTAGATGACATTTTATGCACTTGCCTAACGAAAAGACTTTGCTTTTCTCCAAAACCATTTTCACTATGATTTTCTGAGTCCATTTCATATGAATTCCACCAAACTATGTCCGGATATGACTGGATGATACCAGAAATATCCGGTTGTGCTTTGGCTAACTCAATCCCAGATATTGCTACAGCCTCTGTGTTTGTGTTTTCTGGATATTCTCAATGGACTTTATTGTTTTGAATGTTTTTATCCTGGAACATTTAATTTTGTCCGGTAGAAACACTGATTGGTTCCACATGGAGACACCAACTCTACACATTGGTATTTTCTAGGGAGAAAGCTAGAGGGACTTTGGCAAACTAACATGATATTTCAGTTGAATAGGTGACATTTTATGCACTTGCCTAATGGAAAGACTTTGCTTTTCCCCAAAACCATTTATACTGTTATTTTTTCGGTTCATTGCATACAAATTCCACCCCAATTTGTCCAGCTATGACTGGATAAACCAGAAATATCCGGTTGTGTTTTGGCTAACTCAATCCGAAACATTGTGAATTCCTATGTGTTTGTGTTTTCTGGTTATTATCGATGGACTTTGTTGTTTTGAAGTTTTTTACCAGGGAACATTTAATTTTGTACCGTGGAAACACTAATTAGTTGAAAATGGAGACACCAGCTCTACACATCGTATATTCTAGGGAGAAAGCTAGAGAAACTGCAGTAAACACGATATTTCTGTATGTATAGATGACATTTTATGCACTTGCCTAATGAAAAGACTTTGCATTTCTCGAAAAACATTTTTACTGTGATTTTCTGGGTCCATTGCATACAAATTCCAGCCCATTTTGTGCGGATATGACTGGATGATACCAGAAATATCCAGTTGTGTTATGGCTAACTCAATCCCAAATATTGCTACAGCCCCTGTGTTTGTGTTTTCAGGATATTATCGACAGACTTTATTGTTGTGAATTTTTTTTATCAGGAAACCTTGAATTTTGTACCGTAGAAACACTAATTGGTTCAACATGGAGACACCAGCTCTACACATTCGTATTTTCTAGGGAGAAAGCTAGAGGAACTGCGGCAAACAAACATGAACATGATATTTCTGTTTGTATAGATGACATTTCATGCACTTGCCTAATTAAATTACTTTGCCTTTCTCTAAAACCATATTTACTGTGATTTTTTTGGTCCATTGCATAAGAATTCCACCCCACTTTGTCTGGATATGACAAGATGAAACCAGAAATATCCGGTTGTGTTTTGGCTAACTATATCCCAAATATTGTGAGAGCCTCCGTGTTTGTGTTTTCTGGACATTATCAACGGACTTTACTGTTTTGAACGCTTTTTATCAGGGAACATTTAATTTTGTGCTGGGTAACACTAATTGGTTGTACATGGAGACACCAGCTCTACACAGTCGTATTTTCTAGGGAGAAAGCTCGAGGAACTGTGGCAAACAAACCTGACATTTCTCATTGTATAGATGACATATATGCACTGGCCGAAGAAAAGACTTTACTTTTCTCCAAAACCATTTTTACTGAGATTTTCTTAGTCCATTGCATATGAATTCCACACCACTTTGTCCGGATATACCTGGATGAAAACAGAAATATCTGGTTGTGTTTTGGCTAACTCAATGCCAGATATTGCTACAGCCTGTGTGTTTGTGTATTCTGGATATTATTGATGGACTTTATTGTTTTGAATGTTTTTTTATCAGGGAACATTTAATTTTGTGCTTGGAAACACTCGTTGACTCCACATGGAGACACCAGCTCTACACATTCATATTTTCTAGGAAGAAAGCTAGAGGAACTGCAGCAAACAAACCTGACATTTCTGTTTGTATAGATGACATTTTATGCACTTGCCTAACGAAAAGACTTAGCTTTTCTCCAAATCCATTTTTACTCTGAGTTTCTCAGTCCATGGCATGCGAATTCCACACCAATTTGTCCGGATATATCTGGATGAAAACAGAAATATGCGGTTGTGTTTTGGCTAACTCAATCAAAAATATTGTGAAAGCATCTGTGTTTGTGTTTTCTGGATTTTACCCATGGACTTTATTTTTTTGAATGTTTTTATCAGGGAACATTTAATTTTGTACCGTAGAAACACTAATTGGTTCACATGGAGACACCAGCTCTACACATTCGTATTTTCTAGGGAGAAAGCTAGAGGAAGTGCGGCAAACAGCATGATATTTCTGTTTGTGTAGAATACATTTTATGCACTTGCCTAATGAAAAGAATTTTTTTTTCTCCAAAACCATTTTTACTGTGATTTTCTCAGTCCATTGCATCCGAATTCCACACCACTTTGTCCGTATATGCCTGGATGAAACCAGAAATATCCGGTTCTGTTTTGGCTAAATATATACCAGATATGTCTACAGTGTCAGGGTTTGTGTTTTCTGGATATCATCAACAGACTTTATTGTTTTGAATTTTTTATCATGGAACATTTAATTTTGTACCATAGAAACACTAATTTGTTCACATGGAGACACCAGCTCTACACATTCCTATTTACTAGTGAGAAAGCTAGAGGAACTGCGGCAAACAAACTTGATATTTCTGTTTGTATACATGACATTTTATGCACTGGCCGAAGGAAATGACATTACTTTTCTCAAAAAAAATTCTTATTGTGATTTTCTCAGTCCAATGTATCCGAATTCCACACCACTTTGTCCGGATATGCCTGGATGAAAACACAATATCCGGTTCTCTTTTGGCAAACCTTATCCCAGATATGGCTACAGCCTCAGAGTTTGTGTTTTCTGGATATTATCAATGGACTTTATTGTTTTGAATGTTTTTTATCAAGGAGCATTTAACTCTGTGCTAGGAAACACTAGTTGATTCTACATGGAATCACCAGTACTACAAACCTGTATTTTGTACGGTGAAATCTAGAGGAACTGCAGCAAACAAATGTGCCATTTCTGTTTGTATAGATGACATTTTATGCACTTGCATAACAAAAAGACTTTGCTTTTCTCCAAAACCATTTTTGCTGAGATTTTCTCAGTCCATTGCATACGAATTCCACACCAGTTTGACCGGATATGCCTGGATGAAAACAGAAATATCTGTTCTGTTTTCGCTAACTCAATCTGAAACATTGTGAAAACCTCTGTGTTTGTGTTTTTTGGATATTATCGATGGACTTTATTGTTTTGAATGTTTTTATCAGGGAACATTTGATTTTGTACCATAGAAAAACTAATTCGTTCCACATGGAGACACCAGTCTAAACAATCCTATGTTCTAGGGAGGAAGCTTGAGGAACTACAGCAAACAAACATGATGTTTCTCTTTGTATAGATGATATTTTATGCAATTGCCGAAGGAAAAGACTTTGCTTTTCTCCAAAAGCATTTTTACTGAGATTTTCTCGGCCCATTGCATACCAACTCAATACCACTTTATCCAGATATGACTGGATGAAACCACAAATATCCGGTTGTATTTTTGGTAACTCAATCCCAGATATTGCTACTGCTTTTGTGTTTTTGTTTTCTGTATATTATTGAGGGACTTTATTGTTTTCAATGTTCTTTAGTTGGAAACATTTAATTTTGTGCTGGGAAACACTAAATGGTTCCACATGTAAACACCAGCTCTACACATTTGTGTTTTCAAGGGAAAAAGCTAGAGGAACTGCTGCAAACAAACATGATATTTCTGTTTGTATACATTACATATTATGCAGTTGCCTAAAGAAAAGACTTTGCTTTTCTCCAAAACCATTTTTACTCTGATTTTTTCGGTCCATTGCATACGAATTCCACACCACTTTGTTCGGATATGACGGGATGAAACTAGAAATATCCGGTTGTGTTTTGGTGACTAAATCCCAGATATTGCTACAGCCTCTGTATTGTGTTTTCCAGATATTATCGATGGACTTTATTGTTCTGAATGTTTTTATCAGGGAACATTTAATTTTGTACCGTACAAACACTAATTGGTTCAAAATGGAGACACAAGCTCTACGCATTTGTATTTTTTAGGGAGAAAGCTAGAGGAACTGCGGCAAACAAACATGATATTTCTGTTTGTATAGATGACATTTTATTCCCTTGCTGAAGGAAAGGACTTTGCTTTTCTCAAAACCATTTTTACTGTGATTTTCTCGGTCCATTGCATACGAATTCCACCAAATTCTGTCCGGATATAACTGGATGAAACCAGAAATATCCCGTTGTGTTTTCGGTAACTCAATCCGAAATATTGTGAAAGCCTCTAAGTTTGTGTTTTCTGGATATTACCAATGGACTTTATTGTTTAAATGTTTTTATCAGGGAACATTTAATTTAATACCATAAAAACACTAATTGGTTCCACGTGGAGACAACAGCTCTACACATTCTTATTTTCTAGGGAGAGAGCTAGAGGAACTGCGGCACACTATCATGATATTTCTGTTTGTATACATGCCATTTTATGCACTTGCCTAACGAAAAGACTTGCTTTTCTCCAAATCCATTTTACTGTGATTTTCTCGGTCCATTGCATACAAATTCCACACCACTTTGTCCTTATATGACTGGATGATACCAGAAATATCCGGTTGTGTTTGGCTAACTCAATACCAGATATTGCAACAGCATCTCTGTTTGTGTTTTGTGGATATTATCAATGGACTTTATTGTTTTGAACGTTTTTTATCAGGGAACATTTAATTTTGTTCTGGGAATCACTAATTGGTTCCACATGAAGACACCAGCTCTACACATTCGTATATTCTAGGGAGAAAGCTAGAGGAAATTCGGCAAACAAACATGATATTTCTGTTTTTATACATGACAGTTTATGCACTTGCCTAACGAAAAATCTTTGCTTTTCAACAAAACCATTTTTACTGTGATTTTCTCAATCCATTGCATACAAATTCCACACCACTTTGACCGGATATGCCTGCATGAAAACACAATTATCCTGTTGTAATTTGGCTAACTCAATCCGAAATATTGTGAAAGCCTCTGTGTTTGTGTTTTCTGGATATTATATATGGACTTTATTGTTTTGAATGTTTTTATCAGGGAACATTTAATTTTGTACCGTAGAAACACTAATTGGTTCAACATGGAGACAACAGCTCTAAACATTCGTATTTTCTACGGAGAAAGGTAGAGGAACTGCGGCAAAGAAACATGATATTTCTGTTTGTATACATGACATTTTATGCACTTCCCTAACGAAAAGACTTTGCTTCTCTACAAAACCATTTTTACTATGATTTTCTCAGTAAATTGCATATGAATTCCACACCACTTTGTCCGGATATGACTCGATGAAACCAGAAATATCCTGTTGTGTTTTGGCTAACTCAATGGGAAATATTGTGAAAGAATCTGTGTTTCTGTTTGATGGATATTATCAATGGACTTTATTGTTTTCAATGTTTTTATCAGGGAATATTTAATTTGTACCATAGAAACACTAATTGGTTTAACATAGAGACACCAGCTCTACACATTCGTATTTTCTAGGGAGAAAGCTAGAGGAACTGCAGCAAACAATCATGATATTTATGTTTGTATAGATGACAATTTTATGCACTTACCTAACGAAAAGACTTGCTTTTCTCCAAAACCATATTTACTGTGATTTTCTCGGTCCATTGCATACAAATTCCAGACAACTTTGTCCGTATATGACTGGATGAAACCAGAAATATCCAGTTGTGTTTTGGTTAACTCAATGCCATATATTGCTACAGCATATCTGTTTGTCTTTTTTGGATATTATCAATGGACTTTATTGTTTTGAATGTTTTTTATCAGGGAACATTTAATTTTGTTCTTGGAATCACTAACTGGTTCCACATGGAGACACCACCTGTACACATTCGTATTTTCAAGGCAGAAAGCTAGAGGAACTGCGGCAAATTAACATGGTATTTTCGTTTGTATAGATGACATTTTAAGCACTTGCCGAAGGAAATGACTTTGCTTTTCTCCAAAACCATTTTTGCTGTCATTTTCTTGGTCCATTGCATACGAATTCCACACGACTTTGTCAGGATATGAATGGATGAAACCATAAATATCCGGTTGTGTTTTGGCAAACTCAATCCGAAATATTGTGAAAACCTCTGTGTTTGTGTTTTCTGGAAATTTCCTATGGACTTTATTGTTTTGAATGTTTTTATCAGGGAACATTTAATTTTGTACCGTAGAAACACTAATTGGTTCCACATGGAGACACCAGCTCTACACATTCGTATTTTTTAGGGAGAAAGCTAGAGGAACTGCAGCAAAGAACCATGATATTTCTGTTTGTATACATGACATTTTATGCACTTCCCTAACAAAAAGACTTTGCTTCTCTCCAAAACCATTTTTACTGTGATTTTCTCAGTCCATTGCATACGAATTCCACACCACTTTGTCCGGATATGACTGAATGAAACCAGAAATATCCGGTTGTCTTTTGGCTACTCAATACCAGATATTGTGAAAGCCTCTGTGTTTGTGTTTTCCGGATATTATTGATGGACTTTATTGTTTTGAATGTTCTTTAGCTGGGAACATTTAATTTTGTTCTGTGAAACAATAATTGGTTCCACATGGAAACACCAGCTCTACAGATTTGTGTTTTCAAGGGAGAAAGCTAGAGGAACTACGGCACACAAACATGATATTTCTGTTTGTATACGTGGCATTTTATGCACATGCCTAACGAAAAACTTTGCTTTTCTCCAAACCATTTTTACTGTGATTTTCTCTTTCCATTGCATACGAATTCGACCAAACTTTGTCTGGATATGATTGGATGAAACCAGAAATATCCGGTTGTGTTTTGGCTAACTCAATCCCATTATATTGTGAAAGCCTCTGTGTTTGTGTTTTCCAGATATTATCAACGGACCTATGGTTTTGCATGTTTTTTATCAGGGAACATTTAATTTTCTGCTGGGAAACACTAATTGGTTCCACATGGAGACACCAGCTCTACACATTCGTATTTTCTAGGGAGAAAGCTAGAGGAACTGTGGCAAACCAATATGAGATTTCTGTTTGTATAGATGATATTTTATGCACTTGCGAAGGAAAAGACTTTTTGATTTTCTCCAAAACAATATTCCTGTATTTTCTCCATCCATTACATACGAATTCCTCCCCACATTGTCCGGTTATGACTGCATGCAACCAGAAATATCCGGTTGTGTTTTGGCTAACCCAATCCCAGGTATTTCTACAGCCTCTTTGTTTGTGTTTCCTGGATATTATCAACGGACTTTATTGTTTTGATTGTTTTTATCAGGGAACATTTCATTTTGTACCATAGAAACACTAATAGTTTCAACATGGAGACATCAGTTTGCACATTCATATGTTCTAGTGAGAAAGCTAGAGGAACTGCGGCAAACAAACATGATATTTCTGTTCGTATACATGACATTTTATAAACTGGACGAAGGAAAAGACTTTGCTTTTCTCGAAAACCATTTTTACTGTGATTTTCTCGGTCCATTGCATATGAATTCCACCCCACTTTGTCCGGATATGCCTGGATGAAACCAGAAATATCCGGTTGTGTTTTGGCTAACTCAATCCCAGATATTGTGAAAGACTCTGTGTTTGTGTTTTCCAGATATTATAAATGGAATTTATGTTTTTGCATGTTTTTTATCAGGGAACATTTCATTTTGTGCTGGGAAACCCTTTGGTTCCACATGGAGACACCACCATTACACATTGGTATTATCTAGGGAGAAATCTAGTGGAACTGCAGCAAACAAACATGATATTTCTGTTTCTATAGATGATAGTTTATGCACTTTTCTAAATAAAATACTTTGCTTTTCTCCAAAACAATTTTTCCTGTGATTTTCTCGGTCCATTACATACGAATTCCACACAACTTTCTCCGGATATGACTGGATGAAACAAGAAATATCCTGTTATGTTTTGGATTACTATATTCCAGATATTGCTACAGCCGCAGTGTCTGTGTTTTCTGGAAATTATCCATTTATTTTATTTTTTGAATGTTATTTTATCAGGGAACATTTAATTTTTGCTGGGAATCACTAATTGGTTCCACATGGAGACACCAGTCTACACATTCGTATTTTCTAGGGAGAAAGCTAGAGGAACTGTGGAAAACAAACATGATATTTCTGTTTTCATACATGACATTTTATGCATTTGCGAAGGAAAAGACCTTTTGATTTCTCCAAAACCATATTTACTGTGATTTTCTCCGTCCATTGCATACGAATTCCACCCCAATTTGTCCGGTTATGACAGAATGCAACCAGAAATATCCCGTTGTGTTTTGGCTAACTCAATCCCAGCTATTGGTACAGCCTCTGTGTTTCTGTTTCCTGGATATTGTGGACAGACTTTATTGTTTTGAATATTTTTATCAGGAACCCTTTAATTTTGTAACGTACAAACACTAATTGGTTCCACATGAAGTCACCACTCTTCACATGCGGATGTTCTCGGGAGAAAGCTAGAGGAACTGCGGCAAACAAACATGGTATTTCTGTTTGAATAGATGATATTTTATGCACTTGCCTAACGAATAGACTTTGCTTTTTTTATAAAATCATTATTACTGTATTTTTCTTGGTCCATTGCATACAACTTCCAACCCAATTTGTCCGGATATGACAGCATGAAACCAGAAATATCCGGTTGTGTTTTGGCTAACTCAATCCCAGATATGCTGAAGCCTCTGTGTTTGTGTATTCTGGATATTATCAATGGAATTTATGGTTTTGAATGTTTTTATGAGGGAACATTTAATTTTGTACTGGGAAACACTAATTGGTTCCACATGGAGACACCAGCTCTACAAATTCATATTTTCTAGGAAGAAAGCTAAATGAACTGCGGAAAACAAACATGATATTTCTGTTTGAATAGATGATGACATTTTATGCACTTGCCTAAAGAAAAGACTTTGTTTTTCTCCAAAACCATTTTTACTGTGATTTTCTCGGTCCATTGCATACGAATTCCACACCACTTTGTCCAGATAGGACTGGATGACACCAGAAATATCCGGTTGTGTTTTGGCTAACTCAATGCCAGATAGTGCTACAGCCTCTGTGTTTGTGTTTCCTGGATTTTATGGACATACTTTATTGTTTTGAATGTTTTTATCAGGGAGCATTTACATTTGTACCGTAGAAACACTAATTGGTTCCACATGGAGACACTAGTCTACACATTCGTATTTTCTAGGGAGAAAGCTAGAGGAACTGCAGCAAACCAATATGAGATTTCTGTTTGTATAGATTGCACTTTATGCACTTGCCTAATGAAAAGACTTTGCTTTTCTCTAAAACCATTTTTACTGTGATTTTCTCGGACCATTGCATCCAAATCCACACCACTTTGTTCGGATATGACTGGATAAAACCAGAAATATCCGGTTGTGTTTTGGCTAACTCAATCCCAGATATTGTGAAAGCCTCTGTGTTAGTGTTTTCTGGATATTATCAATGGACTTTATGGTTTTGAATGTTTTTTATCAGGGAACATTTAATTTTGTACCGTAGAAACATTAATTGGTTCCACATGGAGACACCATTCTACAAATTCTTATGTTCTAGGCAGAAATCTAGCGGAACTGCGGCAAACAAACATGATATTTCTGTTTGTATAGATGACATTTTATGCACTGGCCAAAGGAAAAGACTTTGCTTTTCTCCAGAATTATTTTTACTGTGATCTTCTCGGTCCATTGCATACGAATTCCACACCACTTTGTCCGAATATGACTGGATGAAACCACAAAAATCCGGTTGTTTTTTGGCTAACTCAATCCCAGATATTGCTACAGCCTCAGTGTATCTGTTTTCCGGATATCATCAATGGACTTTATGGTTTTGAATGTTTTTTATCAGGGAACATTTAATTTTGTGCTGGGAAACACTAATTGGTTCCACATGGAGACAGCAGCTCTACATATTCGGATTTTCTAGGGAGGCATCTAGAGGAACTGTGGCAATCCAATATGAGATTTCTGTTTGTATAGATGATATTTTATGCACTTGCGAAGGAAAAGACTTTTTGATTTTCTCCAAAACCATTTTTCCTGTGATTTTCTCCGTCCATTACATACGAATTCCACCACACATTGTCCGGTTATGACTGCATGCAACCAGAAATATCCGGTTGTGTTTTGGCCAACCGAATCCCAGGTATTTCTACAGCATCTGTGTTTGTGTTTCCTGGATATTATGGACGGACTTTATGGTTTTGAATGTTTTTATCAGGGAACATTTAATTTTGTACCATAGAAACACTAATTGGTTCCACATGGAGACACCAGCTCTACACATTCGTATCTTCTAGGGAGAAAGCTAGAGGAACTGCGGCAAACAAACATGGTATTTCTTTTTGTATGGATGACATTTTATGCACTTGCCTAACGAAAAGATTTTGCTTTTCTCCAAAACCATTTTTACTGTGATTTTCTTGGTCCATTGCATATGAATTCCAACCAAATTTGTCCGGATATGATTGGATGAAACCAGAAATATCCGGTTGTGTTTTGGCTAACTCAATCCCAGATTGTGAATGCCTCTGTGTTTGTGTTTTCCGCATATTATCAACGGACTTTATGGTTTTGCATGTTTTTTATCAGTGAACATTTAATTTTGTACAATAGTAACACTTGCCTAAGGAAAAGACTTTGCTTTTCTCTAAAATCTTTTTTACTAAGATTTTCTTGGTCCATTGCATACGAATTCCAACCCACTTTGTCCGGATATGACTAGATGAAACCAGAAATATCCGGTTGTGTTTTCGCTAACTCAATCCCAGATATTGTGAAAGCCTCCTTGTTCGTGTTTTCTGGATATTATCAATGGACTTTATGGTTTTGAATGTTTTTTATCAGGGAACATTTAATTTTGTACTGTAGTAACACTAATTGGTTCCACATGGAGACAACAGTATACACATTCGTATGTTCTAGGGAGAAAGTTAGAGGAACTGCGGCAAACAAACATGATATTTCTGTTTGTATAGATGGCATTTTATGCACTTGCCTAAAGGAAAGACTTTGCTTTTCTCCAAACCATTTATACTGTGATTTCTCGGTCCATTACATACGAACACCACACCACTTTGTCCGGATATGACTGGATGAAAACAGAAATATCCAGATGTGTTTTGGCTTCCTATATCCCAGATATTGTGAAAGCCTCTGTGTTTTGTTTTCTGCATATTATTTATGGACTTTATTGTTTTCAATGTTTTTATCAGGGAACATTTAATTTTGTGCTGGGAAACACTAATTGGTTCCACATGGAGACACCAGCTCTACACATTCATATTTTCTAGGGAGAAAGCTAGAGGAACTGCGGCAAACAAACATGGTATTTCTGTTTGTATAGATGACATTTTATGCACTGGCGGAACGAAAAGTCATTGCTTTTCTCCAAAACAATTTTTACTGTGATTTTCTCGGTCCATTTCTTACGAATTCCAACCCACTTTGTCCAGAAATGACTGCATTCAACCGGAAATATCCTGTTGTGTTTTGGCTAACTCCGTCCCTGATATTGCTACAACCTCTGTGATTCTCTTTTCCGGATATTATCAACAGACTTTATGGTTTTGCATGTTTTTTTTTGCAGGGAACATTTAATTTTGTACAATAGAAATACTAATAGGTTCAACCTGGAGACACCAGCTCTACACCTTCATATGTTCTAGGGAGAAAGCTAGAGGAAATGCGGCAAACAAACATGATATTTCTGTTCGTATACATGACATTTTATACACTTGCCTAACGGAAAGCTTTGCTTTTTTCCAAAACCATTTTTACTGTGATTTTCTCGGTCCATTGCATACGAATTCCACCAAATTTTGTCCAGTTATGACTGGATGAAACCAGAAATATCCGGTTGTGTTTTGGCTAACTCAATCCCATATGTTGCTACAAATTTTGTGTTTGTTTTTTCAGATATTATCAACGGACTTTATGGTTTTGCATGTTTTTTATCAGGGAACATTTAATTTTTTGCTGGGAAACTCTAATTGGTTCCACATGGAGACACCAGCTCTACATATTCGTATTCTCTAGGCAGAAATCTAGAGGAACTGCGGCAAACAAACATGATATTTCTGTTTGTATAGATGGCATTTTATGCACTTGCCTAAAGGAAAGACTTTGCTTTTCTCCAAACCATTTATACTGTGATTTTCTCGGTCCATTACATACGAACAAAACACCACTTTGTCCGGATATGACTGGATGAAAACAGAAATATCCAGATGTGTTTTGGCTTCCTATATCCCAGATATTGTGAAAGCCTCTGTGTTTTGTTTTCTGCATATTATTTATGGACTTTATTGTTTTCAATGTTTTTATCAGGGAACATTTAATTTTGTGCTGGGAAACACTAATTGGTTCCACATGGAGACACCAGCTCTACACATTCATATTTTCTAGGGAGAAAGCTAGAGGAACTGCGGCAAACAAACATGATATTTCTGTTTGTATAGATGACATTTTATGCACTGGCGGAAGGAAAAGTCATTGCTAGTCTCCAAAACAATTTTTACTGTGATTTTCTCGGTCCATTTCTTACGAATTCCAACCCACTTTGTCAAGAAATGACTGCATTCAACCGGAAATATCCTGTTGTGTTTTGGCTAACTCAGTCCCTGATATTGCTACAACCTCTGTGATTCTCTTTTCCGGATATTATCAACAGACTTTATGGTTTTGCATGTTTTTTTTGCAGGGAACATTTAATTTTGTACAATAGAAATACTAATAGGTTCAACCTGGAGACACCAGCTCTACACATTCATATGTTCTAGGGAGAAAGCTAGAGGAAATGTGGCATACAAACATGATATTTTTGTTCGTATACATGACATTTTATACACTTGCCTAACGGAAAAACTTTGCTTTTTTCCAAAACCAATTTTACTGTGATTTTCTCGGTCCATTGCATACGAATTCCACCAAATTTTGTCCGGTTATGACTGGATGAAACCAGAAATATCCGGTTGTGTTTTGGCTAACTCAATCCCATAAGTTGCTACAAATTCTGTGTTTGTATTTTCAGATATTATCAACGGACTTTATGATTTTGCATGTTTTTTATCAGGGAACATTTAATTTTTTGCTGGGAAACTCTAATTGGTTCCACATGGAGACACCAGCTCTACATATTCGTATTCTCTAGGCAGAAATCTAGAGGAACTGCGGCAAACAAACATGATATTTCTGTTTGTATAGATGAAATTTTATGCACTTTCCTAAAGAAAAGACTTTGCTTTTCTCCAAAACAATTTTTCCTGTGATTTTCTCAGTCCATTACATACGAATTCCACACCTCTTTCTTCGTATATGACTGGAGGAAACCAGAAATATCCAGTTGCGTTTTGACTTCCTATATCCCAGATATTGCTACAGCCTCAGTGTCTGTGTTTACTGGATATATATGGATGGATTTTATTTTTTTGCATGTTTTTTATCAGTGAACATTATATTTTGTGCTGGGAAACACAAATTGGTTCCACATGGAGACACCAGCTCTACACATTCGTATTTTCCAGGGAGAAAGCTAGAGGAACTGTGGCAAACAAACACGATATTTCTGTTTGTATAGATGACATTTTATGCACTTGCCTAAACAAAAGATTTTGCTTTTCTCTAAAATCATAATTACTGTGATTTTCTCGGCCCATTGCATACGAATTCCACCCGAATTTTTCAGATATGACTGCATACAACCAGAATATCCGGTTGTGTTTTGTCTAACTCAATCACAGATATTCCTACTGCCTATGGGTTTGTGTTTTCTGGATATTATCAACGGACTTTATTGTTTTGAATGTTTTTATCAGGGAACATTTAATTTTGTACCATAGAAACACTAATAGTTTCAACATGGAGACATCAGTCTACACATTCATATGTTCTAGGGAGAAAGCTAGAGGAACTGCGGCAAACAAACATGATATTACTGTTTGTAGACACGACATTTTATGCACTGGCCGAAGGAAAAGACTTTGCTTTTCTCGAAAACCACTTTTACTGAGATTTTCTCTGTCCATTGCATAGGAATTCCACCCCACTTTGTCCGGATATGACTGGATGAAACCAAAAATATCCGGTTGTGTTTTTGGCTAACTCAATCCCAGATATTGTGAAAACCTCTGTGTTTGTGTTTTCCAGATATTATCAACGGAATTTATGTTTTTGAATGTTTTTTATCAGGGGACATTTAATTTTGTGCTGGGAAACGCTAATTGGTTCCACATGGAGACAGCAGTTTTCACATTCATATTTTCTAGGGAGAAAGCTAGAGGAACTGTCACAAACAAACATGATATTTCTGTTTGTATACATGAGATTTTATGCACTTGCCTAACGAAAAGACTTTGCTTTTCTGTAAAATCATTATTACTGTGATTTTCTCCGTCCATTGCATATGAATTCCACACTACTTTGTCCGGATATGCCTGTATGAAAACAGAAATATCCAGTTGTGTTTTCGCTGACCCAATCCGAAATATTGTGAAAGCCACTGTGATGCGTTTTCTGGATATTATCGATGGACTATATTGTTTTGAATGTTTTTATCAGGGAACATTTAATTTTGTACAGTAGAAATACTAATTGGTTCCACATGGAGACACGACTCTACACATTCGTATTTTCTAGTGAGGAAGCTACAGGAACTGCGGAAAACATGATATTTCTGTTTGTATAGATGACATTTTATACACTTGCCTAATGAAAAGACTTCTTCTTCTGCAAAACAACTTTTCCTGTGATTTTCTCGGTCCATACATACGAATTCCACAACACTTTGTCCGAATATGCCTGGATTAAAACAGAAATATCCAGTTCTTTTTGGCTAACTATATCCCAGATATGGCTACAGCCTCAGTGTTTGTGTTTTCTGGATATTATCAATGCACTTTATGGTTTTGACTGTTTTTTACCAGGGAACATTTAATTTTGTGCTGGGAAACAGTAATTGGTTCCACATGGAGACACCAGGTCTACAAATTCGTATTTTCTAGGGAGAAAGCTAGAGGAACTGGGGCAAACAAATATGATATTTCTGTTTGCATACATGACATTTTATGCACTGGCCGAAGGAAACGACTTTGCTTTTCTCCAAAACCATTCTTACTGTGATTTTCTCAGTCCAATACATACGAATTCCAAACGACTGTCTGGATATGCCTGGATGAAAACAGAAATATCCGGTTCTGTTTTGGCTAACTATATCCCAGATATGGCTACAGCCTCAGTGTTTGTGTTTTCTGGATATTATTCACAGACTTTATTGTTTTGAGTGTTTTATCAGGGAACATTTAATTTTGTACCGTAGAAACACTGATTGGTTCCACATGGAGACACGAGCTGTACACATTCGTATTTTCTAGGGAGAAGGCTAGAGGAACTGCCTAAAACAATCATGATATTTCTGTTTGTGTAGTTGACATTTTATGCACTTGCCTAACGAAAATACTTTGCTATTCACTAAAACCATTATAATATGATTTTCTGGGTCAATTCCGTAGGAATTCGACGCCACTTTGTCTGGATAAGACTGGATGAAACCAGAAATCTCCGGTTGTGTTTTGGCTAACTCAATCCCAGATATTGTGAAAGCCTCTGTGTTTGTGTTTTCTGGATATTATTCACACAATTTATTGTTTTGAGTGTTTTTTCAGGGAACATTTAATTTTCTGCTGGGAAACACTAATTGGTTCCACATGGAGACACCATTCTACACATTCGTATTTTCTAGGGAGAAAGCTAGAGGAACTGCGGCAAACAAACATGATATTTATGTTTGTACAGATGACATTTTATGCACTGGCTGAAGCATAAGACTTTGCTTGTCTCCAAAACCATTTTTACTGTGATTTTCTGGGTCCATTACATACGAATTCCACAAGACTTTGTCCGGATATGACTGGATGAAACCAGAAATATCCGGTTGTGTTTTGGTTAACTCAATGCCAGATATTGCTACAGCCTCTGTGTTTGTGTTTTCTTGATATTATCAATGGATTTTATTGTTTTGAATGTTTTTATGAGGGAACATTTAATTTTGTACCGTAAAAACAATAATTGGTTCCACATATGGGGACACCAGACTACACATTCATATTTTCTTGGGAAAAGCTAGATGAACTGCGGTAAAGAAACATGATATTTCTGTTTGTATAGATGACATTTTATGCACTTCCCTAACGAATAGATCTTGCTTTTCTCTGAAACTATGTTTATTGTGATTTTCTGGGTCCATTGCATACGAATTCCACACCACTTTGTCTGGATATGACTGGATGAAACCAGAAATATCCGGTTGTGTTTTGCCTAACTCAATCCCAGATATTGCTACAGCCTCTGTGTTTGTGTTTTCTGGATATTTTCGATGGACTTGATTGTTTTGAATGTTTTTATCAGGGAACATTTAATTTTCTGCTGGGAAACACTAATTGCTTCCACATGGAGACACCAGTCTACACATTCGTATGTTCTAGGGAGAATGTTACAGAAACTGCGGCAAACAGGCATGATATTACTGTTTGTATACAAGACATTTTATGCACTGGCTGAAGGAAAAGACTTAGCTTTTCTCCAAATCCATTTTTAATTGATTTTCTCATTCTATTTCATAGTAATTCCACCCCGTTTTTCCCGGATATGACTGGATGAAACCAGAAATATCCGGTTTTGTTTTGCCTAAATCAATCCCAGATATTGCTACAGGCTCTTGTTTGTGTTTTCCAGATATTATCAACGGATTTTATGGTTTTTCATGTTTTTTATCATGGAACATTTAATTTAGTGCTAGGAAACATAATTGTTTCCACTTGGAGACAACAGCTCTACACGTTCGTATTTTCTAGGGAGAAAGCTAGAGGAACTGTGGCAAACAAACATGATATTTCTGTTTGTATAGATGATATTTTATGCACTGGCCGAAGGAAAAGACTTTGCTTTTCTCCAAAACCATTTTTCCTGTGATTTTCCCCGTCCATTACATACGAATTCCACCAAACTTTGTCCGGGTATGACTGGATGAAACCAGAAATGTCCGGTTTTGTTTTTGCTTACTATAACCCAGATATTGCTACAGCCTTTGTGTTTGTGTTTTCTGGAGATTATCGATTTATTTTATTGTTCTGAATGTTTGTATCAGGATACATTTAATTTTTGTTGCAAACACTAATTGGTTCCACATGGTGACACCAGGTCTACACATTCGTATTTTCTAGTGAGGAAGCTACAGGAACTGCGGAAAACATGATATTTCTGTTTGTATAGATGACATTTTATACACTTGCCTAACGAAAAGACTTTTTTTTTTCTGCAAAACAATTTTTCCTGTGATTTTCTCGGTCCATACATACGAATTCCACACCACTTTATTCGAATATGGCTGGATGAATCAGAAATATCCGGTTCTGTTTTGGCTAACTATATCCCAGATATTGCTACAGCCTCTGTGTTTGTGTTTTCTGGATATTTTCGATGGACTTGATTGCTTTGAATATTTTTATCAGGGAACATTTAATTTTCTGCTGGGAAACACTAATTGGTTCCACATGGAGACACCAGTCTACACATTCCTATGTTCTAGGGAGAATGTTACAGGAACTGCGGCAAACAGGCATGATATTACTGTTTCTATACATGACATGTTATGCACCGGCCGAAGCAAAAGACTTAGCTTTCCTCCAAAACCATTTTTACTTGATTTTCTCGTTCTATTTCATAGGAATTCCACCACAGTTTTCCCGGATATGACTGGATGAAACCAGAAATATCCGGTTTTGTTTTGCCTAAATCAATCCCAGATATTGCTACAGCCTCTGTGTTTGTGTTTTCTGGATATTATCAACGGATTTTATGGTTTTTAATGTTTTTTTATTATGGAACAAAATTTAGTGCTGGGAAACATAATTGTTTCCACATGGCGACAACAGCTCTACGCATTCGTATTTTCTAGGGAGAAAGCTAGAGGAACTGTGGCAAACAAACATGATATTTCTGTTTGTATAGGTGACATTTTGTGCACTGGCCGAAGGAAAAGACTTTGCTTTTCTCCAAAACCATTTTTACTGTGATTTTCTCTGTCCATTGCATACGAATTCCACACTACTTTTTCTGGATATGACTGGATGATATCAGAAATGTCCAGTTGTGTTTTGGCTAACACAATCCGAGGTATTGCTATAGCCTCTGCGTTTGTGTTTTCTGGATAGTATCGACGGACTTTATTGTTTTGAATGTTTTTATCAGGGAACATTTAATTTTGTACAGTAGAAACACTAACTGGTTCCACATGGAGACACCAGTCTACACATTCGTATCTTCTAGGGAGAAAGCTAGAGGAACTGAGGCAAACAAACATGATATTTCTGTTTGCATACATGACATTTTATGAACTGGCCGAAGGAAAAGACTTTGCTTTTCTCCAAAACCATTCTTACTGTGATTTTCTTGGTCCAATACATACGAATTCCACACCACTTTCCGGATATGCCAGGATGAAAACAGAAATATCCGGTTGTGTTTTGGCTAACTCAATGCCAGATATTGCTACAGCCTCTGTGTTGGTGTTTTCCGGATATTATCAATGGACTTTATGGTTTTTCATGTCTTTTATCAGGGAACATTTAATTTTTTGCTGGGGAACACTAGTTGGTTCCACATGGAGACACCAGCTCTACACATTCGTATTTTCTGGGGAGACAGCTAGAGGAACTGCAGCAAACAAACATGATATTTCTGTTTATATAGATGACATTTTATGCACTTGGCAAATGAAAAGACTTTGCTTTTCTCCAAAACCATTTTTACTGTGATTATTTTTTCGGTCCATTGCATACGAATTCCACGAAACATTGTCCGGATATGACTGGATGAAACCAGAAATATCCGGTTGTGTTTTGGCTACCACAATGCCAGATATTGCTACAGCCTCTTTGTTTGTGTTTTCCGGATATTATCAACGGACTTTATAGTTTTTCATGTCTTTTATCAGGGTACATTTAATTTTATACTGGGGAACACTAGTTGGTTCCACATGGAGACACCAGCTCTACACATTCGTATTTTCTAGGGAGAAAGCTAGAGGAACTGCAGCAAGCAAACATATTTCTGTTTATATAGATGACATTTTATGCACTTGCCTAAAAAAAGAATTGGCTTTTCTCCAAAACCATTTTTACTGTGATTTTCACGGTCCATTGCCTCCGAATTCCACACCACTTTCCGGATATGCCTGGATGAAAACAGAAATATCCAGTTCTGTTTTGGCTAACTATATCCCAGATATGGCTACAGCCTCAGTGTTTGTGTTTTCTGGATATTATCAACAGACTTTATTGGTTTGACTGTTTTTATCAGGGAACATTTAATTTTGTCCGGTAGAAACACTAATTGGTTCCACATGGAGACACCAGCTCTACACATTCGTATTTTCTAGGCAGACAGCTAGAGGAACTGCGGCAAACAAACTTGATATTTCTGTATGAATAGATGACATTTTATGCACTTGCCTAATGAAAAGACTTTGCTTTTCTCCAAAACCATTTTTACTGTGCTTTTTCGGTCCATTACATACGAATTCCACCCCACTTTGTCTGGATATGACTGGATGAAACCAGAAATATCCAGTTGTGTTTTGGCTAACTCAATCCCAGATATTGCTACAGCCTCTGTGTTTGTGTTTTCCGGATATTATCAACGGACTTTATGGTTTTTCATGTTTTCTATCAGGGAACATTTAATTTTATGCTGGGAAACACTAGTCGGTTCCACATAGTGACACCAGCTTTACACATTAGTATTTTCTGGGGAGAAAGCTAGAGGAACTGCGGCAAACAAACATGATATTTCTGTTTATATAGATGACATTTTATGTATTTGCCTAAAAAAAGACTTTGATTTTCTCCAAAACCATTTTTACTGTGATATTCTCAGTCTGTTGCATGCGAATTCCACACCACTTTGTCCGGATATGCCTGTATGAAAACAGAAATATCCAGTTCTGTTTTGGCTTACTCAGTCCCAGATATTGCTATAGCCGCAGTGTTTGTGTTTTCTGGATATTATCAATGGACTTTATTGTTTTGAATGTTTTTATCAGGGAACATTTAATTTTGTACCGTAGAAACACTAATTGGTTTCACATGGAGAAACGTCTCTAAACATTCTTATTTCTAAGCAGAAAGCTAGAGGAACTGCGGCAAACAAACATGATATTTCTGCTTGAATAGATGATATTTTATTCACTTGCCTAATGAAAAGACTTTGCTTTTCTCCAAAACCATTTTTACTGTGCTTTTTCGGTGCATTGCATACGAATTCCACCCCACTTTGTCTGGATATGACTGGATGAAACCAGAAATATCCGGTTGTGTTTTGGCTAACTCAATCCCAGATATTGCTACAGACTCTGGGTTTGCGTTTTCCGGATATTATCAATGGACTTTATGGTTTTTCATGTTTTCTATCAGGGAACATTTAATTTTATGCTGGGGAACACTAGTTGGTTCCACATGGTGACACCAGCTCTACACATTCGTATTTTCTAGCTAGAAAGCTAGAGGAACTGCAGCAAATAAACATGATACTTTTTGTTTGCATAGATGACATTTAATGTACTTGCCTTAAAAAAGACTTTGCTTTTCTCCAAAACAATTTTTACTCTGATTTTCTCAGTCTATTGCATGCGAATTCCACACCACTTTGTCCGGATATGCCTGGACGAAACCAGAAATATCCAGTTGTGTTTTGGCTAACTATATCCCAGATATGGCTACAGCCTCTGTGTTTGTGTTTTCCGGATATAATCAACGGACTTTATGGTTTTTCATGTTTTCTATCAGGGAACATTTAATTTTATGCTGGGGAACAATAGTTGGTTCCACATGGTGACACCAGCTCTACACATTCGTATTTTCTATGGAGAAAGCCAGAGGAACTGCAGCAAACAAACATGATATTTCTGTTTGTATAGATGACATTTTAGGCACTTGCCTAAAAAAAGACTTTGCTTTTCTCCAAAACCATTTCTACGGTGATTTTCTCAGTCTATTGCATCCGAATTCCACACCAATTTGTCCGTATATGCCTGGATGAAAACAAAAATATCCGGTTATGTTTTGGCTAACTATATCCAAGATATGGCTACAGCCTCAGTGTTTGTGTTTTCTGCATATTATTCACAGACTTTATTATTTTGAGTGTTTTTATCTGGGAACATTTAATTTTGTACCCTAGAAAACTGATTGGTTCCACATGGAGACACCAGCTCTACACATTCATATTTTCTAGGGACAAAGCTAGAGGAACTGCGGCAAACAAACATGATATTTCTGTTTGAATAGATGACATTTTATGCACTTGCCTAATGAAAGGACTTTGCTTTTTTCCACAACCATATTTACTGAGATTTTCTCGGTCCATTGCATAAGAATTCCACCCCACATTGTAAGGATATGACTGGATGAAACCAGAAATATCCGGTTTTGTTTTGCCTAAATCAATCCCAGATATTGCTACAGGCTCTTGTTTGTGTTTTCCAGATATTATCAACGGATTTTATGGTTTTTCATGTTTTTTATCATGGAACATTTAATTTAGTGCTAGGAAACATAATTGTTTCCACTTGGAGACAACAGCTCTACACGTTCGTATTTTCTAGGGAGAAAGCTAGAGGAACTGTGGCAAACAAACATGATATTTCTGTTTGTATAGATGATATTTTATGCACTGGCCGAAGGAAAAGACTTTGCTTTTCTCCAAAACCATTTTTCCTGTGATTTTCCCCGTCCATTACATACGAATTCCACCAAACTTTGTCCGGGTATGACTGGATGAAACCAGAAATGTCCGGTTTTGTTTTTGCTTACTATAACCCAGATATTGCTACAGCCTTTGTGTTTGTGTTTTCTGGAGATTATCGATTTATTTTATTGTTCTGAATGTTTGTATCAGGATACATTTAATTTTTGTTGCAAACACTAATTGGTTCCACATGGTGACACCAGGTCTACACATTCGTATTTTCTAGTGAGGAAGCTACAGGAACTGCGGAAAACATGATATTTCTGTTTGTATAGATGACATTTTATACACTTGCCTAACGAAAAGACTTTTTTTTTTCTGCAAAACAATTTTTCCTGTGATTTTCTCGGTCCATACATACGAATTCCACACCACTTTATTCGAATATGGCTGGATGAATCAGAAATATCCGGTTCTGTTTTGGCTAACTATATCCCAGATATTGCTACAGCCTCTGTGTTTGTGTTTTCTGGATATTTTCGATGGACTTGATTGCTTTGAATATTTTTATCAGGGAACATTTAATTTTCTGCTGGGAAACACTAATTGGTTCCACATGGAGACACCAGTCTACACATTCCTATGTTCTAGGGAGAATGTTACAGGAACTGCGGCAAACAGGCATGATATTACTGTTTCTATACATGACATGTTATGCACCGGCCGAAGCAAAAGACTTAGCTTTCCTCCAAAACCATTTTTACTTGATTTTCTCGTTCTATTTCATAGGAATTCCACCACAGTTTTCCCGGATATGACTGGATGAAACCAGAAATATCCGGTTTTGTTTTGCCTAAATCAATCCCAGATATTGCTACAGCCTCTGTGTTTGTGTTTTCTGGATATTATCAACAGATTTTATGGTTTTTAATGTTTTTTTATTATGGAACAAAATTTAGTGCTGGGAAACATAATTGTTTCCACATGGCGACAACAGCTCTACGCATTCGTATTTTCTAGGGAGAAAGCTAGAGGAACTGTGGCAAACAAACATGATATTTCTGTTTGTATAGGTGACATTTTGTGCACTGGCCGAAGGAAAAGACTTTGCTTTTCTCCAAAACCATTTTTACTGTGATTTTCTCTGTCCATTGCATACGAATTCCACACTACTTTTTCTGGATATGACTGGATGATATCAGAAATGTCCAGTTGTGTTTTGGCTAACACAATCCGAGGTATTGCTATAGCCTCTGCGTTTGTGTTTTCTGGATAGTATCGACGGACTTTATTGTTTTGAATGTTTTTATCAGGGAACATTTAATTTTGTACAGTAGAAACACTAACTGGTTCCACATGGAGACACCAGTCTACACATTCGTATCTTCTAGGGAGAAAGCTAGAGGAACTGAGGCAAACAAACATGATATTTCTGTTTGCATACATGACATTTTATGAACTGGCCGAAGGAAAAGACTTTGCTTTTCTCCAAAACCATTCTTACTGTGATTTTCTTGGTCCAATACATACGAATTCCACACCACTTTCCGGATATGCCAGGATGAAAACAGAAATATCCGGTTGTGTTTTGGCTAACTCAATGCCAGATATTGCTACAGCCTCTGTGTTGGTGTTTTCCGGATATTATCAATGGACTTTATGGTTTTTCATGTCTTTTATCAGGGAACATTTAATTTTTTGCTGGGGAACACTAGTTGGTTCCACATGGAGACACCAGCTCTACACATTCGTATTTTCTGGGGAGACAGCTAGAGGAACTGCAGCAAACAAACATGATATTTCTGTTTATATAGATGACATTTTATGCACTTGGCAAATGAAAAGACTTTGCTTTTCTCCAAAACCATTTTTACTGTGATTATTTTTTCGGTCCATTGCATACGAATTCCACGAAACATTGTCCGGATATGACTGGATGAAACCAGAAATATCCGGTTGTGTTTTGGCTACCACAATGCCAGATATTGCTACAGCCTCTTTGTTTGTGTTTTCCGGATATTATCAACGGACTTTATAGTTTTTCATGTCTTTTATCAGGGTACATTTAATTTTATACTGGGGAACACTAGTTGGTTCCACATGGAGACACCAGCTCTACACATTCGTATTTTCTAGGGAGAAAGCTAGAGGAACTGCAGCAAGCAAACATATTTCTGTTTATATAGATGACATTTTATGCACTTGCCTAAAAAAAGAATTGGCTTTTCTCCAAAACCATTTTTACTGTGATTTTCACGGTCCATTGCCTCCGAATTCCACACCACTTTCCGGATATGCCTGGATGAAAACAGAAATATCCAGTTCTGTTTTGGCTAACTATATCCCAGATATGGCTACAGCCTCAGTGTTTGTGTTTTCTGGATATTATCAACAGACTTTATTGGTTTGACTGTTTTTATCAGGGAACATTTAATTTTGTCCGGTAGAAACACTAATTGGTTCCACATGGAGACACCAGCTCTACACATTCGTATTTTCTAGGCAGACAGCTAGAGGAACTGCGGCAAACAAACTTGATATTTCTGTATGAATAGATGACATTTTATGCACTTGCCTAATGAAAAGACTTTGCTTTTCTCCAAAACCATTTTTACTGTGCTTTTTCGGTCCATTACATACGAATTCCACCCCACTTTGTCTGGATATGACTGGATGAAACCAGAAATATCCAGTTGTGTTTTGGCTAACTCAATCCCAGATATTGCTACAGCCTCTGTGTTTGTGTTTTCCGGATATTATCAACGGACTTTATGGTTTTTCATGTTTTCTATCAGGGAACATTTAATTTTATGCTGGGAAACACTAGTCGGTTCCACATAGTGACACCAGCTTTACACATTAGTATTTTCTGGGGAGAAAGCTAGAGGAACTGCGGCAAACAAACATGATATTTCTGTTTATATAGATGACATTTTATGTATTTGCCTAAAAAAAGACTTTGATTTTCTCCAAAACCATTTTTACTGTGATATTCTCAGTCTGTTGCATGCGAATTCCACACCACTTTGTCCGGATATGCCTGTATGAAAACAGAAATATCCAGTTCTGTTTTGGCTTACTCAGTCCCAGATATTGCTATAGCCGCAGTGTTTGTGTTTTCTGGATATTATCAATGGACTTTATTGTTTTGAATGTTTTTATCAGGGAACATTTAATTTTGTACCGTAGAAACACTAATTGGTTTCACATGGAGAAACGTCTCTAAACATTCTTATTTCTAAGCAGAAAGCTAGAGGAACTGCGGCAAACAAACATGATATTTCTGCTTGAATAGATGATATTTTATTCACTTGCCTAATGAAAAGACTTTGCTTTTCTCCAAAACCATTTTTACTGTGCTTTTTCGGTGCATTGCATACGAATTCCACCCCACTTTGTCTGGATATGACTGGATGAAACCAGAAATATCCGGTTGTGTTTTGGCTAACTCAATCCCAGATATTGCTACAGACTCTGGGTTTGCGTTTTCCGGATATTATCAATGGACTTTATGGTTTTTCATGTTTTCTATCAGGGAACATTTAATTTTATGCTGGGGAACACTAGTTGGTTCCACATGGTGACACCAGCTCTACACATTCGTATTTTCTAGCTAGAAAGCTAGAGGAACTGCAGCAAATAAACATGATACTTTTTGTTTGCATAGATGACATTTAATGTACTTGCCTTAAAAAAGACTTTGCTTTTCTCCAAAACAATTTTTACTCTGATTTTCTCAGTCTATTGCATGCGAATTCCACACCACTTTGTCCGGATATGCCTGGACGAAACCAGAAATATCCAGTTGTGTTTTGGCTAACTATATCCCAGATATGGCTACAGCCTCTGTGTTTGTGTTTTCCGGATATAATCAACGGACTTTATGGTTTTTCATGTTTTCTATCAGGGAACATTTAATTTTATGCTGGGGAACAATAGTTGGTTCCACATGGTGACACCAGCTCTACACATTCGTATTTTCTATGGAGAAAGCCAGAGGAACTGCAGCAAACAAACATGATATTTCTGTTTGTATAGATGACATTTTAGGCACTTGCCTAAAAAAAGACTTTGCTTTTCTCCAAAACCATTTCTACGGTGATTTTCTCAGTCTATTGCATCCGAATTCCACACCAATTTGTCCGTATATGCCTGGATGAAAACAAAAATATCCGGTTATGTTTTGGCTAACTATATCCAAGATATGGCTACAGCCTCAGTGTTTGTGTTTTCTGCATATTATTCACAGACTTTATTATTTTGAGTGTTTTTATCTGGGAACATTTAATTTTGTACCCTAGAAAACTGATTGGTTCCACATGGAGACACCAGCTCTACACATTCATATTTTCTAGGGACAAAGCTAGAGGAACTGCGGCAAACAAACATGATATTTCTGTTTGAATAGATGACATTTTATGCACTTGCCTAATGAAAGGACTTTGCTTTTTTCCACAACCATATTTACTGAGATTTTCTCGGTCCATTGCATAAGAATTCCACCCCACATTGTAAGGATATGACTGGATGAAACCAGAAATATCCGGTGTGTTTTGGCTAACTCAATCCCAGATATTGCTACAGACTCTGTGTTTGTGTTTTCCGGATATTATCGATGGACTTTATGGATTTCCATGTTTTTTATCAGGGAACATTAAATTTTGTGCTGGGAAACACTAATTGGGTCCACATGGAGACACCAGCTATACACATTCGTATTTTCTAGGCAGAAAGCTAGAGGAACTGAGGCAAACAAACATGATATTTCTGTTTGCATACATGACATTTTATGAACTGGCCGAAGGAAAAGACTTTGCTTTTCTCCAAAACCATTCTTACTGTGATTTTCTCGGTCCAATACATACGAATTCCACACCACTTTCCGGATATGCCAGGATGAAAACAGAAATATCCGGTTGTGTTTTGGCTAACTCAATGCCAGATATTGCTACAGCCTCTGTGTTGGTGTTTTCCGGATATTATCAATGGACTTTATGGTTTTTCATGTCTTTTATCAGGGAACATTTAATTTTTTGCTGGGGAACACTAGTTGGTTCCACATGGAGACACCAGCTCTACACATTCGTATTTTCTGGGGAGACAGCTAGAGGAACTGCAGCAAACAAACATGATATTTCTGTTTATATAGATGGCATTTTATGCACTTGGCAAATGAAAAGACTTTGCTTTTCTCCAAAACCATTTTTACTGTGATTATTTTTTCGGTCCATTGCATACGAATTCCACGAAACATTGTCCGGATATGACTGGATGAAACCAGAAATATCCGGTTGTGTTTTGGCTACCACAATGCCAGATATTGCTACAGCCTCTTTGTTTGTGTTTTCCGGATATTATCAACGGACTTTATAGTTTTTCATGTCTTTTATCAGGGTACATTTAATTTTATACTGGGGAACACTAGTTGGTTCCACATGGAGACACCAGCTCTACACATTCGTATTTTCTAGGGAGAAAGCTAGAGGAACTGCAGCAAGCAAACATATTTCTGTTTATATAGATGACATTTTATGCACTTGCCTAAAAAAAGAATTGGCTTTTCTCCAAAACCATTTTTACTGTGATTTTCACGGTCCATTGCCTCCGAATTCCACACCACTTTCCGGATATGCCTGGATGAAAACAGAAATATCCAGTTCTGTTTTGGCTAACTATATCCCAGATATGGCTACAGCCTCAGTGTTTGTGTTTTCTGGATATGATCAACAGACTTTATTGGTTTGACTGTTTTTATCAGGGAACATTTAATTTTGTCCGGTAGAAACACTAATTGGTTCCACATGGAGACACCAGCTCTACACATTCGTATTTTCTAGGCAGACAGCTAGAGGAACTGCGGCAAACAAACTTGATATTTCTGTATGAATAGATGACATTTTATGCACTTGCCTAATGAAAAGACTTTGCTTTTCTCCAAAACCATTTTTACTGTGCTTTTTCGGTCCATTACATACGAATTCCACCCCACTTTGTCTGGATATGACTGGATGAAACCAGAAATATCCAGTTGTGTTTTGGCTAACTCAATCCCAGATATTGCTACAGCCTCTGTGTTTGTGTTTTCCGGATATTATCAACGGACTTTATGGTTTTTCATGTTTTCTATCAGGGAACATTTAATTTTATGCTGGGAAACACTAGTCGGTTCCACATAGTGACACCAGCTTTACACATTAGTATTTTCTGGGGAGAAAGCTAGAGGAACTGCGGCAAACAAACATGATATTTCTGTTTATATAGATGACATTTTATGCATTTGCCTAAAAAAAGACTTTGATTTTCTCCAAAACCATTTTTACTGTGATTTTCTCAGTCTGTTGCATGCGAATTCCACACCACTTTGTCCGGATATGCCTGTATGAAAACAAAAATATCCGGTTATGTTTTGGCTAACTATATCCAAGATATGGCTACAGCCTCAGTGTTTGTGTTTTCCGGATATTATCAACGGACTTTATGGTTTTTCATGTTTTCTATCAGGGAACATTTAATTTTATGCTGGGGAACACTAGTTGGTTCCACATGGTGACACCAGCTCTACACATTCGTATTTTCTAGCTAGAAAGCTAGAGGAACTGCAGCAAATAAACATGATACTTTTTGTTTGCATAGATGACATTTAATGTACTTGCCTTAAAAAAGACTTTGCTTTTCTCCAAAACAATTTTTACTCTGATTTTCTCAGTCTATTGCATGCGAATTCCACACCACTTTGTCCGGATATGCCTGGATGAAACCAGAAATATCCAGTTGTGTTTTGGCTAACTATATCCCAGATATGGCTACAGCCTCTGTGTTTGTGTTTTCCGGATATAATCAACGGACTTTATGGTTTTTCATGTTTTCTATCAGGGGACATTTAATTTTATGCTGGGGAACAATAGTTGGTTCCACATGGTGACACCAGCTCTACACATTCGTATTTTCTACGGAGAAAGCCAGAGGAACTGCAGCAAACAAACATGATATTTCTGTTTGTATAGATGACATTTTAGGCACTTGCCTAAAAAAAGACTTTGCTTTTCTCCAAAACCATTTCTACGGTGATTTTCTCAGTCTATTGCATCCGAATTCCACACCAATTTGTCCGTATATGCCTGGATGAAAACAAAAATATCCGGTTATGTTTTGGCTAACTATATCCAAGATATGGCTACAGCCTCAGTGTTTGTGTTTTCTGCATATTATTCACAGACTTTATTATTTTGAGTGTTTTTATCTGGGAACATTTAATTTTGTACCCTAGAAAACTGATTGGTTCCACATGGAGACACCAGCTCTACACATTCATATTTTCTAGGGACAAAGCTAGAGGAACTGCGGCAAACAAACATGATATTTCTGTTTGAATAGATGACATTTTATGCACTTGCCTAATGAAAGGACTTTGCTTTTTTCCACAACCATATTTACTGAGATTTTCTCGGTCCATTGCATAAGAATTCCACCCCACATTGTAAGGATATGACTGGATGAAACCAGAAATATCCGGTGTGTTTTGGCTAACTCAATCCCAGATATTGCTACAGACTCTGTGTTTGTGTTTTCCGGATATTATCGATGGACTTTATGGATTTCCATGTTTTTTATCAGGGAACATTAAATTTTGTGCTGGGAAACACTAATTGGGTCCACATGGAGACACCAGCTATACACATTCGTATTTTCTAGGCAGAAAGCTAGAGGAACTGAGGCAAACAAACATGATATTTCTGTTTGCATACATGACATTTTATGAACTGGCCGAAGGAAAAGACTTTGCTTTTCTCCAAAACCATTCTTACTGTGATTTTCTCGGTCCAATACATACGAATTCCACACCACTTTCCGGATATGCCAGGATGAAAACAGAAATATCCGGTTGTGTTTTGGCTAACTCAATGCCAGATATTGCTACAGCCTCTGTGTTGGTGTTTTCCGGATATTATCAATGGACTTTATGGTTTTTCATGTCTTTTATCAGGGAACATTTAATTTTTTGCTGGGGAACACTAGTTGGTTCCACATGGAGACACCAGCTCTACACATTCGTATTTTCTGGGGAGACAGCTAGAGGAACTGCAGCAAACAAACATGATATTTCTGTTTATATAGATGGCATTTTATGCACTTGGCAAATGAAAAGACTTTGCTTTTCTCCAAAACCATTTTTACTGTGATTATTTTTTCGGTCCATTGCATACGAATTCCACGAAACATTGTCCGGATATGACTGGATGAAACCAGAAATATCCGGTTGTGTTTTGGCTACCACAATGCCAGATATTGCTACAGCCTCTTTGTTTGTGTTTTCCGGATATTATCAACGGACTTTATAGTTTTTCATGTCTTTTATCAGGGTACATTTAATTTTATACTGGGGAACACTAGTTGGTTCCACATGGAGACACCAGCTCTACACATTCGTATTTTCTAGGGAGAAAGCTAGAGGAACTGCAGCAAGCAAACATATTTCTGTTTATATAGATGACATTTTATGCACTTGCCTAAAAAAAGAATTGGCTTTTCTCCAAAACCATTTTTACTGTGATTTTCACGGTCCATTGCCTCCGAATTCCACACCACTTTCCGGATATGCCTGGATGAAAACAGAAATATCCAGTTCTGTTTTGGCTAACTATATCCCAGATATGGCTACAGCCTCAGTGTTTGTGTTTTCTGGATATGATCAACAGACTTTATTGGTTTGACTGTTTTTATCAGGGAACATTTAATTTTGTCCGGTAGAAACACTAATTGGTTCCACATGGAGACACCAGCTCTACACATTCGTATTTTCTAGGCAGACAGCTAGAGGAACTGCGGCAAACAAACTTGATATTTCTGTATGAATAGATGACATTTTATGCACTTGCCTAATGAAAAGACTTTGCTTTTCTCCAAAACCATTTTTACTGTGCTTTTTCGGTCCATTACATACGAATTCCACCCCACTTTGTCTGGATATGACTGGATGAAACCAGAAATATCCAGTTGTGTTTTGGCTAACTCAATCCCAGATATTGCTACAGCCTCTGTGTTTGTGTTTTCCGGATATTATCAACGGACTTTATGGTTTTTCATGTTTTCTATCAGGGAACATTTAATTTTATGCTGGGAAACACTAGTCGGTTCCACATAGTGACACCAGCTTTACACATTAGTATTTTCTGGGGAGAAAGCTAGAGGAACTGCGGCAAACAAACATGATATTTCTGTTTATATAGATGACATTTTATGCATTTGCCTAAAAAAAGACTTTGATTTTCTCCAAAACCATTTTTACTGTGATTTTCTCAGTCTGTTGCATGCGAATTCCACACCACTTTGTCCGGATATGCCTGTATGAAAACAAAAATATCCGGTTATGTTTTGGCTAACTATATCCAAGATATGGCTACAGCCTCAGTGTTTGTGTTTTCCGGATATTATCAACGGACTTTATGGTTTTTCATGTTTTCTATCAGGGAACATTTAATTTTATGCTGGGGAACACTAGTTGGTTCCACATGGTGACACCAGCTCTACACATTCGTATTTTCTAGCTAGAAAGCTAGAGGAACTGCAGCAAATAAACATGATACTTTTTGTTTGCATAGATGACATTTAATGTACTTGCCTTAAAAAAGACTTTGCTTTTCTCCAAAACAATTTTTACTCTGATTTTCTCAGTCTATTGCATGCGAATTCCACACCACTTTGTCCGGATATGCCTGGATGAAACCAGAAATATCCAGTTGTGTTTTGGCTAACTATATCCCAGATATGGCTACAGCCTCTGTGTTTGTGTTTTCCGGATATAATCAACGGACTTTATGGTTTTTCATGTTTTCTATCAGGGGACATTTAATTTTATGCTGGGGAACAATAGTTGGTTCCACATGGTGACACCAGCTCTACACATTCGTATTTTCTACGGAGAAAGCCAGAGGAACTGCAGCAAACAAACATGATATTTCTGTTTGTATAGATGACATTTTAGGCACTTGCCTAAAAAAAGACTTTGCTTTTCTCCAAAACCATTTCTACGGTGATTTTCTCAGTCTATTGCATCCGAATTCCACACCAATTTGTCCGTATATGCCTGGATGAAAACAAAAATATCCGGTTATGTTTTGGCTAACTATATCCAAGATATGGCTACAGCCTCAGTGTTTGTGTTTTCTGCATATTATTCACAGACTTTATTATTTTGAGTGTTTTTATCTGGGAACATTTAATTTTGTACCCTAGAAAACTGATTGGTTCCACATGGAGACACCAGCTCTACACATTCATATTTTCTAGGGACAAAGCTAGAGGAACTGCGGCAAACAAACATGATATTTCTGTTTGAATAGATGACATTTTATGCACTTGCCTAATGAAAGGACTTTGCTTTTTTCCACAACCATATTTACTGAGATTTTCTCGGTCCATTGCATAAGAATTCCACCCCACATTGTAAGGATATGACTGGATGAAACCAGAAATATCCGGTGTGTTTTGGCTAACTCAATCCCAGATATTGCTACAGCCTCTGTGTTTGTGTTTTCCGGATATTATCGATGGACTTTATGGATTTCCATGTTTTTTATCAGGGAACATTAAATTTTGTGCTGGGAAACACTAATTGGGTCCACATGGAGACACCAGCTATACACATTCGTATTTTCTAGGCAGAAAGCTAGAGGAACTGAGGCAAACAAACATGATATTTCTGTTTGCATACATGACATTTTATGAACTGGCCGAAGGAAAAGACTTTGCTTTTCTCCAAAACCATTCTTACTGTGATTTTCTCGGTCCAATACATACGAATTCCACACCACTTTCCGGATATGCCAGGATGAAAACAGAAATATCCGGTTGTGTTTTGGCTAACTCAATGCCAGATATTGCTACAGCCTCTGTGTTGGTGTTTTCCGGATATTATCAATGGACTTTATGGTTTTTCATGTCTTTTATCAGGGAACATTTAATTTTTTGCTGGGGAACACTAGTTGGTTCCACATGGAGACACCAGCTCTACACATTCGTATTTTCTGGGGAGACAGCTAGAGGAACTGCAGCAAACAAACATGATATTTCTGTTTATATAGATGGCATTTTATGCACTTGGCAAATGAAAAGACTTTGCTTTTCTCCAAAACCATTTTTACTGTGATTATTTTTTCGGTCCATTGCATACGAATTCCACGAAACATTGTCCGGATATGACTGGATGAAACCAGAAATATCCGGTTGTGTTTTGGCTACCACAATGCCAGATATTGCTACAGCCTCTTTGTTTGTGTTTTCCGGATATTATCAACGGACTTTATAGTTTTTCATGTCTTTTATCAGGGTACATTTAATTTTATACTGGGGAACACTAGTTGGTTCCACATGGAGACACCAGCTCTACACATTCGTATTTTCTAGGGAGAAAGCTAGAGGAACTGCAGCAAGCAAACATATTTCTGTTTATATAGATGACATTTTATGCACTTGCCTAAAAAAAGAATTGGCTTTTCTCCAAAACCATTTTTACTGTGATTTTCACGGTCCATTGCCTCCGAATTCCACACCACTTTCCGGATATGCCTGGATGAAAACAGAAATATCCAGTTCTGTTTTGGCTAACTATATCCCAGATATGGCTACAGCCTCAGTGTTTGTGTTTTCTGGATATGATCAACAGACTTTATTGGTTTGACTGTTTTTATCAGGGAACATTTAATTTTGTCCGGTAGAAACACTAATTGGTTCCACATGGAGACACCAGCTCTACACATTCGTATTTTCTAGGCAGACAGCTAGAGGAACTGCGGCAAACAAACTTGATATTTCTGTATGAATAGATGACATTTTATGCACTTGCCTAATGAAAAGACTTTGCTTTTCTCCAAAACCATTTTTACTGTGCTTTTTCGGTCCATTACATACGAATTCCACCCCACTTTGTCTGGATATGACTGGATGAAACCAGAAATATCCAGTTGTGTTTTGGCTAACTCAATCCCAGATATTGCTACAGCCTCTGTGTTTGTGTTTTCCGGATATTATCAACGGACTTTATGGTTTTTCATGTTTTCTATCAGGGAACATTTAATTTTATGCTGGGAAACACTAGTCGGTTCCACATAGTGACACCAGCTTTACACATTAGTATTTTCTGGGGAGAAAGCTAGAGGAACTGCGGCAAACAAACATGATATTTCTGTTTATATAGATGACATTTTATGCATTTGCCTAAAAAAAGACTTTGATTTTCTCCAAAACCATTTTTACTGTGATTTTCTCAGTCTGTTGCATGCGAATTCCACACCACTTTGTCCGGATATGCCTGTATGAAAACAAAAATATCCGGTTATGTTTTGGCTAACTATATCCAAGATATGGCTACAGCCTCAGTGTTTGTGTTTTCCGGATATTATCAACGGACTTTATGGTTTTTCATGTTTTCTATCAGGGAACATTTAATTTTATGCTGGGGAACACTAGTTGGTTCCACATGGTGACACCAGCTCTACACATTCGTATTTTCTAGCTAGAAAGCTAGAGGAACTGCAGCAAATAAACATGATACTTTTTGTTTGCATAGATGACATTTAACGTACTTGCCTTAAAAAAGACTTTGCTTTTCTCCAAAACAATTTTTACTCTGATTTTCTCAGTCTATTGCATGCGAATTCCACACCACTTTGTCCGGATATGCCTGGATGAAACCAGAAATATCCAGTTGTGTTTTGGCTAACTATATCCCAGATATGGCTACAGCCTCTGTGTTTGTGTTTTCCGGATATAATCAACGGACTTTATGGTTTTTCATGTTTTCTATCAGGGGACATTTAATTTTATGCTGGGGAACAATAGTTGGTTCCACATGGTGACACCAGCTCTACACATTCGTATTTTCTACGGAGAAAGCCAGAGGAACTGCAGCAAACAAACATGATATTTCTGTTTGTATAGATGACATTTTAGGCACTTGCCTAAAAAAAGACTTTGCTTTTCTCCAAAACCATTTCTACGGTGATTTTCTCAGTCTATTGCATCCGAATTCCACACCAATTTGTCCGTATATGCCTGGATGAAAACAAAAATATCCGGTTATGTTTTGGCTAACTATATCCAAGATATGGCTACAGCCTCAGTGTTTGTGTTTTCTGCATATTATTCACAGACTTTATTATTTTGAGTGTTTTTATCTGGGAACATTTAATTTTGTACCCTAGAAAACTGATTGGTTCCACATGGAGACACCAGCTCTACACATTCATATTTTCTAGGGACAAAGCTAGAGGAACTGCGGCAAACAAACATGATATTTCTGTTTGAATAGATGACATTTTATGCACTTGCCTAATGAAAGGACTTTGCTTTTTTCCACAACCATATTTACTGAGATTTTCTCGGTCCATTGCATAAGAATTCCACCCCACATTGTAAGGATATGACTGGATGAAACCAGAAATATCCGGTGTGTTTTGGCTAACTCAATCCCAGATATTGCTACAGACTCTGTGTTTGTGTTTTCCGGATATTATCGATGGACTTTATGGATTTCCATGTTTTTTATCAGGGAACATTAAATTTTGTGCTGGGAAACACTAATTGGGTCCACATGGAGACACCAGCTATACACATTCGTATTTTCTAGGCAGAAAGCTAGAGGAACTGAGGCAAACAAACATGATATTTCTGTTTGCATACATGACATTTTATGAACTGGCCGAAGGAAAAGACTTTGCTTTTCTCCAAAACCATTCTTACTGTGATTTTCTCGGTCCAATACATACGAATTCCACACCACTTTCCGGATATGCCAGGATGAAAACAGAAATATCCGGTTGTGTTTTGGCTAACTCAATGCCAGATATTGCTACAGCCTCTGTGTTGGTGTTTTCCGGATATTATCAATGGACTTTATGGTTTTTCATGTCTTTTATCAGGGAACATTTAATTTTTTGCTGGGGAACACTAGTTGGTTCCACATGGAGACACCAGCTCTACACATTCGTATTTTCTGGGGAGACAGCTAGAGGAACTGCAGCAAACAAACATGATATTTCTGTTTATATAGATGGCATTTTATGCACTTGGCAAATGAAAAGACTTTGCTTTTCTCCAAAACCATTTTTACTGTGATTATTTTTTCGGTCCATTGCATACGAATTCCACGAAACATTGTCCGGATATGACTGGATGAAACCAGAAATATCCGGTTGTGTTTTGGCTACCACAATGCCAGATATTGCTACAGCCTCTTTGTTTGTGTTTTCCGGATATTATCAACGGACTTTATAGTTTTTCATGTCTTTTATCAGGGTACATTTAATTTTATACTGGGGAACACTAGTTGGTTCCACATGGAGACACCAGCTCTACACATTCGTATTTTCTAGGGAGAAAGCTAGAGGAACTGCAGCAAGCAAACATATTTCTGTTTATATAGATGACATTTTATGCACTTGCCTAAAAAAAGAATTGGCTTTTCTCCAAAACCATTTTTACTGTGATTTTCACGGTCCATTGCCTCCGAATTCCACACCACTTTCCGGATATGCCTGGATGAAAACAGAAATATCCAGTTCTGTTTTGGCTAACTATATCCCAGATATGGCTACAGCCTCAGTGTTTGTGTTTTCTGGATATGATCAACAGACTTTATTGGTTTGACTGTTTTTATCAGGGAACATTTAATTTTGTCCGGTAGAAACACTAATTGGTTCCACATGGAGACACCAGCTCTACACATTCGTATTTTCTAGGCAGACAGCTAGAGGAACTGCGGCAAACAAACTTGATATTTCTGTATGAATAGATGACATTTTATGCACTTGCCTAATGAAAAGACTTTGCTTTTCTCCAAAACCATTTTTACTGTGCTTTTTCGGTCCATTGCATATGAATTCCACCCCACTTTGTCTGGATATGACTGGATGAAACCAGAAATATCCAGTTGTGTTTTGGCTAACTCAATCCCAGATATTGCTACAGCCTCTGTGTTTGTGTTTTCCGGATATTATCAACGGACTTTATGGTTTTTCATGTTTTCTATCAGGGAACATTTAATTTTATGCTGGGAAACACTAGTCGGTTCCACATAGTGACACCAGCTTTACACATTAGTATTTTCTGGGGAGAAAGCTAGAGGAACTGCGGCAAACAAACATGATATTTCTGTTTATATAGATGACATTTTATGCATTTGCCTAAAAAAAGACTTTGATTTTCTCCAAAACCATTTTTACTGTGATTTTCTCAGTCTGTTGCATGCGAATTCCACACCACTTTGTCCGGATATGCCTGTATGAAAACAAAAATATCCGGTTATGTTTTGGCTAACTATATCCAAGATATGGCTACAGCCTCAGTGTTTGTGTTTTCCGGATATTATCAACGGACTTTATGGTTTTTCATGTTTTCTATCAGGGAACATTTAATTTTATGCTGGGGAACACTAGTTGGTTCCACATGGTGACACCAGCTCTACACATTCGTATTTTCTAGCTAGAAAGCTAGAGGAACTGCAGCAAATAAACATGATACTTTTTGTTTGCATAGATGACATTTAATGTACTTGCCTTAAAAAAGACTTTGCTTTTCTCCAAAACAATTTTTACTCTGATTTTCTCAGTCTATTGCATGCGAATTCCACACCACTTTGTCCGGATATGCCTGGATGAAACCAGAAATATCCAGTTGTGTTTTGGCTAACTATATCCCAGATATGGCTACAGCCTCTGTGTTTGTGTTTTCCGGATATAATCAACGGACTTTATGGTTTTTCATGTTTTCTATCAGGGGACATTTAATTTTATGCTGGGGAACAATAGTTGGTTCCACATGGTGACACCAGCTCTACACATTCGTATTTTCTACGGAGAAAGCCAGAGGAACTGCAGCAAACAAACATGATATTTCTGTTTGTATAGATGACATTTTAGGCACTTGCCTAAAAAAAGACTTTGCTTTTCTCCAAAACCATTTCTACGGTGATTTTCTCAGTCTATTGCATCCGAATTCCACACCAATTTGTCCGTATATGCCTGGATGAAAACAAAAATATCCGGTTATGTTTTGGCTAACTATATCCAAGATATGGCTACAGCCTCAGTGTTTGTGTTTTCTGCATATTATTCACAGACTTTATTATTTTGAGTGTTTTTATCTGGGAACATTTAATTTTGTACCCTAGAAAACTGATTGGTTCCACATGGAGACACCAGCTCTACACATTCATATTTTCTAGGGACAAAGCTAGAGGAACTGCGGCAAACAAACATGATATTTCTGTTTGAATAGATGACATTTTATGCACTTGCCTAATGAAAGGACTTTGCTTTTTTCCACAACCATATTTACTGAGATTTTCTCGGTCCATTGCATAAGAATTCCACCCCACATTGTAAGGATATGACTGGATGAAACCAGAAATATCCGGTGTGTTTTGGCTAACTCAATCCCAGATATTGCTACAGACTCTGTGTTTGTGTTTTCCGGATATTATCGATGGACTTTATGGATTTCCATGTTTTTTATCAGGGAACATTAAATTTTGTGCTGGGAAACACTAATTGGGTCCACATGGAGACACCAGCTATACACATTCGTATTTTCTAGGCAGAAAGCTAGAGGAACTGAGGCAAACAAACATGATATTTCTGTTTGCATACATGACATTTTATGAACTGGCCGAAGGAAAAGACTTTGCTTTTCTCCAAAACCATTCTTACTGTGATTTTCTCGGTCCAATACATACGAATTCCACACCACTTTCCGGATATGCCAGGATGAAAACAGAAATATCCGGTTGTGTTTTGGCTAACTCAATGCCAGATATTGCTACAGCCTCTGTGTTGGTGTTTTCCGGATATTATCAATGGACTTTATGGTTTTTCATGTCTTTTATCAGGGAACATTTAATTTTTTGCTGGGGAACACTAGTTGGTTCCACATGGAGACACCAGCTCTACACATTCGTATTTTCTGGGGAGACAGCTAGAGGAACTGCAGCAAACAAACATGATATTTCTGTTTATATAGATGGCATTTTATGCACTTGGCAAATGAAAAGACTTTGCTTTTCTCCAAAACCATTTTTACTGTGATTATTTTTTCGGTCCATTGCATACGAATTCCACGAAACATTGTCCGGATATGACTGGATGAAACCAGAAATATCCGGTTGTGTTTTGGCTACCACAATGCCAGATATTGCTACAGCCTCTTTGTTTGTGTTTTCCGGATATTATCAACGGACTTTATAGTTTTTCATGTCTTTTATCAGGGTACATTTAATTTTATACTGGGGAACACTAGTTGGTTCCACATGGAGACACCAGCTCTACACATTCGTATTTTCTAGGGAGAAAGCTAGAGGAACTGCAGCAAGCAAACATATTTCTGTTTATATAGATGACATTTTATGCACTTGCCTAAAAAAAGAATTGGCTTTTCTCCAAAACCATTTTTACTGTGATTTTCACGGTCCATTGCCTCCGAATTCCACACCACTTTCCGGATATGCCTGGATGAAAACAGAAATATCCAGTTCTGTTTTGGCTAACTATATCCCAGATATGGCTACAGCCTCAGTGTTTGTGTTTTCTGGATATGATCAACAGACTTTATTGGTTTGACTGTTTTTATCAGGGAACATTTAATTTTGTCCGGTAGAAACACTAATTGGTTCCACATGGAGACACCAGCTCTACACATTCGTATTTTCTAGGCAGACAGCTAGAGGAACTGCGGCAAACAAACTTGATATTTCTGTATGAATAGATGACATTTTATGCACTTGCCTAATGAAAAGACTTTGCTTTTCTCTAAAACCATTTTTACTGTGAGTTTCTCGGTCCATTGCATCCAAATTCAACCAAATTTTTCCGGATATGACTGCATGCAACAAGAAATATCCGGTTGTGTTTTGGCTAACTCAATCCCATATATTGCTACAGCCACTGTGTTTGTGTTTTCCGGATAATATGAATGGACTTTATTGTTTTGAATGTTTTTATCAGGGAACATTTAATTTTGTACTTGGAAACACTAATTGGTTCCACATGGAGACACCAGCTCTACACTTTTGTATTTTCTAGGGAGAATGCTAGAGGAACTGTGGCAAACAAACATGATATTTCTGTTTGTATTCATGACATTTTATGCACTTGACGAAGGAAAAGACATTGCGTTCCTTCAAAAAAATTATTATTGTGATTTTCTTGGTCCATTTCATGCGAATTCCACACCACTTTGTCCGTATATTACTGGATGAAACCAGAAATATCCGGTTTTGTTTTGGCTGACTCAATCCCAGATATTGCTACAGCCTCTGTGTTTGTGTTTTCCAGATATTATCTACAGACCTTATTGTTTTGAATGTTTTTTATCAGGGAACATTTAATTTTGTGCTGGAAATACTAGTTGACTCCACATGGAGACACCAGCTCTACACATTCGTATTTTCTAGGGAGAACGCTAGAAGAACTGCGGCAAACACACATGATATTTCTGTTTCAATAGATGACATTTTATGCACTTGCCTAACGAAAAGACCTTGCTTTTCTCCAAAACCGTTTTTACTGTGGTTTTCTTGGACCATTGCATACGAATTCCACAACACTTTCTCTGGGTATGACTGGATGAAACCAGAAATATTCAGTTTTGTTTTGGCTAACCTAATCTGAAATATTTTGAAAGCCTGTGTGTTTGTTTTTTCCGGATTTTATCATTGGACTTTTTCTTTTGAATGTTTATTTTATCAGGGACTATTTAATTTTGTGCTGGGAAAACTAGTTCACCCCACTTGGAGACACCAGCTCTGCACATTTGTATTTTCTACTGAAAAAGCTAGAGGAACTGCGGCAAACAAACATGATAGTTCTGTTTGTATACATGACATTTTATGCACTTTCCTAACGAAAAGACTTGCTTTTCTCCACAACCATTTGTACTGTGATTTTCTCGGTCCATTGCATACGAATTTCACACCACTTTGTCCGGATATGCCTGGATGAAAACAGAAATATCCGGTTGTGTTTTGCCTAACTAAATCCCAGAATTTGCTACAGCCTCTGTGTTTGTGTTTCCTGGATATTACCATTGGACTTTATTGTTTGAATGTTTTTATCAGGGAACATTTAATTTTGTACCATAGAAACATTAATTGGTTCCACATGGAGACACCAGGTCTACAAATTCACATTTTCCAGGGAGAAAGCTAGAGGAACTGCGGCAAACAATCATGATATTTCTGTTTGTATACATGGCATTTTATGCACTTGCCTAAAAAAAGAATTTGCTTTTCCCCAAAACCATGTTTACTGTGATTTTTTTGGTCCATTGCATATGAATTCCACCAAACTTTGGGCTGATATGACTGGATGAATCCAGAAATATCCGGTTGTGTTTTGTCTAACTAAATCCGAAATATTGTGAAAGCATCTGTGTTTGTGTTTTCTGGATATTATCAACGGGCTTTATTGTTTTGAATGTTTTTATCAGGGAACCTTTAATTTTGTATCATAGAAACACTAATTGGTTCCACATGGAGACACCAGCTCTAACAATCGTATTTTCTAGTGAGAAAGCTAGAGGAACTGCGGCACACAAACATGATATTTCTGTTTGTGTAGATGACATTTTATGCACTTGCCTAACGAAAAGACTTTGCTTTTCTCCAAAACCATTTTCACTATGATTTTCTGAGTCCATTTCATATGAATTCCACCAAACTATGTCCGGATATGACTGGATGATACCAGAAATATCCGGTTGTGTTTTGGCTAACTTAATCCCAGATATTGCTACAGCCTCTGTGTTTGTGTTTTCTGGATATTCTCAATGGACTTTATTGTTTTGAATGTTTTTATCTGGGAACATTTAATTTTGTCCGGTAGAAACATTGATTGGTTCCACATGGAGAAACCAGCTCTACACATTCGTATTTTCTAGGGAGAAAGCTAGAGGGACTTTGGCAAACAAACATGATATTTCTGTTTGAATAGGTGACATTGTATGCACTTGCCTAATGAAAAGACTTTGCTTTTCCCCAAAACCATTTATACTGTTATTTTTTCGGTTCATTGCATACGAATTCCACCCCAATTTGTCCAGCTATGACTGGATGAAACCAGAAATATCCGGTTGTGTTTTGGCTAACTCAATCCCAGATATTGCTACAGCGTCTGTGTTTGTGTTTTTTGGATATTATCAATGGACTTTATTGTTTTGAATGTTTCTATCAGGGAACATTTAATTTTGTACCGTAGAAACACTAATTGGCTCCACATGGAGACACCAGCTCTGCACATTTACATTTTCTAGGGAGGAAGCTAGAGGAACTGCGGCAAACAAACATGATATTTTTGTTTGTATAGATGACATATTATGCACTTGCCTAATGAAAAGACTTTAATATTCTCCAAAACCATTTTTACTGTGATTTTCTCCGCCCATTGCATACGAATTCCACATCACTTTGTCCAGATATGACTGGATGAAACCAAAAATATCCGGATGTGTTTTGGCTATCTCAATCTGAAATATTGAGAAAGCATCTGTGTTTGTGATATCCGGATATTATCGATGGACTTTATTGTTTTGAATATTATTATCAGGGAACATTTAATTTAGAACCGTAGAAACACAAAATAATTCACCATGGAGAAACAAGCTGTACACATTCGTATTTTCTGGGAGAAAGCCAGTGGAATTGCGGCAAACAAACATGATATTTCTGTTTCTATAGATGACATTTTATGCACTTGCCTACAGAAAGGACTTTGCTTTTCTCCAGAATTATTTTTACTGTGATTTTCTCGGTCCATTGCATACGAATTCCACACCACTTTGTCCGGATATGACTGGATGAAACCAGAAATATCCGGTTTTGTTTTGGCTAACACAATCCCAGATGTTGTGAAAGCCTCTGTGTTCGTGATTTCCGGATATTATCAACGGACTTTATGGTTTTGAATGTTTTTATCAGGGAACCTTTAATTTTGTATCGTAGAAACACTAATTGGTTCCACATGGAGACACCAGGTCTGAACATTTACATTTTCTAGGGAGGAAGCTAGAGGAACTGTGGCAAAGAAACATGATATTTCTGTTTTTATACATGACATTTTATGCACTTTCCTAATGAAAAGACTTTGCTTTTCCCTAAAACCATTTTTACGGTGATTTTCTCGGTCTATTGCATCCAAATTCCACCAAACTTTGTCCGGATATGACTGGATGAAACCAGAAATATCCGGTTGTGTTTTGGCTAACTCAATCTCAGGTATTGCTACAGCCACTGTGTTTGTGTTTTCCGGATATTATGAATGGACTTTATTGTTTTGAATGTTTTTATCAGGGAACATTTAATTTTGTACTTGGAAACACTAATTGGTTCCATATGGAGACACCAGCTCTACACTTTTGTATTTTCTAGGGAGAAAGCTAGAGGAACTGCGGCAAACAATCATGATATTTCTGTTTGTATATATGACATTTTATGCACTTGCCTAAAAAAAGAATTTGCTTTTCCCCAAAACCATTTTTACTGTGATTTTTTCGGTCCATTGCATCCAAATTCAACCAAATTTTGTGCTGATATGACTGGATGAAACCAGAAATATCCAGTTGTGTTTTGGCTACATCAATCCGAAATATTGTGAAAGCCTCTGTGTTTGTGTTTTCTGGATATTATCAATGGACTTTATTGTTTTCAATGTTTTTATCAGGGAACCTTTAATTTTGTACCGTAGAAACACTAATTGGTTCCACACGGAGACACCAGCTCTAACAATCGTATTTTCTAGGGAGAAAGCTAGAGGAACTGCGGCACACAAACATGATATTTCTGTTTGTGTAGATGACATTTTATGCACTTGCCTAACGAAAAGACTTTGCTTTTCTCCAAAACCATTTTCACTATGATTTTCTGAGTCCATTTCATATGAATTCCACCAAACTATGTCCGGATATGACTGGATGATACCAGAAATATCCGGTTGTGCTTTGGCTAACTCAATCCCAGATATTGCTACAGCCTCTGTGTTTGTGTTTTCTGGATATTCTCAATGGACTTTATTGTTTTGAATGTTTTTATCCTGGAACATTTAATTTTGTCCAGTAGAAACACTGATTGGTTCCACATGGAGACACCAACTCTACACATTGGTATTTTCTAGGGAGAAAGCTAGAGGGACTTTGGCAAACAAACATGATATTTCAGTTGAATAGGTGACATTTTATGCACTTGCCTAATGGAAAGACTTTGCTTTTCCCCAAAACCATTTATACTGTTATTTTTTCGGTTCATTGCATACAAATTCCACCCCAATTTGTCCAGCTATGACTGGATAAACCAGAAATATCCGGTTGTGTTTTGGCTAACTCAATCCGAAACATTGTGAATTCCTATGTGTTTGTGTTTTCTGGTTATTATCGATGGACTTTGTTGTTTTGAAGTTTTTTACCAGGGAACATTTAATTTTGTACCGTGGAAACACTAATTAGTTGAAAATGGAGACACCAGCTCTACACATTCGTATATTCTAGGGAGAAAGCTAGAGAAACTGCAGTAAACACGATATTTCTGTATGTATAGATGACATTTTATGCACTTGCCTAATGAAAAGACTTTGCATTTCTCGAAAAACATTTTTACTGTGATTTTCTGGGTCCATTGCATACAAATTCCAGCCCATTTTGTGCGGATATGACTGGATGATACCAGAAATATCCGGTTGTGTTATGGCTAACTCAATCCCAAATATTGCTACAGCCCCTGTGTTTGTGTTTTCAGGATATTATCGACAGACTTTATTGTTGTGAATTTTTTTTATCAGGAAACCTTGAATTTTGTACCGTAGAAACACTAATTGGTTCAACATGGAGACACCAGCTCTACACATTCGTATTTTCTAGGGAGAAAGCTAGAGGAACTGCGGCAAACAAACATGAACATGATATTTCTGTTTGTATAGATGACATTTCATGCACTTGCCTAATTAAATTACTTTGCCTTTCTCTAAAACCATATTTACTGTGATTTTTTTGGTCCATTGCATAAGAATTCCACCCCACTTTGTCTGGATATGACAAGATGAAACCAGAAATATCCGGTTGTGTTTTGGCTAACTATATCCCAAATATTGTGAGAGCCTCCGTGTTTGTGTTTTCTGGACATTATCAACGGACTTTACTGTTTTGAACGCTTTTTATCAGGGAACATTTAATTTTGTGCTGGGTAACACTAATTGGTTGTACATGGAGACACCAGCTCTAAACAGTCGTATTTTCTAGGGAGAAAGCTCGAGGAACTGTGGCAAACAAACCTGACATTTCTCATTGTATAGATGACATATATGCACTGGCCGAAGAAAAGACTTTACTTTTCTCCAAAACCATTTTTACTGAGATTTTCTTAGTCCATTGCATATGAATTCCACACCACTTTGTCCGGATATACCTGGATGAAAACAGAAATATCTGGTTGTGTTTTGGCTAACTCAATGCCAGATATTGCTACAGCCTGTGTGTTTGTGTATTCTGGATATTATTGATGGACTTTATTGTTTTGAATGTTTTTTTATCAGGGAACATTTAATTTTGTGCTTGGAAACACTCGTTGACTCCACATGGAGACACCAGCTCTACACATTCATATTTTCTAGGAAGAAAGCTAGAGGAACTGCAGCAAACAAACCTGACATTTCTGTTTGTATAGATGACATTTTATGCACTTGCCTAACGAAAAGACTTAGCTTTTCTCCAAATCCATTTTTACTCTGAGTTTCTCAGTCCATGGCATGCGAATTCCACACCAATTTGTCCGGATATATCTGGATGAAAACAGAAATATGCGGTTGTGTTTTGGCTAACTCAATCAAAAATATTGTGAAAGCATCTGTGTTTGTGTTTTCTGGATTTTACCCATGGACTTTATTTTTTTGAATGTTTTTATCAGGGAACATTTAATTTTGTACCGTAGAAACACTAATTGGTTCACATGGAGACACCAGCTCTACACATTCGTATTTTCTAGGGAGAAAGCTAGAGGAAGTGCGGCAAACAGCATGATATTTCTGTTTGTGTAGAATACATTTTATGCACTTGCCTAATGAAAAGAATTTTTTTTTCTCCAAAACCATTTTTACTGTGATTTTCTCAGTCCATTGCATCCGAATTCCACACCACTTTGTCCGTATATGCCTGGATGAAACCAGAAATATCCGGTTCTGTTTTGGCTAAATATATACCAGATATGTCTACAGTGTCAGGGTTTGTGTTTTCTGGATATCATCAACAGACTTTATTGTTTTGAATTTTTTATCATGGAACATTTAATTTTGTACCATAGAAACACTAATTTGTTCACATGGAGACACCAGCTCTACACATTCCTATTTACTAGTGAGAAAGCTAGAGGAACTGCGGCAAACAAACTTGATATTTCTGTTTGTATACATGACATTTTATGCACTGGCCGAAGGAAATGACATTACTTTTCTCAAAAAAAATTCTTATTGTGATTTTCTCAGTCCAATGTATCCGAATTCCACACCACTTTGTCCGGATATGCCTGGATGAAAACACAATATCCGGTTCTCTTTTGGCAAACCTTATCCCAGATATGGCTACAGCCTCAGAGTTTGTGTTTTCTGGATATTATCAATGGACTTTATTGTTTTGAATGTTTTTTATCAAGGAGCATTTAACTCTGTGCTAGGAAACACTAGTTGATTCTACATGGAATCACCAGTACTACAAACCTGTATTTTGTACGGTGAAATCTAGAGGAACTGCAGCAAACAAATGTGCCATTTCTGTTTGTATAGATGACATTTTATGCACTTGCATAACAAAAAGACTTTGCTTTTCTCCAAAACCATTTTTGCTGTGATTTTCTCAGTCCATTGCATACGAATTCCACACCACTTTGACCGGATATGCCTGGATGAAAACAGAAATATCTGTTCTGTTTTCGCTAACTCAATCTGAAACATTGTGAAAACCTCTGTGTTTGTGTTTTTTGGATATTATCGATGGACTTTATTGTTTTGAAATTTTTTACCAAGGAACATTTGATTTTGTACCATAGAAAAACTAATTCATTCCACATGGAGACACCAGTCTAAACAATCCTATGTTCTAGGGAGGAAGCTTGAGGAACTACAGCAAACAAACATGATGTTTCTCTTTGTATAGATGATATTTTATGCAATTGCCGAAGGAAAAGACTTTGCTTTTCTCCAAAAGCATTTTTACTGAGATTTTCTCGGCCCATTGCATACCAATTCAATACCACTTTATCCGGATATGACTGGATGAAACCACAAATATCCGGTTGTATTTTTGGTAACTCAATCCCAGATATTGCTACTGCTTTTGTGTTTTTGTTTTCTGTATATTATTGAGGGACTTTATTGTTTTCAATGTTCTTTAGTTGGAAACATTTAATTTTGTGCTGGGAAACACTAAATGGTTCCACATGTAAACACCAGCTCTACACATTTGTGTTTTCAAGGGAAAAAGCTAGAGGAACTGCTGCAAACAAACATGATATTTCTGTTTGTATACATTACATATTATGCAGTTGCCTAAAGAAAAGACTTTGCTTTTCTCCAAAACCATTTTTACTCTGATTTTTTCGGTCCATTGCATACGAATTCCACACCACTTTGTTCGGATATGACGGGATGAAACTAGAAATATCCAGTTGTGTTTTGGTGACTAAATCCCAGATATTGCTACAGCCTCTGTATTGTGTTTTCCAGATATTATCGATGGACTTTATTGTTCTGAATGTTTTTATCAGGGAACATTTAATTTTGTACCGTACAAACACTAATTGGTTCAAAATGGAGACACAAGCTCTACGCATTTGTATTTTTTAGGGAGAAAGCTAGAGGAACTGCGGCAAACAAACATGATATTTCTGTTTGTATAGATGACATTTTATTCCCTTGCTGAAGGAAAGGACTTTGCTTTTCTCAAAACCATTTTTACTGTGATTTTCTCGGTCCATTGCATACGAATTCCACCAAATTCTGTCCGGATATAACTGGATGAAACCAGAAATATCCCGTTGTGTTTTCGGTAACTCAATCCGAAATATTGTGAAAGCCTCTAAGTTTGTGTTTTCTGGATATTACCAATGGACTTTATTGTTTAAATGTTTTTATCAGGGAACATTTAATTTAATACCATAAAAACACTAATTGGTTCCACGTGGAGACAACAGCTCTACACATTCTTATTTTCTAGGGAGAGAGCTAGAGGAACTGCGGCACACTATCATGATATTTCTGTTTGTATACATGCCATTTTATGCACTTGCCTAACGAAAAGACTTGCTTTTCTCCAAAACCATTTTACTGTGATTTTCTCGGTCCGTTGCATACAAATTCCACACCACTTTGTCCTTATATGACTGGATGATACCAGAAATATCCGGTTGTGTTTGGCTAACTCAATACCAGATATTGCAACAGCATCTCTGTTTGTGTTTTGTGGATATTATCAATGGACTTTATTGTTTTGAACGTTTTTTATCAGGGAACATTTAATTTTGTTCTGGGAATCACTAATTGGTTCCACATGAAGACACCAGCTCTACACATTCGTATATTCTAGGGAGAAAGCTAGAGGAAATTCAGCAAACAAACATGATATTTCTGTTTTTATACATGACAGTTTATGCACTTGCCTAACGAAAAATCTTTGCTTTTCAACAAAACCATTTTTACTGTGATTTTCTCGATCCATTGCATACAAATTCCACACCACTTTGACCGGATATGCCTGCATGAGAACACAATTATCCTGTTGTAATTTGGCTAACTCAATCCGAAATATTGTGAAAGCCTCTGTGTTTGTGTTTTCTGGATATTATATATGGACTTTATTGTTTTGAATGTTTTTATCAGGGAACATTTAATTTTGTACCGTAGAAACACTAATTGGTTCAACATGGAGACAACAGCTCTAAACATTCGTATTTTCTACGGAGAAAGGTAGAGGAACTGCGGCAAAGAAACATGATATTTCTGTTTGTATACATGACATTTTATGCACTTCCCTAACGAAAAGACTTTGCTTCTCTACAAAACCATTTTTACTATGATTTTCTCAGTAAATTGCATATGAATTCCACACCACTTTGTCCGGATATGACTCGATGAAACCAGAAATATCCTGTTGTGTTTTGGCTAACTCAATGGGAAATATTGTGAAAGAATCTGTGTTTCTGTTTGATGGATATTATCAATGGACTTTATTGTTTTCAATGTTTTTATCAGGGAATATTTAATTTGTACCATAGAAACACTAATTGGTTTAACATAGAGACACCAGCTCTACACATTCGTATTTTCTAGGGAGAAAGCTAGAGGAACTGCAGCAAACAATCATGATATTTATGTTTGTATAGATGACAATTTTATGCACTTACCTAACGAAAAGACTTGCTTTTCTCCAAAACCATATTTACTGTGATTTTCTCGGTCCATTGCATACAAATTCCAGACAACTTTGTCCGTATATGACTGGATGAAACCAGAAATATCCAGTTGTGTTTTGGTTAACTCAATGCCATATATTGCTACAGCATATCTGTTTGTCTTTTTTGGATATTATCAATGGACTTTATTGTTTTGAATGTTTTTTATCAGGGAACATTTAATTTTGTTCTTGGAATCACTAACTGGTTCCACATGGAGACACCACCTGTACACATTCGTATTTTCAAGGCAGAAAGCTAGAGGAACTGCGGCAAATTAACATGGTATTTTCGTTTGTATAGATGACATTTTAAGCACTTGCCGAAGGAAATGACTTTGCTTTTCTCCAAAACCATTTTTGCTGTCATTTTCTTGGTCCATTGCATACGAATTCCACACGACTTTGTCAGGATATGAATGGATGAAACCATAAATATCCGGTTGTGTTTTGGCAAACTCAATCCGAAATATTGTGAAAACCTCTGTGTTTGTGTTTTCTGGAAATTTCCTATGGACTTTATTGTTTTGAATGTTTTTATCAGGGAACATTTAATTTTGTACCGTAGAAACACTAATTGGTTCCACATGGAGACACCAGCTCTACACATTCGTATTTTTTAGGGAGAAAGCTAGAGGAACTGCAGCAAAGAAACATGATATTTCTGTTTGTATACATGACATTTTATGCACTTCCCTAACAAAAAGACTTTGCTTCTCTCCAAAACCATTTTTACTGTGATTTTCTCAGTCCATTGCATACGAATTCCACACCACTTTGTCCGGATATGACTGAATGAAACCAGAAATATCCGGTTGTCTTTTGGCTACTCAATACCAGATATTGTGAAAGCCTCTGTGTTTGTGTTTTCCGGATATTATTGATGGACTTTATTGTTTTGAATGTTCTTTAGCTGGGAACATTTAATTTTGTTCTGTGAAACAATAATTGGTTCCACATGGAAACACCAGCTCTACAGATTTGTGTTTTCAAGGGAGAAAGCTAGAGGAACTACGGCACACAAACATGATATTTCTGTTTGTATACGTGGCATTTTATGCACATGCCTAACGAAAAACTTTGCTTTTCTCCAAACCATTTTTACTGTGATTTTCTCTTTCCATTGCATACGAATTCCACCAAACTTTGTCTGGATATGATTGGATGAAACCAGAAATATCCGGTTGTGTTTTGGCTAACTCAATCCCATTATATTGTGAAAGCCTCTGTGTTTGTGTTTTCCAGATATTATCAACGGACCTATGGTTTTGCATGTTTTTTATCAGGGAACATTTAATTTTCTGCTGGGAAACACTAATTGGTTCCACATGGAGACACCAGCTCTACACATTCGTATTTTCTAGGGAGAAAGCTAGAGGAACTGTGGCAAACCAATATGAGATTTCTGTTTGTATAGATGATATTTTATGCACTTGCGAAGGAAAAGACTTTTTGATTTTCTCCAAAACAATATTCCTGTATTTTCTCCATCCATTACATACGAATTCCTCCCCACATTGTCCGGTTATGACTGCATGCAACCAGAAATATCCGGTTGTGTTTTGGCTAACCCAATCCCAGGTATTTCTACAGCCTCTTTGTTTGTGTTTCCTGGATATTATCAACGGACTTTATTGTTTTGATTGTTTTTATCAGGGAACATTTCATTTTGTACCATAGAAACACTAATAGTTTCAACATGGAGACATCAGTTTGCACATTCATATGTTCTAGTGAGAAAGCTAGAGGAACTGCGGCAAACAAACATGATATTTCTGTTCGTATACATGACATTTTATAAACTGGACGAAGGAAAAGACTTTGCTTTTCTCGAAAACCATTTTTACTGTGATTTTCTCGGTCCATTGCATATGAATTCCACCCCACTTTGTCCGGATATGCCTGGATGAAACCAGAAATATCCGGTTGTGTTTTGGCTAACTCAATCCCAGATATTGTGAAAGACTCTGTGTTTGTGTTTTCCAGATATTATAAATGGAATTTATGTTTTTGCATGTTTTTTATCAGGGAACATTTCATTTTGTGCTGGGAAACCCTTTGGTTCCACATGGAGACACCACCATTACACATTGGTATTATCTAGGGAGAAATCTAGTGGAACTGCAGCAAACAAACATGATATTTCTGTTTCTATAGATGATAGTTTATGCACTTTTCTAAATAAAATACTTTGCTTTTCTCCAAAACAATTTTTCCTGTGATTTTCTCGGTCCATTACATACGAATTCCACACAACTTTCTCCGGATATGACTGGATGAAACAAGAAATATCCTGTTATGTTTTGGATTACTATATTCCAGATATTGCTACAGCCGCAGTGTCTGTGTTTTCTGGAAATTATCCATTTATTTTATTTTTTGAATGTTATTTTATCAGGGAACATTTAATTTTTGCTGGGAATCACTAATTGGTTCCACATGGAGACACCAGTCTACACATTCGTATTTTCTAGGGAGAAAGCTAGAGGAACTGTGGAAAACAAACATGATATTTCTGTTTTCATACATGACATTTTATGCATTTGCGAAGGAAAAGACCTTTTGATTTCTCCAAAACCATATTTACTGTGATTTTCTCCGTCCATTGCATACGAATTCCACCCCAATTTGTCCGGTTATGACAGAATGCAACCAGAAATATCCCGTTGTGTTTTGGCTAACTCAATCCCAGCTATTGGTACAGCCTCTGTGTTTCTGTTTCCTGGATATTGTGGACAGACTTTATTGTTTTGAATATTTTTATCAGGAACCCTTTAATTTTGTAACGTACAAACACTAATTGGTTCCACATGAAGTCACCACTCTTCACATGCGGATGTTCTCGGGAGAAAGCTAGAGGAACTGCGGCAAACAAACATGGTATTTCTGTTTGAATAGATGATATTTTATGCACTTGCCTAACGAATAGACTTTGCTTTTTTTATAAAATCATTATTACTGTATTTTTCTTGGTCCATTGCATACAACTTCCAACCCAATTTGTCCGGATATGACAGCATGAAACCAGAAATATCCGGTTGTGTTTTGGCTAACTCAATCCCAGATATGCTGAAGCCTCTGTGTTTGTGTATTCTGGATATTATCAATGGAATTTATGGTTTTGAATGTTTTTATGAGGGAACATTTAATTTTGTACTGGGAAACACTAATTGGTTCCACATGGAGACACCAGCTCTACAAATTCATATTTTCTAGGAAGAAAGCTAAATGAACTGCAGAAAACAAACATGATATTTCTGTTTGAATAGATGACATTTTATGCACTTGCCTAAAGAAAAGACTTTGTTTTTCTCCAAAACCATTTTTACTGTGATTTTCTCGGTCCATTGCATACGAATTCCACACAACTTTGTCCAGATAGGACTGGATGACACCAGAAATATCCGGTTGTGTTTTGGCTAACTCAATGCCAGATAGTGCTACAGCCTCTGTGTTTGTGTTTCCTGGATTTTATGGACATACTTTATTGTTTTGAATGTTTTTATCAGGGAGCATTTACATTTGTACCGTAGAAACACTAATTGGTTCCACATGGAGACACTAGTCTACACATTCGTATTTTCTAGGGAGAAAGCTAGAGGAACTGCAGCAAACCAATATGAGATTTCTGTTTGTATAGATTGCATTTTATGCACTTGCCTAATGAAAAGACTTTGCTTTTCTCTAAAACCATTTTTACTGTGATTTTCTCGGACCATTGCATCCAAATCCACACCACTTTGTTCGGATATGACTGGATAAAACCAGAAATATCCGGTTGTGTTTTGGCTAACTCAATCCCAGATATTGTGAAAGCCTCTGTGTTATTGTTTTCTGGATATTATCAATGGACTTTATGGTTTTGAATGTTTTTTATCAGGGAACATTTAATTTTGTACCGTAGAAACATTAATTGGTTCCACATGGAGACACCATTCTACAAATTCTTATGTTCTAGGCAGAAATCTAGCGGAACTGCGGCAAACAAACATGATATTTCTGTTTGTATAGATGACATTTTATGCACTGGCCAAAGGAAAAGACTTTGCTTTTCTCCAGAATTATTTTTACTGTGATCTTCTCGGTCCATTGCATTACGAATTCCACACCACTTTGTCCGAATATGACTGGATGAAACCACAAAAATCCGGTTGTTTTTTGGCTAACTCAATCCCAGATATTGCTACAGCCTCAGTGTATCTGTTTTCCGGATATCATCAATGGATTTTATGGTTTTGAATGTTTTTTATCAGGGAACATTTAATTTTGTGCTGGGAAACACTAATTGGTTCCACATGGAGACAGCAGCTCTACATATTCGGATTTTCTAGGGAGGCATCTAGAGGAACTGTGGCAATCCAATATGAGATTTCTGTTTGTATAGATGATATATTATGCACTTGCGAAGGAAAAGACTTTTTGATTTTCTCCAAAACCATTTTTCCTGTGATTTTCTCCGTCCATTACATACGAATTCCACCACACATTGTCCGGTTATGACTGCATGCAACCAGAAATATCCGGTTGTGTTTTGGCCAACCCAATCCCAGGTATTTCTACAGCATCTGTGTTTGTGTTTCCTGGATATTATGGACGGACTTTATGGTTTTGAATGTTTTTATCAGGGAACATTTAATTTTGTACCATAGAAACACTAATTGGTTCCACATGGAGACACCAGCTCTACACATTCGTATCTTCTAGGGAGAAAGCTAGAGGAACTGCGGCAAACAAACATGGTATTTCTTTTTGTATGGATGACATTTTATGCACTTGCCTAACGAAAAGATTTTGCTTTTCTCCAAAACCATTTTTACTGTGATTTTCTTGGTCCATTGCATATGAATTCCAACCAAATTTGTCCGGATATGATTGGATGAAACCAGAAATATCCGGTTGTGTTTTGGCTAACTCAATCCCAGATTGTGAATGCCTCTGTGTTTGTGTTTTCCGCATATTATCAACGGACTTTATGGTTTTGCATGTTTTTTATCAGTGAACATTTAATTTTGTACAATAGTAACACTTGCCTAAGGAAAAGACTTTGCTTTTCTCTAAAATCTTTTTTACTAAGATTTTCTTGGTCCATTGCATACGAATTCCAACCCACTTTGTCCGGATATGACTAGATGAAACCAGAAATATCCGGTTGTGTTTTCGCTAACTCAATCCCAGATATTGTGAAAGCCTCCTTGTTCGTGTTTTCTGGATATTATCAATGGACTTTATGGTTTTGAATGTTTTTTATCAGGGAACATTTAATTTTGTACTGTAGTAACACTAATTGGTTCCACATGGAGACAACAGTATACACATTCGTATGTTCTAGGGAGAAAGTTAGAGGAACTGCGGCAAACAAACATGATATTTCTGTTTGTATAGATGGCATTTTATGCACTTGCCTAAAGGAAAGACTTTGCTTTTCTCCAAACCATTTATACTGTGATTTCTCGGTCCATTACATACGAACACCACACCACTTTGTCCGGATATGACTGGATGAAAACAGAAATATCCAGATGTGTTTTGGCTTCCTATATCCCAGATATTGTGAAAGCCTCTGTGTTTTGTTTTCTGCATATTATTTATGGACTTTATTGTTTTCAATGTTTTTATCAGGGAACATTTAATTTTGTGCTGGGAAACACTAATTGGTTCCACATGGAGACACCAGCTCTACACATTCATATTTTCTAGGGAGAAAGCTAGAGGAACTGCGGCAAACAAACATGGTATTTCTGTTTGTATAGATGACATTTTATGCACTGGCGGAACGAAAAGTCATTGCTTTTCTCCAAAACAATTTTTACTGTGATTTTCTCGGTCCATTTCTTACGAATTCCAACCCACTTTGTCCAGAAATGACTGCATTCAACCGGAAATATCCTGTTGTGTTTTGGCTAACTCCGTCCCTGATATTGCTACAACCTCTGTGATTCTCTTTTCCGGATATTATCAACAGACTTTATGGTTTTGCATGTTTTTTTTTGCAGGGAACATTTAATTTTGTACAATAGAAATATTAATAGGTTCAACCTGGAGACACCAGCTCTACACCTTCATATGTTCTAGGGAGAAAGCTAGAGGAAATGCGGCAAACAAACATGATATTTCTGTTCGTATACATGACATTTTATACACTTGCCTAACGGAAAGCTTTGCTTTTTTCCAAAACCATTTTTACTGTGATTTTCTCGGTCCATTGCATACGAATTCCACCAAATTTTGTCCAGTTATGACTGGATGAAACCAGAAATATCCGGTTGTGTTTTGGCTAACTCAATCCCATATGTTGCTACAAATTTTGTGTTTGTTTTTTCAGATATTATCAACAGACTTTATGGTTTTGCATGCTTTTTATCAGGGAACATTTAATTTTTTGCTGGGAAACTCTAATTGGTTCCACATGGAGACACCAGCTCTACATATTCGTATTCTCTAGGCAGAAATCTAGAGGAACTGCGGCAAACAAACATGATATTTCTGTTTGTATAGATGGCATTTTATGCACTTGCCTAAAGGAAAGACTTTGCTTTTCTCCAAACCATTTATACTGTGATTTTCTCGGTCCATTACATACGAACACCACACCACTTTGTCCGGATATGACTGGATGAAAACAGAAATATCCAGATGTGTTTTGGCTTCCTATATCCCAGATATTGTGAAAGCCTCTGTGTTTTGTTTTCTGCATATTATTTATGGACTTTATTGTTTTCAATGTTTTTATCAGGGAACATTTAATTTTGTGCTGGGAAACACTAATTGGTTCCACATGGAGACACCAGCTCTACACATTCATATTTTCTAGGGAGAAAGCTAGAGGAACTGCGGCAAACAAACATGGTATTTCTGTTTGTATAGATGACATTTTATGCACTGGCGGAAGGAAAAGTCATTGCTTTTCTCCAAAACAATTTTTACTGTGATTTTCTCGGTCCATTTCTTACGAATTCCAACCCACTTTGTCAAGAAATGACTGCATTCAACCGGAAATATCCTGTTGTGTTTTGGCTAACTCAGTCCCTGATATTGCTACAACCTCTGTGATTCTCTTTTCCGGATATTATCAACAGACTTTATGGTTTTGCATGTTTTTTTTGCAGGGAACATTTAATTTTGTACAATAGAAATACTAATAGGTTCAACCTGGAGACACCAGCTCTACACATTCGTATGTTCTAGGGAGAAAGCTAGAGGAAATGTGGCATACAAACATGATATTTCTGTTCGTATACATGACATTTTATACACTTGCCTAACGGAAAAACTTTGCTTTTTTCCAAAACCAATTTTACTGTGATTTTCTCGGTCCATTGCATACGAATTCCACCAAATTTTGTCCGGTTATGACTGGATGAAACCAGAAATATCCGGTTGTGTTTTGGCTAACTCAATCCCATAAGTTGCTACAAATTCTGTGTTTGTATTTTCAGATATTATCAACGGACTTTATGGTTTTGCATGTTTTTTATCAGGGAACATTTAATTTTTTGCTGGGAAACTCTAATTGGTTCCACATGGAGACACCAGCTCTACATATTCGTATTCTCTAGGCAGAAATCTAGAGGAACTGCGGCAAACAAACATGATATTTCTGTTTGTATAGATGAAATTTTATGCACTTTCCTAAAGAAAAGACTTTGCTTTTCTCCAAAACAATTTTTCCTGTGATTTTCTCAGTCCATTACATACGAATTCCACACCTCTTTCTTCGTATATGACTGGAGGAAACCAGAAATATCCAGTTGCGTTTTGACTTCCTATATCCCAGATATTGCCACAGCCTCAGTGTCTGTGTTTACTGGATATATATGGATGGATTTTATTTTTTTGCATGTTTTTTATCAGTGAACATTATATTTTGTGCTGGGAAACACAAATTGGTTCCACATGGAGACACCAGCTCTACACATTCGTATTTTCCAGGGAGAAAGCTAGAGGAACTGTGGCAAACAAACACGATATTTCTGTTTGTATAGATGACATTTTATGCACTTGCCTAAACAAAAGATTTTGCTTTTCTCTAAAATCATAATTACTGTGATTTTCTCGGCCCATTGCATACGAATTCCACCCGAATTTTTCGGATATGACTGCATACAACCAGAATATCCGGTTGTGTTTTGTCTAACTCAATCACAGATATTCCTACTGCCTATGGGTTTGTGTTTTCTGGATATTATCAACGGACTTTATTGTTTTGAATGTTTTTATCAGGGAACATTTAATTTTGTACCATAGAAACACTAATAGTTTCAACATGGAGACATCAGTCTACACATTCATATGTTCTAGGGAGAAAGCTAGAGGAACTGCGGCAAACAAACATGATATTACTGTTTGTAGACACGACATTTTATGCACTGGCCGAAGGAAAAGACTTTGCTTTTCTCGAAAACCACTTTTACTGAGATTTTCTCTGTCCATTGCATAGGAATTCCACCCCACTTTGTCCGGATATGACTGGATGAAACCAAAAATATCCGCTTGTGTTTTTGGCTAACTCAATCCCAGATATTGTGAAAACCTCTGTGTTTGTGTTTTCCAGATATTATCAACGGAATTTATGTTTTTGAATGTTTTTTTATCAGGGGACATTTAATTTTGTGCTGGGAAACGCTAATTGGTTCCACATGGAGACAGCAGTTTTCACATTCATATTTTCTAGGGAGAAAGCTAGAGGAACTGTCACAAACAAACATGATATTTCTGTTTGTATACATGAGATTTTATGCACTTGCCTAACGAAAAGACTTTGCTTTTCTGTAAAATCATTATTACTGTGATTTTCTCCGTCCATTGCATATGAATTCCACACTACTTTGTCCGGATATGCCTGTATGAAAACAGAAATATCCAGTTGTGTTTTCGCTGACCCAATCCGAAATATTGTGAAAGCCACTGTGATGCGTTTTCTGGATATTATCGATGGACTATATTGTTTTGAATGTTTTTATCAGGGAACATTTAATTTTGTACAGTAGAAATACTAATTGGTTCCACATGGAGACACGACTCTACACATTCGTATTTTCTAGTGAGGAAGCTACAGGAACTGCGGAAAACATGATATTTCTGTTTGTATAGATGACATTTTATACACTTGCCTAATGAAAAGACTTCTTCTTCTGCAAAACAACTTTTCCTGTGATTTTCTCGGTCCATACATACGAATTCCACAACACTTTGTCCGAATATGCCTGGATTAAAACAGAAATATCCGGTTCTTTTTGGCTAACTATATCCCAGATATGGCTACAGCCTCAGTGTTTGTGTTTTCTGGATATTATCAATGCACTTTATGGTTTTGACTGTTTTTTACCAGGGAACATTTAATTTTGTGCTGGGAAACAGTAATTGGTTCCACATGGAGACACCAGGTCTACAAATTCGTATTTTCTAGGGAGAAAGCTAGAGGAACTGGGGCAAACAAATATGATATTTCTGTTTGCATACATGACATTTTATGCACTGGCCGAAGGAAACGACTTTGCTTTTCTCCAAAACCATTCTTACTGTGATTTTCTCAGTCCAATACATACGAATTCCAAACGACTGTCTGGATATGCCTGGATGAAAACAGAAATATCCGGTTCTGTTTTGGCTAACTATATCCCAGATATGGCTACAGCCTCAGTGTTTGTGTTTTCTGGATATTATTCACAGACTTTATTGTTTTGAGTGTTTTATCAGGGAACATTTAATTTTGTACCGTAGAAACACTGATTGGTTCCACATGGAGACACGAGCTGTACACATTCGTATTTTCTAGGGAGAAGGCTAGAGGAACTGCCTAAAACAATCATGATATTTCTGTTTGTGTAGTTGACATTTTATGCACTTGCCTAACGAAAATACTTTGCTATTCACTAAAACCATTATAATATGATTTTCTGGGTCAATTCCGTAGGAATTCGACGCCACTTTGTCTGGATAAGACTGGATGAAACCAGAAATCTCCGGTTGTGTTTTGGCTAACTCAATCCCAGATATTGTGAAAGCCTCTGTGTTTGTGTTTTCTGGATATTATTCACACAATTTATTGTTTTGAGTGTTTTTTCAGGGAACATTTAATTTTCTGCTGGGAAACACTAATTGGTTCCACATGGAGACACCATTCTACACATTCGTATTTTCTAGGGAGAAAGCTAGAGGAACTGCGGCAAACAAACATGATATTTATGTTTGTACAGATGACATTTTATGCACTGGCTGAAGCATAAGACTTTGCTTGTCTCCAAAACCATTTTTACTGTGATTTTCTGGGTCCATTACATACGAATTCCACAAGACTTTGTCCGGATATGACTGGATGAAACCAGAAATATCCGGTTGTGTTTTGGTTAACTCAATGCCAGATATTGCTACAGCCTCTGTGTTTGTGTTTTCTTGATATTATCAATGGATTTTATTGTTTTGAATGTTTTTATGAGGGAACATTTAATTTTGTACCGTAAAAACAATAATTGGTTCCACATATGGGGACACCAGACTACACATTCATATTTTCTTGGGAAAAGCTAGATGAACTGTGGCAAAGAAACATGATATTTCTGTTTGTATAGATGACATTTTATGCACTTCCCTAACGAATAGATCTTGCTTTTCTCTGAAACTCTGTTTATTGTGATTTTCTGGGTCCATTGCATACGAATTCCACACCACTTTGTCTGGATATGACTGGATGAAACCAGAAATATCCGGTTGTGTTTTGCCTAACTCAATCCCAGATATTGCTACAGCCTCTGTGTTTGTGTTTTCTGGATATTTTCGATGGACTTGATTGTTTTGAATGTTTTTATCAGGGAACATTTAATTTTCTGCTGGGAAACACTAATTGCTTCCACATGGAGACACCAGTCTACACATTCGTATGTTCTAGGGAGAATGTTACAGAAACTGCGGCAAACAGGCATGATATTACTGTTTGTATACAAGACATTTTATGCACTGGCTGAAGGAAAAGACTTAGCTTTTCTCCAAATCCATTTTTAATTGATTTTCTCATTCTATTTCATAGTAATTCCACCCCGTTTTTCCCGGATATGACTGGATGAAACCAGAAATATCCGGTTTTGTTTTGCCTAAATCAATCCCAGATATTGCTACAGGCTCTTGTTTGTGTTTTCCAGATATTATCAACGGATTTTATGGTTTTTCATGTTTTTTATCATGGAACATTTAATTTAGTGCTAGGAAACATAATTGTTTCCACTTGGAGACAACAGCTCTACACGTTCGTATTTTCTAGGGAGAAAGCTAGAGGAACTGTGGCAAACAAACATGATATTTCTGTTTGTATAGATGATATTTTATGCACTGGCCGAAGGAAAAGACTTTGCTTTTCTCCAAAACCATTTTTCCTGTGATTTTCTCCGTCCATTACATACGAATTCCACCAAACTTTGTCCGGGTATGACTGGATGAAACCAGAAATGTCCGGTTTTGTTTTTGCTTACTATAACCCAGATATTGCTACAGCCTTTGTGTTTGTGTTTTCTGGAGATTATCGATTTATTTTATTGTTCTGAATGTTTGTATTAGGATACATTTAATTTTTGTTGCAAACACTAATTGGTTCCACATGGAGACACCAGGTCTACACATTCGTATTTTCTAGTGAGGAAGCTACAGGAACTGCGGAAAACATGATATTTCTGTTTGTATAGATGACATTTTATACACTTGCCTAACGAAAAGACTTTTTTTTTTTCTGCAAAACAATTTTTCCTGTGATTTTCTCGGTCCATACATACGAATTCCACACCACTTTATTCGAATATGGCTGGATGAATCAGAAATATCCGGTTCTGTTTTGGCTAACTATATCCCAGATATTGCTACAGCCTCTGTGTTTGTGTTTTCTGGATATTTTCGATGGACTTGATTGCTTTGAATATTTTTATCAGGGAACATTTAATTTTCTGCTGGGAAACACTAATTGGTTCCACATGGAGACACCAGTCTACACATTCCTATGTTCTAGGGAGAATGTTACAGGAACTGCGGCAAACAGGCATGATATTACTGTTTCTATACATGACATGTTATGCACCGGCCGAAGCAAAAGACTTAGCTTTCCTCCAAAACCATTTTTACTTGATTTTCTCGTTCTATTTCATAGGAATTCCACCACAGTTTTCCCGGATATGACTGGATGAAACCAGAAATATCCGGTTTTGTTTTGCCTAAATCAATCCCAGATATTGCTACAGCCTCTGTGTTTGTGTTTTCTGGATATTATCAACGGATTTTATGGTTTTTAATGTTTTTTTATTATGGAACAAAATTTACTGCTGGGAAACATAATTGTTTCCACATGGCGACAACAGCTCTACGCATTCGTATTTTCTAGGGAGAAAGCTAGAGGAACTGTGGCAAACAAACATGATATTTCTGTTTGTATAGGTGACATTTTGTGCACTGGCCGAAGGAAAAGACTTTGCTTTTCTCCAAAACCATTTTTACTGTGATTTTCTCTGTCCATTGCATACGAATTCCACACTACTTTTTCTGGATATGACTGGATGATATCAGAAATGTCCAGTTGTGTTTTGGCTAACACAATCCGAGGTATTGCTATAGCCTCTGCGTTTGTGTTTTCTGGATAGTATCGACGGACTTTATTGTTTTGAATGTTTTTATCAGGGAATATTTAATTTTGTACAGTAGAAACACTAACTGGTTCCACATGGAGACACCAGTCTACACATTCGTATCTTCTAGGGAGAAAGCTAGAGGAACTGAGGCAAACAAACATGATATTTCTGTTTGCATACATGACATTTTATGAACTGGCCGAAGGAAAAGACTTTGCTTTTCTCCAAAACCATTCTTACTGTGATTTTCTCGGTCCAATACATACGAATTCCACACCACTTTCCGGATATGCCAGGATGAAAACAGAAATATCCGGTTGTGTTTTGGCTAACTCAATGCCAGATATTGCTACAGCCTCTGTGTTGGTGTTTTCCGGATATTATCAATGGACTTTATGGTTTTTCATGTCTTTTATCAGGGAACATTTAATTTTTTGCTGGGGAACACTAGTTGGTTCCACATGGAGACACCAGCTCTACACATTCGTATTTTCTGGGGAGACAGCTAGAGGAACTGCAGCAAACAAACATGATATTTCTGTTTATATAGATGGCATTTTATGCACTTGGCAAATGAAAAGACTTTGCTTTTCTCCAAAACCATTTTTACTGTGATTATTTTTTCGGTCCATTGCATACGAATTCCACGAAACATTGTCCGGATATGACTGGATGAAACCAGAAATATCCGGTTGTGTTTTGGCTACCACAATGCCAGATATTGCTACAGCCTCTTTGTTTGTGTTTTCCGGATATTATCAACGGACTTTATAGTTTTTCATGTCTTTTATCAGGGTACATTTAATTTTATACTGGGGAACACTAGTTGGTTCCACATGGAGACACCAGCTCTACACATTCGTATTTTCTAGGGAGAAAGCTAGAGGAACTGCAGCAAGCAAACATATTTCTGTTTATATAGATGACATTTTATGCACTTGCCTAAAAAAAGAATTGGCTTTTCTCCAAAACCATTTTTACTGTGATTTTCACGGTCCATTGCCTCTGAATTCCACACCACTTTCCGGATATGCCTGGATGAAAACAGAAATATCCAGTTCTGTTTTGGCTAACTATATCCCAGATATGGCTACAGCCTCAGTGTTTGTGTTTTCTGGATATTATCAACAGACTTTATTGGTTTGACTGTTTTTATCAGGGAACATTTAATTTTGTCCGGTAGAAACACTAATTGGTTCCACATGGAGACACCAGCTCTACACATTCGTATTTTCTAGGCAGACAGCTAGAGGAACTGCGGCAAACAAACTTGATATTTCTGTATGAATAGATGACATTTTATGCACTTGCCTAATGAAAAGACTTTGCTTTTCTCCAAAACCATTTTTACTGTGCTTTTTCGGTCCATTACATACGAATTCCACCCCACTTTGTCTGGATATGACTGGATGAAACCAGAAATATCCAGTTGTGTTTTGGCTAACTCAATCCCAGATATTGCTACAGCCTCTGTGTTTGTGTTTTCCGGATATTATCAACGGACTTTATGGTTTTTCATGTTTTCTATCAGGGAACATTTAATTTTATGCTGGGAAACACTAGTCGGTTCCACATAGTGACACCAGCTTTACACATTAGTATTTTCTGGGGAGAAAGCTAGAGGAACTGCGGCAAACAAACATGATATTTCTGTTTATATAGATGACATTTTATGCATTTGCCTAAAAAAAGACTTTGATTTTCTCCAAAACCATTTTTACTGTGATTTTCTCAGTCTGTTGCATGCGAATTCCACACCACTTTGTCCGGATATGCCTGTATGAAAACAAAAATATCCGGTTATGTTTTGGCTAACTATATCCAAGATATGGCTACAGCCTCAGTGTTTGTGTTTTCCGGATATTATCAACGGACTTTATGGTTTTTCATGTTTTCTATCAGGGAACATTTAATTTTATGCTGGGGAACACTAGTTGGTTCCACATGGTGACACCAGCTCTACACATTCGTATTTTCTAGCTAGAAAGCTAGAGGAACTGCAGCAAATAAACATGATACTTTTTGTTTGCATAGATGACATTTAATGTACTTGCCTTAAAAAAGACTTTGCTTTTCTCCAAAACAATTTTTACTCTGATTTTCTCAGTCTATTGCATGCGAATTCCACACCACTTTGTCCGGATATGCCTGGATGAAACCAGAAATATCCAGTTGTGTTTTGGCTAACTATATCCCAGATATGGCTACAGCCTCTGTGTTTGTGTTTTCCGGATATAATCAACGGACTTTATGGTTTTTCATGTTTTCTATCAGGGGACATTTAATTTTATGCTGGGGAACAATAGTTGGTTCCACATGGTGACACCAGCTCTACACATTCGTATTTTCTACGGAGAAAGCCAGAGGAACTGCAGCAAACAAACATGATATTTCTGTTTGTATAGATGACATTTTAGGCACTTGCCTAAAAAAAGACTTTGCTTTTCTCCAAAACCATTTCTACGGTGATTTTCTCAGTCTATTGCATCCGAATTCCACACCAATTTGTCCGTATATGCCTGGATGAAAACAAAAATATCCGGTTATGTTTTGGCTAACTATATCCAAGATATGGCTACAGCCTCAGTGTTTGTGTTTTCTGCATATTATTCACAGACTTTATTATTTTGAGTGTTTTTATCTGGGAACATTTAATTTTGTACCCTAGAAAACTGATTGGTTCCACATGGAGACACCAGCTCTACACATTCATATTTTCTAGGGACAAAGCTAGAGGAACTGCGGCAAACAAACATGATATTTCTGTTTGAATAGATGACATTTTATGCACTTGCCTAATGAAAGGACTTTGCTTTTTTCCACAACCATATTTACTGAGATTTTCTCGGTCCATTGCATAAGAATTCCACCCCACATTGTAAGGATATGACTGGATGAAACCAGAAATATCCGGTGTGTTTTGGCTAACTCAATCCCAGATATTGCTACAGACTCTGTGTTTGTGTTTTCCGGATATTATCGATGGACTTTATGGATTTCCATGTTTTTTATCAGGGAACATTAAATTTTGTGCTGGGAAACACTAATTGGGTCCACATGGAGACACCAGCTATACACATTCGTATTTTCTAGGCAGAAAGCTAGAGGAACTGAGGCAAACAAACATGATATTTCTGTTTGCATACATGACATTTTATGAACTGGCCGAAGGAAAAGACTTTGCTTTTCTCCAAAACCATTCTTACTGTGATTTTCTCGGTCCAATACATACGAATTCCACACCACTTTCCGGATATGCCAGGATGAAAACAGAAATATCCGGTTGTGTTTTGGCTAACTCAATGCCAGATATTGCTACAGCCTCTGTGTTGGTGTTTTCCGGATATTATCAATGGACTTTATGGTTTTTCATGTCTTTTATCAGGGAACATTTAATTTTTTGCTGGGGAACACTAGTTGGTTCCACATGGAGACACCAGCTCTACACATTCGTATTTTCTGGGGAGACAGCTAGAGGAACTGCAGCAAACAAACATGATATTTCTGTTTATATAGATGGCATTTTATGCACTTGGCAAATGAAAAGACTTTGCTTTTCTCCAAAACCATTTTTACTGTGATTATTTTTTCGGTCCATTGCATACGAATTCCACGAAACATTGTCCGGATATGACTGGATGAAACCAGAAATATCCGGTTGTGTTTTGGCTACCACAATGCCAGATATTGCTACAGCCTCTTTGTTTGTGTTTTCCGGATATTATCAACGGACTTTATAGTTTTTCATGTCTTTTATCAGGGTACATTTAATTTTATACTGGGGAACACTAGTTGGTTCCACATGGAGACACCAGCTCTACACATTCGTATTTTCTAGGGAGAAAGCTAGAGGAACTGCAGCAAGCAAACATATTTCTGTTTATATAGATGACATTTTATGCACTTGCCTAAAAAAAGAATTGGCTTTTCTCCAAAACCATTTTTACTGTGATTTTCACGGTCCATTGCCTCCGAATTCCACACCACTTTCCGGATATGCCTGGATGAAAACAGAAATATCCAGTTCTGTTTTGGCTAACTATATCCCAGATATGGCTACAGCCTCAGTGTTTGTGTTTTCTGGATATGATCAACAGACTTTATTGGTTTGACTGTTTTTATCAGGGAACATTTAATTTTGTCCGGTAGAAACACTAATTGGTTCCACATGGAGACACCAGCTCTACACATTCGTATTTTCTAGGCAGACAGCTAGAGGAACTGCGGCAAACAAACTTGATATTTCTGTATGAATAGATGACATTTTATGCACTTGCCTAATGAAAAGACTTTGCTTTTCTCCAAAACCATTTTTACTGTGCTTTTTCGGTCCATTACATACGAATTCCACCCCACTTTGTCTGGATATGACTGGATGAAACCAGAAATATCCAGTTGTGTTTTGGCTAACTCAATCCCAGATATTGCTACAGCCTCTGTGTTTGTGTTTTCCGGATATTATCAACGGACTTTATGGTTTTTCATGTTTTCTATCAGGGAACATTTAATTTTATGCTGGGAAACACTAGTCGGTTCCACATAGTGACACCAGCTTTACACATTAGTATTTTCTGGGGAGAAAGCTAGAGGAACTGCGGCAAACAAACATGATATTTCTGTTTATATAGATGACATTTTATGCATTTGCCTAAAAAAAGACTTTGATTTTCTCCAAAACTATTTTTACTGTGATTTTCTCAGTCTGTTGCATGCGAATTCCACACCACTTTGTCCGGATATGCCTGTATGAAAACAAAAATATCCGGTTATGTTTTGGCTAACTATATCCAAGATATGGCTACAGCCTCAGTGTTTGTGTTTTCCGGATATTATCAACGGACTTTATGGTTTTTCATGTTTTCTATCAGGGAACATTTAATTTTATGCTGGGGAACACTAGTTGGTTCCACATGGTGACACCAGCTCTACACATTCGTATTTTCTAGCTAGAAAGCTAGAGGAACTGCAGCAAATAAACATGATACTTTTTGTTTGCATAGATGACATTTAATGTACTTGCCTTAAAAAAGACTTTGCTTTTCTCCAAAACAATTTTTACTCTGATTTTCTCAGTCTATTGCATGCGAATTCCACACCACTTTGTCCGGATATGCCTGGATGAAACCAGAAATATCCAGTTGTGTTTTGGCTAACTATATCCCAGATATGGCTACAGCCTCTGTGTTTGTGTTTTCCGGATATAATCAACGGACTTTATGGTTTTTCATGTTTTCTATCAGGGGACATTTAATTTTATGCTGGGGAACAATAGTTGGTTCCACATGGTGACACCAGCTCTACACATTCGTATTTTCTATGGAGAAAGCCAGAGGAACTGCAGCAAACAAACATGATATTTCTGTTTGTATAGATGACATTTTAGGCACTTGCCTAAAAAAAGACTTTGCTTTTCTCCAAAACCATTTCTACGGTGATTTTCTCAGTCTATTGCATCCGAATTCCACACCAATTTGTCCGTATATGCCTGGATGAAAACAAAAATATCCGGTTATGTTTTGGCTAACTATATCCAAGATATGGCTACAGCCTCAGTGTTTGTGTTTTCTGCATATTATTCACAGACTTTATTATTTTGAGTGTTTTTATCTGGGAACATTTAATTTTGTACCCTAGAAAACTGATTGGTTCCACATGGAGACACCAGCTCTACACATTCATATTTTCTAGGGACAAAGCTAGAGGAACTGCGGCAAACAAACATGATATTTCTGTTTGAATAGATGACATTTTATGCACTTGCCTAATGAAAGGACTTTGCTTTTTTCCACAACCATATTTACTGAGATTTTCTCGGTCCATTGCATAAGAATTCCACCCCACATTGTAAGGATATGACTGGATGAAACCAGAAATATCCGGTGTGTTTTGGCTAACTCAATCCCAGATATTGCTACAGACTCTGTGTTTGTGTTTTCCGGATATTATCGATGGACTTTATGGATTTCCATGTTTTTTATCAGGGAACATTAAATTTTGTGCTGGGAAACACTAATTGGGTCCACATGGAGACACCAGCTATACACATTCGTATTTTCTAGGCAGAAAGCTAGAGGAACTGAGGCAAACAAACATGATATTTCTGTTTGCATACATGACATTTTATGAACTGGCCGAAGGAAAAGACTTTGCTTTTCTCCAAAACCATTCTTACTGTGATTTTCTCGGTCCAATACATACGAATTCCACACCACTTTCCGGATATGCCAGGATGAAAACAGAAATATCCGGTTGTGTTTTGGCTAACTCAATGCCAGATATTGCTACAGCCTCTGTGTTGGTGTTTTCCGGATATTATCAATGGACTTTATGGTTTTTCATGTCTTTTATCAGGGAACATTTAATTTTTTGCTGGGGAACACTAGTTGGTTCCACATGGAGACACCAGCTCTACACATTCGTATTTTCTGGGGAGACAGCTAGAGGAACTGCAGCAAACAAACATGATATTTCTGTTTATATAGATGACATTTTATGCACTTGGCAAATGAAAAGACTTTGCTTTTCTCCAAAACCATTTTTACTGTGATTATTTTTTCGGTCCATTGCATACGAATTCCACGAAACATTGTCCGGATATGACTGGATGAAACCAGAAATATCCGGTTGTGTTTTGGCTACCACAATGCCAGATATTGCTACAGCCTCTTTGTTTGTGTTTTCCGGATATTATCAACGGACTTTATAGTTTTTCATGTCTTTTATCAGGGTACATTTAATTTTATACTGGGGAACACTAGTTGGTTCCACATGGAGACACCAGCTCTACACATTCGTATTTTCTAGGGAGAAAGCTAGAGGAACTGCAGCAAGCAAACATATTTCTGTTTATATAGATGACATTTTATGCACTTGCCTAAAAAAAGAATTGGCTTTTCTCCAAAACCATTTTTACTGTGATTTTCACGGTCCATTGCCTCCGAATTCCACACCACTTTCCGGATATGCCTGGATGAAAACAGAAATATCCAGTTCTGTTTTGGCTAACTATATCCCAGATATGGCTACAGCCTCAGTGTTTGTGTTTTCTGGATATGATCAACAGACTTTATTGGTTTGACTGTTTTTATCAGGGAACATTTAATTTTGTCCGGTAGAAACACTAATTGGTTCCACATGGAGACACCAGCTCTACACATTCGTATTTTCTAGGCAGACAGCTAGAGGAACTGCGGCAAACAAACTTGATATTTCTGTATGAATAGATGACATTTTATGCACTTGCCTAATGAAAAGACTTTGCTTTTCTCCAAAACCATTTTTACTGTGCTTTTTCGGTCCATTACATACGAATTCCACCCCACTTTGTCTGGATATGACTGGATGAAACCAGAAATATCCAGTTGTGTTTTGGCTAACTCAATCCCAGATATTGCTACAGCCTCTGTGTTTGTGTTTTCCGGATATTATCAACGGACTTTATGGTTTTTCATGTTTTCTATCAGGGAACATTTAATTTTATGCTGGGAAACACTAGTCGGTTCCACATAGTGACACCAGCTTTACACATTAGTATTTTCTGGGGAGAAAGCTAGAGGAACTGCGGCAAACAAACATGATATTTCTGTTTATATAGATGACATTTTATGCATTTGCCTAAAAAAAGACTTTGATTTTCTCCAAAACCATTTTTACTGTGATTTTCTCAGTCTGTTGCATGCGAATTCCACACCACTTTGTCCGGATATGCCTGTATGAAAACAAAAATATCCGGTTATGTTTTGGCTAACTATATCCAAGATATGGCTACAGCCTCAGTGTTTGTGTTTTCCGGATATTATCAACGGACTTTATGGTTTTTCATGTTTTCTATCAGGGAACATTTAATTTTATGCTGGGGAACACTAGTTGGTTCCACATGGTGACACCAGCTCTACACATTCGTATTTTCTAGCTAGAAAGCTAGAGGAACTGCAGCAAATAAACATGATACTTTTTGTTTGCATAGATGACATTTAATGTACTTGCCTTAAAAAAGACTTTGCTTTTCTCCAAAACAATTTTTACTCTGATTTTCTCAGTCTATTGCATGCGAATTCCACACCACTTTGTCCGGATATGCCTGGATGAAACCAGAAATATCCAGTTGTGTTTTGGCTAACTATATCCCAGATATGGCTACAGCCTCTGTGTTTGTGTTTTCCGGATATAATCAACGGACTTTATGGTTTTTCATGTTTTCTATCAGGGGACATTTAATTTTATGCTGGGGAACAATAGTTGGTTCCACATGGTGACACCAGCTCTACACATTCGTATTTTCTACGGAGAAAGCCAGAGGAACTGCAGCAAACAAACATGATATTTCTGTTTGTATAGATGACATTTTAGGCACTTGCCTAAAAAAAGACTTTGCTTTTCTCCAAAACCATTTCTACGGTGATTTTCTCAGTCTATTGCATCCGAATTCCACACCAATTTGTCCGTATATGCCTGGATGAAAACAAAAATATCCGGTTATGTTTTGGCTAACTATATCCAAGATATGGCTACAGCCTCAGTGTTTGTGTTTTCTGCATATTATTCACAGACTTTATTATTTTGAGTGTTTTTATCTGGGAACATTTAATTTTGTACCCTAGAAAACTGATTGGTTCCACATGGAGACACCAGCTCTACACATTCATATTTTCTAGGGACAAAGCTAGAGGAACTGCGGCAAACAAACATGATATTTCTGTTTGAATAGATGACATTTTATGCACTTGCCTAATGAAAGGACTTTGCTTTTTTCCACAACCATATTTACTGAGATTTTCTCGGTCCATTGCATAAGAATTCCACCCCACATTGTAAGGATATGACTGGATGAAACCAGAAATATCCGGTGTGTTTTGGCTAACTCAATCCCAGATATTGCTACAGCCTCTGTGTTTGTGTTTTCCGGATATTATCGATGGACTTTATGGATTTCCATGTTTTTTATCAGGGAACATTAAATTTTGTGCTGGGAAACACTAATTGGGTCCACATGGAGACACCAGCTATACACATTCGTATTTTCTAGGCAGAAAGCTAGAGGAACTGAGGCAAACAAACATGATATTTCTGTTTGCATACATGACATTTTATGAACTGGCCGAAGGAAAAGACTTTGCTTTTCTCCAAAACCATTCTTACTGTGATTTTCTCGGTCCAATACATACGAATTCCACACCACTTTCCGGATATGCCAGGATGAAAACAGAAATATCCGGTTGTGTTTTGGCTAACTCAATGCCAGATATTGCTACAGCCTCTGTGTTGGTGTTTTCCGGATATTATCAATGGACTTTATGGTTTTTCATGTCTTTTATCAGGGAACATTTAATTTTTTGCTGGGGAACACTAGTTGGTTCCACATGGAGACACCAGCTCTACACATTCGTATTTTCTGGGGAGACAGCTAGAGGAACTGCAGCAAACAAACATGATATTTCTGTTTATATAGATGACATTTTATGCACTTGGCAAATGAAAAGACTTTGCTTTTCTCCAAAACCATTTTTACTGTGATTATTTTTTCGGTCCATTGCATACGAATTCCACGAAACATTGTCCGGATATGACTGGATGAAACCAGAAATATCCGGTTGTGTTTTGGCTACCACAATGCCAGATATTGCTACAGCCTCTTTGTTTGTGTTTTCCGGATATTATCAACGGACTTTATAGTTTTTCATGTCTTTTATCAGGGTACATTTAATTTTATACTGGGGAACACTAGTTGGTTCCACATGGAGACACCAGCTCTACACATTCGTATTTTCTAGGGAGAAAGCTAGAGGAACTGCAGCAAGCAAACATATTTCTGTTTATATAGATGACATTTTATGCACTTGCCTAAAAAAAGAATTGGCTTTTCTCCAAAACCATTTTTACTGTGATTTTCACGGTCCATTGCCTCCGAATTCCACACCACTTTCCGGATATGCCTGGATGAAAACAGAAATATCCAGTTCTGTTTTGGCTAACTATATCCCAGATATGGCTACAGCCTCAGTGTTTGTGTTTTCTGGATATGATCAACAGACTTTATTGGTTTGACTGTTTTTATCAGGGAACATTTAATTTTGTCCGGTAGAAACACTAATTGGTTCCACATGGAGACACCAGCTCTACACATTCGTATTTTCTAGGCAGACAGCTAGAGGAACTGCGGCAAACAAACTTGATATTTCTGTATGAATAGATGACATTTTATGCACTTGCCTAATGAAAAGACTTTGCTTTTCTCCAAAACCATTTTTACTGTGCTTTTTCGGTCCATTACATACGAATTCCACCCCACTTTGTCTGGATATGACTGGATGAAACCAGAAATATCCAGTTGTGTTTTGGCTAACTCAATCCCAGATATTGCTACAGCCTCTGTGTTTGTGTTTTCCGGATATTATCAACGGACTTTATGGTTTTTCATGTTTTCTATCAGGGAACATTTAATTTTATGCTGGGAAACACTAGTCGGTTCCACATAGTGACACCAGCTTTACACATTAGTATTTTCTGGGGAGAAAGCTAGAGGAACTGCGGCAAACAAACATGATATTTCTGTTTATATAGATGACATTTTATGTATTTGCCTAAAAAAAGACTTTGATTTTCTCCAAAACCATTTTTACTGTGATTTTCTCAGTCTGTTGCATGCGAATTCCACACCACTTTGTCCGGATATGCCTGTATGAAAACAGAAATATCCAGTTCTGTTTTGGCTTACTCAGTCCCAGATATTGCTACAGCCGCAGTGTTTGTGTTTTCTGGATATTATCAATGGACTTTATTGTTTTGAATGTTTTTATCAGGGAACATTTAATTTTGTACCGTAGAAACACTAATTGGTTTCACATGGAGAAACGTCTCTAAACATTCTTATTTCTAAGCAGAAAGCTAGAGGAACTGCGGCAAACAAACATGATATTTCTGCTTGAATAGATGATATTTTATTCACTTGCCTAATGAAAAGACTTTGCTTTTCTCCAAAACCATTTTTACTGTGCTTTTTCGGTGCATTGCATACGAATTCCACCCCACTTTGTCTGGATATGACTGGATGAAACCAGAAATATCCGGTTGTGTTTTGGCTAACTCAATCCCAGATATTGCTACAGACTCTGTGTTTGTGTTTTCTGGATATTATCAACGGACTTTATGGTTTTTCATGTTTTCTATCAGGGAACATTTAATTTTATGCTGGGGAACACTAGTTGGTTCCACATGGACACACGTCTCTAAACATTCTTATTTTCTAAGCAGAAAGCAAGAGGAACTGCGGCAAACAAACATGATATTTCTGTTTCTATTTTTTTTTTATTTTTGACAGGCAGAGTGGACAGTGAGAGAGAGAGAGAGAGACAGAGAGAAAGGTCTTCCTTTGCCGTTGGTTCACCCTCTAATGGCCGCCGCGGTAGCGCGCTGCGGCCGGCGCACCACGCTGTTCTGATGGCAGGAGCCAGGTGCTTATCCTGGTCTCCCATGGGGTGCAGAGCCCAAGCACTTGGGCCATCCTCCACTGCACTCCCTGGCCACAGCAGTGAGCTGGCCTGGAAGAGGGGCAACCGGGATAGGATCGGTGCCCCGACCGGGACTAGAACCCGGTGTGCCGGCGCCGTAAGGCAGAGGATTAGCCTAGTGAGCCGCGGCGCCGGCCGATATTTCTGTTTCAATAGATGATATTTTATGCACTTGCCTAAAGAAAGAATTTGCTTTTCCACCAAAACCATTTTTACTGTGATTTTCTCGGTCCATTGCATCCGAATTCCACACCACTTTGTCCGGAGATGCCAGGATGAAACCAGAAAAATCCAGTTGTGTTTTCGCTAACTATATCCCAGATATGGCTACAGCATCAGTGTTTGTGTTTTCTGGATATTATCAACAGACTTTATTTGTTTGAGTGTTTTTCTCAGGGAACATTTAATTTTGTACCATAGAAACACTAATTGGTTCCACATGGAGACACCAGCTCTACACATTCGTATTTTCTAGGCAGAAAGCTAGAGGAACTGCAGCAAACAAACGTGACATATCTGTTTGATAGATGACATTTTATGCACTTGCCTAATGAAAAGACTTTGCTTTTCTCCAAAACCATTTTTACTGTGCTTTTTCGGTGCATTGCATACGAATTCCACCACATTTTATCTGAATATGCCTGGATGAAACCAGAAATATCCGGTTGTGTTTTGGCTAACTCAATCCCAGATATTGCTACAGCCTCTGTGTTTGTGTTTTCCGGATATTATCAACGGACTTTATGGTTTTTCATGTTTTCTATCAGGGAACATTTAATTTTATGCTGGGGAACACTAGTTGGTTCCACATGGTGACACCAGCTCTACACATTCGTATTTTCTAGCTAGAAAGCTAGAGGAAGTGCAGCAAATAAACATGATACTTTTTGTTTGCATAGATGACATTTAATGTACTTGCCTTAAAAAAGACTTTGCTTTTCTCCAAAACAATTTTTACTCTGATTTTCTCAGTCTATTGCATGCGAATTCCACACCACTTTGTCCGGATATGCCTGGATGAAACCAGAAATATCCAGTTGTGTTTTGGCTAACTATATCCCAGATATGGCTACAGCCTCTGTGTTTGTGTTTTCCGGATATAATCAATGGACTTTATGGTTTTTCATGTTTTCTATCAGGGGACATTTAATTTTATGCTGGGGAACAATAGTTGGTTCCACATGGTGACACCAGCTCTACACATTCGTATTTTCTATGGAGAAAGCCAGAGGAACTGCAGCAAACAAACATGATATTTCTGTTTGTATAGATGACATTTTAGGCACTTGCCTAAAAAAAGACTTTGCTTTTCTCCAAAACCATTTCTACGGTGATTTTCTCAGTCTATTGCATCCGAATTCCACACCAATTTGTCCGTATATGCCTGGATGAAAACAAAAATATCCGGTTATGTTTTGGCTAACTATATCCAAGATATGGCTACAGCCTCAGTGTTTGTGTTTTCTGCATATTATTCACAGACTTTATTATTTTGAGTGTTTTTATCTGGGAACATTTAATTTTGTACCCTAGAAAACTGATTGGTTCCACATGGAGACACCAGCTCTACACATTCATATTTTCTAGGGACAAAGCTAGAGGAACTGCGGCAAACAAACATGATATTTCTGTTTGAATAGATGACATTTTATGCACTTGCCTAATGAAAGGACTTTGCTTTTTTCCACAACCATATTTACTGAGATTTTCTCGGTCCATTGCATAAGAATTCCACCCCACTTTGTAAGGATATGACTGGATGAAACCAGAAATATCCGGTGTGTTTTGGCTAACTCAATCCCAGATATTGCTACAGACTCTGTGTTTGTGTTTTCCGGATATTATTGATGGACTTTATGGTTTTCCATGTTTTTTATCAGGGAACATTAAATTTTGTGCTGGGAAACACTAATTGGGTCCACATGGATACACCAGATCTACACATTCGTATTTTCTAGGCAGAAAGCTAGAGGAACTGAGGCAAACATACATGATATTTCTGTTTGCATACATGACATTTTATGAACTGGCCGAAGGAAAAGACTTTGCTTTTCTCCAGAACCATTTTTACTGCGATTTTCTCGGTCCATTGCATACGAATTCCACGAAATATTGTCCGGATATGACTGGGTGAAACCAGAAATATCCGGTTGTGTTTTGGCTACCACAATGCCAGATATGGAAACAGCCTCTTTGTTTGTGTTTTCCGGATATTATCAACGGACTTTATAGTTTTTCATGTCTTTTATCATGGTACATTTAATTTTATACTGGGGAACACTAGTTGGTTCCACATGGAGACACCAGCTCTACACATTAGTATTTTCTAGGGAGAAAGCCAGAGGAACTGCAGCAAACAAACATGATATTTCTGTTTATATAGATGACATTTTATGCACTTGCCTAAAAAAAGACTTTGATTTTCTCCAAAAACATTTTTACTGTGATTTTCGCGGTCCATTGCCTCCGAATTCCACACCACTTTCCGGATATGCCTGGATGAAAACAGAAATATCCAGTTCTGTTTTGGCTAACTATATCCCAGATATGGCTACAGCCTCAGTGTTTGTGTTTTCTGGATATTATCAACAGACTTTATTGGTTTGAGTATTTTTCTGAGGGAACATTTAATTTTGTACCATAGAAACACTAATTGGTTCCACATGGAGACACCAGCTCTACACATTCGTATTTTCTAGGCAGAAAGCTAGAGGAACTGCGGCAAACAAACTTGATATTTCTGTATGAATAGATGACATTTTATGCACTTGCCTAATGAAAAGACTTTGCTTTTCTCCAAAACCGTTTTTACTCTGATTTTCTCATTCTATTGCATGCGAATTCCACCCCACTTTGTCTGGATATGACTGGATGAAACCAGAAATATCCAGTTGTGTTTTGGCTAACTCAATCCTAGATATTGCTACAGCCTCTGTGTTTGTGTTTTCCGGATATTATCGATGGACTTATTGTTTTGAATGTTTTTATCAGGGAACATTAAATTTTGTTCCGTTAAAACACTAATTGGTTCATAATGGGAACACCAGCTCTACAAATTCGTATTTTCTAGGGAGAAAGCTAGAGGAAATGCGGCCAAGAAACATGATATTTCTGTGTGTATAGATGACATTTTATGCACTTGCCTAACGAAAAGACTTTGCTTTTCTTCAAAACCATTTGTACTGTGATTTTCTCGGTTCATTGCATACGAATTCCACACCACTTTGTCCGGATATCACTGGATGACACCAGAAATATCCGGTTGTGTTTGGGCTAACTCAATCCGAAATATTGCTACAGCCTCTGTGTTTGTGTTTTCGGGATATTATCGATGGACTTATTGTTTTGAATGTTTTTATCAGGGAACATTAAATTTTGTACCGTTAAAACACTAATTGGTTCATAATGGGAACACCAGCTCTACACATTCGTATTTTCTAGGGAGAAAGCTAGAGGAACTGCGACAAACAAACATGATATTTCTGTTTGTATCAATGACATTTTATGCATTTGCCTAACGAAAAGACTTTGCTTTTCTCCAAAACCATTTTTACTGTGATTTTCTCAGTCCATTGCATACGAATTCCACACCAGTTTGTCCGGATATGACTGGATGAAACCGGAAATATCTTTTTTTTTTTTTTTGCTAACTCTATCCCAGATATTGTTACCGCCTCTGTGTTTGTGTATTCCTCATATTATCCACGGACTTTTTTTTTGAATATTTTTATCAGGTGACATTTAATTTTGTTCTGCGAAACGCTTGTTGGTTCCACGTGGAGACACCAGCTCTACATATTTGTAGTTTCTAGAGAGAATGGGAGAGGAACTGCGAAAAACAAACATGATATTTCTATTTCTATAGATGACATTTTTTCGACTTGCCTAATGAAAAGACTTTGCTTTGCTCCAAAACCATTTTTACTGTGAATTTCTCGGTCCATTGCATACGAATTCCACACCACTTTGTCCAGAAGACTGGTTGAAACCAGAAATATCCGGTTGTGTTTTGGCTAACTCATTCCGAAATACTGTGAAAGCCTCTGTGTTTGTGTTTTCTGGATATTATCGATGGACTTTATTGTTTTTAATGTTTTTATCAGGAAACATTTAATTTTGTACTGTTGAAACACTAATTGGTTCCACATGGAGACACCAGCTCCACACATTCTTATTTTCTAGGGATAAAGCTAGAGGAACTGCGGCAAACAAACATGATATTTCTGTTTGTATCGATGACATTTTATGCTCTTGCCTAAACAAAGGACTTTGCTTTTCTCCAAAACCATTTGTACTGTGATTTTCTCAGTCCATTGCATACGAATTCCACACCACTTTGTCCGTATATGACTGGATGAAACCGGAAATATCTGGTTTTGTTTTGGCTAACTCAATCCCAGATATTGCTACAGCCACTGTGTTTGTTTGTTCTTGATATTATCCACAGACTTTTTTGTTTTGAATGTTTTTTATCGGGGAACATTTAATTTTGTGCTTGGAAACACTAATTGGTTCCACATGAAGACACCAGCTCTACACATTCGTAATTAGTTTTTTTTTATTAAACTTTTATTTAATGAATATAAATTTCCAAAGTTCAGCTCATGGGTTACAATGGCTTCCCTCTCCCAAAACTTCCCTCCCACCCACAACCCTCCCCTTTCCCGCTCCCTCTCCCCTTCCAATCACATCATGATTCATTTTCAGTTCTCTTTATATACAAAAGATCAGTTTAGTATAAATTAGGTAACGATTTCAACAGTTTGCCCCCATATAGCAACACAAAGTGAAAAAAAATACTGTTGGAGTACTAGTTATAGCATTAAATAAGAGTGTACAGCACATTAAAGGCAGAGATCTTACATAATATTTTTTTAAATTAATTAATTATCTATGCCATTTCCAATTTAACACCAGGTTTTTTTTTTCATTTCCAATTATCTTTATATACAGAAGATCGATTCAGTATATAATTAGTAAAGATCTCATCAGTTTGTACCCATGCAGAAACACAAAGTGTAAAAATACTCTTTCAGTTCTAGTTATAGAATCACTGCACATTAGACAACACATTAAGGACAGATCCCACATGGGATGTAAATACACAGTGACTCCTGTTGCTGACTTAACAATTTGACACACTTGTTCATGGCGTCAGTAATTACGTTCGTAATTTCTACAGAAAACCTATAGGCTTTGCGGCAAACAAACATGATATTTCTGTCTGTATAGATGACATTTTATGCACTTGCCGAACGAAAATACTTGCTGTTCTCCAACACCATTTGCACTGTGATTTTCTCAGTCCATTGCATACGAATTCCACACCACTTTGTCCCGGTAAGACTGGATGTAACCAGAAATATCCGGTTGTGTTTTGGCTAACTCAATCCCAGATATTGCTACAGCCTCTGCGTTTGTGTATTCCTAATATTATCCACGGACTTTATTTTTTTTGAATGTTTTTTTTTCAGGGAACATTTACTTTGGTACCGTTGAAACACTAATTGTTTCCACATGGAGACACCAGTCTACACATTCGTATTTTCTAGGCAGAAAGCTAGAGGAACTGCGGCAAACAAACATGATATTTCTGTTTGTATGGATGACATTTTATGCACTTGCCTAACGAAAAGACTTTGCTTTTCTCCAAATCCATTTTTACTGTGATTTTCACAGTCCATTGCATATGAATTCTACACCACTTTGTCCAGATATGACTGGGTGAAACCAGATATATCTGGTTGGGTTTTGGCTAACTCAACCCAAAATATTGCTACAGCCTCTAAGTTTATGTATTCCTGATATTATGGACGGACTTTATTTTTTTGAATTTTTTTTTCAGGGAACATTTAATTTGTGCTTGGAAACAATAATTGGTTCCATGTGGAGACACCAGCTCTACATATTCGTATTTTCTAGGGAAAAACCTAGACGAACTGCGGCAAACAATCATGATATTTCTGTTTGCATAGATGACATTTTATGCATTTTATTGCCTAACGAAAAGACTTTGCTTTTCTCCAAAACTATTTGTACTGTGGTTTTGTCGGTCCATTGTATACCAATTCCACACCACTTTGTCTGGATATGACTGGATGAATCCAGAAATATCTGGTTGTGTTTTGGCTAACTCAATTCGAAATATTACTATAGCCTCTGTGTTTGTGTTTTCCGGATATTATCAATGGACTTTATTTTTTTCAATGTTTTTTTTCAGGGAACATATAATTTTGTGCTTGGAAACACTAATTGGTTCCACATGAAGACACCAGCTCTACACATTCGTATTTTCTATGGAGAATGCTAGAGGAATTACGGCAAACGAACATGATATTTCTGTTTCTGTAGATGACATTTTATGTACTTGCCTAATGAGAAGACTTTGCTTTTCTCCAAAACCATTTTTACTGTGATTTTCTCGGTCCATTGCATACGAATTCCACACCAGTTTGTCTGGATATGACTGCATGAAACCAGAAATATCCGGTTTTGTTTTGCCTAACTCAATCCCAGATATTGCTACAGCCTCTGTGTTTGTGTATTCCTGATATTATCCACAGACTTTATTGTTTTGAATGTTTTTTTTTATTAGGGAACCTTTAATTTTGTACCATTGTAACACTAATTGTTTTCACATGGAGTCACCAGCTCTACGTATTCATATTTCTAGGTAGAAAGGTAGAGGAACTGCGGAAAATATACATGATATTCCTGTTTGTATAGATGACATTTTATGCACTTGCCTAACGAAAAGACTTTGCTTTTCTCCAAAACCATTTGTACTGTGATTTTCTCGATCCATTGCATACGTATTCCACACCACTTTGTCCGGATATGACTGGATGTAAACGGAAATATGCGGTTTTCTTTTGGCTAACTCAATCCCGGGTATTGCTACAGCCTCTGCGTTTGTTTTTTCTTGATATTATCCACAGACTTTTTTCTTTTCATTGTTTTTTTTAATCGTGGAACTTTTTATTTTGTGCTTGGATACTGTAATGGGTTCCACATGAAGTCACCAGCACTACATATTCGTATTTTCTAGGGAGAAAGCTAGAGGAACTGCGTCAAACAAACATGATATTTTTGTTTGTATCGATGATATTTTATCTACTTCCCTTATGAAAAGACTTTGTTTTTCTAAAAAAACATTTTTACTGTGATTTTCTAGTTCCATTGCATACAAATTCCACACCAGTTTGTCCGGATATGACTGCGTGAAACCGGACATATCTGGTTTTGTTTTGCCTAACTAAACACCAGATATTGATACGGCCTCTGTGTTTGTGTAAGCCTGATATTATTCACAGACTTTAATGATTTGAATATTTTTATAAGGGTACATTTAATTTTGTACCATTGAAATAACAATTGTTTCCACATGGAGACACCAGCTCTACACATTCATATTTTCTAGGGAGAAAGAGAGAAGGAACTGCGGCAAACAAACATGATATTTCTGTTTGTATAGATGACATTTTATGCACTTGCCTAACGAAAAGACTTTGCTTTTCTGCAAAACCATTTGTATTTTGATTTTCTCGGTCCATTGCATATGAATTCCACAACAGTTTGTCCGGAAATGACTGGATGTAACCGGAAATATCCGGTTTTGTTTTGGCTAACTCAATCCCAGATATTGCTACAGCCTCTGTGTTTGTGTTTTCCGGATATTATCCACAAACTTTATTGTTTTAAATGTTTTTTTAACAGGGAACATTTAATTTTGTACCGTTGAAACACTAATTTTTTCCACATGGAGACACCAGCTCTACACATTCATATTTTCTAGGGAGAAAGCTAGAGGAACTGCGGCAAACAAACATGATATTTCTGTTTGTATCGATGACATTTTATACACAAGCCTAACGAAAAGACTTTGCTTTTCTCCAAAACCATTTTTACTGTTATTTTCTCGGTCCATTGCATATGAATTCCACAACCCTTTGTCAGGATATGACTGGGTGAAACCGGAAATATCGGGTTGTGTTTTGGCTAACTCTGTCCCAGATATTGCTACAGCCTCTGAGTTTGTTTTTTCTGGATATTATCCACAGACTTTATTATGTTGAATGTTTTTTATTAGGGAAGATTTCATTTTGAGCTTGTATAGAGTAATTAGTTCCACATGGAGACACCAGCTCTACACATTCGTATTTTCTAGGGAGAAAGCTAGAGGAACTGCGGCAAAGAAACATGATATTTCTGTTTGTATCGATGACATTTTATGCACTTGCCTAGTGAAAAGACTTTGCTTTTCTCCAAAACCATTTGTACTGTGATTTTCTCGGTCCATTTCATATGAATTCCACACCACTTTGTCCGGATATGACTGGATGAAACTAGAAATATCCGGCTGTGTTTTGGCTAACTAAATCCTAAATATTGTGAAAACCACTGTGTCTGTGTTTTCTGGATATTATCGATGGACTTTATTGTTTTAAATATTTTTTCAGGGAACATTTAATTTTGTACCGTAGAAACACTAATTGGTTCATCATGGGGACTCCAGCTCTACACATTCGTATTTTCTATGGAGAAAGCTAGAGGAACTGCGGCAAACATACGTGATATTTCTGTTTGTATAGATGACATTTTATGCACTTCCCACACGTAAAGACTTTGCTTTTCTCTAAAACCATTTTTACTTTGATTTTCTCTGTCCATTGCATACAAATTCCACACCAGTTTGTCCGGATATGACTGGATGAAACCGGAAATATCTGGTTTCCTTTTTGCTAATTCAAACCCAGATATTCCTACAGCCTCTTTGTTTGTGTATTCCTGATATTATCTACGGACTTTATTTTTTTTCAATGCTTTTTTCCAGGGAACATTTAATTTTGTGCTGTGAAATACTAATTTTTTCCACATGGAGACAGCAGCTCTACACATTTGTATTTTCTAGGGAGAAAGCTAGAGGAACTGTAGCAAACAAACATGATATTTCTGTTTGTATCGATGACATTTTAAGCACTTGCCTAACGAAATGACTTTGCTTTTCTCCAAAAACATTTTTTACTGTGATTTTCTTCGTCCATTGCATACGAATTCCACACCAGTTTGTCCGGATATGACTGGATGAAACCGGAAATATCCGGTTGTGTTTTGGCTAACTCAATCCCGGGTATTGTTACTACTTCTGTGTTTGTGTATTCCTGATATTATTCACAGAATTTATTGTTTGAATGTTTTTTATCAGGGAACATTTAGTTTTCTGCATGGAAACACTAATTGTTTCAAAATGGGAACACCAGCTCTACAGATTCGTATTTTCTAGGGAGAAAGCTAGAGGAACTGCGGCAAACAAACATGATATTTCTGTTTGTATAGATAACATTTTATGCACTTGCCTAACGAAAAGACTTTGCTTTTCTCCGAAACCATTTGTACTGTGATTTTCTCGATCCATTGCATACGTATTCCACACCACTTTGTCCGGATATGACTGGATGTAAACGGAAATATGCGGTTTTGTTTTGGCTAACTCAATCCAGATATTGCTACAGACTCTGTGTTTGTTTTTTCTTGATATTATCCACAGAATTTTTTCTTTTCATTGTTTTTTTATCGTGGAACTTTTTATTTTGTGCTTGGATACTGTAATTGGTTCCACATGAAGACACCAGCACAACATATTCATATTTTCTAGGGAGAAACCTAGAGGAACTGCGGCAAAGAAACATGATATTTCTGTTTGTATCGATGACATTTTATGCACTTGCCTAGTGAAAAGACTTTGCTTTTCTCCAAAACCATTTGTACTGTGATTTTCTTGGTCCATTTCATATGAATTCCACACCACTTTGTCCGGATATGACTGGATGAAACTAGAAATATCCGGCTGTGTTTTGGCTAACTAAATCCTAAATATTGTGAAAACCACTGTGTCTGTGTTTTCTGGATATTATCGATGGACTTTATTGTTTTAAATATTTTTTCAGGGAACATTTAATTTTGTACCGTAGAAACACTAATTGGTTCATCATGGGGACTCCAGCTCTACACATTCGTATTTTCTAGGGAGAAAGCTAGAGGAACTGTGGCAAACAAACGTGATATTTTTGTTTGTATACATGACATTTTATGCACTTCCCAAACGTAAAGACTTTGCTTTTCTCCAAAACCATTTTTACTGTGATTTTCTCTGTCCATTGCATACAAATTCCACACCAGTTTGTCCGGATATGACTGGATGAAACCGGAAATATCTGGTTTTCTTTTTGCTAATTCAAACCCAGATATTCCTACAGCCTCTTTGTTTGTGTATTCCTGATATTATCTACGGACTTTATTTTTTTGAATGCTTTTTTTCAGGGATCATTTAATTTTGTGCTGTGAAACACTAATTTTTTCCACATGGAGACAGCAGCTCTACACATTCGTATTTTCTAGGGAGAAAGCTAGAGGAACTGCGGCAAACAAACATGATATTTCTTTTTGTATGGATGACATTTTAAGCACTTGCCTAACGAAACGACTTTGCTTTTCTCCAAAACCATTTTTACTGTGATTTTCTTCGTCCATTGCATACGAATTCCACACCAGTTTGTCCGGATATGACTGGATGAAACCGGAAATATCCGGTTGTGTTTTGGCTAACTCAATCCTGGGTATTGTTACCGCCTCTGTGTTTGTGTATTCCTGATATTATCCACAGAATTTATTGTTTGAATGTTTTTTATCAGAGAACATTTAGTTTTCTGCATGGAAACACTAATTGTTTCAAAATGGGAACACCAGCTCTACAGATTCGTATTTTCTAGGGAGAAAGCTAGAGGAACTGTGGCAAACAAACATGATATTTCTTTTTGTATAGATGACATTTTATGCACTGGCTTAAGGAAAAGACTTTGTTTTACTCCAAAACCATTTTTACTGTCATTTTCTCGGACCATTGCATACGAATTCCACACCAGTTTGTCCGGATATGATTGGATGAAATCGGAAATATCCGGTTTTGCTTTGGCTAACTCAATCCCAGATATTGCTACAGCCTCTGTGTTTTTTTTTTTCTGGATATTATCGATGGACTTATTGTTTTGAATGTTTTTGAAAGAATTAGGCAGGTTAGGCAGGTTTAAGATGGAGTGGCTTGAGCTAACTGCATATTGTTCTGCTTTTGTACAATTTGACTGGGCTTGCAATAATCTTGCAAGAAATGTGACTGCTTTCATAAGATGGCTGAGCTTGCAATATGTAACCGTTTTTAGGAACTATATAGGCTGAAGTTAACAGAAAATGTACCCAACCTATATCCTGTTACAACACTACAAGTTACCACACACTACATACCCGGCTTGACGACCCCTGCCCTTGCTTGCTCAAGCTAAAGATAAAAACCGCAAGGCACGTACAGCATGTAACTTCTTCCTTTATCCTGTAATCATTTAGGTTACCCAATGAAATTGTAACATAGTGGAAATATGCTAATGTTGTGGTTTTAAGCCTTAAATACTCTGTGAAACTGATGATCGGGGCCGCTCTCTCTGCACTAAACTAGAGGGTGATGCTGAGACGGCCCATTTGCAAATGAAATAAACTTCCCTCTTGCCTTTTGCATCGATTGGTGTGGAGATCGTGTATCTGGGGTTCGGTCGATTTGTGGGACTCCTGCTTCGGGGGTCCTACATTTTGGGGGCTCGTCCGGGATGCAGACCCCCCCCCCCAGATTCACCCTCCATCTCCCAATTGGAGGTAAGTCTTTTCTGTTCCGTGTATTTTTGTGTGTTCCATTGTCTATCTTCCCCGGGCGCCTGGCGTACGGGTGTTTGTGTTTGCGGGCACTGGGCGCCGAAAGAGTAGAGAGCCAGTAGAAGGAAAGGACAGACGTGTCCAGGACCCCTGGCTCGAGCCTCTGGAGGACGCTCCAGTGGCAGTCCGGGAGGAGAAGGAGGTGGATTTTGTCTCCCTCCTTCTTCGGGAGAGCCTGGCTGCTAGGCAGCCGCTCCCGAGCCTGCCTGTCAGGCGGCTGCTCCCATCGGAGGTTTTGGTTTCAGTTTTGTCTCGTTCCATAGTCGCGCGCAGTGTGTTTGTGTGTTTTGTAATTGTGTTCTGTGTTATAATTTACTTACCTTTCTTCTCCAATATGGGACAGGGATTAACTACACCTCTAAGCCTCACTTTAGGTCATTGGAAAGAGGTCCGGGAGCGGGCCCAAAACTTGTCTGTGAGAGTGCAGAAGAAGAATTGGACAGGTTTTTGTACGTCCGAATGGCCAGCCTTCAATATCGGGTGGCCACGGGATGGGACTTTTGACTCTCGTATTATCTTACAGGTGAAAAGCCAGGTCTGTAAGGAAGGGAAAGAGGGGCACCCGGATCAAGTGCCCTACATCTTTGTGTGGGAGGACCTGGCACAAAACCCCCCAAAATGGGTAAAACCTTTCCTCTTCTCCAACAGGGTGGTGGTGGTGGAGCTCGATCCCGCTACACCCGCCACCGCCCAGGTTTTAACAGGGTTAATCGAATCTATCCTTTTGACCCACCAACCGACTTGGGATGATTGCCAGCAGCTTTTGCAGGCCCTCCTGGCCACGGAAGAAAGACAACGAGTTCTCACGGAAAATCGGAAGAGCGTTCCGGGGGACAATGGTCAACCCACCCAACTGCCAAACGAAATTGATGCAGCTTTTCTGTTAACCAGATCAGATTGGGATTTCAATATGGCAGCCGGTAGGGAACGACTCCGTCTCTATCGCCATATTCTCCTGACAGGTCTCAAAGGGGCAGGGAGACGCCCTACCAATTTGGCTAAGATACGAGCCATAATCCAGGGTAAGGGAGAGACCCCGGCGGGGTTTCTGGAGAGGTTAATGGAGGGATACCGAATGTACACCCCGTTTGATCCCCAGGCCCCAGACCGACAGTCGGATGTAATAATGTCTTTCATAGGCCAGTCGGCCCCAGACATCCGGACGCGGCTGCAGAGGCTGGAGGGCCTACAGGGCTATACATTGCCGGACCTCCTAAAGGAAGCAGAAAGAATTTTCAATAAGAGAGAAAAGAGGAAAAAACCGCGGTTAGGTCGTGACCAATGCACGTACTGCAAGGAGAAAGGACACTGGTATAGAGACTGTCCAAATAAAAAATGCCACCAGAGAAAAGAGGAAAAAGGACATTCCAGTCCTTCTACTGGAGGAGGACAATGACTGGGGGGGGTCAGGGCCAGGAGCCTCCCCCTGAGCCCCGGGTAACCTTAAGAATGGGAGGCCCCGCTAGCACCTGAGTGGCTAGAAAAATTTCCGGGGTCCTGGGCAGAGACTGGGGGAATAGGATTAGCAATTCAGCAGCCACCCATAATAGTAAATGTAAAGCCCACGGCTGAACCAATATCTGTGCGGCAGTACCCTATGACCAAGAAAGCAAAAGATGGGATTCGGCCCCATATTAAGAGACTGTTGGACTTGAAAATATTAAAGCCTTGCCAGTCCCCCTGGAACACGCCGTTATTGCCGGTAAGGAAACCAGGCACTAATGATTTCCGACCTGCGCAGGACTTACGCGAGGTAAATCGCCGGGTTGAAGATATACACCCGACAGTGCCAAATCCGTATAACTTGCTGAGTACCTTGCCCCCGTCATGTACCTGGTATACAGTGTTAGATTTAAAAGACGCTTTCTTTTGCCTGAGACTGAGCCCCCAGAGCCAACCCTTACTTGCCTTCGAGTGGAAGGATCCGAAGACCGGATTTTCGGGGCAATTGACTTGGACATGGCTTCCTCAGGGATTCAAGAACCCGCCCACACTATTCAAAATAACGACCTCCCTCAATCCCGCCACGCTGCTACCGGAACCAGGAGACCAAACGCAGGTCAGTCATAACTGTCAACAGGTGCTGACCGAAGTCCATGGGGCCCGAGAAGACCTGACAGATCGGCCCCTACCAGATGCTGAGTACACCTGGTATACTGATGGCAGCAGCTTCCTCCATCAAGGTGAGAGGAGGGCAGGGGCGGTGGTGGTCGACGGGAAGGCTGTTGTTTGGGCCTCTGCCTTACCACCAGGCACTTCAGCCCAAAAAGCTGAGTTAATTGCACTAACTCAAGCCCTAAAACGGGCAAAGGCAAGGAGAGTAAACATTTATACGGACAGTCGGCACGCCTTTGCCACTGCACATGTGCATGGTGAAATATACAAAAGAAGGGGACTGCTAACTTCGGGAGGCAGAGAAATCAAAAATAAACAAGAAATCCTAGACCTCCTACAGGCCCTCTTCCTACCAAAGAAGGTGAGCATCATGCATTGCCCAGGTCACCAAAAAGGAGAGGACCCAGTGGCACAAGGTAACCGGATGGCAGATGAGGTGGCCAGGGCCAGTGCCTTAGGTAGCGACGTGTTAAACTTTAACGCGCTGAACTCCCCCAGCCGGGAGCCGGGATGGACTTATACCAAACAGGATGTGGCAGCTATACAAAGGCTGGGGGGAATATATAATGAAGCTACTAAAAATTGGAAGATACAGGACAAGGTTGTGCTACCCAAAGAGGAAACTAAGAGACTAGTACAAGATTTACACAGATGGACCCACTTAGGATATAAAAAGCTAAAAACTTTGCTGAACAGAGAAGAGACTTCTCATTGTTTATTAGGGCTAGATACAGCGGTAAAGCAAACCATAGAGGCCTGCATCCCATGTGCCAAAGTAAATCCCAAATGCTCCAAAATACCTGAAGGAATAAGAGTGCGGGGAGCTAGACCAGGAAAAAGGAAACGGCACAAGTGGTGAAAAAAAAAAAACTGTTAGAAGAAATCTTCCCGCGGTTTGGCTTACCTAAGGTATTGGGGTCAGATAATGGACCCGCTTTCGTCTCCCGGGTAAGCCAGTTGGTGGCCAAGGTGCTGGGGATTGATTGGAAATTACATTGTGCATACAGACCCCAGAGTTCAGGTCAGGTAAAACGTATGAACAGAACAATAAAAGAGACCTTAACTAAATTAATAGTGGAGACTGGCACTAGAGACTGGGTCGAGTTGCTGCCGATGGCTTTGTTTAGGGCTCGTAATACACCTTCTATATGTGGATTAACACCTTATGAAATATTGTATGGAGGTCCCCCACCCGCGGCGGATTTGTTAGGACCCATTGCTGACTCTTTTGCAACTTCCCCTACCCTGTAGACTCGCTTCCGTGCCTTGCAGCTGATTCACAAGCACATGGGAAAGCAGCTGGTGGCTGCCGCATATTGGTCCAGGGGTTTCGTGCTCCCACACTCGTTCCAGGCTGGGGACACCGTCTATGTTCGCAGGCACCAAAGCACGACTCTTGAGCCGCGCTAGACCACCCCAACAGCGGTAAAAGTCGACGGATTCGCCGCCTGGGTCCACGCGTTCTATGTGAAGCGAGCCCTACTGGAGGAGGACAAAACTCAGGACGATTGCCCCGCTGACCGGACAGTATGGAAGGCACAACACACTCAAAATCCACTCAAGATAAGACTCTTAAAGACTGTTTAGTACTTGTAATACTTTTGATTTTTCTTACCCCGATTATGGGCAGCCCACATACCCCAAGGAGGCTCACGTGGGAGGTGAGATCTGGTACCACTGAGGTCGTGTGGTCCGTTTCCCACGAGGCCCCTTCTGGGACGTGGTGGCCTTCATTGCACCCTGATGTGTGTCAGTTGGTAGCAGGGATAGACACCTGGGATATACCGGACTGGAGCCCAGCCGAAATCCCCAAGGAAGGAGTCCCCGCCAGCGCCGCTGGAGGGTGGATCCCCATGGTCTACGGCGCCAGGTGGCTTGGGTGCAGATATAAGACAAAAAGATGCCAGTTACAACAACAAGAGTTTTACGTGTGCCCTAAGGATGGCAGGTCTACGGAAGAAAGGTGGCGGTGCGGGGGGCCAGAATCTCTTTACTGTAAAGCCTGGGGATGTGAGACCACGGGTCACGCATATTGGAAACCCTCCTCTAGTTGGGATTGGATTACTGTGCACCGTAATTTCACCCCGGGAACAGGGCCCTCCTGCTCTATGCCCCTAAACATTTCCTTCACAGAAAAGGGAAAAAAGGCCAACATTGCTGACTGGAAAAGGGGAAGGACTTGGGGTTTAAGGTTTTATGTTTCTGACTACGATCCTGGGTTCCAATTTTCCATTCAACTTAAAGAAAAAACTATCTCTCAGTCTATAAGCCCCAACCTAGTGTTGGCGGGGTTGGCGGATCAGAGGCCGAGGCCTGTGTTGGCAGATCAAAGGCCTGTGTCTAGGGTTACACCCCCAAGATCCCAGGGCCAACCCTCGACCTCTCCACCTTCCCTGACGACAGGGGCAGCTGTGAGTCCTAACTCGTCTCCTGCTGTATGGCTGGGCACAGGGGACCGCCTCTTAGGCCTAATACATGGGGCCTTCCAAGCACTAAATGGCTCTGACCCCGATAGGACCCGGGATTGCTGGCTGTGCCTTGCCACACTTCCCCCTTATTATGAGGGAGTAGCTGTCGTTGGGAATTGGACCAACCTACTATTGTCCCTCCCCAGTGCTCCAATCTTCCATCCCACCGACTAACTCTTACAGAAGTATCAGGACAGGGACTTTGCGTAGGCTCCATTCCCCCTCAATATCAGGGCCTCTGTAATAAAACTATGACTCTCAAACCAGGCACCTATTATTTAACAGGACCAAATGGGACATTTTGGGCATGCAATACAGGCCTAACCCCCTGCTTGGCAGGACAAACTCATAATCAAACTCATGAATGGTGCGTCATGGTTGAGGTATGGCCTCGGGTCACACTACATGACCCTGAGGAAGTCTACCGACAATATGAGGGAAATCTCCGGCTCCCTAGGAAACCCCTAACCATAACGCTAGCCCTCATATTGGGAGGACTCACAGTCAGGGGCATCGGAGCAGGCATAGGTACCGGAGCCACTGCTCTGTCAAAGACAAATCAGTTTCACCTGTTACAGCAAGCTATGCATTCAGATTTACAAGCTTTAGAAGAATCTGTCAGTGCCTTGGAAAAGTCCTTAACTTCACTTTCCGAGGTAGTATTACAAAATAGAAGGGGGCTGGACCTGGTATTTTTAAAGGAAGGGGGACTCTGTGCAGCCCTAAAGGAAGAGTGTTGTTTCTATGCGGATCACACTGGAGTGGTCAGAGATAGCATGGCAAAATTAAGGGAAAGACTAAAACAACGACAGAGCCATTTTGAGGCAGGACAGTCATGGTTTCAGAGCTGGTTTAATTCATCCCCTTGGTTAACAACCCTAATCTCCACCATCACAGGACCCTTAATAATATTACTTTTAATTTTAACCTTTAGACCCTGCATAATAAATAGGCTTCTTCAGTTTATTAAAAGTAAATTGTCTATCACCCACGCCTTGGTCCTGACCCAGCAGTACCAAAGTTTAAAAACGAAGGACATAGAAGAAAAATTTCAGGATGCAGCTATTCCTTAAATTTTAAGATTAAAATTTGCCAAAAACAAGAGGAGGGAATGAAAGAATTAGGCAGGTTAGGCAGGTTTAAGATGGAGTGGCTTGAGCTAACTGCATATTGTTCTGCTTTTGTACAAATTGACTGGGCTTGCAATAATCTTGCAAGAAATGTGACTGCTTTCATAAGATGGCTGAGCTTGCAATATGTAACCGTTTTTAGGAACTATAAAGGCTGAAGTTAACAGAAAATGTACCCAACCTATATCCTGTTACAACACTACAAGTTACCACACACTACATACCCGGCTTGACGACCCCTGCCCTTGCTTGCTCAAGCTAAAGATAAAAACCGCAAGGCACGTACAGCATGTAACTTCTGCCTTTATCCTGTAATCATTTAGGTTACCCAATGAAATTGTAACATAGTGGAAATATGCTAATGTTGTGGTTTAAGCCTTAAATACTCTTTGAAACTGATGATCGGGGCCGCTCTCTCTGCACTAAACTAGAGGGTGATGCTGAGACGGCCCATTTGCAAATAAAATAAACTTCCCTCTTGCTTTTTGCATTGATTGGTGTGGAGATCGTGTATCTGGGGTTCGGTCGATTTGTGGGACACCTGCTTTGGGGGTCCTACAGTTTTATCAGGGAACATTTAATTTTGTGCCGTAGAAACACTAATTTGTTCATCATGGGAACACCAGCTCTACACATTCGTACTTTCAGGGAGAAACCTAAAGGAACTGCGGCAAACAAACATGATATTTCTGTTTGTATCGATGATATTTTATCTACTTGTCTAATGAAAAGACTTTGCTTTTCTCCAAAACCATTTTTTACTGTGATTTTCTCGGTCCATTGCATACGAATTCCACATGACTTTGCACAGATATGACTGCATGAAACCGGAAATATCCGATTGTGTTTGGCTAACTCAATCTCAGATATTGATACAGCCTCTGTGTTTGTGCATTCCTGATATTATCCACGGATTTTATTGTTTTTAATGTTAATTATCAGGGAACATTTAATTTTGTGCTTGGAAACACTAATAGCTTCCCCATGGAGACACCAGCTCTACACATTCTAATTTTCTAGGGAGAAAGCTAGAGGAACTGCGGCAAACAATCATGATATTTCTGTTTGTATCGATGACATTTTATGCTCTTGCCTAACGAAAAGACTTTGCTTTTCTCCAAAACCATTTGTACTGTGATTTTCTCAGTCCATTGCATACGAATTCCATACCACTTTCTCAGGATATGACTGGATGTACCAGAAATAGCTGGTTGTGTTTTGGCTAACTCAATTCCAGATATTGCTACAGCCTCTGTGTTTGTGTATTCCTGATATTATCGATGGACTTTATTGTTTTGAATGTTTTTTTTTCAGGGAACATTTAATTTTTTACCGTGGAAACACTCATTGGTTCATCATGGGGACACCAGCTCTACACATTCATATTTTCTAGGGAGAAAGCTTGAAGAATTGCGGCAAACAAACATGATATTTCTGTTTCTATTATTGACATTTTATGCACTTTCCAAACGTAATGACTTTGCTTTTCTCCAAAACCATTTTTACTGTGATTTTCTCGGTCCATTGCATACGAATTCCACACCACTTTGTCCGGATATGCCTGGATGAAACAGGAAATATCTTGTTTTGTTTTGCCTAACTCAATCCCAGATATTCCTGCAGCCTCTATATTTGTTTTTTCTAAATATTATCAACAGACTTTATTGTATTGAATGTTTTTTATCGGGGAACATTTTATTTTGAGCTTTAATACGGTAATTATTTCCACATGGAGACAGCAGCTCTACACATTCGTATTTTCTAGGGAGAAAGCTAGAGGAACTGCGATAAACAAACATGATATTTCTGTTTGTATAGATGACATTTTATGCACTTCCCTAACGTAAAGACTTTGCTTTTCTCCAAAACTATTTGTACTGTGATTTCTCAGTCCATTGCATACGAATTCCACACAACTTTGTCCGGATATGACTGGAAGAACTGGAAATAATCGCTTTTCTTTTGGCTAACTCAATCCCAGAGATTGCTACAGCCTCTGTGTTTGTGCATTCCTGATAATATCAACGGAATTCATTGTTTTGAATGTTTTTTATCAGGGAACATTTAATTTTGTACCGTTGAAACACTAATTGTTTCCAGATGGAGACACCAGCTCTACACATTCCTATTTTCTAGGGAGAAAGCTAGAGGAACTGCGGCAAACAAATATGATATTTCTGTTTGTATCGATGACATTTTAAGCACTTGCCTAACGAAAAGACTTTGCTTTTCTCCAAAACCATTTTTACTGCGGTTTTCTCGGTCCATTGCATATGAATTCCACCTCACTTTGTCCGGATATGACTGCATGAAACCGGAAATATCTGGTGGTGTTTTTTGTCTAAAACAATCTGAATATTGCTACAGTGTCTGTGTTTGTGTATTCCTGATATTATCCACAGACGTTATTTTTTTCAATGTTTTTTTCAGGGAACATTTAATTTTGTGCTTGGAAACACTAATTGGTTCCACATGGAGATAGCAGTACTATATATTCGTATTTTCTAGGGAGAATGCTAGAGGAACTGTGGCAAAGAAACATGATATTTCTGTTTCTATAGATAACATTTTATGCACTTGCCTAACGAATAGACTTTGCTTTTCTCCAAAACCATTTTTACTGTGATTTTCTCGGTCCATTGCATATGAATTCCATACCACTTTGTCAGGATATGACTGGATGTACCAGAAATAGCTGGTAGTGTTTTGGCTAACACAATCCCAGATATTGCTACAGCCTCTGTGTTTGTGTATTCCTGACATTATCGATGGACTTTATAGTTTTGAATGTTTTTTTTTTCAGGGAACATTTAATTTTTTACCGTAGAAACACTCATTGGTTCATCATGGGGACAGCAGCTCTACACATTCATATTTTCTAGGGAGAAAGCTTGAGGAATTGCGGCAAACAAACATGATATTTCTGTTTCTATTATTGACATTTTATGCACTTGCCAAACGTAAAGACTTTGCTTTTCTCCAAAACCATTTTTACTGTGATTTTCTCGGTCCATTGCATACGAATTCCACATCAGTTTGTCTGGATATGACTTGATGAATCCGGAAATATCCGGTTGTGTTTTGGCTAACACTATCAGAAATATTGCTACAGCCTGTGTGTTTGTGTATTCCTGATATTATCCACGGACTTTATTTTTTTCAATGTTTTTTTAACAGGGAACATTTAATTTTTTACCGTTGAAACACTAATTGTTTCCACATGGAGACACCAGCTCTACACATTCATATTTTCTAGGGAGAAAGCTAGAGGAACTGCAGTAAACAAACATGATATTTCTGTTACTATAGATAACATTTTATGCACTTGCCTAACGGAAAGACTTTGCTTTTCTCCAATACCATTTTTTACTGTGATTTTCTCAGTCCATTGCATACGAATTCTACACCAGTTTGTCCAGATATGACTGGGTGAAACCAGATATATCTCATTGTGTTTTGGCTAACTCAATCAGAAATATTGCTACAGCTTCTAAGTTTGTGTATTCCTGATATTATAGATGGACTTTATTTTTTTCAATATTTTTTTCAGGGAATATTTAATTTATAATGGAAACAATAATTGGTTCCACGTGGAGACACCAGCTGTACATATTCGTATGTTCTAGGGAAAAAGCTAGACGAACTGAGGCAAACAATTATGATATTTCTGTTTGCATAGATGATATTTTATACACTTGCCTAACAAAAAGACTTTGCTTTTCTCCAAAACTATTTGTTGTGACTTTGACGGTGCATTATATACGAATTCCACACCACTTTGTCCGGATATGACTGGATGAATCCAGAAATATCTGGTTCTGTTTTGGCTAACTCAATCCGAAATATTACTACAGCCTCTGTGTTTGTGTATTCCTGATATTATCGACGGACTTAATTTTTTTCAATGTTTTTTTTCTGGGAACATATAATTTTGTGCTTGGAAACACTAATTGGTTCCACATGAAGACACCAGCTCTACACATTCGTATTTTCTATGGAGAAAGTTAGAGGAATTGCGGAAAACGAACATGATATTTCTTTTTCTTAGATGACATTTTATGCACTTGCCAAACGAGAAGACTTTGCTTTTCTCCAAAACCATTTTTACTGTGATTTTCTCGGTCCATTGCATACGAATTCCACACCAGTTTGTCAGAATATGACTGGATGAAACCGGAAATACCCGGTTTTGTTTTGGCTAACTCAATCCCAGATATTGCTGCAGACCCTATGTTTCTGAATTCCTGATATTATCCACGGACTTTATTGTTATGAATGTTTTTATCAGGGAACATTTAATTTTGTGCTGTGAAACACTAATTTTTTCCAAATGGAGACACCAGCTCTACATATTTGTATTTTCTAGGGAGAAAGCTAGAGGAACTGCGGCAAACAAATATGATATTTCTGTTTGTATCGATGATATATAATCTACTTCCCTAATGAAAGACTTTGCTTTTCTCCAAAACCATTTTTACTGTGATTTTCTCGGTCCATTGCATACGAATTCCACACCAGTTTGTCAGAATATGACTGGATGAAACCGGAAATACCCGGTTTTGTTTTGGCTAACTCAATCCCAGATATTGCTGCAGACCCTATGTTTCTGAATTCCTGATATTATCCACGGACTTTATTGTTATGAATGTTTTTATCAGGGAACATTTAATTTTGTGCTGTGAAACACTAATTTTTTCCAAATGGAGACACCAGCTCTACATATTTGTATTTTCTAGGGAGAAAGCTAGAGGAACTGCGGCAAACAAATATGATATTTCTGTTTGTATCGATGATATATAATCTACTTCCCTAATGAAAGACTTTGCTTTTCTCCAAAACCATTTTTACTGTGATTTTCTCAGTCCATTGCATACGAATTCCACACCATTTGTCCGGATATGACTGGATGAATTCGGAAATATCCGGTTGTGTTTTGGCTAACTCAATCTGAAAATTTGCTACAGCCTCTGTGTTTGTGTATTCCTGATATTATCCACGGACTTTATTTTTTTCAATGTTTTTTAACAGGGAACATTTAATTTTGTACTGTTGAAACACTAATTGTTTCCACAGGGAGACACCAGCTCTACACATTCGTGTTTTCTAGGGAGAAAGCTAGAGGAACTGCGGCAAACAAACATGATATTTCTGTTTGTATAGATGACATTTTATGAACTTGCCTAACTAAAAGACTTTGCTTTTCTCCAAATCCACTTTTACTGTGATTTTCTCAGTCCATTGCATACGAATTCTACACCCTTTGTCCGGATATGACTGGGTGAAACCAGATATATCTGGTTGGGTTTTGGCTAACTCAATCCGAAATTTTGCTACAGCCTCTAAGTTTGTGTATTCCTGATATTATCCACAGACTTTATTGTTTTGAATATTTTTTTCAGGGAACATTTAAATTTGTGCTGTGAAACAGTAATTGTTTCCACATGGAGACACCAGCTCTACATATTTGTGTTTTGTAGGGAGAAAGCTAGAGGAACTGCGGCTAAAAAACATGATATTTCTGTTTGTGTATGATATTTTATCTACTTCCCTAATGAAAGACTTTAAAGCATTTGTACTGTGATTTTCTCGGTCCATTGAATACAAATTCCACAATTTGTCAGGATATGATTGGATTTAACAGAAATATCTGGTTGTGTTTTAGCTAACTAAATCCGATTATTGTGAAAGACTCTGTGTTTTTGTGTTTTCTGGATATTATCGATGGACTCATTGTTTTGAATGTTTTTATCAGGGAACATTTAATTTTGTGCTGTGAAACACTACTTGGTTCATCATGGGGACACCAGCTCTACACATTCGTATTTTCTAGGGAGAAAGCTAGAGGAACTGCGGCAAACAAACATGATATTTCTGTTTGTATAGATGACATTTTATGCACTTGTCTAATGAAAAGACTTTGCTTTTCTCCAAAACCATTTTTACTGTGATTTTCTCGGTACATTGCATACGAATTCCACATGACTTTGTCCGGATTTCACTGGATGAAACCGGAAATATCCAGTTGTGTTTTGGCTAACTCAATCACAGATAATGCTACAGCAACTCTGTTTGTGTTTTCCGGATATTATCAACGGATTTATTGTTTTGAATTTTTTTTATCAGGGAACATTTAATTTTATGCTTGCAAACTCTAATTGGTTCCACATGGAGACACCAGCTCTACACATTCTTATTTTCTAGGGAGAAATCTAGAGGAAATGCGGTAAACAAACATAATATTTCTGTTTGTATAGATGACATTTGATACACTTGCCTAACGAAAAGACTTTGCTTTTCGCCAAAACCATTTTTACTGTGATTTTCTCGGTCCATTGCATACGAATTCCACACCAGTTTGTCCGGATATGACTGGATGAAACCAGAAATATCCAGTTGTGTTTTGGCTATCTCAATCCGGAATACTGTGAAAGCCTCTGTGTTTGTGATTTCTGGATATTATCGATGGACTTTATTTTTTTGAATGTTTTTATCAGGGAACCTTTAATTTTGTAACGTAGAAACACTAATTGGTTCATCATGGGGAAACCAGCTCTACACATTCGTATTTTCTAGGGAGAATGCTAGAGGAACTGCGACAAACAAACATGATATTTCTGTTTCTATCGATGACATTTTATGCACTTGCCTAACGAAATGATTTTGCTTTCCTCCAAACCATTATTACTGTGATTTTCTTGGTAGATTGCATACGAGTTCCACACCAGTGTTCCGAATATGACCGGATGAAGCCGGAAATATCTGATTTTGGTTTGGCTAACTCAATCCGAAATATTGTGAAAGCCTCTGTGCTTGTGTTTTCAGGATATTATCATAGGACTTTATTGTTTTGAATTTTTTTTATCGGGGAACATTTAATTTAGTGCTTTGATACACTAATTGGTTCCACAAGGAGACACCAGCTCTACACATTCGTATTTTATAGGGAGAAAGCTAGAGGAACTGCGGCAAACAAACATGATATTTCTGTTTGTTTAGACGACATTTTATGCACTTTCCTAAAGAAAAGACTTTGCTTTTCTCCAAAACCATTTTTACTGTGATTTTGTCAGTCCATTGCATACGAATTCCACACCAGTTTGTCCGGATATCACTGGATGAAACCAGAAATATCCCGTTGTGTTTTGGCTAACTCAATCCGGAATACTGTGAAAGCCTCTGTGTTTGTGTTTTCTGGATATTATCGATGGACTTTATTGTTTTGAATGTTTTTATCAGGGAACCTTTAATTTTGTACTGTTGAAACACTAATTGGTTCATCATGGGGACACCAGCTCTACACATTCGTAATTTCTAGGGAGAAAGCTAGAGGAACTGCGGCAAACAAACATGATATTTCTGTTTGTATAGATGACATTTTATGCACTTGCCTAACGAAATGATTTTGCTTTCCTCCAAACCATTATTACTGTGATTTTCTCGGTACATTGCATACGAGTTCCACACCAGTGTTCCGAATATGACTGGATGAAGCCGGAAATATCTGATTTTGGTTTGGCTAACTCAATCCGAAATATTGTGAAAGCCTCTGTGCTTGTGTTTTCAGGATATTATCGTAGGACATTATTGTTTTGAATTTTTTTTATCGGGGAACATTTAATTTAGTGCTTTGATACACTAATTGGTTCCACAAGGAGACACCAGCTCTACACATTCGTATTTTCTAGGGAGAAAGCTAGAGGAACTGCGGCAAATAAACATCATATTTCTGTTTGTATCAATGACATTTTATGCACTTACCTAACAAAAAGACTTTGCTTTTCTCCATAACCATTTTTACTGTGATTTACTCGGTCCATTGCATATGAATTCAAAACGACTTTTTCCGGATATGACTGGATGAAACTGGAAATATCCGATTTTGTTACAGCTAACTCAATCCCAGATATTGTTACCGCCTCTGTGTTTGTGAATTCCTGATATTATCCACAGACTTTATTGTTTTTAATGTTTATTATCAGGGAACATTTAACTTTGTGCTGAGAAACACTAGTTGGATGCACTTGGAGACACCAGCTCGACATATTTTTATTTTCCATAGAGAAAGCTAGATGAACTGCGGCAAACAAACATGATATTTCTGTTGGTATCGATGACATTTTACGCACTTGCCTAACGAAAAGACTTTGCTTTTCTCCAAAACCATTTTACTGTAATTATCTCGTTCCATTCCATACGAATTCCACACGAGTTTGTCCGGATATGACTGGATGAAACCAGAAATATACAGTTTTCTTTGGCTAACTGAATCCCAGATATTGCTAAAGCCTCTGTGTTTGTTTTTTCTGGATATTGTCCACAGACTTTATTGTTTTGAATGTTTTTTATCGGGGAACATTTAATTTTGTGCTGGGAAACACTAATTTTATTTTGAGCTTGGATACATTAATTGGTTACACATGGAGACACCAGCTCTACACATTTGTATTTTCTAGGGAGAAAGCTAGAGGAACTGCGGCAAACAAACATGATATTTCTGTTTGTATACATGACATTTTATGCACTTGCCTAATGTAAAGACTTTGCTTTTCTTCAAAACCATTTTTACTGTGATTTTCTCAGACCATTTCATACGAATTCCACACCACTTTGTCTGGATATGACTGGATGAATCCAGAAATATCTGGTTGTGTTTTGGCTAACTCAATCCGAAATATAGCTACAGCCTCCGTGTTTGTGTATTCCTGATATTATCCACGGACTTTTTTTTTTGAATTTTTTTAAGGGAACATTTAATTTTGGGCTTGTAAACACTAATTGGTTCACATGGAGACACCAGCTCTACACATTCGCATTTTCTAGGGAGAAAGCTAGAGGAACTGCGGCAAACAAACATGATATTTCTGTTTGTATTGATGACATTTTATGCACTTGCCTAACGAAAATACTTTGCTTTTCTCCAAAACGATTTTTACTGTGAATTTCTCGGTCCATTGCATACAAATTCCAAACCACTTTGTCCGGATATGACTGAAAAGAACCAGAAATATCCGGTTGTCTTTTGGCTAACTCAATCTGAAATACTGTGAAAGCCTCTGTGTTTGTGTTTTCTGGATATTATCGATGGACTTTATTGTTTTGAATGTTTTTTTTTTCAGGGAACATTTAATTTTCTACCGTAGAAACACTACTTGGTTCATCATGGGGACACCAGCTCTACACATTCGTATTTTCTAGGGAGAAAGCTAGAGGAACTGCGGCAAACAAACATGATATTTCTGTTTATAAAAATGACATTTTATGCACTTGCCTAACTAAAAGACTTTGCTTTTCTCCAAAAAAAATTTTACTAAGATTTTTTTGGTTCATTGCATCCGAGTTCCACACCACTTTGTCTGGATATGCCGGGATGAAACCAGAAATATCCGGTTGTGTTTTGGCTAACTGAATCCGAAATATTGTGAAAGCCTCTTTGTTTGGGACTTCTGGATATTATCGATGGACTTTATTGTGTTGTTTATTTTTATCAGGGAACATTTAATTTTGTACCGTAGAAACACTAATTGGTTCATCATGGGGACACCAGCTCTACACATTCGTATTTTCTAGGGAGAAAGCTAGAGCAACTATGCAAACAAACATGATATTTCTGTTTGTATAGATGACATTTTATGCATTTGCCTAATGAAAAGTCTATGCTTTTCTCCAAAACCATTTTTATTGTGATTTTCTCGGTCCATTGCATACGAATTCCACAACAGTTTGTCCGGATATAGCCAGATGAAACCGGAAATATCCAGTTTTGTTTAGGCTAACTCAATCCCAGATATTGCAACAGCCTCTGTGTTTCTGTTTTGAGGATATTATGAACGGATATTTTGTTTTGAATGTTTTTTTATCTGGGAACATTTTATTTTGAGCTTGGATACAGTAATTGGTTCCACGTGGAGACACTCACTCTACGTATTCGTATATTCTAGGTAAAAAACTAGAGGAACTGCAAGAAACAAACATGATATTTTTGTTTGTATAGATGACATTTTATGCACTCGCCTAACGAAAGGACTTTGCTTTTCTCCAAAACCATTTTTACTGTGATTTTCTCGGTCCATTGCATACGAATTCCACACCAGTTTGTCCGGATATAACTGGATGAAACCAGAAATATCTGGTTGTGTTTTGGAAAACACTCTGCGAAATATTGTGATAGATTTTGTGTTTGTGTTTTCAAGATATTATCAATTGACTTTATTGTTTTGAATGTTTTTATCAGGGAACATTTAATTTTGTGCTGGGAAACACTAATTGGTTCCACATGGAGACACCAGTCTACACATTCGTATTTTCTAGGGAGAAAGCTAGAATAACTGCAGTAAACAAACATGATGTTTCTGTTTGTATAGATGACATTTTATGCACTGGCTTAAGGAAAAGACTTTGTTTTACTCCAAAACCAGTTTTACTGCGATTTTCCCGGTTCATTGCATACGAATTCCACCAAACTTAGTCCGGATATGACTGGATGAAACCAGAAATATCCGGTTGTGTTTTGGCTAACTCAATCCCAGATATTGTGAAAGCTTCTGTATTTGTGTTTTCCGGATATTATCAACGGATTTTATGGTTTTGCATGTTATTTATCAGGGAACATTTAATTTTGTACCTTAGAAACACTAATTGGTTCCACACGGAGACACCAGCTCTACACATTTGTATTTTCTAGGGAGAAAGCTAGAGGAACTGCGGCAAACAAACATGATATTTCTGTTTGTATAGATGACATTTTATGCACTTGCATAACGAAAAAAACTTTGCTTTTCTCCAAAACCATTTTTACTGTGATTTTCTCGGTCCATTGCATACGAATTCCACCTCACTTTGTCCGGATATGACTGGATGAAACCAGAAATATCCGTTTTCTTTTTTTTTGGGTTACTATATTCCAGATATTACTACAGACTCTGTGTTTGTGTTTTCTGGATATTATCGATGGATTATATTGTTTTGAATGTTTTTATCAGGGAACACTTAATTTTGTGCTGGGAAACACTAATTGGTTCCACATGGAGACACCAGTCTACACATTCGTATTTTCTAGGGAGAAAGCTAGAATAACTGCAGTAAACAAACATGATGTTTCTGTTTGTATAGATGACATTTTATGCACTGGCTTAAGGAAAAGACTTTGTTTTACTCCAAAACCAGTTTTACTGCGATTTTCCCGGTTCATTGCATACGAATTCCACCAAACTTAGTCCGGATATGACTGGATGAAACCAGAAATATCCGGTTGTGTTTTGGCTAACTCAATCCCAGATATTGTGAAAGCTTCTGTATTTGTGTTTTCCGGATATTATCAACGGATTTTATGGTTTTGCATGTTTTTTATCAGGGAACATTTAATTTTGTACCTTAGAAACACTAATTGGTTCCACACGGAGACACCAGCTGTACACATTTGTATTTTCTAGGGAGAAAGTTAGAGGAACTGCGGGAAACAAACATGATATTTCTGTTTGTATACATGACATTTTATGCACTTGCATAACGAAAAAAACTTTGCTTTTCTCCAAATCCATTTTTACTGTGATTTTCTCGGTCCATTGCATACGAATTCCACCTCGCTTTGTCCGGATATGACTGGATGAAACCAGAAATATCCGGTTGTGTTTTGGCTTACTACAACCCAGATATTGTGAAAGCCTCTGTGTTTATGTTTTCCGGATATTATCAACGGAATTTATGTTTTTGCATGTTATTTATCAGGGAACATTTAATTTTGTGCTGGGAAACACTAATTGGTTCCACATGGAGACACCAGCTCTACACATTCGTATTTTCTAGGGAGAAAGCTAGAGGAACTGCGGCAAACAAACATGATATTTCTGTTTGTATAGATGACATTTTATGCACTTTCCTAAAGAAAAGACTTTGCTTTCCTCCAAAACCATTTTTCCTGTGATTTTCTCGGTCCATTACATATGAATTCCACCCCACTTTGTCCGGATATGAGTGGATGAAACCAGAAATATCCGTTTTCTTTTTTTTTTTTTTTTGGCTTACTATATCCCAGATATTACTACAGACTCTGTGTTTGTGTTTTCTGGACATTATCAACGGACTTTATTGTTTTGAATGTTTTTATCAGGGAACATTTAATTTTGTACCTTAGAAACACTAATAGGTTCAACATGGAGACACCAGTCTACACATTCGTATGTTCTAGGGAGAAAGTTAGAGGAACTGCGGCAAACAAACATGATGTTTCTGTTTGTATAGATGACATTTTATGCACTTTCCTAAAGAAAAGACTTTGCTTTTCTCCAAAACCATTTTTACTGTGATTTTCTCAGTCCATTGCATACGAATTCCACCTCGCTTTGTCCGGATATGACTGGATGAAACCAGATATATCCGGTTGTGTTTTGGCTTACTACAACCCAGATATTGTGAAAGCCTCTGTGTTTATGTTTTCCGGATATTATCAACGGAATTTATGTTTTTGCATGTTATGTATCAGGGAACATTTAATTTTGTGCTGGGAAACACTAATTGGTTCCACATGGAGACACCAGCTCTACACATTCGTATTTTCTAGGCAGAAAGCTAGAGGAACTGCGGCAAACAAACATGATATTTCTGTTTGTATAGATGACATTTTATGCACTTTCCTAAAGAAAAGACTTTGCTTTTCTCCAAAACCATTTTTCCTGTGATATTCTCCATCCATTACATATGAATTCCACCCCACTTTGTCCGGATATGAGTGGATGAAACCAGAAATATCCGGTTGTGTTTTGTCTTACTATATCCCAGATATTGCTACAGCCTCAGTGTCTGTGTTTTCTGGATATTATGGATGGATTTTATTGTTTTGAATGTTTTTATCAGGGAACATTTAATTTTGTACCGTAGAAACACTAATTGGTTCCACATGGAGACACCAGTAACACATTCCTATGTTCTAGGGAGAAAGCTTGAGGAACTGCAAATCGATATGATATGTCTGTTTGTATAGATGACACTTTATGCACTTGCGATGGAAAAGACTTTTTGCCTTTCTCTAAAACCATTTTTTACTGTGATTTTGTTGGTCCATTGCATACGAATTCCAACCCACTTTGTCCGGATATGACTGGATGAAACCAGAAATATCCGGTTGTGTTTTGGCTAACTCAATCCCAGATATTGTGAAAGCTTCTGTATTTGTGTTCTCCGGATATTATGAACGGATTTTATGGTTTTGCATGTTTTTTATCAGGGAACATTTAATTTTGTACCGTAGAAACACTAATTGGTTCCACACGGAGACACCAGCTCTACACATTTGTATTTTCTAGGGAGAAAGCTAGAGGAACTGCGGCAAACAAACATGATATTTCTGTTTGTATAGATGACATTTTATGCACTTTCCTAAGAAAAAGACTTTACTTTTCTCCAAAACCATTTTTACTGAGATTTTCTCGGTCCATTGCATACGAATTCCACCTCACTTTGTCAGGATATGAGTGGATGAAACGAGAAATATCCGTTTTCTTTTTTTTTTTTTTTTGCTTACTATATCCCAGATATTACTACAGACTCTGTGTTTGTGTTTTCTGGATATTATCGATGGATTATATTGTTTTGAATGTTTTTATCAGGGAACATTTAGTTTTGTGCTGGGAAACACTAATTGTTTGCACATGGAGACACCAGTCTACACATTCGTGTTTTCTAGGGAGAAAGCTAGAATAACTGCGGTAAACAAACATGATGTTTCTGTTTGTATAGATGACATTTTATGCACTGGCTTAAGGAAAAGACTTTGTTTTACTCCAAAACCATTTTTACTGCGATTTTCCCGGTTCATTGCATACGAATTCCACCAAACTTAGTCCGGATATGACTGGATGAAACCAGAAATATCCGGTTGTGTTTTGGCTAACTCAATCCCAGATATTGCGACGGACTCTGTGTTTGTGTTTTCTGGACATTATCAACGGACTTTATTGTTTTGAATGTTTTTATCAGGGAACATTTAATTTTGTACCTTAGAAACACTAATAGGTTCAACATGGAGACACCAGTATACACATTCGTAAGTTCTAGGGAGAAAGTTAGAGGAACTGCGGCAAACAAACATGATATTTCTGTTTGTATACATGACATTTTATGCACTTGCATAACGAAAAAAAACTTTGCTTTTCTCCAAAACCATTTTTACTGTGATTTTCTTGGTCCATTGCATACGAATTCCACCTCGCTTTGTCCGGATATGACTGGATGAAACCAGAAATATCCGGTTGTGTTTTGGCTTACTAAAACCCAGATATTGTGAAAGCCTCTGTGTTTATGTTTTCCGGATATTATCAACGGAATTTATGTTTTTGCATGTTATGTATCAGGGAACATTTAATTTTGTGCTGGGAAACACTAACTGGTTCCACATGGAGACACCAGCTCTACACATTCGTATTTTCTAGGGAGAAAGCTAGAGGAACTGCGGCAAACAAACATGATATTTCTGTTTGTATAGATGACATTTTATGCACTTTCCTAAAGAAAAGACTTTGCTTTTCTCCAAAACCATTTTTCCTGTGATATTCTCCATCCATTACATATGAATTCCACCCCACTTTGTCCGGATATGAGTGGATGAAACCAGAAATATCCGGTTGTGTTTTGTTTTACTATATCCCAGATATTGCTACAGACTCTGTGTCTGTGTTTTCTGGATATTATCGATGGATTTTATTGTTTTGAATGTTTTTATCAGGGAACATTTAATTTTGTACCGTAGAAACACTAATTGGTTCCACATGGAGACACCAGGAACACATTCCTATGTTCTAGGGAGAAAGCTTGAGGAACTGCAAATCGATATGATATGTCTGTTTGTATAGATGACATTTTATGCACTTGCGATGGAAAAGACTTTTTGCCTTTCTCTAAAACCATTTTTACTGTGATTTTGTTGGTCCATTGCATACGAATTCCAACCCACTTTGTCCGGATATGACTGGATGAAACCAGAAATATCCGGTTGTGTTTTGTCTTACTATATCCCAGATATTGCTACAGCCTCAGTGTCTGTGTTTTCTGGATATTATCGATGGATTTTATTGTTTTGAATGTTTTTATCAGGGAACATTTAATTTTGTACCGTAGAAACACTAATTGGTTCCACATGGAGACAGCAGTAACACATTCCTATGTTCTAGGGAGAAAGCTTGAGGAACTGCAAATCGATATGATATGTCTGTTTGTATAGATGACATTTTATGCACTTGCGATGGAAAAGACTTTTTGCCTTTCTCTAAAACCATTTTTACTGTGATTTTGTTGGTCCATTGCATACGAATTCCAACCCACTTTGTCCGGATATGACTGGATGAAACCAGAAATATCCGGTTGTGTTTTGGCTAACTCAATCCCAGATATTGTGAAAGCTTCTGTATTTGTGTTCTCCGGATATTATGAACGGATTTTATGGTTTTGCATGTTTTTTATCAGGGAACATTTAATTTTGTACCGTAGAAACACTAATTGGTTCCACACGGAGACACCAGCTCTACACATTTGTATTTTCTAGGGAGAAAGCTAGAGGAACTGCGGCAAACAAACATGATATTTCTGTTTGTATAGATGACATTTTATGCACTTTCCTAAGAAAAAGACTTTACTTTTCTCCAAAACCATTTTTACTGTGATTTTCTCGGTCCATTGCATACGAATTCCACCTCACTTTGTCCGGATATGAGTGGATGAAACGAGAAATATCCGTTTTCTTTTTTTTTTTTTTTGCTTACTATATCCCAGATATTATTACAGACTCTGTGTTTGTGTTTTCTGGATATTATCGATGGATTATATTGTTTTGAATGTTTTTATCAGGGAACATTTAGTTTTGTGCTGGGAAACACTAATTGGTTCCACATGGAGACACCAGTCTACACATTCGTGTTTTCTAGGGAGAAAGCTAGAATAACTGCGGTAAACAAACATGATGTTTCTGTTTGTATAGATGACATTTTATGCACTGGCTTAAGGAAAAGACTTTGTTTTACTCCAAAACCATTTTTACTGCGATTTTCCCGGTTCATTGCATACGAATTCCACCAAACTTAGTCCGGATATGACTGGATGAAACCAGAAATATCCGGTTGTGTTTTGGCTAACTCAATCCCAGATATTGCGACGGACTCTGTGTTTGTGTTTTCTGGACATTATCAACGGACTTTATTGTTTTGAATGTTTTTATCAGGGAACATTTAATTTTGTACCTTAGAAACACTAATAGGTTCAACATGCAGACACCAGTCTACACATTCGTATGTTCTAGGGAGAAAGTTAGAGGAACTGCGGCAAACAAACATGATATTTCTGTTTGTATACATGACATTTTATGCACTTGCATAATGAAAAAATCTTTGCTTTTCTCCAAAACCATTTTTACTGTGATTTTCTCGGTCCATTGCATACGAATTCCACCTCGCTTTGTCCGGATATGACTGGATGAAACCAGAAATATCCGGTTGTGTTTTGGCTTACTACAACCCAGATATTGTGAAAGCCTCTGTGTTTATGTTTTCCGGATACTATCAACGGAATTTATGTTTTTGCATGTTATTTATCAGGGAACATTTAATTTTGTGCTGGGAAACACTAATTGGTTCCACATGGAGACACCAGCTCTACACATTCGTATTTTCTAGGGAGAAAGCTAGAGGAACTGCGGCAAACAAACATGATATTTCTGTTTGTATAGATGACATTTTATGCACTTTCCTAAAGAAAAGACTTTGCTTTTCTCCAAAGCCATTTTTCCTGTGATATTCTCGATCCATTACATATGAATTCCACCCCACTTTGTCCGGATATGACTGGATGAAACCAGAAATATCCGGTTGTGTTTTGTCTTACTATATCCCAGATATTGCTACAGCCTCAGTGTCTGTGTTTTCTGGATATTATGGATGGATTTTATTGTTTTGAATGTTTTTATCAGGGAACATTTAATTTTGTACCGTAGAAACACTAATTGGTTCCACATGGAGACAGCAGTAACACATTCCTCTGTTCTAGGGAGAAAGCTTGAGGAACTGCAAATCGATATGACATGTCTGTTTGTATAGATGACATTTTATGCACTTGCAATGAAAAAGACTTTTTGCCTTTCTCTAAAACCATTTTTACAGTGATTTTGTTGGTCCATTGCATACGAATTCCAACCCACTTTGTCCGGATATGACTGGATGAAACCAGAAATATCCGGTTGTGTTTTGGCTAACTCAATCCCAGATATTGTGAAAGCTTCTGTATTTGTGTTCTCCGGATATTATGAACGGATTTTATGGTTTTGCATGTTTTTTATCAGGGAACATTTAATTTTGTACCGTAGAAACACTAATTGGTTCCACACGGAGACACCAGCTCTACACACTTGTATTTTCTAGGGAGAAAGCTAGAGGAACTGCGGCAAACAAACATGATATTTCTGTTTGTATAGATGACATTTTATGCACTTTCCTAAGAAAAAGACTTTACTTTTCTCCAAAACCATTTTTACTGTGATTTTCTCGGTCCATTGCATACGAATTCCACCTCACTTTGTCCGGATATGAGTGGATGAAACCAGAAATATCCGTTTTCTTTTTTTTTTGGCTTACTATATCCCAGATATTACTACAGACTCTGTGTTTGTGTTTTCTGGATATTATGGATGGATTATATTGTTTTGAATGTTTTTATCAGGGAACATTTAATTTTGTGCTGGGAAACACTAATTGGTTCCACATGGAGACACCAGTAACACATTCCTATGTTCTAGGGAGTAAGCTTGAGGAACTGCAAATCGATATGATATGTCTGTTTGTATAGATGACATTTTATGCACTTGCGATGGAAAAGACTTTTTGCCTTTCTCTAAAACCATTTTTACTGTGATTTTGTTGGTCCATTGCATACGAATTCCAACCCACTTTGTCCGGATATGACTGGATGAAACCAGAAATATCCGGTTGTGTTTTGGCTAACTCAATCCCAGATATTGTGAAAGCTTCTGTATTTGTGTTCTCTGGATATTTTGAACGGATTTTATGGTTTTGCATGTTTTTTGTCAGGGAACATTTAATTTTGTACCGTAGAAACACTAATTGGTTCCACACGGAGACACCAGCTCTACACATTTGTATTTTCTAGGGAGAAAGCTAGAGGAACTGCGGCAAACAAACATGATATTTCTGTTTGTATACATGACATTTTATGCACTTTCCTAAGAAAAAGACTTTACTTTTCTCCAAAACCATTTTTACTGTGATTTTCTCGGTCCATTGCATACGAATTCCACCTCACTTTGTCCGGATATGACTGGATGAAACCAGAAATATCCGTTTTCTTTTTTTTTTTTTTTTGGCTTACTATATCCCAGATATTACTACAGACTCTGTGTTTGTGTTTTCTGGATATTATCGATGGATTATATTGTTTTGAATGTTTTTATCAGGGAACATTTAATTTTGTGCTTGGAAACACTAATTGGTTCCACATGGAGATAGCAGTACTATATATTCGTATTTTCTAGGGAGAATGCTAGAGGAACTGTGGCAAAGAAACATGATATTTCTGTTTCTATAGATAACATTTTATGCACTTGCCTAACGAATAGACTTTGCTTTTCTCCAAAACCATTTTTACTGTGATTTTCTCGGTCCATTGCATATGAATTCCATACCACTTTGTCAGGATATGACTGGATGTACCAGAAATAGCTGGTAGTGTTTTGGCTAACACAATCCCAGATATTGCTACAGCCTCTGTGTTTGTGTATTCCTGACATTATCGATGGACTTTATAGTTTTGAATGTTTTTTTTTTCAGGGAACATTTAATTTTTTACCGTAGAAACACTCATTGGTTCATCATGGGGACAGCAGCTCTACACATTCATATTTTCTAGGGAGAAAGCTTGAGGAATTGCGGCAAACAAACATGATATTTCGGTTTCTATTATTGACATTTTATGCACTTGCCAAACGTAAAGACTTTGCTTTTCTCCAAAACCATTTTTACTGTGATTTTCTCGGTCCATTGCATACGAATTCCACATCAGTTTGTCTGGATATGACTTGATGAATCCGGAAATATCCGGTTGTGTTTTGGCTAACACTATCAGAAATATTGCTACAGCCTGTGTGTTTGTGTATTCCTGATATTATCCACGGACTTTATTTTTTTCAATGTTTTTTTAACAGGGAACATTTAATTTTTTACCGTTGAAACACTAATTGTTTCCACATGGAGACACCAGCTCTACACATTCGTATTTTCTAGGGAGAAAGCTAGAGGAACTGCAGTAAACAAACATGATATTTCTGTTACTATAGATAACATTTTATGCACTTGCCTAACGGAAAGACTTTGCTTTTCTCCAATACCATTTTTTACTGTGATTTTCTCAGTCCATTGCATACGAATTCTACACCAGTTTGTCCAGATATGACTGGGTGAAACCAGATATATCTCATTGTGTTTTGGCTAACTCAATCAGAAATATTGCTACAGCTTCTAAGTTTGTGTATTCCTGATATTATAGATGGACTTTATTTTTTTCAATATTTTTTTCAGGGAATATTTAATTTATAATGGAAACAATAATTGGTTCCACGTGGAGACACCAGCTGTACATATTCGTATGTTCTAGGGAAAAAGCTAGACGAACTGAGGCAAACAATTATGATATTTCTGTTTGCATAGATGATATTTTATACACTTGCCTAACAAAAAGACTTTGCTTTTCTCCAAAACTATTTGTTGTGACTTTGACGGTGCATTATATACGAATTCCACACCACTTTGTCCGGATATGACTGGATGAATCCAGAAATATCTGGTTCTGTTTTGGCTAACTCAATCCGAAATATTACTACAGCCTCTGTGTTTGTGTATTCCTGATATTATCGACGGACTTAATTTTTTTCAATGTTTTTTTTCTGGGAACATATAATTTTGTGCTTGGAAACACTAATTGGTTCCACATGAAGACACCAGCTCTACACATTCGTATTTTCTATGGAGAAAGTTAGAGGAATTGCGGAAAACGAACATGATATTTCTTTTTCTTAGATGACATTTTATGCACTTGCCAAACGAGAAGACTTTGCTTTTCTCCAAAACCATTTTTACTGTGATTTTCTCGGTCCATTGCATACGAATTCCACACCAGTTTGTCAGAATATGACTGGATGAAACCGGAAATACCCGGTTTTGTTTTGGCTAACTCAATCCCAGATATTGCTGCAGACCCTATGTTTCTGAATTCCTGATATTATCCACGGACTTTATTGTTATGAATGTTTTTATCAGGGAACATTTAATTTTGTGCTGTGAAACACTAATTTTTTCCAAATGGAGACACCAGCTCTACATATTTGTATTTTCTAGGGAGAAAGCTAGAGGAACTGCGGCAAACAAATATGATATTTCTGTTTGTATCGATGATATATAATCTACTTCCCTAATGAAAGACTTTGCTTTTCTCCAAAACCATTTTTACTGTGATTTTCTCGGTCCATTGCATACGAATTCCACACCAGTTTGTCAGAATATGACTGGATGAAACCGGAAATACCCGGTTTTGTTTTGGCTAACTCAATCCCAGATATTGCTGCAGACCCTATGTTTCTGAATTCCTGATATTATCCACAGACTTTATTGTTATGAATGTTTTTATCAGGGAACATTTAATTTTGTGCTGTGAAACACTAATTTTTTCCAAATGGAGACACCAGCTCTACATATTTGTATTTTCTAGGGAGAAAGCTAGAGGAACTGCGGCAAACAAATATGATATTTCTGTTTGTATCGATGATATATAATCTACTTCCCTAATGAAAGACTTTGCTTTTCTCCAAAACCATTTTTACTGTGATTTTCTCAGTCCATTGCATACGAATTCCACACCATTTGTCCGGATATGACTGGATGAATTCGGAAATATCCGGTTGTGTTTTGGCTAACTCAATCTGAAAATTTGCTACAGCCTCTGTGTTTGTGTATTCCTGATATTATCCACGGACTTTATTTTTTTCAATGTTTTTTAACAGGGAACATTTAATTTTGTACTGTTGAAACACTAATTGTTTCCACAGGGAGACACCAGCTCTACACATTCGTGTTTTCTAGGGAGAAAGCTAGAGGAACTGCGGCAAACAAACATGATATTTCTGTTTGTATAGATGACATTTTATGAACTTGCCTAACTAAAAGACTTTGCTTTTCTCCAAATCCACTTTTACTGTGATTTTCTCAGTCCATTGCATACGAATTCTACACCCTTTGTCCGGATATGACTGGGTGAAACCAGATATATCTGGTTGGGTTTTGGCTAACTCAATCCGAAATTTTGCTACAGCCTCTAAGTTTGTGTATTCCTGATATTATCCACAGACTTTATTGTTTTGAATATTTTTTTCAGGGAACATTTAAATTTGTGCTGTGAAACAGTAATTGTTTCCACATGGAGACACCAGCTCTACATATTTGTGTTTTGTAGGGAGAAAGCTAGAGGAACTGCGGCTAAAAAACATGATATTTCTGTTTGTGTATGATATTTTATCTACTTCCCTAATGAAAGACTTTAAAGCATTTGTACTGTGATTTTCTCGGTCCATTGAATACAAATTCCACAATTTGTCAGGATATGATTGGATTTAACAGAAATATCTGGTTGTGTTTTAGCTAACTAAATCCGATTATTGTGAAAGACTCTGTGTTTTTGTGTTTTCTGGATATTATCGATGGACTCATTGTTTTGAATGTTTTTATCAGGGAACATTTAATTTTGTGCTGTGAAACACTACTTGGTTCATCATGGGGACACCAGCTCTACACATTCGTATTTTCTAGGGAGAAAGCTAGAGGAACTGCGGCAAACAAACATGATATTTCTGTTTGTATAGATGACATTTTATGCACTTGTCTAATGAAAAGACTTTGCTTTTCTCCAAAACCATTTTTACTGTGATTTTCTCGGTACATTGCATACGAATTCCACATGACTTTGTCCGGATTTCACTGGATGAAACCGGAAATATCCAGTTGTGTTTTGGCTAACTCAATCACAGATAATGCTACAGCAACTCTGTTTGTGTTTTCCGGATATTATCAACGGATTTATTGTTTTGAATTTTTTTTATCAGGGAACATTTAATTTTATGCTTGCAAACTCTAATTGGTTCCACATGGAGACACCAGCTCTACACATTCTTATTTTCTAGGGAGAAATCTAGAGGAAATGCGGTAAACAAACATAATATTTCTGTTTGTATAGATGACATTTGATACACTTGCCTAACGAAAAGACTTTGCTTTTCGCCAAAACCATTTTTACTGTGATTTTCTCGGTCCATTGCATACGAATTCCACACCAGTTTGTCCGGATATGACTGGATGAAACCAGAAATATCCAGTTGTGTTTTGGCTATCTCAATCCGGAATACTGTGAAAGCCTCTGTGTTTGTGATTTCTGGATATTATCGATGGACTTTATTTTTTTGAATGTTTTTATCAGGGAACCTTTAATTTTGTAACGTAGAAACACTAATTGGTTCATCATGGGGAAACCAGCTCTACACATTCGTATTTTCTAGGGAGAATGCTAGAGGAACTGCGACAAACAAACATGATATTTCTGTTTCTATCGATGACATTTTATGCACTTGCCTAACGAAATGATTTTGCTTTCCTCCAAACCATTATTACTGTGATTTTCTTGGTAGATTGCATACGAGTTCCACACCAGTGTTCCGAATATGACCGGATGAAGCCGGAAATATCTGATTTTGGTTTGGCTAACTCAATCCGAAATATTGTGAAAGCCTCTGTGCTTGTGTTTTCAGGATATTATCATAGGACTTTATTGTTTTGAATTTTTTTTATCGGGGAACATTTAATTTAGTGCTTTGATACACTAATTGGTTCCACAAGGAGACACCAGCTCTACACATTCGTATTTTATAGGGAGAAAGCTAGAGGAACTGCGGCAAACAAACATGATATTTCTGTTTGTTTAGACGACATTTTATGCACTTTCCTAAAGAAAAGACTTTGCTTTTCTCCAAAACCATTTTTACTGAGATTTTGTCAGTCCATTGCATACGAATTCCACACCAGTTTGTCCGGATATCACTGGATGAAACCAGAAATATCCCGTTGTGTTTTGGCTAACTCAATCCGGAATACTGTGAAAGCCTCTGTGTTTGTGTTTTCTGGATATTATCGATGGACTTTATTGTTTTGAATGTTTTTATCAGGGAACCTTTAATTTTGTACTGTTGAAACACTAATTGGTTCATCATGGGGACACCAGCTCTACACATTCGTAATTTCTAGGGAGAAAGCTAGAGGAACTGCGGCAAACAAACATGATATTTCTGTTTGTATAGATGACATTTTATGCACTTGCCTAACGAAATGATTTTGCTTTCCTCCAAACCATTATTACTGTGATTTTCTCGGTACATTGCATACGAGTTCCACACCAGTGTTCCGAATATGACTGGATGAAGCCGGAAATATCTGATTTTGGTTTGGCTAACTCAATCCGAAATATTGTGAAAGCCTCTGTGCTTGTGTTTTCAGGATATTATCGTAGGACATTATTGTTTTGAATTTTTTTTATCGGGGAACATTTAATTTAGTGCTTTGATACACTAATTGGTTCCACAAGGAGACACCAGCTCTACACATTCGTATTTTCTAGGGAGAAAGCTAGAGGAACTGCGGCAAATAAACATCATATTTCTGTTTGTATCAATGACATTTTATGCACTTTCCTAAAGAAAAGACTTTGCTTTTCTCCATAACCATTTTTACTGTGATTTACTCGGTCCATTGCATATGAATTCAAAACGACTTTTTCCGGATATGACTGGATGAAACTGGAAATATCCGATTTTGTTACAGCTAACTCAATCCCAGATATTGTTACCGCCTCTGTGTTTGTGAATTCCTGATATTATCCACAGACTTTATTGTTTTTAATGTTTATTATCAGGGAACATTTAACTTTGTGCTGAGAAACACTAGTTGGATGCACTTGGAGACACCAGCTCGACATATTTTTATTTTCCATAGAGAAAGCTAGATGAACTGCGGCAAACAAACATGATATTTCTGTTGGTATCGATGACATTTTACGCACTTGCCTAACGAAAAGACTTTGCTTTTCTCCAAAACCATTTTACTGTAATTATCTCGTTCCATTCCATACGAATTCCACACGAGTTTGTCCGGATATGACTGGATGAAACCAGAAATATACAGTTTTCTTTGGCTAACTGAATCCCAGATATTGCTAAAGCCTCTGTGTTTGTTTTTTCTGGATATTGTCCACAGACTTTATTGTTTTGAATGTTTTTTATCGGGGAACATTTAATTTTGTGCTGGGAAACACTAATTTTATTTTGAGCTTGGATACATTAATTGGTTACACATGGAGACACCAGCTCTACACATTTGTATTTTCTAGGGAGAAAGCTAGAGGAACTGCGGCAAACAAACATGATATTTCTGTTTGTATACATGACATTTTATGCACTTGCCTAACGTAAAGACTTTGCTTTTCTTCAAAACCATTTTTACTGTGATTTTCTCAGACCATTTCATACGAATTCCACACCACTTTGTCTGGATATGACTGGATGAATCCAGAAATATCTGGTTGTGTTTTGGCTAACTCAATCCGAAATATAGCTACAGCCTCCGTGTTTGTGTATTCCTGATATTATCCACGGACTTTTTTTTTTGAATTTTTTTAAGGGAACATTTAATTTTGGGCTTGTAAACACTAATTGGTTCACATGGAGACACCAGCTCTACACATTCGCATTTTCTAGGGAGAAAGCTAGAGGAACTGCGGCAAACAAACATGATATTTCTGTTTGTATTGATGACATTTTATGCACTTGCCTAACGAAAATACTTTGCTTTTCTCCAAAACGATTTTTACTGTGAATTTCTCGGTCCATTGCATACAAATTCCAAACCACTTTGTCCGGATATGACTGAAAAGAACCAGAAATATCCGGTTGTCTTTTGGCTAACTCAATCTGAAATACTGTGAAAGCCTCTGTGTTTGTGTTTTCTGGATATTATCGATGGACTTTATTGTTTTGAATGTTTTTTTTTTTTTCAGGGAACATTTAATTTTCTACCGTAGAAACACTACTTGGTTCATCATGGGGACACCAGCTCTACACATTCGTATTTTCTAGGGAGAAAGCTAGAGGAACTGCGGCAAACAAACATGATATTTCTGTTTATAAAAATGACATTTTATGCACTTGCCTAACTAAAAGACTTTGCTTTTCTCCAAAAAAAATTTTACTAAGATTTTTTTGGTTCATTGCATCCGAGTTCCACACCGCTTTGTCTGGATATGCCGGGATGAAACCAGAAATATCCGGTTGTGTTTTGGCTAACTGAATCCGAAATATTGTGAAAGCCTCTTTGTTTGGGACTTCTGGATATTATCGATGGACTTTATTGTGTTGTTTATTTTTATCAGGGAACATTTAATTTTGTACCGTAGAAACACTAATTGGTTCATCATGGGGACACCAGCTCTACACATTCGTATTTTCTAGGGAGAAAGCTAGAGCAACTATGCAAACAAACATGATATTTCTGTTTGTATAGATGACATTTTATGCATTTGCCTAATGAAAAGTCTATGCTTTTCTCCAAAACCATTTTTATTGTGATTTTCTCGGTCCATTGCATACGAATTCCACAACAGTTTGTCCGGATATAGCCAGATGAAACCGGAAATATCCAGTTTTGTTTAGGCTAACTCAATCCCAGATATTGCAACAGCCTCTGTGTTTCTGTTTTGAGGATATTATGAACGGATATTTTGTTTTGAATGTTTTTTTATCTGGGAACATTTTATTTTGAGCTTGGATACAGTAATTGGTTCCACGTGGAGACACTCACTCTACGTATTCGTATATTCTAGGTAAAAATCTAGAGGAACTGCGGGAAACAAACATGACATTTTTGTTTGTATAGATGACATTTTATGCACTCGCCTAACGAAAGGACTTTGCTTTTCTCCAAAACCATTTTTACTGTGATTTTCTCGGTCCATTGCATACGAATTCCACACCAGTTTGTCCGGATATAACTGGATGAAACCAGAAATATCTGGTTGTGTTTTGGAAAACACTCTGCGAAATATTGTGATAGATTTTGTGTTTGTGTTTTCAAGATATTATCAATTGACTTTATTGTTTTGAATGTTTTTATCAGGGAACATTTAATTTTGTGCTGGGAAACACTAATTGGTTCCACATGGAGACACCAGTCTACACATTCGTATTTTCTAGGGAGAAAGCTAGAATAACTGCAGTAAACAAACATGATGTTTCTGTTTGTATAGATGACATTTTATGCACTGGCTTAAGGAAAAGACTTTGTTTTACTCCAAAACCAGTTTTACTGCGATTTTCCCGGTTCATTGCATACGAATTCCACCAAACTTAGTCCGGATATGACTGGATGAAACCAGAAATATCCGGTTGTGTTTTGGCTAACTCAATCCCAGATATTGTGAAAGCTTCTGTATTTGTGTTTTCCGGATATTATCAACGGATTTTATGGTTTTGCATGTTATTTATCAGGGAACATTTAATTTTGTACCTTAGAAACACTAATTGGTTCCACACGGAGACACCAGCTCTACACATTTGTATTTTCTAGGGAGAAAGCTAGAGGAACTGCGGGAAACAAACATGATATTTCTGTTTGTATAGATGACATTTTATGCACTTGCATAACGAAAAAAACTTTGCTTTTCTCCAAAACCATTTTTACTGTGATTTTCTCGGTCCATTGCATACGAATTCCACCTCACTTTGTCCGGATATGACTGGATGAAACCAGAAATATCCGTTTTCTTTTTTTTTGGCTTACTATATTCCAGATATTACTACAGACTCTGTGTTTGTGTTTTCTGGATATTATCGATGGATTATATTGTTTTGAATGTTTTTATCAGGCAACACTTAATTTTGTGCTGGGAAACACTAATTGGTTCCACATGGAGACACCAGCTCTACACATTCGTATTTTCTAGGGAGAAAGCTAGAATAACTGCAGTAAACAAACATGATGTTTCTGTTTGTATAGATGACATTTTATGCACTGGCTTAAGGAAAAGACTTTGTTTTACTCCAAAACCAGTTTTACTGCGATTTTCCCGGTTCATTGCATACGAATTCCACCAAACTTAGTCCGGATATGACTGGATGAAACCAGAAATATCCGGTTGTGTTTTGGCTAACTCAATCCCAGATATTGTGAAAGCTTCTGTATTTGTGTTTTCCGGATATTATCAACGGATTTTATGGTTTTGCATGTTTTTTATCAGGGAACATTTAATTTTGTACCTTAGAAACACTAATTGGTTCCACACGGAGACACCAGCTGTACACATTTGTATTTTCTAGGGAGAAAGTTAGAGGAACTGCGGGAAACAAACATGATATTTCTGTTTGTATACATGACATTTTATGCACTTGCATAACGAAAAAAACTTTGCTTTTCTCCAAATCCATTTTTACTGTGATTTTCTCGGTCCATTGCATACGAATTCCACCTCGCTTTGTCCGGATATGACTGGATGAAACCAGAAATATCCGGTTGTGTTTTGGCTTACTACAACCCAGATATTGTGAAAGCCTCTGTGTTTATGTTTTCCGGATATTATCAACGGAATTTATGTTTTTGCATGTTATTTATCAGGGAACATTTAATTTTGTGCTGGGAAACACTAATTGGTTCCACATGGAGACACCAGCTCTACACATTCGTATTTTCTAGGGAGAAAGCTAGAGGAACTGCGGCAAACAAACATGATATTTCTGTTTGTATAGATGACATTTTATGCACTTTCCTAAAGAAAAGACTTTGCTTTTCTCCAAAACCATTTTTCCTGTGATTTTCTCGGTCCATTACATATGAATTCCACCCCACTTTGTCCGGATATGAGTGGATGAAACCAGAAATATCCGTTTTCTTTTTTTTTTTTTTTTTGGCTTACTATATCCCAGATATTACTACAGACTCTGTGTTTGTGTTTTCTGGACATTATCAACGGACTTTATTGTTTTGAATGTTTTTATCAGGGAACATTTAATTTTGTACCTTAGAAACACTAATAGGTTCAACATGGAGACACCAGTCTACACATTCGTATGTTCTAGGGAGAAAGTTAGAGGAACTGCGGCAAACAAACATGATATTTCTGTTTGTATAGATGACATTTTATGCACTTTCCTAAAGAAAAGACTTTGCTTTTCTCCAAAACCATTTTTACTGTGATTTTCTCAGTCCATTGCATACAAATTCCACCTCGCTTTGTCCGGATATGACTGGATGAAACCAGATATATCCGGTTGTGTTTTGGCTTACTACAACCCAGATATTGTGAAAGCCTCTGTGTTTATGTTTTCCGGATATTATCAACGGAATTTATGTTTTTGCATGTTATGTATCAGGGAACATTTAATTTTGTGCTGGGAAACACTAATTGGTTCCACATGGAGACACCAGCTCTACACATTCGTATTTTCTAGGCAGAAAGCTAGAGGAACTGCGGCAAACAAACATGATATTTCTGTTTGTATAGATGACATTTTATGCACTTTCCTAAAGAAAAGACTTTGCTTTTCTCCAAAACCATTTTTCCTGTGATATTCTCCATCCATTACATATGAATTCCACCCCACTTTGTCCGGATATGACTGGATGAAACCAGAAATATCCGGTTGTGTTTTGTCTTACTATATCCCAGATATTGCTACAGCCTCAGTGTCTGTGTTTTCTGGATATTATGGATGGATTTTATTGTTTTGAATGTTTTTATCAGGGAACATTTAATTTTGTACCGTAGAAACACTAATTGGTTCCACATGGAGACACCAGGAACACATTCCTATGTTCTAGGGAGAAAGCTTGAGGAACTGCAAATCGATATGATATGTCTGTTTGTATAGATGACATTTTATGCACTTGCGATGGAAAAGACTTTTTGCCTTTCTCTAAAACCATTTTTTACTGTGATTTTGTTGGTCCATTGCATACGAATTCCAACCCACTTTGTCCGGATATGACTGGATGAAACCAGAAATATCCGGTTGTGTTTTGGCTAACTCAATCCCAGATATTGTGAAAGCTTCTGTATTTGTGTTCTCCGGATATTATGAACGGATTTTATGGTTTTGCATGTTTTTTATCAGGGAACATTTAATTTTGTACCGTAGAAACACGAATTGGTTCCACACGGAGACACCAGCTCTACACATTTGTATTTTCTAGGGAGAAAGCTAGAGGAACTGCGGCAAACAAACATGATATTTCTGTTTGTATAGATGACATTTTATGCACTTTCCTAAGAAAAAGACTTTACTTTTCTCCAAAACCATTTTTACTGTGATTTTCTCGGTCCATTGCATACGAATTCCACCTCACTTTGTCCGGATATGAGTGGATGAAACGAGAAATATCCGTTTTCTTTTTTTTTTTTTTTTGCTTACTATATCCCAGATATTACTACAGACTCTGTGTTTGTGTTTTCTGGATATTATCGATGGATTATATTGTTTTGAATGTTTTTATCAGGGAACATTTAGTTTTGTGCTGGGAAACACTAATTGTTTGCACATGGAGACACCAGTCTACACATTCGTGTTTTCTAGGGAGAAAGCTAGAATAACTGCGGTAAACAAACATGATGTTTCTGTTTGTATAGATGACATTTTATGCACTGGCTTAAGGAAAAGACTTTGTTTTACTCCAAAACCATTTTTACTGCGATTTTCCCGGTTCATTGCATACGAATTCCACCAAACTTAGTCCGGATATGACTGGATGAAACCAGAAATATCCGGTTGTGTTTTGGCTAACTCAATCCCAGATATTGCGACGGACTCTGTGTTTGTGTTTTCTGGACATTATCAACGGACTTTATTGTTTTGAATGTTTTTACCAGGGAACATTTAATTTTGTACCTTAGAAACACTAATAGGTTCAACATGGAGACACCAGTATACACATTCGTAAGTTCTAGGGAGAAAGTTAGAGGAACTGCGGCAAACAAACATGATATTTCTGTTTGTATACATGACATTTTATGCACTTGCATAACGAAAAAACTTTGCTTTTCTCCAAAACCATTTTTACTGTGATTTTCTTGGTCCATTGCATACGAATTCCACCTCGCTTTGTCCGGATATGACTGGATGAAACCAGAAATATCCGGTTGTGTTTTGGCTTACTACAACCCAGATATTGTGAAAGCCTCTGTGTTTATGTTTTCCGGATATTATCAACGGAATTTATGTTTTTGCATGTTATGTATCAGGGAACATTTAATTTTGTGCTGGGAAACACTAATTGGTTCCACATGGAGACACCAGCTCTACACATTCGTATTTTCTAGGCAGAAAGCTAGAGGAACTGCGGCAAACAAACATGATATTTCTGTTTGTATAGATGACATTTTATGCACTTTCCTAAAGAAAAGACTTTGCTTTTCTCCAAAACCATTTTTCCTGTGATATTCTCCATCCATTACATATGAATTCCACCCCACTTTGTCCGGATATGAGTGGATGAAACCAGAAATATCCGGTTGTGTTTTGTTTTACTATATCCCAGATATTGCTACAGCCTCAGTGTCTGTGTTTTCTGGATATTATCGATGGATTTTATTGTTTTGAATGTTTTTATCAGGGAACATTTAATTTTGTACCGTAGAAACACTAATTGGTTCCACATGGAGACACCAGGAACACATTCCTATGTTCTAGGGAGAAAGCTTGAGGAACTGCAAATCGATATGATATGTCTGTTTGTATAGATGACATTTTATGCACTTGCGATGGAAAAGACTTTTTGCCTTTCTCTAAAACCATTTTTACTGTGATTTTGTTGGTCCATTGCATACGAATTCCAACCCACTTTGTCCGGATATGACTGGATGAAACCAGAAATATCCGGTTGTGTTTTGTCTTACTATATCCCAGATATTGCTACAGCCTCAGTGTCTGTGTTTTCTGGATATTATCGATGGATTTTATTGTTTTGAATGTTTTTATCAGGGAACATTTAATTTTGTACCGTAGAAACACTAATTGGTTCCACATGGAGACAGCAGTAACACATTCCTATGTTCTAGGGAGAAAGCTTGAGGAACTGCAAATCGATATGATATGTCTGTTTGTATAGATGACATTTTATGCACTTGCGATGGAAAAGACTTTTTGCCTTTACTAAAACCATTTTTACTGTGATTTTGTTGGTCCATTGCATACGAATTCCAACCCACTTTGTCCGGATATGACTGGATGAAACCAGAAATATCCGGTTGTGTTTTGGCTAACTCAATCCCAGATATTGTGAAAGCTTCTGTATTTGTGTTCTCCGGATATTATGAACGGATTTTATGGTTTTGCATGTTTTTTATCAGGGAACATTTAATTTTGTACCGTAGAAACACTAATTGGTTCCACACGGAGACACCAGCTCTACACATTTGTATGTTCTAGGGAGAAAGCTAGAGGAACTGCGGCAAACAAACATGATATTTCTGTTTGTATAGATGACATTTTATGCACTTTCCTAACAAAAAGACTTTACTTTTCTCCAAAACCATTTTTACTATGATTCTCTCGGTCCATTGCATACGAATTCCACCTCACTTTGTCCGGATATGACTGGATGAAACCAGAAATATCCGTTTTCTTTTTTTTTTGGCTTACTATATCCCAGATATTACTACAGACTCTGTGTTTGTGTTTTCTGGATATTATCGATGGATTATATTGTTTTGAATGTTTTTATCAGGGAACACTTAATTTTGTGCTGGGAAACACTAATTGGTTCCACATGGAGACACCAGTCTACACATTCGTATTTCCTAGGGAGAAAGCTAGAATAACTGCGGTAAACAAACATGATGTTTCTGTTTGTATAGATGACATTTTATGCACTGGCTTAAGGAAAAGACTTTGTTTTACTCCAAAACCATTTTTACTGCGATTTTCCCGGTTCATTGCATACGAATTCCACCAAACTTAGTCCGGATATGACTGGATGAAACCAGAAATATCCGGTTGTGTTTTGGCTAACTCAATCCCAGATATTGCGACGGACTCTGTGTTTGTGTTTTCTGGACATTATCAACGGACTTTATTGTTTTGAATGTTTTTATCAGGGAACATTTAATTTTGTACCTTAGAAACACTAATAGGTTCAACATGGAGACACCAGTCTACACATTCGTATGTTCTAGGGAGAAAGTTAGAGGAACTGCGGCAAACAAACATGATATTTCTGTTTGTATACATGACATTTTATGCACTTGCATAATGAAAAAATCTTTGCTTTTCTCCAAAACCATTTTTACTGTGATTTTCTCGGTCCATTGCATACGAATTCCACCTCGCTTTGTCCGGATATGACTGGATGAAACCAGAAATATCCGGTTGTGTTTTGGCTTACTACAACCCAGATATTGTGAAAGCCTCTGTGTTTATGTTTTCCGGATACTATCAACGGAATTTATGTTTTTGCATGTTATGTATCAGGGAACATTTAATTTTGTGCTGGGAAACACTAATTGGTTCCACATGGAGACACCAGCTCTACACATTCGTATTTTCTAGGGAGAAAGCTAGAGGAACTGCGGCAAACAAACATGATATTTCTGTTTGTATAGATGACATTTTATGCACTTTCCTAAAGAAAAGACTTTGCTTTTCTCCAAAGCCATTTTTCCTGTGATATTCTCGATCCATTACATATGAATTCCACCCCACTTTGTCCGGATATGAGTGGATGAAACCAGAAATATCCGGTTGTGTTTTGTCTTACTATATCCCAGATATTGCTACAGCCTCAGTGTCTGTGTTTTCTGGATATTATGGATGGATTTTATTGTTTTGAATGTTTTTATCAGGGAACATTTAATTTTGTACCGTAGAAACACTAATTGGTTCCACATGGAGACAGCAGTAACACATTCCTCTGTTCTAGGGAGAAAGCTTGAGGAACTGCAAATCGATATGACATGTCTGTTTGTATAGATGACATTTTATGCACTTGCGATGAAAAAGACTTTTTGCCTTTCTCTAAAACCATTTTTACAGTGATTTTGTTGGTCCATTGCATACGAATTCCAACCCACTTTGTCCGGATATGACTGGATGAAACCAGAAATATCCGGTTGTGTTTTGGCTAACTCAATCCCAGATATTGTGAAAGCTTCTGTATTTGTGTTCTCCGGATATTATGAACGGATTTTATGGTTTTGCATGTTTTTTATCAGGGAACATTTAATTTTGTACCGTAGAAACACTAATTGGTTCCACACGGAGACACCAGCTCTACACACTTGTATTTTCTAGGGAGAAAGTTAGAGGAACTGCGGCAAACAAATATGATATTTCTGTTTGTATAGATGACATTTTATGCACTTTCCTAAGAAAAAGACTTTACTTTTCTCCAAAACCATTTTTACTGTGATTTTCTCGGTCCATTGCATACGAATTCCAGCTCACTTTGTCCGGATATGAGTGGATGAAACCAGAAATATCCGTTTTCTTTTTTTTTTGGCTTACTATATCCCAGATATTACTACAGACTCTGTGTTTGTGTTTTCTGGATATTATCGATGGATTATATTGTTTTGAATGTTTTTATCAGGGAACATTTAATTTTGTGCTGGGAAACACTAATTGGTTCCACATGGAGACACCAGGAACACATTCCTATGTTCTAGGGAGAAAGCTTGAGGAACTGCAAATCGATATGATATGTCTGTTTGTATAGATGACACTTTATGCACTTGCGATGGAAAAGACTTTTTGCCTTTCTCTAAAACCATTTTTTACTGTGATTTTGTTGGTCCATTGCATACGAATTCCAACCCACTTTGTCCGGATATGACTGGATGAAACCAGAAATATCCGGTTGTGTTTTGGCTAACTCAATCCCAGATATTGTGAAAGCTTCTGTATTTGTGTTCTCCGGATATTATGAACGGATTTTATGGTTTTGCATGTTTTTTATCAGGGAACATTTAATTTTGTACCGTAGAAACACTAATTGGTTCCACACGGAGACACCAGCTCTACACATTTGAAAATTCTAGGGAGAAAGCTAGAGGAACTGCGGCAAACAAACATGATATTTCTGTTTGTATAGATGACATTTTATGCACTTTCCTAAGAAAAAGACTTTACTTTTCTCCAAAACCATTTTTACTGTGATTTTCTCGGTCCATTGCATACGAATTCCACCTCACTTTGTCCGGATATGACAGGATGAAACCAGAAATATCCGTTTTCTTTCTTTTTTTTTTTTTGCTTACTATATCCCAGATATTACTACAGACTCTGTGTTTGTGTTTTCTGGATATTATCGATGGATTATATTGTTTTGAATGTTTTTATCAGGGAACATTTAGTTTTGTGCTGGGAAACACTAATTGGTTCCACATGGAGACACCAGTCTACACATTCGTGTTTTCTAGGGAGAAAGCTAGAATAACTGCGGTAAACAAACATGATGTTTCTGTTTGTATAGATGACATTTTATGCACTGGCTTAAGGAAAAGACTTTCTTTTACTCCAAAACCATTTTTACTGCGATTTTCCCGGTTCATTGCATACGAATTCCACCAAACTTAGTCCGGATATGACTGGATGAAACCAGAAATATCCGGTTGTGTTTTGGCTAACTCAATCCCAGATATTGCGACGGACTCTGTGTTTGTGTTTTCTGGACATTATCAACGGACTTTATTGTTTTGAATGTTTTTATCAGGGAACATTTAATTTTGTACCTTAGAAACACTAATAGGTTCAACATGGAGACACCAGTCTACACATTCGTATGTTCTAGGGAGAAAGTTAGAGGAACTGCGGCAAACAAACATGATATTTCTGTTTGTATAGATGACATTTTATGCACTTTCCTAAGAAAAAGACTTTACTTTTCTCCAAAACCATTTTTACTGTGATTTTCTCGGTCCATTGCATACGAATTCCACCTCACTTTGTCCGGATATGACAGGATGAAACCAGAAATATCCGTTTTCTTTCTTTTTTTTTTTTTGCTTACTATATCCCAGATATTACTACAGACTCTGTGTTTGTGTTTTCTGGATATTATCGATGGATTATATTGTTTTGAATGTTTTTATCAGGGAACATTTAATTTTGTGCTGGGAAACACTAATTGGTTCCACATGGAGACACCAGTCTACACATTCGTATTTTCTAGGGAGAAAGCTAGAATAACTGCGGTAAACAAACATGATGTTTCTGTTTGTATAGATGACATTTTATGCACTGGCTTAAGGAAAAGACTTTCTTTTACTCCAAAACCATTTTTACTGCGATTTTCCCGGTTCATTGCATACGAATTCCACCAAACTTAGTCCGGATATGACTGGATGAAACCAGAAATATCCGGTTGTGTTTTGGCTAACTCAATCCCAGATATTGCGACGGACTCTGTGTTTGTGTTTTCTGGACATTATCAACGGACTTTATTGTTTTGAATGTTTTTATCAGGGAACATTTAATTTTGTACCTTAGAAACACTAATAGGTTCAACATGGAGACACCAGTCTACACATTCGTATGTTCTAGGGAGAAAGTTAGAGGAACTGCGGCAAACAAACATGATATTTCTGTTTGTATAGATGACATTTTATGCACTTTCCTAAAGAAAAGACTTTGCTTTTCTCCAAAACCATTTTTACTGTGATTTTCTCAGTCCATTGCATACGAATTCCACCTCGCTTTGTCCGGATATGACTGGATGAAACCAGAAATATCCGGTTGTGTTTTGGCTTACTACAACCCAGATATTGTGAAAGCCTCTGTGTTTATGTTTTCCGGATATTATCAACGGAATTTATGTTTTTGCATGTTATGTATCAGGGAACATTTAATTTTGTGCTGGGAAACACTAATTGGTTCCACATGGAGACACCAGCTCTACACATTCGTATTTTCTAGGCAGAAAGCTAGAGGAACTGCGGCAAACAAACATGATATTTCTGTTTGTATAGATGACATTTTATGCACTTTCCTAAAGAAAAGACTTTGCTTTTCTACAAAACCATTTTTCCTGTGATATTCTCCATCCATTACATATGAATTCCACCCCACTTTGTGCGGATATGACTGGATGAAACCAGAAATATCCGGTTGTGTTTTGTCTTACTATATCCCAGATATTGCTACAGCCTCAGTGTCTGTGTTTTCTGGATATTATGGATGGATTTTATTGTTTTGAATGTTTTTATCAGGGAACATTTAATTTTGTACCGTAGAAACACTAATTGGTTCCACATGGAGACACCAGTAACACATTCCTATGTTCTAGGGAGAAAGCTTGAGGAACTGCAAATCGATATGATATGTCTGTTTGTATAGATGACACTTTATGCACTTGCGATGGAAAAGACTTTTTGCCTTTCTCTAAAACCATTTTTTACTGTGATTTTGTTGGTCCATTGCATACGAATTCCAACCCACTTTGTCCGGATATGACTGGATGAAACCAGAAATATCCGGTTGTGTTTTGGCTAACTCAATCCCAGATATTGTGAAAGCTTCTGTATTTGTGTTCTCCGGATATTATGAACGGATTTTATGGTTTTGCATGTTTTTTATCAGGGAACATTTAATTTTGTACCGTAGAAACACTAATTGGTTCCACACGGAGACTCCAGCTCTACACATTTGAAAATTCTAGGGAGAAAGCTAGAGGAACTGCGGCAAACAAACATGATATTTCTGTTTGTATAGATGACATTTTATGCACTTTCCTAAGAAAAAGACTTTACTTTTCTCCAAAACCATTTTTACTGTGATTTTCTCGGTCCATTGCATACGAATTCCACCTCACTTTGTCCGGATATGACTGGATGAAACCAGAAATATCCGTTTTCTTTCTTTTTTTTTTTTTTGCTTACTATATCCCAGATATTACTACAGACTCTGTGTTTGTGTTTTCTGGATATTATCGATGGATTATATTGTTTTGAATGTTTTTATCAGGGAACATTTAGTTTTGTGCTGGGAAACACTAATTGGTTCCACATGGAGACACCAGTCTACACATTCGTGTTTTCTAGGGAGAAAGCTAGAATAACTGCGGTAAACAAACATGATGTTTCTGTTTGTATAGATGACATTTTATGCACTGGCTTAAGGAAAAGACTTTGTTTTACTCCAAAACCATTTTTACTGCGATTTTCCCGGTTCATTGCATACGAATTCCACCAAACTTAGTCCGGATATGACTGGATGAAACCAGAAATATCCGGTTGTGTTTTGGCTAACTCAATCCCAGATATTGCGACGGACTCTGTGTTTGTGTTTTCTGGACATTATCAACGGACTTTATTGTTTTGAATGTTTTTATCAGGGAACATTTAATTTTGTACCTTAGAAACACTAATAGGTTCAACATGGAGACACCAGTATACACATTCGTAAGTTCTAGGGAGAAAGTTAGAGGAACTGCGGCAAACAAACATGATATTTCTGTTTGTATACATGACATTTTATGCACTTGCATAACGAAAAAAACTTTGCTTTTCTCCAAAACCATTTTTACTGTGATTTTCTTGGTCCATTGCATACGAATTCCACCTCGCTTTGTCCGGATATGACTGGATGAAACCAGAAATATCCGGTTGTGTTTTGGCTTACTACAACCCAGATATTGTGAAAGCCTCTGTGTTTATGTTTTCCGGATATTATCAACGGCATTTATGTTTTTGCATGTTATGTATCAGGGAACATTTAATTTTGTGCTGGGAAACACTAATTGGTTCCACATGGAGACACCAGCTCTACATATTCGTATTTTCTAGGGAGAAAGCTAGAGGAACTGCGGCAAACAAACATGATATTTCTGTTTGTATAGATGACATTTTATGCACTTTCCTAAAGAAAAGACTTTGCTTTTCTCCAAAACCATTTTTCCTGTGATATTCTCGATCCATTACATATGAATTCCACCCCACTTTGTCCGGATATGAGTGGATGAAACCAGAAATATCCGGTTGTGTTTTGTCTTACTATATCCCAGATATTGCTACAGCCTCAGTGTCTGTGTTTTCTGGATATTATCGATGGATTTTATTGTTTTGAATGTTTTTATCAGGGAACATTTAATTTTGTACCGTAGAAACACTAATTGGTTCCACATGGAGACAGCAGTAACACATTCCTATGTTCTAGGGAGAAAGCTTGAGGAACTGCAAATCGATATGATATGTCTGTTTGTATAGATGACATTTTATGCACTTGCGATGGAAAAGACTTTTTGCCTTTCTCTAAAACCATTTTTACTGTGATTTTGTTGGTCCATTGCATACGAATTCCAACCCACTTTGTCCGGATATGACTGGATGAAACCAGAAATATCCGGTTGTGTTTTGGCTAACTCAATCCCAGATATTGTGAAAGCTTCTGTATTTGTGTTCTCCGGATATTATGAACGGATTTTATGATTTTGCATGTTTTTTATCAGGGAACATTTAATTTTGTACCGTAGAAACACTAATTGGTTCCACACGGAGACACCAGCTCTACACATTTGTATTTTCTAGGGAGAAAGCTAGAGGAACTGCGGCAAACAAACATGATATTTCTGTTTGTATAGATGACATTTTATGCACTTTCCTAAGAAAAAGACTTTACTTTTCTCCAAAACCATTTTTACTGTGATTTTCTCGGTCCATTGCATACGAATTCCACCTCACTTTGTCCGGATATGAGTGGATGAAACGAGAAATATCCGTTTTCTTTTTTTTTTTTTTGCTTACTATATCCCAGATATTACTACAGACTCTGTGTTTGTGTTTTCTGGATATTATCGATGGATTATATTGTTTTGAATGTTTTTATCAGGGAACATTTAGTTTTGTGCTGGGAAACACTAATTGGTTCCACATGGAGAAACCAGTCTACACATTCGTGTTTTCTAGGGAGAAAGCTAGAATAACTGCGGTAAACAAACATGATGTTTCTGTTTGTATAGATGACATTTTATGCACTGGCTTAAGGAAAAGACTTTGTTTTACTCCAAAACCATTTTTACTGCGATTTTCCCGGTTCATTGCATACGAATTCCACCAAACTTAGTCCGGATATGACTGGATGAAACCAGAAATATCCGGTTGTGTTTTGGCTAACTCAATCCCAGATATTGCGACGGACTCTGTGTTTGTGTTTTCTGGACATTATCAACGGACTTTATTGTTTTGAATGTTTTTATCAGGGAACATTTAATTTTGTACCTTAGAAACACTAATAGGTTCAACATGGAGACACCAGTCTACACATTCGTATGTTCTAGGGAGAAAGTTAGAGGAACTGCGGCAAACAAACATGATATTTCTGTTTGTATACATGACATTTTATGCACTTGCATAATGAAAAAATCTTTGCTTTTCTCCAAAACCATTTTTACTGTGATTTTCTCGGTCCATTGCATACGAATTCCACCTCGCTTTGTCCGGATATGACTGGATGAAACCAGAAATATCCGGTTGTGTTTTGGCTTACTACAACCCAGATATTGTGAAAGCCTCTGTGTTTATGTTTTCCGGATACTATCAACGGAATTTATGTTGTTGCATGTTATTTATCAGGGAACATTTAATTTTGTGCTGGGAAACACTAATTGGTTCCACATGGAGACACCAGCTCTACACATTCGTATTTTCTAGGGAGAAAGCTAGAGGAACTGCGGCAAACAAACATGATATTTCTGTTTGTATAGATGACATTTTATGCACTTTCCTAAAGAAAAGACTTTGCTTTTCTCCAAAGCCATTTTTCCTGTGATATTCTCGATCCATTACATATGAATTCCACCCCACTTTGTCCGGATATGACTGGATGAAACCAGAAATATCCGGTTGTGTTTTGTCTTACTATATCCCAGATATTGCTACAGCCTCAGTGTCTGTGTTTTCTGGATATTATGGATGGATTTTATTGTTTTGAATGTTTTTATCAGGGAACATTTAATTTTGTACCGTAGAAACACTAATTGGTTCCACATGGAGACAGCAGTAACACATTCCTCTGTTCTAGGGAGAAAGCTTGAGGAACTGCAAATCGATATGACATGTCTGTTTGTATAGATGACATTTTATGCACTTGCGATGAAAAAGACTTTTTGCCTTTCTCTAAAACCATTTTTACAGTGATTTTGTTGGTCCATTGCATACGAATTCCAACCCACTTTGTCCGGATATGACTGGATGAAACCAGAAATATCCGGTTGTGTTTTGGCTAACTCAATCCCAGATATTGTGAAAGCTTCTGTATTTGTGTTCTCCGGATATTATGAACGGATTTTATGGTTTTGCATGTTTTTTATCAGGGAACATTTAATTTTGTACCGTAGAAACACTAATTGGTTCCACACGGAGACACCAGCTCTACACATTTGTATTTTCTAGGGAGAAAGCTAGAGGAACTGCGGCAAACAAACATGATATTTCTGTTTGTATAGATGACATTTTATGCACTTTCCTAAGAAAAAGACTTTACTTTTCTCCAAAACCATTTTTACTGTGATTTTCTCGGTCCATTGCATACGAATTCCACCTCACTTTGTCCGGATATGAGTGGATGAAACCAGAAATATCCGTTTTCTTTTTTTTTGGCTTACTATATCCCAGATATTACTACAGACTCTGTGTTTGTGTTTTCTGGATATTATCGATGGATTATATTGTTTTGAATGTTTTTATCAGGGAACATTTAATTTTGTGCTGGGAAACACTAATTGGTTCCACATGGAGACACCAGGAACACATTCCTATGTTCTAGGGAGAAAGCTTGAGGAACTGCAAATCGATATGATATGTCTGTTTGTATAGATGACATTTTATGCACTTGCGATGGAAAAGACTTTTTGCCTTTCTCTAAAACCATTTTTACTGTGATTTTGTTGGTCCATTGCATACGAATTCCAACCCACTTTGTCCGGATATGACTGGATGAAACCAGAAATATCCGGTTGTGTTTTGGCTAACTCAATCCCAGATATTGTGAAAGCTTCTGTATTTGTGTTCTCTGGATATTTTGAACAGATTTTATGGTTTTGCATGTTTTTTGTCAGGGAACATTTAATTTTGTACCGTAGAAACACTAATTGGTTCCACACGGAGACACCAGCTCTACACATTTGTATTTTCTAGGGAGAAAGCTAGAGGAACTGCGGCAAACAAACATGATATTTCTGTTTGTATAGATGACATTTTATGCACTTTCCTAACAAAAAGATTTTACTTTTCTCCAAAACCATTTTTACTGTGATTTTCTCGGTCCATTGCATACGAATTCCACCTCACTTTGTCCGGATATGACTGGATGAAACCAGAAATATCCGTTTTCTTTTTTTTTTTTTTTTTGGCTTACTATATCCCAGATATTACTACAGACTCTGTGTTTGTGTTTTCTGGATATTATCGATGGATTATATTGTTTTGAATGTTTTTATCAGGGAACATTTTATTTTGTGCTGGGAAACACTAATTGGTTCCACATGGAGACACCAGTCTACACATTCGTATTTTCTAGGGAGAAAGCTAGAATAACTGCATTAAACAAACATGATGTTTCTGTTTGTATAGATGACATTTTATGCACTGGCTTAAGGAAAAGACTTTCTTTTACTCCAAAACCATTTTTACTGCGATTTTCCCGGTTCATTGCATACGAATTCCACCAAACTTAGTCCGGATATGACTGGATGAAACCAGAAATATCCGGTTGTGTTTTGGCTAACTCAATCCCAGATATTGCGACGGACTCTGTGTTTGTGTTTTCTGGACATTATCAACGGACTTTATTGTTTTGAATGTTTTTATCAGGGAACATTGAATTTTGTACCTTAGAAACACTAATAGGTTCAACATGGAGACACCAGTCTACACATTCGTATGTTCTAGGGAGAAAGTTAGAGGAACTGCGGCAAACAAACATGATATTTCTGTTTGTATACATGACATTTTATGCACTTGCATAATGAAAAAATCTTTGCTTTTCTCCAAAACCATTTTTACTGTGATTTTCTCGGTCCATTGCATACGAATTCCACCTCGCTTTGTCCGGATATGACTGGATGAAACCAGAAATATCCGGTTGTGTTTTGGCTTACTACAACCCAGATATTGTGAAAGCCTCTGTGTTTATGTTTTCCGGATACTATCAACGGAATTTATGTTTTTGCATGTTATGTATCAGGGAACATTTAATTTTGTGCTGGGAAACACTAATTGGTTCCACATGGAGACACCAGCTCTACACATTCGTATTTTCTAGGGAGAAAGCTAGAGGAACTGCGGCAAACAAACATGATATTTCTGTTTGTATAGATGACATTTTATGCACTTTCCTAAAGAAAAGACTTTGCTTTTCTCCAAAGCCATTTTTCCTGTGATATTCTCGATCCATTACATATGAATTCCACCCCACTTTGTCCGGATATGACTGGATGAAACCAGAAATATCCGGTTGTGTTTTGTCTTACTATATCCCAGATATTGCTACAGCCTCAGTGTCTGTGTTTTCTGGATATTATGGATGGATTTTATTGTTTTGAATGTTTTTATCAGGGAACATTTAATTTTGTACCGTAGAAACACTAATTGGTTCCACATGGAGACAGCAGTAACACATTCCTCTGTTCTAGGGAGAAAGCTTGAGGAACTGCAAATCGATATGACATGTCTGTTTGTATAGATGACATTTTATGCACTTGCGATGAAAAAGACTTTTTGCCTTTCTCTAAAACCATTTTTACAGTGATTTTGTTGGTCCATTGCATACGAATTCCAACCCACTTTGTCCGGATATGACTGGATGAAACCAGAAATATCCGGTTGTGTTTTGGCTAACTCAATCCCAGATATTGTGAAAGCTTCTGTATTTGTGTTCTCCGGATATTATGAACGGATTTTATGGTTTTGCATGTTTTTTATCAGGGAACATTTAATTTTGTACCGTAGAAACACTAATTGGTTCCACACGGAGACACCAGCTCTACACACTTGTATTTTCTAGGGAGAAAGCTAGAGGAACTGCGGCAAACAAACATGATATTTCTGTTTGTATAGATGACATTTTATGCACTTTCCTAAGAAAAAGACTTTACTTTTCTCCAAAACCATTTTTACTGTGATTTTCTCGGTCCATTGCATACGAATTCCACCTCACTTTGTCCGGATATGAGTGGATGAAACCAGAAATATCCGTTTTCTTTTTTTTTGGCTTACTATATCCCAGATATTACTACAGACTCTGTGTTTGTGTTTTCTGGATATTATCGATGGATTATATTGTTTTGAATGTTTTTATCAGGGAACATTTAATTTTGTGCTGGGAAACACTAATTGGTTCCACATGGAGACACCAGGAACACATTCCTATGTTCTAGGGAGAAAGCTTGAGGAACTGCAAATCGATATGATATGTCTGTTTGTATAGATGACATTTTATGCACTTGCGATGGAAAAGACTTTTTGCCTTTCTCTAAAACCATTTTTACTGTGATTTTGTTGGTCCATTGCATACGAATTCCAACCCACTTTGTCCGGATATGACTGGATGAAACCAGAAATATCCGGTTGTGTTTTGGCTAACTCAATCCCAGATATTGTGAAAGCTTCTGTATTTGTGTTCTCTGGATATTTTGAACAGATTTTATGGTTTTGCATGTTTTTTGTCAGGGAACATTTAATTTTGTACCGTAGAAACACTAATTGGTTCCACACGGAGACACCAGCTCTACACATTTGTATTTTCTAGGGAGAAAGCTAGAGGAACTGCGGCAAACAAACATGATATTTCTGTTTGTATAGATGACATTTTATGCACTTTCCTAACAAAAAGATTTTACTTTTCTCCAAAACCATTTTTACTGTGATTTTCTCGGTCCATTGCATACGAATTCCACCTCACTTTGTCCGGATATGACTGGATGAAACCAGAAATATCCGTTTTCTTTTTTTTTTTTTTTTTGGCTTACTATATCCCAGATATTACTACAGACTCTGTGTTTGTGTTTTCTGGATATTATCGATGGATTATATTGTTTTGAATGTTTTTATCAGGGAACATTTAATTTTGTGCTGGGAAACACTAATTGGTTCCACATGGAGACACCAGTCTACACATTCGTATTTTCTAGGGAGAAAGCTAGAATAACTGCATTAAACAAACATGATGTTTCTGTTTGTATAGATGACATTTTATGCACTGGCTTAAGGAAAAGACTTTCTTTTACTCCAAAACCATTTTTACTGCGATTTTCCCGGTTCATTGCATACGAATTCCACCAAACTTAGTCCGGATATGACTGGATGAAACCAGAAATATCCGGTTGTGTTTTGGCTAACTCAATCCCAGATATTGCGACGGACTCTGTGTTTGTGTTTTCTGGACATTATCAACGGACTTTATTGTTTTGAATGTTTTTATCAGGGAACATTTAATTTTGTACCTTAGAAACACTAATAGGTTCAACATGGAGACACCAGTCTACACATTCGTATGTTCTAGGGAGAAAGTTAGAGGAACTGCGGCAAACAAACATGATATTTCTGTTTGTATACATGACATTTTATGCACTTGCATAATGAAAAAATCTTTGCTTTTCTCCAAAACCATTTTTACTGTGATTTTCTCGGTCCATTGCATACGAATTCCACCTCGCTTTGTCCGGATATGACTGGATGAAACCAGAAATATCCGGTTGTGTTTTGGCTTACTACAACCCAGATATTGTGAAAGCCTCTGTGTTTATGTTTTCCGGATATTATCAACGGAATTTATGTTTTTGCATGTTATGTATCAGGGAACATTTAATTTTGTGCTGGGAAACACTAATTGGTTCCACATGGAGACACCAGCTCTACACATTCGTATTTTCTAGGGAGAAAGCTAGAGGAACTGCGGCAAACAAACATGATATTTCTGTTTGTATAGATGACATTTTATGCACTTTCCTAAAGAAAAGACTTTGCTTTTCTCCAAAGCCATTTTTCCTGTGATATTCTCGATCCATTACATATGAATTCCACCCCACTTTGTCCGGATATGAGTGGATGAAACCAGAAATATCCGGTTGTGTTTTGTCTTACTATATCCCAGATATTGCTACAGCCTCAGTGTCTGTGTTTTCTGGATATTATGGATGGATTTTATTGTTTTGAATGTTTTTATCAGGGAACATTTAATTTTGTACCGTAGAAACACTAATTGGTTCCACATGGAGACAGCAGTAACACATTCCTCTGTTCTAGGGAGAAAGCTTGAGGAACTGCAAATCGATATGACATGTCTGTTTGTATAGATGACATTTTATGCACTTGCGATGAAAAAGACTTTTTGCCTTTCTCTAAAACCATTTTTACAGTGATTTTGTTGGTCCATTGCATACGAATTCCAACCCACTTTGTCCGGATATGACTGGATGAAACCAGAAATATCCGGTTGTGTTTTGGCTAACTCAATCCCAGATATTGTGAAAGCTTCTGTATTTGTGTTCTCCGGATATTATGAACGGATTTTATGGTTTTGCATGTTTTTTATCAGGGAACATTTAATTTTGTACCGTAGAAACACTAATTGGTTCCACACGGAGACACCAGCTCTACACACTTGTATTTTCTAGGGAGAAAGCTAGAGGAACTGCGGCAAACAAACATGATATTTCTGTTTGTATAGATGACATTTTATGCACTTTCCTAAGAAAAAGACTTTACTTTTCTCCAAAACCATTTTTACTGTGATTTTCTCGGTCCATTGCATACGAATTCCACCTCACTTTGTCCGGATATGAGTGGATGAAACCAGAAATATCCGTTTTCTTTTTTTTTGGCTTACTATATCCCAGATATTACTACAGACTCTGTGTTTGTGTTTTCTGGATATTATCGATGGATTATATTGTTTTGAATGTTTTTATCAGGGAACATTTAATTTTGTGCTGGGAAACACTAATTGGTTCCACATGGAGACACCAGTAACACATTCCTATGTTCTAGGGAGAAAGCTTGAGGAACTGCAAATCGATATGATATGTCTGTTTGTATAGATGACATTTTATGCACTTGCGATGGAAAAGACTTTTTGCCTTTCTCTAAAACCATTTTTACTGTGATTTTGTTGGTCCATTGCATACGAATTCCAACCCACTTTGTCCGGATATGACTGGATGAAACCAGAAATATCCGGTTGTGTTTTGGCTAACTCAATCCCAGATATTGTGAAAGCTTCTGTATTTGTGTTCTCTGGATATTTTGAACAGATTTTATGGTTTTGCATGTTTTTTGTCAGGGAACATTTAATTTTGTACCGTAGAAACACTAATTGGTTCCACACGGAGACACCAGCTCTACACATTTGTATTTTCTAGGGAGAAAGCTAGAGGAACTGCGGCAAACAAACATGATATTTCTGTTTGTATAGATGACATTTTATGCACTTTCCTAACAAAAAGACTTTACTTTTCTCCAAAACCATTTTTACTGTGATTTTCTCGGTCCATTGCATACGAATTCCACCTCACTTTGTCCGGATATGACTGGATGAAACCAGAAATATCCGTTTTCTTTTTTTTTTTTTTTGGCTTACTATATCCCAGATATTACTACAGACTCTGTGTTTGTGTTTTCTGGATATTATCGATGGATTATATTGTTTTGAATGTTTTTATCAGGGAACATTTAATTTTGTGCTGGGAAACACTAATTGGTTCCACATGGAGACACCAGTCTACACATTCGTATTTTCTAGGGAGAAAGCTAGAATAACTGCATTAAACAAACATGATGTTTCTGTTTGTATAGATGACATTTTATGCACTGGCTTAAGGAAAAGACTTTCTTTTACTCCAAAACCATTTTTACTGCGATTTTCCCGGTTCATTGCATACGAATTCCACCAAACTTAGTCCGGATATGACTGGATGAAACCAGAAATATCCGGTTGTGTTTTGGCTTACTACAACCCAGATATTGTGAAAGCCTCTGTGTTTATGTTTTCTGGATACTATCAACGGAATTTATGTTTTTGCATGTTATTTATCAGGGAACATTTAATTTTGTGCTGGGAAACACTAATTGGTTCCACACGGAGACACCAGCTCTACACATTCGTATTTTCTAGGGAGAAAGCTAGAGGAACTGCGGCAAACAAACATGATATTTCTGTTTGTATAGATGACATTTTATGCACTTTCCTAAAGAAAAGACTTTGCTTTTCTCCAAAACCATTTTTCCTGTGATATTCTCCATCCATTACATATGAATTCCACCCCACTTTGTCCGGATATGACTGGATGAAACCAGAAATATCCGGTTGTGTTTTGTCTTACTATATCCCAGATATTGCTACAGCCTCAGTGTCTGTGTTTTCTGGATATTATCGATGGATTTTATTGTTTTGAATGTTTTTATCAGGGAACATTTAATTTTGTACCGTAGAAACACTAATTGGTTCCACATGGAGACACAAGTAACACATACCTATGTTCTAGGGAGAAAGCTTGAGGAACTGCAAATCGATATGATATGTCTGTTTGTATAGATGACATTTTATGCACTTGCGATGGAAAAGACTTTTTGCCTTTCTCTAAAACCATTTTTACTGTGATTTTGTTGGTCCATTGCATACGAATTCCAACCCACTTTGTCCGGATATGACTGGATGAAACCAGAAATATCCGGTTGTGTTTTGGCTAACTCAATCCCAGATATTGTGAAAGCTTCTGTATTTGTGTTCTCCGGATATTATGAACGGATTTTATGGTTTTGCATGTTTTTTATCAGGGAACATTTAATTTTGTACCATAGAAACACTAATTAGTTCCACACGGAGACACCAGCTCTATACATTTGTATTTTCTAGGGAGAAAGCTAGAGGAACTGCAGCAAACAAACATGATATTTCTGTTTGTATAGATGACATTTTATGCACTTTCCTAACAAAAAGACTTTACTTTTCTCCAAAAGCATTTTTACTGTGATTTTCTCGGTCCATTGCATACGAATTCCACCTCACTTTGTCCGGATATGACTGGATGAAACCAGAAATATCCGTTTTCTTTTTTTTTTTTGGCTTACTATATCCCCGATATTACTACAGACTCTGTGTTTGTGTTTTCTGGATATTATCGATGGATTATATTGTTTTGAATGTTTTTATCAGGGAACATTTAATTTTGTGCTGGGAAACACTAATTGGTTCCACATGGAGACACCAGTAACACATTCCTATGTTCTAGGGAGAAAGCTTGAGGAACTGCAAATCGATATGATATGTCTGTTTGTATAGATGACATTTTATGCACTTGCGATGGAAAAGACTTTTTGCCTTTCTCTAAAACCATTTTTACTGTGATTTTGTTGGTCCATTGCATACGAATTCCAACCCACTTTGTCCGGATATGACTGGATGAAACCAGAAATATCCGGTTGTGTTTTGGCTAACTCAATCCCAGATATTGTGAAAGCTTCTGTATTTGTGTTCTCTGGATATTTTGAACAGATTTTATGGTTTTGCATGTTTTTTGTCAGGGAACATTTAATTTTGTACCGTAGAAACACTAATTGGTTCCACACGGAGACACCAGCTCTACACATTTGTATTTTCTAGGGAGAAAGCTAGAGGAACTGCGGCAAACAAACATGATATTTCTGTTTGTATAGATGACATTTTATGCACTTTCCTAACAAAAAGACTTTACTTTTCTCCAAAACCATTTTTACTGTGATTTTCTCGGTCCATTGCATACGAATTCCACCTCACTTTGTCCGGATATGACTGGATGAAACCAGAAATATCCGTTTTCTTTTTTTTTTTTTTTGGCTTACTATATCCCAGATATTACTACAGACTCTGTGTTTGTGTTTTCTGGATATTATCGATGGATTATATTGTTTTGAATGTTTTTATCAGGGAACATTTAATTTTGTGCTGGGAAACACTAATTGGTTCCACATGGAGACACCAGTCTACACATTCGTATTTTCTAGGGAGAAAGCTAGAATAACTGCATTAAACAAACATGATGTTTCTGTTTGTATAGATGACATTTTATGCACTGGCTTAAGGAAAAGACTTTCTTTTACTCCAAAACCATTTTTACTGCGATTTTCCCGGTTCATTGCATACGAATTCCACCAAACTTAGTCCGGATATGACTGGATGAAACCAGAAATATCCGGTTGTGTTTTGGCTTACTACAACCCAGATATTGTGAAAGCCTCTGTGTTTATGTTTTCTGGATACTATCAACGGAATTTATGTTTTTGCATGTTATTTATCAGGGAACATTTAATTTTGTGCTGGGAAACACTAATTGGTTCCACACGGAGACACCAGCTCTACACATTCGTATTTTCTAGGGAGAAAGCTAGAGGAACTGCGGCAAACAAACATGATATTTCTGTTTGTATAGATGACATTTTATGCACTTTCCTAAAGAAAAGACTTTGCTTTTCTCCAAAACCATTTTTCCTGTGATATTCTCCATCCATTACATATGAATTCCACCCCACTTTGTCCGGATATGACTGGATGAAACCAGAAATATCCGGTTGTGTTTTGTCTTACTATATCCCAGATATTGCTACAGCCTCAGTGTCTGTGTTTTCTGGATATTATCGATGGATTTTATTGTTTTGAATGTTTTTATCAGGGAACATTTAATTTTGTACCGTAGAAACACTAATTGGTTCCACATGGAGACACAAGTAACACATACCTATGTTCTAGGGAGAAAGCTTGAGGAACTGCAAATCGATATGATATGTCTGTTTGTATAGATGACATTTTATGCACTTGCGATGGAAAAGACTTTTTGCCTTTCTCTAAAACCATTTTTACTGTGATTTTGTTGGTCCATTGCATACGAATTCCAACCCACTTTGTCCGGATATGACTGGATGAAACCAGAAATATCCGGTTGTGTTTTGGCTAACTCAATCCCAGATATTGTGAAAGCTTCTGTATTTGTGTTCTCCGGATATTATGAACGGATTTTATGGTTTTGCATGTTTTTTATCAGGGAACATTTAATTTTGTACCATAGAAACACTAATTAGTTCCACACGGAGACACCAGCTCTATACATTTGTATTTTCTAGGGAGAAAGCTAGAGGAACTGCAGCAAACAAACATGATATTTCTGTTTGTATAGATGACATTTTATGCACTTTCCTAACAAAAAGACTTTACTTTTCTCCAAAAGCATTTTTACTGTGATTTTCTCGGTCCATTGCATACGAATTCCACCTCACTTTGTCCGGATATGACTGGATGAAACCAGAAATATCCGTTTTCTTTTTTTTTTTTGGCTTACTATATCCCCGATATTACTACAGACTCTGTGTTTGTGTTTTCTGGATATTATCGATGGATTATATTGTTTTGAATGTTTTTATCAGGGAACATTTAATTTTGTGCTGGGAAACACTAATTGGTTCCACATGGAGACACCAGTCTACACATTCGTATTTTCTAGGGAGAAAGCTAGAATAACTGCGGTAAACAAACATGATGTTTCTGTTTGTATAGATGACATTTTATGCACTGGCTTAAGGAAAAGACTTTGTTTTACTCCAAAACCATTTTTACTGCGATTTTCCCGGTTCATTGCATACGAATTCCACCAAACTTAGTCCGGATATGACTGGATGAAACCAGAAATATCCGGTTGTGTTTTGGCTAACTCAATCCCAGATATTGCGATGGACTCTGTGTTTGTGTTTTCTGGACATTATCAACGGACTTTATTGTTTTGAATGTTTTTATCAGGGAACATTTAATTTTGTACCTTAGAAACACTAATAGGTTCAACATGGAGACACCAGTATACACATTCGTATGTTCTAGGGAGAAAGTTAGAGGAACTGCGGCAAACAAACATGATATTTCTGTTTGTATACATGACATTTTATGCACTTGCATAACGAAAAAAACTTTGCTTTTCTCCAAAACCATTTTTACTGTGATTTTCTCGGTCCATTGCATACGAATTCCACCTCGCTTTGTCCGGATATGACTGGATGAAACCAGAAATATCCGGTTGTGTTTTGGCTTACTACAACCCAGATATTGTGAAAGCCTCTGTGTTTATGTTTTCCGGATATTATCAACGGAATTTATGTTTTTGCATGTTATGTATCAGGGAACATTTAATTTTGTGCTGGGAAACACTAATTGGTTCCACATGGAGACACCAGCTCTACACATTCGTATTTTCTAGGGAGAAAGCTAGAGGAACTGCGGCAAACAAACATGATATTTCTGTTTGTATAGATGACATTTTATGCACTTTCCTAAAGAAAAGACTTTGCTTTTCTCCAAAACCATTTTTCCTGTGATATTCTCCATCCATTACATATGAATTCCACCCCACTTTGTCCGGATATGACTGGATGAAACCAGAAATATCCGGTTGTGTTTTGTCTTACTATATCCCAGATATTGCTACAGCCTCAGTGTCTGTGTTTTCTGGATATTATGGATGGATTTTATTGTTTTGAATGTTTTTATCAGGGAACATTTAATTTTGTACCGTAGAAATACAATTTGGTTCCACATGGAGACAGCAGTAACACATTCCTATGTTCTAGGGAGAAAGCTTGAGGAACTGCAAATCGATATGATATGTCTGTTTGTATAGATGACATTTTATGCACTTGCGATGGAAAAGACTTTTTGCCTTTCTCTAAAACCATTTTTACTGTGATTTTGTTGGTCCATTGCATACGAATTCCAACCCACTTTGTCCGGATATGACTGGATGAAACCAGAAATATCCGGTTGTGTTTTGGCTTACTATAACCCAGATATTGTCAAAGCTACTGTATTTGTGTTCTCCGGATATTATGAACGGATTTTATGGTTTTGCATGTTTTTTATCATGGAACATTTAATTTTGTACCGTAGAAACACTAATAGGTTCAACATGGAGACAACAGTATACACATTCGTATGTCTAGGGAGAAAGTTAGAGGAACTGCGGCAAACAAACATGATATTTCTGTTTGTATACATGACATTTTATGCACTTGCATAACGAAAAAAAATTTGCTTTTCTCCAAAACCATTTTTACTGTGATTTTCTCGGTCCATTGCATACGAATTCCACCTCACTTTGTCCGGATATGACAGGATGAAACCAGAAATATCCGTTTTCTTTTTTTTGGCTTACAATATCCCAGATATTACTACAGACTCTGTGTTTGTGTTTTCTGGATATTATCGATGGATTATATTGTTTTGAATGTTTTTATCAGGGAACATTTAATTTTGTGCTGGGAAACACTAATTGGTTCCACATGGAGACACCAGTCTACACATTCGTATTTTCTAGGGAGAAAGCTAGAATAACTGCGGTAAACAAACATGATGTTTCTGTTTGTATAGATGACATTTTATGCACTGGCTTAAGGAAAAGACTTTGTTTTACTCCAAAACCATTTTTACTGCGATTTTCCCGGTTCATTGCATACGAATTCCACCAAACTTAGTCCGGATATGACTGGATGAAACCAGAAATATCCGGTTGTGTTTTGGCTAACTCAATCCCAGATATTGCGACGGACTCTGTGTTTGTGTTTTCTGGACATTATCAACGGACTTTATTGTTTTGAATGTTTTTATCAGGGAACATTTAATTTTGTACCTTAGAAACACTAATAGGTTCAACATGGAGACACCAGTCTACACATTCGTATGTTCTAGGGAGAAAGCTAGAGGAACTGCGGCAAACAAACATGATATTTCTGTTTGTATACATGACATTTTATGCACTTGCATAACGAAAAAAACTTTGCTTTTCTCCAAAACCATTTTTACTGTGATTTTCTCGGTCCATTGCATACGAATTCCACCTTGCTTTGTCCGGATATGTCTGGATGAAACCAGAACTATCCGGTTGTGTTTTGGCTTACTACAACCCAGATATTGTGAAAGCCTCTGTGTTTATGTTTTCCGGATATTATCAACGGAATTTATGTTTTTGCATGTTATGTATCAGGGAACATTTAATTTTGTGCTGGGAAACACTAATTGGTTCCACATGGAGACACCAGCTCTACACATTCGTATTTTCTAGGGAGAAAGCTAGAGGAACTGCGGCAAACAAACATGATATTTCTGTTTGTATAGATGACATTTTATGCACTTTCCTAAAGAAAAGACTTTGCTTTTCTCCAAAACCATTTTTCCTGTGATATTCTCGATCCATTACATATGAATTCCACCCCACTTTGTCCGGATATGACTGGATGAAACCAGAAATATCCGGTTGTGTTTTGTTTTTCTATATCCCAGATATTGCTACAGCCTCAGTGTCTGTGTTTTCTGGATATTATCGATGGATTTTATTGTTTTGAATGTTTTTATCAGGGAACATTTAATTTTGTACCGTAGAAACACTAATTGGTTCCACATGGAGTCACCAGTAACACATTCCTATGTTCTAGGGAGAAAGCTTGAGGAACTGCAAATCGATATGATATGTCTGTTTGTATAGATGACATTTTATGCACTTGCGATGGAAAAGACTTTTTGCCTTTCTCTAAAACCATTTTTACTGTGATTTTGTTGGTCCATTGCATACGAATTCCAACCCACTTTGTCCGGATATGACTGGATGAAACCAGAAATATCCGGTTGTGTTTTGGCTAACTCAATCCCAGATATTGTGAAAGCTTCTGTATATGTGTTCTCCGGATATTATGAACGGATTTTATGGTTTTGCATGTTTTTTATCAGGGAACATTTAATTTTGTACCATAGAAACACTAATTGGTTCCACACGGAGACACCAGCTCTACACATTTGTATTTTCTAGGGAGAAAGCTAGAGGAACTGCGGCAAACAAACATGATATTTCTGTTTGTATAGATGACATTTTATGCACTTTCCTAACAAAAAGATTTTACTTTTCTCCAAAACCATTTTTACTGTGATTTTCTCAGTCCATTGCAGACGAATTCCACCTCACATTGTCCAGATATGACTGGATGAAACGAGAAATATCCGTTTTTTTTTTTTTTGGCTTACTATATCCCAGATATTACTACAGACTCTGTGTTTATGTTTTCTGGATATTATCGATGGATTATATTGTTTTGAATGTTTTTATCAGGGAACATTTAATTTTGTGCTGGGAAACACTAATTGGTTCCACATGGAGACACCAGTCTACACATTCGTATTTTCTAGGGAGAAAGCTAGAATAACTGCGGTAAACAAACATGATGTTTCTGTTTGTATAGATGACATTTTATGCACTGGCTTAAGGAAAAGACTTTGTTTTACTCCAAAACGATTTTTACTGCGATTTTCCCGGTTCATTGCATACGAATTCCACCAAACTTAGTCCGGATATGACTGGATGAAACCAGAAATATCCGGTTGTGTTTTGGCTAACTCAATCCCAGATATTGTGAAAGCTTCTGTATTTGTGTTTTGCCGGATATTATCAACGGAATTTATGTTTTTGCATGTTTTTTATCAGGGAACATTTAATTTTGTACCGTAGAAACACTAATTGGTTCCACACGGAGACACCAGCTCTACACATTTGTATTTTCTAGGGAGAAAGCTAGAGGAACTGCGGCAAACAAACATGATATTTCTGTTTGTATAGATGACATTTTATGCACTTTCCTAACAAAAAGATTTTACTTTTCTCCAAAACCATTTTTACTGTGATTTTCTCAGTCCATTGCATACGAATTCCACCTCACTTTGTCCAGATATGACTGGATGAAACGAGAAATATCCGTTTTCTTTTTTTTTGGCTTACTATATCCCAGATATTACTACAGACTCTGTGTTTGTGTTTTCTGGATATTATCGATGGATTATATTGTTTTGAATGTTTTTATCAGGGAACATTTAATTTTGTGCTGGGGAACACTAATTGGTTCCACATGGAGACACCAGTCTACACATTCGTATTTTCTAGGGAGAAAGCTAGAATAACTGCGGTTAACAAACATGATGTTTCTGTTTGTATAGATGACATTTTATGCACTGGCTTAAGGAAAAGACTTTGTTTTACTCCAAAACCATTTTTACTGCGATTTTCCCGGTTCATTGCATACGAATTCCACCAAACTTAGTCCGGATATGACTGGATGAAACCAGAAATATCCGGTTGTGTTTTGGCTAACTCAATCCCAGATATTGCAACGGACTCTGTGTTTGTGTTTTCTGGACATTATCAATGGACTTTATGGTATTGCATGTTTTTTATCAGGGAACATTTAATTTTGTACCGTAGAAACACTAATTGGTTCCACACGGAGACACCAGCTCTACACATTTGTATTTTCTAGGGAGAAAGCTAGAGGAACTGCGGCAAACAAACATGATATTTCTGTTTGTATACATGACATTTTATGCACTTGCATAACGAAAAAAACTTTGCTTTTCTCCAAAACCATTTTTACTGTGATTTTCTCGGTCCATTGCATACGAATTCCACCTCGTTTTGTCCGGATATGACTGGATGAAACCAGAAATATCCGGTTGTGTTTTGGCTTACTACAACCCAGATATTGTGAAAGCCTCTGTGTTTATGTTTTCCGGATATTATCAACGGAATTTATGTTTTTGCATGTTATTTATCAGGGAACATTTAATTTTGTGCTGGGAAACACTAATTGGTTCCACATGGAGACACCAGCTCTACACATTCGTATGTTCTAGGGAGAAAGCTAGAGGAACTGCGGCAAACAAACATGATATTTCTGTTTGTATAGATGACATTTTATGCACTTTCCTAAAGAAAAGACTTTGCTTTTCTCCAAAACCATTTTTCCTGTGATATTCTCGATCCATTACATATGAATTCCACCCCACTTTGTCCGGATATGAGTGGATGAAACCAGAAATATCCGGTTGTGTTTTGTCTTACTATATCCCAGATATTGCTACAGCCTCAGTGTCTGTGTTTTCTGGATATTTTCGATGGATTTTATTGTTTTGAATGTTTTTATCAGGGAACATTCAATTTTGTAATGTAGAAACACTAATTGATTCCATATGGAGAAACCAGTAACACATTCCTATGTTCTAGGGAGAAAGCTTGAGGAACTGCAAATCGATATGATATGTCTGTTTGTATAGATGACACTTTATGCACTTGCGATGGAAAAGACTTTTTGCCTTTCTCTAAAACCATTTTTTACTGTGATTTTGTTGGTCCATTGCATACGAACTCCAACCCACTTTGTCCGTATATGACTGGATGAAACCAGAAATATCCGGTTGTGTTTTGGCTAACTCAATCCCAGATATTGTGAAAGCTTCTGTATTTGTGTTCTCCGGATATTATGAACGGATTTTATGATTTTGCATGTTTTTTTTCAGGGAACATTTAATTTTATACCGTAGAAACACTAATTGGTTCCACATGGAGACACCAGCTCTACACATTTGTATTTTCTAGGGAGAATGCTAGAGGAACTGCGGCAAACAAACATGATATTTCTGTTTGTATAGATGACATTTTATGCACTTTCCTAAGAAAAAGATTTTACTTTTCTCCAAAACCATTTTTACTGTGATTTTCTCAGTCCATTGCATACGAATTCCACCTCACTTTGTCCGGATATGACTGGATGAAACCAGAAATATCCGTTTTCTTTTTTTTTGGCTTACTATATCCCAGATATTACTACAGACTCTGTGTTTGTGTTTTCTGGATATTATCGATGGATTATATTGTTTTGAATGTTTTTATCAGGGAACATTTAATTTTGTGCTGGGAAACACTAATTGGTTCCACATGGAGACACCAGTCTACACATTCGTATTTTCTAGGGAGAAAGCTAGAATAACTGCGGTAAACAAACATGATGTTTCTGTTTGTATAGATGACATTTTATGCACTGGCTTAAGGAAAAGACTTTGTTTTACTCCAAAACCATTTTTACTGCGATTTTCCCGGTTCATTGCATACGAATTCCACCAAACTTAGTCCGGATATGACTGGATGAAACCAGAAATATCCGGTTGTGTTTTGGCTAACTCAATCCCAGATATTGCGACGGACTCTGTGTTTGTGTTTTCTGGACATTATCAACGGACTTTATTGTTTTGAATGTTTTTATCAGGGAACATTTAATTTTGTACCTTAGAAACACTAATAGGTTCAACATGGAGACACCAGTCTACACATTCGTATGTTCTAGGGAGAAAGTTAGAGGAACTGCGGCAAACAAACATGATATTTCTGTTTGTATACATGACATTTTATGCACTTGCATAACGAAAAAATCTTTGCTTTTCTCCAAAACCATTTTTACTGTGATTTTCTCGGTCCATTGCATACGAATTCCACCTCGCTTTTTCCGGATATGACTGGATGAAACCAGAAATATCCGGTTGTGTTTTGGCTTACTACAACCCAGATATTGTGAAAGCCTCTGTGTTTATGTTTTCCGGATACTATCAACGGAATTTATGTTTTTGCATGTTATTTATCAGGGAACATTTAATTTTGTGCTGGGAAACACTAATTGGTTCCACATGGAGACACCAGCTCTACACATTCGTATTTTCTAGGGAGAAAGCTAAATAACTGCGGCAAACAAACATGATATTTCTGTTTGTATAGATGACATTTTATGCACTTTCCTAAAGAAAAGACTGCTTTTCTCCAAAACCATTTTTCCTGTGATATTCTCGATCCATTACATATGAATTCCACCCCACTTTGTCCGGATATGAGTGGATGAAACCAGAAATATCCGGTTGTGTTTTGTTTTACTATATCCCAGATATTGCTACAGCCTCAGTGTCTGTGTTTTCTGGATATTATCGATGGATTTTATTGTTTTGAATGTTTTTATCAGGGAACCTTTAATTTTGTACCGTAGAAATACAATTTGGTTCCACATGGAGACACCAGGAACACATTCCTCTGTTCTAGGGAGAAAGCTTGAGGAACTGCAAATCGATATGATATGTCTGTTTGTATAAATGACATTTTATGCACTTGCGATGGAAAAGACTTTTTGCCTTTCTCTAAAACCATTTTTACTGTGATTTTGTTGGTCCATTGCATACGAATTCCAACCCACTTTGTCCGGATATGACTGGATGAAACCAGAAATATCCGGTTGTGTTTTGGCTAACGCAATCCCAGATATTGTGAAAGCTTCTGTATTTGTGTTCTCCGGATATTATGAACAGATTTTATGGTTTTGCATGTTTTTTGTCAGGGAACATTTAATTTTGTACCGTAGAAACACTAATTGGTTCCACACGGAGACACCAGCTCTACACATTTGTATTTTCTAGGGAGAAAGCTAGAGGAACTGCGGCAAACAAACATGATATTTCTGTTTGTATAGATGACATTTTATGCACTTTCCTAACAAAAAGACTATACTTTTCTCCAAAAGCATTTTTACTGTGATTTTCTCGGTCCATTGCATATGAATTCCACCCCACTTTGTCCGGATATGACTGGATGAAACCAGAAATATCCGTTTTCTTTTTTTTTTGGCTTACTATATCCCAGATATTACTACAGACTCTGTGTTTGTGTTTTCTGGATATTATCGATGGCTTTTATTGTTTTGAATGTTTTTATCAGGGAACATTTAATTTTGTGCTGGGAAACACTAATTGGTTCCACATGGAGACACCAGTCTACACATTCGTATTTTCTAGGGAGAAAGCTAGAATAACTGCGGTAAACAAACATGATGTTTCTGTTTGTATAGATGACATTTTATGCACTGGCTTAAGGAAAAGACTTTGTTTTACTCCAAAACCATTTTTACTGCGATTTTCCCGGTTCATTGCATACGAATTCCACCAAACTTAGTCCGGATATGACTGGATGAAACCAGAAATATCCGGTTGTGTTTTGGCTAACTCAATCCCAGATATTGTGAAAGCTTCTGTATTTGTGTTTTCCGGATATTATCAACGGTTTTTATGGTATTGCATGTTTTTTATCAGGGAACATTTAATTTTGTACCTTAGAAACACTAATAGGTTCAACATGGAGACACCAGTCTACACATTCGTAAGTTCTAGGGAGAAAGTTAGAGGAACTGCGGCAAACAAACATGATATTTCTGTTTGTATACATGACATTTTATGCACTTGCATAACGAAAAAAACTTTGCTTTTCTCCAAAACCATTTTTACTGTGATTTTCTTGGTCCATTGCATACGAATTCCACCTCGCTTTATCCGGATATGACTGGATGAAACCAGAAATATCCGGTTGTGTTTTGGCTTACTACGACCCAGATATTGTGAAAGCCTCTGTGTTTATGTTTTCTGGATATTATCAACGGAATTTATGTTTTTGCATGTTATTTATCAGGGAACATTCAATTTTGTACCTTAGAAACACTAATTGGTTCCACACGGAGACACCAGCTCTACACATTTGTATTTTCTAGGGAGAAAGCTAGAGGAACTGCGGCAAACAAACATGATATTTCTGTTTGTATAGATGACATTTTATGCACTTTCCTAAAGAAAAGACTTTGCTTTTCTCCAAAACCATTTTTCTGTGATTTTCTCGGTCCATTACATATCAATTCCACCCCACTTTGTCCGGATATGACTGGATGAAACCAGAAATATCCGGTTGTGTTTTGTCTTACTATATCCCAGATATTGCTACAGCCTCAGTGTCTGTGTTTTCTGGATATTATCGATGGATTTTATTGTTTTGAATGTTTTTATCAGGGAACATTTAATTTTGTACCGTAGAAACACTAATTGGTTCCACATGGAGACACCAGTAACACATTCCTATATTCTAGGGAGAAAGCTTGAGGAACTGCAAATCGATATGATATGTCTGTTTGTATAGATGACACTTTATGCACTTGCGATGGAAAAGACTTTTTGCCTTTCTCTAAAACCATTTTTCTGTGATTTTGTTGGTCCATTGCATACGAATTCCAACCCACTTTGTCCGGATATGACTGGATGAAACCAGAAATATCCGGTTGTGTTTTGGCTAACGCAATCCCAGATATTGTGAAAGCTTCTGTATTTGTGTTCTCCGGATATTATGAACAGATTTTATGGTTTTGCATGTTTTTTATCAGGGAACATTTAATTTTGTACCGTAGAAACACTAATTGGTTCCACACGGAGACACCAGCTCTACACATTTGTATTTTCTAGGGAGAAAGCTAGAAGAACTGCGGCAAACGAACATGATATTTCTGTTTGTATAGATGACATTTTATGCACTTTCCTAAAGAAAAGACTTTGCTTTTCTCCAAAACCATTTTTCTGTGATTTTCTCGGTCCATTACATATCAATTCCACCCCACTTTGTCCGGATATGACTGGATGAAACCAGAAATATCCGGTTGTGTTTTGTCTTACTATATCCCAGATATTGCTACAGCCTCAGTGTCTGTGTTTTCTGGATATTATCGATGGATTTTATTGTTTTGAATGTTTTTATCAGGGAACATTTAATTTTGTACCGTAGAAACACTAATTGGTTCCACATGGAGACACCAGTAACACATTCCTATATTCTAGGGAGAAAGCTTGAGGAACTGCAAATCGATATGATATGTCTGTTTGTATAGATGACACTTTATGCACTTGCGATGGAAAAGACTTTTTGCCTTTCTCTAAAACCATTTTTCTGTGATTTTGTTGGTCCATTGCATACGAATTCCAACCCACTTTGTCCGGATATGACTGGATGAAACCAGAAATATCCGGTTGTGTTTTGGCTAACGCAATCCCAGATATTGTGAAAGCTTCTGTATTTGTGTTCTCCGGATATTATGAATGGATTTTATGATTTTGCATGTTTTTTATCAGGGAACATTTAATTTTGTACCGTAGAAACACTAATTGGTTCCACACGGAGACACCAGCTCTACACATTTGTATTTTCTAGGGAGAAAGCTAGAGGAACTGCGGCAAACAAACATGATATTTCTGTTTGTATAGATGACATTTTATGCACTTTCATAACAAAAAGACTTTACTTTTCTCCAAAACCATTTTTACTGTGATTTTCTCGGTCCATTGCATACGAATTCCACCTCACTTTGTCCGGATATGACTGGATGAAACCAGAAGTATCCGTTTTATTTTTATGTCGCTTACTATATCCCAGATATTACTACAGACTCTGTGTTTGTGTTTTCTGCATATTATCGATGGATTATATTGTTTTGAATGTATTTATCAGGGAACATTTAATTTTGTGCTGGGAAACACTAATTGGTTCCACATGGAGACACCAGTCTACACATTCGTATTTTCTAGGGAGAAAGCTAGAATAACTGCGGTAAACAAACATGATGTTTCTGTTTGTATAGATGACATTTTATGCACTGGCTTAAGGAAAAGACTTTGTTTTACTCCAAAACCATTTTTACTGCGATTTTCCCGGTTCATTGCATACGAATTCCACCAACCTTAGTCCGGATATGACTGGATGAAACCAGAAATATCCGGTTGTGTTTTGGCTAAATCAATCCCAGATATTGCGACGGACTCTGTGTTTGTGTTTTCTGGACATTATCAACGGACTTTATTGTTTTGAATGTTTTTATCAGGGAACATTTAATTTTGTACCTTAGAAACACTAATAGGCTCAACATGGAGACACCAGTATACACATTCGTAAGTTCTAGGGAGAAAGTTAGAGGAACTGCGGCAAACAAACATGATATTTCTGTTTGTATACATGACATTTTATGCACTTGCATAACGAAAAAAACTTTGCTTTTCTCCAAAACCATTTTTACTGTGATTTTCTTGGTCCATTGCATACGAATTCCACCTCGCTTTATCCGGATATGACTGGATGAAACCAGAAATATCCGGTTGTGTTTTGGCTTACTACAACCCAGATATTGTGAAAGCCTCTGTGTTTATGTTTTCTGGATATTATCAACGGAATTTATGTTTTTGCATGTTATTTATCAGGGAACATTCAATTTTGTACCTTAGAAACACTAATTGGTTCCACACGGAGACACCAGCTCTACACATTTGTATTTTCTAGGGAGAAAGCTAGAGGAACTGCGGCAAACAAACATGATATTTCTGTTTGTATAGATGACATTTTATGCACTTTCCTAAAGAAAAGACTTTGCTTTTCTCCAAAACCATTTTTCTGTGATTTTCTCGGTCCATTACATATCAATTCCACCCCACTTTGTCCGGATATGACTGGATGAAACCAGAAATATCCGGTTGTGTTTTGTCTTACTATATCCCAGATATTGCTACAGCCTCAGTGTCTGTGTTTTCTGGATATTATCGATGGATTTTATTGTTTTGAATGTTTTTATCAGGGAACATTTAATTTTGTACCGTAGAAACACTAATTGGTTCCACATGGAGACAGCGGTAACACATTCCTCTGTTCTAGGGAGAAAGCTTGAGGAACTGCAAATCGATATGATATGTCTGTTTGTATAGATGACACTTTATGCACTTGCGATGGAAAAGACTTTTTGCCTTTCTCTAAAACCATTTTTCTGTGATTTTGTTGGTCCATTGCATACGAATTCCAACCCACTTTGTCCGGATATGACTGGATGAAACCAGAAATATCCGGTTGTGTTTTGGCTAACGCAATCCCAGATATTGTGAAAGCTTCTGTATTTGTGTTCTCCGGATATTATGAACAGATTTTATGGTTTTGCATGTTTTTTATCAGGGAACATTTAATTTTGTACCGTAGAAACACTAATTGGTTCCACACGGAGACACCAGCTCTACACATTTGTATTTTCTAGGGAGAAAGCTAGAGGAACTGCGGCAAACAAACATGATATTTCTGTTTGTATAGATGACATTTTATGCACTTTCCTAAAGAAAAGACTTTGCTTTTCTCCAAAACCATTTTTCTGTGATTTTCTCGGTCCATTACATATCAATTCCACCCCACTTTGTCAGGATATGACTGGATGAAACCAGAAATATCCGGTTGTGTTTTGTCTTACTATATCCCAGATATTGCTACAGCCTCAGTGTCTGTGTTTTCTGGATATTATCGATGGATTTTATTGTTTTGAATGTTTTTATCAGGGAACATTTAATTTTGTACCGTAGAAACACTAATTGGTTCCACATGGAGACACCAGTAACACATTCCTATATTCTAGGGAGAAAGCTTGAGGAACTGCAAATCGATATGATATGTCTGTTTGTATAGATGACACTTTATGCACTTGCGATGGAAAAGACTTTTTGCCTTTCTCTAAAACCATTTTTCTGTGATTTTGTTGGTCCATTGCATACGAATTCCAACCCACTTTGTCCGGATATGACTGGATGAAACCAGAAATATCCGGTTGTGTTTTGGCTAACGCAATCCCAGATATTGTGAAAGCTTCTGTATTTGTGTTCTCCGGATATTATGAACAGATTTTATGGTTTTGCATGTTTTTTATCAGGGAACATTTAATTTTGTACCGTAGAAACACTAATTGGTTCCACACGGAGACACCAGCTCTACACATTTGTATTTTCTAGGGAGAAAGCTAGAGGAACTGCGGCAAACAAACATGATATTTCTGTTTGTATAGATGACATTTTATGCCCTTTCCTAACAAAAAGACTATACTTTTCTCCAAAACCATTTTTACTGTGATTTTCTCGGTCCATTGCATATGAATTCCACCCCACTTTGTCCGGATATGACTGGATGAAACCAGAAATATCCGTTTTCTTTTTTTTTTGGCTTACTATATTCCAGATATTACTACAGACTCTGTGTTTGTGTTTTCTGGATATTATCGATGGATTATATTGTTTTGAATGTTTTTATCAGGGAACATTTAATTTTGTGCTGGGAAACACTAATTGCTTCCACATGGAGACACCAGTCTACACATTCGTATTTTCTAGGGAGAAAGCTAGAATAACTGCGGTAAACAAACATGATGTTTCTGTTTGTATAGATGACATTTTATGCACTGGCTTAAGGAAAAGACTTTGTTTTACTCCAAAACCATTTTTACTGCGATTTTCCCGGTTCATTGCATATGAATTCCACCAAACTTAGTCCGGATATGACTGGATGAAACCAGAAATATCCGGTTGTGTTTTGGCTAACTCAATCCCAGATATTGTGAATGCTTCTGTATTGGTGTTTTCCGGATATTATCAACGGATTTTATGGTTTTGCATGTTTTTTATCAGGGAACATTTAATTTTGTACCTTAGAAACACTAATAGGTTCAACATGGAGACACCAGTCTACACATTCGTATGTTCTAGGGAGAAAGTTAGAGGAACTGCGGCAAACAAACATGATATTTCTGTTTGTATACATGACATTTTATGCACTTGCATAACGAAAAAAACTTTGCTTTTCTCCAAAACCATTTTTACTGTGATTTTCTCGGTCCATTGCATACGAATTCCACCTCGCTTTGTCCGGATATGACTGGATGAAACCAGAAATATCCGGTTGTGTTTTGGCTTACTACAACCCAGATATTGTGAAAGCCTCTGTGTTTATGTTTTCCGGATATTATCAACGGAATTTATGTTTTTGCATGTTATGTATCAGGGAACATTTAATTTTGTGCTGGGAAACACTAATTGGTTCCACATGGAGACACCAGCTCTACACATTCGTATTTTCTAGGGAGAAAGCTAGAGGAACTGCGGCAAACAAACATGATATTTCTGTTTGTATAGATGACATTTTATGCACTTTCCTAAAGAAAAGACTTTGCTTTTCTCCAAAACCATTTTTCCTGTGATATTCTCCATCCATTACATATGAATTCCACCCCCCTTTGTCCGGATATGAGTGGATGAAACCAGAAATATCCGGTTGTGTTTTGTCTTACTATATCCCAGATATTGCTACAGCCTCAGTGTCTGTGTTTTCTGGATATTATCGATGGATTTTATTGTTTTGAATGTTTTTATCAGGGAACATTTAATTTTGTACCGTAGAAACACTAATTGGTTCCACATGGAGACACCAGTAACACATTCCTATGTTCTAGGGAGAAAGCTTGAGGAACTGCAAATCGATATGATATGTCTGTTTGTATAGATGACATTTTATGCACTTGCGATGGAAAAGACTTTTTGCCTTTCTCTAAAACCATTTTTACTGTGATTTTGTTGGTCCATTGCATACGAATTCCAACCCACTTTGTCCGGATATGACTGGATGAAACCAGAAATATCCGGTTGTGTTTTGGCTAACTCAATCCCAGATATTGTGAAAGCTTCTGTATTTGTGTTCTCCGGATATTATGAACGGATTTTAAGATTTTGCATGTTTTTTATCAGGGAACATTTAATTTTGTACCATAGAAACACTAATTGGTTCCACACGGAGACACCAGCTCTACACATTTGTATTTTCTAGGGAGAAAGCTAGAGGAACTGCGGCAAACAAACATGATATTTCTGTTTGTATAGATGACATTTTATGCACTTTCATAACAAAAAGACTTTACTTTTCTCCAAAACCATTTTTACTGTGATTTTCTCGGTCCATTGCATACGAATTCCACCTCACTTTGTCCGGATATGACTGGATGAAACCAGAAGTATCCGTTTTATTTTTATGTCGCTTACTATATCCCAGATATTACTACAGACTCTGTGTTTGTGTTTTCTGGATATTATCGATGGATTATATTGTTTTGAATGTTTTTATCAGGGAACACTTAATTTTGTGCTGGGAAACACTAATTGGTTCCACATGGAGACACCAGTCTACACATTCGTATTTTCTAGGGAGAAAGCTAGAATAACTGCGGTAAACAAACATGATGTTTCTGTTTGTATAGATGACATTTTATGCACTGGCTTAAGGAAAAGACTTTGTTTTACTCCAAAACCATTTTTACTGAGATTTTCCCGGTTCATTGCATACGAATTCCACCAAACTTAGTCCGGATATGACTGGATGAAACCAGAAATATCCGGTTGTGTTTTGGCTAACTCAGTCCCAGATATTGCGACGGACTCTGTGTTTGTGTTTTCTGGACATTATCAACGGACTTTATTGTTTTGAATGTTTTTATCAGGGAACATTTAATTTTGACCCTTAGAAACACTAATAGGTTCAACATGGAGACACCAGTATACACATTTGTATTTTCTAGGGAGAAAGCTAGAGGAACTGCGGCAAACAAACATGATATTTCTGTTTGTATACATGACATTTTATGCACTTGCATAACGAAAAAAACTTTGCTTTTCTCCAAAACCATTTTTACTGTGATTTTCTCGGTCCATTGCATACGAATTCCACCTCGCTTTGTCCGGATATGACTGGATGAAACCAGAAATATCCGGTTGTGTTTTGGCTTACTACAACCCAGATATTGTGAAAGCCTCTGTGTTTATGTTTTCCGGATATTATCAACGGAATTTATGTTTTTGCATGTTATTTATCAGGGAACATTTAATTTTGTGCTGGGAAACACTAATTGGTTCCACATGGAGACACCAGCTCTACACATTCGTATTTTCTAGGGAGAAAGCTAGAGGAACTGCGGCAAACAAACATGATATTTCTGTTTGTATAGATGACATTTTATGCACTTTCCTAAAGAAAAGACTTTGCTTTTCTCCAAAACCATTTTTCCTGTGATATTCTCCATCCATTACATATGAATTCCACCCCACTTTGTCCGGATATGAGTGGATGAAACCAGAAATATCCGGTTGTGTTTTGTCTTACTATATCCCAGATATTGCTACAGCCTCAGTGTCTGTGTTTTCTGGATATTATCGATGGATTTTATTGTTTTGAATGTTTTTATCAGGGAACATTTAATTTTGTACTGTAGAAACACTAATTGATTCCACATGGAGACACCAGTAACACATTCCTATGTTCTAGGGAGAAAGCTTGAGGAACTGCAAATCGATATGATATGTCTGTTTGTATAGATGACACTTTATGCACTTGCGATGGAAAAGACTTTTTGCCTTTCTCTAAAACCATTTTTTACTGTGATTTTGTTGGTCCATTGCATACGAATTCCAACCCACTTTGTCCGGATATGACTGGATGAAACCAGAAATATCCGGTTGTGTTTTGGCTAACTCAATCCCAGATATTGTGAAAGCTTCTGTATTTGTGTTCTCCGGATATTATGAACGGATTTTAAGATTTTGCATGTTTTTTATCAGGGAACATTTAATTTTGTACCATAGAAACACTAATTGGTTCCACACGGAGACACCAGCTCTACACATTTGTATTTTCTAGGGAGAAAGCTAGAGGAACTGCGGCAAACAAACATGATATTTCTGTTTGTATAGATGACATTTTATGCACTTTCATAACAAAAAGACTTTACTTTTCTCCAAAACCATTTTTACTGTGATTTTCTCGGTCCATTGCATACGAATTCCACCTCACTTTGTCCGGATATGACTGGATGAAACCAGAAGTATCCGTTTTATTTTTATGTCGCTTACTATATCCCAGATATTACTACAGACTCTGTGTTTGTGTTTTCTGCATATTATCGATGGATTATATTGTTTTGAATGTATTTATCAGGGAACATTTAATTTTGTGCTGGGAAACACTAATTGGTTCCACATGGAGACACCAGTCTACACATTCGTATTTTCTAGGGAGAAAGCTAGAATAACTGCGGTAAACAAACATGATGTTTCTGTTTGTATAGATGACATTTTATGCACTGGCTTAAGGAAAAGACTTTGTTTTACTCCAAAACCATTTTTACTGCGATTTTCCCGGTTCATTGCATACGAATTCCACCAAACTTAGTCCGGATATGACTGGATGAAACCAGAAATATCCGGTTGTGTTTTGGCTAACTCAATCCCAGATATTGCGACGGACTCTGTGTTTGTGTTTTCTGGACATTATCAACGGACTTTATTGTTTTGAATGTTTTTATCAGGGAACATTTAATTTTGTACCTTAGAAACACTAATAGGTTCAACATGGAGACACCAGTATACACATTCGTAAGTTCTAGGGAGAAAGTTAGAGGAACTGCGGCAAACAAACATGATATTTCTGTTTGTATACATGACATTTTATGCACTTGCATAACGAAAAAAACTTTGCTTTTCTCCAAAACCATTTTTACTGTGATTTTCTTGGTCCATTGCATACGAATTCCACCTCGCTTTATCCGGATATAACTGGATGAAACCAGAAATATCCGGTTGTGTTTTGGCTTACTACAACCCAGATATTGTGAAAGCCTCTGTGTTTATGTTCTCTGGATATTATCAACGGAATTTATGTTTTTGCATGTTATTTATCAGGGAACATTTAATTTTGTACCTTAGAAACACTAATTGGTTCCACACGGAGACACCAGCTCTACACATTTGTATTTTCTAGGGAGAAAGCTGGAGGAACTGCGGCAAACAAACATGATATTTCTGTTTGTATAGATGACATTTTATGCACTTTCCTAAAGAAAAGACTTTGCTTTTCTCCAAAACCATTTTTACTGTGATTTTCTCGGTCCATTACATATGAATTCCACCCCACTTTGTCCGGATATGAGTGGATGAAACCAGAAATATCCGGTTGTGTTTTGTCTTACTATATCCCAGATATTGCTACAGCCTCAGTGTCTGTGTTTTCTGGATATTATCGATGGCTTTTATTGTTTTGAATGTTTTTATCAGGGAACCTTTAATTTTGTACCGTAGAAACACTAATTGGTTCCACATGGAGACACCAGTAACACATTCCTATGTTCTAGGGAGAAAGCTTGAGGAACTGCAAATCGATATGATATGTCTGTTTGTATAGACGACATTTTATGCACTTGCGATGGATAAGACTTTTTGCCTTTCTCTAAAACCATTTTTACTGTGATTTTGTTGGTCCATTGCATACGAATTCCAACCCACTTTGTCCGGATATGACTGGATGAAACCAGAAATATCCGGTTGTGTTTTGGCTAACTCAATCCCAGATATTGTGAAAGCTTCTGTATTTGTGTTCTCCGGATATTATGAACGGATTTTATGGTTTTGCATGTTTTTTATCAGGGAACATTTAATTTTGTGCTGGGAAACACTAATTGGTTCCACATGGAGACACCAGTCTACACATTCGTATTTTCTAGGGAGAAAGCTAGAATAACTGCGGTAAACAAACATGATGTTTCTGTTTGTATAGATGACATTTTATGCACTGGCTTAAGGAAAAGACTTTGTTTTACTCCAAAACCATTTTTACTGCGATTTTCCCGGTTCATTGCATACGAATTCCACCAAACTTAGTCCGGATATGACTGGATGAAACCAGAAATATCCGGTTGTGTTTTGGCTAACTCAATCCCAGATATTGTGAAAGCTTCTGTATTGGTGTTTTCCGGATATTATCAACGGATTTTATGGTTTTGCATGTTTTTTATCAGGGAACATTTAATTTTGTACCTTAGAAACACTAATAGGTTCAACATGGAGACACCAGTCTACACATTCGTATGTTCTAGGGAGAAAGTTAGAGGAACTGCGGCAAACAAACATGATATTTCTGTTTGTATACATGACATTTTATGCACTTGCATAACGAAAAAAACTTTGCTTTTCTCCAAAACCATTTTTACTGTGATTTTCTCGGTCCATTGCATACGAATTCCACCAAACTTAGTCCGGATATGACTGGATGAAACCAGAAATATCCGGTTGTGTTTTGGCTAACTCAATCCCAGATATTGCGACGGACTCTGTGTTTGTGTTTTCTGGACATTATCAACGGGCTTTATTGTTTTGAATATTTTCATCAGGGAACATTTAATTTTGTACCTTAGAAACACTAATAGGTTCAACATGGAGACACCAGTCTACACATTCGTATGTTCTAGGGAGAAAGTTAGAGGAACTGCGGCAAACAAACATGATATTTCTGTTTGTATACATGACATTTTATGCACTTGCATAACGAAAAAAACTTTGCTTTTCTCCAAAACCATTTTTACTGTGATTTTCTCGGTCCATTGCATACGAATTCCACCTCGCTTTGTCCGGATATGACTGGATGAAACCAGAAATATCCGGTTGTGTTTTGGCTTACTACAACCCAGATATTGTGAAAGCCTCTGTGTTTATGTTTTCCGGATATTATCAACGGAATTTATGTTTTTGCATGTTATGTATCAGGGAACATTTAATTTTGTGCTGGGAAACACTAATTGGTTCCACATGGAGACACCAGCTCTACACATTCGTATTTTCTAGGGAGAAAGCTAGAGGAACTGCGGCAAACAAACATGATATTTCTGTTTGTATACATGACATTTTATGCACTTTCCTAAAGAAAAGACTTTGCTTTTCTCCAAAACCATTTTTCCTGTGATATTCTCCATCCATTACATATGAATTCCACCCCACTTTGTCCAGATATGAGTGGATGAAACCAGAAATATCCGGTTGTGTTTTGTTTTACTATATCCCAGATATTGCTACAGCCTCAGTGTCTGTGTTTTCTGGATATTATCGATGGATTTTATTGTTTTGAATGTTTTTATCAGGGAACATTTAATTTTGTACCGTAGAAACACTAATTGGTTCCACATGGAGACACCAGGAACACATTCCTATGTTCTAGGGAGAAAGCTTGAGGAACTGCAAATCGATATGATATGTCTGTTTGTATAGATGACATTTTATGCACTTGCGATGGAAAAGACTTTTTGCCTTTCTCTAAAACCATTTTTACTGTGATTTTGTTGGTCCATTGCATACGAATTCCAACCCACTTTGTCCGGATATGACTGGATGAAACCAGAAATATCCGGTTGTGTTTTGGCTAACTCAATCCCAGATATTGTGAAAGCTTCTGTATTTGTGTTCTCCGGATATTATGAACGGATTTTATGGTTTTGCATGTTTTTTACCAGGGAACATTTAATTTTGTACCGTAGAAACACTAATTGGTTCCACACGGAGACACCAGCTCTACACATTTGTATTTTCTAGGGAGATAGCTAGAGGAACTGCGGCAAACAAACATGATATTTCTGTTTGTATACATGACATTTTATGCACTTGCATAACGAAAAAAACTTTGCTTTTCTCCAAAACCATTTTTACTGTGATTTTCTCGGTCCATTGCATACAAATTCCAGCTCGCTTTGTCCGGATATGACTGGATGAAACCAGAAATATCCGGTTGTGTTTTGGCTTACTACAACCCAGATATTGTGAAAGCCTCTGTGTTTATGTTTTCCGGATATTATCAACGGAATTTATGTTTTTGCATGTTATTTATCAGGGAACATTTAATTTTGTGCTGGGAAACACTAATTGGTTCCACATGGAGACACCAGCTCTACACATTCGTATTTTCTAGGGAGAAAGCTAGAGGAACTGCGGCAAACAAACATGATATTTCTGTTTGTATAGATGACATTTTATGCACTTTCCTAAAGAAAAGACTTTGCTTTTCTCCAAAACCATTTTTCCTGTGATATTCTCGATCCATTACATATGAATTCCACCCCACTTTGTCCGGATATGAGTGGATGAAACCAGAAATATCCGGTTGTGTTTTGTCTTACTATATCCCCGATATTGCTACAGCCTCAGTGTCTGTGTTTTCTGGATATTATCGATGGATTTTATTGTTTTGAATGTTTTTATCAGGGAACATTTAATTTTGTACCGTAGAAACACTAATTGGTTCCACATGGAGACACCAGTAACACATTCCTATGTTCTAGGGAGAAAGCTTGAGGAACTGCAAATCGATATGATATGTCTGTTTGTATAGATGACATTTTATGCACTTGCGATGGAAAAGACTTTTTGCCTTTCTCTAAAACCATTTTTACTGTGCTTTTGTTGGTCCATTGCATACGAATTCCAACCCACTTTGTCCGGATATGACTGGATGAAACCAGAAATATCCGGTTGTGTTTTGGCTAACTCAATCCCAGATATTGTGAAAGCTTCTGTATTTGTGTTCTCCGGATATTATGAACGGATTTTATGGTTTTGCATGTTTTTTATCAGGGAACATTTAATTTTGTACCGTAGAAACACTAATTGGTTCCACACGGAGACACCAGCTCTACACATTTGTATTTTCTAGGGAGAAAGCTAGAGGAACTGCGGCAAACAAACATGATATTTCTGTTTGTATAGATGACATTTTATGCACTTTCCTAAGAAAAAGACTTTACTTTTCTCCAAAACCATTTTTACTGTGATTTTCTCGGTCCATTGCATACGAATTCCACCTCACTTTGTCCGGATATGACTGGATGAAACCAGAAATATCCGTTTTCTTTTTTTTTTTTTTTGGCTTACTATATCCCAGATATTACTACAGACTCTGTGTTTGTGTTTTCTGGATATTATCGATGGATTATATTGTTTTGTATGTTTTTATCAGGGAACATTTAATTTTGTGCTGGGAAACACTAATTGGTTCCACATGGAGACACCAGTCTACACATTCGTATTTTCTAGGGAGAAAGCTAGAATAACTGCGGTAAACAATCATGATGTTTCCGTTTGTATAGATGACATTTTATGCACTGGCTTAAGGAAAAGACTTTGTTTTACTCCAAAACCATTTTTACTGCGATTTTCCTGGTTCATTGCATACGAATTCCACCAAACTTAGTCCGGATATGACTGGATGAAACCAGAAATATCCGGTTGTGTTTTGGCTAACTCAATCCCAGATATTGCGACGGACTCTGTGTTTGTGTTTTCTGGACATTATCAACGGACTTTATTGTTTTGAATGTTTTTATCAGGGAACATTTAATTTTGTACCTTAGAAACACTAATAGGTTCAACATGGAGACACCAGTCTACACATTCGTATGTTCTAGGGAGAAAGTTAGAGGAACTGCGGCAAACAAACATGATATTTCTGTTTGTATACATGACATTTTATGCACTTGCATAACGAAAAAAACTTTGCTTTTCTCCAAAACCATTTTTACTGTGATTTTCTCGGTCCATTGCATACGAATTCCACCTCGCTTTGTCCGGATATGACTGGATGAAACCAGAAATATCCGGTTGTGTTTTGGCTTACTACAACCCAGATATTGTGAAAGCCTCTGTGTTTATGTTTTCCGGATACTATCAACGGAATTTATGTTTTTGCATGTTATTTATCAGGGAACATTTAATTTTGTGCTGGGAAACACTAATTGGTTCCACATGGAGACACCAGCTCTACACATTCGTATTTTCTAGGGAGAAAGCTAGAGGAACTGCGGCAAACAAACATGATATTTCTGTTTGTATAGATGACATTTTATGCACTTTCCTAAAGAAAAGACTTTGCTTTTCTCCAAAACCATTTTTCCTGTGATATTCTCGATCCATTACATATGAATTCCACCCCCCCTTTGTCCGGATATGAGTGGATGAAACCAGAAATATCCGGTTGTGTTTTGTCTTACTATATCCCAGATATTGCTACAGCCTCAGTGTCTGTGTTTTCTGGATATTATCGATGGATTTTATTGTTTTGAATGTTTTTATCAGGGAACATTTAATTTTGTACCGTAGAAACACTAATTGGTTCCACATGGAGACACCAGTAACACATTCCTATGTTCTAGGGAGAAAGCTTGAGGAACTGCAAATCGATATGATATGTCTGTTTGTATAGATGACATTTTATGCACTTGCGATGGAAAAGACTTTTTGCCTTTCTCTAAAACCATTTTTACTGTGCTTTTGTTGGTCCATTGCATACGAATTCCAACCCACTTTGTCCGGATATGACTGGATGAAACCAGAAATATCCGGTTGTGTTTTGGCTAACTCAATCCCAGATCTTGTGAAAGCTTCTGTATTTGTGTTCTCCGGATATTATGAACGGATTTTATGGTTTTGCATGATTTTTTTCAGGGAACATTTAATTTTGTACCGTAGAAACACTAATTGGTTCCACACGGAGACACCAGCTCTACACATTTGCATTTTCTAAGGAGAAAGCTAGAGGAACTGCGGCAAACAAACATGATATTTCTGTTTGTATAGATGACATTTTATGCACTTTCCTAAGAAAAAGACTTTACTTTTCTCCAAAACCATTTTTACTGTGATTTTCTCGGTCCATTGCATACGAATTCCACCTCACTTTGTCTGGATATGAGTGGATGAAACCAGAAATATCCGTTTTCTTTTTTCTGGGCTTACTATATCCCAGATATTACTACAGACTCTGTGTTTGTGTTTTCTGGATATTATCGATGGATTATATTGTTTTGAATGTTTTTATCAGGGAACATTTAATTTTGTGCTGGGAAACACTAATTGGTTCCACATGGAGACACCAGTCTACACATTCGTATTTTCTAGGGAGAAAGCTAGAATAACTGCGGTGAACAAACATGATGTTTCTGTTTGTATAGATGGCATTTTATGCACTGGCTTAAGGAAAAGACTTTGTTTTACTCCAAAACCATTTTTACTGCGATTTTCCCGGTTCATTGCATACTAATTCCACCAAACTTAGTCCGGATATGACTGGATGAAACCAGAAATATCCGGTTGTGTTTTGGCTAACTCAATCCCAGATATTGCGACGGACTCTGTGTTTGTGTTTTCTGGACATTATCAACGGACTTTATTGTTTTGAATGTTTTTATCAGGGAACATTTAATTTTGTACCTTAGAAACACTAATAGGTTCAACATGGAGACACCAGTCTACACATTCGTATGTTCTAGGGAGAAAGTTAGAGGAACTGCGGCAAACAAACATGATATTTCTGTTTGTATACATGACATTTTATGCACTTGCATAACGAAAAAAACTTTGCTTTTCTCCAAAACCATTTTTACTGTGATTTTCTCGGTCCATTGCATACGAATTCCACCTCGCTTTGTCCGGATATGACTGGATGAAACCAGAAATATCCGGTTGTGTTTTGGCTTACTACAACCCAGATATTGTGAAAGCCTCTGTGTTTATGTTTTCCGGATACTATCAACGGAATTTATGTTTTTGCATGTTATTTATCAGGGAACATTTAATTTTGTGCTGGGAAACACTAATTGGTTCCACATGGAGACACCAGCTCTACACATTCGTATTTTCTAGGGAGAAAGCTAGAGGAACTGCGGCAAACAAACATGATATTTCTGTTTGTATAGATGACATTTTATGCACTTTCCTAAAGAAAAGACTTTGCTTTTCTCCAAAACCATTTTTCCTGTGATATTCTCGATCCATTACATATGAATTCCACCCCCCCTTTGTCCGGATATGAGTGGATGAAACCAGAAATATCCGGTTGTGTTTTGTCTTACTATATCCCAGATATTGCTACAGCCTCAGTGTCTGTGTTTTCTGGATATTATCGATGGATTTTATTGTTTTGAATGTTTTTATCAGGGAACATTTAATTTTGTACCGTAGAAACACTAATTGGTTCCACATGGAGACACCAGTAACACATTCCTATGTTCTAGGGAGAAAGCTTGAGGAACTGCAAATCGATATGATATGTCTGTTTGTATAGATGACATTTTATGCACTTGCGATGGAAAAGACTTTTTGCCTTTCTCTAAAACCATTTTTACTGTGCTTTTGTTGGTCCATTGCATACGAATTCCAACCCACTTTGTCCGGATATGACTGGATGAAACCAGAAATATCCGGTTGTGTTTTGGCTAACTCAATCCCAGATCTTGTGAAAGCTTCTGTATTTGTGTTCTCCGGATATTATGAACGGATTTTATGGTTTTGCATGATTTTTTTCAGGGAACATTTAATTTTGTACCGTAGAAACACTAATTGGTTCCACACGGAGACACCAGCTCTACACATTTGCATTTTCTAAGGAGAAAGCTAGAGGAACTGCGGCAAACAAACATGATATTTCTGTTTGTATAGATGACATTTTATGCACTTTCCTAAGAAAAAGACTTTACTTTTCTCCAAAACCATTTTTACTGTGATTTTCTCGGTCCATTGCATACGAATTCCACCTCACTTTGTCTGGATATGAGTGGATGAAACCAGAAATATCCGTTTTCTTTTTTTTGGGCTTACTATATCCCAGATATTACTACAGACTCTGTGTTTGTGTTTTCTGGATATTATCGATGGATTATATTGTTTTGAATGTTTTTATCAGGGAACATTTAATTTTGTGCTGGGAAACACTAATTGGTTCCACATGGAGACACCAGTCTACACATTCGTATTTTCTAGGGAGAAAGCTAGAATAACTGCGGTGAACAAACATGATGTTTCTGTTTGTATAGATGACATTTTATGCACTGGCTTAAGGAAAAGACTTTGTTTTACTCCAAAACCATTTTTACTGCGATTTTCCCGGTTCATTGCATACGAATTCCACCAAACTTAGTCCGGATATGACTGGATGAAACCAGAAATATCCGGTTGTGTTTTGGCTAACTCAATCCCAGATATTGCGACGGACTCTGTGTTTGTGTTTTCTGGACATTATCAACGGACTTTATTGTTTTGAATGTTTTTATCAGGGAACATTTAATTTTGTACCTTAGAAACACTAATAGGTTCAACATGGAGACACCAGTATACACATGCGTATGTTCTAGGGAGAAAGTTAGAGGAACTGCGGCAAACAAACATGATATTTCTGTTTGTATACATGACATTTTATGCACTTGCATAATGAAAAAAACTTTGCTTTTCTCCAAAACCATTTTTACTGTGATTTTCTCGGTCCATTGCATACGAATTCCACCTCGCTTTGTCCGGATATGACTGGATGAAACCAGAAATATCCGGTTGTGTTTTGGCTTACTACAACCCAGATATTGTGAAAGCCTCTGTGTTTATGTTTTCCGGATACTATCAACGGAATTTATGTTTTTGCATGTTATTTATCAGGGAACATTTAATTTTGTGCTGGGAAACACTAATTGGTTCCACATGGAGACACCAGCTCTACACATTCGTATTTTCTAGGGAGAAAGCTAGAGGAACTGCGGCAAACAAACATGATATTTCTGTTTGTATAGATGACATTTTATGCACTTTCCTAAAGAAAAGACTTTGCTTTTCTCCAAAACCATTTTTCCTGTGATATTCTCCATCCATTACATATGAATTCCACCCCCCCTTTGTCCGGATATGAGTGGATGAAACCAGAAATATCCGGTTGTGTTTTGTTTTACTATATCCCAGATATTGCTACAGCCTCAGTGTCTGTGTTTTCTGGATATTATCGATGGATTTTATTGTTTTGAATGTTTTTATCAGGGAACATTTAATTTTGTACCGTAGAAACACTAATTGGTTCCACATGGAGACACCAGTAACACATTCCTATGTTCTAGGGAGAAAGCTTGAGGAACTGCAAATCGATATGATATGTCTGTTTGTATAGATGACATTTTATGCACTTGCGATGGAAAAGACTTTTTGCCTTTCTCTAAAACCATTTTTACTGTGCTTTTGTTGGTCCATTGCATACGAATTCCAACCCACTTTGTCCGGATATGACTGGATGAAACCAGAAATATCCGGTTGTGTTTTGGCTTACTACAACCCAGATATTGTGAAAGCTTCTGTATTTGTGTTCTCCGGATATTATGAACGGATTTTATGGTTTTGCATGTTTTTTATCAGGGAACATTTAATTTTGTACCGTAGAAACACTAATTGGTTCCACACGGAGACACCAGCTCTACACATTTGTATTTTCTAGGGAGAAAGCTAGAGGAACTGCGGCAAACAAACATGATATTTCTGTTTGTATAGATGACATTTTATGCACTTTCCTAACAAAAAGACTTTACTTTTCTCCAAAACCATTTTTACTGTGATTTTCTCGGTCCATTGCATACAATTCCACCTCACTTTGTCCGGATATGACTGGATGAAACCAGAAATATCCGTTTTCTTTTTTTTGGGCTTACTATATCCCAGATATTACTACAGACTCTGTGTTTGTGTTTTCTGGATATTATCGATGGATTATATTGTTTTGAATGTTTTTATCAGGGAACATTTAATTTTGTGCTGGGAAACACTAATTGGTTCCACATGGAGACACCAGTCTACACATTCATATTTTCTAGGGAGAAAGCTAGAATAACTGCGGTAAACAAACATGATATTTCTGTTTGTATAGATGACATTTTATGCACTGGCTTAAGGAAAAGACTTTGTTTTACTCCAAAACCATTTTTACTGCGATTTTCCCGGTTCATTGCATACGAATTCCACCAACCTTAGTCCGGATATGACTGGATGAAACCAGAAATATCCGGTTGTGTTTTGGCTAACTCAATCCCAGATATTGCGACGGACTCTGTGTTTGTGTTTTCTGGACATTATCAACGGACTTTATTGTTTTGAATGTTTTTATCAGGGAACATTTAATTTTGTACCTTAGAAACACTAATAGGTTCAACATGGAGACACCAGTCTACACATTCGTATGTTCTAGGGAGAAAGTTAGAGGAACTGCGGCAAACAAACATGATATTTCTGTTTGTATACATGACATTTTATGCACTTGCATAACGAAAAAAACTTTGCTTTTCTCCAAAACCATGTTTACTGTGATTTTCTCGGTCCATTGCATACGAATTCCACCTCGCTTTGTCCGGATATGACTGGATGAAACCAGAAATATCCGGTTGTGTTTTGGCTTACTACAACCCAGATATTGCTACAGCCTCAGTGTCTGTGTTTTCTGGATATTATCGATGGCTTTTATTGTTTTGAATGTTTTTATCAGGGAACATTTAATTTTGTACCGTAGAAACACTAATTGGTTCCACATGGAGACACCAGTAACACATTCCTATGTTCTAGGGAGAAAGCTTGAGGAACTGCAAATCGATATGATATGTCTGTTTGTATAGATGACATTTTATGCACTTGCGATGGAAAAGACTTTTTGCCTTTCTCTAAAACCATTTTTACAGTGATTTTGTTGGTCCATTGCATACGAATTCCAACCCACTTTGTCCGGATATGACTGGATGAAACCAGAAATATCCGGTTGTGTTTTGGCTAACTCAATCCCAGATATTGTGAAAGCTTCTGTATTTGTGTTCTCCGGATATTATGAACGGATTTTATGGTTTTGCATGTTTTTTTTCAGGGAACATTTAATTTTGTACCGTAGAAACACTAATTGGTTCCACACGGAGACACCAGCTCTACACATTTGTATTTTCTAGGGAGAATGCTAGAGGAACTGCGGCAAACAAACATGATATTTCTGTTTGTATAGATGACATTTTATGCACTTTCCTAAGAAAAAGACTTTACTTTTCTCCAAAACCATTTTTACTGTGATTTTCTCGGTCCATTGCATACGAATTCCACCTCACTTTGTCCGGATATGACTGGATGAAACCAGAAATATCCGTTTTCTTTTTTTTTGGCTTACTATATCCCAGATATTACTACAGACTCTGTGTTTGTGTTTTCTGGATATTATCGATGGATTATATTGTTTTGAATGTTTTTATCAGGGAACACTTAATTTTGTGCTGGGAAACACTAATTGGTTCCACATGGAGACACCAGTCTACACATTCGTATTTTCTAGGGAGAAAGCTAGAATAACTGCGGTAAACAAACATGATGTTTCTGTTTGTATAGATGACATTTTATGCACTGGCTTAAGGAAAAGACTTTGTTTTACTCCAAAACCATTTTTACTGCGATTTTCCCGGTTCATTGCATACGAATTCCACCAAACTTAGTCCGGATATGACTGGATGAAACCAGAAATATCCGGTTGTGTTTTGGCTAACTCAATCCCAGATATTGCGACGGACTCTGTGTTTGTGTTTTCTGGACATTATCAACGGACTTTATTGTTTTGAATGTTTTTATCAGGGAACATTTAATTTTGTACCTTAGAAACACTAATAGGTTCAACATGGAGACACCAGTCTACACATTCGTATGTTCTAGGGAGAAAGTTAGAGGAACTGCGGCAAACAAACATGATATTTCTGTTTGTATACATGACATTTTATGCACTTGCATAACGAAAAAAACTTTGCTTTTCTCCAAAACCATCTTTACTGTGATTTTCTCGGTCCATTGCATACGAATTCCACCTCGCTTTGTCCGGATATGACTGGATGAAACCAGAAATATCCGGTTGTGTTTTGGCTTACTACAACCCAGATATTGTGAAAGCCTCTGTGTTTATGTTTTCCGGATACTATCAACCGAATTTATGTTTTTGCATGTTATTTATCAGGGAACATTTAATTTTGTGCTGGGAAACACTAATTGGTTCCACATGGAGACACCAGCTCTACACATTCGTATTTTCTAGGGAGAAAGCTAGAGGAACTGCGGCAAACAAACATGATATTTCTGTTTGTATAGATGACATTTTATGCACTTTCCTAAAGAAAAGACTTTGCTTTTCTCCAAAACCATTTTTCCTGTGATATTCTCCATCCATTACATATGAATTCCACCCCCCCTTTGTCCGGATATGAGTGGATGAAACCAGAAATATCCGGTTGTGTTTTGTCTTACTATATCCCAGATATTGCTACAGCCTCAGTGTCTGTGTTTTCTGGATATTATCGATGGATTTTATTGTTTTGAATGTTTTTATCAGGGAACATTTAATTTTGTACCGTAGAAACACTAACTGGTTCCACATGGAGACACCAGTAACACATTCCTATGTTCTAGGGAGAAAGCTTGAGGAACTGCAAATCGATATGATATGTCTGTTTGTATAGATGACATTTTATGCACTTGCGATGGAAAAGACTTTTTGCCTTTCTCTAAAACCATTTTTACTGTGCTTTTGTTGGTCCATTGCATACGAATTCCAACCCACTTTGTCCGGATATGACTGGATGAAACCAGAAATATCCGGTTGTGTTTTGGCTAACTCAATCCCAGATATTGTGAAAGCTTCTGTATTTGTGTTCTCCGGATATTATGAACGGATTTTATGGTTTTGCATGATTTTTTTCAGGGAACATTTAATTTTGTACCGTAGAAACACTAATTGGTTCCACACGGAGACACCAGCTCTACACATTCGTATTTCTAGGGAGAAAGCTAGAGGAACTGCGGCAAACAAACATGATATTTCTGTTTGTATACATGACATTATATGCACTTTCCTAAGAAAAAGACTTTACTTTTCTCCAAAACCATTTTTACTGTGATTTTCTCGGTCCATTGCATACGAATTCCACCTCACTTTGTCCGGATATGACTGGATGAAACCAGAAATATCCGTTTTCTTTTTTTTTTTTTTTTTGGCTTACTATATCCCAGATATTACTACAGACTCTGTGTTTGTGTTTTCTGGATATTATCGATGGATTATATTGTTTTGAATGTTTTTATCAGGGAACATTTAATTTTGTGCTGGGAAACACTAATGGGTTCCACATGGAGACACCAGTCTACACATTCGTATTTTCTAGGGAGAAAGCTAGAATAACTGCGGTAAACAAACATGATATTTCTGTTTGTATAGATGACATTTTATGCACTTTCCTAACAAAAAGACTTTACTTTTCTCCAAAACCATTTTTACTGTGATTTTCTCGGTCCATTGCATACGAATTCCACCTCACTTTGTCCGGATATGACTGGATGAAACCAGAAATATCCGTTTTCTTTTTTTTTGGCTTACTATATCCCAGATATTACTACAGACTCTGTGTTTGTGTTTTCTGGATATTATCGATGGATTATATTGTTTTGAATGTTTTTATCAGGGAACATTAAATTTTGTGCTGGGAAACACTAATTGGTTCCACATGGAGACACCAAGTCTACACATTCGTATTTTCTAGTGAGAAAGCTAGAATAACTGCGGTAAACAAACATGATGTTTCTGTTTGTATAGATGACATTTTATGCACTGGCTTAAGGAAAAGACTTTGTTTTACTCCAAAACCATTTTTACTGCGATTTTCTCGGTCCATTGCATACGAATTCCACCTCACTTTTTCCGGATATGAGTGGATGAAACCAGAAATATCCGGTTGTGTTTTGGCTAACTCAATCCCAGATATTGCGACGGACTCTGTGTTTGTGTTTTCTGGACATTATCAACGGACTTTATTGTTTTGAATGTTTTTATCAGGGAACATTTAATTTTGTACCTTAGAAACACTAATAGGTTCAACATGGAGACACCAGTCTACACATTCGTATGTTCTAGGGAGAAAGTTAGAGGAACTGCGGCAAACAAACATGATATTTCTGTTTGTATACATGACATTTTATGCACTTGCATAACGAAAAAAACTTTGCTTTTCTCCAAAACCATTTTTACTGTGATTTTCTCGGTCCATTGCATACGAATTCCACCTCGCTTTGTCCGGATATGACTGGATGAAACCAGAAATATCCGGTTGTGTTTTGGCTTACTACAACCCAGATATTGTGAAAGCCTCTGTGTTTATGTTTTCCGGATATTATCAACGGAATTTATGTTTTTGCATGTTATTTATCAGGGAACATTTAATTTTGTGCTGGGAAACACTAATTGGTTCCACATGGAGACACCAGCTCTACACATTCGTATTTTCTAGGGAGAAAGCTAGAGGAACTGCGGCAAACAAACATGATATTTCTGTTTGTATAGATGACATTTTATGCACTTTCCTAAAGAAAAGACTTTGCTTTTCTCCAAAACCATTTTTCCTGTGATATTCTCCATCCATTACATATGAATTCCACCCCCCCTTTGTCCGGATATGAGTGGATGAAACCAGAAATATCCGGTTGTGTTTTGTCTTACTATATCCCAGATATTGCTACAGCCTCAGTGTCTGTGTTTTCTGGATATTATCGATGGATTTTATTGTTTTGAATGTTTTTATCAGGGAACATTTAATTTTGTACCGTAGAAACACTAACTGGTTCCACATGGAGACACCAGTAACACATTCCTATGTTCTAGGGAGAAAGCTTGAGGAACTGCAAATCGATATGATATGTCTGTTTGTATAGATGACATTTTATGCACTTGCGATGGAAAAGACTTTTTGCCTTTCTCTAAAACCATTTTTACTGTGCTTTTGTTGGTCCATTGCATACAAATTCCAACCCACTTTGTCCGGATATGACTGGATGAAACCAGAAATATCCGGTTGTGTTTTGGCTAACTCAATCCCAGATATTGTGAAAGCTTCTGTATTTGTGTTCTCCGGATATTATGAACGGATTTTATGGTTTTGCATGATTTTTTTCAGGGAACATTTAATTTTGTACCGTAGAAACACTAATTGGTTCCACACGGAGACACCAGCTCTACACATTCGTATTTCTAGGGAGAAAGCTAGAGGAACTGCGGCAAACAAACATGATATTTCTGTTTGTATACATGACATTATATGCACTTTCCTAAGAAAAAGACTTTACTTTTCTCCAAAACCATTTTTACTGTGATTTTCTCGGTCCATTGCATACGAATTCCACCTCACTTTGTCCGGATATGACTGGATGAAACCAGAAATATCCGTTTTCTTTTTTTTTTTTTTTTTTGGCTTACTATATCCCAGATATTACTACAGACTCTGTGTTTGTGTTTTCTGGATATTATCGATGGATTATATTGTTTTGAATGTTTTTATCAGGGAACATTTAATTTTGTGCTGGGAAACACTAATGGGTTCCACATGGAGACACCAGTCTACACATTCGTATTTTCTAGGGAGAAAGCTAGAATAACTGCGGTAAACAAACATGATATTTCTGTTTGTATAGATGACATTTTATGCACTTTCCTAACAAAAAGACTTTACTTTTCTCCAAAACCATTTTTACTGTGATTTTCTCGGTCCATTGCATACGAATTCCACCTCACTTTGTCCGGATATGACTGGATGAAACCAGAAATATCCGTTTTCTTTTTTTTTGGCTTACTATATCCCAGATATTACTACAGACTCTGTGTTTGTGTTTTCTGGATATTATCGATGGATTATATTGTTTTGAATGTTTTTATCAGGGAACATTTAATTTTGTGCTGGGAAACACTAATTGGTTCCACATGGAGACACCAAGTCTACACATTCGTATTTTCTAGTGAGAAAGCTAGAATAACTGCGGTAAACAAACATGATGTTTCTGTTTGTATAGATGACATTTTATGCACTGGCTTAAGGAAAAGACTTTGTTTTACTCCAAAACCATTTTTACTGCGATTTTCTCGGTCCATTGCATACGAATTCCACCTCACTTTTTCCGGATATGAGTGGATGAAACCAGAAATATCCGGTTGTGTTTTGGCTAACTCAATCCCAGATATTGCGACGGACTCTGTGTTTGTGTTTTCTGGACATTATCAACGGACTTTATTGTTTTGAATGTTTTTATCAGGGAACATTTAATTTTGTACCTTAGAAACACTAATAGGTTCAACATGGAGACACCAGTCTACACATTCGTATGTTCTAGGGAGAAAGTTAGAGGAACTGCGGCAAACAAACATGATATTTCTGTTTGTATACATGACATTTTATGCACTTGCATAACGAAAAAAACTTTGCTTTTCTCCAAAACCATTTTTACTGTGATTTTCTCGGTCCATTGCATACGAATTCCACCTCGCTTTGTCCGGATATGACTGGATGAAACCAGAAATATCCGGTTGTGTTTTGGCTTACTACAACCCAGATATTGTGAAAGCCTCTGTGTTTATGTTTTCCGGATATTATCAACGGAATTTATGTTTTTGCATGTTATTTATCAGGGAACATTTAATTTTGTGCTGGGAAACACTAATTGGTTCCACATGGAGACACCAGCTCTACACATTCGTATTTTCTAGGGAGAAAGCTAGAGGAACTGCGGCAAACAAACATGATATTTCTGTTTGTATAGATGACATTTTATGCACTTTCCTAAAGAAAAGACTTTGCTTTTCTCCAAAACCATTTTTCCTGTGATTTTCTCGATCCATTACATATGAATTCCACCCCACTTTGTCCGGATATGAGTGGATGAAACCAGAAATATCCGGTTGTGTTTTGTTTTACTATATCCCAGATATTGCTACAGCCTCAGTGTCTGTGTTTTCTGGATATTATCGATGGATTTTATTGTTTTGAATGTTTTTATCAGGGAACATTTAATTTTGTGCTGGGAAACACTAATTGGTTCCACATGGAGACACCAGTAACACATTCCTATGTTCTAGGGAGAAAGCTTGAGGAACTGCAAATCGATATGATATGTCTGTTTGTATAGATGACATTTTATGCACTTGCGATGGAAAAGACTTTTTGCCTTTCTCTAAAACCATTTTTACTGTGATTTTGTTGGTCCATTGCATACGAATTCCAACCCACTTTGTCCGGATATGACTGGATGAAACCAGAAATATCCGGTTGTGTTTTGGCTTACTACAACCCAGATATTGTGAAAGCTTCTGTATTTGTGTTCTCCGGATATTATGAACGGATTTTATGGTTTTGCATGTTTTTTATCAGGGAACATTTAATTTTGTACCGTAGAAACACTAATTGGTTCCACACGGAGACACCAGCTCTACACATTTGTATTTTCTAGGGAGAAAGCTAGAGGAACTGCGGCAAACAAACATGATATTTCTGTTTGTATAGATGACATTTTATGCACTTTCCTAACAAAAAGACTTTACTTTTCTCCAAAACCATTTTTACTGTGATTTTCTCGGTCCATTGCATACGAATTCCACCTCACTTTGTCCGGATATGACTGGATGAAACCAGAAATATCCGTTTTCTTTTTTTTGGGCTTACTATATCCCAGATATTACTACAGACTCTGTGTTTGTGTTTTCTGGATATTATCGATGGATTATATTGTTTTGAATGTTTTTATCAGGGAACATTTAATTTTGTGCTGGGAAACACTAATTGGTTCCACATGGAGACACCAGTCTACACATTCATATTTTCTAGGGAGAAAGCTAGAATAACTGCGGTAAACAAACATGATATTTCTGTTTGTATAGATGACATTTTATGCACTGGCTTAAGGAAAAGACTTTGTTTTACTCCAAAACCATTTTTACTGCGATTTTCCCGGTTCATTGCATACGAATTCCACCAACCTTAGTCCGGATATGACTGGATGAAACCAGAAATATCCGGTTGTGTTTTGGCTAACTCAATCCCAGATATTGCGACGGACTCTGTGTTTGTGTTTTCTGGACATTATCAACGGACTTTATTGTTTTGAATGTTTTTATCAGGGAACATTTAATTTTGTACCTTAGAAACACTAATAGGTTCAACATGGAGACACCAGTCTACACATTCGTATGTTCTAGGGAGAAAGTTAGAGGAACTGCGGCAAACAAACATGATATTTCTGTTTGTATACATGACATTTTATGCACTTGCATAACGAAAAAAACTTTGCTTTTCTCCAAAACCATCTTTACTGTGATTTTCTCGGTCCATTGCATACGAATTCCACCTCGCTTTGTCCGGATATGACTGGATGAAACCAGAAATATCCGGTTGTGTTTTGGCTTACTACAACCCAGATATTGTGAAAGCCTCTGTGTTTATGTTTTCCGGATATTATCAACGGAATTTATGTTTTTGCATGTTATTTATCAGGGAACATTTAATTTTGTGCTGGGAAACACTAATTGGTTCCACATGGAGACACCAGCTCTACACATTCGTATTTTCTAGGGAGAAAGCTAGAGGAACTGCGGCAAACAAACATGATATTTCTGTTTGTATAGATGACATTTTATGCACTTTCCTAAAGAAAAGACTTTGCTTTTCTCCAAAACCATTTTTCCTGTGATTTTCTCGATCCATTACATATGAATTCCACCCCACTTTGTCCGGATATGAGTGGATGAAACCAGAAATATCCGGTTGTGTTTTGTTTTACTATATCCCAGATATTGCTACAGCCTCAGTGTCTGTGTTTTCTGGATATTATCGATGGATTTTATTGTTTTGAATGTTTTTATCAGGGAACATTTAATTTTGTGCTGGGAAACACTAATTGGTTCCACATGGAGACACCAGTAACACATTCCTATGTTCTAGGGAGAAAGCTTGAGGAACTGCAAATCGATATGATATGTCTGTTTGTATAGATGACATTTTATGCACTTGCGATGGAAAAGACTTTTTGCCTTTCTCTAAAACCATTTTTACTGTGCTTTTGTTGGTCCATTGCATACGAATTCCAACCCACTTTGTCCGGATATGACTGGATGAAACCAGAAATATCCGGTTGTGTTTTGGCTAACTCAATCCCAGATATTGTGAAAGCTTCTGTATTTGTGTTCTCCGGATATTATGAACGGATTTTATGGTTTTGCATGATTTTTTTCAGGGAACATTTAATTTTGTACCGTAGAAACACTAATTGGTTCCACACGGAGACACCAGCTCTACACATTTGCATTTTCTAAGGAGAAAGCTAGAGGAACTGCGGCAAACAAACATGATATTTCTGTTTGTATAGATGACATTTTATGCACTTTCCTAAGAAAAAGACTTTACTTTTCTCCAAAACCATTTTTACTGTGATTTTCTCGGTCCATTGCATACGAATTCCACCTCACTTTGTCTGGATATGAGTGGATGAAACCAGAAATATCCGTTTTCTTTTTTCTGGGCTTACTATATCCCAGATATTACTACAGACTCTGTGTTTGTGTTTTCTGGATATTATCGATGGATTATATTGTTTTGAATGTTTTTATCAGGGAACATTTAATTTTGTGCTGGGAAACACTAATTGGTTCCACATGGAGACACCAGTCTACACATTCGTATTTTCTAGGGAGAAAGCTAGAATAACTGCGGTGAACAAACATGATGTTTCTGTTTGTATAGATGGCATTTTATGCACTGGCTTAAGGAAAAGACTTTGTTTTACTCCAAAACCATTTTTACTGCGATTTTCCCGGTTCATTGCATACTAATTCCACCAAACTTAGTCCGGATATGACTGGATGAAACCAGAAATATCCGGTTGTGTTTTGGCTAACTCAATCCCAGATATTGCGACGGACTCTGTGTTTGTGTTTTCTGGACATTATCAACGGACTTTATTGTTTTGAATGTTTTTATCAGGGAACATTTAATTTTGTACCTTAGAAACACTAATAGGTTCAACATGGAGACACCAGTCTACACATTCGTATGTTCTAGGGAGAAAGTTAGAGGAACTGCGGCAAACAAACATGATATTTCTGTTTGTATACATGACATTTTATGCACTTGCATAACGAAAAAAACTTTGCTTTTCTCCAAAACCATTTTTACTGTGATTTTCTCGGTCCATTGCATACGAATTCCACCTCGCTTTGTCCGGATATGACTGGATGAAACCAGAAATATCCGGTTGTGTTTTGGCTTACTACAACCCAGATATTGTGAAAGCCTCTGTGTTTATGTTTTCCGGATACTATCAACGGAATTTATGTTTTTGCATGTTATTTATCAGGGAACATTTAATTTTGTGCTGGGAAACACTAATTGGTTCCACATGGAGACACCAGCTCTACACATTCGTATTTTCTAGGGAGAAAGCTAGAGGAACTGCGGCAAACAAACATGATATTTCTGTTTGTATAGATGACATTTTATGCACTTTCCTAAAGAAAAGACTTTGCTTTTCTCCAAAACCATTTTTCCTGTGATATTCTCGATCCATTACATATGAATTCCACCCCCCCTTTGTCCGGATATGAGTGGATGAAACCAGAAATATCCGGTTGTGTTTTGTCTTACTATATCCCAGATATTGCTACAGCCTCAGTGTCTGTGTTTTCTGGATATTATCGATGGATTTTATTGTTTTGAATGTTTTTATCAGGGAACATTTAATTTTGTACCGTAGAAACACTAATTGGTTCCACATGGAGACACCAGTAACACATTCCTATGTTCTAGGGAGAAAGCTTGAGGAACTGCAAATCGATATGATATGTCTGTTTGTATAGATGACATTTTATGCACTTGCGATGGAAAAGACTTTTTGCCTTTCTCTAAAACCATTTTTACTGTGCTTTTGTTGGTCCATTGCATACGAATTCCAACCCACTTTGTCCGGATATGACTGGATGAAACCAGAAATATCCGGTTGTGTTTTGGCTAACTCAATCCCAGATCTTGTGAAAGCTTCTGTATTTGTGTTCTCCGGATATTATGAACGGATTTTATGGTTTTGCATGATTTTTTTCAGGGAACATTTAATTTTGTACCGTAGAAACACTAATTGGTTCCACACGGAGACACCAGCTCTACACATTTGCATTTTCTAAGGAGAAAGCTAGAGGAACTGCGGCAAACAAACATGATATTTCTGTTTGTATAGATGACATTTTATGCACTTTCCTAAGAAAAAGACTTTACTTTTCTCCAAAACCATTTTTACTGTGATTTTCTCGGTCCATTGCATACGAATTCCACCTCACTTTGTCTGGATATGAGTGGATGAAACCAGAAATATCCGTTTTCTTTTTTTTGGGCTTACTATATCCCAGATATTACTACAGACTCTGTGTTTGTGTTTTCTGGATATTATCGATGGATTATATTGTTTTGAATGTTTTTATCAGGGAACATTTAATTTTGTGCTGGGAAACACTAATTGGTTCCACATGGAGACACCAGTCTACACATTCGTATTTTCTAGGGAGAAAGCTAGAATAACTGCGGTGAACAAACATGATGTTTCTGTTTGTATAGATGACATTTTATGCACTGGCTTAAGGAAAAGACTTTGTTTTACTCCAAAACCATTTTTACTGCGATTTTCCCGGTTCATTGCATACGAATTCCACCAAACTTAGTCCGGATATGACTGGATGAAACCAGAAATATCCGGTTGTGTTTTGGCTAACTCAATCCCAGATATTGCGACGGACTCTGTGTTTGTGTTTTCTGGACATTATCAACGGACTTTATTGTTTTGAATGTTTTTATCAGGGAACATTTAATTTTGTACCTTAGAAACACTAATAGGTTCAACATGGAGACACCAGTATACACATGCGTATGTTCTAGGGAGAAAGTTAGAGGAACTGCGGCAAACAAACATGATATTTCTGTTTGTATACATGACATTTTATGCACTTGCATAATGAAAAAAACTTTGCTTTTCTCCAAAACCATTTTTACTGTGATTTTCTCGGTCCATTGCATACGAATTCCACCTCGCTTTGTCCGGATATGACTGGATGAAACCAGAAATATCCGGTTGTGTTTTGGCTTACTACAACCCAGATATTGTGAAAGCCTCTGTGTTTATGTTTTCCGGATACTATCAACGGAATTTATGTTTTTGCATGTTATTTATCAGGGAACATTTAATTTTGTGCTGGGAAACACTAATTGGTTCCACATGGAGACACCAGCTCTACACATTCGTATTTTCTAGGGAGAAAGCTAGAGGAACTGCGGCAAACAAACATGATATTTCTGTTTGTATAGATGACATTTTATGCACTTTCCTAAAGAAAAGACTTTGCTTTTCTCCAAAACCATTTTTCCTGTGATATTCTCCATCCATTACATATGAATTCCACCCCCCCTTTGTCCGGATATGAGTGGATGAAACCAGAAATATCCGGTTGTGTTTTGTTTTACTATATCCCAGATATTGCTACAGCCTCAGTGTCTGTGTTTTCTGGATATTATCGATGGATTTTATTGTTTTGAATGTTTTTATCAGGGAACATTTAATTTTGTACCGTAGAAACACTAATTGGTTCCACATGGAGACACCAGTAACACATTCCTATGTTCTAGGGAGAAAGCTTGAGGAACTGCAAATCGATATGATATGTCTGTTTGTATAGATGACATTTTATGCACTTGCGATGGAAAAGACTTTTTGCCTTTCTCTAAAACCATTTTTACTGTGCTTTTGTTGGTCCATTGCATACGAATTCCAACCCACTTTGTCCGGATATGACTGGATGAAACCAGAAATATCCGGTTGTGTTTTGGCTTACTACAACCCAGATATTGTGAAAGCTTCTGTATTTGTGTTCTCCGGATATTATGAACGGATTTTATGGTTTTGCATGTTTTTTATCAGGGAACATTTAATTTTGTACCGTAGAAACACTAATTGGTTCCACACGGAGACACCAGCTCTACACATTTGTATTTTCTAGGGAGAAAGCTAGAGGAACTGCGGCAAACAAACATGATATTTCTGTTTGTATAGATGACATTTTATGCACTTTCCTAACAAAAAGACTTTACTTTTCTCCAAAACCATTTTTACTGTGATTTTCTCGGTCCATTGCATACAATTCCACCTCACTTTGTCCGGATATGACTGGATGAAACCAGAAATATCCGTTTTCTTTTTTTTGGGCTTACTATATCCCAGATATTACTACAGACTCTGTGTTTGTGTTTTCTGGATATTATCGATGGATTATATTGTTTTGAATGTTTTTATCAGGGAACATTTAATTTTGTGCTGGGAAACACTAATTGGTTCCACATGGAGACACCAGTCTACACATTCATATTTTCTAGGGAGAAAGCTAGAATAACTGCGGTAAACAAACATGATATTTCTGTTTGTATAGATGACATTTTATGCACTGGCTTAAGGAAAAGACTTTGTTTTACTCCAAAACCATTTTTACTGCGATTTTCCCGGTTCATTGCATACGAATTCCACCAACCTTAGTCCGGATATGACTGGATGAAACCAGAAATATCCGGTTGTGTTTTGGCTAACTCAATCCCAGATATTGCGACGGACTCTGTGTTTGTGTTTTCTGGACATTATCAACGGACTTTATTGTTTTGAATGTTTTTATCAGGGAACATTTAATTTTGTACCTTAGAAACACTAATAGGTTCAACATGGAGACACCAGTCTACACATTCGTATGTTCTAGGGAGAAAGTTAGAGGAACTGCGGCAAACAAACATGATATTTCTGTTTGTATACATGACATTTTATGCACTTGCATAACGAAAAAAACTTTGCTTTTCTCCAAAACCATGTTTACTGTGATTTTCTCGGTCCATTGCATACGAATTCCACCTCGCTTTGTCCGGATATGACTGGATGAAACCAGAAATATCAGGTTGTGTTTTGGCTTACTACAACCCAGATATTGCTACAGCCTCAGTGTCTGTGTTTTCTGGATATTATCGATGGCTTTTATTGTTTTGAATGTTTTTATCAGGGAACATTTAATTTTGTACCGTAGAAACACTAATTGGTTCCACATGGAGACACCAGTAACACATTCCTATGTTCTAGGGAGAAAGCTTGAGGAACTGCAAATCGATATGATATGTCTGTTTGTATAGATGACATTTTATGCACTTGCGATGGAAAAGACTTTTTGCCTTTCTCTAAAACCATTTTTACAGTGATTTTGTTGGTCCATTGCATACGAATTCCAACCCACTTTGTCCGGATATGACTGGATGAAACCAGAAATATCCGGTTGTGTTTTGGCTAACTCAATCCCAGATATTGTGAAAGCTTCTGTATTTGTGTTCTCCGGATATTATGAACGGATTTTATGGTTTTGCATGTTTTTTTTCAGGGAACATTTAATTTTGTACCGTAGAAACACTAATTGGTTCCACACGGAGACACCAGCTCTACACATTTGTATTTTCTAGGGAGAATGCTAGAGGAACTGCGGCAAACAAACATGATATTTCTGTTTGTATAGATGACATTTTATGCACTTTCCTAAGAAAAAGACTTTACTTTTCTCCAAAACCATTTTTACTGTGATTTTCTCGGTCCATTGCATACGAATTCCACCTCACTTTGTCCGGATATGACTGGATGAAACCAGAAATATCCGTTTTCTTTTTTTTTGGCTTACTATATCCCAGATATTACTACAGACTCTGTGTTTGTGTTTTCTGGATATTATCGATGGATTATATTGTTTTGAATGTTTTTATCAGGGAACACTTAATTTTGTGCTGGGAAACACTAATTGGTTCCACATGGAGACACCAGTCTACACATTCGTATTTTCTAGGGAGAAAGCTAGAATAACTGCGGTAAACAAACATGATGTTTCTGTTTGTATAGATGACATTTTATGCACTGGCTTAAGGAAAAGACTTTGTTTTACTCCAAAACCATTTTTACTGCGATTTTCCCGGTTCATTGCATACGAATTCCACCAAACTTAGTCCGGATATGACTGGATGAAACCAGAAATATCCGGTTGTGTTTTGGCTAACTCAATCCCAGATATTGCGACGGACTCTGTGTTTGTGTTTTCTGGACATTATCAACGGACTTTATTGTTTTGAATGTTTTTATCAGGGAACATTTAATTTTGTACCTTAGAAACACTAATAGGTTCAACATGGAGACACCAGTCTACACATTCGTATGTTCTAGGGAGAAAGTTAGAGGAACTGCGGCAAACAAACATGATATTTCTGTTTGTATACATGACATTTTATGCACTTGCATAACGAAAAAAACTTTGCTTTTCTCCAAAACCATCTTTACTGTGATTTTCTCGGTCCATTGCATACGAATTCCACCTCGCTTTGTCCGGATATGACTGGATGAAACCAGAAATATCCGGTTGTGTTTTGGCTTACTACAACCCAGATATTGTGAAAGCCTCTGTGTTTATGTTTTCCGGATACTATCAACCGAATTTATGTTTTTGCATGTTATTTATCAGGGAACATTTAATTTTGTGCTGGGAAACACTAATTGGTTCCACATGGAGACACCAGCTCTACACATTCGTATTTTCTAGGGAGAAAGCTAGAGGAACTGCGGCAAACAAACATGATATTTCTGTTTGTATAGATGACATTTTATGCACTTTCCTAAAGAAAAGACTTTGCTTTTCTCCAAAACCATTTTTCCTGTGATATTCTCCATCCATTACATATGAATTCCACCCCCCCTTTGTCCGGATATGAGTGGATGAAACCAGAAATATCCGGTTGTGTTTTGTCTTACTATATCCCAGATATTGCTACAGCCTCAGTGTCTGTGTTTTCTGGATATTATCGATGGATTTTATTGTTTTGAATGTTTTTATCAGGGAACATTTAATTTTGTACCGTAGAAACACTAACTGGTTCCACATGGAGACACCAGTAACACATTCCTATGTTCTAGGGAGAAAGCTTGAGGAACTGCAAATCGATATGATATGTCTGTTTGTATAGATGACATTTTATGCACTTGCGATGGAAAAGACTTTTTGCCTTTCTCTAAAACCATTTTTACTGTGCTTTTGTTGGTCCATTGCATACGAATTCCAACCCACTTTGTCCGGATATGACTGGATGAAACCAGAAATATCCGGTTGTGTTTTGGCTAACTCAATCCCAGATATTGTGAAAGCTTCTGTATTTGTGTTCTCCGGATATTATGAACGGATTTTATGGTTTTGCATGATTTTTTTCAGGGAACATTTAATTTTGTACCGTAGAAACACTAATTGGTTCCACACGGAGACACCAGCTCTACACATTCGTATTTCTAGGGAGAAAGCTAGAGGAACTGCGGCAAACAAACATGATATTTCTGTTTGTATACATGACATTATATGCACTTTCCTAAGAAAAAGACTTTACTTTTCTCCAAAACCATTTTTACTGTGATTTTCTCGGTCCATTGCATACGAATTCCACCTCACTTTGTCCGGATATGACTGGATGAAACCAGAAATATCCGTTTTCTTTTTTTTTTTTTTTTTGGCTTACTATATCCCAGATATTACTACAGACTCTGTGTTTGTGTTTTCTGGATATTATCGATGGATTATATTGTTTTGAATGTTTTTATCAGGGAACATTTAATTTTGTGCTGGGAAACACTAATGGGTTCCACATGGAGACACCAGTCTACACATTCGTATTTTCTAGGGAGAAAGCTAGAATAACTGCGGTAAACAAACATGATATTTCTGTTTGTATAGATGACATTTTATGCACTTTCCTAACAAAAAGACTTTACTTTTCTCCAAAACCATTTTTACTGTGATTTTCTCGGTCCATTGCATACGAATTCCACCTCACTTTGTCCGGATATGACTGGATGAAACCAGAAATATCCGTTTTCTTTTTTTTTGGCTTACTATATCCCAGATATTACTACAGACTCTGTGTTTGTGTTTTCTGGATATTATCGATGGATTATATTGTTTTGAATGTTTTTATCAGGGAACATTAAATTTTGTGCTGGGAAACACTAATTGGTTCCACATGGAGACACCAAGTCTACACATTCGTATTTTCTAGTGAGAAAGCTAGAATAACTGCGGTAAACAAACATGATGTTTCTGTTTGTATAGATGACATTTTATGCACTGGCTTAAGGAAAAGACTTTGTTTTACTCCAAAACCATTTTTACTGCGATTTTCTCGGTCCATTGCATACGAATTCCACCTCACTTTTTCCGGATATGAGTGGATGAAACCAGAAATATCCGGTTGTGTTTTGGCTAACTCAATCCCAGATATTGCGACGGACTCTGTGTTTGTGTTTTCTGGACATTATCAACGGACTTTATTGTTTTGAATGTTTTTATCAGGGAACATTTAATTTTGTACCGTAGAAACACTAATTGGTTCCACATGGAGACACCAGTAACACATTCCTATGTTCTAGGGAGAAAGCTTGAGGAACTGCAAATCGATATGATATGTCTGTTTGTATAGATGACATTTTATGCACTTGCGATGGAAAAGACTTTTTGCCTTTCTCTAAAACCATTTTTACTGTGCTTTTGTTGGTCCATTGCATACGAATTCCAACCCACTTTGTCCGGATATGACTGGATGAAACCAGAAATATCCGGTTGTGTTTTGGCTAACTCAATCCCAGATCTTGTGAAAGCTTCTGTATTTGTGTTCTCCGGATATTATGAACGGATTTTATGGTTTTGCATGATTTTTTTCAGGGAACATTTAATTTTGTACCGTAGAAACACTAATTGGTTCCACACGGAGACACCAGCTCTACACATTTGCATTTTCTAAGGAGAAAGCTAGAGGAACTGCGGCAAACAAACATGATATTTCTGTTTGTATAGATGACATTTTATGCACTTTCCTAAGAAAAAGACTTTACTTTTCTCCAAAACCATTTTTACTGTGATTTTCTCGGTCCATTGCATACGAATTCCACCTCACTTTGTCTGGATATGAGTGGATGAAACCAGAAATATCCGTTTTCTTTTTTTTGGGCTTACTATATCCCAGATATTACTACAGACTCTGTGTTTGTGTTTTCTGGATATTATCGATGGATTATATTGTTTTGAATGTTTTTATCAGGGAACATTTAATTTTGTGCTGGGAAACACTAATTGGTTCCACATGGAGACACCAGTCTACACATTCGTATTTTCTAGGGAGAAAGCTAGAATAACTGCGGTGAACAAACATGATGTTTCTGTTTGTATAGATGACATTTTATGCACTGGCTTAAGGAAAAGACTTTGTTTTACTCCAAAACCATTTTTACTGCGATTTTCCCGGTTCATTGCATACGAATTCCACCAAACTTAGTCCGGATATGACTGGATGAAACCAGAAATATCCGGTTGTGTTTTGGCTAACTCAATCCCAGATATTGCGACGGACTCTGTGTTTGTGTTTTCTGGACATTATCAACGGACTTTATTGTTTTGAATGTTTTTATCAGGGAACATTTAATTTTGTACCTTAGAAACACTAATAGGTTCAACATGGAGACACCAGTATACACATGCGTATGTTCTAGGGAGAAAGTTAGAGGAACTGCGGCAAACAAACATGATATTTCTGTTTGTATACATGACATTTTATGCACTTGCATAATGAAAAAAACTTTGCTTTTCTCCAAAACCATTTTTACTGTGATTTTCTCGGTCCATTGCATACGAATTCCACCTCGCTTTGTCCGGATATGACTGGATGAAACCAGAAATATCCGGTTGTGTTTTGGCTTACTACAACCCAGATATTGTGAAAGCCTCTGTGTTTATGTTTTCCGGATACTATCAACGGAATTTATGTTTTTGCATGTTATTTATCAGGGAACATTTAATTTTGTGCTGGGAAACACTAATTGGTTCCACATGGAGACACCAGCTCTACACATTCGTATTTTCTAGGGAGAAAGCTAGAGGAACTGCGGCAAACAAACATGATATTTCTGTTTGTATAGATGACATTTTATGCACTTTCCTAAAGAAAAGACTTTGCTTTTCTCCAAAACCATTTTTCCTGTGATATTCTCCATCCATTACATATGAATTCCACCCCCCCTTTGTCCGGATATGAGTGGATGAAACCAGAAATATCCGGTTGTGTTTTGTTTTACTATATCCCAGATATTGCTACAGCCTCAGTGTCTGTGTTTTCTGGATATTATCGATGGATTTTATTGTTTTGAATGTTTTTATCAGGGAACATTTAATTTTGTACCGTAGAAACACTAATTGGTTCCACATGGAGACACCAGTAACACATTCCTATGTTCTAGGGAGAAAGCTTGAGGAACTGCAAATCGATATGATATGTCTGTTTGTATAGATGACATTTTATGCACTTGCGATGGAAAAGACTTTTTGCCTTTCTCTAAAACCATTTTTACTGTGCTTTTGTTGGTCCATTGCATACGAATTCCAACCCACTTTGTCCGGATATGACTGGATGAAACCAGAAATATCCGGTTGTGTTTTGGCTTACTACAACCCAGATATTGTGAAAGCTTCTGTATTTGTGTTCTCCGGATATTATGAACGGATTTTATGGTTTTGCATGTTTTTTATCAGGGAACATTTAATTTTGTACCGTAGAAACACTAATTGGTTCCACACGGAGACACCAGCTCTACACATTTGTATTTTCTAGGGAGAAAGCTAGAGGAACTGCGGCAAACAAACATGATATTTCTGTTTGTATAGATGACATTTTATGCACTTTCCTAACAAAAAGACTTTACTTTTCTCCAAAACCATTTTTACTGTGATTTTCTCGGTCCATTGCATACAATTCCACCTCACTTTGTCCGGATATGACTGGATGAAACCAGAAATATCCGTTTTCTTTTTTTTGGGCTTACTATATCCCAGATATTACTACAGACTCTGTGTTTGTGTTTTCTGGATATTATCGATGGATTATATTGTTTTGAATGTTTTTATCAGGGAACATTTAATTTTGTGCTGGGAAACACTAATTGGTTCCACATGGAGACACCAGTCTACACATTCATATTTTCTAGGGAGAAAGCTAGAATAACTGCGGTAAACAAACATGATATTTCTGTTTGTATAGATGACATTTTATGCACTGGCTTAAGGAAAAGACTTTGTTTTACTCCAAAACCATTTTTACTGCGATTTTCCCGGTTCATTGCATACGAATTCCACCAACCTTAGTCCGGATATGACTGGATGAAACCAGAAATATCCGGTTGTGTTTTGGCTAACTCAATCCCAGATATTGCGACGGACTCTGTGTTTGTGTTTTCTGGACATTATCAACGGACTTTATTGTTTTGAATGTTTTTATCAGGGAACATTTAATTTTGTACCTTAGAAACACTAATAGGTTCAACATGGAGACACCAGTCTACACATTCGTATGTTCTAGGGAGAAAGTTAGAGGAACTGCGGCAAACAAACATGATATTTCTGTTTGTATACATGACATTTTATGCACTTGCATAACGAAAAAAACTTTGCTTTTCTCCAAAACCATGTTTACTGTGATTTTCTCGGTCCATTGCATACGAATTCCACCTCGCTTTGTCCGGATATGACTGGATGAAACCAGAAATATCAGGTTGTGTTTTGGCTTACTACAACCCAGATATTGCTACAGCCTCAGTGTCTGTGTTTTCTGGATATTATCGATGGCTTTTATTGTTTTGAATGTTTTTATCAGGGAACATTTAATTTTGTACCGTAGAAACACTAATTGGTTCCACATGGAGACACCAGTAACACATTCCTATGTTCTAGGGAGAAAGCTTGAGGAACTGCAAATCGATATGATATGTCTGTTTGTATAGATGACATTTTATGCACTTGCGATGGAAAAGACTTTTTGCCTTTCTCTAAAACCATTTTTACAGTGATTTTGTTGGTCCATTGCATACGAATTCCAACCCACTTTGTCCGGATATGACTGGATGAAACCAGAAATATCCGGTTGTGTTTTGGCTAACTCAATCCCAGATATTGTGAAAGCTTCTGTATTTGTGTTCTCCGGATATTATGAACGGATTTTATGGTTTTGCATGTTTTTTTTCAGGGAACATTTAATTTTGTACCGTAGAAACACTAATTGGTTCCACACGGAGACACCAGCTCTACACATTTGTATTTTCTAGGGAGAATGCTAGAGGAACTGCGGCAAACAAACATGATATTTCTGTTTGTATAGATGACATTTTATGCACTTTCCTAAGAAAAAGACTTTACTTTTCTCCAAAACCATTTTTACTGTGATTTTCTCGGTCCATTGCATACGAATTCCACCTCACTTTGTCCGGATATGACTGGATGAAACCAGAAATATCCGTTTTCTTTTTTTTTGGCTTACTATATCCCAGATATTACTACAGACTCTGTGTTTGTGTTTTCTGGATATTATCGATGGATTATATTGTTTTGAATGTTTTTATCAGGGAACACTTAATTTTGTGCTGGGAAACACTAATTGGTTCCACATGGAGACACCAGTCTACACATTCGTATTTTCTAGGGAGAAAGCTAGAATAACTGCGGTAAACAAACATGATGTTTCTGTTTGTATAGATGACATTTTATGCACTGGCTTAAGGAAAAGACTTTGTTTTACTCCAAAACCATTTTTACTGCGATTTTCCCGGTTCATTGCATACGAATTCCACCAAACTTAGTCCGGATATGACTGGATGAAACCAGAAATATCCGGTTGTGTTTTGGCTAACTCAATCCCAGATATTGCGACGGACTCTGTGTTTGTGTTTTCTGGACATTATCAACGGACTTTATTGTTTTGAATGTTTTTATCAGGGAACATTTAATTTTGTACCTTAGAAACACTAATAGGTTCAACATGGAGACACCAGTCTACACATTCGTATGTTCTAGGGAGAAAGTTAGAGGAACTGCGGCAAACAAACATGATATTTCTGTTTGTATACATGACATTTTATGCACTTGCATAACGAAAAAAACTTTGCTTTTCTCCAAAACCATCTTTACTGTGATTTTCTCGGTCCATTGCATACGAATTCCACCTCGCTTTGTCCGGATATGACTGGATGAAACCAGAAATATCCGGTTGTGTTTTGGCTTACTACAACCCAGATATTGTGAAAGCCTCTGTGTTTATGTTTTCCGGATACTATCAACCGAATTTATGTTTTTGCATGTTATTTATCAGGGAACATTTAATTTTGTGCTGGGAAACACTAATTGGTTCCACATGGAGACACCAGCTCTACACATTCGTATTTTCTAGGGAGAAAGCTAGAGGAACTGCGGCAAACAAACATGATATTTCTGTTTGTATAGATGACATTTTATGCACTTTCCTAAAGAAAAGACTTTGCTTTTCTCCAAAACCATTTTTCCTGTGATATTCTCCATCCATTACATATGAATTCCACCCCCCCTTTGTCCGGATATGAGTGGATGAAACCAGAAATATCCGGTTGTGTTTTGTCTTACTATATCCCAGATATTGCTACAGCCTCAGTGTCTGTGTTTTCTGGATATTATCGATGGATTTTATTGTTTTGAATGTTTTTATCAGGGAACATTTAATTTTGTACCGTAGAAACACTAACTGGTTCCACATGGAGACACCAGTAACACATTCCTATGTTCTAGGGAGAAAGCTTGAGGAACTGCAAATCGATATGATATGTCTGTTTGTATAGATGACATTTTATGCACTTGCGATGGAAAAGACTTTTTGCCTTTCTCTAAAACCATTTTTACTGTGCTTTTGTTGGTCCATTGCATACGAATTCCAACCCACTTTGTCCGGATATGACTGGATGAAACCAGAAATATCCGGTTGTGTTTTGGCTAACTCAATCCCAGATATTGTGAAAGCTTCTGTATTTGTGTTCTCCGGATATTATGAACGGATTTTATGGTTTTGCATGATTTTTTTCAGGGAACATTTAATTTTGTACCGTAGAAACACTAATTGGTTCCACACGGAGACACCAGCTCTACACATTCGTATTTCTAGGGAGAAAGCTAGAGGAACTGCGGCAAACAAACATGATATTTCTGTTTGTATACATGACATTATATGCACTTTCCTAAGAAAAAGACTTTACTTTTCTCCAAAACCATTTTTACTGTGATTTTCTCGGTCCATTGCATACGAATTCCACCTCACTTTGTCCGGATATGACTGGATGAAACCAGAAATATCCGTTTTCTTTTTTTTTTTTTTTTTGGCTTACTATATCCCAGATATTACTACAGACTCTGTGTTTGTGTTTTCTGGATATTATCGATGGATTATATTGTTTTGAATGTTTTTATCAGGGAACATTTAATTTTGTGCTGGGAAACACTAATGGGTTCCACATGGAGACACCAGTCTACACATTCGTATTTTCTAGGGAGAAAGCTAGAATAACTGCGGTAAACAAACATGATATTTCTGTTTGTATAGATGACATTTTATGCACTTTCCTAACAAAAAGACTTTACTTTTCTCCAAAACCATTTTTACTGTGATTTTCTCGGTCCATTGCATACGAATTCCACCTCACTTTGTCCGGATATGACTGGATGAAACCAGAAATATCCGTTTTCTTTTTTTTTGGCTTACTATATCCCAGATATTACTACAGACTCTGTGTTTGTGTTTTCTGGATATTATCGATGGATTATATTGTTTTGAATGTTTTTATCAGGGAACATTAAATTTTGTGCTGGGAAACACTAATTGGTTCCACATGGAGACACCAAGTCTACACATTCGTATTTTCTAGTGAGAAAGCTAGAATAACTGCGGTAAACAAACATGATGTTTCTGTTTGTATAGATGACATTTTATGCACTGGCTTAAGGAAAAGACTTTGTTTTACTCCAAAACCATTTTTACTGCGATTTTCTCGGTCCATTGCATACGAATTCCACCTCACTTTTTCCGGATATGAGTGGATGAAACCAGAAATATCCGGTTGTGTTTTGGCTAACTCAATCCCAGATATTGCGACGGACTCTGTGTTTGTGTTTTCTGGACATTATCAACGGACTTTATTGTTTTGAATGTTTTTATCAGGGAACATTTAATTTTGTACCTTAGAAACACTAATAGGTTCAACATGGAGACACCAGTCTACACATTCGTATGTTCTAGGGAGAAAGTTAGAGGAACTGCGGCAAACAAACATGATATTTCTGTTTGTATACATGACATTTTATGCACTTGCATAACGAAAAAAACTTTGCTTTTCTCCAAAACCATTTTTACTGTGATTTTCTCGGTCCATTGCATACGAATTCCACCTCGCTTTGTCCGGATATGACTGGATGAAACCAGAAATATCCGGTTGTGTTTTGGCTTACTACAACCCAGATATTGTGAAAGCCTCTGTGTTTATGTTTTCCGGATATTATCAACGGAATTTATGTTTTTGCATGTTATTTATCAGGGAACATTTAATTTTGTGCTGGGAAACACTAATTGGTTCCACATGGAGACACCAGCTCTACACATTCGTATTTTCTAGGGAGAAAGCTAGAGGAACTGCGGCAAACAAACATGATATTTCTGTTTGTATAGATGACATTTTATGCACTTTCCTAAAGAAAAGACTTTGCTTTTCTCCAAAACCATTTTTCCTGTGATATTCTCCATCCATTACATATGAATTCCACCCCCCCTTTGTCCGGATATGAGTGGATGAAACCAGAAATATCCGGTTGTGTTTTGTCTTACTATATCCCAGATATTGCTACAGCCTCAGTGTCTGTGTTTTCTGGATATTATCGATGGATTTTATTGTTTTGAATGTTTTTATCAGGGAACATTTAATTTTGTACCGTAGAAACACTAACTGGTTCCACATGGAGACACCAGTAACACATTCCTATGTTCTAGGGAGAAAGCTTGAGGAACTGCAAATCGATATGATATGTCTGTTTGTATAGATGACATTTTATGCACTTGCGATGGAAAAGACTTTTTGCCTTTCTCTAAAACCATTTTTACTGTGCTTTTGTTGGTCCATTGCATACAAATTCCAACCCACTTTGTCCGGATATGACTGGATGAAACCAGAAATATCCGGTTGTGTTTTGGCTAACTCAATCCCAGATATTGTGAAAGCTTCTGTATTTGTGTTCTCCGGATATTATGAACGGATTTTATGGTTTTGCATGATTTTTTTCAGGGAACATTTAATTTTGTACCGTAGAAACACTAATTGGTTCCACACGGAGACACCAGCTCTACACATTCGTATTTCTAGGGAGAAAGCTAGAGGAACTGCGGCAAACAAACATGATATTTCTGTTTGTATACATGACATTATATGCACTTTCCTAAGAAAAAGACTTTACTTTTCTCCAAAACCATTTTTACTGTGATTTTCTCGGTCCATTGCATACGAATTCCACCTCACTTTGTCCGGATATGACTGGATGAAACCAGAAATATCCGTTTTCTTTTTTTTTTTTTTTTTGGCTTACTATATCCCAGATATTACTACAGACTCTGTGTTTGTGTTTTCTGGATATTATCGATGGATTATATTGTTTTGAATGTTTTTATCAGGGAACATTTAATTTTGTGCTGGGAAACACTAATGGGTTCCACATGGAGACACCAGTCTACACATTCGTATTTTCTAGGGAGAAAGCTAGAATAACTGCGGTAAACAAACATGATATTTCTGTTTGTATAGATGACATTTTATGCACTTTCCTAACAAAAAGACTTTACTTTTCTCCAAAACCATTTTTACTGTGATTTTCTCGGTCCATTGCATACGAATTCCACCTCACTTTGTCCGGATATGACTGGATGAAACCAGAAATATCCGTTTTCTTTTTTTTTGGCTTACTATATCCCAGATATTACTACAGACTCTGTGTTTGTGTTTTCTGGATATTATCGATGGATTATATTGTTTTGAATGTTTTTATCAGGGAACATTTAATTTTGTGCTGGGAAACACTAATTGGTTCCACATGGAGACACCAAGTCTACACATTCGTATTTTCTAGTGAGAAAGCTAGAATAACTGCGGTAAACAAACATGATGTTTCTGTTTGTATAGATGACATTTTATGCACTGGCTTAAGGAAAAGACTTTGTTTTACTCCAAAACCATTTTTACTGCGATTTTCTCGGTCCATTGCATACGAATTCCACCTCACTTTTTCCGGATATGAGTGGATGAAACCAGAAATATCCGGTTGTGTTTTGGCTAACTCAATCCCAGATATTGCGACGGACTCTGTGTTTGTGTTTTCTGGACATTATCAACGGACTTTATTGTTTTGAATGTTTTTATCAGGGAACATTTAATTTTGTACCTTAGAAACACTAATAGGTTCAACATGGAGACACCAGTCTACACATTCGTATGTTCTAGGGAGAAAGTTAGAGGAACTGCGGCAAACAAACATGATATTTCTGTTTGTATACATGACATTTTATGCACTTGCATAACGAAAAAAACTTTGCTTTTCTCCAAAACCATTTTTACTGTGATTTTCTCGGTCCATTGCATACGAATTCCACCTCGCTTTGTCCGGATATGACTGGATGAAACCAGAAATATCCGGTTGTGTTTTGGCTTACTACAACCCAGATATTGTGAAAGCCTCTGTGTTTATGTTTTCCGGATATTATCAACGGAATTTATGTTTTTGCATGTTATTTATCAGGGAACATTTAATTTTGTGCTGGGAAACACTAATTGGTTCCACATGGAGACACCAGCTCTACACATTCGTATTTTCTAGGGAGAAAGCTAGAGGAACTGCGGCAAACAAACATGATATTTCTGTTTGTATAGATGACATTTTATGCACTTTCCTAAAGAAAAGACTTTGCTTTTCTCCAAAACCATTTTTCCTGTGATTTTCTCGATCCATTACATATGAATTCCACCCCACTTTGTCCGGATATGAGTGGATGAAACCAGAAATATCCGGTTGTGTTTTGTTTTACTATATCCCAGATATTGCTACAGCCTCAGTGTCTGTGTTTTCTGGATATTATCGATGGATTTTATTGTTTTGAATGTTTTTATCAGGGAACATTTAATTTTGTGCTGGGAAACACTAATTGGTTCCACATGGAGACACCAGTAACACATTCCTATGTTCTAGGGAGAAAGCTTGAGGAACTGCAAATCGATATGATATGTCTGTTTGTATAGATGACATTTTATGCACTTGCGATGGAAAAGACTTTTTGCCTTTCTCTAAAACCATTTTTACTGTGATTTTGTTGGTCCATTGCATACGAATTCCAACCCACTTTGTCCGGATATGACTGGATGAAACCAGAAATATCCGGTTGTGTTTTGGCTTACTACAACCCAGATATTGTGAAAGCTTCTGTATTTGTGTTCTCCGGATATTATGAACGGATTTTATGGTTTTGCATGTTTTTTATCAGGGAACATTTAATTTTGTACCGTAGAAACACTAATTGGTTCCACACGGAGACACCAGCTCTACACATTTGTATTTTCTAGGGAGAAAGCTAGAGGAACTGCGGCAAACAAACATGATATTTCTGTTTGTATAGATGACATTTTATGCACTTTCCTAACAAAAAGACTTTACTTTTCTCCAAAACCATTTTTACTGTGATTTTCTCGGTCCATTGCATACGAATTCCACCTCACTTTGTCCGGATATGACTGGATGAAACCAGAAATATCCGTTTTCTTTTTTTTGGGCTTACTATATCCCAGATATTACTACAGACTCTGTGTTTGTGTTTTCTGGATATTATCGATGGATTATATTGTTTTGAATGTTTTTATCAGGGAACATTTAATTTTGTGCTGGGAAACACTAATTGGTTCCACATGGAGACACCAGTCTACACATTCATATTTTCTAGGGAGAAAGCTAGAATAACTGCGGTAAACAAACATGATATTTCTGTTTGTATAGATGACATTTTATGCACTGGCTTAAGGAAAAGACTTTGTTTTACTCCAAAACCATTTTTACTGCGATTTTCCCGGTTCATTGCATACGAATTCCACCAACCTTAGTCCGGATATGACTGGATGAAACCAGAAATATCCGGTTGTGTTTTGGCTAACTCAATCCCAGATATTGCGACGGACTCTGTGTTTGTGTTTTCTGGACATTATCAACGGACTTTATTGTTTTGAATGTTTTTATCAGGGAACATTTAATTTTGTACCTTAGAAACACTAATAGGTTCAACATGGAGACACCAGTCTACACATTCGTATGTTCTAGGGAGAAAGTTAGAGGAACTGCGGCAAACAAACATGATATTTCTGTTTGTATACATGACATTTTATGCACTTGCATAACGAAAAAAACTTTGCTTTTCTCCAAAACCATCTTTACTGTGATTTTCTCGGTCCATTGCATACGAATTCCACCTCGCTTTGTCCGGATATGACTGGATGAAACCAGAAATATCCGGTTGTGTTTTGGCTTACTACAACCCAGATATTGTGAAAGCCTCTGTGTTTATGTTTTCCGGATATTATCAACGGAATTTATGTTTTTGCATGTTATTTATCAGGGAACATTTAATTTTGTGCTGGGAAACACTAATTGGTTCCACATGGAGACACCAGCTCTACACATTCGTATTTTCTAGGGAGAAAGCTAGAGGAACTGCGGCAAACAAACATGATATTTCTGTTTGTATAGATGACATTTTATGCACTTTCCTAAAGAAAAGACTTTGCTTTTCTCCAAAACCATTTTTCCTGTGATTTTCTCGATCCATTACATATGAATTCCACCCCACTTTGTCCGGATATGAGTGGATGAAACCAGAAATATCCGGTTGTGTTTTGTTTTACTATATCCCAGATATTGCTACAGCCTCAGTGTCTGTGTTTTCTGGATATTATCGATGGATTTTATTGTTTTGAATGTTTTTATCAGGGAACATTTAATTTTGTGCTGGGAAACACTAATTGGTTCCACATGGAGACACCAGTAACACATTCCTATGTTCTAGGGAGAAAGCTTGAGGAACTGCAAATCGATATGATATGTCTGTTTGTATAGATGACATTTTATGCACTTGCGATGGAAAAGACTTTTTGCCTTTCTCTAAAACCATTTTTACTGTGCTTTTGTTGGTCCATTGCATACGAATTCCAACCCACTTTGTCCGGATATGACTGGATGAAACCAGAAATATCCGGTTGTGTTTTGGCTAACTCAATCCCAGATATTGTGAAAGCTTCTGTATTTGTGTTCTCCGGATATTATGAACGGATTTTATGGTTTTGCATGTTTTTTATCAGGGAACATTTAATTTTGTACCGTAGAAACACTAATTGGTTCCACACGGAGACACCAGCTCTACACATTTGTATTTTCTAGGGAGAAAGCTAGAGGAACTGCGGCAAACAAACATGATATTTCTGTTTGTATAGATGACATTTTATGCACTTTCCTAACAAAAAGACTTTACTTTTCTCCAAAACCATTTTACTGTGATTTTCTCGGTCCATTGCATACGAATTCCACCTCACTTTGTCCGGATATGACTGGATGAAACCAGAAATATCCGTTTTCTTTTTTTTGGGCTTACTATATCCCAGATATTACTACAGACTCTGTGTTTGTGTTTTCTGGATATTATCGATGGATTATATTGTTTTGAATGTTTTTATCAGGGAACATTTAATTTTGTGCTGGGAAACACTAATTGGTTCCACATGGAGACACCAGTCTACACATTCATATTTTCTAGGGAGAAAGCTAGAATAACTGCGGTAAACAAACATGATATTTCTGTTTGTATAGATGACATTTTATGCACTGGCTTAAGGAAAAGACTTTGTTTTACTCCAAAACCATTTTTACTGCGATTTTCCCGGTTCATTGCATACGAATTCCACCAACCTTAGTCCGGATATGAGTGGATGAAACCAGAAATATCCGGTTGTGTTTTGGCTAACTCAATCCCAGATATTGCGACGGACTCTGTGTTTGTGTTTTCTGGACATTATCAACGGACTTTATTGTTTTGAATGTTTTTATCAGGGAACATTTAATTTTGTACCTTAGAAACACTAATAGGTTCAACATGGAGACACCAGTCTACACATTCGTATGTTCTAGGGAGAAAGTTAGAGGAACTGCGGCAAACAAACATGATATTTCTGTTTGTATACATGACATTTTATGCACTTGCATAACGAAAAAAACTTTGCTTTTCTCCAAAACCATTTTTACTGTGATTTTCTCGGTCCATTGCATACGAATTCCACCTCGCTTTGTCCGGATATGACTGGATGAAACCAGAAATATCCGGTTGTGTTTTGGCTTACTACAACCCAGATATTGCTACAGCCTCAGTGTCTGTGTTTTCTGGATATTATCGATGGCTTTTATTGTTTTGAATGTTTTTATCAGGGAACATTTAATTTTGTACCGTAGAAACACTAATTGGTTCCACATGGAGACACCAGTAACACATTCCTATGTTCTAGGGAGAAAGCTTGAGGAACTGCAAATCGATATGATATGTCTGTTTGTATAGATGACATTTTATGCACTTGCGATGGAAAAGACTTTTTGCCTTTCTCTAAAACCATTTTTACTGTGATTTTGTTGGTCCATTGCATACGAATTCCAACCCACTTTGTCCGGATATGACTGGATGAAACCAGAAATATCCGGTTGTGTTTTGGCTAACTCAATCCCAGATATTGTGAAAGCTTCTGTATTTGTGTTCTCCGGATATTATGAACGGATTTTATGGTTTTGCATGTTTTTTTTCAGGGAACATTTAATTTTGTACCGTAGAAACACTAATTGGTTCCACACGGAGACACCAGCTCTACACATTTGTATTTTCTAGGGAGAATGCTAGAGGAACTGCGGCAAACAAACATGATATTTCTGTTTGTATAGATGACATTTTATGCACTTTCCTAAGAAAAAGACTTTACTTTTCTCCAAAACCATTTTTACTGTGATTTTCTCGGTCCATTGCATACGAATTCCAGCTCACTTTGTCCGGATATGACTGGATGAAACCAGAAATATCCGGTTTTTTTTTTTTGGCTTACTATATCCCAGATATTACTACAGACTCTGTGTTTGTGTTTTCTGGATATTATCGATGGATTATATTGTTTTGAATGTTTTTATCAGGGAACACTTAATTTTGTGCTGGGAAACACTAATTGTTTGCACATGGAGACACCAGTCTACACATTCGTATTTTCTAGGGAGAAAGCTAGAATAACTGCGGTAAACAAACATGATGTTTCTGTTTGTATAGATGACATTTTATGCACTGGCTTAAGGAAAAGACTTTGTTTTACTCCAAAACCATTTTTACTGCGATTTTCCCGGTTCATTGCATACGAATTCCACCAAACTTAGTCCGGATATGACTGGATGAAACCAGAAATATCCGGTTGTGTTTTGGCTAACTCAATCCAGATATTGCGACGGACTCTGTGTTTGTGTTTTCTGGACATTATCAACGGACTTTATTGTTTTGAATGTTTTTATCAGGGAACATTTAATTTTGTACCTTAGAAACACTAATAGGTTCAACATGGAGACACCAGTCTACACATTCGTATGTTCTAGGGAGAAAGTTAGAGGAACTGCGGCAAACAAACATGATATTTCTGTTTGTATACATGACATTTTATGCACTTGCATAACGAAAAAAACTTTGCTTTTCTCCAAAACCATCTTTACTGTGATTTTCTCGGTCCATTGCATACGAATTCCACCTCGCTTTGTCCGGATATGACTGGATGAAACCAGAAATATCCGGTTGTGTTTTGGCTTACTACAACCCAGATATTGTGAAAGCCTCTGTGTTTATGTTTTCCGGATACTATCAACGGAATTTATGTTTTTGCATGTTATTTATCAGGGAACATTTAATTTTGTGCTGGGAAACACTAATTGGTTCCACATGGAGACACCAGCTCTACACATTCGTATTTTCTAGGGAGAAAGCTAGAGGAACTGCGGCAAACAAACATGATATTTCTGTTTGTATAGATGACATTTTATGCACTTTCCTAAAGAAAAGACTTTGCTTTTCTCCAAAACCATTTTTCCTGTGATATTCTCCATCCATTACATATGAATTCCACCCCACTTTGTCCGGATATGAGTGGATGAAACCAGAAATATCCGGTTGTGTTTTGTCTTACTATATCCCAGATATTGCTACAGCCTCAGTGTCTGTGTTTTCTGGATATTATCGATGGATTTTATTGTTTTGAATGTTTTTATCAGGGAACATTTAATTTTGTACCGTAGAAACACTAATTGGTTCCACATGGAGACACCAGGAACACATTCCTATGTTCTAGGGAGAAAGCTTGAGGAACTGCAAATCGATATGATATGTCTGTTTGTATAGATGACATTTTATGCACTTGCGATGGAAAAGACTTTTTGCCTTTCTCTAAAACCATTTTTACTGTGATTTTGTTGGTCCATTGCATACGAATTCCAACCGACTTTGTCCGGATATGACTGGATGAAACCAGAAATATCCGGTTGTGTTTTGGCTAACTCAATCCCAGATATTGTGAAAGCTTCTGTATTTGTGTTCTCCGGATATTATGAACGGATTTTATGGTTTTGCATGTTTTTTATCAGGGAACATTTAATTTTTACCGTAGAAACACTAATTGGTTCCACACGGAGACACCAGCTCTACACATTTGTATTTTCTAGGGAGAAATCTAGAAGAACTGCGGCAAACAAACATGATATTTCTGTTTGTATAGATGACATTTTATGCACTTTCCTAAAGAAAAGACTTTGCTTTTCTCCAAAACCATTTTTCCTGTGATATTCTCCATCCATTACATATGAATTCCACCCCACTTTGTCCGGATATGAGTGGATGAAACCAGAAATATCCGGTTGTGTTTTGTTTTACTATATCCCAGTATTGCTACAGCCTCAGTGTCTGTGTTTTCTGGATATTATCGATGGATTTTATTGTTTTGAATGTTTTTATCAGGGAACATTTAATTTTGTACCGTAGAAATACAATTTGGTTCCACATGGAGACACCAGGAACACATTCCTCTGTTCTAGGGAGAAAGCTTGAGGAACTGCAAATCGATATGATATGTCTGTTTGTATAGATGACATTTTATGCACTTGCGATGGAAAAGACTTTTTGCCTTTCTCTAAAACCATTTTTACTGTGATTTTGTTGGTCCATTGCATACGAATTCCAACCCACTTTGTCCGGATATGACTGGATGAAACCAGAAATATCCGGTTGTGTTTTGGCTAACTCAATCCCAGATATTGTGAAAGCTTCTGTATTTGTGTTCTCTGGATATTATGAACGGATTTTATGGTTTTGCATGTTTTTTATCAGGGAACATTTAATTTTGTACCGTAGAAACACTAATTGGTTCCACACGGAGACACCAGCTCTACACATTTGTATTTTCTAGGGAGAAAGCTAGAGGAACTGCGGCAAACAAACATGATATTTCTGTTTGTATAGATGACATTTTATGCACTTTCCTAAGAAAAAGACTTTACTTTTCTCCAAAACCATTTTTACTGTGATTTTCTCGGTCCATTGCATACGAATTCCACCTCACTTTGTCCGGATATGACTGGATGAAACGAGAAATATCCGTTTTCTTTTTTTTTGGCTTACTATATCCCAGATATTACTACAGACTCTGTGTTTGTGTTTTCTGGATATTATCGATGGATTATATTGTTTTGAATGTTTTTATCAGGGAACATTTAATTTTGTGCTGGGAAACACTAATTGGTTCCACATGGAGACACCAGTCTACACATTCGTATTTTCTAGGGAGAAAGCTAGAATAACTGCGGTAAACAAACATGATGTTTCTGTTTGTATAGATGACATTTTATGCACTGGCTTAAGGAAAAGACTTTGTTTTACTCCAAAACCATTTTTACTGAGATTTTCCCGGTTCATTGCATGCGAATTCCACCAAACTTAGTCCGGATATGACTGGATGAAACCAGAAATATCCGGTTGTGTTTTGGCTAACTCAATCCCAGATATTGTGAAAGCTTCTGTATTTGTGTTTTCCGGATATTATCAACTTTTTTTATGGTTTTGCATGTTTTTTATCAGGGAACATTTAATTTTGTACCTTAGAAACACTAATTGGTTCCACACGGAGACACCAGCTCTACACATTTGTATTTTCTAGGGAGAAAGCTAGAGGAACTGCGGCAAACAAACATGATATTTCTGTTTGTAGAGATGACATTTTATGCACTTTCCTAACAAAAAGATTTTACTTTTCTCCAAAACCATATTTACTCTGATTTTCTCAGTCCATTGCATACGAATTCCACCTCGCTTTGTCCGGATATGACTGGATGAAACCAGAAATATCCGGTTGTGTTTTGGCTTACTACAACCCAGATATTGTGAAAGCCTCTGTGTTTATGTTTTCCGGATATTATCAACGGAATTCATCTTTTTGCATGTTATTTATCAGGGAACATTTAATTTTGTGCTGGGAAACACTAATTGGTTCCACATGGAGACACCAGCTCTACACATTCGTATTTTCTAGGGAGAAAGCTAGAGGAACTGCGGCAAACAAACATGATATTTCTGTTTGTATAGATGACATTTTATGCACTTTCCTAAAGAAAAGACTTTGCTTTTCTCCAAAACCATTTTTCCTGTGATTTTCTCGGTCCATTGCATACGAATTCCACCTCACTTTGTCCAGGTATGACTGGATGAAACGAGAAATATCCGTTTTCTTTTTTTTTGGCTTACTATATCCCAGATATTGCTACAGCCTCAGTGTCTGTGTTTTCTGGATATTATCGATGGATTTTATTGTTTTGAATGTTTTTATCAGGGAACATTTAATTTTGTACCTTAGAAACACTAATTGGTTCCACATGGAGACACCAGTAACACATTCCTATGTTCTAGGGAGAAAGCTTGAGGAACTGCAAATCGATATGATATGTCTGTTTGCATAGATGACATTTTATGCACTTGCGATGGAAAAGACTTTTTGCCTTTCTCTAAAACCATTTTTACTGTGATTTTGTTGGTCCATTGCATACGAATTCCAACCCACTTTGTCCGGATATGACTGGATGAAACCAGAAATATCCGGTTGTGTTTTGGCCAACTCAATCCCAGATATTGTGAAAGCTTCTGTATTTGTGTTCTCCAGATATTATGAACGGATTTCATGGTTTTGCATGTTTTTTATCAGGGAACATTTAATTTTGTACCGTAGAAACACTAATTGGTTCCACACGGAGACACCAGCTCTACACATTTGTATTTTCTAGGGAGAAAGCTAGAGGAACTGCGGCAAACAAACATGATATTTCTGTTTGTATAGATGACATTTTATGCACTTTCCTAACAAAAAGACTTTACTTTTCTCCAAAACCATTTTTACTGTGATTTTCTCGGTCCATTGCATACGAATTCCACCTCACTTTGTCCAGGTATGACTGGATGATATCAGAAATATCCGTTTTCTTTTTTTTTGGCTTACTATATCCCAGATATTACTACAGACTCTGTGTTTGTGTTTTCTGGATATTATCGATGGATTATATTGTTTTGAATGTTTTTATCAGGGAACATTTAATTTTGTGCTGGGAAACACTAATTGGTTCCACATGGAGACACCAGTCTACACATTCGTATTTTCTAGGGAGAAAGCTAGAATAACTGCGGTAAACAAACATGATGTTTCTGTTTGTATAGATGACATTTTATGCACTGGCTTAAGGAAAAGACTTTGTTTTACTCCAAAACCATTTTTACTGCGATTTTCCCGGTTCATTGCATACGAATTCCACCAAACTTAGTCCGGATATGACTGGATGAAACCAGAAATATCCGGTTGTGTTTTGGCTAACTCAATCCGAGATATTGTGAAAGCTTCTGTATTGGTGTTTTCCGGATATTATCAACGTTTTTTATGGTTTTGCATGTTTTTTATCAGGGAACATTTAATTTTGTACCTTAGAAACACTAATTGGTTCCACACGGAGACACCAGCTCTACACATTTGTATTTTCTAGGGAGAAAGCTAGAGGAACTGCGGCACACAAACATGATATTTCTGTTTGTATACATGACATTTTATGCACTTGCATAACGAAAAAAACTTTGCTTTTCTCCAAAACCATTTTTACTGCGATTTTCCCGGTTCATTGCATACGAATTCCACCTCGCTTTGTCCGGATATGACTGGATGAAACCAGAAATATCCGGTTGTGTTTTGGCTTACTACAACCCAGATATTGTGAAAGCCTCTGTGTTTATGTTTTCCGGATATTATCAACGGAATTCATCTTTTTGCATGCTATTTATCAGGGAACATTTAATTTTGTGCTGGGAAACACTAATTGGTTCCACATGGAGACACCAGCTCTACACATTCGTATTTTCTAGGGAGAAAGCTAGAGGAACTGCGGCAAACAAACATGATATTTCTGTTTGTATAGATGACATTTTATGCACTTTCCTAAAGAAAAGACTTTGCTTTTCTCCAAAACCATTTTTCCTGTGATATTCTCCATCCATTACATATGAATTCCACCCCACTTTGTCCGGATATGAGTGGATGAAACCAGAAATATCCGGTTGTGTTTTGTCTTACTATATCCCAGATATTGCTACAGCCTCAGTGTCTGTGTTTTCTGGATATTATCAATGGATTTTATTGTTTTGAATATTTTTATCAGGGAACATTTAATTTTGTACCGTAGAAACACTAATTGGTTCCACATGGAGACACCAGGAACACATTCCTATGTTCTAGGGAGAAAGCTTGAGGAACTGCAAATCGATATGATATGTCTGTTTGTATAGATGACATTTTATGCACTTGCGATGGAAAAGACTTTTTGCCTTTCTCTAAAACCATTTTTACTGTGATTTTGTTGGTCCATTGCATACGAATTCCAACCCACTTTGTCCGGATATGACTGGATGAAACCAGAAATATCCGGTTGTGTTTTGGCTAACTCAATCCCAGATATTGCGACGGACTCTGTGTTTGTGTTTTCTGGACATTATCAACGGACTTTATTGTTTTGAATGTTTTTATCAGGGAACATTTAATTTTGTACCGTAGAAACACTAATTGGTTCCACACGGAGACACCAGCTCTACACATTTGTATTTTCTAGGGAGAAAGCTAGAGGAACTGTGGCAAACAAACATGATATTTCTGTTTGTATAGATGACATTTTATGCACTTTCCTAAGAAAAAGACTTTACTTTTCTCCAAAACCATTTTTACTGTGATTTTCTCGGTCCATTGCATACGAATTCCAGCTCACTTTGTCCGGATATGACTGGATAAAACCAGAAATATCCGTTTTCTTTTTTTCTGGCTTACTATATCCCAGATATTACTACAGACTCTGTGTTTGTGTTTTCTGGATATTATCGATGGATTATATTTTTTTGAATGTTTTGATCAGGGAACACTTAATTTTGTGCTGGGAAACACTAATTGGTTCCACATGGAGACACCAGTCTACACATTCGTATTTTCTAGGGAGAAAGCTAGAATAACTGCGGTAAACAAACATGATGTTTCTGTTTGTATAGATGACATTTTATGCACTTTCCTAAAGAAAAGACTTTGTTTTACTCCAAAACCATTTTTACTGCGATTTTCCCGGTTCATTGCATACGAATTCCACCAAACTTAGTCCGGATATGACTGGATGAAACCAGAAATATTCAGTTGTGTTTTGGCTAACTCAATCCCAGGTATTGTGAAAGCTTCTTTATTGGTGTTTTCCGGATAATATCAACGGATTTTATGGTTTCGCATGTTTTTTATCAGGGAACATTTAATTTTGTACCTTAGAAACACTAATAGGTTCAACATGGAGACACCAGTCTACACATTCGTATGTTCTAGGGAGAAAGTTAGAGGAACTGCGGCAAACAAACATGATATTTCTGTTTGTATACATGACATTTTATGCACTTGCATAACGAAAAAAACTTTGCTTTTCTCCAAAACCATTTTTACTGTGATTTTCTCGGTCCATTGCATACGAATTCCACCTTGCTTTGTCCGGATATGACTGGATGAAACCAGAAATATCCGGTTGTGTTTTTGCTTACTACAACCCAGATATTGTGAAAGCCTCTGTGTTTATGTTTTCCGGATACTATCAACGGAATTTATGTTTTTGCATGTTACTTATCAGGGAACATTTAATTTTGTGCTGGGAAACACTAATTGGTTCCACATGGAGACACCAGCTCTACACATTCGTATTTTCTAGGGAGAAAGCTAGAGGAACTGCGGCAAACAAACATGATATTTCTGTTTGTATAGATGACATTTTATGCACTTTCCTAAAGAAAAGACTTTACTTTTCTCCAAAACCATTTTTCCTGTGATATTCTCGATCCATTACATATGAATTCCACCCCACTTTGTCCGGATATGACTGGATGAAACCAGAAATATCCGGTTGTGTTTTGTCTTACTATATCCCAGATATTGCTACAGCCTCAGTGTCTGTGTTTTCTGGATATAATCGATGGATTTTATTGTTTTGAATGTTTTTATCAGGGAACCTTTAATTTTGTACCATAGAAACACTAATTGGTTCCACATGGAGACACCAGTAACACATTCCTATGTTCTAGGGAGAAAGCTTGAGGAACTGCAAATCGATATGGTATGTCTGTTTGTATAGATGACATTTTATGCACTTGCGATGGAAAAGACTTTTTGCCTTTCTCTAAAACCATTTTTACTGTGATTTTGTTGGTCCATTGCATACGAATTCCAACCCACTTTGTCCGGATATGACTGGATGAAACCAGAAATATCCGGTTGTGTTTTGGCTAACTCAATCCCAGATATTGTGAAAGCTTCTGTATTTGTGTTCTCCGGATATTATGAACGGATTTTATGGTTTTGCATGTTTTTTATCAGGGAACATTTAATTTTGTACCGTAGAAACACTAATTGGTTCCACACGGAGACACCAGCTCTACACATTTGTATTTTCTAGGGAGAAAGCTAGAGGAACTGCGGCAAACAAACATGATATTTCTGTTTGTATAGATGACATTTTATGCACTTTCCTAAGAAAAAGACTTTACTTTTCTCCAAAACCATTTTTACTGTGATTTTCTCGGTCCATTGCATACGAATTCCACCTCACTTTGTCCGGATATGACTGGATGAAACCAGAAATATCCGTTTTCTTTTTTTTTGGCTTACTATATCCCAGATATTACTACAGACTCTGTGTTTGTGTTTTCTGGATATTATCGATGGATTATATTGTTTTGAATGTTTTTATCAGGGAACACTTAATTTTGTGCTGGGAAACACTAATTGTTTGCACATGGAGACACCAGTCTACACATTCGTATTTTCTAGGGAGAAAGCTAGAATAACTGCGGTAAACAAACATGATGTTTCTGTTTGTATAGATGACATTTTATGCACTGGCTTAAGGAAAAGACTTTGTTTTACTCCAAAACCATTTTTACTGCGATTTTCCCGGTTCATTGCATACGAATTCCACCAAACTTAGTCCGGATATGACTGGATGAAACCAGAAATATCCGGTTGTGTTTTGGCTAACTCAATCCCAGATATTGTGAAAGCTTCTGTATTTATGTTCTCCGGATATTATGAACGGATTTTATGGTTTTGCATGTTTTTTATCAGGGAACATTTAATTTTGTACCTTAGAAACACTAATAGGTTCAACATGGAGACACCAGTCTACACATTCGTATGTTCTAGGGAGAAAGTTAGAGGAACTGCGGCAAACAAACATGATATTTCTGTTTGTATACATGACATTTTATGCACTTGCATAACGAAAAAAACTTTGCTTTTCTCCAAAACCATTTTTACTGTGATTTTCTCGGTCCATTGCGTACGAATTTCACCTCGCTTTGTCCGGATATGACTGGATGAAACCAGAAATATCCGGTTGTGTTTTGGCTTACTACAACCCAGATATTGTGAAAGCCTCTGTGTTTATGTTTTCCGGATATTATCAACGGAATTTATGTTTTTGCATGTTATTTATCAGGGAACATTTAATTTTGTGCTGGGAAACACTAATTGGTTCCACATGGAGACACCAGCTCTACACATTCGTATTTTCTAGGGAGAAAGCTAGAGGAACTGCGGCAAACAAACATGATATTTCTGTTTGTATAGATGACATTTTATGCACTTTCCTAAAGAAAAGACTTTGCTTTTCTCCAAAACCATTTTTCCTGTGATATTCTCGATCCATTACATATGAATTCCACCCCACTTTGTCCGGATATGAGTGGATGAAACCAGAAATATCCGGTTGTGTTTTGTCTTACTATATCCCAGATATTGCTACAGCCTCAGAGTCTGGTTTTCTGGATATTATCGATGGATTTTATTGTTTTGAATGTTTTTATCAGGGAACCTTTAATTTTGTACCATAGAAATACAATTTGGTTCCACATGGAGACACCAGTAACACATTCCTATGTTCTAGGGAGAAAGCTTGAGGAACTGCAAATCGATATGATATGTCTGTTTGTATAGATGACATTTTATGCACTTGCGATGGAAAAGACTTTTTGCCTTTCTCTAAAACCATTTTTACTGTGATTTTGTTGGTCCATTGCATACGAATTCCAACCCACTTTGTCCGGATATGACTGGATGAAACCAGAAATATCCGGTTGTGTTTTGGCTAACTCAATCCCAGATATGGTGAAAGCTTCTGTATTTGTGTTCTCCGGATATTATGAACGGATTTTATGGTTTTGCATGTTTTTTATCAGGGAACATTTAATTTTGTACCGTAGAAACACTAATTGGTTCCACACGGAGACACCAGCTCTACACATTTGTATTTTCTAGGGAGAAAGCTAGAGGAACTGCGGCAAACAAACATGATATTTCTGTTTGTATAGATGACATTTTATGCACTTTCCTAAGAAAAAGACTTTACTTTTCTCCAAAACCATTTTTACTGTGATTTTCTCGGTCCATTGCATACGAATTCCACCTCACTTTGTCCGGATATGACTGGATGAAACCAGAAATATCCGTTTTCTTTTTTTTTTTTTTGGCTTACTATATCCCAGATATTACTACAGACTCTGTGTTTGTGTTTTCTGGATATTATCGATGGATTATATTGTTTTGAATGTTTTTATCAGGGAACACTTAATTTTGTGCTGGGAAACACTAATTGGTTCCACATGGAGACACCAGTCTACACATTCGTATTTTCTAGGGAGAAAGCTAGAATAACTGCGGTAAACAAACATGATGTTTCTGTTTGTATAGATGACATTTTATGCACTGGCTTAAGGAAAAGACTTTGTTTTACTCCAAAACCATTTTTACTGCGATTTCCCCGGTTCATTGCATACGAATTCCACCAAACTTAGTCCGGATATGACTGGATGAAACCAGAAATATCCGGTTGTGTTTTGGCTAACTCAATCCCAGATATTGTGAAAGCTTCTGTATTGGTGTTTTCCGGATATTATCAACGGATTTTCTGGTTTTGCATGTTTTTTATCAGGGAACATTTAATTTTGTACCTTAGAAACACTAATAGGTTCAACATGGAGACACCAGTCTACACATTCGTATGTTCTAGGGAGAAAGTTAGAGGAACTGCGGCAAACAAACATGATATTTCTGTGTGTATACATGACATTTTATGCACTTGCATAACGAAAAAAACTTTGCTTTTCTCCAAAACCATTTTTACTGTGATTTTCTCGGTCCATTGCATACGAATTCCACCTCGCTTTGTCCGGATATGACTGGATGAAACCAGAAATATCCGGTTGTGTTTTGGCTTACTACAACCCAGATATTGTGAAAGCCTCTGTGTTTATGTTTTCCGGATATTATCAACGGAATTTATGTTTTTGCATGTTATTTATCAGGGAACATTTAATTTTGTGCTGGGAAACACTAATTGGTTCCACATGGAGACACCAGCTCTACACATTCGTATTTTCTAGGGAGAAAGCTAGAGGAACTGCGGCAAACAAACATGATATTTCTGTTTGTATAGATGACATTTTATGCACTTTCCTAAAGAAAAGACTTTGCTTTTCTCCAAAACCATTTTTCCTGTGATATTCTCGATCCATTACATATGAATTCCACCCCACTTTGTCCGGATATGAGTGGATGAAACCAGAAATATCCGGTTGTGTTTTGTCTTACTATATCCCAGATATTGCTACAGCCTCAGTGTCTGTGTTTTCTGGATATTATCGATGGATTTTATTGTTTTGAATGTTTTTATCAGGGAACATTTAATTTTGTACCGTAGAAACACTAATTGGTTCCACATGGAGACACCAGGAACACATTCCTATGTTCTAGGGAGAAAGCTTGAGGAACTGCAAATCGATATGATATGTCTGTTTGTATAGATGACATTTTATGCACTTGCGATGGAAAAGACTTTTTGCCTTTCTCTAAAACCATTTTTACTGTGATTTTGTTGGTCCATTGCATACGAATTCCAACCCACTTTGTCCGGATATGACTGGATGAAACCAGAAATATCCGGTTGTGTTTTGGCTAACTCAATCCCAGATATTGTGAAAGCTTCTGTATTTGTGTTCTCCGGATATTATGAACGGATTTTATGGTTTTGCATGTTTTTTATCAGGGAACATTTAATTTTGTACCGTAGAAACACTAATTGGTTCCACACGGAGACACCAGCTCTACACATTTGTATTTTCTAGGGAGAAAGCTAGAGGAACTGCGGCAAACAAACATGATATTTCTGTTTGTATAGATGACATTTTATGCACTTTCCTAAGAAAAAGACTTTACTTTTCTCCAAAACCATTTTTACTGTGATTTTCTCGGTCCATTACATACGAATTCCACCTCACTTTGTCCGGATATGACTGGATGAAACCAGAAATATCCGTTTTCTTTTTTTTTTTTTTGGCTTACTATATCCCAGATATTACTACAGACTCTGTGTTTGTGTTTTCTGGATATTATCGATGGATTATATTGTTTTGAATGTTTTTATCAGGGAACACTTAATTTTGTGCTGGGAAACACTAATTGTTTGCACATGGAGACACCAGTCTACACATTCGTATTTTCTAGGGAGAAAGCTAGAATAACTGCGGTAAACAAACATGATGTTTCTGTTTGTATAGATGACATTTTATGCACTGGCTTAAGGAAAAGACTTTGTTTTACTCCAAAACCATTTTTACTGCGATTTTCCCGGTTCATTGCATACGAATTCCACCAAACTTAGTCCGGATATGACTGGATGAAACCAGAAATATCCGGTTGTGTTTTGGCTAACTCAATCCCAGATATTGTGAAAGCTTCTGTATTGGTGTTTTCCGGATATTATGAACGGATTTTATGGTTTTGCATGTTTTTTATCAGGGAACATTTAATTTTGTACCTTAGAAACACTAATAGGTTCAACATGGAGACACCAGTCTACACATTCGTATGTTCTAGGGAGAAAGTTAGAGGAACTGCGGCAAACAAACATGATATTTCTGTTTGTATACATGACATTTTATGCACTTGCATAACGAAAAAAACTTTGCTTTTCTCCAAAACCATTTTTACTGTGATTTTCTCGGTCCATTGCATACGAATTCCACCTCGCTTTGTCCGGATATGACTGGATGAAACCAGAAATATCTGGTTGTGTTTTGGCTTACTACAACCCAGATATTGTGAAAGCCTCTGTGTTTATGTTTTCCGGATATTATCAACGGAATTTATGTTTTTGCATGTTATTTATCAGGGAACATTTAATTTTGTGCTGGGAAACACTAATTGGTTCCACATGGAGACACCAGCTCTACACATTCGTATTTTCTAGGGAGAAAGCTAGAGGAACTGCGGCAAACAAACATGATATTTCTGTTTGTATAGATGACATTTTATGCACTTTCCTAAAGAAAAGACTTTGCTTTTCTCCAAAACCATTTTTCCTGTGATATTCTCGATCCATTACATATGAATTCCACCCCACTTTGTCCGGATATGAGTGGATGAAACCAGAAATATCCGGTTGTGTTTTGTATTACAATATCCCAGATATTGCTACAGCCTCAGAGTCTGGTTTTCTGGATATTATCGATGGATTTTATTGTTTTGAATGTTTTTATCAGGGAACCTTTAATTTTGTACCATAGAAATACAATTTGGTTCCACATGGAGACACCAGTAACACATTCCTATGTTCTAGGGAGAAAGCTTGAGGAACTGCAAATCGATATGATATGTCTGTTTGTATAGATGACATTTTATGCACTGGCTTAAGGAAAAGACTTTGTTTTACTCCAAAACCATTTTTACTGCGATTTTCCCGGTTCATTGCATACGAATTCCACCAAACTTAGTCCGGATATGACTGGATGAAACCAGAAATATCCGGTTGTGTTTTGGCTAACTCAATCCCAGATATTGTGAAAGCTTCTGTATTGGTGTTCTCCGGATAATATCAACGGATTTTATGGTTTTGCATGTTTTTTATCAGGGAACATTTAATTTTGTACCTTAGAAACACTAATAGGTTCAACATGGAGATACCAGTCTACACATTCGTATGTTCTAGGGAGAAAGTTAGAGGAACTGCGGCAAACAAACATGATATTTCTGTTTGTATACATGACATTTTATGCACTTGCATAACGAAAAAAACTTTGCTTTTCTCCAAAACCATTTTTACTGTGATTTTCTCGGTCCATTGCATACGAATTCCACCTCGCTTTGTCCGGATATGACTGGATGAAACCAGAAATATCCGGTTGTGTTTTGGCTTACTACAACCCAGATATTGTGAAAGCCTCTGTGTTTATGTTTTCCGGATACTATCAACGGAATTTATGTTTTTGCATGTTATTTATCAGGGAACATTTAATTTTGTGCTGGGAAACACTAATTGGTTCCACATGGAGACACCAGCTCTACACATTCGTATTTTCTAGGGAGAAAGCTAGAGGAACTGCGGCAAACAAACATGATATTTCTGTTTGTATAGATGACATTTTATGCACTTTCCTAAAGAAAAGACTTTGCTTTTCTCCAAAACCATTTTTCCTGTGATATTCTCCATCCATTACATATGAATTCCACCCCACTTTGTCCGGATATGAGTGGATGAAACCAGAAATATCCGGTTGTGTTTTGTCTTACTATATCCCAGATATTGCTACAGCCTCAGTGTCTGTGTTTTCTGGATATTATCTATGGATTTTATTGTTTTGAATGTTTTTATCAGGGAACCTTTAATTTTGTACCGTAGAAATACAATTTGGTTCCACATGGAGACACCAGGAACACATTCCTATGTTCTAGGGAGAAAGCTTGAGGAACTGCAAATCGATATGATATGTCTGTTTGTATAGATGACATTTTATGCACTGGCTTAAGGAAAAGACTTTGTTTTACTCCAAAACCATTTTTACTGCGATTTTCCCGGTTCATTGCATACGAATTCCACCAAACTTAGTCCGGATATGACTGGATGAAACCAGAAATATCCGGTTGTGTTTTGGCTAACTCAATCCCAGATATTGTGAAAGCTTCTGTATTGGTGTTCTCCGGATAATATCAACGGATTTTATGGTTTTGCATGTTTTTTATCAGGGAACATTTAATTTTGTACCTTAGAAACACTAATAGGTTCAACATGGTGATACCAGTCTACACATTCGTATGTTCTAGGGAGAAAGTTAGAGGAACTGCGGCAAACAAACATGATATTTCTGTTTGTATACATGACATTTTATGCACTTGCATAACGAAAAAAACTTTGCTTTTCTCCAAAACCATTTTTACTGTGATTTTCTCGGTCCATTGCATACGAATTCCACCTCGCTTTGTCCGGATATGACTGGATGAAACCAGAAATATCCGGTTGTGTTTTGGCTTACTACAACCCAGATATTGTGAAAGCCTCTGTGTTTATGTTTTCCGGATACTATCAACGGAATTTATGTTTTTGCATGTTATTTATCAGGGAACATTTAATTTTGTGCTGGGAAACACTAATTGGTTCCACATGGAGACACCAGCTCTACACATTCGTATTTTCTAGGGAGAAAGCTAGAGGAACTGCGGCAAACAAACATGATATTTCTGTTTGTATAGATGACATTTTATGCACTTTCCTAAAGAAAAGACTTTGCTTTTCTCCAAAACCATTTTTCCTGTGATATTCTCCATCCATTACATATGAATTCCACCCCACTTTGTCCGGATATGAGTGGATGAAACCAGAAATATCCGGTTGTGTTTTGTCTTACTATATCCCAGATATTGCTACAGCCCCAGTGTCTGTGTTTTCTGGATATTATCGATGGATTTTATTGTTTTGAATGTTTTTATCAGGGAACCTTTAATTTTGTACCGTAGAAATACAATTTGGTTCCACATGGAGACACCAGGAACACATTCCTATGTTCTAGGGAGAAAGCTTGAGGAACTGCAAATCGATATGATATGTCTGTTTGTATAGATGACATTTTATGCACTTGCGATGGAAAAGACTTTTTGCCTTTCTCTAAAACCATTTTTACTGTGATTTTGTTGGTCCATTGCATACGAATTCCAACCCACTTTGTCCGGATATGACTGGATGAAACCAGAAATATCCGGTTGTGTTTTGGCTAACTCAATCCCAGATATTGTGAAAGCTTCTGTATTTGTGTTCTCCGGATATTATGAACGGATTTTATGGTTTTGCATGTTTTTTATCAGGGAACATTTAATTTTGTACCGTAGAAACACTAATTGGTTCCACACGGAGACACCAGCTCTACACATTTGTATTTTCTAGGGAGAAAGCTAGAGGAACTGCGGCAAACAAACATGATATTTCTGTTTGTATAGATGACATTTTATGCACTTTCCTAACAAAAAGACTTTACTTTTCTCCAAAAGCATTTTTACTGTGATTTTCTCGGTCCATTGCATACGAATTCCACCTCACTTTGTCCGGATATGACTGGATGAAACCAGAAATATCCGTTTTCTTTTTTTTTGGCTTACTATATCCCAGATATTACTACAGACTCTGTGTTTGTGTTTTCTGAATATTATCGATGGATTATATTGTTTTGAATGTTTTTATCAGGGAACACTTAATTTTGTGCTGGGAAACACTAATTGGTTCCACATGGAGACACCAGTCTACACATTCGTATTTTCTAGGGAGAAAGCTAGATTAACTGCGGTAAACAAACATGATGTTTCTGTTTGTATAGATGACATTTTATGCACTGGCTTAAGGAAAAGACTTTGTTTTACTCCAAAACCATTTTTACTGCGTTTTTCCCGGTTCATTGCATACGAATTCCACCAAACTTAGTCCGGATATGACTGGATGAAACCAGAAATATCCGGTTGTGTTTTGGCTAACTCAATCCCAGATATTGTGAAAGCTTCTGTATTTGTGTTCTCCGGATATTATCAACGGATTTTATGGTTTTGCATGTTTTTTATCAGGGAACATTTAATTTTGTACCTTAGAAACACTAATAGGTTCAACATGGAGACACCAGTCTACACATTCGTATGTTCTAGGGAGAAAGTTAGAGGAACTGCGGCAAACAAACATGATATTTCTGTTTGTATACATGACATTTTATGCACTTGCATAACGAAAAAAACTTTGCTTTTCTCCAAAACCATTTTTACTGTGATTTTCTCGGTCCATTGCATACGAATTCCACCTCGCTTTGTCCGGATATGACTGGATGAAACCAGAAATATCCGGTTGTGTTTGGCTTACTACAACCCAGATATTGTGAAAGCCTCTGTGTTTATGTTTTCTGGATATTATCAACGGAATTTATGTTTTTGCTTGTTATTTATCAGGGAAATTTAATTTTGTGCTGGGAAACACTAATTGGTTCCACATGGAGACACCAGCTCTACACATTCATATTTTCTAGGGAGAAAGCTAGAGGAACTGCGGCAAACAAACATGATATTTCTGTTTGTATAGATGACATTTTATGCACTTTCCTAAAGAAAAGACTTTGCTTTTCTCCAAAACCATTTTTCCTGTGATATTCTCGATCCATTACATATGAATTCCACCCCACTTTGTCCGGATATGAGTGGATGAAACCAGAAATATCCGGTTGTGTTTTGTCTTACTATATCCCAGATATTGCTACAGCCTCAGTGTCTGTGTTTTCTGGATATTATCGATGGCTTTTATTGTTTTGAATGTTTTTATCAGGGAACCTTTAATTTTGTACCGTAGAAACACTAATTGGTTCCACATGGAGACACCAGTAACACATTCCTATGTTCTAGGGAGAAAGCTTGAGGAACTGCAAATCGATATGATATGTCTGTTTGTATAGATGACATTTTATGCACTTGCGATGGAAAAGACTTTTTGCCTTTCTCTAAAACCATTTTTACTGTGATTTTGTTGGTCCATTGCATACGAATTCCAACCCACTTTGTCCGGATATGACTGGATGAAACCAGAAATATCCGGTTGTGTTTTGGCTAACTCAATCCCAGATATTGTGAAAGCTTCTGTATTTGTGTTCTCAGGATATTATGAACGGATTTTATGGTTTGCATGTTTTTTATCAGGGAACATTTAATTTTGTACCGTAGAAACACTAATTGGTTCCACACGGAGACACCAGCTCTACACATTTGTATGTTCTAGGGAGAAAGCTAGAGGAACTGCGGCAAACAAACATGATATTTCTGTTTGTATAGATGACATTTTATGCACTTTCCTAACAAAAAGACTTTACTTTTCTCCAAAATCATTTTTACTGTGATTTTCTCGGTCCATTGCATACGAATTCCACCTCGCTTTGTCCGGATATGACTGGATGAAACCAGAAATATCCGGTTGTGTTTTGGCTTACTACAACCCAGATATTGTGAAAGCCTCTGTGTTTATGTTTTCCGGATACTATCAACGGAATTTATGTTTTTGCATGTTATTTATCAGGGAACATTTAATTTTGTGCTGGGAAACACTAATTGGTTCCACATGGAGACACCAGCTCTACACATTCGTATTTTCTAGGGAGAAAGCTAGAGGAACTGCGGCAAACAAACATGATATTTCTGTTTGTATAGATGACATTTTATGCACTTTCCTAAAGAAAAGACTTTGCTTTTCTCCAAAACCATTTTTCCTGTGATATTCTCCATCCATTACATATGAATTCCACCCCACTTTGTCCGGATATGAGTGGATGAAACCAGAAATATCCGGTTGTGTTTTGTCTTACTATATCCCAGATATTGCTACAGCCTCAGTGTCTGTGTTTTCTGGATATTATCTATGGATTTTATTGTTTTGAATGTTTTTATCAGGGAACCTTTAATTTTGTACCGTAGAAATACAATTTGGTTCCACATGGAGACACCAGGAACACATTCCTATGTTCTAGGGAGAAAGCTTGAGGAACTGCAAATCGATATGATATGTCTGTTTGTATAGATGACATTTTATGCACTGGCTTAAGGAAAAGACTTTGTTTTACTCCAAAACCATTTTTACTGCGATTTTCCCGGTTCATTGCATACGAATTCCACCAAACTTAGTCCGGATATGACTGGATGAAACCAGAAATATCCGGTTGTGTTTTGGCTAACTCAATCCCAGATATTGTGAAAGCTTCTGTATTGGTGTTCTCCGGATAATATCAACGGATTTTATGGTTTTGCATGTTTTTTATCAGGGAACATTTAATTTTGTACCTTAGAAACACTAATAGGTTCAACATGGTGATACCAGTCTACACATTCGTATGTTCTAGGGAGAAAGTTAGAGGAACTGCGGCAAACAAACATGATATTTCTGTTTGTATACATGACATTTTATGCACTTGCATAACGAAAAAAACTTTGCTTTTCTCCAAAACCATTTTTACTGTGATTTTCTCGGTCCATTGCATACGAATTCCACCTCGCTTTGTCCGGATATGACTGGATGAAACCAGAAATATCCGGTTGTGTTTTGGCTTACTACAACCCAGATATTGTGAAAGCCTCTGTGTTTATGTTTTCCGGATACTATCAACGGAATTTATGTTTTTGCATGTTATTTATCAGGGAACATTTAATTTTGTGCTGGGAAACACTAATTGGTTCCACATGGAGACACCAGCTCTACACATTCGTATTTTCTAGGGAGAAAGCTAGAGGAACTGCGGCAAACAAACATGATATTTCTGTTTGTATAGATGACATTTTATGCACTTTCCTAAAGAAAAGACTTTGCTTTTCTCCAAAACCATTTTTCCTGTGATATTCTCCATCCATTACATATGAATTCCACCCCACTTTGTCCGGATATGAGTGGATGAAACCAGAAATATCCGGTTGTGTTTTGTCTTACTATATCCCAGATATTGCTACAGCCCCAGTGTCTGTGTTTTCTGGATATTATCGATGGATTTTATTGTTTTGAATGTTTTTATCAGGGAACCTTTAATTTTGTACCGTAGAAATACAATTTGGTTCCACATGGAGACACCAGGAACACATTCCTATGTTCTAGGGAGAAAGCTTGAGGAACTGCAAATCGATATGATATGTCTGTTTGTATAGATGACATTTTATGCACTTGCGATGGAAAAGACTTTTTGCCTTTCTCTAAAACCATTTTTACTGTGATTTTGTTGGTCCATTGCATACGAATTCCAACCCACTTTGTCCGGATATGACTGGATGAAACCAGAAATATCCGGTTGTGTTTTGGCTAACTCAATCCCAGATATTGTGAAAGCTTCTGTATTTGTGTTCTCCGGATATTATGAACGGATTTTATGGTTTTGCATGTTTTTTATCAGGGAACATTTAATTTTGTACCGTAGAAACACTAATTGGTTCCACACGGAGACACCAGCTCTACACATTTGTATTTTCTAGGGAGAAAGCTAGAGGAACTGCGGCAAACAAACATGATATTTCTGTTTGTATAGATGACATTTTATGCACTTTCCTAACAAAAAGACTTTACTTTTCTCCAAAAGCATTTTTACTGTGATTTTCTCGGTCCATTGCATACGAATTCCACCTCACTTTGTCCGGATATGACTGGATGAAACCAGAAATATCCGTTTTCTTTTTTTTTGGCTTACTATATCCCAGATATTACTACAGACTCTGTGTTTGTGTTTTCTGAATATTATCGATGGATTATATTGTTTTGAATGTTTTTATCAGGGAACACTTAATTTTGTGCTGGGAAACACTAATTGGTTCCACATGGAGACACCAGTCTACACATTCGTATTTTCTAGGGAGAAAGCTAGATTAACTGCGGTAAACAAACATGATGTTTCTGTTTGTATAGATGACATTTTATGCACTGGCTTAAGGAAAAGACTTTGTTTTACTCCAAAACCATTTTTACTGCGTTTTTCCCGGTTCATTGCATACGAATTCCACCAAACTTAGTCCGGATATGACTGGATGAAACCAGAAATATCCGGTTGTGTTTTGGCTAACTCAATCCCAGATATTGTGAAAGCTTCTGTATTTGTGTTCTCCGGATATTATCAACGGATTTTATGGTTTTGCATGTTTTTTATCAGGGAACATTTAATTTTGTACCTTAGAAACACTAATAGGTTCAACATGGAGACACCAGTCTACACATTCGTATGTTCTAGGGAGAAAGTTAGAGGAACTGCGGCAAACAAACATGATATTTCTGTTTGTATACATGACATTTTATGCACTTGCATAACGAAAAAAACTTTGCTTTTCTCCAAAACCATTTTTACTGTGATTTTCTCGGTCCATTGCATACGAATTCCACCTCGCTTTGTCCGGATATGACTGGATGAAACCAGAAATATCCGGTTGTGTTTGGCTTACTACAACCCAGATATTGTGAAAGCCTCTGTGTTTATGTTTTCTGGATATTATCAACGGAATTTATGTTTTTGCTTGTTATTTATCAGGGAAATTTAATTTTGTGCTGGGAAACACTAATTGGTTCCACATGGAGACACCAGCTCTACACATTCATATTTTCTAGGGAGAAAGCTAGAGGAACTGCGGCAAACAAACATGATATTTCTGTTTGTATAGATGACATTTTATGCACTTTCCTAAAGAAAAGACTTTGCTTTTCTCCAAAACCATTTTTCCTGTGATATTCTCGATCCATTACATATGAATTCCACCCCACTTTGTCCGGATATGAGTGGATGAAACCAGAAATATCCGGTTGTGTTTTGTCTTACTATATCCCAGATATTGCTACAGCCTCAGTGTCTGTGTTTTCTGGATATTATCGATGGCTTTTATTGTTTTGAATGTTTTTATCAGGGAACCTTTAATTTTGTACCGTAGAAACACTAATTGGTTCCACATGGAGACACCAGTAACACATTCCTATGTTCTAGGGAGAAAGCTTGAGGAACTGCAAATCGATATGATATGTCTGTTTGTATAGATGACATTTTATGCACTTGCGATGGAAAAGACTTTTTGCCTTTCTCTAAAACCATTTTTACTGTGATTTTGTTGGTCCATTGCATACGAATTCCAACCCACTTTGTCCGGATATGACTGGATGAAACCAGAAATATCCGGTTGTGTTTTGGCTAACTCAATCCCAGATATTGTGAAAGCTTCTGTATTTGTGTTCTCAGGATATTATGAACGGATTTTATGGTTTGCATGTTTTTTATCAGGGAACATTTAATTTTGTACCGTAGAAACACTAATTGGTTCCACACGGAGACACCAGCTCTACACATTTGTATGTTCTAGGGAGAAAGCTAGAGGAACTGCGGCAAACAAACATGATATTTCTGTTTGTATAGATGACATTTTATGCACTTTCCTAACAAAAAGACTTTACTTTTCTCCAAAATCATTTTTACTGTGATTTTCTCGGTCCATTGCATACGAATTCCACCTCGCTTTGTCCGGATATGACTGGATGAAACCAGAAATATCCGGTTGTGTTTTGGCTTACTACAACCCAGATATTGTGAAAGCCTCTGTGTTTATGTTTTCCGGATACTATCAACGGAATTTATGTTTTTGCATGTTATTTATCAGGGAACATTTAATTTTGTGCTGGGAAACACTAATTGGTTCCACATGGAGACACCAGCTCTACACATTCGTATTTTCTAGGGAGAAAGCTAGAGGAACTGCGGCAAACAAACATGATATTTCTGTTTGTATAGATGACATTTTATGCACTTTCCTAAAGAAAAGACTTTGCTTTTCTCCAAAACCATTTTTCCTGTGATATTCTCCATCCATTACATATGAATTCCACCCCACTTTGTCCGGATATGAGTGGATGAAACCAGAAATATCCGGTTGTGTTTTGTCTTACTATATCCCAGATATTGCTACAGCCTCAGTGTCTGTGTTTTCTGGATATTATCTATGGATTTTATTGTTTTGAATGTTTTTATCAGGGAACCTTTAATTTTGTACCGTAGAAATACAATTTGGTTCCACATGGAGACACCAGGAACACATTCCTATGTTCTAGGGAGAAAGCTTGAGGAACTGCAAATCGATATGATATGTCTGTTTGTATAGATGACATTTTATGCACTGGCTTAAGGAAAAGACTTTGTTTTACTCCAAAACCATTTTTACTGCGATTTTCCCGGTTCATTGCATACGAATTCCACCAAACTTAGTCCGGATATGACTGGATGAAACCAGAAATATCCGGTTGTGTTTTGGCTAACTCAATCCCAGATATTGTGAAAGCTTCTGTATTGGTGTTCTCCGGATAATATCAACGGATTTTATGGTTTTGCATGTTTTTTATCAGGGAACATTTAATTTTGTACCTTAGAAACACTAATAGGTTCAACATGGTGATACCAGTCTACACATTCGTATGTTCTAGGGAGAAAGTTAGAGGAACTGCGGCAAACAAACATGATATTTCTGTTTGTATACATGACATTTTATGCACTTGCATAACGAAAAAAACTTTGCTTTTCTCCAAAACCATTTTTACTGTGATTTTCTCGGTCCATTGCATACGAATTCCACCTCGCTTTGTCCGGATATGACTGGATGAAACCAGAAATATCCGGTTGTGTTTTGGCTTACTACAACCCAGATATTGTGAAAGCCTCTGTGTTTATGTTTTCCGGATACTATCAACGGAATTTATGTTTTTGCATGTTATTTATCAGGGAACATTTAATTTTGTGCTGGGAAACACTAATTGGTTCCACATGGAGACACCAGCTCTACACATTCGTATTTTCTAGGGAGAAAGCTAGAGGAACTGCGGCAAACAAACATGATATTTCTGTTTGTATAGATGACATTTTATGCACTTTCCTAAAGAAAAGACTTTGCTTTTCTCCAAAACCATTTTTCCTGTGATATTCTCCATCCATTACATATGAATTCCACCCCACTTTGTCCGGATATGAGTGGATGAAACCAGAAATATCCGGTTGTGTTTTGTCTTACTATATCCCAGATATTGCTACAGCCCCAGTGTCTGTGTTTTCTGGATATTATCGATGGATTTTATTGTTTTGAATGTTTTTATCAGGGAACCTTTAATTTTGTACCGTAGAAATACAATTTGGTTCCACATGGAGACACCAGGAACACATTCCTATGTTCTAGGGAGAAAGCTTGAGGAACTGCAAATCGATATGATATGTCTGTTTGTATAGATGACATTTTATGCACTTGCGATGGAAAAGACTTTTTGCCTTTCTCTAAAACCATTTTTACTGTGATTTTGTTGGTCCATTGCATACGAATTCCAACCCACTTTGTCCGGATATGACTGGATGAAACCAGAAATATCCGGTTGTGTTTTGGCTAACTCAATCCCAGATATTGTGAAAGCTTCTGTATTTGTGTTCTCCGGATATTATGAACGGATTTTATGGTTTTGCATGTTTTTTATCAGGGAACATTTAATTTTGTACCGTAGAAACACTAATTGGTTCCACACGGAGACACCAGCTCTACACATTTGTATTTTCTAGGGAGAAAGCTAGAGGAACTGCGGCAAACAAACATGATATTTCTGTTTGTATAGATGACATTTTATGCACTTTCCTAACAAAAAGACTTTACTTTTCTCCAAAAGCATTTTTACTGTGATTTTCTCGGTCCATTGCATACGAATTCCACCTCACTTTGTCCGGATATGACTGGATGAAACCAGAAATATCCGTTTTCTTTTTTTTTGGCTTACTATATCCCAGATATTACTACAGACTCTGTGTTTGTGTTTTCTGAATATTATCGATGGATTATATTGTTTTGAATGTTTTTATCAGGGAACACTTAATTTTGTGCTGGGAAACACTAATTGGTTCCACATGGAGACACCAGTCTACACATTCGTATTTTCTAGGGAGAAAGCTAGATTAACTGCGGTAAACAAACATGATGTTTCTGTTTGTATAGATGACATTTTATGCACTGGCTTAAGGAAAAGACTTTGTTTTACTCCAAAACCATTTTTACTGCGTTTTTCCCGGTTCATTGCATACGAATTCCACCAAACTTAGTCCGGATATGACTGGATGAAACCAGAAATATCCGGTTGTGTTTTGGCTAACTCAATCCCAGATATTGTGAAAGCTTCTGTATTTGTGTTCTCCGGATATTATCAACGGATTTTATGGTTTTGCATGTTTTTTATCAGGGAACATTTAATTTTGTACCTTAGAAACACTAATAGGTTCAACATGGAGACACCAGTCTACACATTCGTATGTTCTAGGGAGAAAGTTAGAGGAACTGCGGCAAACAAACATGATATTTCTGTTTGTATACATGACATTTTATGCACTTGCATAACGAAAAAAACTTTGCTTTTCTCCAAAACCATTTTTACTGTGATTTTCTCGGTCCATTGCATACGAATTCCACCTCGCTTTGTCCGGATATGACTGGATGAAACCAGAAATATCCGGTTGTGTTTGGCTTACTACAACCCAGATATTGTGAAAGCCTCTGTGTTTATGTTTTCTGGATATTATCAACGGAATTTATGTTTTTGCTTGTTATTTATCAGGGAAATTTAATTTTGTGCTGGGAAACACTAATTGGTTCCACATGGAGACACCAGCTCTACACATTCATATTTTCTAGGGAGAAAGCTAGAGGAACTGCGGCAAACAAACATGATATTTCTGTTTGTATAGATGACATTTTATGCACTTTCCTAAAGAAAAGACTTTGCTTTTCTCCAAAACCATTTTTCCTGTGATATTCTCGATCCATTACATATGAATTCCACCCCACTTTGTCCGGATATGAGTGGATGAAACCAGAAATATCCGGTTGTGTTTTGTCTTACTATATCCCAGATATTGCTACAGCCTCAGTGTCTGTGTTTTCTGGATATTATCGATGGCTTTTATTGTTTTGAATGTTTTTATCAGGGAACCTTTAATTTTGTACCGTAGAAACACTAATTGGTTCCACATGGAGACACCAGTAACACATTCCTATGTTCTAGGGAGAAAGCTTGAGGAACTGCAAATCGATATGATATGTCTGTTTGTATAGATGACATTTTATGCACTTGCGATGGAAAAGACTTTTTGCCTTTCTCTAAAACCATTTTTACTGTGATTTTGTTGGTCCATTGCATACGAATTCCAACCCACTTTGTCCGGATATGACTGGATGAAACCAGAAATATCCGGTTGTGTTTTGGCTAACTCAATCCCAGATATTGTGAAAGCTTCTGTATTTGTGTTCTCAGGATATTATGAACGGATTTTATGGTTTGCATGTTTTTTATCAGGGAACATTTAATTTTGTACCGTAGAAACACTAATTGGTTCCACACGGAGACACCAGCTCTACACATTTGTATGTTCTAGGGAGAAAGCTAGAGGAACTGCGGCAAACAAACATGATATTTCTGTTTGTATAGATGACATTTTATGCACTTTCCTAACAAAAAGACTTTACTTTTCTCCAAAATCATTTTTACTGTGATTTTCTCGGTCCATTGCATACGAATTCCACCTCACTTTGTCCGGATATGACTGGATGAAACCAGAAATATCTGGTTGTGTTTTGGCTTACTACAACCCAGATATTGTAAAAGCCTCTGTGTTTATGTTTTCCGGATATTATCAACGGAATTTATGTTTTTGCATGTTATTTATCAGGGAACATTTAATTTTGTGCTGGGAAACACTAATTGGTTCCACATGGAGACACCAGCTCTACACATTCGTATTTTCTAGGGAGAAAGCTAGAGGAACTGCGGCAAACAAACATGATATTTCTGTTTGTATAGATGACATTTTATGCACTTTCCTAAAGAAAAGACTTTGCTTTTCTCCAAAACCATTTTTCCTGTGATATTCTCGATCCATTACATATGAATTCCACCCCACTTTGTCCGGATATGAGTGGATGAAACCAGAAATATCCGGTTGTGTTTTGTCTTACTATATCCCAGATATTGCTACAGCCTCAGTGTCTGTGTTTTCTGGATATTATCGATGGATTTTATTGTTTTGAATGTTTTTATCAGGGAACCTTTAATTTTGTACCGTAGAAATACAATTTGGTTCCACATGGAGACACCAGTAACACATTCCTATGTTCTAGGGAGAAAGCTTGAGGAACTGCAAATCGATATGATATGTCTGTTTGTATAGATGACATTTTATGCACTTGCGATGGAAAAGACTTTTTGCCTTTCTCTAAAACCATTTTTACAGTGATTTTGTTGGTCCATTGCATACGAATTCCAACCCACTTTGTCCGGATATGACTGGATGAAACCAGAAATATCCGGTTGTGATTTGGCTTACTACAACCCAGATATTGTGAAAGCCTCTGTGTTTATGTTTTCCGGATATTATCAACGGAATTTATGTTTTTGCATGTTATTTATCAGGGAACATTTAATTTTGTACCATAGAAACACTAATTGGTTCCACATGGAGACACCAGCTCTACACATTTGTATGTTCTAGGGAGAAAGCTAGAGGAACTGCGGCAAACAAACATGATATTTCTGTTTGCATAGATGACATTTTATGCACTTTCCTAAAGAAAAGACTTTGCTTTTCTCCAAAACCATTTTTCCTGTGATATTCTCGATCCATTACATATGAATTCCACCCCACTTTTTCCGGATATGAGTGGATGAAACCAGAAATATCCGGTTGTGTTTTGTCTTACTATATCCCAGATATTGCTACAGCCTCAGTGTCTGTGTTTTCTGGATATTATCGATGGCTTTTATTGTTTTGAATGTTTTTATCAGGGAACCTTTAATTTTGTACCGTAGAAACACTAATTGGTTCCACATGGAGACACCAGTAACACATTCCTATGTTCTAGGGAGAAAGCTTGAGGAACTGCAAATCGATATGATATGTCTGTTTGTATAGATGACATTTTATGCACTTGCGATGGAAAAGACTTTTTGCCTTTCTCTAAAACCATTTTTACTGTGATTTTGTTGGTCCATTGCATACGAATTCCAACCCACTTTGTCCGGATATGACTGGATGAAACCAGAAATATCCGGTTGTGTTTTGGCTAACTCAATCCCAGATATTGTGAAAGCTTCTGTATTTGTGTTCTCAGGATATTATGAACGGATTTTATGGTTTGCATGTTTTTTATCAGGGAACATTTAATTTTGTACCGTAGAAACACTAATTGGTTCCACACGGAGACACCAGCTCTACACATTTGTATGTTCTAGGGAGAAAGCTAGAGGAACTGCGGCAAACAAACATGATATTTCTGTTTGTATAGATGACATTTTATGCACTTTCCTAACAAAAAGACTTTACTTTTCTCCAAAACCATTTTTACTGTGATTATCTCGGTCCATTGCATACGAATTCCACCTCGCTTTGTCCGGATATGAGTGGATGAAACCAGAAATATCTGGTTGTGTTTTGGCTTACTACAACCCAGATATTGTGAAAGCCTCTGTGTTTATGTTTTCCGGATATTATCAACGGAATTTATGTTTTTGCATGTTATTTATCAGGGAACATTTAATTTTGTGCTGGGAAACACTAATTGGTTCCACATGGAGACACCAGCTCTACACATTCGTATTTTCTAGGGAGAAAGCTAGAGGAACTGCGGCAAACAAACATGATATTTCTGTTTGTATAGATGACATTTTATGCACTTTCCTAAAGAAAAGACTTTGCTTTTCTCCAAAACCATTTTTCCTGTGATATTCTCGATCCATTACATATGAATTCCACCCCACTTTGTCCGGATATGAGTGGATGAAACCAGAAATATCCGGTTGTGTTTTGTCTTACTATATCCCAGATATTGCTACAGCCTCAGTGTCTGTGTTTTCTGGATATTATCGATGGATTTTATTGTTTTGAATGTTTTTATCAGGGAACCTTTAATTTTGTACCGTAGAAATACAATTTGGTTCCACATGGAGACACCAGTAACACATTCCTATGTTCTAGGGAGAAAGCTTGAGGAACTGCAAATCGATATGATATGTCTGTTTGTATAGATGACATTTTATGCACTTGCGATGGAAAAGACTTTTTGCCTTTCTCTAAAACCATTTTTACAGTGATTTTGTTGGTCCATTGCATACGAATTCCAACCCACTTTGTCCGGATATGACTGGATGAAACCAGAAATATCCGGTTGTGATTTGGCTTACTACAACCCAGATATTGTGAAAGCCTCTGTGTTTATGTTTTCCGGATATTATCAACGGAATTTATGTTTTTGCATGTTATTTATCAGGGAACATTTAATTTTGTGCTGGGAAACACTAATTGGTTCCACAAGGAGACACCAGCTCTACACATTTGTATGTTCTAGGGAGAAAGCTAGAGGAACTGCGGCAAACAAACATGATATTTCTGTTTGTATAGATGACATTTTATGCACTTTCCTAACAAAAAGACTTTACTTTTCTCCAAAACCATTTTTACTGTGATTTTCTCGGTCCATTGCATACGAATTCCACCTCACTTTGTCCGGATATGACTGGATGAAACCAGAAATATCCGTTTTCTTTTTTCTTTTTTTTTGGCTTACTATATCCCAGATATTACTACAGACTCTGTGTTTGTGTTTTCTGGATATTATCGATGGATTATATTGTTTTGAATGTTTTTATCAGGGAACACTTAATTTTGTGCTGGGAAACACTAATTGGTTCCACATGGAGACACCAGTCTACACATTCGTATATTCTAGGGAGAAAGCTAGATTAACTGCGGTAAACAAACATGATGTTTCTGTTTGTATAGATGACATTTTATGCACTGGCTTAAGGAAAAGACTTTGTTTTACTCCAAAACCATTTTTACTGCGATTTTCCCGGTTCATTGCATACGAATTCCACCAAACTTAGTCCGGATATGACTGGATGAAACCAGAAATATCCGGTTGTGTTTTGGCTAACTCAATCCCAGATATTGTGAAAGCTTCTGTATTGGTGTTTTCCGGATATTATCAACGGATTTTATGATTTTGCATGTTTTTTCTCAGGGAACATTTAATTTTGTACCTTAGAAACACTAATAGGTTCAACATGGAGACACCAGTCTACACATTCGTATGTTCTAGGGAGAAAGTTAGAGGAACTGTGGCAAACAAACATGATATTTCTGTTTGTATAGATGACATTTTATGCACTTGCATAACGAAAAAAAACTTTGCTTTTCTCCAAAACCATTTTTACTGTGATTTTCTCGGTCCATTGCATATGAATTCCACCTCGCTTTGTCCGGATATGAGTGGATGAAACCAGAAATATCTGGTTGTGTTTTGGCTTACTACAACCCAGATATTGTGAAAGCCTCTGTGTTTATGTTTTCCGGATATTATCAACGGAATTTATGTTTTTGCATGTTATTTATCAGGGAACATTTAATTTTGTGCTGGGAAACACTAATTGGTTCCACATGGAGACACCAGCTCTACACATTTGTATGTTCTAGGGAGAAAGCTAGAGGAACTGCGGCAAACAAACATGATATTTCTGTTTGTATAGATGACATTTTATGCACTTTCCTAAAGAAAAGACTTTGCTTTTCTCCAAAACCATTTTTCCTGTGATATTCTCGATCCATTACATATGAATTCCACCCCACTTTGTCCGGATATGAGTGGATGAAACCAGAAATATCCGGTTGTGTTTTGTCTTACTATATCCCAGATATTGCTACAGCCTCAGTGTCTGTGTTTTCTGGATATTATCGATGGATTTTATTGTTTTGAATGTTTTTATCAGGGAACCTTTAATTTTGTACCGTAGAAATACAATTTGGTTCCACATGGAGACACCAGTAACACATTCCTATGTTCTAGGGAGAAAGCTTGAGGAACTGCAAATCGATATGATATGTCTGTTTGTATAGATGACATTTTATGCACTTGCGATGGAAAAGACTTTTTGCCTTTCTCTAAAACCATTTTTACAGTGATTTTGTTGGTCCATTGCATACGAATTCCAACCCACTTTGTCCGGATATGACTGGATGAAACCAGAAATATCCGGTTGTGATTTGGCTTACTACAACCCAGATATTGTGAAAGCCTCTGTGTTTATGTTTTCCGGATATTATCAACGGAATTTATGTTTTTGCATGTTATTTATCAGGGAACATTTTATTTTGTACCACAGAAACACTAATTGGTTCCACATGGAGACACCAGCTCTACACATTTGTATGTTCTAGGGAGAAAGCTAGAGGAACTGCGGCAAACAAACATGATATTTCTGTTTGTATAGATGACATTTTATGCACTTGCGATGGAAAAGACTTTTTGCCTTTCTCTAAAACCATTTTTACAGTGATTTTGTTGGTCCATTGCATACGAATTCCAACCCACTTTGTCCGGATATGACTGGATGAAACCAGAAATATCCGGTTGTGTTTTGGCTAACTCAATCCCAGATATTGTGAAAGCTTCTGTATTTGTGTTCTCCGGATATTATGAACGGATTTTATGGTTTTGCATGTTTTTTATCAGGGAACATTTAATTTTGTACCGTAGAAACACTAATTGGTTCCACACGGAGACACCAGCTCTACACATTTGTATTTTCTAGGGAGAAAGCTAGAGGAACTGCGGCAAACAAACATGATATTTCTGTTTGTATAGATGACATTTTATGCACTTTCCTAAGAAAAAGACTTTACTTTTCTCCAAAACCATTTTTACTGTGATTTTCTCGGTCCATTGCATACGAATTCCACCTCGCTTTGTCCGGATATGACTGGATGAAACCAGAAATATCTGGTTGTGTTTTGGCTTACTACAACCCAGATATTGTGAAAGCCTCTGTGTTTATGTTTTCCGGATATTATCAACGGAATTTATGTTTTTGCATGTTATTTATCAGGGAACATTTAATTTTGTGCTGGGAAACACTAATTGGTTCCACATGGAGACACCAGCTCTACACATTCGTATTTTCTAGGGAGAAAGCTAGAGGAACTGCGGCAAACAAACATGATATTTCTGTTTGTATAGATGACATTTTATGCACTTGCATAACGAAAAAAACTTTGCTTTTCTCCAAAACCATTTTTACTGTGATTTTCTTGGTCCATTGCATACGAATTCCACCTCGCTTTGTCCGGATATGACTGGATGAAACCAGAAATATCCGGTTGTGTTTTGGCTTACTACAACCCAGATATTGTGAAAGCCTCTGTGTTTATGTTTTCCGGATATTATCAACGGAATTTATGTTTTTGCATGTTATGTATCAGGGAACATTTAATTTTGTGCTGGGAAACACTAATTGGTTCCACATGGAGACACCAGCTCTACACATTTGTATGTTCTAGGGAGAAAGCTAGAGGAACTGCGGCAAACAAACATGATATTTCTGTTTGTATAGATGACATTTTATGCACTTTCCTAAAGAAAAGACTTTGCTTTTCTCCAAAACCATTTTTCCTGTGATATTCTCGATCCATTACATATGAATTCCACCCCCCCTTTGTCCGGATATGAGTGGATGAAACCAGAAATATCCGGTTGTGTTTTGTCTTACTATATCCCAGATATTGCTACAGCCTCAGTGTCTGTGTTTTCTGGATATTATCGATGGCTTTTATTGTTTTGAATGTTTTTATCAGGGAACCTTTAATTTTGTACCGTAGAAATACAATTTGGTTCCACATGGAGACACCAGTAACACAGTCCTATGTTCTAGGGAGAAAGCTTGAGGAACTGCAAATCGATATGATATGTCTGTTTGTATAGATGATATTTTATGCACTTGCGATGGAAAAGACTTTTTGCCTTTCTCTAAAACCATTTTTACTGTGATTTTGTTGGTCCATTGCATACGAATTCCAACCCACTTTGTCCGGATATGACTGGATGAAACCAGAAATATCCGTTTGTGATTTGGCTTACTACAACCCAGATATTGTGAAAGCCTCTGTGTTTATGTTTTCCGGATATTATCAACGGAATTTATGTTTTTGCATGTTATTTATCAGGGAACATTTAATTTTGTGCTGGGAAACACTAATTGGTTCCACACGGAGACACCAGCTCTACACATTTGTATGTTCTAGGGAGAAAGCTAGAGGAACTGCGGCAAACAAACATGATATTTCTGTTTGTATAGATGACATTTTATGCACTTTCCTAACAAAAAGACTTTACTTTTCTCCAAAACCATTTTTACTGTGATTTTCTCGGTCCATTGCATACGAATTCCACCTCACTTTGTCCGGATATGACTGGATGAAACCAGAAATATCCGTTTTCTTTTTTTTTGGCTTACTATATCCCAGATATTACTACAGACTCTGTGTTTGTGTTTTCTGGATATTATCGATGGATTATATTGTTTTGAATGTTTTTATCAGGGAACACTTAATTTTGTGCTGGGAAACACTAATTGTTTGCACATGGAGACACCAGTCTACACATTCGTATTTTCTAGGGAGAAAGCTAGAATAACTGCGGTAAACAAACATGATGTTTCTGTTTGTATAGATGACATTTTATGCACTGGCTTAAGGAAAAGACTTTGTTTTACTCCAAAACCATTTTTACTGCGATTTTCCCGGTTCATTGCATACGAATTCCACCAAACTTAGTCCGGATATGACTGGATGAAACCAGAAATATCCGGTTGTGTTTTGGCTAACTCAATCCCAGATATTGTGAAAGCTTCTGTATTGGTGTTTTCCGGATATTATCAACGGATTTTATGGTTTTGCATGTTTTTTATCAGGGAACATTTAATTTTGTACCTTAGAAACACTAATAGGTTCAACATGGAGACACCAGTATACACATTCGTATGTTCTAGGGAGAAAGTTAGAGGAACTGCGGCAAACAAACATGATATTTCTGTTTGTATACATGACATTTTATGCACTTGCATAACGAAAAAAACTTTGCTTTTCTCCAAAACCATTTTTACTGTGATTTTCTCGGTCCATTGCATACGAATTCCACCCCACTTTGTCCGGATATGACTGGATGAAACCAGAAATATCCGGTTGTGTTTTGGCTTACTACAACCCAGATATTGTGAAAGCCTCTGTGTTTATGTTTTCCGGATATTATCAACGGAATTTATGTTTTTGCATGTTATTTATCAGGGAACATTTAATTTTGTGCTGGGAAACACTAATTGGTTCCACATGGAGACACCAGCTCTACACATTCGTATTTTCTAGGGAGAAAGCTAGAGGAACTGCGGCAAACAAACATGATATTTCTGTTTGTATAGATGACATTTTATGCACTTTCCTAAAGAAAAGACTTTGCTTTTCTCCAAAACCATTTTTCCTGTGATATTCTCGATCCATTACATATGAATTCCACCCCACTTTGTCCGGATATGAGTGGATGAAACCAGAAATATCCGGTTGTGTTTTGTCTTACTATATCCCAGATATTGCTACAGCCTCAGAGTCTGGTTTTCTGGATATTATCGATGGATTTTATTGTTTTGAATGTTTTTATCAGGGAACCTTTAATTTTGTACCATAGAAATACAATTTGGTTCCACATGGAGACACCAGTAACACATTCCTATGTTCTAGGGAGAAAGCTTGAGGAACTGCAAATCGATATGATATGTCTGTTTGTATAGATGACATTTTATGCACTTGCGATGGAAAAGACTTTTTGCCTTTCTCTAAAACCATTTTTACTGTGATTTTGTTGGTCCATTGCATACGAATTCCAACCCACTTTGTCCGGATATGACTGGATGAAACCAGAAATATCCGGTTGTGTTTTGGCTAACTCAATCCCAGATATTGTGAAAGCTTCTGTATTTGTGTTCTCCGGATATTATGAACGGATTTTATGGTTTTGCATGTTTTTTATCAGGGAACATTTAATTTTGTACCGTAGAAACACTAATTGGTTCCACACGGAGACACCAGCTCTACACATTTGTATTTTCTAGGGAGAAAGCTAGAGGAACTGCGGCAAACAAACATGATATTTCTGTTTGTATAGATGACATTTTATGCACTTTCCTAAGAAAAAGACTTTACTTTTCTCCAAAACCATTTTTACTGTGATTTTCTCGGTCCATTGCATACGAATTCCACCTCACTTTGTCCGGATATGACTGGATGAAACCAGAAATATCCGTTTTCTTTTTTTTTTTTTTTGGCTTACTATATCCCAGATATTACTACAGACTCTGTGTTTGTGTTTTCTGGATATTATCGATGGATTATATTGTTTTGAATGTTTTTATCAGGGAACACTTAATTTTGTGCTGGGAAACACTAATTGTTTGCACATGGAGACACCAGTCTACACATTCGTATTTTCTAGGGAGAAAGCTAGAATAACTGCGGTAAACAAACATGATGTTTCTGTTTGTATAGATGACATTTTATGCACTGGCTTAAGGAAAAGACTTTGTTTTACTCCAAAACCATTTTTACTGCGATTTTCCCGGTTCATTGCATACGAATTCCACCAAACTTAGTCCGGATATGACTGGATGAAACCAGAAATATCCGGTTGTGTTTTGGCTAACTCAATCCCAGATATTGTGAAAGCTTCTGTATTGGTGTTTTCCGGATATTATGAACGGATTTTATGGTTTTGCATGTTTTTTATCAGGGAACATTTAATTTTGTACCTTAGAAACACTAATAGGTTCAACATGGAGACACCAGTCTACACATTCGTATGTTCTAGGGAGAAAGTTAGAGGAACTGCGGCAAACAAACATGATATTTCTGTTTGTATACATGACATTTTATGCACTTGCATAACGAAAAAAACTTTGCTTTTCTCCAAAACCATTTTTACTGTGATTTTCTCGGTCCATTGCATACGAATTCCACCTCGCTTTGTCCGGATATGACTGGATGAAACCAGAAATATCTGGTTGTGTTTTGGCTTACTACAACCCAGATATTGTGAAAGCCTCTGTGTTTATGTTTTCCGGATATTATCAACGGAATTTATGTTTTTGCATGTTATTTATCAGGGAACATTTAATTTTGTGCTGGGAAACACTAATTGGTTCCACATGGAGACACCAGCTCTACACATTCGTATTTTCTAGGGAGAAAGCTAGAGGAACTGCGGCAAACAAACATGATATTTCTGTTTGTATAGATGACATTTTATGCACTTTCCTAAAGAAAAGACTTTGCTTTTCTCCAAAACCATTTTTCCTGTGATATTCTCGATCCATTACATATGAATTCCACCCCACTTTGTCCGGATATGAGTGGATGAAACCAGAAATATCCGGTTGTGTTTTGTATTACAATATCCCAGATATTGCTACAGCCTCAGAGTCTGGTTTTCTGGATATTATCGATGGATTTTATTGTTTTGAATGTTTTTATCAGGGAACCTTTAATTTTGTACCATAGAAATACAATTTGGTTCCACATGGAGACACCAGTAACACATTCCTATGTTCTAGGGAGAAAGCTTGAGGAACTGCAAATCGATATGATATGTCTGTTTGTATAGATGACATTTTATGCACTGGCTTAAGGAAAAGACTTTGTTTTACTCCAAAACCATTTTTACTGCGATTTTCCCGGTTCATTGCATACGAATTCCACCAAACTTAGTCCGGATATGACTGGATGAAACCAGAAATATCCGGTTGTGTTTTGGCTAACTCAATCCCAGATATTGTGAAAGCTTCTGTATTGGTGTTCTCCGGATAATATCAACGGATTTTATGGTTTTGCATGTTTTTTATCAGGGAACATTTAATTTTGTACCTTAGAAACACTAATAGGTTCAACATGGAGATACCAGTCTACACATTCGTATGTTCTAGGGAGAAAGTTAGAGGAACTGCGGCAAACAAACATGATATTTCTGTTTGTATACATGACATTTTATGCACTTGCATAACGAAAAAAACTTTGCTTTTCTCCAAAACCATTTTTACTGTGATTTTCTCGGTCCATTGCATACGAATTCCACCTCGCTTTGTCCGGATATGACTGGATGAAACCAGAAATATCCGGTTGTGTTTTGGCTTACTACAACCCAGATATTGTGAAAGCCTCTGTGTTTATGTTTTCCGGATACTATCAACGGAATTTATGTTTTTGCATGTTATTTATCAGGGAACATTTAATTTTGTGCTGGGAAACACTAATTGGTTCCACATGGAGACACCAGCTCTACACATTCGTATTTTCTAGGGAGAAAGCTAGAGGAACTGCGGCAAACAAACATGATATTTCTGTTTGTATAGATGACATTTTATGCACTTTCCTAAAGAAAAGACTTTGCTTTTCTCCAAAACCATTTTTCCTGTGATATTCTCCATCCATTACATATGAATTCCACCCCACTTTGTCCGGATATGAGTGGATGAAACCAGAAATATCCGGTTGTGTTTTGTCTTACTATATCCCAGATATTGCTACAGCCTCAGTGTCTGTGTTTTCTGGATATTATCTATGGATTTTATTGTTTTGAATGTTTTTATCAGGGAACCTTTAATTTTGTACCGTAGAAATACAATTTGGTTCCACATGGAGACACCAGGAACACATTCCTATGTTCTAGGGAGAAAGCTTGAGGAACTGCAAATCGATATGATATGTCTGTTTGTATAGATGACATTTTATGCACTGGCTTAAGGAAAAGACTTTGTTTTACTCCAAAACCATTTTTACTGCGATTTTCCCGGTTCATTGCATACGAATTCCACCAAACTTAGTCCGGATATGACTGGATGAAACCAGAAATATCCGGTTGTGTTTTGGCTAACTCAATCCCAGATATTGTGAAAGCTTCTGTATTGGTGTTCTCCGGATAATATCAACGGATTTTATGGTTTTGCATGTTTTTTATCAGGGAACATTTAATTTTGTACCTTAGAAACACTAATAGGTTCAACATGGTGATACCAGTCTACACATTCGTATGTTCTAGGGAGAAAGTTAGAGGAACTGCGGCAAACAAACATGATATTTCTGTTTGTATACATGACATTTTATGCACTTGCATAACGAAAAAAACTTTGCTTTTCTCCAAAACACTTTTTACTGTGATTTTCTCGGTCCATTGCATACGAATTCCACCTCGCTTTGTCCGGATATGACTGGATGAAACCAGAAATATCCGGTTGTGTTTTGGCTTACTACAACCCAGATATTGTGAAAGCCTCTGTGTTTATGTTTTCCGGATACTATCAACGGAATTTATGTTTTTGCATGTTATTTATCAGGGAACATTTAATTTTGTGCTGGGAAACACTAATTGGTTCCACATGGAGACACCAGCTCTACACATTCGTATTTTCTAGGGAGAAAGCTAGAGGAACTGCGGCAAACAAACATGATATTTCTGTTTGTATAGATGACATTTTATGCACTTTCCTAAAGAAAAGACTTTGCTTTTCTCCAAAACCATTTTTCCTGTGATATTCTCCATCCATTACATATGAATTCCACCCCACTTTGTCCGGATATGAGTGGATGAAACCAGAAATATCCGGTTGTGTTTTGTCTTACTATATCCCAGATATTGCTACAGCCCCAGTGTCTGTGTTTTCTGGATATTATCGATGGATTTTATTGTTTTGAATGTTTTTATCAGGGAACCTTTAATTTTGTACCGTAGAAATACAATTTGGTTCCACATGGAGACACCAGGAACACATTCCTATGTTCTAGGGAGAAAGCTTGAGGAACTGCAAATCGATATGATATGTCTGTTTGTATAGATGACATTTTATGCACTTGCGATGGAAAAGACTTTTTGCCTTTCTCTAAAACCATTTTTACTGTGATTTTGTTGGTCCATTGCATACGAATTCCAACCCACTTTGTCCGGATATGACTGGATGAAACCAGAAATATCCGGTTGTGTTTTGGCTAACTCAATCCCAGATATTGTGAAAGCTTCTGTATTTGTGTTCTCCGGATATTATGAACGGATTTTATGGTTTTGCATGTTTTTTATCAGGGAACATTTAATTTTGTACCGTAGAAACACTAATTGGTTCCACACGGAGACACCAGCTCTACACATTTGTATTTTCTAGGGAGAAAGCTAGAGGAACTGCGGCAAACAAACATGATATTTCTGTTTGTATAGATGACATTTTATGCACTTTCCTAACAAAAAGACTTTACTTTTCTCCAAAAGCATTTTTACTGTGATTTTCTCGGTCCATTGCATACGAATTCCACCTCACTTTGTCCGGATATGACTGGATGAAACCAGAAATATCCGTTTTCTTTTTTTTTGGCTTACTATATCCCAGATATTACTACAGACTCTGTGTTTGTGTTTTCTGAATATTATCGATGGATTATATTGTTTTGAATGTTTTTATCAGGGAACACTTAATTTTGTGCTGGGAAACACTAATTGGTTCCACATGGAGACACCAGTCTACACATTCGTATTTTCTAGGGAGAAAGCTAGATTAACTGCGGTAAACAAACATGATGTTTCTGTTTGTATAGATGACATTTTATGCACTGGCTTAAGGAAAAGACTTTGTTTTACTCCAAAACCATTTTTACTGCGTTTTTCCCGGTTCATTGCATACGAATTCCACCAAACTTAGTCCGGATATGACTGGATGAAACCAGAAATATCCGGTTGTGTTTTGGCTAACTCAATCCCAGATATTGTGAAAGCTTCTGTATTTGTGTTCTCCGGATATTATCAACGGATTTTATGGTTTTGCATGTTTTTTATCAGGGAACATTTAATTTTGTACCTTAGAAACACTAATAGGTTCAACATGGAGACACCAGTCTACACATTCGTATGTTCTAGGGAGAAAGTTAGAGGAACTGCGGCAAACAAACATGATATTTCTGTTTGTATACATGACATTTTATGCACTTGCATAACGAAAAAAACTTTGCTTTTCTCCAAAACCATTTTTACTGTGATTTTCTCGGTCCATTGCATACGAATTCCACCTCGCTTTGTCCGGATATGACTGGATGAAACCAGAAATATCCGGTTGTGTTTGGCTTACTACAACCCAGATATTGTGAAAGCCTCTGTGTTTATGTTTTCTGGATATTATCAACGGAATTTATGTTTTTGCTTGTTATTTATCAGGGAAATTTAATTTTGTGCTGGGAAACACTAATTGGTTCCACATGGAGACACCAGCTCTACACATTCATATTTTCTAGGGAGAAAGCTAGAGGAACTGCGGCAAACAAACATGATATTTCTGTTTGTATAGATGACATTTTATGCACTTTCCTAAAGAAAAGACTTTGCTTTTCTCCAAAACCATTTTTCCTGTGATATTCTCGATCCATTACATATGAATTCCACCCCACTTTGTCCGGATATGAGTGGATGAAACCAGAAATATCCGGTTGTGTTTTGTCTTACTATATCCCAGATATTGCTACAGCCTCAGTGTCTGTGTTTTCTGGATATTATCGATGGCTTTTATTGTTTTGAATGTTTTTATCAGGGAACCTTTAATTTTGTACCGTAGAAACACTAATTGGTTCCACATGGAGACACCAGTAACACATTCCTATGTTCTAGGGAGAAAGCTTGAGGAACTGCAAATCGATATGATATGTCTGTTTGTATAGATGACATTTTATGCACTTGCGATGGAAAAGACTTTTTGCCTTTCTCTAAAACCATTTTTACTGTGATTTTGTTGGTCCATTGCATACGAATTCCAACCCACTTTGTCCGGATATGACTGGATGAAACCAGAAATATCCGGTTGTGTTTTGGCTAACTCAATCCCAGATATTGTGAAAGCTTCTGTATTTGTGTTCTCAGGATATTATGAACGGATTTTATGGTTTGCATGTTTTTTATCAGGGAACATTTAATTTTGTACCGTAGAAACACTAATTGGTTCCACACGGAGACACCAGCTCTACACATTTGTATGTTCTAGGGAGAAAGCTAGAGGAACTGCGGCAAACAAACATGATATTTCTGTTTGTATAGATGACATTTTATGCACTTTCCTAACAAAAAGACTTTACTTTTCTCCAAAATCATTTTTACTGTGATTTTCTCGGTCCATTGCATACGAATTCCACCTCACTTTGTCCGGATATGACTGGATGAAACCAGAAATATCTGGTTGTGTTTTGGCTTACTACAACCCAGATATTGTGAAAGCCTCTGTGTTTATGTTTTCCGGATATTATCAACGGAATTTATGTTTTTGCATGTTATTTATCAGGGAACATTTAATTTTGTGCTGGGAAACACTAATTGGTTCCACATGGAGACACCAGCTCTACACATTCGTATTTTCTAGGGAGAAAGCTAGAGGAACTGCGGCAAACAAACATGATATTTCTGTTTGTATAGATGACATTTTATGCACTTTCCTAAAGAAAAGACTTTGCTTTTCTCCAAAACCATTTTTCCTGTGATATTCTCGATCCATTACATATGAATTCCACACCACTTTGTCCGGATATGAGTGGATGAAACCAGAAATATCCGGTTGTGTTTTGTCTTACTATATCCCAGATATTGCTACAGCCTCAGTGTCTGTGTTTTCTGGATATTATCGATGGATTTTATTGTTTTGAATGTTTTTATCAGGGAACCTTTAATTTTGTACCGTAGAAATACAATTTGGTTCCACATGGAGACACCAGTAACACATTCCTATGTTCTAGGGAGAAAGCTTGAGGAACTGCAAATCGATATGATATGTCTGTTTGTATAGATGACATTTTATGCACTTGCGATGGAAAAGACTTTTTGCCTTTCTCTAAAACCATTTTTACAGTGATTTTGTTGGTCCATTGCATACGAATTCCAACCCACTTTGTCCGGATATGACTGGATGAAACCAGAAATATCCGGTTGTGATTTGGCTTACTACAACCCAGATATTGTGAAAGCCTCTGTGTTTATGTTTTCCGGATATTATCAACGGAATTTATGTTTTTGCATGTTATTTATCAGGGAACATTTAATTTTGTACCATAGAAACACTAATTGGTTCCACATGGAGACACCAGCTCTACACATTTGTATGTTCTAGGGAGAAAGCTAGAGGAACTGCGGCAAACAAACATGATATTTCTGTTTGCATAGATGACATTTTATGCACTTTCCTAAAGAAAAGACTTTGCTTTTCTCCAAAACCATTTTTCCTGTGATATTCTCGATCCATTACATATGAATTCCACCCCACTTTGTCCGGATATGAGTGGATGAAACCAGAAATATCCGGTTGTGTTTTGTCTTACTATATCCCAGATATTGCTACAGCCTCAGTGTCTGTGTTTTCTGGATATTATCGATGGCTTTTATTGTTTTGAATGTTTTTATCAGGGAACCTTTAATTTTGTACCGTAGAAACACTAATTGGTTCCACATGGAGACACCAGTAACACATTCCTATGTTCTAGGGAGAAAGCTTGAGGAACTGCAAATCGATATGATATGTCTGTTTGTATAGATGACATTTTATGCACTTGCGATGGAAAAGACTTTTTGCCTTTCTCTAAAACCATTTTTACTGTGATTTTGTTGGTCCATTGCATACGAATTCCAACCCACTTTGTCCGGATATGACTGGATGAAACCAGAAATATCCGGTTGAGTTTTGGCTAACTCAATCCCAAATATTGTGAAAGCTTCTGTATTTGTGTTCTCAGGATATTATGAACGGATTTTATGGTTTGCATGTTTTTTATCAGGGAACATTTAATTTTGTACCGTAGAAACACTAATTGGTTCCACACGGAGACACCAGCTCTACACATTTGTATGTTCTAGGGAGAAAGCTAGAGGAACTGCGGCAAACAAACATGATATTTCTGTTTGTATAGATGACATTTTATGCACTTTCCTAACAAAAAGACTTTACTTTTCTCCAAAACCATTTTTACTGTGATTATCTCGGTCCATTGCATACGAATTCCACCTCGCTTTGTCCGGATATGAGTGGATGAAACCAGAAATATCTGGTTGTGTTTTGGCTTACTACAACCCAGATATTGTGAAAGCCTCTGTGTTTATGTTTTCCGGATATTATCAACGGAATTTATGTTTTTGCATGTTATTTATCAGGGAACATTTAATTTTGTGCTGGGAAACACTAATTGGTTCCACATGGAGACACCAGCTCTACACATTCGTATTTTCTAGGGAGAAAGCTAGAGGAACTGCGGCAAACAAACATGATATTTCTGTTTGTATAGATGACATTTTATGCACTTTCCTAAAGAAAAGACTTTGCTTTTCTCCAAAACCATTTTTCCTGTGATATTCTCGATCCATTACATATGAATTCCACCCCACTTTGTCCGGATATGAGTGGATGAAACCAGAAATATCCGGTTGTGTTTTGTCTTACTATATCCCAGATATTGCTACAGCCTCAGTGTCTGTGTTTTCTGGATATTATCGATGGCTTTTATTGTTTTGAATGTTTTTATCAGGGAACCTTTAATTTTGTACCGTAGAAATACAATTTGGTTCCACATGGAGACACCAGTAACACATTCCTATGTTCTAGGGAGAAAGCTTGAGGAACTGCAAATCGATATGATATGTCTGTTTGTATAGATGACATTTTATGCACTTGCGATGGAAAAGACTTTTTGCCTTTCTCTAAAACCATTTTTACAGTGATTTTGTTGGTCCATTGCATACGAATTCCAACCCACTTTGTCCGGATATGACTGGATGAAACCAGAAATATCCGGTTGTGATTTGGCTTACTACAACCCAGATATTGTGAAAGCCTCTGTGTTTATGTTTTCCGGATATTATCAACGGAATTTATGTTTTTGCATGTTATTTATCAGGGAACATTTAATTTTGTACCATAGAAACACTACTTGGTTCCACATGGAGACACCAGCTCTACACATTTGTATGTTCTAGGGAGAAAGCTAGAGGAACTGCGGCAAACAAACATGATATTTCTGTTTGTATAGATGACATTTTATGCACTTGCGATGGAAAAGACTTTTTGCCTTTCTCTAAAACCATTTTTACAGTGATTTTGTTGGTCCATTGCATACGAATTCCAACCCACTTTGTCCGGATATGACTGGATGAAACCAGAAATATCCGGTTGTGTTTTGGCTAACTCAATCCCAGATATTGTGAAAGCTTCTGTATTTGTGTTCTCCGGATATTATGAACGGATTTTATGGTTTTGCATGTTTTTTATCAGGGAACATTTAATTTTGTACCGTAGAAACACTAATTGGTTCCACACGGAGACACCAGCTCTACACATTTGTATTTTCTAGGGAGAAAGCTAGAGGAACTGCGGCAAACAAACATGATATTTCTGTTTGTATAGATGACATTTTATGCACTTTCCTAAGAAAAAGACTTTACTTTTCTCCAAAACCATTTTTACTGTGATTTTCTCGGTCCATTGCATACGAATTCCACCTCGCTTTGTCCGGATATGACTGGATGAAACCAGAAATATCTGGTTGTGTTTTGGCTTACTACAACCCAGATATTGTGAAAGCCTCTGTGTTTATGTTTTCCGGATATTATCAACGGAATTTATGTTTTTGCATGTTATTTATCAGGGAACATTTAATTTTGTGCTGGGAAACACTAATTGGTTCCACATGGAGACACCAGCTCTACACATTCGTATTTTCTAGGGAGAAAGCTAGAGGAACTGCGGCAAACAAACATGATATTTCTGTTTGTATAGATGACATTTTATGCACTTGCATAACGAAAAAAACTTTGCTTTTCTCCAAAACCATTTTTACTGTGATTTTCTTGGTCCATTGCATACGAATTCCACCTCGCTTTGTCCGGATATGACTGGATGAAACCAGAAATATCCGGTTGTGTTTTGTCTTACTATATCCCAGATATTGCTACAGCCTCAGTGTCTGTGTTTTCTGGATATTATCGATGGCTTTTATTGTTTTGAATGTTTTTATCAGGGAACCTTTAATTTTGTACCGTAGAAATACAATTTGGTTCCACATGGAGACACCAGTAACACAGTCCTATGTTCTAGGGAGAAAGCTTGAGGAACTGCAAATCGATATGATATGTCTGTTTGTATAGATGATATTTTATGCACTTGCGATGGAAAAGACTTTTTGCCTTTCTCTAAAACCATTTTTACTGTGATTTTGTTGGTCCATTGCATACGAATTCCAACCCACTTTGTCCGGATATGACTGGATGAAACCAGAAATATCCGTTTGTGATTTGGCTTACTACAACCCAGATATTGTGAAAGCCTCTGTGTTTATGTTTTCCGGATATTATCAACGGAATTTATGTTTTTGCATGTTATTTATCAGGGAACATTTAATTTTGTGCTGGGAAACACTAATTGGTTCCACACGGAGACACCAGCTCTACACATTTGTATGTTCTAGGGAGAAAGCTAGAGGAACTGCGGCAAACAAACATGATATTTCTGTTTGTATAGATGACATTTTATGCACTTTCCTAACAAAAAGACTTTACTTTTCTCCAAAACCATTTTTACTGTGATTTTCTCGGTCCATTGCATACGAATTCCACCTCACTTTGTCCGGATATGACTGGATGAAACCAGAAATATCCGTTTTCTTTTTTTTTGGCTTACTATATCCCAGATATTACTACAGACTCTGTGTTTGTGTTTTCTGGATATTATCGATGGATTATATTGTTTTGAATGTTTTTATCAGGGAACACTTAATTTTGTGCTGGGAAACACTAATTGTTTGCACATGGAGACACCAGTCTACACATTCGTATTTTCTAGGGAGAAAGCTAGAATAACTGCGGTAAACAAACATGATGTTTCTGTTTGTATAGATGACATTTTATGCACTGGCTTAAGGAAAAGACTTTGTTTTACTCCAAAACCATTTTTACTGCGATTTTCCCGGTTCATTGCATACGAATTCCACCAAACTTAGTCCGGATATGACTGGATGAAACCAGAAATATCCGGTTGTGTTTTGGCTAACTCAATCCCAGATATTGTGAAAGCTTCTGTATTGGTGTTTTCCGGATATTATCAACGGATTTTATGGTTTTGCATGTTTTTTATCAGGGAACATTTAATTTTGTACCTTAGAAACACTAATAGGTTCAACATGGAGACACCAGTATACACATTCGTATGTTCTAGGGAGAAAGTTAGAGGAACTGCGGCAAACAAACATGATATTTCTGTTTGTATACATGACATTTTATGCACTTGCATAACGAAAAAAACTTTGCTTTTCTCCAAAACCATTTTTACTGTGATTTTCTCGGTCCATTGCATACGAATTCCACCCCACTTTGTCCGGATATGACTGGATGAAACCAGAAATATCCGGTTGTGTTTTGGCTTACTACAACCCAGATATTGTGAAAGCCTCTGTGTTTATGTTTTCCGGATATTATCAACGGAATTTATGTTTTTGCATGTTATTTATCAGGGAACATTTAATTTTGTGCTGGGAAACACTAATTGGTTCCACATGGAGACACCAGCTCTACACATTCGTATTTTCTAGGGAGAAAGCTAGAGGAACTGCGGCAAACAAACATGATATTTCTGTTTGTATAGATGACATTTTATGCACTTTCCTAAAGAAAAGACTTTGCTTTTCTCCAAAACCATTTTTCCTGTGATATTCTCGATCCATTACATATGAATTCCACCCCACTTTGTCCGGATATGAGTGGATGAAACCAGAAATATCCGGTTGTGTTTTGTCTTACTATATCCCAGATATTGCTACAGCCTCAGAGTCTGGTTTTCTGGATATTATCGATGGATTTTATTGTTTTGAATGTTTTTATCAGGGAACCTTTAATTTTGTACCATAGAAATACAATTTGGTTCCACATGGAGACACCAGTAACACATTCCTATGTTCTAGGGAGAAAGCTTGAGGAACTGCAAATCGATATGATATGTCTGTTTGTATAGATGACATTTTATGCACTTGCGATGGAAAAGACTTTTTGCCTTTCTCTAAAACCATTTTTACTGTGATTTTGTTGGTCCATTGCATACGAATTCCAACCCACTTTGTCCGGATATGACTGGATGAAACCAGAAATATCCGGTTGTGTTTTGGCTAACTCAATCCCAGATATTGTGAAAGCTTCTGTATTTGTGTTCTCCGGATATTATGAACGGATTTTATGGTTTTGCATGTTTTTTATCAGGGAACATTTAATTTTGTACCGTAGAAACACTAATTGGTTCCACACGGAGACACCAGCTCTACACATTTGTATTTTCTAGGGAGAAAGCTAGAGGAACTGCGGCAAACAAACATGATATTTCTGTTTGTATAGATGACATTTTATGCACTTTCCTAACAAAAAGACTTTACTTTTCTCCAAAACCATTTTTACTGTGATTTTCTCGGTCCATTGCATACGAATTCCACCTCACTTTGTCCGGATATGACTGGATGAAACCAGAAATATCCGTTTTCTTTTTTTTTGGCTTACTATATCCCAGATATTACTACAGACTCTGTGTTTGTGTTTTCTGAATATTATCGATGGATTATATTGTTTTGAATGTTTTTATCAGGGAACACTTAATTTTGTGCTGGGAAACACTAATTGGTTCCACATGGAGACACCAGTCTACACATTCGTATTTTCTAGGGAGAAAGCTAGATTAACTGCGGTAAACAAACATGATGTTTCTGTTTGTATAGATGACATTTTATGCACTGGCTTAAGGAAAAGACTTTGTTTTACTCCAAAACCATTTTTACTGCGTTTTTCCCGGTTCATTGCATACGAATTCCACCAAACTTAGTCCGGATATGACTGGATGAAACCAGAAATATCCGGTTGTGTTTTGGCTAACTCAATCCCAGATATTGTGAAAGCTTCTGTATTTGTGTTCTCCGGATATTATCAACGGATTTTATGGTTTAGCATGTTTTTTATCAGGGAACATTTAATTTTGTACCTTAGAAACACTAATAGGTTCAACATGGAGACACCAGTCTACACATTCGTATGTTCTAGGGAGAAAGTTAGAGGAACTGCGGCAAACAAACATGATATTTCTGTTTGTATACATGACATTTTATGCACTTGCATAACGAAAAAAACTTTGCTTTTCTCCAAAACCATTTTTACTGTGATTTTCTCGGTCCATTGCATACGAATTCCACCTCGCTTTGTCCGGATATGACTGGATGAAACCAGAAATATCCGGTTGTGTTTTGGCTTACTACAACCCAGATATTGTGAAAGCCTCTGTGTTTATGTTTTCTGGATATTATCAACGGAATTTATGTTTTTGCATGTTATTTATCAGGGAAATTTAATTTTGTGCTGGGAAACACTAATTGGTTCCACATGGAGACACCAGCTCTACACATTTGTATGTTCTAGGGAGAAAGCTAGAGGAACTGCGGCAAACAAACATGATATTTCTGTTTGTATAGATGACATTTTATGCACTTTCCTAAAGAAAAGACTTTGCTTTTCTCCAAAACCATTTTTCCTGTGATATTCTCGATCCATTACATATGAATTCCACCCCACTTTGTCCGGATATGAGTGGATGAAACCAGAAATATCCGGTTGTGTTTTGTCTTACTATATCCCAGATATTGCTACAGCCTCAGTGTCTGTGTTTTCTGGATATTATCGATGGCTTTTATTGTTTGGAATGTTTTTATCAGGGAACCTTTAATTTTGTACCGTAGAAACACTAATTGGTTCCACATGGAGACACCAGTAACACATTCCTATGTTCTAGGGAGAAAGCTTGAGGAACTGCAAATCGATATGATATGTCTGTTTGTATAGATGACATTTTATGCACTTGCGATGGAAAAGACTTTTTGCCTTTCTCTAAAACCATTTTTACTGTGATTTTGTTGGTCCATTGCATACGAATTCCAACCCACTTTGTCCGGATATGACTGGATGAAACCAGAAATATCCGGTTGTGTTTTGGCTAACTCAATCCCAGATATTGTGAAAGCTTCTGTATTTGTGTTCTCAGGATATTATGAACGGATTTTATGGTTTGCATGTTTTTTATCAGGGAACATTTAATTTTGTACCGTAGAAACACTAATTGGTTCCACACGGAGACACCAGCTCTACACATTTGTATTTTCTAGGGAGAAAGCTAGAGGAACTGCGGCAAACAAACATGATATTTCTGTTTGTATAGATGACATTTTATGCACTTTCCTAACAAAAAGACTTTACTTTTCTCCAAAACCATTTTTACTGTGATTTTCTCGGTCCATTGCATACGAATTCCACCTCGCTTTGTCCGGATATGAGTGGATGAAACCAGAAATATCTGGTTGTGTTTTGGCTTACTACAACCCAGATATTGTGAAAGCCTCTGTGTTTATGTTTTCCGGATATTATCAACGGAATTTATGTTTTTGCATGTTATTTATCAGGGAACATTTAATTTTGTGCTGGGAAACACTAATTGGTTCCACATGGAGACACCAGCTCTACACATTCGTATTTTCTAGGGAGAAAGCTAGAGGAACTGCGGCAAACAAACATGATATTTCTGTTTGTATAGATGACATTTTATGCACTTTCCTAAAGAAAAGACTTTGCTTTTCTCCAAAACCATTTTTCCTGTGATATTCTCGATCCATTACATATGAATTCCACCCCACTTTGTCCGGATATGAGTGGATGAAACCAGAAATATCCGGTTGTGTTTTGTCTTACTATATCCCAGATATTGCTACAGCCTCAGTGTCTGTGTTTTCTGGATATTATCGATGGATTTTATTGTTTTGAATGTTTTTATCAGGGAACCTTTAATTTTGTACCGTAGAAATACAATTTGGTTCCACATGGGGACACCAGTAACACATTCCTATGTTCTAGGGAGAAAGCTTGAGGAACTGCAAATCGATATGATATGTCTGTTTGTATAGATGACATTTTATGCACTTGCGATGGAAAAGACTTTTTGCCTTTCTCTAAAACCATTTTTACTGTGATTTTGTTGGTCCATTGCATACGAATTCCAACCCACTTTGTCCGGATATGACTGGATGAAACCAGAAATATCCGGTTGTGATTTGGCTTACTACAACCCAGATATTGTGAAAGCCTCTGTGTTTATTTTTTCCGGATATTATCAACGGAATTTATGTTTTTGCATGTTATTTATCAGGGAACATTTAATTTTGTGCTGGGAAACACTAATTGGTTCCACATGGAGACACCAGCTCTACACATTCGTATTTTCTAGGGAGAAAGCTAGAGGAACTGCGGCAAACAAACATGATATTTCTGTTTGTATAGATGACATTTTATGCACTTTCCTAAAGAAAAGACTTTGCTTTTCTCCAAAACCATTTTTCCTGTGATATTCTCGATCCATTACATATGAATTCCACCCCCCCTTTGTCCGGATATGAGTGGATGAAACCAGAAATATCCGGTTGTGTTTTGTCTTACTATATCCCAGATATTGCTACAGCCTCAGTGTCTGTGTTTTCTGGATATTATCGATGGCTTTTATTGTTTTGAATGTTTTTATCAGGGAACCTTTAATTTTGTACCGTAGAAACACTAATTGGTTCCACATGGAGACACCAGTAACACATTCCTATGTTCTAGGGAGAAAGCTTGAGGAACTGCAAATCGATATGATATGTCTGTTTGTATAGATGACATTTTATGCACTTGCGATGGAAAAGACTTTATGCCTTTCTCTAAAACCATTTTTACTGTGATTTTGTTGGTCCATTGCATATGAATTCCAACCCACTTTGTCCGGATATGACTGGATGAAACCAGAAATATCCAGTTGTGTTTTGGCTAACTCAATCCCAGATATTGTGAAAGCTTCTGTATTTGTGTTCTCAGGATATTATGAACGGATTTTATGGTTTGCATGTTTTTTATCAGGGAACATTTAATTTTTTACCGTAGAAACACTAATTGGTTCCACACGGAGACACCAGCTCTACACATTTGTATTTTCTAGGGAGAAAGCTAGAGGAACTGCGGCAAACAAACATGATATTTCTGTTTGTATAGATGACATTTTATGCACTTTCCTAACAAAAAGACTTTACTTTTCTCCAAAACCATTTTTACTGTGATTTTCTCGGTCCATTGCATACGAATTCCACCTCGCTTTGTCCGGATATGAGTGGATGAAACCAGAAATATCTGGTTGTTTTGGCTTACTACAACCCAGATATTGTGAAAGCCTCTGTGTTTATGTTTTCCGGATATTATCAACGGAATTTATGTTTTTGCATGTTATTTATCAGGGAACATTTAATTTTGTGCTGGGAAACACTAATTGGTTCCACATGGAGACACCAGCTCTACACATTCGTATTTTCTAGGCAGAAAGCTAGAGGAACTGCGGCAAACAAACATGATATTTCTGTTTGTATAGATGACATTTTATGCACTTTCCTAAAGAAAAGACTTTGCTTTTCTCCAAAACCATTTTTCCTGTGATATTCTCGATCCATTACATATGAATTCCACCCCACTTTGTCCGGATATGAGTGGATGAAACCAGAAATATCCGGTTGTGTTTTGTCTTACTATATCCCAGATATTGCTACAGCCTCAGTGTCTGTGTTTTCTGGATATTATCGATGGATTTTATTGTTTTGAATGTTTTTATCAGGGAACCTTTAATTTTGTACCGTAGAAATACAATTTGGTTCCACATGGAGACACCAGTAACACATTCCTATGTTCTAGGGAGAAAGCTTGAGGAACTGCAAATCGATATGATATGTCTGTTTGTATAGATGACATTTTATGCACTTGCGATGGAAAAGACTTTTTGCCTTTCTCTAAAACCATTTTTACAGTGATTTTGTTGGTCCATTGCATACGAATTCCAACCCACTTTGTCCGGATATGACTGGATGAAACCAGAAATATCCGGTTGTGATTTGGCTTACTACAACCCAGATATTGTGAAAGCCTCTGTGTTTATGTTTTCCGGATATTATCAACGGAATTTATGTTTTTGCATGTTATTTATCAGGGAACATTTAATTTTGTACCATAGAAACACTAATTGGTTCCACATGGAGACACCAGCTCTACACATTTGTATGTTCTAGGGAGAAAGCTAGAGGAACTGCGGCAAACAAACATGATATTTCTGTTTGTATAGATGACATTTTATGCACTTGCGATGGAAAAGACTTTTTGCCTTTCTCTAAAACCATTTTTACTGTGATTTTGTTGGTCCATTGCATAAGAATTCCAACCCACTTTGTCCGGATATGACTGGATGAAACCAGAAATATCCGGTTCTGTTTTGGCTTACTACAACCCAGATATTGTGAAAGCCTCTGTGTTTATGTTTTCCGGATACTATCAACGGAATTTATGTTTTTGCATGTTATTTATCAGGGAACATTTAATTTTGTGCTGGGAAACACTAATTGGTTCCACATGGAGACACCAGCTCTACACATTCGTATTTTCTAGGGAGAAAGCTAGAGGAACTGCGGCAAACAAACATGATATTTCTGTTTGTATAGATGACATTTTATGCACTTTCCTAAAGAAAAGACTTTGCTTTTCTCCAAAACCATTTTTCTGTGATTTTCTCGGTCCATTACATATCAATTCCACCCCACTTTGTCCGGATATGAGTGGATGAAACCAGAAATATCCGGTTGTGTTTTGTCTTACTATATCCCAGATATTGCTACAGCCTCAGTGTCTGTGTTTTCTGGATATTATCGATGGCTTTTATTGTTTTGAATGTTTTTATCAGGGAACCTTTAATTTTGTACCGTAGAAACACTAATTGGTTCCACATGGAGACACCAGTAACACATTCCTATGTTCTAGGGAGAAAGCTTGAGGAACTGCAAATCGATATGATATGTCTGTTTGTATAGATGACATTTTATGCACTTGCGATGGAAAAGACTTTTTGCCTTTCTCTAAAACCATTTTTACTGTGATTTTGTTGGTCCATTGCATATGAATTCCAACCCACTTTGTCCGGATATGACTGGATGAAACCAGAAATATCCGGTTGTGTTTTGGCTAACTCAATCCCAGATATTGTGAAAGCTTCTGTATTTGTGTTCTCAGGATATTATGAACGGATTTTATGGTTTGCATGTTTTTTATCAGGGAACATTTAATTTTGTACCGTAGAAACACTAATTGGTTCCACACGGAGACACCAGCTCTACACATTTGTATTTTCTAGGGAGAAAGCTAGAGGAACTGCGGCAAACAAACGTGATATTTCTGTTTGTATAGATGACATTTTATGCACTTTCCTAACAAAAAGACTTTACTTTTCTCCAAAACCATTTTTACTGTGATTTTCTCGGTCCATTGCATACGAATTCCACCTCGCTTTGTCCGGATATGAGTGGATGAAACCAGAAATATCTGGTTGTGTTTTGGCTTACTACAACCCAGATATTGTGAAAGCCTCTGTGTTTATGTTTTCCGGATATTATCAACGGAATTTATGTTTTTGCATGTTATTTATCAGGGAACATTTAATTTTGTACCATAGAAACACTAATTGGTTCCACATGGAGACACCAGCTCTACACATTCGTATTTTCTAGGGAGAAAGCTAGAGGAACTGCGGCAAATAAACATGATATTTCTGTTTGTATAGATGACATTTTATGCACTTTCCTAAAGAAAAGACTTTGCTTTTCTCCAAAACCATTTTTCCTGTGATATTCTCGATCCATTACATATGAATTCCACCCCACTTTGTCCGGATATGAGTGGATGAAACCAGAAATATCCGGTTGTGTTTTGTCTTACTATATCCCAGATATTGCTACAGCCTCAGTGTCTGTGTTTTCTGGATATTATCGATGGATTTTATTGTTTTGAATGTTTTTATCAGGGAACCTTTAATTTTGTACCGTAGAAATACAATTTGGTTCCACATGGAGACACCAGTAACACATTCCTATGTTCTAGGGAGAAAGCTTGAGGAACTGCAAATCGATATGATATGTCTGTTTGTATAGATGACATTTTATGCACTTGCGATGGAAAAGACTTTTTGCCTTTCTCTAAAACCATTTTTACAGTGATTTTGTTGGTCCATTGCATACGAATTCCAAGCCACTTTGTCCGGATATGACTGGATGAAACCAGAAATATCCGGTTGTGATTTGGCTTACTACAACCCAGATATTGTGAAAGCCTCTGTGTTTATGTTTTCCGGATACTATCAACGGAATTCATCTTTTTGCATGTTATTTATCAGGGAACATTTAATTTTGTACCATAGAAACACTAATTGGTTCCACATGGAGACACCAGCTCTACACATTTGTATGTTCTAGGGAGAAAGCTAGAGGAACTGCGGCAAACAAACATGATATTTCTGTTTGTATAGATGACATTTTATGCACTTTCCTAAAGAAAAGACTTTGCTTTTCTCCAAAACCATTTTTCCTGTGATATTCTCGATCCATTACATATGAATTCCACCCCACTTTGTCCGGATATGAGTGGATGAAACCAGAAATATCCGGTTGTGTTTTGTCTTACTATATCCCAGATATTGCTACAGCCTCAGTGTCTGTGTTTTCTGGATATTATCGATGGCTTTTATTGTTTTGAATGTTTTTATCAGGGAACCTTTAATTTTGTACCGTAGAAACACTAATTGGTTCCACATGGAGACACCAGTAACACATTCCTATGTTCTAGGGAGAAAGCTTGAGGAACTGCAAATCGATATGATATGTCTGTTTGTATAGATGACATTTTATGCACTTGCGATGGAAAAGACTTTTTGCCTTTCTCTAAAACCATTTTTACTGTGATTTTGTTGGTCCATTGCATACGAATTCCAACCCACTTTGTCCGGATATGACTGGATGAAACCAGAAATATCCGGTTGTGTTTTGGCTAACTCAATCCCAGATATTGTGAAAGCTTCTGTATTTGTGTTCTCCGGATATTATGAACGGATTTTATGGTTTTGCATGTTTTTTATCAGGGAACATTTAATTTTGTACCGTAGAAACACTAATTGGTTCCACACGGAGACACCAGCTCTACACATTTGTATTTTCTAGGGAGAAACCTAGAGGAACTGCGGCAAACAAACATGATATTTCTGTTTGTATAGATGACATTTTATGCACTTTCCTAACAAAAAGACTTTACTTTTCTCCAAAAGCATTTTTACTGTGATTTTCTCGGTCCATTGCATACGAATTCCACCTCACTTTGTCCGGATATGACTGGATGAAACCAGAAATATCCGTTTTCTTTTTTTTTGGCTTACTATATCCCAGATATTATTACAGACTCTGTGTTTGTGTTTTCTGGATATTATCGATGGATTATATTGTTTTGAATGTTTTTATCAGGGAACACTTAATTTTGTGCTGGGAAACACTAATTGGTTCCACATGGAGACACCAGTCTACACATTCGTATATTCTAGGGAGAAAGCTAGATTAACTGCGGTAAACAAACATGATGTTTCTGTTTGTATAGATGACATTTTATGCACTGGCTTAAGGAAAAGACTTTGTTTTACTCCACAACCATTTTTACTGCGATTTTCCCGGTTCATTGCATACGAATTCCACCAAACTTAGTCCGGATATGACTGGATGAAACCAGAAATATCCGGTTGTGTTTTGGCTAACTCAATCCCAGATATTGTGAAAGCTTCTGTATTGGTGTTTTCCGGATATTATCAACGGATTTTATGATTTTGCATGTTTTTTATCAGGGAACATTTAATTTTGTACCTTAGAAACACTAATAGGTTCAACATGGAGACACCAGTCTACACATTCGTATGTTCTAGGGAGAAAGTTAGAGGAACTGTGGCAAACAAACATGATATTTCTGTTTGTATAGATGACATTTTATGCACTTGCATAACGAAAAAAAACTTTGCTTTTCTCCAAAACCATTTTTACTGTGATTTTCTCGGTCCATTGCATATGAATTCCACCTCGCTTTGTCCGGATATGACTGGATGAAACCAGAAATATCTGGTTGTGTTTTGGCTTACTACAACCCAGATATTGTGAAAGCCTCTGTGTTTATGTTTTCCGGATATTATCAACGGAATTTATGTTTTTGCATGTTATTTATCAGGGAACATTTAATTTTGTGCTGGGAAACACTAATTGGTTCCACATGGAGACACCAGCTCTACACATTTGTATGTTCTAGGGAGAAAGCTAGAGGAACTGCGGCAAACAAACATGATATTTCTGTTTGTATAGATGACATTTTATGCACTTTCCTAAAGAAAAGACTTTGCTTTTCTCCAAAACCATTTTTCCTGTGATATTCTCCATCCATTACATATGTATTCCACCTCACTTTGTCCGGATATGAGTGGATGAAACCAGAAATATCCGGTTGTGTTTTGTCTTACTATATCCCAGATATTGCTACAGCCTCAGTGTCTGTGTTTTCTGGATATTATCGATGGCTTTTATTGTTTTGAATGTTTTTATCAGGGAACATTTAATTTTGTACCGTAGAAACACTAATTGGTTCCACATGGAGACACCAGTAACACATTCCTATGTTCTAGGGAGAAAGCTTGAGGAAGTGCAAATCGATATGATATGTCTGTTTGTATAGATGACATTTTATGCACTTGCGATGGAAAAGACTTTTTGCCTTTCTCTAAAACCATTTTTACTGTGATTTTGTTGGTCCATTGCATACGAATTCCAACCCACTTTGTCCGGATATGACTGGATGAAACCAGAAATATCCGGTTGTGTTTTGGCTAACTCAATCCCAGATATTGTGAAAGCTTCTGTATTTGTGTTCTCCGGATATTATGAACGGATTTTATGGTTTTGCATGTTTTTTATCAGGGAACATTTAATTTTGTACCGTAGAAACACTAATTGGTTCCACACGGAGACACCAGCTCTACACATTTGTATTTTCTAGGGAGAAAGCTAGAGGAACTGCGGCAAACAAACATGATATTTCTGTTTGTATAGATGACATTTTATGCACTTTCCTAAGAAAAAGACTTTACTTTTCTCCAAAACCATTTTTACTGTGATTTTCTCGGTCCATTGCATACGAATTCCACCTCGCTTTGTCCGGATATGACTGGATGAAACCAGAAATATCTGGTTGTGTTTTGGCTTACTACAACCCAGATATTGTGAAAGCCTCTGTGTTTATGTTTTCCGGATATTATCAACGGAATTTATGTTTTTGCATGTTATTTATCAGGGAACATTTAATTTTGTGCTGGGAAACACTAATTGGTTCCACATGGAGACACCAGCTCTACACATTCGTATTTTCTAGGGAGAAAGCTAGAGGAACTGCGGCAAACAAACATGATATTTCTGTTTGTATAGATGACATTTTATGCACTTGCATAACGAAAAAAAACTTTGCTTTTCTCCAAAACCATTTTTACTGTGATTTTCTCGGTCCATTGCATACGAATTCCACCTCGCTTTGTCCGGATATGACTGGATGAAACCAGAAATATCCGGTTGTGTTTTGGCTTACTACAACCCAGATATTGTGAAAGCCTCTGTGTTTATGTTTTCCGGATATTATCAACGGAATTTATGTTTTTGCATGTTATGTATCAGGGAACATTAAATTTTGTGCTGGGAAACACTAATTGGTTCCACATGGAGACACCAGCTCTACACATTTGTATGTTCTAGGGAGAAAGCTAGAGGAACTGCGGCAAACAAACATGATATTTCTGTTTGTATAGATGACATTTTATGCACTTTCCTAAAGAAAAGACTTTGCTTTTCTCCAAAACCATTTTTCCTGTGATATTCTCGATCCATTACATATGAATTCCACCCCACTTTGTCCGGATATGAGTGGATGAAACCAGAAATATCCGGTTGTGTTTTGTCTTACTATATCCCAGATATTGCTACAGCCTCAGTGTCTGTGTTTTCTGGATATTATCGATGGCTTTTATTGTTTTGAATGTTTTTATCAGGGAACCTTTAATTTTGTACCGTAGAAATACAATTTGGTTCCACATGGAGACACCAGTAACACAGTCCTATGTTCTAGGGAGAAAGCTTGAGGAACTGCAAATCGATATGATATGTCTGTTTGTATAGATGATATTTTATGCACTTGCGATGGAAAAGACTTTTTGCCTTTCTCTAAAACCATTTTTACTGTGATTTTGTTGGTCCATTGCATACGAATTCCAACCCACTTTGTCCGGATATGACTGGATGAAACCAGAAATATCCGGTTGTGATTTGGCTTACTACAACCCAGATATTGTGAAAGCCTCTGTGTTTATGTTTTCCGGATATTATCAATGGAGTTTATGTTTTTGCATGTTATTTATCAGGGAACATTTAATTTTGTGCTGGGAAACACTAATTGGTTCCACACGGAGACACCAGCTCTACACATTTGTATGTTCTAGGGAGAAAGCTAGAGGAACTGCGGCAAACAAACATGATATTTCTGTTTGTATAGATGACATTTTATGCACTGGCTTAAGGAAAAGACTTTGTTTTACTCCAAAACCATTTTTACTGCGATTTTCCCGGTTCATTGCATACGAATTCCACCAAACTTAGTCCGGATATGACTGGATGAAACCAGAAATATCCGGTTGTGTTTTGGCTAACTCAATCCCAGATATTGTGAAAGCTTCTGTATTGGTGTTTTCCGGATATTATCAACGGATTTTATGATTTTGCATGTTTTTTATCAGGGAACATTTAATTTTGTACCTTAGAAACACTAATAGGTTCAACATGGAGACACCAGTCTACACATTCGTATGTTCTAGGGAGAAAGTGAGAGGAACTGTGGCAAACAAACATGATATTTCTGTTTGTATAGATGACATTTTATGCACTTGCATAACGAAAAAAAACTTTGCTTTTCTCCAAAACCATTTTTACTGTGATTTTCTCGGTCCATTGCATATGAATTCCACCTCGCTTTGTCCGGATATGACTGGATGAAACCAGAAATATCTGGTTGTGTTTTGGCTTACTACAACCCAGATATTGTGAAAGCCTCTGTGTTTATGTTTTCCGGATATTATCAACGGAATTTATGTTTTTGCATGTTATTTATCAGGGAACATTTAATTTTGTGCTGGGAAACACTAATTGGTTCCACATGGAGACACCAGCTCTACACATTTGTATGTTCTAGGCAGAAAGCTAGAGGAACTGCGGCAAACAAACATGATATTTCTGTTTGTATAGATGACATTTTATGCACTTTCCTAAAGAAAAGACTTTGCTTTTCTCCAAAACCATTTTTCCTGTGATATTCTCGATCCATTACATAGGAATTCCACCCCACTTTGTCCGGATATGAGTGGATGAAACCAGAAATATCCGGTTGTGTTTTGTCTTACTATATCCCAGATATTGCTACAGCCTCAGTGTCTGTGTTTTCTGGATATTATCGATGGCTTTTATTGTTTTGAATGTTTTTATCAGGGAACCTTTAATTTTGTACCGTAGAAATACAATTTGGTTCCACATGGAGACACCAGTAACACATTCCTATGTTCTAGGAAGAAAGCTTGAGGAACTGCAAATCGATATGATATGTCTGTTTGTATAGATGACATTTTATGCACTTGCGATGGAAAAGACTTTTTGCCTTTCTCTAAAACCATTTTTACTGTGATTTTGTTGGTCCATTGCATACGAATTCCAACCCACTTTGTCCGGATATGACTGGATGAAACCAGAAATATCTCGTTGTGATTTGGCTTACTACAACCCAGATATTGTGAAAGCCTCTGTGTTTATGTTTTCCGGATATTATCAATGGAATTTATGTTTTTGCATGTTATTTATCAGGGAACATTTAATTTTGTGCTGGGAAACACTAATTGGTTCCACACGGAGACACCAGCTCTACACATTTGTATGTTCTAGGGAGAAAGCTAGAGGAACTGCGGCAAACAAACATGATATTTCTGTTTGTATAGATGACATTTTATGCACTTTCCTAACAAAAAGACTTTACTTTTCTCCAAAACCATTTTTACTGTGATTTTCTCGGTCCATTGCATACGAATTCCACCTCACTTTGTCCGGATATGACTGGATGAAACCAGAAATATCCGTTTTCTTTTTTTTTTTGGCTTACTATATCCCAGATATTACTACAGACTCTGTGTTTGTGTTTTCTGGATAGTATCGATGGATTATATTGTTTTGAATGTTTTTATCAGGGAACACTTAATTTTGTGCTGGGAAACACTAATTGGTTCCACATGGAGACACCAGTCTACACATTCGTATATTCTAGGGAGAAAGCTAGATAAACTGCGGTAAACAAACATGATGTTTCTGTTTGTATAGATGACATTTTATGCACTGGCTTAAGGAAAAGATTTTGTTTTACTCCAAAACCATTTTTACTGCGATTTTCCCGGTTCATTGCATACGAATTCCACCAAACTTAGTCCGGATATGACTGGATGAAACCAGAAATATCCGGTTGTGTTTTGGCTAACTCAATCCCAGATATTGTGAAAGCTTCTGTATTGGTGTTTTCCGGATATTATCAACGGATTTTATGGTTTTGCATGTTTTTTATCAGGGAACATTTAATTTTGTACCTTAGAAACACTAATAGGTTCAACATGGAGACACCAGTCTACACATTCGTATGTTCTAGGGAGAAAGTTAGAGGAACTGTGGCAAACAAACATGATATTTCTGTTTGTATAGATGACATTTTATGCACTTGCATAACGAAAAAAAACTTTGCTTTTCTCCAAAACCATTTTTACTGTGATTTTCTCGGTCCATTGCATATGAATTCCACCTCGCTTTGTCCGGATATGACTGGATGAAACCAGAAATATCTGGTTGTGTTTTGGCTTACTACAACCCAGATATTGTAAAAGCCTCTGTGTTTATGTTTTCCGGATATTATCAACGGAATTTATGTTTTTGCATGTTATTTATCAGGGAACATTTAATTTTGTGCTGGGAAATACTAATTGGTTCCACATGGAGACACCAGCTCTACACATTTGTATGTTCTAGGGAGAAAGCTAGAGGAACTGCGGCAAACAAACATGATATTTCTGTTTGTATAGATGACATTTTATGCACTTTCCTAAAGAAAAGACTTTGCTTTTCTCCAAAACCATTTTTCCTGTGATATTCTCCATCCATTACATATGAATTCCACCCCACTTTGTCCGGATATGAGTGGATGAAACCAGAAATATCCGGTTGTGTTTTGTCTTACTATATCCCAGATATTGCTACAGCCTCAGTGTCTGTGTTTTCTGGATATTATCGATGGCTTTTATTGTTTTGAATGTTTTTATCAGGGAACATTTAATTTTGTACCGTAGAAACACTAATTGGTTCCACATGGAGACACCAGTAACACATTCCTATGTTCTAGGGAGAAAGCTTGAGGAAGTGCAAATCGATATGATATGTCTGTTTGTATAGATGACATTTTATGCACTTGCGATGGAAAAGACTTTTTGCCTTTCTCTAAAACCATTTTTACTGTGATTTTGTTGGTCCATTGCATACGAATTCCAACCCACTTTGTCCGGATATGACTGGATGAAACCAGAAATATCCGGTTGTGTTTTGGCTTACTACAACCCAGATATTGTGAAAGCCTCTGTGTTTATGTTTCCGGATATTATCAACGGAATTTATGTTTTTGCATGTTATTTATCAGGGAACATTTAATTTTGTGCTGGGAAACACTAATTGGTTGCACACGGAGACACCAGCTCTACACATTTGTATTTTCTAGGGAGAAAGCTAGAGGAACTGCGGCAAACAAACATGATATTTCTGTTTGTATAGATGACATTTTATGCACTTTCCTAACAAAAAGACTTTACTTTTCTCCAAAAGCATTTTTACTGTGATTTTCTCGGTCCATTGCATACGAATTCCACCTCGCTTTGTCCGGATATGACTGGATGAAACCAGAAATATCTGGTTGTGTTTTGGCTTACTACAACCCAGATATTGTGAAAGCCTCTGTGTTTATGTTTTCCGGATATTATCAACGGAATTTATGTTTTTGCATGTTATTTATCAGGGAACATTTAATTTTGTGCTGGGAAACACTAATTGGTTCCACATGGAGACACCAGCTCTACACATTCGTATTTTCTAGGGAGAAAGCTAGAGGAACTGCGGCAAACAAACATGATATTTCTGTTTGTATAGATGACATTTTATGCACTTTCCTAAAGAAAAGACTTTGCTTTTCTCCAAAACCATTTTTCCTGTGATATTCTCGATCCATTACATATGAACTCCACCCCACTTTGTCCGGATATGAGTGGATGAAACCAGAAATATCCGGTTGTGTTTTGTCTTACTATATCCCAGATATTGCTACAGCCTCAGTGTCTGTGTTTTCTGGATATTATCGATGGATTTTATTGTTTTGAATGTTTTTATCAGGGAACCTTTAATTTTGTACCGTAGAAATACAATTTGGTTCCACATGGAGACACCAGTAACACATTCCTATGTTCTAGGGAGAAAGCTTGAGGAACTGCAAATCGATATGATATGTCTGTTTGTATAGATGACATTTTATGCACTTGCGATGAAAAAGACTTTTTGCCTTTCTCTAAAACCATTTTTACTGTGATTTTGTTGGTCCATTGCATACGAATTCCAACCCACTTTGTCCGGATATGACTGGATGAAACCAGAAATATCTGGTTGTGATTTGGCTTACTACAACCCAGATATTGTGAAAGCCTCTGTGTTTATGTTTTCCGGATATTATCAACGGAATTTATGTTTTTGCATGTTATTTATCAGGGAACATTTAATTTTGTGCTGGGAAACACTAATTGGTTCCACACGGAGACACCAGCTCTACACATTTGTATGTTCTAGGGAGAAAGCTAGAGGAACTGCGGCAAACAAACATGATATTTCTGTTTGTATAGATGACATTTTATGCACTTTCCTAACAAAAAGACTTTACTTTTCTCCAAAACCATTTTTACTGTGATTTTCTCGGTCCATTGCATACGAATTCCACCTCACTTTGTCCGGATATGACTGGATGAAACCAGAAATATCCGTTTTCTTTTTTTTTGGCTTACTATATCCCAGATATTACTACAGACTCTGTGTTTGTGTTTTCTGGATATTATCGATGGATTATATTGTTTTGAATGTTTTTATCAGGGAACACTTAATTTTGTGCTGGGAAACACTAATTGGTTCCACATGGAGACACCAGTCTACACATTCGTATATTCTAGGGAGAAAGCTAGATAAACTGCGGTAAACAAACATGATGTTTCTGTTTGTATAGATGACATTTTATGCACTGGCTTAAGGAAAAGACTTTGTTTTACTCCAAAACCATTTTTACTGCGATTTTCCCGGTTCATTGCATACGAATTCCACCAAACTTAGTCCGGATATGACTGGATGAAACCAGAAATATCCGGTTGTGTTTTGGCTAACTCAATCCCAGATATTGTGAAAGCTTCTGTATTGGTGTTTTCCGGATATTATCAACGGATTTTATGGTTTTGCATGTTTTTTATCAGGGAACATTTAATTTTGTACCTTAGAAACACTAATAGGTTCAACATGGAGACACCAGTCTACACATTCGTATGTTCTAGGGAGAAAGTTAGAGGAACTGTGGCAAACAAACATGATATTTCTGTTTGTATAGATGACATTTTATGCACTTGCATAACGAAAAAAAACTTTGCTTTTCTCCAAAACCATTTTTACTGTGATTTTCTCGGTCCATTGCATATGAATTCCACCTCGCTTTGTCCGGATATGACTGGATGAAACCAGAAATATCTGGTTGTGTTTTGGCTTACTACAACCCAGATATTGTGAAAGCCTGTGTTTATGTTTTCCGGATATTATCAACGGAATTTATGTTTTTGCATGTTATTTATCAGGGAACATTTAATTTTGTGCTGGGAAACACTAATTGGTTCCACATGGAGACACCAGCTCTACACATTCGTATTTTCTAGGGAGAAAGCTAGAGGAACTGCGGCAAACAAACATGATATTTCTGTTTGTATAGATGACATTTTATGCACTTTCCTAAAGAAAAGACTTTGCTTTTCTCCAAAACCATTTTTCCTGTGATATTCTCCATCCATTACATATGAATTCCACCCCACTTTGTCCGGATATGAGTGGATGAAACCAGAAATATCCGGTTGTGTTTTGTCTTACTATATCCCAGATATTGCTACAGCCTCAGTGTCTGTGTTTTCTGGATATTATCGATGGCTTTTATTGTTTTGAATGTTTTTATCAGGGAACATTTAATTTTGTACCGTAGAAATACAATTTGGTTCCACATGGAGACACCAGTAACACATTCCTATGTTCTAGGGAGAAAGCTTGAGGAACTGCAAATCGATATGATATGTCTGTTTGTATAGATGACATTTTATGCACTTGCGATGGAAAAGACTTTTTGCCTTTCTCTAAAACCATTTTTACTGTGATTTTGTTGGTCCATTGCATACGAATTCCAACCCACTTTGTCCGGATATGACTGGATGAAACCTGAAATATCCGGTTGTGTTTTGGCTAACTCAATCCCAGATATTGTGAAAGCTTCTGTATTTGTGTTCTCCGGATATTATGAACGGATTTTATGGTTTTGCATGTTTTTTATCAGGGAATATTTAATTTTTTACCGTAGAAACACTAATTGGTTCCACACGGAGACACCAGCTCTACACATTTGTATTTTCTAGGGAGAAAGCTAGAGGAACTGCGGCAAACAAACATGATATTTCTGTTTGTATAGATGACATTTTATGCACTTTCCTAAGAAAAAGACTTTACTTTTCTCCAAAACCATTTTTACTGTGATTTTCTCGGTCCATTGCATACGAATTCCACCTCACTTTGTCCGGATATGACTGGATGAAACCAGAAATATCCGTTTTCTTTTTTTTTGGCTTACTATATCCCAGATATTACTACAGCCTCAGTGTCTGTGTTTTCTGGATATTATCGATGGATTATATTGTTTTGAATGTTTTTATCAGGGAACATTAAATTTTGTGCTGGGAAACACTAATTGGTTCCACATGGAGACACCAGTCTACACATTCGTATTTTCTAGGGAGAAAGCTAGAATAACTGCGGTAAACAAACATGATGTTTCTGTTTGTATAGATGACATTTTATGCACTGGCTTAAGGAAAAGACTTTGTTTTACTCCAAAACCATTTTTACTGCGATTTTCCCGGTTCATTGCATACGAATTCCACCAAACTTAGTCCGGATATGACTGGATGAAACCAGAAATATCCGGTTGTGTTTTGGCTTACTACAACCCAGATATTGTGAAAGCCTCTGTGTTTATGTTTCCGGATATTATCAACGGAATTTATGTTTTTGCATGTTATTTATCAGGGAACATTTAATTTTGTGCTGGGAAACACTAATTGGTTCCACACGGAGACACAAGCTCTACACATTTGTATTTTCTAGGGAGAAAGCTAGAGGAACTGCGGCAAACAAACATGATATTTCTGTTTGTATAGATGACATTTTATGCACTTTCCTAACAAAAAGACTTTACTTTTCTCCAAAACCATTTTTACTGTGATTTTCTCGGTCCATTGCATACGAATTCCACCTCGCTTTGTCCGGATATGACTGGATGAAACCAGAAATATCTGGTTGTGTTTTGGCTTACTACAACCCAGATATTGTGAAAGCCTCTGTGTTTATGTTTTCCGGATATTATCAACGGAATTTATGTTTTTGCATGTTATTTATCAGGGAACATTTAATTTTGTGCTGGGAAACACTAATTGGTTCCACATGGAGACACCAGCTCTACACATTCGTATGTTCTAGGGAGAAAGCTAGAGGAACTGCGGCAAATAAACATGATATTTCTGTTTGTATAGATGACATTTTATGCACTTTCCTAAAGAAAAGACTTTGCTTTTCTCCAAAACCATTTTTCCTGTGATATTCTCGATCCATTACATAGGAATTCCACCCCACTTTGTCCGGATATGAGTGGATGAAACCAGAAATATCCGGTTGTGTTTTGTCTTACTATATCCCAGATATGGCTACAGCCTCAGTGTCTGTGTTTTCTGGATATTATCGATGGATTTTATTGTTTTGAATGTTTTTATCAGGGAACATTTAATTTTGTACCGTAGAAACACTAATTGGTTCCACATGGAGACACCAGTAACACATTCCTATGTTCTAGGGAGAAAGCTTGAGGAACTGCAAATCGATATGATATGTCTGTTTGTATAGATGACATTTTATGCACTTGCGATGGAAAAGACTTTTTGCCTTTACTAAAACCATTTTTACTGTGATTTTGTTGGTCCATTGCATACGATTTCCAACCCACTTTGTCCGGATATGACTGGATGAAACCAGAAATATCCGGTTGTGTTTTGGCTAACTCAATCCCAGATATTGTGAAAGCTTCTGTATTTGTGTTCTCCGGATATTATGAACGGATTTTATGGTTTTGCATGTTTTTTATCAGGGAACATTTAATTTTGTACCGTAGAAACACTAATTGGTTCCACACGGAGACACCAGCTCTACACATTTGTATGTTCTAGGGAGAAAGCTAGAGGAACTGCGGCAAACAAACATGATATTTCTGTTTGTATAGATGACATTTTATGCACTTTCCTAAAGAAAAGACTTTGCTTTTCTCCAAAACCATTTTTCCTGTGATATTCTCCATCCATTACATATGTATTCCACCTCACTTTGTCCGGATATGAGTGGATGAAACCAGAAATATCCGGTTGTGTTTTGTCTTACTATATCCCAGATATTGCTACAGCCTCAGTGTCTGTGTTTTCTGGATATTATCGATGGCTTTTATTGTTTTGAATGTTTTTATCAGGGAACATTTAATTTTGTACCGTAGAAACACTAATTGGTTCCACATGGAGACACCAGTAACACATTCCTATGTTCTAGGGAGAAAGCTTGAGGAAGTGCAAATCGATATGATATGTCTGTTTGTATAGATGACATTTTATGCACTTGCGATGGAAAAGACTTTTTGCCTTTCTCTAAAACCATTTTTACTGTGATTTTGTTGGTCCATTGCATACGAATTCCAACCCACTTTGTCCGGATATGACTGGATGAAACCAGAAATATCCGGTTGTGTTTTGGCTAACTCAATCCCAGATATTGTGAAAGCTTCTGTATTTGTGTTCTCCGGATATTATGAACGGATTTTATGGTTTTGCATGTTTTTTATCAGGGAACATTTAATTTTGTACCGTAGAAACACTAATTGGTTCCACACGGAGACACCAGCTCTACACATTTGTATTTTCTAGGGAGAAAGCTAGAGGAACTGCGGCAAACAAACATGATATTTCTGTTTGTATAGATGACATTTTATGCACTTTCCTAAGAAAAAGACTTTACTTTTCTCCAAAACCATTTTTACTGTGATTTTCTCGGTCCATTGCATACGAATTCCACCTCGCTTTGTCCGGATATGACTGGATGAAACCAGAAATATCTGGTTGTGTTTTGGCTTACTACAACCCAGATATTGTGAAAGCCTCTGTGTTTATGTTTTCCGGATATTATCAACGGAATTTATGTTTTTGCATGTTATTTATCAGGGAACATTTAATTTTGTGCTGGGAAACACTAATTGGTTCCACATGGAGACACCAGCTCTACACATTCGTATTTTCTAGGGAGAAAGCTAGAGGAACTGCGGCAAACAAACATGATATTTCTGTTTGTATAGATGACATTTTATGCACTTGCATAACGAAAAAAAACTTTGCTTTTCTCCAAAACCATTTTTACTGTGATTTTCTCGGTCCATTGCATACGAATTCCACCTCGCTTTGTCCGGATATGACTGGATGAAACCAGAAATATCCGGTTGTGTTTTGGCTTACTACAACCCAGATATTGTGAAAGCCTCTGTGTTTATGTTTTCCGGATATTATCAACGGAATTTATGTTTTTGCATGTTATGTATCAGGGAACATTAAATTTTGTGCTGGGAAACACTAATTGGTTCCACATGGAGACACCAGCTCTACACATTTGTATGTTCTAGGGAGAAAGCTAGAGGAACTGCGGCAAACAAACATGATATTTCTGTTTGTATAGATGACATTTTATGCACTTTCCTAAAGAAAAGACTTTGCTTTTCTCCAAAACCATTTTTCCTGTGATATTCTCGATCCATTACATATGAATTCCACCCCACTTTGTCCGGATATGAGTGGATGAAACCAGAAATATCCGGTTGTGTTTTGTCTTACTATATCCCAGATATTGCTACAGCCTCAGTGTCTGTGTTTTCTGGATATTATCGATGGCTTTTATTGTTTTGAATGTTTTTATCAGGGAACCTTTAATTTTGTACCGTAGAAATACAATTTGGTTCCACATGGAGACACCAGTAACACAGTCCTATGTTCTAGGGAGAAAGCTTGAGGAACTGCAAATCGATATGATATGTCTGTTTGTATAGATGATATTTTATGCACTTGCGATGGAAAAGACTTTTTGCCTTTCTCTAAAACCATTTTTACTGTGATTTTGTTGGTCCATTGCATACGAATTCCAACCCACTTTGTCCGGATATGACTGGATGAAACCAGAAATATCCGGTTGTGATTTGGCTTACTACAACCCAGATATTGTGAAAGCCTCTGTGTTTATGTTTTCCGGATATTATCAATGGAGTTTATGTTTTTGCATGTTATTTATCAGGGAACATTTAATTTTGTGCTGGGAAACACTAATTGGTTCCACACGGAGACACCAGCTCTACACATTTGTATGTTCTAGGGAGAAAGCTAGAGGAACTGCGGCAAACAAACATGATATTTCTGTTTGTATAGATGACATTTTATGCACTGGCTTAAGGAAAAGACTTTGTTTTACTCCAAAACCATTTTTACTGCGATTTTCCCGGTTCATTGCATACGAATTCCACCAAACTTAGTCCGGATATGACTGGATGAAACCAGAAATATCCGGTTGTGTTTTGGCTAACTCAATCCCAGATATTGTGAAAGCTTCTGTATTGGTGTTTTCCGGATATTATCAACGGATTTTATGATTTTGCATGTTTTTTATCAGGGAACATTTAATTTTGTACCTTAGAAACACTAATAGGTTCAACATGGAGACACCAGTCTACACATTCGTATGTTCTAGGGAGAAAGTGAGAGGAACTGTGGCAAACAAACATGATATTTCTGTTTGTATAGATGACATTTTATGCACTTGCATAACGAAAAAAAACTTTGCTTTTCTCCAAAACCATTTTTACTGTGATTTTCTCGGTCCATTGCATATGAATTCCACCTCGCTTTGTCCGGATATGACTGGATGAAACCAGAAATATCTGGTTGTGTTTTGGCTTACTACAACCCAGATATTGTGAAAGCCTCTGTGTTTATGTTTTCCGGATATTATCAACGGAATTTATGTTTTTGCATGTTATTTATCAGGGAACATTTAATTTTGTGCTGGGAAACACTAATTGGTTCCACATGGAGACACCAGCTCTACACATTTGTATGTTCTAGGCAGAAAGCTAGAGGAACTGCGGCAAACAAACATGATATTTCTGTTTGTATAGATGACATTTTATGCACTTTCCTAAAGAAAAGACTTTGCTTTTCTCCAAAACCATTTTTCCTGTGATATTCTCGATCCATTACATAGGAATTCCACCCCACTTTGTCCGGATATGAGTGGATGAAACCAGAAATATCCGGTTGTGTTTTGTCTTACTATATCCCAGATATTGCTACAGCCTCAGTGTCTGTGTTTTCTGGATATTATCGATGGCTTTTATTGTTTTGAATGTTTTTATCAGGGAACCTTTAATTTTGTACCGTAGAAATACAATTTGGTTCCACATGGAGACACCAGTAACACATTCCTATGTTCTAGGGAGAAAGCTTGAGGAACTGCAAATCGATATGATATGTCTGTTTGTATAGATGACATTTTATGCACTTGCGATGGAAAAGACTTTTTGCCTTTCTCTAAAACCATTTTTACTGTGATTTTGTTGGTCCATTGCATACGAATTCCAACCCACTTTGTCCGGATATGACTGGATGAAACCAGAAATATCTGGTTGTGATTTGGCTTACTACAACCCAGATATTGTGAAAGCCTCTGTGTTTATGTTTTCCGGATATTATCAATGGAATTTATGTTTTTGCATGTTATTTATCAGGGAACATTTAATTTTGTGCTGGGAAACACTAATTGGTTCCACACGGAGACACCAGCTCTACACATTTGTATGTTCTAGGGAGAAAGCTAGAGGAACTGCGGCAAACAAACATGATATTTCTGTTTGTATAGATGACATTTTATGCACTTTCCTAACAAAAAGACTTTACTTTTCTCCAAAACCATTTTTACTGTGATTTTCTCGGTCCATTGCATACGAATTCCACCTCACTTTGTCCGGATATGACTGGATGAAACCAGAAATATCCGTTTTCTTTTTTTTTTTGGCTTACTATATCCCAGATATTACTACAGACTCTGTGTTTGTGTTTTCTGGATAGTATCGATGGATTATATTGTTTTGAATGTTTTTATCAGGGAACACTTAATTTTGTGCTGGGAAACACTAATTGGTTCCACATGGAGACACCAGTCTACACATTCGTATATTCTAGGGAGAAAGCTAGATAAACTGCGGTAAACAAACATGATGTTTCTGTTTGTATAGATGACATTTTATGCACTGGCTTAAGGAAAAGATTTTGTTTTACTCCAAAACCATTTTTACTGCGATTTTCCCGGTTCATTGCATACGAATTCCACCAAACTTAGTCCGGATATGACTGGATGAAACCAGAAATATCCGGTTGTGTTTTGGCTAACTCAATCCCAGATATTGTGAAAGCTTCTGTATTGGTGTTTTCCGGATATTATCAACGGATTTTATGGTTTTGCATGTTTTTTATCAGGGAACATTTAATTTTGTACCTTAGAAACACTAATAGGTTCAACATGGAGACACCAGTCTACACATTCGTATGTTCTAGGGAGAAAGTTAGAGGAACTGTGGCAAACAAACATGATATTTCTGTTTGTATAGATGACATTTTATGCACTTGCATAACGAAAAAAAACTTTGCTTTTCTCCAAAACCATTTTTACTGTGATTTTCTCGGTCCATTGCATATGAATTCCACCTCGCTTTGTCCGGATATGACTGGATGAAACCAGAAATATCTGGTTGTGTTTTGGCTTACTACAACCCAGATATTGTAAAAGCCTCTGTGTTTATGTTTTCCGGATATTATCAACGGAATTTATGTTTTTGCATGTTATTTATCAGGGAACATTTAATTTTGTGCTGGGAAACACTAATTGGTTCCACATGGAGACACCAGCTCTACACATTTGTATGTTCTAGGGAGAAAGCTAGAGGAACTGCGGCAAACAAACATGATATTTCTGTTTGTATAGATGACATTTTATGCACTTTCCTAAAGAAAAGACTTTGCTTTTCTCCAAAACCATTTTTCCTGTGATATTCTCCATCCATTACATATGAATTCCACCCCACTTTGTCCGGATATGAGTGGATGAAACCAGAAATATCCGGTTGTGTTTTGTCTTACTATATCCCAGATATTGCTACAGCCTCAGTGTCTGTGTTTTCTGGATATTATCGATGGCTTTTATTGTTTTGAATGTTTTTATCAGGGAACATTTAATTTTGTACCGTAGAAACACTAATTGGTTCCACATGGAGACACCAGTAACACATTCCTATGTTCTAGGGAGAAAGCTTGAGGAAGTGCAAATCGATATGATATGTCTGTTTGTATAGATGACATTTTATGCACTTGCGATGGAAAAGACTTTTTGCCTTTCTCTAAAACCATTTTTACTGTGATTTTGTTGGTCCATTGCATACGAATTCCAACCCACTTTGTCCGGATATGACTGGATGAAACCAGAAATATCCGGTTGTGTTTTGGCTTACTACAACCCAGATATTGTGAAAGCCTCTGTGTTTATGTTTCCGGATATTATCAACGGAATTTATGTTTTTGCATGTTATTTATCAGGGAACATTTAATTTTGTGCTGGGAAACACTAATTGGTTGCACACGGAGACACCAGCTCTACACATTTGTATTTTCTAGGGAGAAAGCTAGAGGAACTGCGGCAAACAAACATGATATTTCTGTTTGTATAGATGACATTTTATGCACTGGCTTAAGGAAAAGACTTTGTTTTACTCCAAAACCATTTTTACTGCGATTTTCCCGGTTCATTGCATACGAATTCCACCAAACTTAGTCCGGATATGACTGGATGAAACCAGAAATATCCGGTTGTGTTTTGGCTAACTCAATCCCAGATATTGTGAAAGCTTCTGTATTGGTGTTTTCCGGATATTATCAACGGATTTTATGATTTTGCATGTTTTTTATCAGGGAACATTTAATTTTGTACCTTAGAAACACTAATAGGTTCAACATGGAGACACCAGTCTACACATTCGTATGTTCTAGGGAGAAAGTGAGAGGAACTGTGGCAAACAAACATGATATTTCTGTTTGTATAGATGACATTTTATGCACTTGCATAACGAAAAAAAACTTTGCTTTTCTCCAAAACCATTTTTACTGTGATTTTCTCGGTCCATTGCATATGAATTCCACCTCGCTTTGTCCGGATATGACTGGATGAAACCAGAAATATCTGGTTGTGTTTTGGCTTACTACAACCCAGATATTGTGAAAGCCTCTGTGTTTATGTTTTCCGGATATTATCAACGGAATTTATGTTTTTGCATGTTATTTATCAGGGAACATTTAATTTTGTGCTGGGAAACACTAATTGGTTCCACATGGAGACACCAGCTCTACACATTTGTATGTTCTAGGCAGAAAGCTAGAGGAACTGCGGCAAACAAACATGATATTTCTGTTTGTATAGATGACATTTTATGCACTTTCCTAAAGAAAAGACTTTGCTTTTCTCCAAAACCATTTTTCCTGTGATATTCTCGATCCATTACATAGGAATTCCACCCCACTTTGTCCGGATATGAGTGGATGAAACCAGAAATATCCGGTTGTGTTTTGTCTTACTATATCCCAGATATTGCTACAGCCTCAGTGTCTGTGTTTTCTGGATATTATCGATGGCTTTTATTGTTTTGAATGTTTTTATCAGGGAACCTTTAATTTTGTACCGTAGAAATACAATTTGGTTCCACATGGAGACACCAGTAACACATTCCTATGTTCTAGGGAGAAAGCTTGAGGAACTGCAAATCGATATGATATGTCTGTTTGTATAGATGACATTTTATGCACTTGCGATGGAAAAGACTTTTTGCCTTTCTCTAAAACCATTTTTACTGTGATTTTGTTGGTCCATTGCATACGAATTCCAACCCACTTTGTCCGGATATGACTGGATGAAACCAGAAATATCTGGTTGTGATTTGGCTTACTACAACCCAGATATTGTGAAAGCCTCTGTGTTTATGTTTTCCGGATATTATCAATGGAATTTATGTTTTTGCATGTTATTTATCAGGGAACATTTAATTTTGTGCTGGGAAACACTAATTGGTTCCACACGGAGACACCAGCTCTACACATTTGTATGTTCTAGGGAGAAAGCTAGAGGAACTGCGGCAAACAAACATGATATTTCTGTTTGTATAGATGACATTTTATGCACTTTCCTAACAAAAAGACTTTACTTTTCTCCAAAACCATTTTTACTGTGATTTTCTCGGTCCATTGCATACGAATTCCACCTCACTTTGTCCGGATATGACTGGATGAAACCAGAAATATCCGTTTTCTTTTTTTTTTTGGCTTACTATATCCCAGATATTACTACAGACTCTGTGTTTGTGTTTTCTGGATAGTATCGATGGATTATATTGTTTTGAATGTTTTTATCAGGGAACACTTAATTTTGTGCTGGGAAACACTAATTGGTTCCACATGGAGACACCAGTCTACACATTCGTATATTCTAGGGAGAAAGCTAGATAAACTGCGGTAAACAAACATGATGTTTCTGTTTGTATAGATGACATTTTATGCACTGGCTTAAGGAAAAGATTTTGTTTTACTCCAAAACCATTTTTACTGCGATTTTCCCGGTTCATTGCATACGAATTCCACCAAACTTAGTCCGGATATGACTGGATGAAACCAGAAATATCTGGTTGTGTTTTGGCTTACTACAACCCAGATATTGTAAAAGCCTCTGTGTTTATGTTTTCCGGATATTATCAACGGAATTTATGTTTTTGCATGTTATTTATCAGGGAACATTTAATTTTGTGCTGGGAAACACTAATTGGTTCCACATGGAGACACCAGCTCTACACATTTGTATGTTCTAGGGAGAAAGCTAGAGGAACTGCGGCAAACAAACATGATATTTCTGTTTGTATAGATGACATTTTATGCACTTTCCTAAAGAAAAGACTTTGCTTTTCTCCAAAACCATTTTTCCTGTGATATTCTCCATCCATTACATATGAATTCCACCCCACTTTGTCCGGATATGAGTGGATGAAACCAGAAATATCCGGTTGTGTTTTGTCTTACTATATCCCAGATATTGCTACAGCCTCAGTGTCTGTGTTTTCTGGATATTATCGATGGCTTTTATTGTTTTGAATGTTTTTATCAGGGAACATTTAATTTTGTACCGTAGAAACACTAATTGGTTCCACATGGAGACACCAGTAACACATTCCTATGTTCTAGGGAGAAAGCTTGAGGAAGTGCAAATCGATATGATATGTCTGTTTGTATAGATGACATTTTATGCACTTGCGATGGAAAAGACTTTTTGCCTTTCTCTAAAACCATTTTTACTGTGATTTTGTTGGTCCATTGCATACGAATTCCAACCCACTTTGTCCGGATATGACTGGATGAAACCAGAAATATCCGGTTGTGTTTTGGCTTACTACAACCCAGATATTGTGAAAGCCTCTGTGTTTATGTTTCCGGATATTATCAACGGAATTTATGTTTTTGCATGTTATTTATCAGGGAACATTTAATTTTGTGCTGGGAAACACTAATTGGTTGCACACGGAGACACCAGCTCTACACATTTGTATTTTCTAGGGAGAAAGCTAGAGGAACTGCGGCAAACAAACATGATATTTCTGTTTGTATAGATGACATTTTATGCACTTTCCTAACAAAAAGACTTTACTTTTCTCCAAAAGCATTTTTACTGTGATTTTCTCGGTCCATTGCATACGAATTCCACCTCGCTTTGTCCGGATATGACTGGATGAAACCAGAAATATCTGGTTGTGTTTTGGCTTACTACAACCCAGATATTGTGAAAGCCTCTGTGTTTATGTTTTCCGGATATTATCAACGGAATTTATGTTTTTGCATGTTATTTATCAGGGAACATTTAATTTTGTGCTGGGAAACACTAATTGGTTCCACATGGAGACACCAGCTCTACACATTCGTATTTTCTAGGGAGAAAGCTAGAGGAACTGCGGCAAACAAACATGATATTTCTGTTTGTATAGATGACATTTTATGCACTTTCCTAAAGAAAAGACTTTGCTTTTCTCCAAAACCATTTTTCCTGTGATATTCTCGATCCATTACATATGAACTCCACCCCACTTTGTCCGGATATGAGTGGATGAAACCAGAAATATCCGGTTGTGTTTTGTCTTACTATATCCCAGATATTGCTACAGCCTCAGTGTCTGTGTTTTCTGGATATTATCGATGGATTTTATTGTTTTGAATGTTTTTATCAGGGAACCTTTAATTTTGTACCGTAGAAATACAATTTGGTTCCACATGGAGACACCAGTAACACATTCCTATGTTCTAGGGAGAAAGCTTGAGGAACTGCAAATCGATATGATATGTCTGTTTGTATAGATGACATTTTATGCACTTGCGATGAAAAAGACTTTTTGCCTTTCTCTAAAACCATTTTTACTGTGATTTTGTTGGTCCATTGCATACGAATTCCAACCCACTTTGTCCGGATATGACTGGATGAAACCAGAAATATCTGGTTGTGATTTGGCTTACTACAACCCAGATATTGTGAAAGCCTCTGTGTTTATGTTTTCCGGATATTATCAACGGAATTTATGTTTTTGCATGTTATTTATCAGGGAACATTTAATTTTGTGCTGGGAAACACTAATTGGTTCCACACGGAGACACCAGCTCTACACATTTGTATGTTCTAGGGAGAAAGCTAGAGGAACTGCGGCAAACAAACATGATATTTCTGTTTGTATAGATGACATTTTATGCACTTTCCTAACAAAAAGACTTTACTTTTCTCCAAAACCATTTTTACTGTGATTTTCTCGGTCCATTGCATACGAATTCCACCTCACTTTGTCCGGATATGACTGGATGAAACCAGAAATATCCGTTTTCTTTTTTTTTGGCTTACTATATCCCAGATATTACTACAGACTCTGTGTTTGTGTTTTCTGGATATTATCGATGGATTATATTGTTTTGAATGTTTTTATCAGGGAACACTTAATTTTGTGCTGGGAAACACTAATTGGTTCCACATGGAGACACCAGTCTACACATTCGTATATTCTAGGGAGAAAGCTAGATAAACTGCGGTAAACAAACATGATGTTTCTGTTTGTATAGATGACATTTTATGCACTGGCTTAAGGAAAAGACTTTGTTTTACTCCAAAACCATTTTTACTGCGATTTTCCCGGTTCATTGCATACGAATTCCACCAAACTTAGTCCGGATATGACTGGATGAAACCAGAAATATCCGGTTGTGTTTTGGCTAACTCAATCCCAGATATTGTGAAAGCTTCTGTATTGGTGTTTTCCGGATATTATCAACGGATTTTATGGTTTTGCATGTTTTTTATCAGGGAACATTTAATTTTGTACCTTAGAAACACTAATAGGTTCAACATGGAGACACCAGTCTACACATTCGTATGTTCTAGGGAGAAAGTTAGAGGAACTGTGGCAAACAAACATGATATTTCTGTTTGTATAGATGACATTTTATGCACTTGCATAACGAAAAAAAACTTTGCTTTTCTCCAAAACCATTTTTACTGTGATTTTCTCGGTCCATTGCATATGAATTCCACCTCGCTTTGTCCGGATATGACTGGATGAAACCAGAAATATCTGGTTGTGTTTTGGCTTACTACAACCCAGATATTGTGAAAGCCTGTGTTTATGTTTTCCGGATATTATCAACGGAATTTATGTTTTTGCATGTTATTTATCAGGGAACATTTAATTTTGTGCTGGGAAACACTAATTGGTTCCACATGGAGACACCAGCTCTACACATTCGTATTTTCTAGGGAGAAAGCTAGAGGAACTGCGGCAAACAAACATGATATTTCTGTTTGTATAGATGACATTTTATGCACTTTCCTAAAGAAAAGACTTTGCTTTTCTCCAAAACCATTTTTCCTGTGATATTCTCCATCCATTACATATGAATTCCACCCCACTTTGTCCGGATATGAGTGGATGAAACCAGAAATATCCGGTTGTGTTTTGTCTTACTATATCCCAGATATTGCTACAGCCTCAGTGTCTGTGTTTTCTGGATATTATCGATGGCTTTTATTGTTTTGAATGTTTTTATCAGGGAACATTTAATTTTGTACCGTAGAAATACAATTTGGTTCCACATGGAGACACCAGTAACACATTCCTATGTTCTAGGGAGAAAGCTTGAGGAACTGCAAATCGATATGATATGTCTGTTTGTATAGATGACATTTTATGCACTTGCGATGGAAAAGACTTTTTGCCTTTCTCTAAAACCATTTTTACTGTGATTTTGTTGGTCCATTGCATACGAATTCCAACCCACTTTGTCCGGATATGACTGGATGAAACCTGAAATATCCGGTTGTGTTTTGGCTAACTCAATCCCAGATATTGTGAAAGCTTCTGTATTTGTGTTCTCCGGATATTATGAACGGATTTTATGGTTTTGCATGTTTTTTATCAGGGAATATTTAATTTTTTACCGTAGAAACACTAATTGGTTCCACACGGAGACACCAGCTCTACACATTTGTATTTTCTAGGGAGAAAGCTAGAGGAACTGCGGCAAACAAACATGATATTTCTGTTTGTATAGATGACATTTTATGCACTTTCCTAAGAAAAAGACTTTACTTTTCTCCAAAACCATTTTTACTGTGATTTTCTCGGTCCATTGCATACGAATTCCACCTCACTTTGTCCGGATATGACTGGATGAAACCAGAAATATCCGTTTTCTTTTTTTTTGGCTTACTATATCCCAGATATTACTACAGCCTCAGTGTCTGTGTTTTCTGGATATTATCGATGGATTATATTGTTTTGAATGTTTTTATCAGGGAACATTAAATTTTGTGCTGGGAAACACTAATTGGTTCCACATGGAGACACCAGTCTACACATTCGTATTTTCTAGGGAGAAAGCTAGAATAACTGCGGTAAACAAACATGATGTTTCTGTTTGTATAGATGACATTTTATGCACTGGCTTAAGGAAAAGACTTTGTTTTACTCCAAAACCATTTTTACTGCGATTTTCCCGGTTCATTGCATACGAATTCCACCAAACTTAGTCCGGATATGACTGGATGAAACCAGAAATATCCGGTTGTGTTTTGGCTTACTACAACCCAGATATTGTGAAAGCCTCTGTGTTTATGTTTCCGGATATTATCAACGGAATTTATGTTTTTGCATGTTATTTATCAGGGAACATTTAATTTTGTGCTGGGAAACACTAATTGGTTCCACACGGAGACACAAGCTCTACACATTTGTATTTTCTAGGGAGAAAGCTAGAGGAACTGCGGCAAACAAACATGATATTTCTGTTTGTATAGATGACATTTTATGCACTTTCCTAACAAAAAGACTTTACTTTTCTCCAAAACCATTTTTACTGTGATTTTCTCGGTCCATTGCATACGAATTCCACCTCGCTTTGTCCGGATATGACTGGATGAAACCAGAAATATCTGGTTGTGTTTTGGCTTACTACAACCCAGATATTGTGAAAGCCTCTGTGTTTATGTTTTCCGGATATTATCAACGGAATTTATGTTTTTGCATGTTATTTATCAGGGAACATTTAATTTTGTGCTGGGAAACACTAATTGGTTCCACATGGAGACACCAGCTCTACACATTCGTATGTTCTAGGGAGAAAGCTAGAGGAACTGCGGCAAATAAACATGATATTTCTGTTTGTATAGATGACATTTTATGCACTTTCCTAAAGAAAAGACTTTGCTTTTCTCCAAAACCATTTTTCCTGTGATATTCTCGATCCATTACATAGGAATTCCACCCCACTTTGTCCGGATATGAGTGGATGAAACCAGAAATATCCGGTTGTGTTTTGTCTTACTATATCCCAGATATGGCTACAGCCTCAGTGTCTGTGTTTTCTGGATATTATCGATGGATTTTATTGTTTTGAATGTTTTTATCAGGGAACATTTAATTTTGTACCGTAGAAACACTAATTGGTTCCACATGGAGACACCAGTAACACATTCCTATGTTCTAGGGAGAAAGCTTGAGGAACTGCAAATCGATATGATATGTCTGTTTGTATAGATGACATTTTATGCACTTGCGATGGAAAAGACTTTTTGCCTTTACTAAAACCATTTTTACTGTGATTTTGTTGGTCCATTGCATACGAATTCCAACCCACTTTGTCCGGATATGACTGGATGAAACCAGAAATATCCGGTTGTGTTTTGGCTAACTCAATCCCAGATATTGTGAAAGCTTCTGTATTTGTGTTCTCCGGATATTATGAACGGATTTTATGGTTTTGCATGTTTTTTATCAGGGAACATTTAATTTTGTACCGTAGAAACACTAATTGGTTCCACACGGAGACACCAGCTCTACACATTTGTATGTTCTAGGGAGAAAGCTAGAGGAACTGCGGCAAACAAACATGATATTTCTGTTTGTATAGATGACATTTTATGCACTTTCCTAACAAAAAGACTTTACTTTTCTCCAAAACCATTTTTACTATGATTCTCTCGGTCCATTGCATACGAATTCCACCTCACTTTGTCCGGATATGACTGGATGAAACCAGAAATATCCGTTTTCTTTTTTTTTTGGCTTACTATATCCCAGATATTACTACAGACTCTGTGTTTGTGTTTTCTGGATATTATCGATGGATTATATTGTTTTGAATGTTTTTATCAGGGAACACTTAATTTTGTGCTGGGAAACACTAATTGGTTCCACATGGAGACACCAGTCTACACATTCGTATTTCCTAGGGAGAAAGCTAGAATAACTGCGGTAAACAAACATGATGTTTCTGTTTGTATAGATGACATTTTATGCACTGGCTTAAGGAAAAGACTTTGTTTTACTCCAAAACCATTTTTACTGCGATTTCCCCGGTTCATTGCATACGAATTCCACCAAACTTAGTCCGGATATGACTGGATGAAACCAGAAATATCCGGTTGTTTTTTGGCTTACTACAACCCAGATATTGTGAAAGCCTCTGTGTTTATGTTTCCGGATATTATCAACGGAATTTATGTTTTTGCATGTTATTTATCAGGGAACATTTAATTTTGTGCTGGGAAACACTAATTGGTTCCACACGGAGACACAAGCTCTACACATTTGTATTTTCTAGGGAGAAAGCTAGAGGAACTGCGGCAAACAAACATGATATTTCTGTTTGTATAGATGACATTTTATGCACTTTCCTAACAAAAAGACTTTACTTTTCTCCAAAACCATTTTTACTGTGATTTTCTCGGTCCATTGCATATGAATTCCACCTCGCTTTGTCCGGATATGACTGGATGAAACCAGAAATATCTGGTTGTGTTTTGGCTTACTACAACCCAGATATTGTGAAAGCCTCTGTGTTTATGTTTTCCGGATATTATCAACGGAATTTATGTTTTTGCATGTTATTTATCAGGGAACATTTAATTTTGTGCTGGGAAACACTAATTGGTTCCACATGGAGACACCAGCTCTACACATTCGTATGTTCTAGGGAGAAAGCTAGAGGAACTGCGGCAAACAAACATGATATTTCTGTTTGTATAGATGACATTTTATGCACTTTCCTAACAAAAAGACTTTGCTTTTCTCCAAAACCATTTTTCCTGTGATATTCTCGATCCATTACATAGGAATTCCACCCCACTTTGTCCGGATATGAGTGGATGAAACCAGAAATATCCGGTTGTGTTTTGTCTTACTATATCCCAGATATGGCTACAGCCTCAGTGTCTGTGTTTTCTGGATATTATCGATGGATTTTATTGTTTTGAATGTTTTTATCAGGGAACATTTAATTTTGTACCGTAGAAACACTAATTGGTTCCACATGGAGACACCAGTAACACATTCCTATGTTCTAGGGAGAAAGCTTGAGGAACTGCAAATCGATATGATATGTCTGTTTGTATAGATGACATTTTATGCACTTGCGATGGAAAAGACTTTTTGCCTTTACTAAAACCATTTTTACTGTGATTTTGTTGGTCCATTGCATACGAATTCCAACCCACTTTGTCCGGATATGACTGGATGAAACCAGAAATATCCGGTTGTGTTTTGGCTAACTCAATCCCAGATATTGTGAAAGCTTCTGTATTTGTGTTCTCCGGATATTATGAACGGATTTTATGGTTTTGCATGTTTTTTATCAGGGAACATTTAATTTTGTACCGTAGAAACACTAATTGGTTCCACACGGAGACACCAGCTCTACACATTTGTATGTTCTAGGGAGAAAGCTAGAGGAACTGCGGCAAACAAACATGATATTTCTGTTTGTATAGATGACATTTTATGCACTTTCCTAACAAAAAGACTTTACTTTTCTCCAAAACCATTTTTACTATGATTCTCTCGGTCCATTGCATACGAATTCCACCTCACTTTGTCCGGATATGACTGGATGAAACCAGAAATATCCGTTTTCTTTTTTTTTTGGCTTACTATATCCCAGATATTACTACAGACTCTGTGTTTGTGTTTTCTGGATATTATCGATGGATTATATTGTTTTGAATGTTTTTATCAGGGAACACTTAATTTTGTGCTGGGAAACACTAATTGGTTCCACATGGAGACACCAGTCTACACATTCGTATTTCCTAGGGAGAAAGCTAGAATAACTGCGGTAAACAAACATGATGTTTCTGTTTGTATAGATGACATTTTATGCACTGGCTTAAGGAAAAGACTTTGTTTTACTCCAAAACCATTTTTACTGCGATTTCCCCGGTTCATTGCATACGAATTCCACCAAACTTAGTCCGGATATGACTGGATGAAACCAGAAATATCCGGTTGTGTTTTGGCTAACTCAATCCCAGATATTGTGAAAGCTTCTGTATTGGTGTTTTCCGGATATTATCAACGGATTTTATGGTTTTGCATGTTTTTTATCAGGGAACCTTTAATTTTGTACCGTAGAAATACAATTTGGTTCCACAAGGAGACACCAGTAACACATTCCTATGTTTTAGGGAGAAAGCTTGAGGAACTGCAAATCGATATGATATGTCTGTTTGTATAGATGACATTTTATGCACTGGCTTAAGGAAAAGACTTTGTTTTACTCCAAAACCATTTTTACTGCGATTTTCCTTGTTCATTGCATACGAATTCCACCAAACTTAGTCCGGATATGAGTGGATGAAACCAGAAATATCCGGTTGTGTTTTGTCTTACTATATCCCAGATATTGCTACAGCCTCAGTGTCTGTGTTTTCTGGATATTATCGATGGCTTTTATTGTTTTGAATGTTTTTATCAGGGAACATTTAATTTTGTACCATAGAAACACTAATTGGTTCCACATGGAGACACCAGTAACACATTCCTATGTTCTAGGGAGAAAGCTTGAGGAAGTGCAAATCGATATGATATGTCTGTTTGTATAGATGACATTTTATGCACTTGCGATGGAAAAGACTTTTTGCCTTTCTCTAAAACCATTTTTACTGTGATTTTGTTGGTCCATTGCATACGAATTCCAACCCACTTTGTCCGGATATGACTGGATGAAACCAGAAATATCCGGTTGTGTTTTGGCTTACTACAACCCAGATATTGTGAAAGCCTCTGTGTTTATGTTTCCGGATATTATCAACGGAATTTATGTTTTTGCATGTTATTTATCAGGGAACATTTAATTTTGTGCTGGGAAACACTAATTGGTTGCACACGGAGACACCAGCTCTACACATTTGTATTTTCTAGGGAGAAAGCTAGAGGAACTGCGGCAAACAAACATGATATTTCTGTTTGTATAGATGACATTTTATGCACTTTCCTAACAAAAAGACTTTACTTTTCTCCAAAACCATTTTTACTGTGATTTTCTCGGTCCATTGCATACGAATTCCACCTCGCTTTGTCCGGATATGAGTGGATGAAACCAGAAATATCTGGTTGTGTTTTGGCTTACTACAACCCAGATATTGTGAAAGCCTCTGTGTTTATGTTTTCCGGATATTATCAATGGAATTTATGTTTTTGCATGTTATTTATCAGGGAACATTTAATTTTGTGCTGGGAAACACTAATTGGTTCCACATGGAGACACCAGCTCTACACATTCGTATTTTCTAGGGAGAAAGCTAGAGGAACTGCGGCAAACAAACATGATATTTCTGTTTGTATAGATGACATTTTATGCACTTTCCTAAAGAAAAGACTTTGCTTTTCTCCAAAACCATTTTTCCTGTGATATTCTCGATCCATTACATATGAATTCCACCCCACTTTGTCCGGATATGAGTGGATGAAACCAGAAATATCCGGTTGTGTTTTGTCTTACTATATCCCAGATATTGCTACAGCCTCAGAGTCTGGTTTTCTGGATATTATCGATGGATTTTATTGTTTTGAATGTTTTTATCAGGGAACCTTTAATTTTGTACCATAGAAATACAATTTGGTTCCACATGGAGACACCAGTAACACATTCCTATGTTCTAGGGAGAAAGCTTGAGGAACTGCAAATCGATATGATATGTCTGTTTGCATAGATGACATTTTATGCACTGGCTTAAGGAAAAGACTTTGTTTTACTCCAAAACCATTTTTACTGCGATTTTCCCAGTTCATTGCATACGAATTCCACCAAACTTATTCCGGATATGAGTGGATGAAACCAGAAATATCCGGTTGTGTTTTGTCTTACTATATCCCAGATATTGCTACAGCCTCAGTGTCTGTGTTTTCTGGATATTATCGATGGCTTTTATTGTTTTGAATGTTTTTATCAGGGAACATTTAATTTTGTACCATAGAAATACAATTTGGTTCCACATGGAGACACCAGTAACACATTCCTATGTTCTAGGGAGAAAGCTTGAGGAACTGCAAATCGATATGATATGTCTGTTTGTATAGATGACATTTTATGCACTTGCGATGGAAAAGACTTTTTGCCTTTCTCTAAAACCATTTTTACTGTGATTTTGTTGGTCCATTGCATACGAATTCCAACCCACTTTGTCCGGATATGACTGGATGAAACCAGAAATATCCGGTTGTGTTTTGGCTAACTCAATCCCAGATAATGTGAAAGCTTCTGTATTTGTGTTCTCCGGATATTATGAACGGATTTTATGGTTTTGCATGTTTTTTATCAGGGAACATTTAATTTTGTACCGTAGAAACACTAATTGGTTGCACACGGAGACACCAGCTCTACACATTTGTATTTTCTAGGGAGAAAGCTAGAGGAACTGCGGCAAACAAACATGATATTTCTGTTTGTATAGATGACATTTTATGCACTTTCCTAACAAAAAGACTTTACTTTTCTCCAAAACCATTTTACTGTGATTTTCTCGGTCCATTGCATACGAATTCCACCTCGCTTTGTCCGGATATGAGTGGATGAAACCAGAAATATCTGGTTGTGTTTTGGCTTACTACAACCCAGATATTGTGAAAGCCTCTGTGTTTATGTTTTCCGGATATTATCAACGGAATTTATGTTTTTGCATGTTATTTATCAGGGAACATTTAATTTTGTGCTGGGAAACACTAATTGGTTCCACATGGAGACACCAGCTCTACACATTCGTATTTTCTAGGGAGAAAGCTAGAGGAACTGCGGCAAACAAACATGATATTTCTGTTTGTATAGATGACATTTTATGCACTTTCCTAAAGAAAAGACTTTGCTTTTCTCCAAAACCATTTTTCCTGTGATATTCTCGATCCATTACATATGAATTCCACCCCACTTTGTCCGGATATGAGTGGATGAAACCAGAAATATCCGGTTGTGTTTTGTCTTACTATATCCCAGATATTGCTACAGCCTCAGTGTCTGTGTTTTCTGGATATTATCGATGGATTTTATTGTTTTGAATGTTTTTATCAGGGAACCTTTAATTTTGTACCGTAGAAATACAATTTGGTTCCACATGGAGACACCAGTAACACATTCCTATGTTCTAGGGAGAAAGCTTGAGGAACTGCAAATCGATATGATATGTCTGTTTGTATAGATGACATTTTATGCACTTGCGATGGAAAAGACTTTTTGCCTTTCTCTAAAACCATTTTTACTGTGATTTTGTTGGTCCATTGCATACGAATTCCAACCCACTTTGTCCGCATATGACTGGATGAAACCAGAAATATCCGGTTGTGATTTGGCTTACTACAACCCAGATATTGTGAAAGCCTCTGTGTTTATGTTTTCCGGATATTATCAACGGAATTTATGTTTTTGCATGTTATTTATCAGGGAACATTTAATTTTGTGCTGGGAAACACTAATTGGTTCCACATGGAGACACCAGCTCTACACATTTGTATGTTCTAGGGAGAAAGCTAGAGGAACTGCGGCAAACAAACATGATATTTCTGTTTGTATAGATGACATTTTATGCACTTTCCTAAAGAAAAGACTTTGCTTTTCTCCAAAACCATTTTTCCTGTGATATTCTCGATCCATTACATATGAATTCCACCCCACTTTGTCCGGATATGAGTGGATGAAACCAGAAATATCCGGTTGTGTTTTGTCTTACTATATCCCAGATATTGCTACAGCCTCAGTGTCTGTGTTTTCTGGATATTATCGATGGCTTTTATTGTTTTGAATGTTTTTATCAGGGAACATTTAATTTTGTACCGTAGAAACACTAATTGGTTCCACATGGAGACACCAGTAACACATTCCTATGTTCTAGGGAGAAAGCTTGAGGAACTGCAAATCGATATGATATGTCTGTTTGTATAGATGACATTTTATGCACTTGCGATGGAAAAGACTTTTTGCCTTTCTCTAAAACCATTTTTACTGTGATTTTGTTGGTCCATTGCATACGAATTCCAACCCACTTTGTCCGGATATGACTGGATGAAACCAGAAATATCCGGTTGTGTTTTGGCTAACTCAATCCCAGATATTGTGAAAGCTTCTGTATTTGTGTTCTCCGGATATTATGAACGGATTTTATGGTTTTGCATGTTTTTTATCAGGGAACATTTAATTTTGTACCGTAGAAACACTAATTGGTTCCACACGGAGACACCAGCTCTACACATTTGTATGTTCTAGGGAGAAAGCTAGAGGAACTGCGGCAAACAAACATGATATTTCTGTTTGTATAGATGACATTTTATGCACTTTCCTAAAAAAAAGACTTTACTTTTCTCCAAAACCATTTTTACTATGATTCTCTCGGTCCATTGCATACGAATTCCACCTCACTTTGTCCGGATATGACTGGATGAAACCAGAAATATCCGTTTTCTTTTTTTTTGGCTTACTATATCCCAGATATTACTACAGACTCTGTGTTTGTGTTTTCTGGATATTATCGATGGATTATATTGTTTTGAATGTTTTTATCAGGGAACATTAAATTTTGTGCTGGGAAACACTAATTGGTTCCACATGGAGACACCAGTCTACACATTCGTATTTTCTAGGGAGAAAGCTAGAATAACTGCGGTAAACAAACATGATGTTTCTGTTTGTATAGATGACATTTTATGCACTGGCTTAAGGAAAAGACTTTGTTTTACTCCAAAACCATTTTTACTGCGATTTTCCCGGTTCATTGCATACGAATTCCACCAAACTTAGTCCGGATATGACTGGATGAAACCAGAAATATCCGGTTGTGTTTTGGCTTACTACAACCCAGATATTGTGAAAGCCTCTTTGTTTATGTTTCCGGATATTATCAACGGAATTTATGTTTTTGCATGTTATTTATCAGGGAACATTTAATTTTGTGCTGGGAAACACTAATTGGTTGCACACGGAGACACCAGCTCTACACATTTGTATTTTCTAGGGAGAAAGCTAGAGGAACTGCGGCAAACAAACATGATATTTCTGTTTGTATAGATGACATTTTATGCACTTTCCTAACAAAAAGACTTTACTTTTCTCCAAAACCATTTTTACTGTGATTTTCTCGGTCCATTGCATACGAATTCCACCTCGCTTTGTCCGGATATGACTGGATGAAACCAGAAATATCTGGTTGTGTTTTGGCTTACTACAACCCAGATATTGTGAAAGCCTCTGTGTTTATGTTTTCCGGATATTATCAACGGAATTTATGTTTTTGCATGTTATTTATCAGGGAACATTTAATTTTGTGCTGGGAAACACTAATTGGTTCCACATGGAGACACCAGCTCTACACATTCGTATGTTCTAGGGAGAAAGCTAGAGGAACTGCGGCAAACAAACATCATATTTCTGTTTGTATAGATGACATTTTATGCACTTTCCTAAAGAAAAGACTTTGCTTTTCTCCAAAACCATTTTTCCTGTGATATTCTCCATCCATTACATAGGAATTCCACCCCACTTTGTCCGGATATGAGTGGATGAAACCAGAAATATCCGGTTGTGTTTTGTCTTACTATATCCCAGATATTGCTACAGCCTCAGTGTCTGTGTTTTCTGGATATTATCGATGGATTTTATTGTTTTGAATGTTTTTATCAGGGAACATTTAATTTTGTACCGTAGAAACACTAATTGGTTCCACATGGAGACACCAGTAACACATTCCTATGTTCTAGGGAGAAAGCTTGAGGAACTGCAAATCGATATGATATGTCTGTTTGTATAGATGACATTTTATGCACTTGCGATGGAAAAGACTTTTTGCCTTTCTCTAAAACCATTTTTACTGTGATTTTGTTGGTCCATTGCATACGAATTCCAACCCACTTTGTCCGGATATGACTGGATGAAACCAGAAATATCCGGTTGTGTTTTGGCTAACTCAATCCCAGATATTGTGAAAGCTTCTGTATTTGTGTTCTCCGGATATTATGAACGGATTTTATGGTTTTGCATGTTTTTTATCAGGGAACATTTAATTTTGTACCGTAGAAACACTAATTGGTTCCACACGGAGACACCAGCTCTACACATTTGTATGTTCTAGGGAGAAAGCTAGAGGAACTGCGGCAAACAAACATGATATTTCTGTTTGTATAGATGACATTTTATGCACTTTCCTAAGAAAAAGACTTTACTTTTCTCCAAAACCATTTTTACTATGATTCTCTCGGTCCATTGCATACGAATTCCACCTCACTTTGTCCGGATATGACTGGATGAAACCAGAAATATCCGTTTTCTTTTTTTTTGGCTTACTATATCCCAGATATTACTACAGACTCTGTGTTTGTGTTTTCTGGATATTATCGATGGATTATATTGTTTTGAATGTTTTTATCAGGGAACATTAAATTTTGTGCTGGGAAACACTAATTGGTTCCACATGGAGACACCAGTCTACACATTCGTATTTTCTAGGGAGAAAGCTAGAATAACTGCGGTAAACAAACATGATGTTTCTGTTTGTATAGATGACATTTTATGCACTGGCTTAAGGAAAAGACTTTGTTTTACTCCAAAACCATTTTTACTGCGATTTTCCCGGTTCATTGCATACGAATTCCACCAAACTTAGTCCGGATATGACTGGATGAAACCAGAAATATCCGGTTGTGTTTTGGCTTACTACAACCCAGATATTGTGAAAGCCTCTTTGTTTATGTTTCCGGATATTATCAACGGAATTTATGTTTTTGCATGTTATTTATCAGGGAACATTTAATTTTGTGCTGGGAAACACTAATTGGTTCCACACGGAGACACCAGCTCTACACATTTGTATTTTCTAGGGAGAAAGCTAGAGGAACTGCGGCAAACAAACATGATATTTCTGTTTGTATAGATGACATTTTATGCACTTTCCTAACAAAAAGACTTTACTTTTCTCCAAAACCATTTTTACTGTGATTTTCTCGGTCCATTGCATACGAATTCCACCTCGCTTTGTCCGGATATGACTGGATGAAACCAGAAATATCTGGTTGTGTTTTGGCTTACTACAACCCAGATATTGTGAAAGCCTCTGTGTTTATGTTTTCCGGATATTATCAACGGAATTTATGTTTTTGCATGTTATTTATCAGGGAACATTTAATTTTGTGCTGGGAAACACTAATTGGTTCCACATGGAGACACCAGCTCTACACATTCGTATGTTCTAGGGAGAAAGCTAGAGGAACTGCGGCAAACAAACATGATATTTCTGTTTGTATAGATGACATTTTATGCACTTTCCTAAAGAAAAGACTTTGCTTTTCTCCAAAACCATTTTTCCTGTGATATTCTCGATCCATTACATAGGAATTCCACCCCACTTTGTCCGGATATGAGTGGATGAAACCAGAAATATCCGGTTGTGTTTTGTCTTACTATATCCCAGATATTGCTACAGCCTCAGTGTCTGTGTTTTCTGGATATTATCGATGGATTTTATTGTTTTGAATGTTTTTATCAGGGAACATTTAATTTTGTACCGTAGAAACACTAATTGGTTCCACATGGAGACACCAGGAACACATTCCTATGTTCTAGGGAGAAAGCTTGAGGAAGTGCAAATCGATATGATATGTCTGTTTGTATAGATGACATTTTATGCACTTGCGATGGAAAAGACTTTTTGCCTTTCTCTAAAACCATTTTTACTGTGATTTTGTTGGTCCATTGCATACGAATTCCAACCCACTTTGTCCGGATATGACTGGATGAAACCAGAAATATCCGGTTGTGTTTTGGCTAACTCAATCCCAGATATTGTGAAAGCTTCTGTATTTGTGTTCTCCGGATATTATGAACGGATTTTATGGTTTTGCATGTTTTTTATCAGGGAACATTTAATTTTGTACCGTAGAAACACTAATTGGTTCCACACGGAGACACCAGCTCTACACATTTGTATGTTCTAGGGAGAAAGCTAGAGGAACTGCGGCAAACAAACATGATATTTCTGTTTGTATAGATGACATTTTATGCACTTTCCTAACAAAAAGACTTTACTTTTCTCCAAAACCATTTTTACTATGATTCTCTCGGTCCATTGCATACGAATTCCACCTCACTTTGTCCGGATATGACTGGATGAAACCAGAAATATCCGTTTTCTTTTTTTTTGGCTTACTATATCCCAGATATTACTACAGACTCTGTGTTTGTGTTTTCTGGATATTATCGATGGATTATATTGTTTTGAATGTTTTTATCAGGGAACACTTAATTTTGTGCTGGGAAACACTAATTGGTTCCACATGGAGACACCAGTCTACACATTCGTATTTTCTAGGGAGAAAGCTAGAATAACTGCGGTAAACAAACATGATGTTTCTGTTTGTATAGATGACATTTTATGCACTGGCTTAAGGAAAAGACTTTGTTTTACTCCAAAACCATTTTTACTGCGATTTCCCCGGTTCATTGCATACGAATTCCACCAAACTTAGTCCGGATATGACTGGATGAAACCAGAAATATCCGGTTGTGTTTTGGCTAACTCAATCCCAGATATTGTGAAAGCTTCTGTATTGGTGTTTTCCGGATATTATCAACGGATTTTATGGTTTTGCATGTTTTTTATCAGGGAACCTTTAATTTTGTACCGTAGAAATACAATTTGGTTCCACAAGGAGACACCAGTAACACATTCCTATGTTCTAGCGAGAAAGCTTGAGGAACTGCAAATCGATATGATATGTCTGTTTGTATAGATGACATTTTATGCACTGGCTTAAGGAAAAGACTTTGTTTTACTCTAAAACCATTTTTACTGCGATTTTCCTTGTTCACTGCATACGAATTCCACCAAACTTAGTCCGGATATGAGTGGATGAAACCAGAAATATCCGGTTGTGTTTTGTCTTACTATATCCCAGATATTGCTACAGCCTCAGTGTCTGTGTTTTCTGGATATTATCGATGGCTTTTATTGTTTTGAATGTTTTTATCAGGGAACATTTAATTTTGTACCATAGAAACACTAATTGGTTCCACATGGAGACACCAGTAACACATTCCTATGTTCTAGGGAGAAAGCTTGAGGAACTGCAAATCGATATGATATGTCTGTTTGTATAGATGACATTTTATGCACTTGCGATGGAAAAGACTTTTTGCCTTTCTCTAAAACCATTTTTACTGTGATTTTGTTGGTCCATTGCATACGAATTCCAACCCACTTTGTCCAGATATGACTGGATGAAACCAGAAATATCCGGTTGTGTTTTGGCTTACTACAACCCAGATATTGTGAAAGCCTCTGTGTTTATGTTTCCGGATATTATCAACGGAATTTATGTTTTTGCATGTTATTTATCAGGGAACATTTAATTTTGTGCTGGGAAACACTAATTGGTTGCACACGGAGACACCAGCTCTACACATTTGTATTTTCTAGGGAGAAAGCTAGAGGAACTGCGGCAAACAAACATGATATTTCTGTTTGTATAGATGACATTTTATGCACTTTCCTAACAAAAAGACTTTACTTTTCTCCAAAACCATTTTTACTGTGATTTTCTCGGTCCATTGCATATGAATTCCACCTCGCTTTGTCCGGATATGACTGGATGAAACCAGAAATATCTGGTTGTGTTTTGGCTTACTACAACCCAGATATTGTGAAAGCCTCTGTGTTTATGTTTTCCGGATATTATCAATGGAATTTATGTTTTTGCATGTTATTTATCAGGGAACATTTAATTTTGTGCTGGGAAACACTAATTGGTTCCACATGGAGACACCAGCTCTACACATTCGTATTTTCTAGGGAGAAAGCTAGAGGAACTGCGGCAAACAAACATGATATTTCTGTTTGTATAGATGACATTTTATGCACTTTCCTAAAGAAAAGACTTTGCTTTTCTCCAAAACCATTTTTCCTGTGATATTCTCGATCCATTACATATGAATTCCACCCCACTTTGTCCGGATATGAGTGGATGAAACCAGAAATATCCGGTTGTGTTTTGTCTTACTATATCCCAGATATTGCTACAGCCTCAGAGTCTGGTTTTCTGGATATTATCGATGGATTTTATTGTTTTGAATGTTTTTATCAGGGAACCTTTAATTTTGTACCATAGAAATACAATTTGGTTCCACATGGAGACACCAGTAACACATTCCTATGTTCTAGGGAGAAAGCTTGAGGAACTGCAAATCGATATGATATGTCTGTTTGCATAGATGACATTTTATGCACTGGCTTAAGGAAAAGACTTTGTTTTACTCCAAAACCATTTTTACTGCGATTTTCCCGGTTCATTGCATACGAATTCCACCAAACTTAGTCCGGATATGAGTGGATGAAACCAGAAATATCCGGTTGTGTTTTGTCTTACTATATCCCAGATATTGCTACAGCCTCAGTGTCTGTGTTTTCTGGATATTATCGATGGCTTTTATTGTTTTGAATGTTTTTATCAGGGAACATTTAATTTTGTACCATAGAAATACAATTTGGTTCCACATGGAGACACCAGGAACACATTCCTATGTTCTAGGGAGAAAGCTTGAGGAACTGCAAATCGATATGATATGTCTGTTTGTATAGATGACATTTTATGCACTTGCGATGGAAAAGACTTTTTGCCTTTCTCTAAAACCATTTTTACTGTGATTTTGTTGGTCCATTGCATACGAATTCCAACCCACTTTGTCCGGATATGACTGGATGAAACCAGAAATATCCGGTTGTGTTTTGGCTAACTCAATCCCAGATAATGTGAAAGCTTCTGTATTTGTGTTCTCCGGATATTATGAACGGATTTTATGGTTTTGCATGTTTTTTATCAGGGAACATTTAATTTTGTACCGTAGAAACACTAATTGGTTGCACACGGAGACACCAGCTCTACACATTTGTATTTTCTAGGGAGAAAGCTAGAGGAACTGCGGCAAACAAACATGATATTTCTGTTTGTATAGATGACATTTTATGCACTTTCCTAACAAAAAGACTTTACTTTTCTCCAAAACCATTTTACTGTGATTTTCTCGGTCCATTGCATACGAATTCCACCTCGCTTTGTCCGGATATGAGTGGATGAAACCAGAAATATCTGGTTGTGTTTTGGCTTACTACAACCCAGATATTGTGAAAGCCTCTGTGTTTATGTTTTCCGGATATTATCAACGGAATTTATGTTTTTGCATGTTATTTATCAGGGAACATTTAATTTTGTGCTGGGAAACACTAATTGGTTCCACATGGAGACACCAGCTCTACACATTCGTATTTTCTAGGGAGAAAGCTAGAGGAACTGCGGCAAACAAACATGATATTTCTGTTTGTATAGATGACATTTTATGCACTTTCCTAAAGAAAAGACTTTGCTTTTCTCCAAAACCATTTTTCCTGTGATATTCTCGATCCATTACATATGAATTCCACCCCACTTTGTCCGGATATGAGTGGATGAAACCAGAAATATCCGGTTGTGTTTTGTCTTACTATATCCCAGATATTGCTACAGCCTCAGTGTCTGTGTTTTCTGGATATTATCGATGGATTTTATTGTTTTGAATGTTTTTATCAGGGAACCTTTAATTTTGTACCGTAGAAATACAATTTGGTTCCACATGGAGACACCAGTAACACATTCCTATGTTCTAGGGAGAAAGCTTGAGGAACTGCAAATCGATATGATATGTCTGTTTGTATAGATGACATTTTATGCACTTGCGATGGAAAAGACTTTTTGCCTTTCTCTAAAACCATTTTTACTGTGATTTTGTTGGTCCATTGCATACGAATTCCAACCCACTTTGTCCGGATATGACTGGATGAAACCAGAAATATCCGGTTGTGATTTGGCTTACTACAACCCAGATATTGTGAAAGCCTCTGTGTTTATGTTTTCCGGATATTATCAACGGAATTTATGTTTTTGCATGTTATTTATCAGGGAACATTTAATTTTGTGCTGGGAAACACTAATTGGTTCCACATGGAGACACCAGCTCTACACATTTGTATGTTCTAGGGAGAAAGCTAGAGGAACTGCGGCAAACAAACATGATATTTCTGTTTGTATAGATGACATTTTATGCACTTTCCTAAAGAAAAGACTTTGCTTTTCTCCAAAACCATTTTTCCTGTGATATTCTCCATCCATTACATATGAATTCCACCCCACTTTGTCCGGATATGAGTGGATGAAACCAGAAATATCCGGTTGTGTTTTGTCTTACTATATCCCAGATATTGCTACAGCCTCAGTGTCTGTGTTTTCTGGATATTATCGATGGCTTTTATTGTTTTGAATGTTTTTATCAGGGAACATTTAATTTTGTACTGTACAAACACTAATTGGTTCCACATGGAGACACCAGTAACACATTCCTATGTTCTAGGGAGAAAGCTTGAGGAACTGCAAATCGATATGATATGTCTGTTTGTATAGATGACATTTTATGCACTTGCGATGGAAAAGACTTTTTGCCTTTCTCTAAAACCATTTTTACTGTGATTTTGTTGGTCCATTGCATACGAATTCCAACCCACTTTGTCCGGATATGACTGGATGAAACCAGAAATATCCGGTTGTGTTTTGGCTAACTCAATCCCAGGTATTGTGAAAGCTTCTGTATTTGTGTTCTCCGGATATTATGAACGGATTTTATGGTTTTGCATGTTTTTTATCAGGGAACATTTAATTTTGTACCGTAGAAACACTAATTGGTTCCACACGGAGACACCAGCTCTACACATTTGTATTTTCTAGGGAGAAAGCTAGAGGAACTGCGGCAAACAAACATGATATTTCTGTTTGTATAGATGACATTTTATGCACTTTCCTAACAAAAAGACTTTACTTTTCTCCAAAACCATTTTACTGTGATTTTCTCGGTCCATTGCATACGAATTCCACCTCGCTTTGTCCGGATATGAGTGGATGAAACCAGAAATATCTGGTTGTGTTTTGGCTTACTACAACCCAGATATTGTGAAAGCCTCTGTGTTTATGTTTTCCGGATATTATCAACGGAATTTATGTTTTTGCATGTTATTTATCAGGGAACATTTAATTTTGTGCTGGGAAACACTAATTGGTTCCACATGGAGACACCAGCTCTACACATTCGTATTTTCTAGGGAGAAAGCTAGAGGAACTGCGGCAAACAAACATGATATTTCTGTTTGTATAGATGACATTTTATGCACTTTCCTAAAGAAAAGACTTTGCTTTTCTCCAAAACCATTTTTCCTGTGATATTCTCGATCCATTACATATGAATTCCACCCCACATTGTCCGGATATGAGTGGATGAAACCAGAAATATCCGGTTGTGTTTTGTCTTACTATATCCCAGATATTGCTACAGCCTCAGTGTCTGTGTTTTCTGGATATTATCGATGGATTTTATTGTTTTGAATGTTTTTATCAGGGAACCTTTAATTTTGTACCGTAGAAATACAATTTGGTTCCACATGGAGACACCAGTAACACATTCCTATGTTCTAGGGAGAAAGCTTGAGGAACTGCAAATCGATATGATATGTCTGTTTGTATAGATGACATTTTATGCACTTGCGATGGAAAAGACTTTTTGCCTTTCTCTAAAACCATTTTTACTGTGATTTTGTTGGTCCATTGCATACGAATTCCAACCCACTTTGTCCGGATATGACTGGATGAAACCAGAAATATCCGGTTGTGATTTGGCTTACTACAACCCAGATATTGTGAAAGCCTCTGTGTTTATGTTTTCCGGATATTATCAACGGAATTTATGTTTTTGCATGTTATTTATCAGGGAACATTTAATTTTGTGCTGGGAAACACTAATTGGTTCCACATGGAGACACCAGCTCTACACATTTGTATGTTCTAGGGAGAAAGCTAGAGGAACTGCGGCAAACAAACATGATATTTCTGTTTGTATAGATGACATTTTATGCACTTTCCTAAAGAAAAGACTTTGCTTTTCTCCAAAACCATTTTTCCTGTGATATTCTCGATCCATTACATATGAATTCCACCCCACTTTGTCCGGATATGAGTGGATGAAACCAGAAATATCCGGTTGTGTTTTGTCTTACTATATCCCAGATATTGCTACAGCCTCAGTGTCTGTGTTTTCTGGATATTATCGATGGCTTTTATTGTTTTGAATGTTTTTATCAGGGAACATTTAATTTTGTACCGTAGAAACACTAATTGGTTCCACATGGAGACACCAGTAACACATTCCTATGTTCTAGGGAGAAAGCTTGAGGAACTGCAAATCGATATGATATGTCTGTTTGTATAGATGACATTTTATGCACTTGCGATGGAAAAGACTTTTTGCCTTTCTCTAAAACCATTTTTACTGTGATTTTGTTGGTCCATTGCATACGAATTCCAACCCACTTTGTCCGGATATGACTGGATGAAACCAGAAATATCCGGTTGTGTTTTGGCTAACTCAATCCCAGATATTGTGAAAGCTTCTGTATTTGTGTTCTCCGGATATTATGAACGGATTTTATGGTTTTGCATGTTTTTTTTCAGGGAACATTTAATTTTGTACCGTAGAAACACTAATTGGTTCCACACGGAGACACCAGCTCTACACATTTGTATGTTCTAGGGAGAAAGCTAGAGGAACTGCGGCAAACAAACATGATATTTCTGTTTGTATAGATGACATTTTATGCACTTTCCTAAGAAAAAGACTTTACTTTTCTCCAAAACCATTTTTACTGTGATTTTCTCGGTCCATTGCATACGAATTCCACCTCGCTTTGTCCGGATATGACTGGATGAAACCAGAAATATCAGTTTTCTTTTTTTTTGGCTTACTATATCCCAGATATTACTACAGACTCTGTGTTTGTGTTTTCTGGATATTATCGATGGATTATATTGTTTTGAATGTTTTTATCAGGGAACACTTAATTTTGTGCTGGGAAACACTAATTGGTTCCACATGGAGACACCAGTCTACACATTCGTATATTCTAGGGAGAAAGCTAGATTAACTGCGGTAAACAAACATGATGTTTCTGTTTGTATAGATGACATTTTATGCACTGGCTTAAGGAAAAGACTTTGTTTTACTCCAAAACCATTTTTACTGCGAATTTCCCGGTTCATTGCATACGAATTCCACCAAACTTAGTCCGGATATGACTGGATGAAACCAGAAATATCCGGTTGTGTTTTGGCTAACTCAATCCCAGATATTGTGAAAGCTTCTGTATTGGTGTTTTCCGGATATTATCAACGGATTTTATGATTTTGCATGTTTTTTATCAGGGAACATTTAATTTTGTACCTTAGAAACACTAATAGGTTCAACATGGAGACACCAGTCTACACATTCGTATGTTCTAGGGAGAAAGTTAGAGGAACTGCGGCAAACAAACATGATATTTCTGTTTGTATACATGACATTTTATGCACTTGCATAACGAAAAAAAACTTTGCTTTTCTCCAAAACCATTTTTACTGTGATTTTCTCGGTCCACTGCATATGAATTCCACCTCGCTTTGTCCGGATATGACTGGATGAAACCAGAAATATCTGGTTGTGTTTTGGCTTACTACAACCCAGATATTGTGAAAGCCTCTGTGTTTATGTTTTCCGGATATTATCAACGGAATTTATGTTTTTGCATGTTATTTATCAGGGAACATTTAATTTTGTGCTGGGAAACACTAATTGGTTCCACATGGAGACACCAGCTCTACACATTCGTATGTTCTAGGGAGAAAGCTAGAGGAACTGCGGCAAACAAACATGATATTTCTGTTTGTATAGATGACATTTTATGCACTTTCCTAAAGAAAAGACTTTGCTTTTCTCCAAAACCATTTTTCCTGTGATATTCTCCATCCATTACATATGAATTCCACCCCACTTTGTCCGGATATGACTGGATGAAACCAGAAATATCCGGTTGTGTTTTGTCTTACTATATCCCAGATATTGCTACAGCCTCACTGTCTGTGTTTTCTAGATATTATCGATGGCTTTTATTGTTTTGAATGTTTTTATCAGGGAACCTTTAATTTTGTACCGTAGAAACACTAATTGGTTCCACATGGAGACACCAGTAACACATTCCTATGTTCTAGGGAGAAAGCTTGAGGAACTGCAAATCGATATGATATGTCTGTTTGTATAGATGACATTTTATGCACTTGCGATGGAAAAGACTTTTTGCCTTTCTCTAAAACCATTTTTACTGTGATTTTGTTGGTCCATTGCATACGAATTCCAACCCACTTTGTCCGGATATGACTGGATGAAACCAGAAATATACGGTTGTGTTTTGGCTAACTCAATCCCAGATATTGTGAAAGCTTCTGTATTTGTGTTCTCCGGATATTATGAACGGATTTTATGGTTTTGCATGTTTTTTTTTCAGGGAACATTTAATTTTGTACCGTAGAAACACTAATTGGTTCCACACGGAGACACCAGCTCTACACATTTGTATTTTCTAGGGAGAAAGCTAGAGGAACTGCGGCAAACAAACATGATATTTCTGTTTGTATAGATGACATTTTATGCACTTTCCTAAGAAAAAGACTTTACTTTTCTCCAAAACCATTTTTACTGTGATTTTCTCGGTCCATTGCATACGAATTCCACCTCACTTTGTCCGGATATGACTGGATGAAACCAGAAATATCCGTTTTCTTTTTTTTTGGCTTACTATATCCCAGATATTACTACAGACTCTGTGTTTGTGTTTTCTGGATATTATCGATGGATTATATTGTTTTGAATGTTTTTATCAGGGAACACTTAATTTTGTGCTGGGAAACACTAATTGGTTCCACATGGACACACCAGTCTACACATTCGTATATTCTAGGGAGAAAGCTAGATTAACTGCGGTAAACAAACATGATGTTTCTGTTTGTATAGATGACATTTTATGCACTGGCTTAAGGAAAAGACTTTGTTTTACTCCAAAACCATTTTTACTGCGATTTTCCCGGTTCATTGCATACGAATTCCACCAAACTTAGTCCGGATATGACTGGATGAAACCAGAAATATCCGGTTGTGTTTTGGCTAACTCAATCCCAGATATTGTGAAAGCTTCTGTATTGGTGTTTTCCGGATATTATCAACGGATTTTATGATTTTGCATGTTTTTTATCAGGGAACATTTAATTTTGTACCTTAGAAACACTAATAGGTTCAACATGGAGACACCAGTCTACACATTCGTATGTTCTAGGGAGAAAGTTAGAGGAACTGTGGCAAACAAACATGATATTTCTGTTTGTATAGATGACATTTTATGCACTTGCATAACGAAAAAAAACTTTGCTTTTCTCCAAAACTATTTTTACTGTGATTTTCTCGGTCCATTGCATATGAATTCCACCTCGCTTTGTCCGGATATGACTGGATGAAACCAGAAATATCTGGTTGTGTTTTGGCTTACTACAACCCAGATATTGTGAAAGCCTCTGTGTTTATGTTTTCCGGATATTATCAACGGAATTTATGTTTTTGCATGTTATTTATCAGGGAACATTTAATTTTGTGCTGGGAAACACTAATTGGTTCCACATGGAGACACCAGCTCTACACATTCGTATGTTCTAGGGAGAAAGCTAGAGGAACTGCGGCAAACAAACATGATATTTCTGTTTGTATAGATGACATTTTATGCACTTTCCTAAAGAAAAGACTTTGCTTTTCTCCAAAACCATTTTTCCTGTGATATTCTCGATCCATTACATATGAATTCCACCCCACTTTGTCCGGATATGAGTGGATGAAACCAGAAATATCCGGTTGTGTTTTGTCTTACTATATCCCAGATATTGCTACAGCCTCAGTGTCTGTGTTTTCTGGATATTATCGATGGCTTTTATTGTTTTGAATGTTTTTATCAGGGAACATTTAATTTTGTACCGTAGAAACACTAATTGGTTCCACATGGAGACACCAGTAACACATTCCTATGTTCTAGGGAGAAAGCTTGAGGAACTGCAAATCGATATGATATGTCTGTTTGTATAGATGACATTTTATGCACTTGCGATGGAAAAGACTTTTTGCCTTTCTCTAAAACCATTTTTACTGTGATTTTGTTGGTCCATTGCATACGAATTCCAACCCACTTTGTCCGGATATGACTGGATGAAACCAGAAATATCCGGTTGTGTTTTGGCTAACTCAATCCCAGATATTGTGAAAGCTTCTGTATTTGTGTTCTCCGGATATTATGAACGGATTTTATGGTTTTGCATGTTTTTTATCAGGGAACATTTAATTTTGTACCGTAGAAACACTAATTGGTTCCACACGGAGACACCAGCTCTACACATTTGTATTTTCTAGGGAGAAAGCTAGAGGAACTGCGGCAAACAAACATGATATTTCTGTTTGTATAGATGACATTTTATGCACTTTCCTAAAGAAAAGACTTTGCTTTTCTCCAAAACCATTTTTCCTGTGATATTCTCGATCCATTACATATGAATTCCACCCCACTTTGTCCGGATATGAGTGGATAAAACCAGAAATATCCGGTTGTGTTTTGTCTTACTATATCCCAGATATTGCTACAGCCTCAGTGTCTGTGTTTTCTGGATATTATCGATGGCTTTTATTGTTTTGAATGTTTTTATCAGGGAACATTTAATTTTGTACCGTAGAAACACTAATTGGTTCCACATGGAGACACCAGTAACACATTCCTATGTTCTAGGGAGAAAGCTTGAGGAACTGCAAATCGATATGATATGTCTGTTTGTATAGATGACATTTTATGCACTGGCTTAAGGAAAAGACTTTGTTTTACTCCAAAACCATTTTTACTGCGATTTTCCCGGTTCATTGCATACGAATTCCCCCAAACTTAGTCCGAATATGAGTGGATGAAACCAGAAATATCCGGTTGTGTTTTGTCTTACTATATCCCAGATATTGCTACAGCCTCAGTGTCTGTGTTTTCTGGATATTATCGATGGCTTTTATTGTTTTGAATGTTTTTATCAGGGAACATTTAATTTTGTACCGTAGAAACACTAATTGGTTCCACATGGAGACACCAGTAACACATTCCTATGTTCTAGGGAGAAAGCTTGAGGAACTGCAAATCGATATGATATGTCTGTTTGTATAGATGACATTTTATGCACTTGCGATGGAAAAGACTTTTTGCCTTTCTCTAAAACCATTTTTACTGTGATTTTCTCGGTCCATTGCATACGAATTCCAACCCACTTTGTCCGGATATGACTGGATGAAACCAGAAATATCCGGTTGTGTTTTGGCTTACTACAACCCAGATATTGTGAAAGCCTCTGTGTTTATGTTTCCGGATATTATCAACGGAATTTATGTTTTTGCATGTTATTTATCAGGGAACATTTAATTTTGTGCTGGGAAACACTAATTGGTTGCACACGGAGACACCAGCTCTACACATTTGTATTTTCTAGGGAGAAAGCTAGAGGAACTGCGGCAAACAAACATGATATTTCTGTTTGTATAGATGACATTTTATGCACTTTCCTAACAAAAAGACTTTACTTTTCTCCAAAACCATTTTTACTGTGATTTTCTCAGTCCATTGCATACGAATTCCACCTCGCTTTGTCCGGATATGACTGGATGAAACCAGAAATATCCGGTTGTGTTTTGGCTTACTACAACCCAGATATTGTGAAAGCCTCTGTGTTTATGTTTTCCGGATACTATCAACGGAATTTATGTTTTTGCATGTTATTTATCAGGGAACATTTAATTTTGTGCTGGGAAACACTAATTGGTTCCACATGGAGACACCAGCTCTACACATTCGTATTTTCTAGGGAGAAAGCTAGAGGAACTGCGGCAAACAAACATGATATTTCTGTTTGTATAGATGACATTTTATGCACTTTCCTAAAGAAAAGACTTTGCTTTTCTCCAAAACCATTTTTCCTGTGATATTCTCGATCCATTACATATGAATTCCACCCCACTTTGTCCGGATATGACTGGATGAAACCAGAAATATCCGTTTTCTTTTTTTTTTGGCTTACTATATCCCAGATATTACTACAGACTCTGTGTTTGTGTTTTCTGGATATTATCGATGGATTATATTGTTTTGAATGTTTTTATCAGGGAACATTTAATTTTGTGCTGGGAAACACTAATTGGTTCCACATGGAGACACCAGTCTACACATTCGTATTTTCTAGGGATAAAGCTAGAATAACTGCGGTAAACAAACATGATGTTTCTGTTTGTATAGATGACATTTTATGCACTGGCTTAAGGAAAAGACTTTGTTTTACTCCAAAACCATTTTTACTGCGATTTTCCCGGTTCATTGCATACGAATTCCACCAAAGTTAGTCCGGATATGACTGGATGAAACCAGAAATATCCGGTTGTGTTTTGGCTAACACAATCCCAGATATTGCGACGGACTCTGTGTTTGTGTTTTCTGGATATTATCAACGGACTTTATTGTTTTGAATGTTTTTATCAGGGAACATTTAATTTTGTACCTTAGAAACACTAATAGGTTCAACATGGAGACACTAGTCTACACATTCGTATGTTCTAGGGAGAAAGTTAGAGGAACTGCGGCAAACAAACATGATATTTCTGTTTGTATACATGACATTTTATGCACTTGCATAACGAAAAAAACTTTGCTTTTCTCCAAAACCATTTTTATTGTGATTTTCTCGGTCCATTGCATACGAATTTCACGTCGCTTTGTCCGGATATGACTGGATGAAACCAGAAATATCCGGTTGTGATTTGGCTTACTACAACCCAGATATTGTGAAAGCCTCTGTGTTTATGTTTTCCGGATATTATCAACGGAATTTATGTTTTTGCATGTTATTTATCAGGGAACATTTAATTTTGTGCTGGGAAACACTAATTGGTTCCACATGGAGACACCAGCTCTACACATTTGTATTTTCTAGGGAGAAAGCTAGAGGAACTGCGGCAAACAAACATGATATTTCTGTTTGTATAGATGACATTTTATGCACTTTCCTAAAGAAAAGACTTTGCTTTTCTCCAAAACCATTTTTCCTATGATATTCTCCATCCATTACATATGAATTCCACCCCACTTTGTCCGGATATGAGTGGATGAAACCAGAAATATCCGGTTGTGTTTTGTCTTACTATATCCCAGATATTGCTACAGCCTCAGTGTCTGTGTTTTCTGGATATTATCGATGGCTTTTATTGTTTTGAATGTTTTTATCAGGGAACATTTAATTTTGTACCGTAGAAACACTAATTGGTTCCACATGGAGACACCAGTAACACATTCCTATGTTCTAGGGAGAAAGCTTGAGGAACTGCAAATCGATATGATATGTCTGTTTGTATAGATGACATTTTATGCACTTGCGATGGAAAAGACTTTTTGCCTCTCTCTAAAACCATTTTTACTGTGATTTTGTTGGTCCATTGCATACGAATTCCAACCCACTTTGTCAGGATATGACTGGATGAAACCAGAAATATCCGGTTGTGTTTTGGCCAACTCAATCCCAGATATTGTGAAAGCTTCTGTATTTGTGTTCTCCAGATATTATGAACGGATTTCATGGTTTTGCATGTTTTTTATCAGGGAACATTTAATTTTGTACCGTAGAAACACTAATTGGTTCCACACGGAGACACCAGCTCTACACATTTGTATTTTCTAGGGAGAAAGCTAGAGGAACTGCGGCAAACAAACATGATATTTCTGTTTGTATAGATGACATTTTATGCACTTTCCTAAGAAAAAGACTTTACTTTTCTCCAAAACCATTTTTACTGTGATTTTCTCGGTCCATTGCATACGAATTCCACCTCACTTTGTCCAGGTATGACTGGATGAAACGAGAAATATCCGTTTTCTTTTTTTTTGGCTTACTATATCCCAGATATTACTACAGACTCTGTGTTTGTGTTTTCTGGATATTATCGATGGATTATATTGTTTTGAATGTTTTTATCAGGGAACATTTAATTTTGTGCTGGGAAACACTAATTGGTTCCACATGGAGACACCAGTCTACACATTCGTATTTTCTAGGGAGAAAGCTAGAATAACTGCGGTAAACAAACATGATGTTTCTGTTTGTATAGATGACATTTTATGCACTGGCTTAAGGAAAAGACTTTGTTTTACTCCAAAACCATTTTTACTGCGATTTTCCCGGTTCATTGCATACGAATTCCACCAAACTTAGTCCGGATATGACTGGATGAAACCAGAAATATCCGGTTGTGTTTTGGCTAACTCAATCCCAGATATTGTGAAAGCTTCTGTATTTGTGTTCTCTGGATATTATGAACGTATTTTATGGTTTTGCATGTTTTTTATCAGGGAACATTTAATTTTGTACCGTAGAAACACTAATTGATTCCACACGGAGACACCAGCTCTACACATTTGTATTTTCTAGGGAGAAAGCTAGAGGAACTGTGGCAAACAAACATGATATTTCTGTTTGTATAGATGACATTTTATGCACTTTCCTAAGAAAAAGACTTTACTTTTCTCCAAAACCGTTTTACTGTGATTTTCTCGGTCCATTGCATACGAATTCCACCTCACTTTGTCCGGATATGAGTGGATGAAACCAGAAATATCCGTTTTGTTTTTTTTTGGCTTACTATATCTCAGATATTACTACAGACTCTGTGTTTGTGTTTTCTGGATATTATCGATGGATTATATTGTTTTGAATGTTTTTATCAGGGAACATTTAATTTTGTGCTGGGAAACACTAATTGGTTCCACATGGAGACACCAGTCTACACATTCGTATTTTCTAGGGAGAAAGCTAGAATAACTGCGGTAAACAAACATGATGTTTCTGTTTGTATAGATGACATTTTATGCACTGGCTTAAGGAAAAGACTTTGTTTTACTCCAAAACCATTTTTACTGCGATTTTCCCGGTTCATTGCATACGAATTCCACCAAACTTAGTCCGGATATGACTGGATGAAACCAGAAATATCCGGTTGTGTTTTGGCTAACTCAATCCCAGATATTGTGAAAGCTTCTGTATTGGTGTTTTCCGGATATTATCAACGGATTTTATGGTTTTGCATGTTTTTTATCAGGGAACCTTTAATTTTGTACCGTAGAAATACAGTTTGGTTCCACATGGAGACACCAGTAACACATTCCTATGTTCTAGGGAGAAAGCTTGAGGAACTGCAAATCGATATGATATGTCTGTTTGTATAGATGACATTTTATGCACTTGCGATGGAAAAGACTTTTTGCCTTTCTCTAAAACCATTTTTACTGTGATTTTCTCGGTCCATTGCATACGAATTCCACCAAACTTAGTCCGGATATGACTGGATGAAACCAGAAATATCCGGTTGTGTTTTGTCTTACTATATCCCAGATATTGCTACAGCCTCAGTGTCTGTGTTTTCTGGATATTATCGATGGATTTTATTGTTTTGAATGTTTTTATCAGGGAACATTTAATTTTGTACCGTAGAAACACTAATTGGTTCCACATGGAGACACCAGTAACACATTCCTATGTTCTAGGGAGAAAGCTTGAGGAACTGCAAATCGATATGATATGTCTGTTTGTATAGATGACATTTTATGCACTTGCGATGGAAAAGACTTTTTGCCTTTCTCTAAAACCATTTTTACTGTGATTTTCTCGGTCCATTGCATACGAATTCCACCAAACTTAGTCCGGATATGACTGGATGAAACCAGAAATATCCGGTTGTGTTTTGTCTTACTATATCCCAGATATTGCTACAGCCTCAGTGTCTGTGTTTTCTGGATATTATCGATGGATTTTATTGTTTTGAATGTTTTTATCAGGGAACATTTAATATTGTACCGTAGAAACACTAATTGGTTCCACATGGAGACACCAGTAACACATTCCTATGTTCTAGGGAGAAAGCTTGAGGAACTGCAAATCGATATGATATGTCTGTTTGTATAGATGACATTTTATGCACTTGCGATGGAAAAGACTTTTTGCCTTTCTCTAAAACCATTTTTACTGTGATTTTCTCGGTCCATTGCATACGAATTCCAACCCACTTTGTCCGGATATGACTGGATGAAACCAGAAATATCCGGTTGTGTTTTGGCTTACTACAACCCAGATATTGTGAAAGCCTCTGTGTTTATGTTTCCGGATATTATCAACGGAATTTATGTTTTTGCATGTTATTTATCAGGGAACATTTAATTTTGTGCTGGGAAACACTAATTGGTTGCACACGGAGACACCAGCTCTACACATTTGTATTTTCTAGGGAGAAAGCTAGAGGAACTGCGGCAAACAAACATGATATTTCTGTTTGTATAGATGACATTTTATGCACTTTCCTAACAAAAAGACTTTACTTTTCTCCAAAACCATTTTTACTGTGATTTTCTCGGTCCATTGCATACGAATTCCACCTCGCTTTGTCCGGATATGACTGGATGAAACCAGAAATATCCGGTTGTGTTTTGGCTTACTACAACCCAGATATTGTGAAAGCCTCTGTGTTTATGTTTTCCGGATACTATCAACGGAATTTATGTTTTTGCATGTTATTTATCAGGGAACATTTAATTTTGTGCTGGGAAACACTAATTGGTTCCACATGGAGACACCAGCTCTACACATTCGTATTTTCTAGGGAGAAAGCTAGAGGAACTGCGGCAAACAAACATGATATTTCTGTTTGTATAGATGACATTGTATGCACTTGCCTAACGAAAAGACTTTGCTTTTCTCCAAAACCATTTTTCCTGTGATATTCTCGATCCATTACATATGAATTCCACCCCACTTTGTCCGGATATGACTGGATGAAACCAGAAATATCCGTTTTCTTTTTTTTTTGGCTTACTATATCCCAGATATTACTACAGACTCTGTGTTTGTGTTTTCTGGATATTATCGATGGATTATATTGTTTTGAATGTTTTTATCAGGGAACATTTAATTTTGTGCTGGGAAACACTAATTGTTTGCACATGGAGACACCAGTCCACACATTCGTATTTTCTAGGGAGAAAGCTAGAATAACTGCGGTAAACAAACATGATGTTTCTGTTTGTATAGATGACATTTTATGCACTGGCTTAAGGAAAAGACTTTGTTTTACTCCAAAACCATTTTTACTGCGATTTTCCCGGTTCATTGCATACGAGTTCCACCAAACTTAGTCCGGATATGACTGGATGAAACCAGAAATATCCAGTTGTGTTTTGGCTAACTCAATCCCAGATATTGCGACGGACTCTGTGTTTGTGTTTTCTGGACATTATCAACGGACTTTATTGTTTTGAATGTTTTTATCAGGGAACATTTAATTTTGTACCTTAGAAACACTAATAGGTTCAACATGGAGACACCAGTCTACACATTCGTATGTTCTAGGGAGAAAGTTAGAGGAACTGCGGCAAACAAACATGATATTTCTGTTTGTATACATGACATTTTATGCACTTGCATAACGAAAAAAACTTTGCTTTTCTCCAAAACCATTTTTACTGTGATTTTCTTGGTCCATTGCATACGAATTCCAACCCACTTTGTCCGGATATGACTGGATGAAACCAGAAATATCCGGTTGTGTTTTGGCTTACTACAACCCAGATATTGTGAAAGCCTCTGTGTTTATGTTTTCCGGATATTATCAACGGAATTTATGTTTTTGCATGTTATTTATCAGGGAACATTTAATTTTGTGCTGGGAAACACTAATTGGTTCCACATGGAGACACCAGCTCTACACATTCGTATTTTCTAGGGAGAAAGCTAGAGGAACTGCGGCAAACAAACATGATATTTCTGTTTGTATAGATGACATTTTATGCACTTTCCTAAAGAAAAGACTTTGCTTTTCTCCAAAACCATTTTTCCTGTGATATTCTCGATCCATTACATATGAATTCCACCCCACTTTGTCCGGATATGAGTGGATGAAACCAGAAATATCCGGTTGTGTTTTGTCTTACTATATCCCAGATATTGCTACAGCCTCAGTGTCTGTGTTTTCTGGATATTATCGATGGCTTTTATTGTTTTGAATGTTTTTATCAGGGAACATTTAATTTTGTACCGTAGAAATACAATTTGGTTCCACATGGAGACACCAGTAACACATTCCTATGTTCTAGGGAGAAAGCTTGAGGAACTGCAAATCGATATGATATGTCTGTTTGTATAGATGACATTTTATGCACTTGCGATGGAAAAGACTTTTTGCCTTTCTCTAAAACCATTTTTACTGTGATTTTGTTGGTCCATTGCATACGAATTCCAACCCACTTTGTCCGGATATGACTGGATGAAACCAGAAATATCCGGTTGTGTTTTGGCTTACTACAACCCAGATATTGTGAAAGCCTCTGTGTTTATGTTTCCGGATATTATCAACGGAATTTATGTTTTTGCATGTTATTTATCAGGGAACATTTAATTTTGTGCTGGGAAACACTAATTGGTTGCACACGGAGACACCAGCTCTACACATTTGTATTTTCTAGGGAGAAAGCTAGAGGAACTGCGGCAAACAAACATGATATTTCTGTTTGTATAGATGACATTTTATGCACTTTCCTAACAAAAAGACTTTACTTTTCTCCAAAACCATTTTTACTGTGATTTTCTCGGTCCATTGCATACGAATTCCACCTCACTTTGTCCGGATATGACTGGATGAAACCAGAAATATCCGTTTTCTTTTTTTTGGCTTACTATATCCCAGATATTACTACACTCTGTGTTTGTGTTTTCTGGATATTATCGATGGATTATATTGTTTTGAATGTTTTTATCAGGGAACACTTAATTTTGTGCTGGGAAACACTAATTGATTGCACATGGAGACACCAGTCTACTCATTCGTATTTTCTAGGGAGAAAGCTAGAATAACTGCGGTAAACCAACATGATGTTTCTGTTTGTATAGATGACATTTTATGCACTGGCTTAAGGAAAAGACTTTGTTTTACTCCAAAACCATTTTTACTGCGATTTTCCCGGTTCATTGCATACGAATTCCACCAAACTTAGTCCGGATATGACTGGATGAAACCAGAAATATCCGGTTGTGTTTTGGCTAAATCAATCCCAGATATTGCGACGGACTCTGTGTTTGTGTTTTCTGGACATTATCAACGGACTTTATTGTTTTGAATGTTTTTATCAGGGAACATTTAATTTTGTACCTTAGAAACACTAATAGGTTCAACATGGAGACACCAGTCTACACATTCGTATGTTCTAGGGAGAAAGTTAGAGGAACTGCAGCAAACAAACATGATATTTCTGTTTGTATACATGACATTTTATGCACTTGCATAACGAAAAAAACTTTGCTTTTCTCCAAAACCATTTTTATTGTGATTTTCTCGGTCCATTGCATACGAATTCCACCTCGCTTTGTCCGGATATGACTGGATGAAACCAGAAATATCCGGTTGTGTTTTGGCTTACTACAACCCAGATATTGTGAATGCCTCTGTGTTTATGTTTTCCGGATATTATCAACGGAATTTATGTTTTTGCATGTTATTTATCAGGGAACATTTAATTTTGTGCTGGGAAACACTAATTGGTTCCACATGGAGACACCAGCTCTACACATTCGTATGTTCTAGGGAGAAAGCTAGAGGAACTGCGGCAAACAAACATGATATTTCTGTTTGTATAGATGACATTTTATGCACTTTCCTAAAGAAAAGACTTTGCTTTACTCCAAAACCATTTTTCCTGTGATATTCTCGATCCATTACATATGAATTCCACCCCACTTTGTCCGGATATGAGTGGATGAAACCAGAAATATCCGGTTGTGTTTTGTCTTACTATATCCCAGATATTGCTACAGCCTCAGTGTCTGTGTTTTCTGGATATTATCGATGGCTTTTATTGTTTTGAATGTTTTTATCAGGGAACATTTAATTTTGTACCGTAGAAACACTAATTGGTTCCACATGGAGACACCAGTAACACATTCCTATGTTCTAGGGAGAAAGCTTGAGGAACTGCAAATCGATATGATATGTCTGTTTGTATAGATGACACTTTATGCACTTGCGATGGAAAAGACTTTTTGCCTTTCTCTAAAACCATTTTTACTGTGATTTTGTTGGTCCATTGCATACGAATTCCAACCCACTTTGTCCGGATATGACTGGATGAAACCAGAAATATCCGGTTGTATTTTGGCTAACTCAATCCCAGATATTGTGAAAGCTTCTGTATTTGTGTTCTCTGGATATTATGAACGGATTTTATGGTTTTGCATGTTTTTTATCAGGGAACATTTAATTTTGTACCGTAGAAACACTAATTGGTTCCACACGGAGACACCAGCTCTACACATTTGTATTTTCTAGGGAGAAAGCTAGAGGAACTGCGGCAAACAAACATGATATTTCTGTTTGTATAGATGACATTTTATGCACTTTCCTAAGAAAAAGACTTTACTTTTCTCCAAAACCATTTTTACTGTGATTTTCTCGGTCCATTGCATACGAATTCCACCTCACTTTGTCCGGATATGACTGGATGAAACCAGAAATATCCGTTTTCTTTTTTTTGGCTTACTATATCCCAGATATTACTACAGACTCTGTGTTTGTGTTTTCTGGATATTATCGATGGATTATATTGTTTTGAATGTTTTTATCAGGGAACACTTAATTTTGTGCTGGGAAACACTAATTGGTTCCACATGGAGACACCAGTCTACACATTCGTATTTTCTAGGGAGAAAGCTAGAATAACTGCGGTAAACAAACATGATGTTTCTGTTTGTATAGATGACATTTTATGCACTGGCTTAAGGAAAAGACTTTGTTTTACTCCAAAACCATTTTTACTGCGATTTTCCCGGTTCATTGCATACGAATTCCACCAAACTTAGTCCGGATATGACTGGATGAAACCAGAAATATCCGGTTGTGTTTTGGCTAAATCAATCCCAGATATTGCGACGGACTCTGTGTTTGTGTTTTCTGGACATTATCAACGGACTTTATTGTTTTGAATGTTTTTATCAGGGAACATTTAATTTTGTACCTTAGAAACACTAATAGGTTCAACATGGAGACACCAGTCTACACATTCGTATGTTCTAGGGAGAAAGTTAGAGGAACTGCGGCAAACAAACATGATATTTCTGTTTGTATACATGACATTTTATGCACTTGCATAACGAAAAAAACTTTGCTTTTCTCCAAAACCATTTTTACTGTGATTTTCTCGGTCCATTGCATACGAATTCCACCTCGCTTTGTCTGGTTATGACTGGATGAAACCAGAAATATCTGGTTGTGTTTTGGCTTACTACAACCCAGATATTGTGAAAGCCTCTGTGTTTATGTTTTCCGGATATTATCAACGGAATTTATGTTTTTGCATGTTATTTATCAGGGAACATTTAATTTTGTGCTGGGAAACACTAATTGGTTCCACATGGAGACACCAGCTCTACACATTCGTATGTTCTAGGGAGAAAGCTAGAGGAACTGCGGCAAACAAACATGATATTTCTGTTTGTATAGATGACATTTTATGCACTTTCCTAAAGAAAAGACTTTGCTTTTCTCCAAAACCATTTTTCCTGTGATATTCTCGATCCATTACATATGAATTCCACCCCACTTTGTCCGGATATGACTGGATGAAACCAGAAATATCCGGTTGTGTTTTGTCTTACTATATCCCAGATATTGCTACAGCCTCAGTGTCTGTGTTTTCTGGATATTATCGATGGCTTTTATTGTTTTGAATGTTTTTATCAGGGAACCTTTAATTTTGTACCGTAGAAATACAATTTGGTTCCACATGGAGACACCAGGAACACATTCCTATGTTCTAGGGAGAAAGCTTGAGGAACTGCAAATCGATATGATATGTCTGTTTGTATAGATGACATTTTATGCACTTGCGATGGAAAAGACTTTTTGCCTTTCTCTAAAACCATTTTTACTGTGATTTTGTTGGTCCATTGCATACGAATTCCAACCCACTTTGTCCGGATATGACTGGATGAAACCAGAAATATCCGGTTGTGTTTTGGCTAACTCAATCCCAGATATTGTGAAAGCTTCTGTATTTGTGTTCTCTGGATATTATGAACGGATTTTATGGTTTTGCATGTTTTTTTATCAGGGAACATTTAATTTTGTACCGTAGAAACACTAGTTGGTTCCACACGGAGACACCAGCTCTACACATTTGTATTTTCTAGGGAGAAAGCTAGAGGAACTGCGGCAAACAAACATGATATTTCTGTTTGTATAGATGACATTTTATGCACTTTCCTAAGAAAAAGACTTTACTTTTCTCCAAAACCATTTTTACTGTGATTTTCTCGGTCCATTGCATACGAATTCCACCTCACTTTGTCCGGATATGACTGGATGAAACCAGAAATATCCGTTTTCTTTTCTTTGGGCTTACTATATCCCAGATATTACTACAGACTCTGTGTTTGTGTTTTCTGGATATTATCGATGGATTATATTGTTTTGAATGTTTTTATCAGGGAACACTTAATTTTGTGCTGGGAAACACTAATTGCACATGGAGACACCAGTCTACACATTCGTATTTTCTAGGGAGAAAGCTAGAATAACTGCGGTAAACAAACATGATGTTTCTCTTAGTATAGATGACATTTTATGCACTGGCTTAAGGAAAAGACTTTGTTTTACTCCAAAACCATTTTTACTGCGATTTTCCCGGTTCATTGCATACGAATTCCACCAAACTTAGTCCGGATATGACTGGATGAAACCAGAAATATCCGGTTGTGTTTTGGCTAAATCAATCCCAGATATTGCGACGGACTCTGTGTTTGTGTTTTCTGGACATTATCAACGGACTTTATTGTTTTGAATATTTTTATCAGGAAACATTTAATTTTGTACCTTAGAAACACTAGTAGGTTCAACATGGAGACACCAGTCTACACATTCGTATGTTCTAGGGAGAAAGTTAGAGGAACTGCGGCAAACAAACATGATATTTCTGTTTGTATACATGACATTTTATGCACTTGCATAACGAAAAAAACTTTGCTTTTCTCCAAAACCATTTTTACTGTGATTTTCTCGGTCCATTGCATACGAATTCCACCTCGCTTTGTCCGGTTATGACTGGATGAAACCAGAAATATCTGGTTGTGTTTTGGCTTACTACAACCCAGATATTGTGAAAGCCTCTGTGTTTATGTTTTCCGGATATTATCAACGGAATTTATGTTTTTGCATGTTATTTATCAGGGAACATTTAATTTTGTGCTGGGAAACACTAATTGGTTCCACGTGGAGACACCAGCTCTACACATTCGTATGTTCTAGGGAGAAAGCTAGAGGAACTGCGGCAAACAAACATGATATTTCTGTTTGTATAGATGACATTATATGCACTTTCCTAAAGAAAAGACTTTGCTTTTCTCCAAAACCATTTTTCCTGTGATATTCTCGATCCATTACATATGAATTCCACCCCACTTTGTCCGGATATGAGTGGATGAAACCAGAAATATCCGGTTGTGTTTTGTCTTACTATATCCCAGATATTGCTACAGCCTCAGTGTCTGTGTTTTCTGGATATTATCGATGGATTTTATTGTTTTGAATGTTTTTATCAGGGAACATTTAATTTTGTACCGTAGAAACACTAATTGGATCCACATGGAGACACCAGGAACACATTCCTATGTTCTAGGGAGAAAGCTTGAGGAACTGCAAATCGATATGATATGTCTGTTTGTATAGATGACATTTTATGCACTTGCGATGGAAAAGACTTTTTGCCTTTCTCTAAAACCATTTTTACTGTGATTTTGTTGGTCCATTGCATACGAATTCCAACCCACTTTGTCAGGATATGACTGGATGAAACCAGAAATATCCGGTTGTGTTTTGGCTTACTACAACCCAGATATGGTGAAAGCTTCTGTATTTGTGTTCTCCGGATATTATGAACGGATTTTATGGTTTTGCATGTTTTTTATCAGGGAACATTTAATTTTGTACCGTAGAAACACTAGTTGGTTCCACACGGAGACACCAGCTCTACACATTCGTATGTTCTAGGGAGAAAGCTAGAGGAACTGCGGCAAACAAACATGATATTTCTGTTTGTATAGATGACATTTTATGCACTTTCCTAAAGAAAAGACTTTGCTTTTCTCCAAAACCATTTTTCCTGTGATATTCTCGATCCATTACATATGAATTCCACCCCCCTTTGTCCGGATATGAGTGGATGAAACCAGAAATATCCGGTTGTGTTTTGTCTTACTATATCCCAGATATTGCTATAGCCTCAGTGTCTGTGTTTTCTGGATATTATCGATGGATTTAATTGTTTTGAATGTTTTTATCAGGGAACATTTAATTTTGTACCGTAGAAACACTAATTGGTTCCACATGGAGACACCAGGAACACATTCCTATGTTCTAGGGAGAAAGCTTGAGGAACTGCAAATCGATATGATATGTCTGTTTGTATAGATGACATTTTATGCACTTGCGATGGAAAAGACTTTTTGCCTTTCTCTAAAACCATTTTTACTGTGATTTTGTTGGTCCATTGCATACGAATTCCAACCCACTTTGTCCGGATATGACTGGATGAAACCAGAAATATCCGGTTGTGTTTTGGCTAACTCAATCCCAGATATTGTGAAAGCTTCTGTATTTGTGTTCTCTGGATATTATGAACGGATTTTATGGTTTTGCATGTTTTTTATCAGGGAACATTTAATTTTGTACCATAGAAACACTAATTGGTTCCACACGGAGACACCAGCTCTACACATTTGTATTTTCTAGGGAGAAAGCTAGAGGAACTGCGGCAAACAAACATGATATTTCTGTTTGTATACATGACATTTTATGCACTTTCCTAAGAAAAAGACTTTACTTTTCTCCAAAACCATTTTTACTGTGATTTTCTCGGTCCATTGCATACGAATTCCACCTCACTTTGTCCGGATATGACTGGATGAAACCAGAAATATCTGTTTTCTTTTCTTTGGGCTTACTATATCCCAGATATTACTACAGACTCTGTGTTTGTGTTTTCTGGATATTATCGATGGATTATATTGTTTTGAATGTTTTTATCAGGGAACACTTAATTTTGTGCTGGGAAACACTAATTGTTTGCACATGGAGACACCAGTCTACGCATTCGTATTTTCTAGGGAGAAAGCTAGCATAACTGCGGTAAACAAACATGATGTTTCTCTTAGTATAGATGACATTTTATGCACTGGCTTAAGGAAAAGACTTTGTTTTACTCCAAAACCATTTTTACTGCGATTTTCCCGGTTCATTGCATACGAATTCCACCAAACTTAGTCCGGATATGACTGGATGAAACCAGAAATATCCGGTTGTGTTTTGGCTGAATCAATCCCAGATATTGCGACGGACTCTGTGTTTGTGTTTTCTGGACATTATCAACGGACTTTATTGTTTTGAATGTTTTTATCAGGGAACATTTAATTTTGTACTGTAGAAACACTAATAGGTTCAACATGGAGACACCAGTATACACATTCGTATGTTCTAGGGAGAAAGTTAGAGGAACTGCGGCAAACAAACATGATATTTCTGTTTGTATACATGACATTTTATGCACTTGCATAACGAAAAAAACTTTGCTTTTCTCCAAAACCATTTTTACTGTGATTTTCTCGGTCCATTGCATACGAATTCCACCTCGCTTTGTCCGGATATGACTGGATGAAACCAGAAATATCCGGTTGTGATTTGGCTTACTACAACCCAGATATTGTGAAAGCCTCTGTGTTTATGTTTTCCGGATATTATCAACGGAATTTATGTTTTTGCATGTTATTTATCAGGGAACATTTAATTTTGTGCTGGGAAACACTAATTGGTTCCACATGGAGACACCAGCTCTACACATTCGTATGTTCTAGGGAGAAAGCTAGAGGAACTGCGGCAAACAAACATGATATTTCTGTTTGTATAGATGACATTTTATGCACTTTCCTAAAGAAAAGACTTTGCTTTTCTCCAAAACCATTTTTCCTGTGATATTCTCGATCCATTACATATGAATTCCACCCCCCTTTGTCCGGATATGAGTGGATGAAACCAGAAATATCCGGTTGTGTTTTGTCTTACTATATCCCAGATACTGCTACAGCCTCAGTGTCTGTGTTTTCTGGATATTATCGATGGATTTTATTGTTTTGAATGCTTTTATCAGGTAACATTTAATTTTGTACCGTAGAAATACAATTTGGTTCCACATGGAGACACCAGTAACACATTCCTATGTTCTAGGGAGAAAGCTTGAGGAACTGCAAATCGATATGATATGTCTGTTTGTATAGATGACATTTTATGCACTTGCGATGGAAAAGACTTTTTGCATTTCTCTAAAACCATTTTTACTGTGATTTTGTTGGTCCATTGCATACGAATTCCAACCCACTTTGTCCGGATATGACTGGATGAAACCAGAAATATCCGGTTGTGTTTTGGCTTACTACAACCCAGATATTGTGAAAAACTCTGTGTTTATGTTTCCGGATATTATCAACGGAATTTATGTTTTTGCATGTTATTTATCAGGGAACATTTAATTTTGTGCTGGGAAACACTAATTGGTTCCACACGGAGACACCAGCTCTACACATTTGTATTTTCTAGGGAGAAAGCTAGAGGAACTGCAGCAAACAAACATGATATTTCTGTTTGTATAGATGACATTTTATGCACTTTCCTAAAGAAAAGACTTTGCTTTTCTCCAAAACCATTTTTCCTGTGATATTCTCGATCCATTACATATGAATTCCACCCCACTTTGTCCGGATATGACTGGATGAAACCAGAAATATCCGGTTGTGTTTTGGCTTACTACAACCCAGATATTGCTACAGCCTCAGTGTCTGTGTTTTCTGGATATTATCGATGGCTTTTATTGTTTTGAATGTTTTTATCAGGGAACATTTAATTTTGTACCGTAGAAACACTAATTGGTTCCACATGGAGACACCAGTAACACATTCCTATTTTCTAGGGAGAAAGCTTGAGGAACTGCAAATCGATATGATATGTCTGTTTGTATAGATGACATTTTATGCACTTGCGATGGAAAAGACTTTTTGCCTTTCTCTAAAACCATTTTTACTGTGATTTTGTTGGTCCATTGCATACGAATTCCAACCCACTTTGTCCGGATATGACTGGATGAAACCAGAAATATCCAGTTGTGTTTTGGCTAACTCAATCCCAGATATTGTGAAAGCTTCTGTATTTGTGTTCTCCGGATATTATGAACGGATTTTATGTTTTTGCATGTTATTTATCAGGGAACATTTAATTTTGTGCTGGGAAACACTAATTGGTTCCACATGGAGACCAGCTCTACACATTCGTATTTTCTAGGGAGAAAGCTAGAGGAACTGCGGCAAACAAACATGATATTTCTGTTTGTATAGATGACATTTTATGCACTTTCCTAAAGAAAAGACTTTGCTTTTCTCCAAAACCATTTTTCCTGTGATATTCTCGATCCATTACATATGAATTCCACCCTACTTTGTCCGGATATGAGTGGATGAAACCAGAAATATCCGGTTGTGTTTTGTCTTACTATATCCCAGATATTGCTACAGCCTCAGTGTCTGTGTTTTCTGGATATTATGGATGGATTTAATTGTTTTGAATGTTTTTATCAGGGAACATTTAATTTTGTACCGTAGAAACACTAATTGGTTCCACATGGAGACACCAGGAACACATTCCTATGTTCTAGGGAGAAAGCTTGAGGAACTGCAAATCGATATGATATGTCTGTTTGTATAGATGACATTTTATGCACTTGCGATGGAAAAGACTTTTTGCCTTTCTCTAAAACCATTTTTACTGTGATTTTGTTGGTCCATTGCATACGAATTCCAACCCACTTTGTCCGGATATGACTGGATGAAACCAGAAATATCCGGTTGTGTTTTGGCTAACTCAATCCCAGATATTGTGAAAGCTTCTGTATTTGTGTTCTCTGGATATTATGAACGGATTTTATGGTTTTGCATGTTTTTTATCAGGGAACATTTAATTTTGTACCATAGAAACACTAATTGGTTCCACACGGAGACACCAGCTCTACACATTTGTATTTTCTAGGGAGAAAGCTAGAGGAACTGCGGCAAACAAACATGATATTTCTGTTTGTATACATGACATTTTATGCACTTTCCTAAGAAAAAGACTTTACTTTTCTCCAAAACCATTTTTACTGTGATTTTCTCGGTCCATTGCATACGAATTCCACCTCACTTTGTCCGGATATGACTGGATGAAACCAGAAATATCTGTTTTCTTTTCTTTGGGCTTACTATATCCCAGATATTACTACAGACTCTGTGTTTGTGTTTTCTGGATATTATCGATGGATTATATTGTTTTGAATGTTTTTATCAGGGAACACTTAATTTTGTGCTGGGAAACACTAATTGTTTGCACATGGAGACACCAGTCTACGCATTCGTATTTTCTAGGGAGAAAGCTAGCATAACTGCGGTAAACAAACATGATGTTTCTCTTAGTATAGATGACATTTTATGCACTGGCTTAAGGAAAAGACTTTGTTTTACTCCAAAACCATTTTTACTGCGATTTTCCCGGTTCATTGCATACGAATTCCACCAAACTTAGTCCGGATATGACTGGATGAAACCAGAAATATCCGGTTGTGTTTTGGCTGAATCAATCCCAGATATTGCGACGGACTCTGTGTTTGTGTTTTCTGGACATTATCAACGGACTTTATTGTTTTGAATGTTTTTATCAGGGAACATTTAATTTTGTACTGTAGAAACACTAATAGGTTCAACATGGAGACACCAGTATACACATTCGTATGTTCTAGGGAGAAAGTTAGAGGAACTGCGGCAAACAAACATGATATTTCTGTTTGTATACATGACATTTTATGCACTTGCATAACGAAAAAAACTTTGCTTTTCTCCAAAACCAATTTTTACTGTGATTTTCTCGGTCCATTGCATACGAATTCCACCTCGCTTTGTCCGGATATGACTGGATGAAACCAGAAATATCCGGTTGTGATTTGGCTTACTACAACCCAGATATTGTGAAAGCCTCTGTGTTTATGTTTTCCGGATATTATCAACGGAATTTATGTTTTTGCATGTTATTTATCAGGGAACATTTAATTTTGTGCTGGGAAACACTAATTGGTTCCACATGGAGACACCAGCTCTACACATTCGTATGTTCTAGGGAGAAAGCTAGAGGAACTGCGGCAAACAAACATGATATTTCTGTTTGTATAGATGACATTTTATGCACTTTCCTAAAGAAAAGACTTTGCTTTTCTCCAAAACCATTTTTCCTGTGATATTCTCGATCCATTACATATGAATTCCACCCCCCTTTGTCCGGATATGAGTGGATGAAACCAGAAATATCCGGTTGTGTTTTGTCTTACTATATCCCAGATACTGCTACAGCCTCAGTGTCTGTGTTTTCTGGATATTATCGATGGATTTTATTGTTTTGAATGCTTTTATCAGGTAACATTTAATTTTGTACCGTAGAAATACAATTTGGTTCCACATGGAGACACCAGTAACACATTCCTATGTTCTAGGGAGAAAGCTTGAGGAACTGCAAATCGATATGATATGTCTGTTTGTATAGATGACATTTTATGCACTTGCGATGGAAAAGACTTTTTGCATTTCTCTAAAACCATTTTTACTGTGATTTTGTTGGTCCATTGCATACGAATTCCAACCCACTTTGTCCGGATATGACTGGATGAAACCAGAAATATCCGGTTGTGTTTTGGCTTACTACAACCCAGATATTGTGAAAAACTCTGTGTTTATGTTTCCGGATATTATCAACGGAATTTATGTTTTTGCATGTTATTTATCAGGGAACATTTAATTTTGTGCTGGGAAACACTAATTGGTTCCACACGGAGACACCAGCTCTACACATTTGTATTTTCTAGGGAGAAAGCTAGAGGAACTGCAGCAAACAAACATGATATTTCTGTTTGTATAGATGACATTTTATGCACTTTCCTAAAGAAAAGACTTTGCTTTTCTCCAAAACCATTTTTCCTGTGATATTCTCGATCCATTACATATGAATTCCACCCCACTTTGTCCGGATATGACTGGATGAAACCAGAAATATCCGGTTGTGTTTTGGCTTACTACAACCCAGATATTGCTACAGCCTCAGTGTCTGTGTTTTCTGGATATTATCGATGGCTTTTATTGTTTTGAATGTTTTTATCAGGGAACATTTAATTTTGTACCGTAGAAACACTAATTGGTTCCACATGGAGACACCAGTAACACATTCCTATTTTCTAGGGAGAAAGCTTGAGGAACTGCAAATCGATATGATATGTCTGTTTGTATAGATGACATTTTATGCACTTGCGATGGAAAAGACTTTTTGCCTTTCTCTAAAACCATTTTTACTGTGATTTTGTTGGTCCATTGCATACGAATTCCAACCCACTTTGTCCGGATATGACTGGATGAAACCAGAAATATCCAGTTGTGTTTTGGCTAACTCAATCCCAGATATTGTGAAAGCTTCTGTATTTGTGTTCTCCGGATATTATGAACGGATTTTATGTTTTTGCATGTTATTTATCAGGGAACATTTAATTTTGTGCTGGGAAACACTAATTGGTTCCACATGGAGACCAGCTCTACACATTCGTATTTTCTAGGGAGAAAGCTAGAGGAACTGCGGCAAACAAACATGATATTTCTGTTTGTATAGATGACATTTTATGCACTTTCCTAAAGAAAAGACTTTGCTTTTCTCCAAAACCATTTTTCCTGTGATATTCTCGATCCATTACATATGAATTCCACCCTACTTTGTCCGGATATGAGTGGATGAAACCAGAAATATCCGGTTGTGTTTTGTCTTACTATATCCCAGATATTGCTACAGCCTCAGTGTCTGTGTTTTCTGGATATTATGGATGGATTTAATTGTTTTGAATGTTTTTATCAGGGAACATTTAATTTTGTACCGTAGAAACACTAATTGGTTCCACATGGAGACACCAGGAACACATTCCTATGTTCTAGGGAGAAAGCTTGAGGAACTGCAAATCGATATGATATGTCTGTTTGTATAGATGACATTTTATGCACTTGCGATGGAAAAGACTTTTTGCCTTTCTCTAAAACCATTTTTACTGTGATTTTGTTGGTCCATTGCATACGAATTCCAACCCACTTTGTCCGGATATGACTGGATGAAACCAGAAATATCCGGTTGTGTTTTGGCTAACTCAATCCCAGATATTGTGAAAGCTTCTGTATTTGTGTTCTCCGGATATTATGAACGGATTTTATGGTTTTGCATGTTTTTTATCAGGGAACATTTAATTTTGTACCGTAGAAACACTAATTGGTTCCACACGGAGACACCAGCTCTACACATTTGTATTTTCTAGGGAGAAAGCTAGAGGAACTGCGGCAAACAAACATGATATTTCTGTTTGTATAGATGACATTTTATGCACTTTCCTAAGAAAAAGACTTTACTTTTCTCCAAAACCATTTTTACTGTGGTTTTCTCAGTCCATTGCATACGAATTCCACCTCACTTTGTCCGGATATGACTGGATGAAACCAGAAATATCCGTTTTCTTTTTTTTTTTTGCTTACTATATCCCAGATATTACTACAGACTCTGTGTTTGTGTTTTCTGGATATTATCGATGGATTATATTGTTTTGAATGTTTTTATCAGGGAACATTTAATTTTGTGCTGGGAAACACTAATTGGTTCCACATGCAGACACAAGTAACACATTCCTATGTTCTAGGGAGAAAGCTTGAGGAACTGCAAATCGATATGATATGTCTGTTTGTATAGATGACACTTTATGCACTTGCGATGGAAATGACTTTTTGCCTTTCTCTAAAACCATTTTTACTGTGATTTTGTTGGTCCATTGCATACGAATTCCAACCCACTTTGTCCGGATATGACTGGATGAAACCAGAAATATCCGGTTGTGTTTTGGCTAACTCAATCCCAGATATTGTGAAAGCTTCTGTATTTGTGTTCTCTGGATATTATGAACGGATTTTATGGTTTTGCATGTTTTTTATCAGGGAACATTTAATTTTGTACCGTAGAAACACTAATTGGTTCCACACGGAGACACCAGCTCTACACATTTGTATTTTCTAGGGAGAAAGCTAGAGGAACTGCGGCAAACAAACATGATATTTCTGTTTGTATAGATGACATTTTATGCACTTTCCTAAGAAAAAGACTTTACTTTTCTCCAAAACCATTTTTACTGTGATTTTCTCGGTCCATTGCATACGAATTCCACCTCACTTTGTCCGGATATGACTGGATGAAACCAGAAATATCCGGTTTCTTTTTTTTGGCTTACTATATCCCAGATATTACTACAGACTCTGTGTTTGTGTTTTCTGGATATTATCGATGGATTATATAGTTTTGAATGTTTTTATCAGGGAACACTTAATTTTGTGCTGGGAAACACTAATTGTTTGCACATGGAGACACCAGTCTACACATTCGTATTTTCTAGGGAGAAAGCTAGAATAACTGCGGTAAACAAACATGATGTTTCTGTTTGTATAGATGAGATTTTATGCACTGGCTTAAGGAAAAGACTTTGTTTTACTCCAAAACCATTTTTACTGCGATTTTCCCGGTTCATTGCATACGAATTCCACCAAACTTAGTCCGGATATGACTGGATGAAACCAGAAATATCCGGTTGTGTTTTGGCTAACTCAATCCCAGATATTGTGAAAGCTTCTGTATTGGTGTTTTCTGGATATTATCAACGGATTTTATGGTTTTGCATGTTTTTTATCAGGGAACATTTAATTTTGTACCTTAGAAACACTAATAGGTTCAACATGGAGACACCAGTCTACACATTCGTATGTTCTAGGGAGAAAGTTACAGGAACTGCGGCAAACAAACATGATATTTCTGTTTGTATACATGACATTTTATGCACTTGCATAACGAAAAAAACTTTGCTTTTCTCCAAAACCATTTTTACTGTGATTTTCTTGGTCCATTGCATACGAATTCCACATCGCTTTGTCCAGATATGACTGGATGAAACCAGAAATATCCGGTTGTGTTTTGGCTTACTACAACCCAGATATTGTGAAAGCCTCTGTGTTTATGTTTTCCGGATATTATCAACGGAATTTATGTTTTTGCATGTTATTTATCAGGGAACATTTAATTTTGTGCTGGGAAACACTAATTGGTTCCACATGGAGACACCAGCTCTACACATTCGTATGTTCTAGGGAGAAAGCTAGAGGAACTGCGGCAAACAAACATGATATTTCTGTTTGTATAGATGACATTTTATGCACTTTCCTAAAGAAAAGACTTTGCTTTTCTCCAAAACCATTTTTCCTGTGATATTCTCGATCCATTACATATGAATTCCATCCCACTTTGTCCGGATATGACTGGATGAAACCAGAAATATCCGGTTGTGTTTTGTCTTACTATATCCCAGATATTGCTACAGCCTCAATGTCTGTGTTTTCTGGACATTATCGATGGATTTTATTGTTTTGAATGTTTTTATCAGGGAACATTTAATTTTGTACCGTAGAAACACTAATTGGTTCCACATGCAGACACCAGTAACACATTCCTATGTTCTAGGGAGAAAGCTTGAGGAACTGCAAATCGATATGATATGTCTGTTTGTATAGATGACATTTTATGCACTTGCGATGGAAAAGACTTTTTGCCTTTCTCTAAAACCATTTTTACTGTGATTTTGTTGGTCCATTGCATACGAATTCCAACCCACTTTGTCCGGATATGACTGGATGAAACCAGAAATATCCGGTTGTGTTTTGGCTAACTCAATCCCAGATATTGTGAAAGCTTCTGTATTTGTGTTCTCTGGATATTATGAACGGATTTTATGGTTTTGCATGTTTTTTATCAGGGAACATTTAATTTTGTACCGTAGAAACACTAATTGGTTCCACACGGAGACACCAGCTCTACACATTTGTATTTTCTAGGGAGAAAGCTAGAGGAACTGCGGCAAACAAACATGATATTTCTGTTTGTATAGATGACATTTTATGCACTTTCCTAAGAAAAAGACTTTACTTTTCTCCAAAACAATTTTTACTGTGATTTTCTCGGTCCATTGCATACGAATTCCACCTCACTTTGTCCGGATATGACTGGATGAAACCAGAAATATCCGTTTTCTTTTTTTTGGCGTACTATATCCCAGATATTACTACAGACTCTGTGTTTGTGTTTTCTGGATATTATCGATGGATTATATTGTTTTGAATGTTTTTATCAGGGAACACTTAATTTTGTGCTGGGAAACACTAATTGTTTGCACATGGAGACACCAGTCTACACATTCGTATTTTCTAGGGAGAAAGCTAGAATAACTGCGGTAAACAAACATGATGTTTCTGTTTGTATAGATGAGATTTTATGCACTGGCTTAAGGAAAAGACTTTGTTTTACTCCAAAACCATTTTTACTGTGATTTTCCCGGTTCATTGCATACGAATTCCACCAAACTTAGTCCGGATATGACTGGATGAAACCAGAAATATCCGGTTTTGTTTTGGCTAAATCAATCCCAGATATTGCGACGGACTCTGTGTTTGTGTTTTCTGGACATTATCAACGGACTTTATTGTTTTGAATGTTTTTATCAGGGAACATTTAATTTTGTACCTTAGAAACACTAATAGGTTCAACATGGAGACACCAGTCTACACATTCGTATGTTCTAGGGAGAAAGTTAGAGGAACTGCGGCAAACAAACATGATATTTCTGTTTGTATACATGACATTTTATGCACTTGCATAACGAAAAAAACTTTGCTTTTCTCCAAAACCATTTTTACTGTGATTTTCTCGGTCCATTGCATACGAATTCCACCTCGCTTTGTCCAGATATGACTGGATGAAACCAGAAATATCCGGTTGTGTTTTGGCTTACTACAACCCAGATATTGTGAAAGCCTCTGTGTTTATTTTTTTCCGGATATTATCAACGGAATTTATGTTTTTGCATGTTATTTATCAGGGAACATTTAATTTTGTGCTGGGAAACACTAATTGGTTCCACATGGAGACACCAGCTCTACACATTCGTATGTTCTAGGGAGAAAGCTAGAGGAACTGCGGCAAACAAACATGATATTTCTGTTTGTATAGATGACATTTTATGCACTTTCCTAAAGAAAAGACTTTGCTTTTCTCCAAAACCATTTTTCCTGTGATATTCTCGATCCATTACATATGAATTCCACCCCCCTTTGTCCGGATATGACTGGATGAAACCAGAAATATCCGGTTGTGTTTTGTCTTACTATATCCCAGATATTGCTATAGCCTCAGTGTCTGTGTTTTCTGGATATTATCGATGGATTTTATTGTTTTGAATGTTTTTATCAGGGAACATTTAATTTTGTACCGTAGAAACACTAATTGGTTCCACATGGAGACACCAGGAACACATTCCTATGTTCTAGGGAGAAAGCTTGAGGAACTGCAAATCGATATGATATGTCTGTTTGTATAGATGACATTTTATGCACTTGCGATGGAAAAGACTTTTTGCCTTTCTCTAAAACCATTTTTACTGTGATTTTGTTGGTCCATTGCATACGAATTCCAACCCACTTTGTCCGGATATGACTGGATGAAACCAGAAATATCCGGTTGTGTTTTGGCTAACTCAATCCCAGATATTGTGAAAGCTTCTGTATTTGTGTTCTCTGGATATTATGAACGGATTTTATGGTTTTGCATGTTTTTTATCAGGGAACATTTAATTTTGTACCGTAGAAACACTAATTGGTTCCACACGGAGACACCAGCTCTACACATTTGTATTTTCTAGGGAGAAAGCTAGAGGAACTGTGGCAAACAAACATGATATTTCTGTTTGTATAGATGACATTTTATGCACTTTCCTAAGAAAAAGACTTTACTTTTCTCCAAAACCATTTTTACTGTGATTTTCTCGGTCCATTGCATACGAATTCCACCTCACTTTGTCCGGATATGACTGGATGAAACCAGAAATATCCGTTTTCTTTTCTTTGGGCTTACTATATCCCAGATATTACTACAGACTCTGTGTTTGTGTTTTCTGGATATTATCGATGGATTATATTGTTTTGAATGTTTTTATCAGGGAACACTTAATTTTGTGCTGGGAAACACTAATTGTTTGCACATGGAGACACCAGTCTACACATTCGTATTTTCTAGGGAGAAAGCTAGAATAACTGCGGTAAACAAACATGAGGTTTCTGTTTGTATAGATGACATTTTATGCACTGGCTTAAGGAAAAGACTTTGTTTTACTCCAAAACCATTTTTACTGCGATTTTCCCGGTTCATTGCATACGAATTCCACCAAACTTAGTCCGGATATGACTGGATGAAACCAGAAATATCCGGTTGTGTTTTGGCTAAATCAATCCCAGATATTGCGACGGACTCTGTGTTTGTGTTTTCTGGACATTATCAACGGACTTTATTGTTTTGAATGTTTTTATGAGGGAACATTTAATTTTGTACCTTAGAAACACTAATAGGTTCAACATGGAGACACCAGTATACACATTCGTATGTTCTAGGGAGAAAGTTAGAGGAACTGCGGCAAACAAACATGATATTTCTGTTTGTATACATGACATTTTATGCACTTGCATAACGAAAAAAACTTTGCTTTTCTCCAAAACCATTTTTACTGTGATTTTCTTGGTCCATTGCATACGAATTCCACCTCGCTTTGTCTGGATATGACTGGATGAAACCAGAAATATCCGGTTGTGTTTTGGCTTACTACAACCCAGATATTGTGAAAGCCTCTGTGTTTATGTTTTCCGGATATTATCAACGGAATTTATGTTTTTGCATGTTATTTATCAGGGAACATTTAATTTTGTGCTGGGAAACACTAATTGGTTCCACATGGAGACACCAGCTCTACACATTCGTATTTTCTAGTGAGAAAGCTAGAGGAACTGTGGCAAACAAACATGATATTTCTGTTTGTATAGATGACATTTTATGCACTTTCCTAAAGAAAAGACTTTGCTTTTCTCCAAAACCATTTTTCCTGTGATATTCTCGATCCATTACATATGAATTCCACCCCCCTTTGTCCGGATATGAGTGGATGAAACCAGAAATATCCGGTTGTGTTTTGTCTTACTATATCCCAGATATTGCTACAGCCTCAGTGTCTGTGTTTTCTGGATATTATCGATGGATTTTATTGTTTTGAATGTTTTTATCAGGGAACCTTTAATTTTGTACTGTAGAAATACAATTTGGTTCCACATGGAGACACCAGGAACACATTCCTATGTTCTAGGGAGAAAGCTTGAGGAACTGCAAATCGATATGATATGTCTGTTTGTATAGATGACATTTTATGCACTTGCGATGGAAAAGACTTTTTGCCTTTCTCTAAAACCATTTTTACTGTGATTTTGTTGGTCCATTGCATACGAATTCCAACCCACTTTGTCCGGATATGACTGGATGAAACCAGAAATATCCGGTTGTGTTTTGGCTTACTACAACCCAGATATTGTGAAAGCCTCTGTGTTTATGTTTTCCGGATATTATCAACGGAATTTATGTTTTTGCATGTTATTTATCAGGGAACATTTAATTTTGTGCTGGGAAACACTAATTGGTTCCACATGGAGACACCAGCTCTACACATTCGTATTTTCTAGGGAGAAAGCTAGAGGAACTGCGGCAAACAAACATGATATTTCTGTTTGTATAGATGACATTTTATGCAATTGCCTGACAAAAGGACTTTGCTTTTCTCCAAAACCATTTTTACGGTGATTTTCTCGGTCCATTGCATACGAATTCCACACCACTTTGTCCGGATATGAGTGGATGAAACCAGAAATATCCGATTGTGTTTTGGCTAACTCAATCCCATTATTGCTACAACCTCTCTGTTTGTGTTTTCCGGATATTATCAACGGGCTTTATGGTTTTGAATGTTTTTTATCAGAGAATATTCAATTTTGTGCTGGGAATCACTAATTAATTTCACATGGAGACACCAGCTCTACACATTCGTATTTTCTAGGGAGAAAGCTAGAGGAACTGTGGCAAACAAGCATGATATTTCTGTTTGTATACATGGCATTTTATGCACTTGCCTAACGAAAAGACTTTGCTTTTCTCCAAAACCATTTTTACTGTGATTTTCTCGGTCAATTGCATACGAATTCCACACCACTTTGTCCGGATATGACTGGATGAAACCAGAAATATCCGGTTGTGTTTTGGCTAACTCAATCCGAAATATTTCGAAAGCCTCTCTGTTTGTGTTTTCCGGATATTATCAATGGACTTTTTTTTTTGAATGTTTTTTATCAGGGAACATTTAATCTTGTGCTGGCAAACAGTAGTTGACTCCACATGGATACACCAGATGCACATTCGTATTTTCTAGGGAGGAAGCTAGAGGAACTGTGGCAAACCAACCTGATATTTCTGTTCCTCTTGATGATATTTTATGCACTTGCCTAAAGAAAAGAGTTTGCTTTTCTCAAGAACCATTTTTACGATGATTTTCTCAGACTATTGCATACGAATTCCACACCACTTTGTCTGGATATGACTGGATGAAACCAGAAATATCTGGTTGCGTTTTGGCTAACTCAATCCCAGATATTCCTACAGCCTCTGTGTTTGTGTTTTCTAGATATTATCAACCGACTTTATGGTTTTGAATCTTTTTTATCAGGGAACATTTAATTTTGTACCGTAGAAACACTAACAGGTTCCACATGGAGACACCAGCTCTACACATTTGTATTTTGTAGGTAGAAACCTAGAGGAACTGGGGCAAACAAACATGATATTTCTGTTTGAATTGATGACATTTTATACACTTCCCTAACGAAAAGACTTCGCTTTTCTCCAAAACTATTTTTACTGTGATTTTCTCGGTCCATTGCATACGAATTCCATCCCACTTTGTCCGGATATGAGTGGATTAAACCAGAAATATCCGGTTGTGTTTTGGCTAACTGAATCCGAAATATTTTGAAAGCCTCTGTGTTGGTGTTTTCCGGATATTATCAACGGACTTTATGGATTTGAATGTTTTTTATCATGGAACATTTAATTTTGTGCTGGGAAACACTAATTGGTTTCACAAGGAGAAACCAGCTCTACACATTCATATTTTCTTAGCAGAAAGCTAGAGGAACTGTGGAAAACAAACATGATATTTCTGTTTGTATACCTGACCTTTATGCACTTGCCTAAAAAAAAGACTTTGCTTTTCTCCAAAACCATTTTTACTTTTATTTTCTCTGTCCATTGCATACGAATTCCACACCACTTTGTCCGGATATGCCTGGATGAAAACTGAAATATACGGTTGTATTTTGGCTAACTAAATCCGAAATATTGAGAAAGCCACTGTGCTTGTAATTTTTGGATATTATCGATGGACTTTATCGTTTTGATTGTTTTTATCAGGTAACATTTAATTTTGTACCGTTTAAACACTAATTAATTCACCATGCAGAAACCAGCTCTACACATTCTTATTTTCTAGGGAGAAAGCTAGAGGAAATGCGGCAAACATGATATTTCTGTTTGTGTAGATGACATTTTATGCACTTTCCTAACGAAAAGACTTCGCTTTTCTCCAAAACCGTTTTTACTGTGATTTTCTCCGTCCTTTGCATACGAATTCCAACCCACTTTGTCCGGATATGACTGGATGAAACCAGAAATATCCGGTTGTGTTTTGGCTTACTACAACCCAGATATTGTGAAAGCTTCTGTATTTGTGTTCTCCGGATATTATGAACGGATTTTATGGTTTTGCATGTTTTTTATCAGGGAACATTTAATTTTGTACCGTAGAAACACTAATTGGTTCCACACGGAGACACCAGCTCTACACATTTGTATTTTCTAGGGAGAAAGCTAGAGGAACTGCGGCAAACAAACATGATATTTCTGTTTGTATACATGACATTTTATGCACTTTCCTAAGAAAAAGACTTTACTTTTCTCCAAAACCATTTTTACTGTGATTTTCTCGGTCCATTGCATACGATTTCCACCTCACTTTGTCCAGATATGACTGGATGAAACCAGAAATATCCGTTTTCTTTATTTTTGGCTTACTATATCCCAGATATTACTACAGACTCTGTGTTTGTGTTTTCTGGATATTATCGATGGATTATATTGTTTTGAATGTTTTTATCAGGGAACACTTAATTTTGTGCTGGGAAACACTAATTGTTTGCACATGGAGACACCAGTCTACACATTCGTATTTTCTAGGGAGAAAGCTAGAATAACTGCGGTAAACAAACATGATGTTTCTGTTTGTATAGATGACATTTTATGCACTGGCTTAAGGAAAAGACTTGGTTTTACTCCAAAACCATTTTTACTGCGATTTTCCCGGTTCATTGCATACGAATTCCACCAAACTTAGTCCGGATATGACTGGATGAAACCAGAAATATCCGGTTGTGTTTTGGCTAACTCAATCCCAGATATTGTGAAAGCTTCTGTATTGGTGTTTTCCGGATATTATCAACGGATTTTATGGTTTTGCATGTTTTTTATCAGGGAACATTTAATTTTGTACCTTAGAAACACTAATAGGTTCAACATGGAGACACCAGTATACACATTCGTATGTTCTAGGGAGAAAGTTAGAGGAACTGCGGCAAACAAACATGATATTTCTGTTTGTATACATGACATTTTATGCACTTGCATAACGAAAAAAAAACTTTGCTTTTCTCCAAAACCATTTTTACTGTGATTTTCTCGGTCCATTGCATATGAATTCCACCTCGCTTTGTCCGGATATGACTGGATGAAACCAGAAATATCCGGTTGTGTTTTGGCTTACTACAACCCAGATATTGTGAAAGCCTCTGTGTTTATGTTTTCCGGATATTATCAACGGAATTTATGTTTTTGCATGTTATTTATCAGGGAACATTTAATTTTGTGCTGGGAAACACTAATTGGTTCCACATGGAGACACCAGCTCTACACATTTATATTTTCTAGGGAGAAAGCTAGAGGAACTGCGGCAAACAAACATGATATTTCTGTTTGTATAGATGACATTTTATGCACTTTCCTAAAGAAAAGACTTTGCTTTTCTCCAAAACCATTTTTCCTGTGATATTCTCGATCCATTACATATGAATTCCACCCCACTTTGTCCGGATATGAGTGGATGAAACCAGAAATATCCGGTTGTGTTTTGTCTTACTATATCCCAGATATTGCTGCAGCCTCAGTGTCTGTGTTTTCTGGATATTATCGATGGATTTTATTGTTTTGAATGTTTTTATCAGGGAACATTTAATTTTGTACCTAAGAAACACTAATAGGTTCCACATGGAGACACCAGTAACACATTCCTATGTTCTAGGGAGAAAGCGTGAGGAACTGCAAATCGATATGATATGTCTGTTTGTATAGATGACATTTTATGCACTTGCGATGGAAAAGACTTTTTGCCTTTCTCTAAAACCATTTTTACTGTGCTTTTGTTGGTCCATTGCATACGAATTCCAACCCACTTTGTCCGGATATGACTGGATGAAACCAGAAATATCCGGTTGTGTTTTGGCTAACTCAATCCCAGATATTGTGAAAGCTTCTGTATTTGTGTTCTCCGGATATTATGAACGGATTTTATGGTTTTGCATGTTTTTTATCAGGGAACATTTAATTTTGTACCGTAGAAACACTAATTGGTTCCACACGGAGACACCAGCTCTACACATTTGTATTTTCTAGGGAGAAAGCTAGAGGAACTGCGGCAAACAAACATGATATTTCTGTTTGTATAGATGACATTTTATGCACTTTCCTAACAAAAAGACTTTACTTTTCTCCAAAACCATTTTTACTGTGATTTTCTCGGTCCATTGCATACGAATTCCACCTCACTTTGTCCGGATATGACTGGATGAAACCAGAAATATCCGTTTTCATTTTTTTTTGGCTTACTATATCCCAGATATTACTACAGACTCTGTGTTTGTGTTTTCTGGATATTATCGATGGATTATATTGTTTTGAATGTTTTTATCAGGGAACACTTAATTTTGTGCTGGGAAACACTAATTGGTTCCACATGGAGACACCAGTCTACACATTCGTATTTTCTAGGGAGAAAGCTAGAATAACTGCGGTAAACAAACATGATGTTTCTGTTTGTATAGATGACATTTTATGCACTGGCTTAAGGAAAAGACTTTGTTTTACTCCAAAACCATTTTTACTGCGATTTTCCCGGTTCATTGCATACGAATCCCACCAAACTTAGTCCGGATATGACTGGATGAAACCAGAAATATCCGGTTGTGTTTTGGCTAACTCAATCCCAGATATTGCGATGGACTCTGTGTTTGTGTTTTCTGGACATTATCAACGGACTTTATTGTTTTGAATGTTTTTATGAGGGAACATTTAATTTTGTACCTTAGAAACACTAATAGGTTCAACATGGAGACACCAGTATACACATTCGTATGTTCTAGGGAGAAAGTTAGAGGAACTGCGGCAAACAAACATGATATTTCTGTTTGTATACATGACATTTTATGCACTTGCATAACGAAAAAAACTTTGCTTTTCTCCAAAACCATTTTTACTGTGATTTTCTCGGTCCATTGCATACGAATTCCACCTTGCTTTTTCCGGATATGACTGGATGAAACCAGAAATATCTGGTTGTGTTTTGGCTTACTACAACCCAGATATTGTGAAAGCCTCTGTGTTTATGTTTTCCGGATATTATCAACGGAATTTATGTTTTTGCATGTTATTTATCAGGGAACATTTAATTTTGTGCTGGGAAACACTAATTGGTTCCACATGGAGACACCAGCTCTACACATTCATATTTTCTAGGGAGAAAGCTAGAGGAACTGCGGCAAACAAACATGATATTTCTGTTTGTATAGATGACATTTTATGCACTTTCCTAAAGAAAAGACTTTGCTTTTCTCCAAAACCATTTTTCCTGTGATATTCTCCATCCATTACATATGAATTCCACCCCACTTTGTCCGGATATGAGTGGATGAAACCAGAAATATCCGGTTGTGTTTTGTCTTACTATATCCCAGATATTGCTACAGCCTCAGTGTCTGTGTTTTCTGGATATTATCGATGGATTTTATTGTTTTGAATGTTTTTATCAGGGAACATTTAATTTTGTACCGTAGAAACACTAACTGGTTCCACATGGAGACACCAGTAACACATTCCTATGTTCTAGGGAGAAAGCTTGAGGAACTGCAAATCGATATGATATGTCTGTTTGTATAGATGACATTTTATGCACTTGCGATGGAAAAGACTTTTTGCCTTTCTCTAAAACCATTTTTACTGTGATTTTGTTGGTCCATTGCATACGAATTCCAACCCACTTTGTCCGGATATGACTGGATGAAACCAGAAATATCCAGTTGTGTTTTGGCTAACTCAATCCCAGATATTGTGAAAGCTTCTGTATTGGTGTTTTCCGGATATTATTAACGGATTTTATGGTTTTGCATGTTTTTTATCAGGGAACATTTAATTTTGTACCTTAGAAACACTAATTGCTTCCACACGGAGACACCAGCTCTACACATTTGTATTTTCTAGGGAGAAAGCTAGAGGAACTGTGGCAAACAAACATGATATTTCTGTTTGTATACATGACATTTTATGCACTTGCATAACGAAAAAAACTTTGCTTTTCTCCAAAACCATTTTTACTGTGATATTCTCGGTCCATTGCATACGAATTCCACATCGCTTTGTCCGGATATGACTGGATGAAACCAGAAATATCCGGTTGTGTTTTGGCTTACTACAACCCAGATATTGTGAAAGCCTCTGTGTTTATGTTTTCCGGATAGTATCAACGGAATTTATGTTTTTGCATGTTATTTATCAGGGAACATTTAATTTTGTGCTGGGAAACACTAATTGGTTCCACATGGAGACACCAGCTCTACACATTCGTATTTTCTAGGGAGAAAGCTAGAGGAACTGCGGCAAACAAACATGATATTTCTGTTTGTATAGATGACATTTTATGCACTTTCCTAAAGAAAAGACTTTGCTTTTCTCCAAAACCATTTTTCCTGTGATATTCTCGATCCATTACATATGAATAACACCCCCACTTTGTCCGGATATGAGTGGATGAAACCAGAAATATCCGGTTGTGTTTTGTCTTACTATATCCCAGATATTGCTACAGCCTCACTGTATGTGTTTTCTGGATATTATCGAAGGATTTTACTGTTTTGAATGTTTTTATCAGGGAACCTTTAATTTTGTACCGTAGAAATACAATTTGGTTCCACATGGAGACACCAGTAACACATTCCTATGTTCTAGGGAGAAAGCTTGAGGAACTGCAAATCGATATGATATGTCTGTTTGTATAGATGACATTTTATGCACTTGCGATGGAAAAGACTTTTTGCCTTTCTCTAAAACCATTTTTACTGTGATTTTGTTGGTCCATTGCATACGAATTCCAACCCACTTTGTCCGGATATGACTGGATGAAACCAGAAATATCCGGTTGTGTTTTGGCTAACTCAATCCCAGATATTGTGAAAGCTTCTGTATTTGTGTTCTCCGGATATTATGAACGGATTTTATGGTTTTGCATGTTTTTAATCAGGGAACATTTAATTTTGTACCATAGAAACACTAATTGGTTCCACACGGAGACACCAGCTCTACACATTTGTATTTTCTAGGGAGAAAGCTAGAGGAACTGCGGCAAACAAACATGATATTTCTGTTTGTATAGATGACATTTTATGCACTTTCCTAAGAAAAAGACTTTACTTTTCTCCAAAACCATTTTTACTGTGATTTTCTCGGTCCATTGCATACGAATTCCACCTCACTTTGTCCGGATATGACTGGATGAAACCAGAAATATCCGTTTTCTTTTTTTTTTTTTGGCTTACTATATCCCAGATATTACTACAGACTCTGTGTTTGTGTTTTCTGGATATTATCGATGGATTATATTGTTTTGAATGTTTTTATCAGGGAACACTTAATTTTGTGCTGGGAAACACTAATTGTTTGCACATGGAGACACCAGTCTACACATTCGTATTTTCTAGGGAGAAAGCTAGAATAACTGCGGTAAACAAACATGATGTTTCTGTTTGTATAGATGACATTTTATGCACTGGCTTAAGGAAAAGACTTTGTTTTACTCCAAAACCATTTTTACTGCGATTTTCCCGGTTCATTGCATACGAATTCCACCAAACTTAGTCCGGATATGACTGGATGAAACCAGAAATATCCGGTTGTGTTTTGGCTAACTCAATCCCAGATATTGCAACGGACTCTGTGTTTGTGTTTTCTGGACATTATCAACGGACTTTATTGTTTTGAATGTTTTTATGAGGGAACATTTAATTTTGTACCTTAGAAACACTAATAGGTTCAACATGGAGACACCAGTATACACATTCGTATGTTCTAGGGAGAAAGTTAGAGGAACTGCGGCAAACAAACATGATATTAATGTTTGTATACATGACATTTTATGCACTTGCATAACGAAAAAAACTTTGCTTTTCTCCAAAACCATTTTTACTGTGATTTTCCCGGTTCATTGCATACGAATTCCACCAAACTTAGTCCGGATATGACTGGATGAAACCAGAAATATCCGGTTGTGTTTTGGCTAACTCAATCCCAGATATTGTGAAAGCTTCTGTATTGGTGTTTTCCGGATATTATTAACGGATTTTATGGTTTTGCATGTTTTTTATCAGGGAACATTTAATTTTGTACCTTAGAAACACTAATTGGTTCCACACGGAGACACCAGCTCTACACATTTGTATTTTCTAGGGAGAAAGCTAGAGGAACTGTGGCAAACAAACATGATATTTCTGTTTGTATACATGACATTTTATGCACTTGCATAACGAAAAAAACTTTGCTTTTCTCCAAAACCATTTTTACTGTGATTTTCCCGGTTCATTGCATACGAATTCCACCAAACTTAGTCCGGATATGACTGGATGAAACCAGAAATATCCGGTTGTGTTTTGGCTAACTCAATCCCAGATATTGTGAAAGCTTCTGTATTGGTGTTTTCCGGATATTATTAACGGATTTTATGGTTTTGCATGTTTTTTATCAGGGAACATTTAATTTTGTACCTTAGAAACACTAATTGGTTCCACACGGAGACACCAGCTCTACACATTTGTATTTTCTAGGGAGAAAGCTAGAGGAACTGTGGCAAACAAACATGATATTTCTGTTTGTATACATGACATTTTATGCACTTGCATAACGAAAAAAACTTTGCTTTTCTCCAAAACCATTTTTACTGTGATTTTCTCGGTCCATTGCATACGAATTCCACATCGCTTTGTCCGGATATGACTGGATGAAACCAGAAATATCCGGTTGTGTTTTGGCTTACTACAACCCAGATATTGTGAAAGCCTCAGTGTTTATGTTTTCCGGATAGTATCAACGGAATTTATGTTTTTGCATGTTATTTATCAGGGAACATTTAATTTTGTACTGGGAAACACTAATTGGTTCCACATGGAGACACCAGCTCTACACATTCGTATTTTCTAGGGAGAAAGCTAGAGGAACTGCGGCAAACAAACATGATATTTCTGTTTGTATAGATGACATTTTATGCACTTTCCTAAAGAAAAGACTTTGCTTTTCTCCAAAACCATTTTTCCTGTGATTTTCTCGATCCATTACATATGAATTCCACCCCACTTTGTCCGGATATGAGTGGATGAAACCAGAAATATCCGGTTGTGTTTTGTCTTACTATATCCCAGATATTGCTACAGCCTCAGTGTATGTGTTTTCTGGATATTATCGATGGATTTTACTGTTTTGAATGTTTTTATCAGGGAACCTTTAATTTTGTACCGTAGAAATACAATTTGGTTCCACATGGAGACACCAGTAACACATTCCTATGTTCTAGGGAGAAAGCTTGAGGAACTGCAAATCGATATGATATGTCTGTTTGTATAGATGACATTTTATGCACTTGCGATGGAAAAGACTTTTTGCCTTTCTCTAAAACCATTTTTACTGTGATTTTGTTGGTCCATTGCATACGAATTCCAACCCACTTTGTCCGGATATGACTGGATGAAACCAGAAATATCCGGTTGTGTTTTGGCTAACTCAATCCCAGATATTGTGAAAGCTTCTGTATTTGTGTTCTCCGGATATTATGAACGGATTTTATGGTTTTGCATGTTTTTAATCAGGGAACATTTAATTTTGTACTGTAGAAACACTAATTGGTTCCACACGGAGACACCAGCTCTACACATTTGTATGTTCTAGGGAGAAAGCTAGAGGAACTGCGGCAAACAAACATGATATTTCTGTTTGTATAGATGACATTTTATGCACTTTCCTAAGAAAAAGACTTTACTTTTCTCCAAAACCATTTTTACTGTGATTTTCTCGGTCCATTGCATACGAATTCCACCTCACTTTGTCCGGATATGAGTGGATGAAACCAGAAATATCCGTTTTCTTTTTTTTTTTTTTTTGGCTTACTATATCCCAGATATTACTACAGACTCTGTGTTTGTGTTTTCTGGATATTATCGATGGATTATATTGTTTTGAATGTTTTTATCAGGGAACACTTAATTTTGTGCTGGGAAACACTAATTGTTTGCACATGGAGACACCAGTCTACACATTCGTATTTTCTAGGGAGAAAGCTAGAATAACTGCGGTAAACAAACATGATGTTTCTGTTTGTATAGATGACATTTTATGCACTGGCTTAAGGAAAAGACTTTGTTTTACTCCAAAACCATTTTTACTGTGATTTTCTCGGTCCATTGCATACGAATTCCACCTCACTTTGTCCGGATATGACTGGATGAAACCAGAAATATCCGTTTTCTTTTTTTTTGGCTTACTATATCCCAGATATTACTACAGACTCTGTGTTTGTGTTTTCTGGATATTATCGATGGATTATATTGTTTTGAATGTTTTTATCAGGGAACATTTAATTTTGTGCTGGGAAACACTAATTGGTTCCACATGGAGACACCAGTCTACACATTCGTATTTTCTAGGGAGAAAGCTAGAATAACTGCGGTAAACAAACATGATGTTTCTGTTTGTATAGATGACATTTTATGCACTGGCTTAAGGAAAAGACTTTGTTTTACTCCAAAACCATTTTTACTGCGATTTTCCCGGTTCACTGCATACGAATCCCACCAAACTTAGTCCGGATATGACTGGATGAAACCAGAAATATCCGGTTGTGTTTTGGCTAACTCAATCCCAGATATTGCGACGGACTCTGTGTTTGTGTTTTCTGGACATTATCAACGGACTTTATTGTTTTGAATGTTTTTATCAGGGAACATTTAATTTTGTACCTTAGAAACACTAATAGGTTCAACATGGAGACACCAGTCTACACATTCGTATGTTCTAGGGAGAAAGTTAGAGGAACTGCGGCAAACAAACATGATATTTCTGTTTGTATACATGACATTTTATGCACTTGCATAACGAAAAAAACTTTGCTTTTCTCCAAAACCATTTTTACTGTGATTTTCTCGGTCCATTGCATACGAATTCCACCTCGCTTTGTCTGGATATGACTGGATGAAACCAGAAATATCCGGTTGTGTTTTGGCTTACTACAACCCAGATATTGTGAAAGCCTCTGTGTTTATGTTTTCCGGATAGTATCAACGGAATTTATGTTTTTGCATGTTATTTATCAGGGAACATTTAATTTTGTGCTGGGAAACACTAATTGGTTCCACATGGAGACACCAGCTCTACACATTCGTATTTTCTAGGGAGAAAGCTAGAGGAACTGCGGCAAACAAACATGATATTTCTGTTTGTATAGATGACATTTTATGCACTTTCCTAAAGAAAAGACTTTGCTTTTCTCCAAAACCATTTTTCCTGTGATATTCTCGATCCATTACATATGAATTCCACCCCACTTTGTCCGGATATGAGTGGATGAAACCAGAAATATCCGGTTGTGTTTTGTCTTACTATATCCCAGATATTGCTACAGCCTCAGTGTCTGTGTTTTCTGGATATTATCGATGGATTTAATTGTTTTGAATGTTTTTATCAGGGAACATTTAATTTTGTACCGTAGAAACACTAATTGGTTCCACATGGAGACACCAGTAACACATTCCTATGTTCTAGGGAGAAAGCTTGAGGAACTGCAAATTGATATGATATGTCTGTTTGTATAGATGACATTTTATGCACTTGCGATGGAAAAGACTTTTTGCCTTTCTCTAAAACCATTTTTACTGTGATTTTGTTGGTCCATTGCATACGAATTCCAACCCACTTTGTCCGGATATGACTGGATGAAACCAGAAATATCCGGTTGTGTTTTGGCTAACTCAATCCCAGATATTGTGAAAGCTTCTGTATTTGTATTCTCCGGATATTATGAACGGATTTTATGGTTTTGCATGTTTTTTATCAGGGAACATTTAATTTTGTGCTGGGAAACACTAATTGGTTCCACACGGAGACACCAGCTCTACACATTTGTATTTTCTAGGGAGAAAGTTAGAGGAACTGCGAGAAACAAACATGATATTTCTGTTTGTATACATGACATTTTATGCACTTGCATAACGAAAAAAACTTTGATTTTCTCCAAAACCATATTTACTGTGATTTTCTCGGTCCATTGCATACGAATTCCACCTCGCTTTGTCCGGATATGACTGGATGAAACCAGAAATATCCGGTTGTGTTTTGGCTAACTCAATCCCAGATATTGTGAAAGCTTCTGTATTTGTGTTCTCCGGATATTATGAACGGATTTTATGGTTTTGCATGTTTTTTTTCAGGGAACATTCAATTTTGTACCGTAGAAACACTAATTGGTTCCACACGGAGACACCAGCTCTACACATTCGTATTTTCTAGGGAGAAAGCTAGAGGAACTGCGGCAAACAAACATGATATTTCTGTTTGTATAGATGACATTTTATGCACTTTCCTAAAGAAAAGACTTTGCTTTTCTCCAAAACCATTTTTCCTGTGATATTCTCCATCCATTACATATGAATTCCACCCCACTTTGTCCGGATATGAGTGGATGAAACCAGAAATATCCGGTTGTGTTTTGTCTTACTTTATCCCCGATATTGCTACAGCCTCAGTGTCTGTGTTTTCTGGATATTATCGATGGATTTTATTGTTTTGAATGTTTTTATCAGGGAACATTTAATTTTGTACCGTAGAAACACTAATTGGTTCCACATGGAGACACCAGTAACACATTCCTATGTTCTAGGGAGAAAGCTTGAGGAACTGCAAATCGATATGATATGTCTGTTTGTATAGATGACATTTTATGCACTTGCGATGGAAAAGACTTTTTGCCTTTCTCTAAAACCATTTTTACTGTGATTTTGTTGGTCCATTGCATACGAATTCTAACCCACTTTGTCCGGTTATGACTGGATGAAACCAGAAATATCCGGTTGTGTTTTGGCTAACTCAATCCCAGATATTGTGAAAGCTTTTGTATTTGTGTTCTCCGGATATTATGAACGGATTTTATGGTTTTGCATGTTTTTTTTCAGGGAACATTTAATTTTGTACCATAGAAACACTAATTGGTTCCACACGGAGACACCAGCTCTACACATTTGTATTTTCTAGGGAGAAAGCTAGAGGAACTGCGGCAAACAAACATGATATTTCTGTTTGTATAGATGACATTTTATGCACTTTCCTAAGAAAAAGACTTTACTTTTCTCCAAAACCATTTTTACTGTGATTTTCTCGGTCCATTGCATACGAATTCCACCTCACTTTGTCCGGATATGAGTGGATGAAACCAGAAATATCCGTTTTCTTTTTTTTTTTTTTTTGGCTTACTATATCCCAGATATTACTACAGACTCTGTGTTTGTGTTTTCTGGATATTATCGATGGATTATATTGTTTTGAATGTTTTTATCAGGGAACATTTAATTTTGTGCTGGGAAACACTAATTGGTTCCACATGGAGACACCAGTCTACACATTCGTATTTTCTAGGGAGAAAGCTAGAATAACTGCGGTAAACAAACATGATGTTTCTGTTTGTATAGATGACATTTTATGCACTGGCTTAAGGAAAAGACTTTGTTTTACTCCAAAACCATTTTTACTGCGATTTTCCCGGTTCATTGCATACGAATTCCACCAACCTTAGTCCGGATATGACTGGATGAAACCAGAAATATCCGGTTGTGTTTTGGCTAACTCAATCCCAGATATTGCGACGGACTCTGTGTTTGTGTTTTCTGGACATTATCAACGGACTTTATTGTTTTGAATGTTTTTATCAGGGAACATTTAATTTTGTACCTTAGAAACACTAATAGGTTCAACATGGAGACACCAGTCTACACATTCGTATGTTCTAGGGAGAAAGTTAGAGGAACTGCGGCAAACAAACATGATATTTCTGTTTGTATACATGACATTTTATGCACTTGCATAACGAAAAAAACTTTGCTTTTCTCCAAAACCATTTTTACTGTGATTTTCTCGGTCCATTGCATACGAATTCCACCTCGCTTTGTCCGGATATGACTGGATGAAACCAGAAATATCCGGCTGTGTTTTGGCTTACTACAACCCAGATATTGTGAAAGCCTCTGTGTTTATGTTTTCCGGATACTATCAACGGAATTTATGTTTTTGCATGTTATTTATCAGGGAACATTTAATTTTGTGCTGGGAAACACTAATTGGTTCCACATGGAGACACCAGCTCTACACATTCGTATTTTCTAGGGAGAAAGCTAGAGGAACTGCGGCAAACAAACATGATATTTCTGTTTGTATAGATGACATTTTATGCACTTTCCTAAAGAAAAGACTTTGCTTTTCTCCAAAACCATATTTCCTGTGATATTCTCGATCCATTACATATGAATTCCACCCCACTTTGTCCGGATATGAGTGGATGAAACCAGAAATATCCGGTTGTGTTTTGTTTTACTATATCCCAGATATTGCTACAGCCTCAGTGTCTGTGTTTTCTGGATATTATCGATGGATTTTATTGTTTTGAATGTTTTTATCAGGGAACCTATAATTTTGTACCGTAGAAATACAATTTGGTTCCATATGGAGACACCAGTAACACATTCCTCTGTTCTAGGGAGAAAGCTTGAGGAACTGCAAATCGATATGATATGTCTGTTTGTATAGATGACATTTTATGCACTTGCCATGGAAAAGACTTTTTGCCTTTCTCTAAAACCATTTTTACTGTGATTTTGTTGGTCCATTGCATACGAATTCCAACCCACTTTGTCCGGATATGACTGGATGAAACCAGAAATATCCGGTTGTGTTTTGGCTAACTCAATCCCAGATATTGTGAAAGCTTCTGTATTTGTGTTCTCCGGATATTATGAACGGATTTTATGGTTTTGCATGTTTTTTATCAGGGAACATTTAATTTTGTACCGTAGAAACACTAACTGGTTCCACACGGAGACACCAGCTCTACACATTTGTATGTTCTAGGGAGAAAGCTAGAGGAACTGCGGCAAACAAACATGATATTTCTGTTTGTATAGATGACATTTTATGCACTTTCCTAAGAAAAAGACTTTACTTTTCTCCAAAACCATTTTTACTGTGATTTTCTCGGTCCATTGCATACGAATTCCAGCTCACTTTGTCCGGATATGACTGGATGAAACAAGAAATATCCGTTTTCTTTTTTTTTTGGCTTACTATATCCCAGATATTACTACAGACTCTGTGTTTGTGTTTTCTGGATATTATCGATGGATTATATTGTTTTGAATGTTTTTATCAGGGAACATTTAATTTTGTGCTGGGAAACACCAATTGGTTCCACATGGAGACACCAGTCTACACATTCGTATTTTCTAGGGAGAAAGCTAGAATAACTGCGGTAAACAAACATGATGTTTCTGTTTGTATAGATGACATTTTATGCACTGGCTTAAGGAAAAGACTTTGTTTTACTCCAAAACCATTTTTACTGCGATTTTCCCGGTTCATTGCATACGAATTCCACCAAACTTAGTCCGGATATGACTGGATGAAACCAGAAATATCCGGTTGTGTTTTGGCTAACTCAATCCCAGATATTGCGACGGACTCTGTGTTTGTGTTTTCTGGACATTATCAACGGACTTTATTGTTTTGAATGTTTTTATCAGGGAACATTTAATTTTGTACCTTAGAAACACTAATAGGTTCAACATGGAGACACCAGTCTACACATTCGTATGTTCTAGGGAGAAAGTTAGAGGAACTGTGGCAAACAAACATGATATTTCTGTTTGTATACATGACATTTTATGCACTTGCATAACGAAAAAAACTTTGCTTTTCTCCAAAACCATTTTTACTGTGATTTTCTCGGTCCATTGCATACGAATTCCACCTCGCTTTATCCGGATATGACTGGATGAAACCAGAAATATCCGGTTGTGTTGTGGCTAACTCAATCCCAGATATTGTGAAAGCTTCTGTATTTGTGTTCTCCAGATATTATGAACGGATTTTATGGTTTTGCATGTTTTTTTTCAGGGAACATTCAATTTTGTACCGTAGAAACACTAATTGGTTCCACACGGAGACACCAGCTCTACACATTTGTATTTTCTAGGGAGAAAGCTAGAGGAACTGCGGCAAACAAACATGATATTTCTGTTTGTATAGATGACATTTTATGCACTTTCCTAAGAAAAAGACTTTACTTTTCTCCAAAACCATTTTTACTGTGATTTTCTCGGTCCATTGCATACGAATTCCACCTCACTTTGTCCAGATATGACTGGATGAAACCAGAAATATCCGTTTTCTTTTTTTTTTTTTTTTTGGGCTTACTATATCCCAGATATTACTACAGACTCTGTGTTTGTGTTTTCTGGATATTATCGATGGATTATATTGTTTTGAATGTTTTTATCAGGGAACATTTAATTTTGTGCTGGGAAACACTAATTGGTTCCACATGGAGACACCAGTCTACACATTCGTATTTTCTAGGGAGAAAGCTAGAATAACTGCGGTAAACAAACATGATGTTTCTGTTTGTATAGATGACATTTTATGCACTGGCTTAAGGAAAAGACTTTGTTTTACTCCAAAACCATTTTTACTGTGATTTTCCCGGTTCATTGCATACGAATTCCACCAACCTTAGTCCGGATATGACTGGATGAAACCAGAAATATCCGGTTGTGTTTTGGCTTACTACAACCCAGATATTGTGAAAGCCTCTGTGTTTATGTTTTCCGGATAGTATCAACGGAATTTATGTTTTTGCATGTTATTTATCAGGGAACATTTAATTTTGTGCTGGGAAACACTAATTGGTTCCACATGGAGACACCAGCTCTACACATTCGTATTTTCTAGGGAGAAAGCTAGAGGAACTGCGGCAAACAAACATGATATTTCTGTTTGTATAGATGACATTTTATGCACTTTCCTAAAGAAAAGACTTTGCTTTTCTCCAAAACCATTTTTCCTGTGATATTCTCGATCCATTACATATGAATAACACCCCCACTTTGTCCGGATATGAGTGGATGAAACCAGAAATATCCGGTTGTGTTTTGTCTTACTATATCCCAGATATTGCTACAGCCTCAGTGTATGTGTTTTCTGGATATTATCGATGGATTTTACTGTTTTGAATGTTTTTATCAGGGAACCTTTAATTTTGTACCGTAGAAATACAATTTGGTTCCACATGGAGACACCAGTAACACATTCCTATGTTCTAGGGAGAAAGCTTGAGGAACTTGAAATCGATATGATATGTCTGTTTGTATAGATGACATTTTATGCACTTGCGATGGAAAAGACTTTTTGCCTTTCTCTAAAACCATTTTTACTGTGATTTTGTTGGTCCATTGCATACGAATTCCAACCCACTTTGTCCGGATATGACTGGATGAAACCAGAAATATCCGGTTGTGTTTTGGCTAACTCAATCCCAGATATTGTGAAAGCTTCTGTATTTGTGTTCTCCGGATATTATGAACGGATTTTATGGTTTTGCATGTTTTTAATCAGGGAACATTTAATTTTGTACTGTAGAAACAATAATTGGTTCCACACGGAGACACCAGCTCTACACATTTGTATTTTCTAGGGAGAAAGCTAGAGGAACTGCGGCAAACAAACATGATATTTCTGTTTGTATAGATGACATTTTATGCACTTTCCTAAGAAAAAGACTTTACTTTTCTCCAAAACCATTTTTACTGTGATTTTCTCGGTCCATTGCATACGAATTCCACCTCACTTTGTCCGGATATGAGTGGATGAAACCAGAAATATCCGTTTTCTTTTTTTTTTTTTTTTGGCTTACTATATCCCAGATATTACTACAGACTCTGTGTTTGTGTTTTCTGGATATTATCGATGGATTATATTGTTTTGAATGTTTTTATCAGGGAACACTTAATTTTGTGCTGGGAAACACTAATTGTTTGCACATGGAGACACCAGTCTACACATTCGTATTTTCTAGGGAGAAAGCTAGAATAACTGCGGTAAACAAACATGATGTTTCTGTTTGTATAGATGACATTTTATGCACTGGCTTAAGGAAAAGACTTTGTTTTACTCCAAAACCATTTTTACTGCGATTTTCCCGGTTCATTGCATACGAATTCCACCAAACTTAGTCCAGATATGACTGGATGAAACCAGAAATATCCGGTTGTGTTTTGGCTAACTCAATCCCAGATATTGCAACGGACTCTGTGTTTGTGTTTTCTGGACATTATCAACGGACTTTATTGTTTTGAATGTTTTTATCAGGGAACATTTAATTTTGTACCTTAGAAACACTAATAGGTTCAACATGGAGACACCAGTATACACATTCGTATGTTCTAGGGAGAAAGTTAGAGGAACTGCGGCAAACAAACATGATATTTCTGTTTGTATACATGACATTTTATGCACTTGCATAACGAAAAAAACTTTGCTTTTCTCCAAAACCATTTTTACTGTGATTTTCCCGGTTCATTGCATACGAATTCCACCAAACTTAGTCCGGATATGACTGGATGAAACCAGAAATATCCGGTTGTGTTTTGGCTAACTCAATCCCAGATATTGTGAAAGCTTCTGTATTGGTGTTTTCCGGATATTATTAACGGATTTTATGGTTTTGCATGTTTTTTATCAGGGAACATTTAATTTTGTACCTTAGAAACACTAATTGGTTCCACACGGAGACACCAGCTCTACACATTTGTATTTTCTAGGGAGAAAGCTAGAGGAACTGTGGCAAACAAACATGATATTTCTGTTTGTATACATGACATTTTATGCACTTGCATAACGAAAAAAACTTTGCTTTTCTCCAAAACCATTTTTACTGTGATTTTCTCGGTCCATTGCATACGAATTCCACATCGCTTTGTCCGGATATGACTGGATGAAACCAGAAATATCCGGTTGTGTTTTGGCTTACTACAACCCAGATATTGTGAAAGCCTCTGTGTTTATGTTTTCCGGATAGTATCAACGGAATTTATGTTTTTGCATGTTATTTATCAGGGAACATTTAATTTTGTGCTGGGAAACACTAATTGGTTCCACATGGAGACACCAGCTCTACACATTCGTATTTTCTAGGGAGAAAGCTAGAGGAACTGCGGCAAACAAACATGATATTTCTGTTTGTATAGATGACATTTTATGCACTTTCCTAAAGAAAAGACTTTGCTTTTCTCCAAAACCATTTTTCCTGTGATATTCTCGATCCATTACATATGAATAACACCCCCACTTTGTCCGTATATGAGTGGATGAAACCAGAAATATCCGGTTGTGTTTTGTCTTACTATATCCCAGATATTGCTACAGCCTCAGTGTATGTGTTTTCTGGATATTATCGATGGATTTTACTGTTTTGAATGTTTTTATCAGGGAACCTTTAATTTTGTACCGTAGAAATACAATTTGGTTCCACATGGAGACACCAGTAACACATTCCTATGTTCTAGGGAGAAAGCTTGAGGAACTGCAAATCGATATGATATGTCTGTTTGTATAGATGACATTTTATGCACTTGCGATGGAAAAGACTTTTTGCCTTTCTCTAAAACCATTTTTACTGTGATTTTGTTGGTCCATTGCATACGAATTCCAACCCACTTTGTCCGGATATGACTGGATGAAACCAGAAATATCCGGTTGTGTTTTGGCTAACTCAATCCCAGATATTGTGAAAGCTTCTGTATTTGTGTTCTCCGGATATTATGAACGGATTTTATGGTTTTGCATGTTTTTTATCAGGGAACATTTAATTTTGTACCATAGAAACACTAATTGGTTCCACACGGAGACACCAGCTCTACACATTTGAAAATTCTAGGGAGAAAGCTAGAGGAACTGCGGCAAACAAACATGATATTTCTGTTTGTATAGATGACATTTTATGCACTTTCCTAGGAAAAAGACTTTACTTTTCTCCAAAACCATTTTTACTGTGATTTTCTCGGTCCATTGCATACGAATTCCACCTCACTTTGTCCGGATATGACTGGATGAAACCAGAAATATCCGTTTTCTTTTTTTTGGCTTACTATATCCCAGATATTACTACAGACTCTGTGTTTGTGTTTTCTGGATATTATCGATGGATTATATTGTTTTGAATGTTTTTATCAGGGAACATTTAATTTTGTGCTGGGAAACACTAATTGGTTCCACATGGAGACACCAGTCTACACATTCGTATGTTCTAGGGAGAAAGCTAGAATAACTGCGGTAAACAAACATGATGTTTCTGTTTGTATAGATGACATTTTATGCACTGGCTTAAGGAAAAGACTTTGTTTTACTCCAAAACCATTTTTACTGCGATTTTGTTGGTCCATTGCATACGAATTCCAACCCACTTTGTCCGGATATGACTGGATGAAACCAGAAATATCCGGTTGTGTTTTGGCTAACTCAATCCCAGATATTGCGACGGACTCTGTGTTTGTGTTTTCTGGACATTATCAACGGACTTTATTGTTTTGAATGTTTTTATCAGGGAACATTTAATTTTGTACCTTAGAAACACTAATAGGTTCAACATGGAGACACCAGTCTACACATTCGTATGTTCTAGGGAGAAAGTTAGAGGAACTGCGGCAAACAAACATGATATTTCTGTTTGTATACATGACATTTTATGCACTTGCATAACGAAAAAAACTTTGCTTTTCTCCAAAACCATTTTTACTGTGATTTTCTCGGTCCATTGCATACGAATTCCACCTCGCTTTGTCCGGATATGACTGGATGAAACCAGAAATATCCGGCTGTGTTTTGGCTTACTACAACCCAGATATTGTGAAAGCCTCTGTGTTTATGTTTTCCGGATACTATCAACGGAATTTATGTTTTTGCATGTTATTTATCAGGGAACATTTAATTTTGTGCTGGGAAACACTAATTGGTTCCACATGGAGACACCAGCTCTACACATTCGTATTTTCTAGGGAGAAAGCTAGAGGAACTGCGGCAAACAAACATGATATTTCTGTTTGTATAGATGACATTTTATGCACTTTCCTAAAGAAAAGACTTTGCTTTTCTCCAAAACCATTTTTCCTGTGATATTCTCGATCCATTACATATGAATTCCACCCCACTTTGTCCGGATATGAGTGGATGAAACCAGAAATATCCGGTTGTGTTTTGTTTTACTATATCCCAGATATTGCTACAGCCTCAGTGTCTGTGTTTTCTGGATATTATCGATGGATTTTATTGTTTTGAATGTTTTTATCAGGGAACCTTTAATTTTGTACCGTAGAAATACAATTTGGTTCCACATGGAGACACCAGTAACACATTCCTCTGTTCTAGGGAGAAAGCTTGAGGAACTGCAAATCGATATGATATGTCTGTTTGTATAGATGACATTTTATGCACTTGCCATGGAAAAGACTTTTTGCCTTTCTCTAAAACCATTTTTACTGTGATTTTGTTGGTCCATTGCATACGAATTCCAACCCACTTTGTCCGGATATGACTGGATGAAACCAGAAATATCCGGTTGTGTTGTGGCTAACTCAATCCCAGATATTGTGAAAGCTTCTGTATTTGTGTTCTCCGGATATTATGAACGGATTTTATAGTTTTGCATGTTTTTTATCAGGGAACATTTAATTTTGTGCTGGGAAACACTAATTGGTTCCACACGGAGACACCAGCTCTACACATTTGTATTTTCTAGGGAGAAAGCTAGAGGAACTGCGGCAAACAAACATGATATTTCTGTTTGTATAGATGACATTTTATGCACTTTCCTAAGAAAAAGACTTTACTTTTCTCCAAAACCATTTTTACTGTGATTTTCTCGGTCCATTGCATACGAATTCCACCCCCCTTTGTCCGGATATGACTGGATGAAACCAGAAATATCCGTTTTCTTTTTTTTTTGGCTTACTATATCCCAGATATTACTACAGACTCTGTGTTTGTGTTTTCTGGATATTATCGATGGATTATATTGTTTTGAATGTTTTTATCAGGGAACATTTAATTTTGTGCTGGGAAACACTAATTGGTTCCACATGGAGACACCAGTCTACACATTCGTATTTTCTAGGGAGAAAGCTAGAATAACTGCGGTAAACAAACATGATGTTTCTGTTTGTATAGATGACATTTTATGCACTGGCTTAAGGAAAAGACTTTGTTTTACTCCAAAACCATTTTTACTGCGATTTTCCCGGTTCATTGCATACGAATTCCACCAAACTTAGTCCGGATATGACTGGATGAAACCAGAAATATCCGGTTGTGTTTTGGCTAACTCAATCCCAGATATTGCGACGGACTCTGTGTTTGTGTTTTCTGGACATTATCAACGAAATTTATTGTTTTGAATGTTTTTATCAGGGAACATTTAATTTTGTACCTTAGAAACACTAATAGGTTCAACATGGAGACACCAGTCTACACATTCGTATGTTCTAGGGAGAAAGTTAGAGGAACTGCGGCAAACAAACATGATATTTCTGTTTGTATACATGACATTTTATGCACTTGCATAACGAAAAAAACTTTGCTTTTCTCCAAAACCATTTTTCCTGTGATTTTCTCGGTCCATTGCATACGAATTCCACCTCGCTTTGTCCGGATATGACTGGATGAAACCAGAAATATCCGGCTGTGTTTTGGCTTACTACAACCCAGATATTGTGAAAGCCTCTGTGTTTATGTTTTCCGGATACTATCAACGGAATTTATGTTTTTGCATGTTATTTATCAGGGAACATTTAATTTTGTGCTGGGAAACACTAATTGGTTCCACATGGAGACACCAGCTCTACACATTCGTATTTTCTAGGGAGAAAGCTAGAGGAACTGCGGCAAACAAACATGATATTTCTGTTTGTATAGATGACATTTTATGCACTTTCCTAAAGAAAAGACTTTGCTTTTCTCCAAAACCATATTTCCTGTGATATTCTCGATCCATTACATATGAATTCCACCCCACTTTGTCCGGATATGAGTGGATGAAACCAGAAATATCCGGTTGTGTTTTGTCTTACTATATCCCAGATATTGCTACAGCCTCAGTGTCTGTGTTTTGTGGATATTATCGATGGATTTTATTGTTTTGAAAGTTTTTATCAGGGTACCTTTAATTTTGTACCGTAGAAATACAATTTGGTTCCACATGGAGACACCAGTAACACATTCCTATGTTCTAGGGAGAAAGCTTGAGGAACTGCAAATCGATATGATATGTCTGTTTGTATAGATGACATTTTATGCACTTGCGATGGAAAAGACTTTTTGCCTTTCTCTAAAACCATTTTTACTGTGATTTTGTTGGTCCATTGCATACGAATTCCAACCCACTTTGTCCGGATATGACTGGATGAAACCAGAAATATCCGGTTGTGTTTTGGCTTACTACAACCCAGATATTGTGAAAGCTTCTGTATTTGTGTTCTCCGGATATTATGAACGGATTTTATGGTTTTGCATGTTTTTTATCAGGGAACATTTAATTTTGTACCGTAGAAACACTAATTGGTTCCACACGGAGACACCAGCTCTACACATTTGTATTTTCTAGGGAGAAAGCTAGAGGAACTGCGGCAAACAAACATGATATTTCTGTTTGTATAGATGACATTTTATGCACTTTCCTAACAAAAAGACTTTACTTTTCTCCAAAACCATTTTTACTGTGATTTTCTCGGTCCATTGCATACGAATTCCAGCTCACTTTGTCCGGATATGACTGGATGAAACCAGAAATATCCGTTTTCTTTTTTTTTTGGCTTACTATATCCCAGATATTACTACAGACTCTGTGTTTGTGTTTTCTGGATATTATCGATGGATTATATTGTTTTGAATGTTTTTATCAGGGAACATTTAATTTTGTGCTGGGAAACACTAATTGGTTCAACATGGAGACACCAGTCTACACATTCGTATTTTCTAGGGAGAAAGCTAGAATAACTGCGGTAAACAAACATGATGTTTCTGTTTGTATAGATGACATTTTATGCACTGGCTTAAGGAAAAGACTTTGTTTTACTCCAAAACCATTTTTACTGCGATTTTCCCGGTTCATTGCATACGAATTCCACCAAACTTAGTCCGGATATGACTGGATGAAACCAGAAATATCCGGTTGTGTTTTGGCTAACTCAATCCCAGATATTGTGAATGCTTCTGTATTGGTGTTTTCCGGATATTATCAACGGATTTTATGGTATTGCATGTTTTTTTATCAGGGAACATTTAATTTTGTTCCTAGAAACACTAATAGGTTCAACATGGAGACACCAGTCTACACATTCGTATGTTCTAGGGAGAAAGTTAGAGGAACTGCGGCAAACAAACATGATATTTCTGTTTGTATACATGACATTTTATGCACTTGCATAACGAAAAAAACTTTGCTTTTCTCCAAAACCATTTTTACTGTGATTTTCTCGGTTCACTGCATACGAATTCCACCTCGCTTTGTCCGGATATGACTGGATGAAACCAGAAATATCCGGTTGTGTTTTGGCTTACTACAACCCAGATATTGTGAAAGCCTCTGTGTTTATGTTTTCCGGATACTATCAACGGAATTTATGTTTTTGCATGTTATTTATCAGGGAACATTTAATTTTGTGCTGGGAAACACTAATTGGTTCCACATGGAGACACCAGCTCTACACATTCGTATGTTCTAGGGAGAAAGCTAGAGGAACTGCGGCAAACAAACATGATATTTCTGTTTGTATAGATGACATTTTATGCACTTTCCTAAAGAAAAGACTTTGCTTTTCTCCAAAACCATTTTTCCTGTGATATTCTCGATCCATTACATATGAATTCCACCCCACTTTGTCCGGATATGAGTGGATGAAACCAGAAATATCCGGTTGTGTTTTGTCTTACTATATCCCAGATATTGCTACAGCCTCAGTGTCTGTGTTTTCTGGATATTATCAATGGCTTTTATTGTTTTGAATGTTTTTATCAGGGAACATTTAATTTTGTACCGTAGAAACACTAATTGGTTCCACATGGAGACACCAGTAACACATTCCTATGTTCTAGGGAGAAAGCTTGAGGAACTGCAAATCGATATGATATGTCTGTTTGTATAGATGACATTTTATGCACTGGCGATGGAAAAGACTTTTTGCCTTTCTCTAAAACCATTTTTACTGTGATTTTGTTGGTCCATTGCATACGAATTCCAACCCACTTTGTCCGGATATGACTGGATGAAACCAGAAATATCCGGTTGTGTTTTGGCTAACTCAATCCCAGATATTGTGAAAGCTTCTGTATTTGTGTTCTCCGGATATTATGAACGGATTTTATGGTTTTGCATGTTTTTTATCAGGGAACATTTAATTTTGTACCTTAGAAACACTAATTGGTTCCACACGGAGACACCAGCTCTACACATTTGTATTTTCTAGGGAGAAAGCTAGAGGAACTGCGGCAAACAAACATGATATTTCTGTTTGTATAGATGACATTTTATGCACTTTCCTAACAAAAAGACTTTACTTTTCTCCAAAACCATTTTTACTCTGATTTTCTTGGTCCATTGCATACGAATTCCACCTCACTTTGTCCGGATATGACTGGATGAAACCAGAAATATCCGTTTACTTTTTTTTTTGCTTACTATATCCCAGATATTACTACAGACTCTGTGTTTGTGTTTTCTGGATATTATCGATGGATTATATTGTTTTGAATGTTTTTATCAGGGAACATTTAATTTTGTGCTGGGAAACACTAATTGGTTCCACATGGAGACACCAGTCTACACATTCGTATATTCTAGGGAGAAAGCTAGATTAACTGCGGTAAACAAACATGATGTTTCTGTTTGTATAGATGACATTTTATGCACTGGCTTAAGGAAAAGACTTTGTTTTACTCCAAAACCATTTTTACTGCGAATTTCCCGGTTCATTGCATACGAATTCCACCAAACTTAGTCCGGATATGACTGGATGAAACCAGAAATATCCGGTTGTGTTTTGGCTAACTCAATCCCAGATATTGTGAAAGCTTCTGTATTGGTGTTTTCTGGATATTATCAACGGATTTTATGTTTTTGCATGTTTTTTATCAGGGAACATTTAATTTTGTACCTTAGAAACACTAATAGGTTCAACATGGAGACACCAGTCTACACATTCGTATGTTCTAGGGAGAAAGTTAGAGGAACTGCGGCAAACAAACATGATATTTCTGTTTGTATACATGACATTTTATGCACTTGCATAACGAAAAAAACTTTGCTTTTCTCCAAAACCATTTTTACTGTGATTTTCTTGGTCCATTGCATACGAATTCCACATCGCTTTGTCCAGATATGACTGGATGAAACCAGAAATATCCGGTTGTGTTTTGGCTTACTACAACCCAGATATTGTGAAAGCCTCTGTGTTTATGTTTTCCGGATATTATCAACGGAATTTATGTTTTTGCATGTTATTTATCAGGGAACATTTAATTTTGTGCTGGGAAACACTAATTGGTTCCACATGGAGACACCAGCTCTACACATTCGTATGTTCTAGGGAGAAAGCTAGAGGAACTGCGGCAAACAAACATGATATTTCTGTTTGTATAGATGACATTTTATGCACTTTCCTAAAGAAAAGACTTTGCTTTTCTCCAAAACCATTTTTCCTGTGATATTCTCGATCCATTACATATGAATTCCATCCCACTTTGTCCGGATACGACTGGATGAAACCAGAAATATCCGGTTATGTTTTGTCTTACTATATCCCAGATATTGCTACAGCCTCAGTGTCTGTGTTTTCTGGACATTATCGATGGATTTTATTGTTTTGAATGTTTTTATCAGGGAACATTTAATTTTGTACCGTAGAAACACTAATTGGTTCCACATGCAGACACCAGTAACACATTCCTATGTTCTAGGGAGAAAGCTTGAGGAACTGCAAATCGATATGATATGTCTGTTTGTATAGATGACATTTTATGCACTTGCGATGGAAAAGACTTTTTGCCTTTCTCTAAAACCATTTTCACTGTGATTTTGTTGGTCCATTGCATACGAATTCCAACCCACTTTGTCCGGATATGACTGGATGAAACCAGAAATATCCGGTTGTGTTTTGGCTAACTCAATCCCAGATATTGTGAAAGCTTCTGTATTTGTGTTCTCTGGATATTATGAACGGATTTTATGGTTTTGCATGTTTTTTATCAGGGAACATTTAATTTTGTACCGTAGAAACACTAATTGGTTCCACACGGAGACACCAGCTCTACACATTTGTATTTTCTAGGGAGAAAGCTAGAGGAACTGCGGCAAACAAACATGATATTTCTGTTTGTATAGATGACATTTTATGCACTTTCCTAAGAAAAAGACTTTACTTTTCTCCAAAACCATTTTTACTGTGATTTTCTCGGTCCATTGCATACGAATTCCACCTCACTTTGTCCGGATATGACTGGATGAAACCAGAAATATCCGTTTTCTTTTTTTTGGCGTACTATATCCCAGATATTACTACAGACTCTGTGTTTGTGTTTTCTGGATATTATCGATGGATTATATTGTTTTGAATGTTTTTATCGGGGAACACTTAATTTTGTGCTGGGAAACACTAATTGTTTGCACATGGAGACACCAGTCTACACATTCGTATTTTCTAGGGAGAAAGCTAGAATAACTGCGGTAAACAAACATGATGTTTCTGTTTGTATAGATGACATTTTATGCACTGGCTTAAGGAAAAGACTTTGTTTTACTCCAAAACCATTTTTACTGTGATTTTCCCGGTTCATTGCATACGAATTCCACCAAACTTAGTCCGGATATGACTGGATGAAACCAGAAATATCCGGTTTTGTTTTGGCTAAATCAATCCCAGATATTGCGACGGACTCTGTGTTTGTGTTTTCTGGACATTATCAACGGACTTTATTGTTTTGAATGTTTTTATCAGGGAACATTTAATTTTGTACCTTAGAAACACTAATAGGTTCAACATGGAGACACCAGTCTACACATTCGTATGTTCTAGGGAGAAAGTTAGAGGAACTGCGGCAAACAAACATGATATTTCTGTTTGTATACATGACATTTTATGCACTTGCATAACGAAAAAAACTTTGCTTTTCTCCAAAACCATTTTTACTGTGATTTTCTCGGTCCATTGCATACGAATTCCACCTCGCTTTGTCCAGATATGACTGGATGAAACCAGAAATATCTGGTTGTGTTTTGGCTTACTACAACCCAGATATTGTGAAAGCCTCTGTGTTTATGTTTTCCGGATATTATCAACGGAATTTATGTTTTTGCATGTTATTTATCAGGGAACATTTAATTTTGTGCTGGGAAACACTAATTGGTTCCACATGGAGACACCAGCTCTACACATTCGTATGTTCTAGGGAGAAAGCTAGAGGAACTGCGGCAAACAAACATGATATTTCTGTTTGTATAGATGACATTTTATGCACTTTCCTAAAGAAAAGACTTTGCTTTTCTCCAAAACCATTTTTCCTGTGATATTCTCGATCCATTACATATGAATTCCACCCTCCTTTGTCCGGATATGAGTGGATGAAACCAGAAATATCCGGTTTTGTTTTGTCTTACTATATCCCAGATATTGCTATAGCCTCAGTGTCTGTGTTTTCTGGATATTATCGATGGATTTTATTGTTTTGAATGTTTTTATCAGGGAACATTTAATTTTGTACCGTAGAAACACTAATTGGTTCCACATGGAGACACCAGGAACACATTCCTATGTTCTAGGGAGAAAGCGTGAGGAACTGCAAATCGATATGATATGTCTGTTTGTATAGATGAGATTTTATGCACTTGCGATGGAAAAGACTTTTTGCCTTTCTCTAAAACCATTTTTACTGTGATTTTGTTGGTCCATTGCATACGAATTCCAACCCACTTTGTCCGGATATGACTGGATGAAACCAGAAATATCCGGTTGTGTTTTGGCTAACTCAATCCCAGATATTGTGAAAGCTTCTGTATTTGTGTTCTCTGGATATTATGAACGGATTTTATGGTTTTGCATGTTTTTTATCAGGGAACATTTAATTTTGTACCGTAGAAACACTAATTGGTTCCACACGGAGACACCAGCTCTACACATTTGTATTTTCTAGGGAGAAAGCTAGAGGAACTGTGGCAAACAAACATGATATTTCTGTTTGTATAGATGACATTTTATGCACTTTCCTAAGAAAAAGACTTTACTTTTCTCCAAAACCATTTTTACTGTGATTTTCTCGGTCCATTGCATACGAATTCCACCTCACTTTGTCCGGATATGACTGGATGAAACCAGAAATATCCGTTTTCTTTTTTTTGGCGTACTATATCCCAGATATTACTACAGACTCTGTGTTTGTGTTTTCTGGATATTATCGATGGATTATATTGTTTTGAATGTTTTTATCAGGGAACACTTAATTTTGTGCTGGGAAACACTAATTGTTTGCACATGGAGACACCAGTCTACACATTCGTATTTTCTAGGGAGAAAGCTAGAATAACTGCGGTAAACAAACATGATGTTTCTGTTTGTATAGATGACATTTTATGCACTGGCTTAAGGAAAAGACTTTGTTTTACTCCAAAACCATTTTTACTGCGATTTTCCCGGTTCATTGCATACGAATTCCACCAAACTTAGTCCGGATATGACTGGATGAAACCAGAAATATCCGGTTGTGTTTTGGCTAACTCAATCCCAGATATTGCGACGGACACTGTGTTTGTGTTTTCTGGACATTATCAACGGACTTTATTGTTTTGAATGTTTTTATCAGGGAACATTTAATTTTGTACCTTAGAAACACTAATAGGTTCAACATGGAGACACCAGTATACACATTCGTATGTTCTAGGGAAAAAGTTAGAGGAACTGCGGCAAACAAACATGATATTTCTGTTTGTATACATGACATTTTATGCACTTGCATAACGAAAAAAACTTTGCTTTTCTCCAAAACCATTTTTACTGTGATTTTCTTGGTCCATTGCATACGAATTCCACCTCGCTTTGTCCAGATATGACTGGATGAAACCAGAAATATCCGGTTGTGTTTTGGCTTACTACAACCCAGATATTGTGAAAGCCTCTGTGTTTATGTTTTCCGGATATTATCAACGGAATTTATGTTTTTGCATGTTATTTATCAGGGAACATTTAATTTTGTGCTGGGAAACACTAATTGGTTCCACATGGAGACACCAGCTCTACACATTCGTATTTTCTAGGGAGAAAGCTAGAGGAACTGCGGCAAACAAACATGATATTTCTGTTTGTATAGATGACATTTTATGCACTTTCCTAAAGAAAAGACTTTGCTTTTCTCCAAAACCATTTTTCCTGTGATATTCTCGATCCATTACATATGAATTCCACCCCACTTTGTTCGGATATGAGTGGATGAAACCAGAAATATCCGGTTGTGTTTTGTCTTACTATATCCCAGATATTGCTACAGCCTCAGTGTCTGTGTTTTCTGGATATTATCGATGGATTTTATTGTTTTGAATGTTTTTATCAGGGAACCTTTAATTTTGTACCGTAGAAATACAATTTGGTTCCACATGGAGACACCAGGAACACATTCCTATGTTCTAGGGAGAAAGCTTGAGGAACTGCAAATCGATATGATATGTCTGTTTGTATAGATGACATTTTATGCACTTGCGATGGAAAAGACTTTTTGCCTTTCTCTAAAACCATTTTTACTGTGATTTTGTTGGTCCATTGCATACGAATTCCAACCCACTTTGTCCGGATATGACTGGATGAAACCAGAAATATCCGGTTGTGTTTTGGCTTACTACAACCCAGATATTGTGAAAGCCTCTGTGTTTATGTTTTCCGGATATTATCAACGGAATTTATGTTTTTGCATGTTATTTATCAGGGAACATTTAATTTTGTGCTGGGAAACACTAATTGGTTCCACATGGAGACACCAGCTCTACACATTCGTATTTTCTAGGGAGAAAGCTAGAGGAACTGCGGCAAACAAACATGATATTTCTGTTTGTATAGATGACATTTTATGCAATTGCCTGACAAAAGGACTTTGCTTTTCTCCAAAACCATTTTTACGGTGATTTTCTCGGTCCATTGCATACGAATTCCACACCACTTTGTCCGGATATGAGTGGATGAAACCAGAAATATCCGATTGTGTTTTGGCTAACTCAATCCCATTATTGCTACAACCTCTCTGTTTGTGTTTTCCGGATATTATCAACGGGCTTTATGGTTTTGAATGTTTTTTATCAGAGAATATTCAATTTTGTGCTGGGAATCACTAATTAATTTCACATGGAGACACCAGCTCTACACATTCGTATTTTCTAGGGAGAAAGCTAGAGGAACTGTGGCAAACAAGCATGATATTTCTGTTTGTATACATGGCATTTTATGCACTTGCCTAACGAAAAGACTTTGCTTTTCTCCAAAACCATTTTTACTGTGATTTTCTCGGTCAATTGCATACGAATTCCACACCACTTTGTCCGGATATGACTGGATGAAACCAGAAATATCCGGTTGTGTTTTGGCTAACTCAATCCGAAATATTTCGAAAGCCTCTCTGTTTGTGTTTTCCGGATATTATCAATGGACTTTTTTTTTTGAATGTTTTTTATCAGGGAACATTTAATCTTGTGCTGGGAAACAGTAGTTGACTCCACATGGATACACCAGATGCACATTCGTATTTTCTAGGAAGGAAGCTAGAGGAACTGTGGCAAACCAACCTGATATTTCTGTTCCTCTTGATGATATTTTATGCACTTGCCTAAAGAAAAGAGTTTGCTTTTCTCAAGAACCATTTTTACGATGATTTTCTCAGACTATTGCATACGAATTCCACACCACTTTGTCTGGATATGACTGGATGAAACCAGAAATATCTGGTTGCGTTTTGGCTAACTCAATCCCAGATATTCCTACAGCCTCTGTGTTTGTGTTTTCTAGATATTATCAACCGACTTTATGGTTTTGAATCTTTTTTATCAGGGAACATTTAATTTTGTTCCGTAGAAACACTAACAGGTTCCACATGGAGACACCAGCTCTACACATTTGTATTTTGTAGGTAGAAACCTAGAGGAACTGGGGCAAACAAACATGATATTTCTGTTTGAATTGATGACATTTTATACACTTCCCTAACGAAAAGACTTCGCTTTTCTCCAAAACTATTTTTACTGTGATTTTCTCGGTCCATTGCATACGAATTCCATCCCACTTTGTCCGGATATGAGTGGATTAAACCAGAAATATCCGGTTGTGTTTTGGCTAACTGAATCCGAAATATTTTGAAAGCCTCTGTGTTGGTGTTTTCCGGATATTATCAACGGACTTTATGGATTTGAATGTTTTTTATCATGGAACATTTAATTTTGTGCTGGGAAACACTAATTGGTTTCACAAGGAGAAACCAGCTCTACACATTCATATTTTCCTAGCAGAAAGCTAGAGGAACTGTGGCAAACAAACATGATATTTCTGTTTGTATACCTGACCTTTATGCACTTGCCTAAAAAAAAGACTTTGCTTTTCTCCAAAACCATTTTTACTTTTATTTTCTCTGTCCATTGCATACGAATTCCACACCACTTTGTCCGGATATGCCTGGATGAAAACTGAAATATACGGTTGTATTTTGGCTAACTAAATCCGAAATATTGAGAAAGCCACTGTGCTTGTAATTTTTGGATATTATCGATGGACTTTATCGTTTTGATTGTTTTTATCAGGTAACATTTAATTTTGTACCGTTTAAACACTAATTAATTCACCATGCAGAAACCAGCTCTACACATTCTTATTTTCTAGGGAGAAAGCTAGAGGAAATGCGGCAAACATGATATTTCTGTTTGTGTAGATGACATTTTATGCACTTTCCTAACGAAAAGACTTCGCTTTTCTCCAAAACCGTTTTTACTGTGATTTTGTTGGTCCATTGCATACGAATTCCAACCCACTTTGTCCGGATATGACTGGATGAAACCAGAAATATCCGGTTGTGTTGTGGCTAACTCAATCCCAGATATTGTGAAAGCTTCTGTATTTGTGTTCTCCGGATATTATGAACGGATTTTATGGTTTTGCATGTTTTTTATCAGGGAACATTTAATTTTGTACCGTAGAAACACTAATTGGTTCCACACGGAGACACCAGCTCTACACATTTGTATTTTCTAGGGAGAAAGCTAGAGGAACTGCGGCAAACAAACATGATATTTCTGTTTGTATAGATGACATTTTATGCACTTTCCTAACAAAAAGACTTTACTTTTCTCCAAAACCATTTTTACTGTGATTTTCTCGGTCCATTGCATACGAATTCCACCTCACTTTGTCCAGATATGACTGGATGAAACCAGAAATATCCGTTTTCTTTATTTTTGGCTTACTATATCCCACATATTACTACAGACTCTGTGTTTGTGTTTTCTGGATATTATCGATGGATTATATTGTTTTGAATGTTTTTATCAGGGAACACTTAATTTTGTGCTGGGAAACACTAATTGGTTCCACATGGAGACACCAGTCTACACATTCGTATTTTCTAGGGAGAAAGCTAGAATAACTGCGGTAAACAAACATGATGTTTCTGTTTGTATAGATGACATTTTATGCACTGGCTTAAGGAAAAGACTTGGTTTTACTCCAAAACCATTTTTACTGCGATTTTCCCGGTTCATTGCATACGAATTCCACCAAACTTAGTCCGGATATGACTGGATGAAACCAGAAATATCCGGTTGTGTTTTGGCTAACTCAATCCCAGATATTGTGAAAGCTTCTGTATTGGTGTTTTCCGGATATTATCAACGGATTTTATGGTTTTGCATGTTTTTTATCAGGGAACATTTAATTTTGTACCTTAGAAACACTAATAGGTTCAACATGGAGACACCAGTATACACATTCGTATGTTCTAGGGAGAAAGTTAGAGGAACTGCGGCAAACAAACATGATATTTCTGTTTGTATACATGACATTTTATGCACTTGCATAACGAAAAAAAAACTTTGCTTTTCTCCAAAACCATTTTTACTGTGATTTTCTCGGTCCATTGCATACGAATTCCACCTCGCTTTGTCCGGATATGACTGGATGAAACCAGAAATATCCGGTTGTGTTTTGGCTTACTACAACCCAGATATTGTGAAAGCCTCTGTGTTTATGTTTTCCGGATATTATCAACGGAATTTATGTTTTTGCATGTTATTTATCAGGGAACATTTAATTTTGTGCTGGGAAACACTAATTGGTTCCACATGGAGACACCAGCTCTACACATTCGTATTTTCTAGGGAGAAAGCTAGAGGAACTGCGGCAAACAAACATGATATTTCTGTTTGTATAGATGACATTTTATGCACTTTCCTAAAGAAAAGACTTTGCTTTTCTCCAAAACCATTTTACCTGTGATATTCTCGATCCATTACATATGAATTCCATCCCACTTTGTCCGGATATGACTGGATGAAACCAGAAATATCCGGTTGTGTTTTGTCTTACTATATCCCAGATATTGCTACAGCCTCAGTGTCTGTGTTTTCTGGACATTATCGATGGATTTTATTGTTTTGAATGTTTTTATCAGGGAACATTTAATTTTGTACCGTAGAAACACTAATTGGTTCCACATGGAGACAGCAGTAACACATTCCTATGTTCTAGGGAGAAAGCTTGAGGAACTGCAAATCGATATGATATGTCTGTTTGTATAGATGACATTTTATGCACTTGCGATGGAAAAGACTTTTTGCCTTTCTCTAAAACCATTTTCACTGTGATTTTGTTGGTCCATTGCATACGAATTCCAACCCACTTTGTCCGGATATGACTGGATGAAACCAGAAATATCCGGTTGTGTTTTGGCTAACTCAATCCCAGATATTGTGAAAGCTTCTGTATTTGTGTTCTCTGGATATTATGAACGGATTTTATGGTTTTGCATGTTTTTTATCAGGGAACATTTAATTTTGTACCGTAGAAACACTAATTGGTTCCACACGGAGACACCAGCTCTACACATTTGTATTTTCTAGGGAGAAAGCTAGAGGAACTGCGGCAAACAAACATGATATTTCTGTTTGTATAGATGACATTTTATGCACTTTCCTAAGAAAAAGACTTTACTTTTCTCCAAAACAATTTTTACTGTGATTTTCTCGGTCCATTGCATACGAATTCCACCTCACTTTGTCCGGATATGACTGGATGAAACCAGAAATATCCGTTTTCTTTTTTTTGGCGTACTATATCCCAGATATTACTACAGACTCTGTGTTTGTGTTTTCTGGATATTATCGATGGATTATATTGTTTTGAATGTTTTTATCAGGGAACACTTAATTTTGTGCTGGGAAACACTAATTGTTTGCACATGGAGACACCAGTCTACACATTCGTATTTTCTAGGGAGAAAGCTAGAATAACTGCAGTAAACAAACATGATGTTTCTGTTTGTATAGATGACATTTTATGCACTGGCTTAAGGAAAAGACTTTGTTTTACTCCAAAACCATTTTTACTGTGATTTTCCCGGTTCATTGCATACGAATTCCACCAAACTTAGTCCGGATATGACTGGATGAAACCAGAAATATCCGGTTTTGTTTTGGCTAACTCAATCCCAGATATTGCGACGGACTCTGTGTTTGTGTTTTCTGGACATTATCAACGGACTTTATTGTTTTGAATGTTTTTATCAGGGAACATTTAATTTTGTACCTTAGAAACACTAATAGGTTCAACATGGAGACACCAGTCTACACATTCGTATGTTCTAGGGAGAAAGTTAGAGGAACTGCGGCAAACAAACATGATATTTCTGTTTGTATACATGACATTTTATGCACTTGCATAACGAAAAAAACTTTGCTTTTCTCCAAAACCATTTTTACTGTGATTTTCTCGGTCCATTGCATACGAATTCCACCTCGCTTTGTCCAGATATGACTGGATGAAACCAGAAATATCTGGTTGTGTTTTGGCTTACTACAACCCAGATATTGTGAAAGCCTCTGTGTTTATTTTTTCCGGATATTATCAACGGAATTTATGTTTTTGCATGTTATTTATCAGGGAACATTTAATTTTGTGCTGGGAAACACTAATTGGTTCCACATGGAGACACCAGCTCTACACATTCGTATGTTCTAGGGAGAAAGCTAGAGGAACTGCGGCAAACAAACATGATATTTCTGTTTGTATAGATGACATTTTATGCACTTTCCTAAAGAAAAGACTTTGCTTTTCTCCAAAACCATTTTTCCTGTGATATTCTCGATCCATTACATATGAATTCCACCCCCCTTTGTCCGGATATGAGTGGATGAAACCAGAAATATCCGGTTGTGTTTTGTCTTACTATATCCCAGATATTGCTATAGCCTCAGTGTCTGTGTTTTCTGGATATTATCGATGGATTTTATTGTTTTGAATGTTTTTATCAGGGAACATTTAATTTTGTACCGTAGAAACACTAATTGGTTCCACATGGAGACACCAGGAACACATTCCTATGTTGTAGGGAGAAAGCTTGAGGAACTGCAAATCTATATGATATGTCTGTTTGTATAGATGACATTTTATGCACTTGCGATGGAAAAGACTTTTTGCCTTTCTCTAAAACCATTTTTACTGTGATTTTGTTGGTCCATTGCATACGAATTCCAACCCACTTTGTCCGGATATGACTGGATGAAACCAGAAATATCCGGTTGTGTTTTGGCTTACTACAACCCAGATATTGTGAAAGCCTCTGTGTTTATGTTTTCCGGATATTATCAACGGAATTTATGTTTTTGCATGTTATTTATCAGGGAACATTTAATTTTGTGCTGGGAAACACTAATTGGTTCCACACGGAGACACCAGCTCTACACATTTGTATTTTCTAGGGAGAAAGCTAGAGGAACTGCGGCAAACAAACATGATATTTCTGTTTGTATAGATGACATTTTATGCAATTGCCTGACAAAAGGACTTTGCTTTTCTCCAAAACCATTTTTACGGTGATTTTTCTCGGTCCATTGCATACGAATTCCACACCACTTTGTCCGGATATGAGTGGATGAAACCAGAAATATCCGATTGTGTTTTGGCTAACTCAATCCCATTATTGCTACAACCTCTCTGTTTGTGTTTTCCGGATATTATCAACGGGCTTTATGGTTTTGAATGTTTTTTATCAGAGAATATTCAATTTTGTGCTGGGAATCACTAATTAATTTCACATGGAGACACCAGCTCTACACATTCGTATTTTCTAGGGAGAAAGCTAGAGGAACTGTGGCAAACAAGCATGATATTTCTGTTTGTATACATGGCATTTTATGCACTTGCCTAACGAAAAGACTTTGCTTTTCTCCAAAACCATTTTTACTGTGATTTTCTCGGTCAATTGCATACGAATTCCACACCACTTTGTCCGGATATGACTGGATGAAACCAGAAATATCCGGTTGTGTTTTGGCTAACTCAATCCGAAATATTTCGAAAGCCTCTCTGTTTGTGTTTTCCGGATATTATCAATGGACTTTTTTTTTTGAATGTTTTTTATCAGGGAACATTTAATCTTGTGCTGGGAAACAGTAGTTGACTCCACATGGATACACCAGATGCACATTCGTATTTTCTAGGAAGGAAGCTAGAGGAACTGTGGCAAACCAACCTGATATTTCTGTTCCTCTTGATGATATTTTATGCACTTGCCTAAAGAAAAGAGTTTGCTTTTCTCAAGAATCATTTTTACGATGATTTTCTCAGACTATTGCATACGAATTCCACACCACTTTGTCTGGATATGACTGGATGAAACCAGAAATATCTGGTTGCGTTTTGGCTAACTCAATCCCAGATATTCCTACAGCCTCTGTGTTTGTGTTTTCTAGATATTATCAACCGACTTTATGGTTTTGAATCTTTTTTATCAGGGAACATTTAATTTTGTACCGTAGAAACACTAACAGGTTCCACATGGAGACACCAGCTCTACACATTTGTATTTTGTAGGTAGAAACCTAGAGGAACTGGGGCAAACAAACATGATATTTCTGTTTGAATTGATGACATTTTATACACTTCCCTAACGAAAAGACTTCGCTTTTCTCCAAAACTATTTTTACTGTGATTTTCTCGGTCCATTGCATACGAATTCCATCCCACTTTGTCCGGATATGAGTGGATTAAACCAGAAATATCCGGTTGTGTTTTGGCTAACTGAATCCGAAATATTTTGAAAGCCTCTGTGTTGGTGTTTTCCGGATATTATCAACGGACTTTATGGATTTGAATGTTTTTTATCATGGAACATTTAATTTTGTGCTGGGAAACACTAATTGGTTTCACAAGGAGAAACCAGCTCTACACATTCATATTTTCTTAGCAGAAAGCTAGAGGAACTGTGGCAAACAAACATGATATTTCTGTTTGTATACCTGACCTTTATGCACTTGCCTAAAAAAAAGACTTTGCTTTTCTCCAAAACCATTTTTACTTTTATTTTCTCTGTCCATTGCATACGAATTCCACACCACTTTGTCCGGATATGCCTGGATGAAAACTGAAATATACGGTTGTATTTTGGCTAACTAAATCCGAAATATTGAGAAAGCCACTGTGCTTGTAATTTTTGGATATTATCGATGGACTTTATCGTTTTGATTGTTTTTATCAGGTAACATTTAATTTTGTACCGTTTAAACACTAATTAATTCACCATGCAGAAACCAGCTCTACACATTCTTATTTTCTAGGGAGAAAGCTAGAGGAAATGCGGCAAACATGATATTTCTGTTTGTGTAGATGACATTTTATGCACTTTCCTAACGAAAAGACTTCGCTTTTCTCCAAAACCGTTTTTACTGTGATTTTCTCCGTCCTTTGCATACGAATTCCAACCCACTTTGTCCGGATATGACTGGATGAAACCAGAAATATCCGGTTGTGTTTTGGCTTACTACAACCCAGATATTGTGAAAGCTTCTGTATTTGTGTTCTCCGGATATTATGAACGGATTTTATGGTTTTGCATGTTTTTAATCAGGGAACATTTAATTTTGTACCGTAGAAACACTAATTGGTTCCACACGAAGACACCAGCTCTACACATTTGTATTTTCTAGGGAGAAAGCTAGAGGAACTGCGGCAAACAAACATGATATTTCTGTTTGTATAGATGACATTTTATGCACTTTCCTAACAAAAAGACTTTACTTTTCTCCAAAACCATTTTTACTGTGATTTTCTCGGTCCATTGCATACGAATTCCACCTCACTTTGTCCAGATATGACTGGATGAAACCAGAAATATCCGTTTTCTTTATTTTTGGCTTACTATATCCCACATATTACTACAGACTCTGTGTTTGTGTTTTCTGGATATTATCGATGGATTATATTGTTTTGAATGTTTTTATCAGGGAACACTTAATTTTGTGCTGGGAAACACTAATTGGTTCCACATGGAGACACCAGTCTACACATTCGTATTTTCTAGGGAGAAAGCTAGAATAACTGCGGTAAACAAACATGATGTTTCTGTTTGTATAGATGACATTTTATGCACTGGCTTAAGGAAAAGACTTTGTTTTACTCCAAAACCATTTTTACTGCGATTTTCCCGGTTCATTGCATACGAATTCCACCAAACTTAGTCCGGATATGACTGGATGAAACCAGAAATATCCGGTTGTGTTTTGGCTAACTCAATCCCAGATATTGTGAAAGCTTCTGTATTGGTGTTTTCCGGATATTATCAACGGATTTTATGGTTTTGCATGTTTTTTATCAGGGAACATTTAATTTTGTACCTTAGAAACACTAATAGGTTCAACATGGAGACACCAGTATACACATTCGTATGTTCTAGGGAGAAAGTTAGAGGAACTGCGGCAAACAAACATGATATTTCTGTTTGTATACATGACATTTTATGCACTTGCATAACGAAAAAAAAACTTTGCTTTTCTCCAAAACCATTTTTACTGTGATTTTCTCGGTCCATTGCATACGAATTCCACCTCGCTTTGTCCGGATATGACTGGATGAAACCAGAAATATCCGTTTTCTTTATTTTTGGCTTACTATATCCCACATATTACTACAGACTCTGTGTTTGTGTTTTCTGGATATTATCGATGGATTATATTGTTTTGAATGTTTTTATCAGGGAACACTTAATTTTGTGCTGGGAAACACTAATTGGTTCCACATGGAGACACCAGTCTACACATTCGTATTTTCTAGGGAGAAAGCTAGAATAACTGCGGTAAACAAACATGATGTTTCTGTTTGTATAGATGACATTTTATGCACTGGCTTAAGGAAAAGACTTTGTTTGACTCCAAAACCATTTTTACTGCGATTTTCCCGGTTCATTGCATACGAATCCCACCAAACTTAGTCCGGATATGACTGGATGAAACCAGAAATATCCGGTTGTGTTTTGGCTAACTCAATCCCAGATATTGCGATGGACTCTGTGTTTGTGTTTTCTGGACATTATCAACGGACTTTATTGTTTTGAATGTTTTTATGAGGGAACATTTAATTTTGTACCTTAGAAACACTAATAGGTTCAACATGGAGACACCAGTATACACATTCGTATGTTCTAGGGACAAAGTTAGAGGAACTGCGGCAAACAAACATGATATTTCTGTTTGTATACATGACATTTTATGAACTTGCATAACGAAAAAAACTTTGCTTTTCTCCAAAACCATTTTTACTGTGATTTTCTCGGTCCATTGCATACGAATTCCACCTCGCTTTGTCCGGATATGAGTGGATGAAACCAGAAATATCCGGTTGTGTTTTGGCTAACTCAATCCCAGATATTGTGAAAGCTTCTGTATTTGTGTTCTCCGGATATTATGAACGGATTTTATGGTTTTGCATGTTTTTTATCAGGGAACATTTAATTTTGTACCGTAGAAACACTAATTGGTTCCACACGGAGACACCAGCTCTACACATTTGTATTTTCTAGGGAGAAAGCTAGAGGAACTGCGGCAAACAAACATGATATTTCTGTTTGTATAGATGACATTTTATGCACTTTCCTAAGAAAAAGACTTTACTTTTCTCCAAAACCATTTTTACTGTGATTTTCTCGGTCCATTGCATACGAATTCCACCTCACTTTGTCCGGATATGAGTGGATGAAACCAGAAATATCCGGTTGTGTTTTGGCTTACTACAACCCAGATATTGTGAAAGCCTCTGTGTTTATGTTTTCAGGATATTATCAACGGAATTTATGTTTTTGCATGTTATTTATCAGGGAACATTTAATTTTGTGCTGGGAAACACTAATTGGTTCCACATGGAGACACCAGCTCTACACATTCATATTTTCTAGGGAGAAAGCTAGAGGAACTGCGGCAAACAAACATGATATTTCTGTTTGTATAGATGACATTTTATGCACTTTCCTAAAGAAAAGACTTTGCTTTTCTCCAAAACCATTTTTCCTGTGATATTCTCCATCCATTACATATGAATTCCACCCCACTTTGTCCGGATATGAGTGGATGAAACCAGAAATATCCGGTTGTGTTTTGTCTTACTATATCCCAGATATTGCTACAGCCTCAGTGTCTGTGTTTTCTGGATATTATCGATGGCTTTTATTGTTTTGAATGTTTTTATCAGGGAACATTTAATTTTGTACCGTAGAAACACTAACTGGTTCCACATGGAGACACCAGTAACACATTCCTATGTTCTAGGGAGAAAGCTTGAGGAACTGCAAATCGATATGATATGTCTGTTTGTATAGATGACATTTTATGCACTTGCGATGGAAAAGACTTTTTGCCTTTCTCTAAAACCATTTTTACTGTGATTTTGTTGGTCCATTGCATACGAATTCCAACCCACTTTGTCCGGATATGACTGGATGAAACCAGAAATATCCGGTTGTGTTTTGGCTTACTACAACCCAGATATTGTGAAAGCTTCTGTATTTGTGTTCTCCGGATATTATGAACGGATTTTATGGTTTTGCATGTTTTTTATCAGGGAACATTTAATTTTGTACCGTAGAAACACTAATTGGTTCCACACGGAGACACCAGCTCTACACATTTGTATTTTCTAGGGAGAAAGCTAGAGGAACTGCGGCAAACAAACATGATATTTCTGTTTGTATAGATGACATTTTATGCACTTTCCTAACAAAAAGACTTTACTTTTCTCCAAAACCATTTTTACTGTGATTTTCTCGGTCCATTGCATACGAATTGCACCTCACTTTGTCCAGATATGACTGGATGAAACCAGAAATATCCGTTTTCTTTATTTTTGGCTTACTATATCCCACATATTACTACAGACTCTGTGTTTGTGTTTTCTGGATATTATCGATGGATTATATTGTTTTGAATGTTTTTATCAGGGAACACTTAATTTTGTGCTGGGAAACACTAATTGGTTCCACATGGAGACACCAGTCTACATATTCGTATTTTCTAGGGAGAAAGCTAGAATAACTGCGGTAAACAAACATGATGTTTCTGTTTGTATAGATGACATTTTATGCACTGGCTTAAGGAAAAGACTTTGTTTGACTCCAAAACCATTTTTACTGCGATTTTCCCGGTTCATTGCATACGAATCCCACCAAACTTAGTCCGGATATGACTGGATGAAACCAGAAATATCCGGTTGTGTTTTGGCTAACTCAATCCCAGATATTGCGATGGACTCTGTGTTTGTGTTTTCTGGACATTATCAACGGACTTTATTGTTTTGAATGTTTTTATGAGGGAACATTTAATTTTGTACCTTAGAAACACTAATAGGTTCAACATGGAGACACCAGTATACACATTCGTATGTTCTAGGGAGAAAGTTAGAGGAACTGCGGCAAACAAACATGATATTTCTGTTTGTATACATGACATTTTATGCACTTGCATAACGAAAAAAACTTTGCTTTTCTCCAAAACCATTTTTACTGTGATTTTCTCGGTCCATTGCATACGAATTCCACCTCGCTTTGTCCGGATATGACTGGATGAAACCAGAAATATCTGGTTGTGTTTTGGCTTACTACAACCCAGATATTGTGAAAGCCTCTGTGTTAATGTTTTCCGGATATTATCAACGGAATTTATGTTTTTGCATGTTATTTATCAGGGAACATTTAATTTTGTGCTGGGAAACACTAATTGGTTCCACATGGAGACACCAGCTCTACACATTCATATTTTCTAGGGAGAAAGCTAGAGGAACTGCGGCAAACAAACATGATATTTCTGTTTGTATAGATGACATTTTATGCACTTTCCTAAAGAAAAGACTTTGCTTTTCTCCAAAACCATTTTTCCTGTGATATTCTCGATCCATTACATATGAATTCCACCCCACTTTGTCCGGATATGAGTGGATGAAACCAGAAATATCCGGTTGTGTTTTGTCTTACTATATCCCAGATATTGCTACAGCCTCAGTGTCTGTGTTTTCTGGATATTATCGATGGATTTTATTGTTTTGAATGTTTTTATCAGGGAACATTTAATTTTGTACCGTAGAAACACTAACTGGTTCCACATGGAGACACCAGTAACACATTCCTATGTTCTAGGGAGAAAGCTTGAGGAACTGCAAATCGATATGATATGTCTGTTTGTATAGATGACATTTTATGCACTTGCGATGGAAAAGACTTTTTGCCTTTCTCTAAAACCATTTTTACTGTGATTTTGTTGGTCCATTGCATACGAATTCCAACCCACTTTGTCCGGATATGACTGGATGAAACCAGAAATATCCGGTTGTGTTTTGGCTTACTACAACCCAGATATTGTGAAAGCTTCTGTATTTGTGTTCTCCGGATATTATGAACGGATTTTATGGTTTTGCATGTTTTTTATCAGGGAACATTTAATTTTGTACCGTAGAAACACTAATTGGTTCCACACGGAGACACCAGCTCTACACATTTGTATTTTCTAGGGAGAAAGCTAGAGGAACTGCGGCAAACAAACATGATATTTCTGTTTGTATAGATGACATTTTATGCACTTTCCTAAGAAAAAGACTTTACTTTTCTCCAAAACCATTTTTACTGTGATTTTCTCGGTCCATTGCATACGAATTGCACCTCACTTTGTCCAGATATGACTGGATGAAACCAGAAATATCCGTTTTCTTTATTTTTGGCTTACTATATCCCAGATATTACTACAGACTCTGTGTTTGTGTTTTCTGGATATTATCGATGGATTATATTGTTTTGAATGTTTTTATCAGGGAACACTTAATTTTGTGCTGGGAAACACTAATTGGTTCCACATGGAGACACCAGTCTACACATTCGTATTTTCTAGGGAGAAAGCTAGAATAACTGCGGTAAACAAACATGATGTTTCTGTTTGTATAGATGACATTTTATGCACTGGCTTAAGGAAAAGACTTTGTTTTACTCCAAAACCATTTTTACTGCGATTTTCCCGGTTCATTGCATACGAATTCCACCAAACTTAGTCCGGATATGACTGGATGAAACCAGAAATATCCGGTTGTGTTTTTGCTAACTCAATCCCAGATATTGCGATGGACTCTGTGTTTGTGTTTTCTGGACATTATCAACGGACTTTATTGTTTTGAATGTTTTTATGAGGGAACATTTAATTTTGTACCTTAGAAACACTAATAGGTTCAACATGGAGACACCAGTATACACATTCGTATGTTCTAGGGAGAAAGTTAGAGGAACTGCGGCAAACAAACATGATATTTCTGTTTGTATACATGACATTTTATGCACTTGCATAACGAAAAAAACTTTGCTTTTCTCCAAAACCATTTTTACTGTGATTTTCTCGGTCCATTGCATACGAATTCCACCTCGCTTTGTCCGGATATGACTGGATGAAACCAGAAATATCCGGTTGTGTTTTGGCTTACTACAACCCAGATATTGTGAAAGCCTCTGTGTTTATGTTTTCCGGATATTATCAACGGAATTTATGTTTTTGCATGTTATTTATCAGGGAACATTTAATTTTGTGCTGGGAAACACTAATTGGTTCCACATGGAGACACCAGCTCTACACATTCGTATTTTCTAGGGAGAAAGCTAGAGGAACTGCGGCAAACAAACATGATATTTCTGTTTGTATAGATGACATTTTATGCACTTTCCTAAAGAAAAGACTTTGCTTTTCTCCAAAACCATTTTTCCTGTGATATTCTCGATCCATTACATATGAATTCCACCCCACTTTGTCCGGTATGAGTGGATGAAACCAGAAATATCCGGTTGTGTTTTGTCTTACTATATCCCAGATATTGCTACAGCCTCAGTGTCTGTGTTTTCTGGATATTATCGATGGAATTTATTGTTTTGAATGTTTTCATCAGGGAACATTTAATTTTGTACCGTAGAAACACTAATTGGTTCCACATGGAGTCACCAGTAACACATTCCTATGTTCTAGGGAGAAAGCGTGAGGAACTGCATATCGATATGATATGTCTGTTTGTATAGATGACATTTTATGCACTTGCGATGGAAAAGACTTTTTGCCTTTCTCTAAAACCATTTTTACTGTGATTTTGTTGGTCCATTGCATACGAATTCCAACCCACTTTGTCCGGATATGACTGGATGAAACCAGAAATATCCGGTTGTGTTTTGGCTTACTACAACCCAGATATTGTGAAAGCTTCTGTATTTGTGTTCTCCGGATATTATGAACGGATTTTATGGTTTTGCATGTTTTTTATCAGGGAACATTTAATTTTGTACCGTAGAAACACTAATTGGTTCCACACGGAGACACCAGCTCTACACATTTGTATTTTCTAGGGAGAAAGCTAGAGGAACTGCGGCAAACAAACATGATATTTCTGTTTGTATAGATGACATTTTATGCACTTTCCTAAGAAAAAGACTTTACTTTTCTCCAAAACCATTTTTACTGTGATTTTCTCGGTCCATTGCATACGAATTGCACCTCACTTTGTCCAGATATGACTGGATGAAACCAGAAATATCCGTTTTCTTTATTTTTGGCTTACTATATCCCAGATATTACTACAGACTCTGTGTTTGTGTTTTCTGGATATTATCGATGGATTATATTGTTTTGAATGTTTTGATCAGGGAACACTTAATTTTGTGCTGGGAAACACTAATTGGTTCCACATGGAGACACCAGTCTACACATTCGTATTTTCTAGGGAGAAAGCTAGAATAACTGCGGTAAACAAACATGATGTTTCTGTTTGTATAGATGACATTTTATGCACTGGCTTAAGGAAAAGACTTTGTTTTACTCCAAAACCATTTTTACTGCGATTTTCCCGGTTCATTGCATACGAATTCCACCAAACTTAGTCCGGATATGACTGGATGAAACCAGAAATATCCGGTTGTGTTTTTGCTAACTCAATCCCAGATATTGCGATGGACTCTGTGTTTGTGTTTTCTGGACATTATCAACGGACTTTATTGTTTTGAATGTTTTTATGAGGGAACATTTAATTTTGTACCTTAGAAACACTAATAGGTTCAACATGGAGACACCAGTATACACATTCGTATGTTCTAGGGAGAAAGTTAGAGGAACTGCGGCAAACAAACATGATATTTCTGTTTGTATACATGACATTTTATGCACTTGCATAACGAAAAAAACTTTGCTTTTCTCCAAAACCATTTTTACTGTGATTTTCTCGGTCCATTGCATACGAATTCCACCTCGCTTTGTCCGGATATGACTGGATGAAACCAGAAATATCCGGTTGTGTTTTGGCTTACTACAACCCAGATATTGTGAAAGCCTCTGTGTTTATGTTTTCCGGATATTATCAACGGAATTTATGTTTTTGCATGTTATTTATCAGGGAACATTTAATTTTGTGCTGGGAAACACTAATTGGTTCCACATGGAGACACCAGCTCTACACATTCGTATTTTCTAGGGAGAAAGCTAGAGGAACTGCGGCAAACAAACATGATATTTCTGTTTGTATAGATGACATTTTATGCACTTTCCTAAAGAAAAGACTTTGCTTTTCTCCAAAACCATTTTTCCTGTGATATTCTCGATCCATTACATATGAATTCCACCCCACTTTGTCCGGTATGAGTGGATGAAACCAGAAATATCCGGTTGTGTTTTGTCTTACTATATCCCAGATATTGCTACAGCCTCAGTGTCTGTGTTTTCTGGATATTATCGATGGAATTTATTGTTTTGAATGTTTTCATCAGGGAACATTTAATTTTGTACCGTAGAAACACTAATTGGTTCCACATGGAGTCACCAGTAACACATTCCTATGTTCTAGGGAGAAAGCGTGAGGAACTGCATATCGATATGATATGTCTGTTTGTATAGATGACATTTTATGCACTTGCGATGGAAAAGACTTTTTGCCTTTCTCTAAAACCATTTTTACTGTGATTTTGTTGGTCCATTGCATACGAATTCCAACCCACTTTGTCCGGATATGACTGGATGAAACCAGAAATATCCGGTTGTGTTTTGGCTTACTACAACCCAGATATTGTGAAAGCTTCTGTATTTGTGTTCTCCGGATATTATGAACGGATTTTATGGTTTTGCATGTTTTTTATCAGGGAACATTTAATTTTGTACCGTAGAAACACTAATTGGTTCCACACGGAGACACCAGCTCTACACATTTGTATTTTCTAGGGAGAAAGCTAGAGGAACTGCGGCAAACAAACATGATATTTCTGTTTGTATAGATGACATTTTATGCACTTTCCTAAGAAAAAGACTTTACTTTTCTCCAAAACCATTTTTACTGTGATTTTCTCGGTCCATTGCATACGAATTGCACCTCACTTTGTCCAGATATGACTGGATGAAACCAGAAATATCCGTTTTCTTTATTTTTGGCTTACTATATCCCAGATATTACTACAGACTCTGTGTTTGTGTTTTCTGGATATTATCGATGGATTATATTGTTTTGAATGTTTTGATCAGGGAACACTTAATTTTGTGCTGGGAAACACTAATTGGTTCCACATGGAGACACCAGTCTACACATTCGTATTTTCTAGGGAGAAAGCTAGAATAACTGCGGTAAACAAACATGATGTTTCTGTTTGTATAGATGACATTTTATGCACTGGCTTAAGGAAAAGACTTTGTTTTACTCCAAAACCATTTTTACTGCGATTTTCCCGGTTCATTGCATACGAATTCCACCAAACTTAGTCCGGATATGACTGGATGAAACCAGAAATATCCGGTTGTGTTTTTGCTAACTCAATCCCAGATATTGCGATGGACTCTGTGTTTGTGTTTTCTGGACATTATCAACGGACTTTATTGTTTTGAATGTTTTTATGAGGGAACATTTAATTTTGTACCTTAGAAACACTAATAGGTTCAACATGGAGACACCAGTATACACATTCGTATGTTCTAGGGAGAAAGTTAGAGGAACTGCGGCAAACAAACATGATATTTCTGTTTGTATACATGACATTTTATGCACTTGCATAACGAAAAAAACTTTGCTTTTCTCCAAAACCATTTTTACTGTGATTTTCTCGGTCCATTGCATACGAATTCCACCTCGCTTTGTCCGGATATGACTGGATGAAACCAGAAATATCCGGTTGTGTTTTGGCTTACTACAACCCAGATATTGTGAAAGCCTCTGTGTTTATGTTTTCCGGATATTATCAACGGAATTTATGTTTTTGCATGTTATTTATCAGGGAACATTTAATTTTGTGCTGGGAAACACTAATTGGTTCCACATGGAGACACCAGCTCTACACATTCGTATTTTCTAGGGAGAAAGCTAGAGGAACTGCGGCAAACAAACATGATATTTCTGTTTGTATAGATGACATTTTATGCACTTTCCTAAAGAAAAGACTTTGCTTTTCTCCAAAACCATTTTTCCTGTGATATTCTCGATCCATTACATATGAATTCCACCCCACTTTGTCCGGTATGAGTGGATGAAACCAGAAATATCCGGTTGTGTTTTGTCTTACTATATCCCAGATATTGCTACAGCCTCAGTGTCTGTGTTTTCTGGATATTATCGATGGAATTTATTGTTTTGAATGTTTTCATCAGGGAACATTTAATTTTGTACCGTAGAAACACTAATTGGTTCCACATGGAGTCACCAGTAACACATTCCTATGTTCTAGGGAGAAAGCGTGAGGAACTGCATATCGATATGATATGTCTGTTTGTATAGATGACATTTTATGCACTTGCGATGGAAAAGACTTTTTGCCTTTCTCTAAAACCATTTTTACTGTGATTTTGTTGGTCCATTGCATACGAATTCCAACCCACTTTGTCCGGATATGACTGGATGAAACCAGAAATATCCGGTTGTGTTTTGGCTTACTACAACCCAGATATTGTGAAAGCTTCTGTATTTGTGTTCTCCGGATATTATGAACGGATTTTATGGTTTTGCATGTTTTTTATCAGGGAACATTTAATTTTGTACCGTAGAAACACTAATTGGTTCCACACGGAGACACCAGCTCTACACATTTGTATTTTCTAGGGAGAAAGCTAGAGGAACTGCGGCAAACAAACATGATATTTCTGTTTGTATAGATGACATTTATGCACTTTCCTAACAAAAAGACTTTACTTTTCTCCAAAACCATTTTTACTGTGATTTTTCTCGGTCCATTGCATACGAATTCCACCTCACTTTGTCCGGATATGACTGGATGAAACCAGAATTATCCGTTTTCTTTTTTTTTTGGCTTACTATATCCCAGATATTACTACAGACTCTGTGTTTGTGTTTTCTGGATATTATGGATGGATTATATTGTTTTGAATGTTTTTATCAGGGAACATTTAATTTTGTGCTGGGAAACACTAATTGGTTCCACATGGAGACACCAGTCTACACATTCGTATTTTCTAGGGAGAAAGCTAGAATAACTGCGGTAAACAAACATGATGTTTCTGTTTGTATAGATGACATTTTATGCACTGGCTTAAGGAAAAGACTTTGTTTTACTCCAAAACCATTTTTACTGCGATTTTCCCGGTTCATTGCATACGAATTCCACCAACCTTAGTCCGGATATGACTGGATGAAACCAGAAATATCCGGTTGTGTTTTGGCTAACTCAATCCCAGATATTGTGAAAGCTTCTGTATTGGTGTTTTCCGGATATTATCAACGGATTTTATGGTTTTGCATGTTTTTTATCAGGGAACATTTAATTTTGTACCTTAGAAACACTAATTGGTTCCACACGGAGACACCAGCTCTACACATTTGTATTTTCTAGGGAGAAAGCTAGAGGAACTGTGGCAAACAAACATGATATTTCTGTTTGTATACATGACATTTTATGCACTTGCATAACGAAAAAAACTTTGCTTTTCTCCAAAACCATTTTTACTGTGATTTTCTCGGTCCATTGCATACGAATTCCACATCGCTTTGTCCGGATATGACTGGATGAAACCAGAAATATCCGGTTGTGTTTTGGCTTACTATAACCCAGATATTGTGAAAGCCTCTGTGTTTATGTTTTCCGGATATTATCAACGGAATTTATGTTTTTGCATGTTATTTATCAGGGAACATTTAATTTTGTGCTGGGAAACACTAATTGGTTCCACATGGAGACACCAGCTCTACACATTCGTATTTTCTAGGGAGAAAGCTAGAGGAACTGCGGCAAACAAACATGATATTTCTGTTTGTATAGATGACATTTTATGCACTTTCCTAAAGAAAAGACTTTGCTTTTCTCCAAAACCATTTTTCCTGTGATATTCTCCATCCATTACATATGAATAACACCCCCACTTTGTCCGGATATGAGTGGATGAAACCAGAAATATCCGGTTGTGTTTTGTCTTACTATATCCCAGATATTGCTACAGCCTCAGTGTCTGTGTTTTCTGGATATTATCGATGGATTTTACTGTTTTGAATGTTTTTTTCAGGGAACCTTTAATTTTGTACCGTAGAAATACAATTTGGTTCCACATGGAGACACCAGTAACACATTCCTATGTTCTAGGGAGAAAGCTTGAGGAACTGCAAATCGATATGATATGTCTGTTTGTATAGATGACATTTTATGCACTTGCGATGGAAAAGACTTTTTGCCTTTCTCTAAAACCATTTTTACTGTGATTTTGTTGGTCCATTGCATACGAATTCCAACCCACTTTGTCCGGATATGACTGGATGAAACCAGAAATATCCGGTTGTGTTTTGGCTAACTCAATCCCAGATATTGTGAAAGCTTCTGTATTTGTGTTCTCCGGATATTATGAACGGATTTTATGGTTTTGCATGTTTTTTATCAGGGAACATTTAATTTTGTACCGTAGAAACACTAATTGGTTCCACACGGAGACACCAGCTCTACACATTTGTATTTTCTAGGGAGAAAGCTAGAGGAACTGCGGCAAACAAACATGATATTTCTGTTTGTATAGATGACATTTTATGCACTTTCCTAAGAAAAAGACTTTACTTTTCTCCAAAACCATTTTTACTGTGATTTTCTCGGTCCATTGCATACGAATTCCACCTCACTTTGTCCGGATATGAGTGGATGAAACCAGAAATATCCGTTTTCTTTTTTTTTTTTTTTGGCTTACTATATCCCAGATATTACTACAGACTCTGTGTTTGTGTTTTCTGGATATTATCGATGGATTATATTGTTTTGAATGTTTTTATCAGGGAACACTTAATTTTGTGCTGGGAAACACTAATTGGTTCCACATGGAGACACCAGTCTACACATTCGTATTTTCTAGGGAGAAAGCTAGAATAACTGCGGTAAACAAACATGATGTTTCTGTTTGTATAGATGACATTTTATGCACTGGCTTAAGGAAAAGACTTTGTTTTACTCCAAAACCATTTTTACTGCGATTTTCCCGGTTCATTGCATACGAATTCCACCAAACTTAGTCCGGATATGACTGGATGAAACCAGAAATATCCGGTTGTGTTTTGGCTAACTCAATCCCAGATATTGCGATGGACTCTGTGTTTCTGTTTTCTGGACATTATCAACGGACTTTATTGTTTTGAATGTTTTTATCAGGGAACATTTAATTTTGTACCTTAGAAACACTAATAGGTTCAACATGGAGACACCAGTATACACATTCGTATGTTCTAGGGAGAAAGTTAGAGGAACTGCGGCAAACAAACATGATATTTCTGTTTGTATACATGACATTTTATGCACTTGCATAACGAAAAAAACTTTGCTTTTCTCCAAAACCATTTTTACTGTGATTTTCTCGGTCCATTGCATACGAATTCCACCTCGCTTTGTCCGGATATGACTGGATGAAACCAGAAATATCCGGTTGTGTTTTGGCTTACTACAACCCAGATATTGTGAAAGCCTCTGTGTTTATGTTTTCCGGATATTATCAACGGAATTTATGTTTTTGCATGTTATTTATCAGGGAACATTTAATTTTGTGCTGGGAAACACTAATTGGTTCCACATGGAGACACCAGCTCTACACATTCGTATTTTCTAGGGAGAAAGCTAGAGGAACTGCGGCAAACAAACATGATATTTCTGTTTGTATAGATGACATTTTATGCACTTTCCTAAAGAAAAGACTTTGCTTTTCTCCAAAACCATTTTTCCTGTGATATTCTCGATCCATTACATATGAATTCCACCCCACTTTGTCCGGTATGAGTGGATGAAACCAGAAATATCCGGTTGTGTTTTGTCTTACTATATCCCAGATATTGCTACAGCCTCAGTGTCTGTGTTTTCTGGATATTATCGATGGAATTTATTGTTTTGAATGTTTTCATCAGGGAACATTTAATTTTGTACCGTAGAAACACTAATTGGTTCCACATGGAGTCACCAGTAACACATTCCTATGTTCTAGGGAGAAAGCGTGAGGAACTGCATATCGATATGATATGTCTGTTTGTATAGATGACATTTTATGCACTTGCGATGGAAAAGACTTTTTGCCTTTCTCTAAAACCATTTTTACTGTGATTTTGTTGGTCCATTGCATACGAATTCCAACCCACTTTGTCCGGATATGACTGGATGAAACCAGAAATATCCGGTTGTGTTTTGGCTAACTCAATCCCAGATATTGTGAAAGCTTCTGTATTTGTGTTCTCCGGATATTATGAACGGATTTTATGGTTTTGCATGTTTTTTATCAGGGAACATTTAATTTTGTACCGTAGAAACACTAATTGGTTCCACACGGAGACACCAGCTCTACACATTTGTATTTTCTAGGGAGAAAGCTAGAGGAACTGCGGCAAACAAACATGATATTTCTGTTTGTATAGATGACATTTTATGCACTTTCCTAACAAAAAGACTTTACTTTTCTCCAAAACCATTTTTACTGTGATTTTTCTCGGTCCATTGCATACGAATTCCACCTCACTTTGTCCGGATATGACTGGATGAAACCAGAATTATCCGTTTTCTTTTTTTTTGGCTTACTATATCCCAGATATTACTACAGACTCTGTGTTTGTGTTTTCTGGATATTATGGATGGATTATATTGTTTTGAATGTTTTTATCAGGGAACATTTAATTTTGTGCTGGGAAACACTAATTGGTTCCACATGGAGACACCAGTCTACACATTCGTATTTTCTAGGGAGAAAGCTAGAATAACTGCGGTAAACAAACATGATGTTTCTGTTTGTATAGATGACATTTTATGCACTGGCTTAAGGAAAAGACTTTGTTTTACTCCAAAACCATTTTTACTGCGATTTTCCCGGTTCATTGCATACGAATTCCACCAAACTTAGTCCGGATATGACTGGATGAAACCAGAAATATCCGGTTGTGTTTTGGCTAACTCAATCCCAGATATTGTGAAAGCTTCTGTATTGGTGTTTTCCGGATATTATCAACGGATTTTATGGTTTTGCATGTTTTTTATCAGGGAACATTTAATTTTGTACCTTAGAAACACTAATTGGTTCCACACGGAGACACCAGCTCTACACATTTGTATTTTCTAGGGAGAAAGCTAGAGGAACTGTGGCAAACAAACATGATATTTCTGTTTGTATACATGACATTTTATGCACTTGCATAACGAAAAAAACTTTGCTTTTCTCCAAAACCATTTTTACTGTGATTTTCTCGGTCCATTGCATACGAATTCCACATCGCTTTGTCCGGATATGACTGGATGAAACCAGAAATATCCGGTTGTGTTTTGGCTTACTATAACCCAGATATTGTGAAAGCCTCTGTGTTTATGTTTTCCGGATATTATCAACGGAATTTATGTTTTTGCATGTTATTTATCAGGGAACATTTAATTTTGTGCTGGGAAACACTAATTGGTTCCACATGGAGACACCAGCTCTACACATTCGTATTTTCTAGGGAGAAAGCTAGAGGAACTGCGGCAAACAAACATGATATTTCTGTTTGTATAGATGACATTTTATGCACTTTCCTAAAGAAAAGACTTTGCTTTTCTCCAAAACCATTTTTACTGTGATATTCTCCATCCATTACATATGAATAACACCCCCACTTTGTCCGGATATGAGTGGATGAAACCAGAAATATCCGGTTGTGTTTTGTCTTACTATATCCCAGATATTGCTACAGCCTCAGTGTCTGTGTTTTCTGGATATTATCGATGGATTTTACTGTTTTGAATGTTTTTTTCAGGGAACCTTTAATTTTGTACCGTAGAAATACAATTTGGTTCCACATGGAGACACCAGTAACACATTCCTATGTTCTAGGGAGAAAGCTTGAGGAACTGCAAATCGATATGATATGTCTGTTTGTATAGATGACATTTTATGCACTTGCGATGGAAAAGACTTTTTGCCTTTCTCTAAAACCATTTTTACTGTGATTTTGTTGGTCCATTGCATACGAATTCCAACCCACTTTGTCCGGATATGACTGGATGAAACCAGAAATATCCGGTTGTGTTTTGGCTAACTCAATCCCAGATATTGTGAAAGCTTCTGTATTTGTGTTCTCCGGATATTATGAACGGATTTTATGGTTTTGCATGTTTTTAATCAGGGAACATTTAATTTTGTACTGTAGAAACACTAATTGGTTCCACACGGAGACACCAGCTCTACACATTTGTATTTTCTAGGGAGAAAGCTAGAGGAACTGCGGCAAACAAACATGATATTTCTGTTTGTATAGATGACATTTTATGCACTTTCCTAAGAAAAAGACTTTACTTTTCTCCAAAACCATTTTTACTGTGATTTTCTCGGTCCATTGCATACGAATTCCACCTCACTTTGTCCGGATATGAGTGGATGAAACCAGAAATATCCGTTTTTTTTTTTTTTTTTGGCTTACTATATCCCAGATATTACTACAGACTCTGTGTTTGTGTTTTCTGGGTATTATCGATGGATTATATTGTTTTGAATGTTTTTATCAGGGAACACTTAATTTTGTGCTGGGAAACACTAATTGTTTGCACATGGAGACACCAGTCTACACATTCGTATTTTCTAGGGAGAAAGCTAGAATAACTGCGGTAAACAAACATGATGTTTCTGTTTGTATAGATGACATTTTATGCACTGGCTTAAGGAAAAGACTTTGTTTTACTCCAAAACCATTTTTACTGCGATTTTCCCGGTTCATTGCATACGAATTCCACCAAACTTAGTCCGGATATGACTGGATGAAACCAGAAATATCCGGTTGTGTTTTGGCTAACTCAATCCCAGATATTGCAACGGACTCTGTGTTTGTGTTTTCTGGACATTATCAACGGACTTTATTGTTTTGAATGTTTTTATCAGGGAACATTTAATTTTGTACCTTAGAAACACTAATAGGTTCAACATGGAGACACCAGTCTACACATTCGTATGTTCTAGGGAGAAAGTTAGAGGAACTGCGGCAAACAAACATGATATTTCTGTTTGTATACATGACATTTTATGCACTTGCATAACGAAAAAAACTTTGCTTTTCTCCAAAACCATTTTTACTGTGATTTTCCCGGTTCATTGCATACGAATTCCACCAAACTTAGTCCGGATATGACTGGATGAAACCAGAAATATCCGGTTGTGTTTTGGCTAACTCAATCCCAGATATTGTGAAAGCTTCTGTATTGGTGTTTTCCGGATATTATTAACGGATTTTATGGTTTTGCATGTTTTTTATCAGGGAACATTTAATTTTGTACCTTAGAAACACTAATTGGTTCCACACGGAGACACCAGCTCTACACATTTGTATTTTCTAGGGAGAAAGCTAGAGGAACTGCGGCAAACAAACATGATATTTCTGTTTGTATACATGACATTTTATGCACTTGCATAACGAAAAAAACTTTACTTTTCTCCAAAACCATTTTTACTGTGATTTTCTCGGTCCATTGCATACGAATTCCACATCGCTTTGTCCGGATATGACTGGATGAAACCAGAAATATCCGGTTGTGTTTTGGCTTACTACAACCCAGATATTGTGAAAGCCTCTGTGTTTATGTTTTCCGGATAGTATCAACGGAATTTATGTTTTTGCATGTTATTTATCAGGGAACATTTAATTTTGTGCTGGGAAACACTAATTGGTTCCACATGGAGACACCAGCTCTACACATTCGTATTTTCTAGGGAGAAAGCTAGAGGAACTGCGGCAAACAAACATGATATTTCTGTTTGTATAGATGACATTTTATGCACTTTCCTAAAGAAAAGACTTTGCTTTTCTCCAAAACCATTTTTCCTGTGATATTCTCGATCCATTACATATGAATAACACCCCCACTTTGTCCGGATATGAGTGGATGAAACCAGAAATATCCGGTTGTGTTTTGTCTTACTATATCCCAGATATTGCTACAGCCTCAGTGTATGTGTTTTCTGGATATTATCGATGGATTTTACTGTTTTGAATGTTTTTATCAGGGAACCTTTAATTTTGTACCGTAGAAATACAATTTGGTTCCACATGGAGACACCAGTAACACATTCCTATGTTCTAGGGAGAAAGCTTGAGGAACTGCAAATCGATATGATATGCCTGTTTGTATAGATGACATTTTATGCACTTGCGATGGAAAAGACTTTTTGCCTTTCTCTAAAACCATTTTTACTGTGATTTTGTTGGTCCATTACATACGAATTCCAACCCACTTTGTCCGGATATGACTGGATGAAACCAGAAATATCCGGTTGTGTTTTGGCTAACTCAATCCCAGATATTGTGAAAGCTTCTGTATTTGTGTTCTCCGGATATTATGAACGGATTTTATGGTTTTGCATGTTTTTAATCAGGGAACATTTAATTTTGTACTGTAGAAACACTAATTGGTTCCACACGGAGACACCAGCTCTACACATTTGTATTTTCTAGGGAGAAAGCTAGAGGAACTGCGGCAAACAAACATGATATTTCTGTTTGTATAGATGACATTTTATGCACTTTCCTAGGAAAAAGACTTTACTTTTCTCCAAAACCATTTTTACTGTGATGTTCTCGGTCCATTGCATACGAATTCCACCTCACTTTGTCCGGATATGACTGGATGAAACCAGAAATATCAGTTTTCTTTTTTTTTGGCTTACTATATCCCAGATATTACTACAGACTCTGTGTTTGTGTTTTCTGGATATTATCGATGGATTATATTGTTTTGAATGTTTTTATCAGGGAACATTTAATTTTGTGCTGGGAAACACTAATTGGTTCCACATGGAGACACCAGTCTACACATTCGTATTTTCTAGGGAGAAAGCTAGAATAACTGCGGTAAACAAACATGATGTTTCTGTTTGTATAGATGACATTTTATGCAATGGCTTAAGGAAAAGACTTTGTTTTACTCCAAAACCATTTTTACTGCGATTTTGTTGGTCCATTGCATACGAATTCCAACCCACTTTGTCCGGATATGACTGGATGAAACCAGAAATATCCGGTTGTGTTTTGGCTAACTCAATCCCAGATATTGCGACGGACTCTGTGTTTGTGTTTTCTGGACATTATCAACGGACTTTATTGTTTTGAATGTTTTTATCAGGGGACATTTAATTTTGTACCTTAGAAACACTAATAGGTTCAACATGGAGACACCAGTATACACATTCGTATGTTCTAGGGAGAAAGTTAGAGGAACTGTGGCAAACAAACATGATATTTCTGTTTGTATACATGACATTTTATGCACTTGCATAATGAAAAAAACTTTGCATTTCTCCAAAACCATTTTTACTGTGATTTTCTCGGTCCATTGCATACGAATTCCACCTCGCTTTGTCCGGATATGAGTGGATGAAACCAGAAATATCCGTTTTCTTTTTTTTTTTTTTTGGCTTACTATATCCCAGATATTACTACAGACTCTGTGTTTGTGTTTTCTGGATATTATCGATGGATTATATTGTTTTGAATGTTTTTATCAGGGAACATTTAATTTTGTGCTGGGAAACACTAATTGGTTCCACATGGAGACACCAGTCTACACATTCGTATTTTCTAGGGAGAAAGCTAGAATAACTGCGGTAAACAAACATGATGTTTCTGTTTGTATAGATGACATTTTATGCACTGGCTTAAGGAAAAGACTTTGTTTTACTCCAAAACCATTTTTACTGCGATTTTCCCGGTTCATTGCATACGAATTCCACCAAACTTAGTCCGGATATGACTGGATGAAACCAGAAATATCCGGTTGTGTTTTGGCTAACTCAATCCCAGATATTGCGACGGACTCTGTGTTTGTGTTTTCTGGACATTATCAACGGACTTTATTGTTTTGAATGTTTTTATCAGGGAACATTTAATTTTGTACCTTAGAAATACTAATAGGTTCAACATGGAGACACCAGTCTACACATTCGTATGTTCTAGGGAGAAAGTTAGAGGAACTGCGGCAAACAAACATGATATTTCTGTTTGTATACATGACATTTTATGCACTTGCATAACGAAAAAAACTTTGCTTTTCTCCAAAACCATTTTTACTGTGATTTTCTCGGTCCATTGCATACGAATTCCACCTCGCTTTGTCCGGATATGACTGGATGAAACCAGAAATATCCGGCTGTGTTTTGGCTTACTACAACCCAGATATTGTGAAAGCCTCTGTGTTTATGTTTTCCGGATACTATCAACGGAATTTATGTTTTTGCATGTTATTTATCAGGGAACATTTAATTTTGTGCTGGGAAACACTAATTGGTTCCACATGGAGACACCAGCTCTACACATTCGTATTTTCTAGGGAGAAAGCTAGAGGAACTGCGGCAAACAAACATGATATTTCTGTTTGTATAGATGACATTTTATGCACTTTCCTAAAGAAAAGACTTTGCTTTTCTCCAAAACCATATTTCCTGTGATATTCTCGATCCATTACATATGAATTCCACCCCACTTTGTCCGGATATGAGTGGATGAAACCAGAAATATCCGGTTGTGTTTTGTTTTACTATATCCCAGATATTGCTACAGCCTCAGTGTCTGTGTTTTCTGGATATTATCGATGGATTTTATTGTTTTGAATGTTTTTATCAGGGAACCTTTAATTTTGTACCGTAGAAATACAATTTGGTTCCACATGGAGACACCAGGAACACATTCCTCTGTTCTAGGGAGAAAGCTTGAGGAACTGCAAATCGATATGATATGTCTGTTTGTATAGATGACATTTTATGCACTTGCCATGGAAAAGACTTTTTGCCTTTCTTTAAAACCATTTTTACTGTGATTTTGTTGGTCCATTGCATACGAATTCCAACCCACTTTGTCCGGATATGACTGGATGAAACCAGAAATATCCGGTTGTGTTTTGGCTAACTCAATCCCAGATATTGTGAAAGCTTCTGTATTTGTGTTCTCCGGATATTATGAACGGATTTTATGGTTTTGCATGTTTTTTATCAGGGAACATTTAATTTTGTACCGTAGAAACACTAATTGGTTCCACACGGAGACACCAGCTCTACACATTTGTATTTTCTAGGGAGAAAGCTAGAGGAACTGCGGCAAACAAACATGATATTTCTGTTTGTATAGATGACATTTTATGCACTTTCCTAAGAAAAAGACTTTACTTTTCTCCAAAACCATTTTTACTGTGATTTTCTCGGTCCATTGCATACGAATTCCAGCTCACTTTGTCCGGATATGACTGGATGAAACCAGAAATATCCGTTTTCTTTTTTTTTTGGCTTACTATATCCCAGATATTACTACAGACTCTGTGTTTGTGTTTTCTGGATATTATCGATGGATTATATTGTTTTGAATGTTTTTATCAGGGAACATTTAATTTTGTGCTGGGAAACACTAATTGGTTCCACATGGAGACACCAGTCTACACATTCGTATTTTCTAGGGAGAAAGCTAGAATAACTGCGGTAAACAAACATGATGTTTCTGTTTGTATAGATGACATTTTATGCACTGGCTTAAGGAAAAGACTTTGTTTTACTCCAAAACCATTTTTACTGCGATTTTCCCGGTTCATTGCATACGAATTCCACCAACCTTAGTCCGGATATGACTGGATGAAACCAGAAATATCCGGTTGTGTTTTGGCTAACTCAATCCCAGATATTGCGACGGACTCTGTGTTTGTGTTTTCTGGACATTATCAACGGACTTTATTGTTTTGAATGTTTTTATCAGGGAACATTTAATTTTGTACCTTAGAAACACTAATAGGTTCAACATGGAGACACCAGTCTACACATTCGTATGTTCTAGGGAGAAAGTTAGAGGAACTGCGGCAAACAAACATGATATTTCTGTTTGTATACATGACATTTTATGCACTTGCATAACGAAAAAAACTTTGCTTTTCTCCAAAACCATTTTTACTGTGATTTTCTCGGTCCATTGCATACGAATTCCACCTCGCTTTGTCCGGATATGACTGGATGAAACCAGAAATATCCGGCTGTGTTTTGGCTTACTACAACCCAGATATTGTGAAAGCCTCTGTGTTTATGTTTTCCGGATACTATCAACGGAATTTATGTTTTTGCATGTTATTTATCAGGGAACATTTAATTTTGTGCTGGGAAACACTAATTGGTTCCACATGGAGACACCAGCTCTACACATTCGTATTTTCTAGGGAGAAATCTAGAGGAACTGCGGCAAACAAACATGATATTTCTGTTTGTATAGATGACATTTTATGCACTTTCCTAAAGAAAAGACTTTGCTTTTCTCCAAAACCATATTTCCTGTGATATTCTCGATCCATTACATATGAATTCCACCCCACTTTGTCCGGATATGAGTGGATGAAACCAGAAATATCCGGTTGTGTTTTGTTTTACTATATCCCAGATATTGCTACAGCCTCAGTGTCTGTGTTTTCTGGATATTATCGATGGATTTTATTGTTTTGAAAGTTTTTATCAGGGAACATTTAATTTTGTACCGTAGAAATACAATTTGGTTCCACATGGAGACACCAGGAACACATTCCTCTGTTCTAGGGAGAAAGCTTGAGGAACTGCAAATCGATATGATATGTCTGTTTGTATAGATGACATTTTATGCACTTGCGATGGAAAAGACTTTTTGCCTTTCTCTAAAACCATTTTTACTGTGATTTTGTTGGTCCATTGCATACGAATTCCAACCCACTTTGTCCAGATATGACTGGATGAAACCAGAAATATCCGGTTGTGTTTTGGCTAACTCAATCCCAGATATTGTGAAAGCTTCTGTATTTGTGTTCTCCGGATATTATGAATGGATTTTATGGTTTTGCATGTTTTTTATCAGGGAACATTTAATTTTGTACCGTAGAAACACTAATTGGTTCCACACGGAGACACCAGCTCTACACATTTGTATTTTCTAGGGAGAAAGCTAGAGGAACTGCGGCAAACAAACATGATATTTCTGTTTGTATAGATGACATTTTATGCACTTTCCTAAGAAAAAGACTTTACTTTTCTCCAAAACCATTTTTACTGTGATTTTCTCGGTCCATTGCATACGAATTCCACCTCACTTTGTCCGGATATGACTGGATGAAACCAGAAATATCCGTTTTCTTTTTTTTTTGGCTTACTATATCCCAGATATTACTACAGACTCTGTGTTTGTGTTTTCTGGATATTATCGATGGATTATATTGTTTTGAATGTTTTTATCAGGGAACATTTAATTTTGTGCTGGGAAACACTAATTGGTTCCACATGGAGACACCAGTCTACACATTCGTATTTTCTAGGGAGAAAGCTAGAATAACTGCGGTAAACAAACATGATGTTTCTGTTTGTATAGATGACATTTTATGCACTGGCTTAAGGAAAAGACTTTGTTTTACTCCAAAACCATTTTTACTGCGATTTTCCCGGTTCATTGCATACGAATTCCACCAACCTTAGTCCGGATATGACTGGATGAAACCAGAAATATCCGGTTGTGTTTTGGCTAACTCAATCCCAGATATTGCGACGGACTCTGTGTTTGTGTTTTCTGGACATTATCAACGGACTTTATTGTTTTGAATGTTTTTATCAGGGAACATTTAATTTTGTACCTTAGAAACACTAATAGGTTCAACATGGAGACACCAGTCTACACATTCGTATGTTCTAGGGAGAAAGTTAGAGGAACTGCGGCAAACAAACATGATATTTCTGTTTGTATAGATGACATTTTATGCACTTTCCTAAGAAAAAGACTTTACTTTTCTCCAAAACCATTTTTACTGTGATTTTCTCGGTCCATTGCATACGAATTCCACCTCACTTTGTCCGGATATGACTGGATGAAACCAGAAATATCCGTTTTCTTTCTTTTTTTTTTTTTTTTTGGCTTACTATATCCCAGATATTACTACAGACTCTGTGTTTGTGTTTTCTGGATATTATCGATGGATTATATTGTTTTGAATGTTTTTATCAGGGAACATTTAATTTTGTGCTGGGAAACACTAATTGGTTCCACATGGAGACACCAGTCTACACATTCGTATTTTCTAGGGAGAAAGCTAGAATAACTGCGGTAAACAAACATGATGTTTCTGTTTGTATAGATGACATTTTATGCACTGGCTTAAGGAAAAGACTTTGTTTTACTCCAAAACCATTTTTACTGCGATTTTCCCGGTTCATTGCATACGAATTCCACCAACCTTAGTCCGGATATGACTGGATGAAACCAGAAATATCCGGTTGTGTTTTGGCTAACTCAATCCCAGATATTGCGACGGACTCTGTGTTTGTGTTTTCTGGACATTATCAACGGACTTTATTGTTTTGAATGTTTTTATCAGGGAACATTTAATTTTGTACCTTAGAAACACTAATAGGTTCAACATGGAGACACCAGTCTACACATTCGTATGTTCTAGGGAGAAAGTTAGAGGAACTGCGGCAAACAAACATGATATTTCTGTTTGTATACATGACATTTTATGCACTTGCATAACGAAAAAAACTTTGCTTTTCTCCAAAACCATTTTTACTGTGATTTTATCGGTCCATTGCATACGAATTCCACCTCGCTTTGTCCGGATATGACTGGATGAAACCAGAAATATCTGGTTGTGTTTTGGCTTAATACAACCCAGATATTGTGAAAGCCTCTGTGTTTATGTTTTCCGGATACTATCAACGGAATTTATGTTTTTGCATGTTATTTATCAGGGAACATTTAATTTTGTGCTGGGAAACACTAATTGGTTCCACATGGAGACACCAGCTCTACACATTCGTATTTTCTAGGGAGAAAGCTAGAGGAACTGCGGCAAACAAGCATGATATTTCTGTTTGTATAGATGACATTTTATGCACTTTCCTAAAGAAAAGACTTTGCTTTTCTCCAAAACCATATTTCCTGTGATATTCTCGATCCATTACATATGAATTCCACCCCACTTTGTCCGGATATGAGTGGATGAAACCAGAAATATCCGGTTGTGTTTTGTTTTACTATATCCCAGATATTGCTACAGCCTCAGTGTCTGTGTTTTCTGGATATTATCGATGGATTTTATTGTTTTGAAAGTTTTTATCAGGGAACCTTTAATTTTGTACCGTAGAAGTACAATTTGGTTCCACATGGAGACACCAGGAACACATTCCTCTGTTCTAGGGAGAAAGCTTGAGGAACTGCAAATCGATATGATATGTCTGTTTGTATAGATGACATTTTATGCACTTGCGATGGAAAAGACTTTTTGCCTTTCTCTAAAACCATTTTTACTGTGATTTTGTTGGTCCATTGCATACGAATTCCAACCCACTTTGTCCAGATATGACTGGATGAAACCAGAAATATCCGGTTGTGTTTTGGCTAACTCAATCCCAGATATTGTGAAAGCTTCTGTATTTGTGTTCTCCGGATATTATGAATGGATTTTATGGTTTTGCATGTTTTTTATCAGGGAACATTTAATTTTGTACCATAGAAACACTAATTGGTTCCACACGGAGACACCAGCTCTACACATTTGTATTTTCTAGGGAGAAAGCTAGAGGAACTGCGGCAAACAAACATGATATTTCTGTTTGTATAGATGACATTTTATGCACTTTCCTAAGAAAAAGACTTTACTTTTCTCCAAAACCATTTTTACTGTGATTTTCTCGGTCCATTGCATACGAATTCCAGCTCACTTTGTCCGGATATGACTGGATGAAACCAGAAATATCCGTTTTCTTTTTTTTTTTGGCTTACTATATCCCAGATATTACTACAGACTCTGTGTTTGTGTTTTCTGGATATTATCGATGGATTATATTGTTTTGAATGTTTTTATCAGGGAACATTTAATTTTGTGCTGGGAAACACTAATTGGTTCCACATGGAGACACCAGTCTACACATTCGTATTTTCTAGGGAGAAAGCTAGAATAACTGCGGTAAACAAACATGATGTTTCTGTTTGTATAGATGACATTTTATGCACTGGCTTAAGGAAAAGACTTTGTTTTACTCCAAAACCATTTTTACTGCGATTTTCCCGGTTCATTGCATACGAATTCCACCAACCTTAGTCCGGATATGACTGGATGAAACCAGAAATATCCGGTTGTGTTTTGGCTAACTCAATCCCAGATATTGTGACGGACTCTGTGTTTGTGTTTTCTGGACATTATCAACGGACTTTATTGTTTTGAATGTTTTTATCAGGGAACATTTAATTTTGTACCTTAGAAACACTAATAGGTTCAACATGGAGACACCAGTCTACACATTCGTATGTTCTAGGGAGAAAGTTAGAGGAACTGCGGCAAACAAACATGATATTTCTGTTTGTATAGATGACATTTTATGCACTTTCCTAAGAAAAAGACTTTACTTTTCTCCAAAACCATTTTTACTGTGATTTTCTCGGTCCATTGCATACGAATTCCACCTCACTTTGTCCGGATATGACTGGATGAAACCAGAAATATCCGTTTTCTTTCTTTTTTTTTTTTTTGGCTTACTATATCCCAGATATTACTACAGACTCTGTGTTTGTGTTTTCTGGATATTATCGATGGATTATATTGTTTTGAATGTTTTTATCAGGGAACATTTAATTTTGTGCTGGGAAACACTAATTGGTTCCACATGGAGACACCAGTCTACACATTCGTATTTTCTAGGGAGAAAGCTAGAATAATTGCGGTAAACAAACATGATGTTTCTGTTTGTATAGATGACATTTTATGCACTGGCTTAAGGAAAAGACTTTGTTTTACTCCAAAACCATTTTTACTGCGATTTTCCCGGTTCATTGCATACGAATTCCACCAACCTTAGTCCGGATATGACTGGATGAAACCAGAAATATCCGGTTGTGTTTTGGCTAACTCAATCCCAGATATTGCGACGGACTCTGTGTTTGTGTTTTCTGGACATTATCAACGGACTTTATTGTTTTGAATGTTTTTATCAGGGAACATTTAATTTTGTACCTTAGAAACACTAATAGGTTCAACATGGAGACACCAGTCTACACATTCGTATGTTCTAGGGAGAAAGTTAGAGGAACTGCGGCAAACAAACATGATATTTCTGTTTGTATACATGACATTTTATGCACTTGCATAACGAAAAAAACTTTGCTTTTCTCCAAAACCATTTTTACTGTGATTTTATCGGTCCATTGCATACGAATTCCACCTCGCTTTGTCCGGATATGACTGGATGAAACCAGAAATATCTGGTTGTGTTTTGGCTTACTACAACCCAGATATTGTGAAAGCCTCTGTGTTTATGTTTTCCGGATACTATCAACGGAATTTATGTTTTTGCATGTTATTTATCAGGGAACATTTAATTTTGTGCTGGGAAACACTAATTGGTTCCACATGGAGACACCAGCTCTACACATTCGTATTTTCTAGGGAGAAAGCTAGAGGAACTGCGGCAAACAAGCATGATATTTCTGTTTGTATAGATGACATTTTATGCACTTTCCTAAAGAAAAGACTTTGCTTTTCTCCAAAACCATATTTCCTGTGATATTCTCGATCCATTACATATGAATTCCACCCCACTTTGTCCGGATATGAGTGGATGAAACCAGAAATATCCGGTTGTGTTTTGTTTTACTATATCCCAGATATTGCTACAGCCTCAGTGTCTGTGTTTTCTGGATATTATCGATGGATTTTATTGTTTTGAAAGTTTTTATCAGGGAACCTTTAATTTTGTACCGTAGAAATACAATTTGGTTCCACATGGAGACACCAGGAACACATTCCTCTGTTCTAGGGAGAAAGCTTGAGGAACTGCAAATCGATATGATATGTCTGTTTGTATAGATGACATTTTATGCACTTGCGATGGAAAAGACTTTTTGCCTTTCTCTAAAACCATTTTTACTGTGATTTTGTTGGTCCATTGCATACGAATTCCAACCCACTTTGTCCGGATATGACTGGATGAAACCAGAAATATCCGGTTGTGTTTTGGCTTACTACAACCCAGATATTGTGAAAGCTTCTGTATTTGTGTTCTCCGGATATTATGAACGGATTTTATGGTTTTGCATGTTTTTTATCAGGGAACATTTAATTTTGTACCGTAGAAACACTAATTGGTTCCACACGGAGACACCAGCTCTACACATTTGTATTTTCTAGGGAGAAAGCTAGAGGAACTGCGGCAAACAAACATGATATTTCTGTTTGTATAGATGACATTTTATGCACTTTCCTAAGAAAAAGACTTTACTTTTCTCCAAAACCATTTTTACTGTGATTTTCTCGGTCCATTGCATACGAATTCCAGCTCACTTTGTCCGGATATGACTGGATGAAACCAGAAATATCCGTTTTCTTTTTTTTTTGGCTTACTATATCCCAGATATTACTACAGACTCTGTGTTTGTGTTTTCTGGATATTATCGATGGATTATATTGTTTTGAATGTTTTTATCAGGGAACATTTAATTTTGTGCTGGGAAACACTAATTGGTTCCACATGGAGACACCAGTCTACACATTCGTATTTTCTAGGGAGAAAGCTAGAATAACTGCGGTAAACAAACATGATGTTTCTGTTTGTATAGATGACATTTTATGCACTGGCTTAAGGAAAAGACTTTGTTTTACTCCAAAACCATTTTTACTGCGATTTTCCCGGTTCATTGCATACGAATTCCACCAAACTTAGTCCGGATATGACTGGATGAAACCAGAAATATCCGGTTGTGTTTTGGCTAACTCAATCCCAGATATTGTGAATGCTTCTGTATTGGTGTTTTCCGGATATTATCAACGGATTTTATGGTATTGCATGTTTTTTTATCAGGGAACATTTAATTTTGTACCTTAGAAACACTAATAGGTTCAACATGGAGACACCAGTCTACACATTCGTATGTTCTAGGGAGAAAGTTAGAGGAACTGCGGCAAACAAACATGATATTTCTGTTGTATACATGACATTTTATGCACTTGCATAACGAAAAAAACTTTGCTTTTCTCCAAAACCATTTTTACTGTGATTTTCTCGGTTCATTGCATACGAATTCCACCTCGCTTTGTCCGGATATGACTGGATGAAACCAGAAATATCCGGTTGTGTTTTGGCTTACTACAACCCAGATATTGTGAAAGCCTCTGTGTTTATGTTTTCCGGATACTATCAACGGAATTTATGTTTTTGCATGTTATTTATCAGGGAACATTTAATTTTGTGCTGGGAAACACTAATTGGTTCCACATGGAGACACCAGCTCTACACATTCGTATGTTCTAGGGAGAAAGCTAGAGGAACTGCGGCAAACAAACATGATATTTCTGTTTGTATAGATGACATTTTATGCACTTTCCTAAAGAAAAGACTTTGCTTTTCTCCAAAACCATTTTTCCTGTGATATTCTCGGTCCATTACATATGAATTCCACCCCACTTTGTCCGGATATGAGTGGATGAAACCAGAAATATCCGGTTGTGTTTTGTTTTACTATATCCCAGATATTGCTACAGCCTCAGTGTCTGTGTTTTCTGGATATTATCGATGGATTTTATTGTTTTGAATGTTTTTATCAGGGAACATTTAATTTTGTGCTGGGAAACACTAATTGGTTCCACATGGAGACACCAGTAACACATTCCTATGTTCTAGGGAGAAAGCTTGAGGAACTGCAAATCGATATGATATGTCTGTTTGTATAGATGACATTTTATGCACTTGCGATGGAAAAGACTTTTTGCCTTTCTCTAAAACCATTTTTACTGTGATTTTGTTGGTCCATTGCATACGAATTCCAACCCACTTTGTCCGGATATGACTGGATGAAACCAGAAATATCTGGTTGTGTTTTGGCTACTTCAATCCCAGATATTGTGAAAGCTTCTGTATTTGTGTTCTCCGGATATTATGAACGGATTTTATGGTTTTGCATGTTTTTTATCAGGGAACATTTAATTTTGTACCGTAGAAACACTAATTGGTTCCACACGGAGACACCAGCTCTACACATTTGTATTTTCTAGGGAGAAAGCTAGAGGAACTGCGGCAAACAAACATGATATTTCTGTTTGTATACATGACATTTTATGCACTTTCCTAAGAAAAAGACTTTACTTTTCTCCAAAACCATTTTTACTGTGATTTTCTCAGTCCATTGCATACGAATTCCACCTCACTTTGTCCGGATATGACTGGATGAAACCAGAAATATCCGTTTTCTTTTTTTTTTTGGCTTACTATATCCCAGATATTACTACAGACTCTGTGTTTGTGTTTTCTGGATATTATCGATGGATTATATTGTTTTGAATGTTTTTATCAGGGAACATTTAATTTTGTGCTGGGAAACACTAATTGGTTCCACATGGAGACACCAGTCTACACATTCGTATTTTCTAGGGAGAAAGCTAGAATAACTGCGGTAAACAAACATGATGTTTCTGTTTGTATAGATGACATTTTATGCACTGGCTTAAGGAAAAGACTTTGTTTTACTCCAAAACCATTTTTACTGCGATTTTCCCGGTTCATTGCATACGAATTCCACCAAACTTAGTCCGGATATGACTGGATGAAACCAGAAATATCCGGTTGTGTTTTTGCTAACTCAATCCCAGATATTGCGACGGACTCTGTGTTTGTGTTTTCTGGACATTATCAACGGACTTTATTGTTTTGAATGTTTTTATCAGGGAACATTTAATTTTGTACCTTAGAAACACTAATAGGTTCAACATGGAGACACCAGTCTACACATTCGTATGTTCTAGGGAGAAAATTAGAGGAACTGCGGCAAACAAACATGATATTTCTGTTTGTATACATGACATTTTATGCACTTGCATAACGAAAAAAACTTTGCTTTTCTCCAACACCATTTTTACTGTGATTTTCTCGGTTCATTGCATACGAATTCCACCTCGCTTTGTCCGGATATGACTGGATGAAACCAGAAATATCCGGTTGTGTTTTGGCTTACTACAACCCAGATATTGTGAAAGCCTCTGTGTTTATGTTTTCCAGATATTATCAACGGAATTTATGTTTTTGCATGTTATTTATCAGGGAACATTTAATTTTGTGCTGGGAAACACTAATTGGTTCCACATGGAGACACCAGCTCTACACATTCGTATGTTCTAGGGAGAAAGCTAGAGGAACTGCGGCAAACAAACATGATATTTCTGTTTGTATAGATGACATTTTATGCACTTTCCTAAAGAAAAGACTTTGCTTTTCTCCAAAACCATTTTTCCTGTGATATTCTCGATCCATTACATATGAATTCCACCCCACTTTGTCCGGATATGAGTGGATGAAACCAGAAATATCCGGTTGTGTTTTGTTTTACTATATCCCAGATATTGCTACAGCCTCAGTGTCTGTGTTTTCTGGATATTATCGATGGATTTTATTGTTTTGAATGTTTTTATCAGGGAACATTTAATTTTGTGCTGGGAAACACTAATTGGTTCCACATGGAGACACCAGTAACACATTCCTATGTTCTAGGGAGAAAGCTTGAGGAACTGCAAATCGATATGCTATGTCTGTTTGTATAGATGACATTTTATGCACTTGCGATGGAAAAGACTTTTTGCCTTTCTCTAAAACCATTTTTACTGTGATTTTGTTGGTCCATTGCATACGACTTCCAACCCACTTTGTCCGGATATGACTGGATGAAACCAGAAATATCCGGTTGTGTTTTGGCTACTTCAATCCCAGATATTGTGAAAGCTTCTGTATTTGTGTTCTCCGGATATTATGAACGGATTTTATGGTTTTGCATGTTTTTTATCAGGGAACATTTAATTTTGTACCGTAGAAACACTAATTGGTTCCACACGGAGACACCAGCTCTACACATTTGTATTTTCTAGGGAGAAAGCTAGAGGAACTGCGGCAAACAAACATGATATTTCTGTTTGTATACATGACATTTTATGCACTTTCCTAAGAAAAAGACTTTACTTTTCTCCAAAACCATTTTTACTGTGATTTTCTCAGTCCATTGCATACGAATTCCACCTCACTTTGTCCGGATATGACTGGATGAAACCAGAAATATCCGTTTTCTTTTTTTTTGGCTTACTATATCCCAGATATTACTACAGACTCTGTGTTTGTGTTTTCTGGATATTATCGATGGATTATATTGTTTTGAATGTTTTTATCAGGGAACATTTAATTTTGTGCTGGGAAACACTAATTGGTTCCACATGGAGACACCAGTCTACACATTCGTATTTTCTAGGGAGAAAGCTAGAATAACTGCGGTAAACAAACATGATGTTTCTGTTTGTATAGATGACATTTTATGCACTGGCTTAAGGAAAAGACTTTGTTTTACTCCAAAACCATTTTTACTGCGATTTTCCCGTTTCATTGCATACGAATTCCACCAAACTTAGTCCGGATATGACTGGATGAAACCAGAAATATCCGGTTGTGTTTTGGCTAACTCAATCCCAGATATTGCGACGGACTCTGTGTTTGTGTTTTCTGGACATTATCAACGGACTTTATTGTTTTGAATGTTTTTATCAGGGAACATTTAATTTTGTACCTTAGAAACACTAATAGGTTCAACATGGAGACACCAGTCTACACATTCGTATGTTCTAGGGAGAAAGTTAGAGGAACTGCGGCAAACAAACATGATATTTCTGTTTGTATACATGACATTTTATGCACTTGCATAACGAAAAAAACTTTGCTTTTCTCCAAAACCAATTTTACTGTGATTTTCTTGGTCCATTGCATACGAATTCCACCTCGCTTTGTCCGTATATGACTGGATGAAACCAGAAATATCCGGTTGTGTTTTGGCTTACTACAACCCAGATATTGTGAAAGCCTCTGTGTTTATGTTTTCCGGATATTATCAACGGAATTTATGTTTTTGCATGTTATTTATCAGGGAACATTTAATTTTGTGCTGGGAAACACTAATTGGTTCCACATGGAGACACCAGCTCTACACATTCGTATTTTCTAGGGAGAAAGCTAGAGGAACTGCGGCAAACAAACATGATATTTCTGTTTGTATAGATGACATTTTATGCACTTTCCTAAAGAAAAGACTTTGCTTTTCTCCAAAACCATTTTTCCTGTGATATTCTCGATCCATTACATATGAATTCCACCCCACTTTGTCCGGATATGAGTGGATGAAACCAGAAATATCCGGTTGTGTTTTGTCTTACTATATCCCAGATATTGCTACAGCCTCAGTGTCTGTGTTTTCTGGATATTATCAATGGATTTTATTGTTTTGAATGTTTTTATCAGGGAACATTTAATTTTGTGCTGGGAAACACTAATTGGTTCCACATGGAGACACCAGTCTACACATTCGTATTTTCTAGGGAGAAAGCTAGAATAACTGCGGTAAACAAACATGATATTTCTGTTTGTATAGATGACATTTTATGCACTGGCTTAAGGAAAAGACTTTGTTTTACTCCAAAACCATTTTTACTGCGATTTTCCCGGTTCATTGCATACGAATTCCACCAACCTTAGTCCGGATATGACTGGATGAAACCAGAAATATCCGGTTGTGTTTTGGCTTACTATAACCCAGATAATGTGAAAGCTTCTGTATTTGTGTTCTCCGGATATTATGAACGGATTTTATGGTTTTGCATGTTTTTTATCAGGGAACATTTAATTTTGTACCGTAGAAACACTAATTGGTTCCACACGGAGACACCAGCTCTACACATTTGTATTTTCTAGGGAGAAAGCTAGAGGAACTGCGGCAAACCAACATGATATTTCTGTTTGTATAGATGACATTTTATGCACTTTCCTAAGAAAAAGACTTTACTTTTCTCCAAAACCATTTTTACTGTGATTTTCTCGGTCCATTGCATACGAATGCCAGCTCACTTTGTCCGGATATGACTGGATGAAACCAGAAATATCCGTTTTCTTTTTTTTTGGCTTACTATATCCCAGATATTACTACAGACTCTGTGTTTGTGTTTTCTGGATATTATCGATGGATTATATTGTTTTGAATGTTTTTATCAGGGAACATTTAATTTTGTGCTGGGAAACACTAATTGGTTCCACATGGAGACACCAGTCTACACATTCGTATTTTCTAGGGAGAAAGCTAGAATAACTGCGGTAAACAAACATGATGTTTCTGTTTGTATAGATGAGATTTTATGCACTGGCTTAAGGAAAATACTTTGTTTTACTCCAAAACCATTTTTACTGCGATTTTCCCGGTTCATTGCATACGAATTCCACCAAACTTAGTCCGGATATGACTGGATGAAACCAGAAATATCCGGCTGTGTTTTGGCTAACTCAATCCCAGATATTGTGAAAGCTTCTGTATTTGTGTTTTCCGGATATTATCAACGGATTTTATGGTTTTGCATATTTTTTATCAGGGAACATTTAATTTTGTACCTTAGAAACACTAATTGGTTCCACACGGAGACACCAGTCTACACATTCGTATTTTCTAGGGAGAAAGCTAGAGGAACTGCGGCAAACAAACATGATATTTCTGTTTGTATACATGACATTTTATGCACTTGCATAACGAAAAAAACTTTGCTTTTCTCCAAAACCATTTTTACTGTGATTTTCTCGGTCCATTGCATACGAATTCCACCTCGCTTTGTCCGGATATGACTGGATGAAACCAGAAATATCCGGTTGTGTTTTGGCTTACTACAACCCAGATATTGTGAAAGCCTCTGTGTTTATGTTTTCCGGATATTATCAACGGAATTTATGTTTTTGCATGTTATTTATCAGGGAACATTTAATTTTGTGCTGGGAAACACTAATTGGTTCCACATGGAGACACCAGCTCTACACATTCGTATTTTCTAGGGAGAAAGCTAGAGGAACTGCGGCAAACAAACATGATATTTCTGTTTGTATAGATGACATTTTATGCACTTTCCTAAAGAAAAGACTTTGCTTTTCTCCAAAACCATTTTTCCTGTGATATTCTCGATCCATTACATATGAATTCCACCCCACTTTGTCCGGATATGAGTGGATGAAACCAGAAATATCCGGTTGTGTTTTGTTTTACTATATCCCAGATATTGCTACAGCCTCAGTGTCTGTGTTTTCTGGATATTATCGATGGATTTTATTGTTTTGAATGTTTTTATCAGGGAACCTTTAATTTTGTACCGTAGAAATAAAATTTGGTTCCACATGGAGACACCAGTAACACATTCCTATGTTCTAGGGAGAAAGCTTGAGGAACTGCAAATCGATATGATATGTCTGTTTGTATAGATGACATTTTATGCACTTGCGATGGAAAAGACTTTTTGCCTTTCTCTAAAACCATTTTTACTGTGATTTTGTTGGTCCATTGCATACGAATTCCAACCCACTTTGTCCGGATATGACTGGATGAATCCAGAAATATCCGGTTGTGTTTTGGCTTACTATAACCCAGATATTGTGAAAGCTTCTGTATTTGTGTTCTCCGGATATTATGAACGGATTTTATGGTTTTGCATGTTATTTATCAGGGAACATTTAATTTTGTACCGTAGAAACACTAATAGGTTCAACATGGAGACACCAGTATACACATTCGTATGTCTAGGGAGAAAGCTAGAGGAACTGCGGCAAACAAACATGATATTTCTGTTTGTATACATGACATTTTATGCACTTGCATAACGAAAAAAACTTTGCTTTTCTCCAAAAGCATTTTTACTGTGATTTTCTCGGTCCATTGCATACGAATTCCACCTCACTTTGTCCGGATATGACTGGATGAAACCAGAAATATCCGGTTGTGTTTTGGCTTACTACAACCCAGATATTGTGAAAGCCTCTGTGTTTATGTTTTCCGGATATTATCAACGGAATTTATGTTTTTGCATGTTATTTATCAGGGAACATTTAATTTTGTGCTGGGAAACACTAATTGGTTCCACATGGAGACACCAGCTCTACACATTCGTATTTTCTAGGGAGAAAGCTAGAGGAACTGCGGCAAACAAACATGATATTTCTGTTTGTATAGATGACATTTTATGCACTTTCCTAAAGAAAAGACTTTGCTTTTCTCCAAAACCATTTTTCCTGTGATATTCTCGATCCATTACATATGAATTCCACCCCACTTTGTCCGGATATGAGTGGATGAAACCAGAAATATCCGTTTGTGTTTTGTTTTACTATATCCCAGATATTGCTACAGCCTCAGTGTCTGTGTTTTCTGGATATTATCGATGGATTTTATTGTTTTGAATGTTTTTATCAGGGAACATTTAATTTTGTACCGTTGAAATACAATTTGGTTCCACATGGAGACACCAGTAACACATTCCTATGTTCTAGGGAGAAAGCTTGAGGAACTGCAAATCGATATGATATGTCTGTTTGTATAGATGACATTTTATACACTTGCGATGGAAAAGACTTTTTGCCTTTCTCTAAAACCATTTTTACTGTGATTTTGTTGGTCCATTGCATACGAATTCCAACCCACTTTGTCCGGATATGACTGGATGAAACCAGAAATATCCGGTTGTGTTTTGGCTTACTATAACCCAGATATTGTGAAAGCTTCTGTATATGTGTTCTCCTGATATTATGAACGGATTTTATGGTTTTGCATATTTTTTATCAGGGAACATTTAATTTTGTACCGTAGAAACACTAATAGGTTCAACATGGATACACCAGTATACACATTCGTATGTCTAGGGAGAAAGTTAGAGGAACTGCGGCAAACAAACATGATATTTCTGTTTGTATACATGACATTTTATGCACTTGCATAACGAAAAAAACTTTGCTTTTCTCCAAAAGCATTTTTACTGTGATTTTCTCGGGCCATTGCATACGAATGCCAGCTCACTTTGTCCGGATATGACTGGATGAAACCAGAAATATCCGTTTTCTTTTTTTTTGGCTTACTATATCCCAGATATTACTACAGACTCTGTGTTTGTGTTTTCTGGATATTATCGATGGATTATATTGTTTTGAATGTTTTTATCAGGGAACATTTAATTTTGTGCTGGGAAACACTAATTGGTTCCACATGGAGACACCAGTCTACACATTCGTATTTTCTAGGGAGAAAGCTAGAATAACTGCGGTAAACAAACATGATGTTTCTGTTTGTATAGATGAGATTTTATGCACTGGCTTAAGGAAAAGACTTTGTTTTACTCCAAAACCATTTTTACTGCGATTTTCCCGGTTCATTGCATACGAATTCCACCAAACTTAGTCCGGATATGACTGGATGAAACCAGAAATATCCGGCTGTGTTTTGGCTAACTCAATCCCAGATATTGTGAAAGCTTCTGTATTTGTGTTTTCCGGATATTATCAACGGATTTTATGGTTTTGCATGTTTTTTATCAGGGAACATTTAATTTTGTACCTTAGAAACACTAATTGGTTCCACACGGAGACACCAGTCTACACATTCGTATTTTCTAGGGAGAAAGCTAGAGGAACTGCGGCAAACAAACATGATATTTCTGTTTGTATACATGACATTTTATGCACTTGCATAACGAAAAAAACTTTGCTTTTCTCCAAAACCATTTTTACTGTGATTTTCTCGGTCCATTGCATACGAATTCCACCTCGCTTTGTCCGGATATGACTGGATGAAACCAGAAATATCCGGTTGTGTTTTGGCTTACTACAACCCAGATATTGTGAAAGCCTCTGTGTTTATGTTTTCCGGATATTATCAACGGAATTTATGTTTTTGCATGTTATTTATCAGGGAACATTTAATTTTGTGCTGGGAAACACTAATTGGTTCCACATGGAGACACCAGCTCTACACATTCGTATTTTCTAGGGAGAAAGCTAGAGGAACTGCGGCAAACAAACATGATATTTCTGTTTGTATAGATGACATTTTATGCACTTTCCTAAAGAAAAGACTTTGCTTTTCTCCAAAACCATTTTTCCTGTGATATTCTCGATCCATTACATATGAATTCCACCCCACTTTGTCCGGATATGAGTGGATGAAACCAGAAATATCCGGTTGTGTTTTGTTTTACTATATCCCAGATATTGCTACAGCCTCAGTGTCTGTGTTTTCTGGATATTATCGATGGATTTTATTGTTTTGAATGTTTTTATCAGGGAACCTTTAATTTTGTACCGTAGAAATACAATTTGGTTCCACATGGAGACACCAGTAACACATTCCTATGTTCTAGGGAGAAAGCTTGAGGAACTGCAAATCGATATGATATGTCTGTTTGTATAGATGACATTTTATGCACTTGCGATGGAAAAGACTTTTTGCCTTTCTCTAAAACCATTTTTACTGTGATTTTGTTGGTCCATTGCATACGAATTCCAACCCACTTTGTCCGGATATGACTGGATGAATCCAGAAATATCCGGTTGTGTTTTGGCTTACTATAACCCAGATATTGTGAAAGCTTCTGTATTTGTGTTCTCCGGATATTATGAACGGATTTTATGGTTTTGCATGTTATTTATCAGGGAACATTTAATTTTGTACCGTAGAAACACTAATAGGTTCAACATGGAGACACCAGTATACACATTCGTATGTCTAGGGAGAAAGCTAGAGGAACTGCGGCAAACAAACATGATATTTCTGTTTGTATACATGACATTTTATGCACTTGCATAACGAAAAAAACTTTGCTTTTCTCCAAAAGCATTTTTACTGTGATTTTCTCGGTCCATTGCATACGAATTCCACCTCACTTTGTCCGGATATGACTGGATGAAACCAGAAATATCCGGTTGTGTTTTGGCTTACTACAACCCAGATATTGTGAAAGCCTCTGTGTTTATGTTTTCCGGATATTATCAACGGAATTTATGTTTTTGCATGTTATTTATCAGGGAACATTTAATTTTGTGCTGGGAAACACTAATTGGTTCCACATGGAGACACCAGCTCTACACATTCGTATTTTCTAGGGAGAAAGCTAGAGGAACTGCGGCAAACAAACATGATATTTCTGTTTGTATAGATGACATTTTATGCACTTTCCTAAAGAAAAGACTTTGCTTTTCTCCAAAACCATTTTTCCTGTGATATTCTCGATCCATTACATATGAATTCCACCCCACTTTGTCCGGATATGAGTGGATGAAACCAGAAATATCCGGTTGTGTTTTGTCTTACTATATCCCAGATATTGCTACAGCCTCAGTGTCTGTGTTTTCTGGATATTATCGATGGATTTTATTGTTTTGAATGTTTTTATCAGGGAACATTTAATTTTGTACCGTTGAAATACAATTTGGTTCCACATGGAGACACCAGTAACACATTCCTATGTTCTAGGGAGAAAGCTTGAGGAACTGCAAATCGATATGATATGTCTGTTTGTATAGATGACATTTTATACACTTGCGATGGAAAAGACTTTTTGCCTTTCTCCAAAACCATTTTTACTGTGATTTTCTCGGTCCATTGCATACGAATTCCACCTCACTTTGTCCGGATATGACTGGATGAAACCAGAAATATCCGTTTTCTTTTTTTTTGGCTTACTATATCCCAGATATTACTACAGACTCTGTGTTTGTGTTTTCTGGATATTATCGATGGATTATATTGTTTTGAATGTTTTTATCAGGGAACACTTAATTTTGTGCTGGGAAACACTAATTGGTTCCACATGGAGACACCAGTCTACACATTCGTATTTTCTAGGGAGAAAGCTAGAATAACTGCGGTAAACAAACATGATGTTTCTGTTTGTATAGATGACATTTTATGCACTGGCTTAAGGAAAAGACTTTGTTTTACTCCAAAACCATTTTTACTGCGATTTTCCCGGTTCATTGCATACGAATTCCACCAAACTTAGTCCGGATATGACTGGATGAAACCAGAAATATCCGGTTGTGTTTTGGCTAACTCAATCCCAGATATTGCGACGGACTCTGTGTTTGTGTTTTCTGGACATTATCAACGGACTTTATTGTTTTGAATGTTTTTATCAGGGAACATTTAATTTTGTACCTTAGAAACACTAATAGGTTCAACATGGAGACACCAGTATACACATTCGTATGTTCTAGGGAGAAAGTTAGAGGAACTGCGGCAAACAAACATGATATTTCTGTTTGTATACATGACATTTTGTGCACTTGCATAACGAAAACAACTTTGCTTTTCTCCAAAACCATTTTTACTGTGATTTTCTCGGTCCATTGCATACGAATTCCACCTCGCTTTGTCCGGATATGACTGGATGAAACCAGAAATATCCGGTTGTGTTTTGGCTTACTACAACCCAGATATTGTGAAAGCCTCTGTGTTTATGTTTTCCGGATACTATCAACGGAATTTATGTTTTTGCATGTTATTTATCAGGGAACATTTAATTTTGTGCTGGGAAACACTAATTGGTTCCACATGGAGACACCAGCTCTACACATTCGTATTTTCTAGGGAGAAAGCTAGAGGAACTGCGGCAAACAAACATGATATTTCTGTTTGTATAGATGACATTTTATGCACTTTCCTAAAGAAAAGACTTTGCTTTTCTCCAAAACCATTTTTCCTGTGATATTCTTGATCCATTACATATGAATTCCACCCCACTTTGTCCGGATATGAGTGGATGAAACCAGAAATATCCGGTTGTGTTTTGTTTTACTATATCCCAGATATTGCTACAGCCTCAGTGTCTGTGTTTTCCGGATATTATCGATGGATTTTATTGTTTTGAATGTTTTTATCAGGGAACCTTTAATTTTGTACCGTAGAAATACAATTTGGTTCCACATGGAGACACCAGTAACACATTCCTATGTTCTAGGGAGAAAGCTTGAGGAACTGCAAATCGATATGATATGTCTGTTTGTATAGATGACATTTTATGCACTTGCGATGGAAAAGACTTTTTGCCTTTCTCTAAAACCATTTTTACTGTGATTTTGTTGGTCCATTGCATACGAATTCCAACCCACTTTGTCCGGATATGACTGGATGAATCCAGAAATATCCGGTTGTGTTTTGGCTGACTATAACCCAGATATTGTGAAAGCCTCTGTATTTGTGTTCTCCGGATATTATGAACGGATTTTATGGTTTTGCATGTTATTTATCAGGGAACATTTAATTTTGTACCGTAGAAACACTAATAGGTTCAACATGGAGACACCAGTATACACATTCGTATGTCTAGGGAGAAAGCTAGAGGAACTGCGGCAAACAAACATGATATTTCTGTTTGTATACATGACATTTTATGCACTTGCATAACGAAAAAAACTTTGCTTTTCTCCAAAAGCATTTTTACTGTGATTTTCTCGGTCCATTGCATACGAATTCCACCTCACTTTGTCCGGATATGACTGGATGAAACCAGAAATATCCGTTTTCTTTTTTTTTTTGGCTTACTATATCCCAGATATTACTACAGACTCTGTGTTTGTGTTTTCTGGATATTATCGATGGATTATATTGTTTTGAATGTTTTTATCAGGGAACATTTAATTTTGTGCTGGGAAACACTAATTGGTTCCAAATGGAGACACCAGTCTACACATTCGTATTTTCTAGGGAGAAAGCTAGAATAACTGCGGTAAACAAACATGATGTTTCTGTTTGTATAGATGACATTTTATGCACTGGCTTAAGGAAAAGACTTTGTTTTACTCCAAAACCATTTTTACTGCGATTTTTCTGGTTCATTGCATACGAATTCCAACCCACTTTGTCCGGATAGGACTGGATGAAACCAGAAATATCCGGTTGTGTTTTGGCTAACTCAATCCCAGATATTGCAATGGACTCTGTTTGTGTTTTCTGGACATTATCAACGGACTTTATTGTTTTGAATGTTTTTATCAGGGAACATTTAATTTTGTACCTTAGAAACACTAATAGGTTCAACATGGAGACACCAGTATACACATTCGTATGTTCTAGGGAGAAAGTTAGAGGAACTGCGGCAAACAAACATGATATTTCTGTTTGTATACATGACATTTTATGCACTTGCATAACGAAAAAAACTTTGCTTTTCTCCAAAACCATTTTTACTGTGATTTTCTCGGTCCATTGCATACGAATTCCACCTCGCTTTGTCCGGATATGACTGGATGAAACCAGAAATATCCGGTTGTGTTTTGGCTTACTACAACCCAGATATTGTGAAAGCCTCTGTGTTTATGTTTTCCGGATACTATCAACGGAATTTATGTTTTTGCATGTTATTTATCAGGGAACTTTTAATTTTGTGCTGGGAAACACTAATTGGTTCCACATGGAGACACCAGCTCTACACATTCGTATTTTCTAGGGAGAAAGCTAGAGGAACTGCGGCAAACAAACATGATATTTCTGTTTGTATAGATGACATTTTATGCACTTTCCTAAAGAAAAGACTTTGCTTTTCTCCAAAACCATTTTTCCTGTGATATTCTCGATCCATTACATATGAATTCCACCCCACTTTGTCCGGATATGAGTGGATCAAACCAGAAATATCCGGTTGTGTTTTGTTTTACTATATCCCAGATATTGCTACAGCCACAGTGTCTGTGTTTTCTGGATATTATCGATGGATTTTATTGTTTTGAATGTTTTTATCAGGGAACATTTAATTTTGTTCCGTAGAAATACAATTTGGTTCCACATGGAGACACCAGGAACACATTCCTATGTTCTAGGGAGAAAGCTTTAGGAACTGCAAATCGATATCATATGTCTGTTTGTATAGATGACATTTTATGCACTTTCCTAAAGAAAAGACTTTGCTTTTCTCCAAAACCATTTTTCCTGTGATATTCTCGATCCATTATATATGAATTCCACCCCACTTTGTCCGGATATGAGTGGATGAAACCAGAAATATCCGGTTGTGTTTTGTTTTACTATATCCCAGATATTGCTACAGCCTCAGTGTCTGTGTTTTCTGGATATTATCGATGGATTTTATTGTTTTGAATGTTTTTATCAGGGAACCTTTAATTTTGTACCATAGAAATACAATTTGGTTCCACATGGAGACACCAGGAACACATTCCTATGTTCTAGGGAGAAAGCTTTAGGAACTGCAAATCGATATGATATGTCTGTTTGTATAGATGACATTTTATGCACTTGCGATGGAAAAGACTTTTTGCCTTTCTCTAAAACCATTTTTACTGTGATTTTGTTGGTCCATTGCATACGAATTCCAACCCACTTTGTCCGGATATGACTGGATGAAACCAGAAATATCCGGTTGTGTTTTGGCTAACTCAATCCCAGATATTGTGAAAGCTTCTGTATTTGTGTTCTCCGGATATTATGAACGGATTTTATGGTTTTCCATGCTTTTTATCAGGGAACATTTAATTTTGTACCCTAGAAACACTAATTGGTTCCACACGGAGACACCAGCTCTACACATTTGTATTTTCTAGGGAGAAAGCTAGAGGAACTGCGGCAAACAAACATGATATTTCTGTTTGTATACATGACATTTTATGCACTTTCCTAACAAAAAGATTTTACTTTTCTCCAAAACCATTTTTACTGTGATTTTCTCGGTCCATTGCATACGAATTCCACCTCACTTTGTCCGGATATGACTGGATGAAACGAGAAATATCCGTTTTATTTTTTTTTTGGCTTACTATATCCCAGATATTACTACAGACTCTGTGTTTGTGTTTTCTGGATATTATCGATGGATTATATTGTTTTGAATGTTTTTATCAGGGAACATTTAATTTTGTGCTGGGAAACACTAATTGGTTCCACATGGAGACACCAGTCTACACATTCGTATTTTCTAGGGAGAAAGCTAGAATAACTGCGGTAAACAAACATGATGTTTCTGTTTGTATAGATGACATTTTATGCACTGGCTTAAGGAAAAGACTTTGTTTTACTCCAAAACCATTTTTACTGCGATTTTCCCGGTTCATTGCATACGAATTCCACCAAATTTAGTCCGGATATGACTGGATGAAACCAGAAATATCCGGTTGTGTTTTGGCTAAATCAATCCCAGATATTGGGATGGACTCTGTGTTTGTGTTTTCCGGATATTATCAACGATTTTTATGGTTTTGCATGTTTTTTATCAGGGAACAAATTAATTTTGTACCTTAAAAACACTAATTGGTTCCACACGGAGACACCAGCTCTACACATTTGTATTTTCTAGGGAGAAAGCTAGAGGAACTGCGGCAAACAAACATGATATTTCTGTTTGTATACATGACATTTTATGCACTTGCATAACGAAAAAAACTTTGCTTTTCTCCAAAACCATTTTTACTGCGATTTTCCCGGTTCGTTGCATACGAATTCCACCTCGCTTTGTCCGGATATGACTGGATCAAACCAGAAATATCCGGTTGTGTTTTGGCTTACTACAACCCAGATATTGTGAAAGCCTCTGTGTTTATGTTTTCTGGATATTATCAACGGAATTCATCTTTTTGCATGTTATTTATCAGGGAACATTTAATTTTGTACCGTAGAAACACTAATTGGTTCCACACGGAGACACCAGCTCTACACATTTGTATTTTCTAGGGAGAAAGCTAGAGGAACTGCGGTAAACAAACATGATATTTCTGTTTGTATAGATGACATTTTATGCACTTTCCTAAAGAAAAGACTTTGCTTTTCTCCAAAACCATTTTTCCTGTGATATTCTCGATCCATCACATATGAATTCCACCCCACTTTGTCCGGATATGAGTGGATGAAACCAGAAATATCCGGTTGTGTTTTGTCTTACTATATCCCAGATATTGCTACAGCCTCAGTGTCTGTGTTTTCTGGATATTATCGATGGATTTTATTGTTTTGAATGTTTTTATCAGGGAACATTTAATTTTGTACCATAGAAACACTAATTGGTTCCACATGGAGACACCAGTAACACATTCCTATGTTCTAGGGAGAAAGCTTGAGGAACTGCAAATTGATATGATATGTCTGTTTGCATAGATGACATTTTATGCACTTGCGATGGAAAAGACTTTTTGCCTTTCTCTAAAACCATTTTTACTGTGCTTTTGTTGGTCCATTGCATACGAATTCCAACCCACTTTGTCCGGATATGACTGGATGAAACCAGAAATATCCGGTTGTGTTTTGGCTTACTACAACCCAGATATTGTGAAAGCCTCTGTGTTTATGTTTTCCGGATATTATCAACGGAATTTATGTTTTTGCATGTTATTTATCAGGGAACATTTAATTTTGTGCTGGGAAACACTAATTGGTTCCACATGGAGACACCAGCTCTACACATTCGTATTTTCTAGGGAGAAAGCTAGAGGAACTGCGGCAAACAAACATGATAATTCTGTTTGTATAGATGATATTTTATGCACTTGCGATGGAGAAGACTTTTTGCCTTTCTCTAAAACCATTTTTACTGTGATTTTGTTGGTCCATTGCATACGAATTCCAACCCACTTGGTCCGGATATGACTGGATGAAACCAGAAATATCCGGTTGTGTTTTGTCTAACTCAATCCCAGATATTGTGAAAGCTTCTGTATTTGTGTTCTCCAGATATTATGAACGGATTTTATGGTTTTGCATGTTTTTTATCAGGGAACATTTAATTTTGTACCATAGAAACACTAATTGGTTGCACACGGAGACACCAGCTCTACACATTTGTATTTTCTAGGGAGAAAGCTAGAGGAACTGCGGCAAACAAACATGATATTTCTGTTTGTATAGATGATATTTTATGCACTTTCCTAACAAAAAGACTTTACTTTTCTCCAAAACCATTTTTACTGTGATTTTCTCAGTCCATTGCATACGAATTCCACCTCGCTTTGTCCGGATATGACTGGATGAAACCAGAAATATCCGTTTTCTTTTTTTTTTGGCTTACTATATCCCAGATATTACTACAGACTCTATGTTTGTGTTTTCTGGATATTATCGATGGATTATATTGTTTTGAATGTTTTTATCAGGGAACATTTAATTTTGTGCTGGGAAACACTAATTGGTTCCACATGGAGACACCAGTCTACACATTCGTATTTTCTAGGGAGAAAGCTAGAATAACTGCGGTAAACAAACATGATGTTTCTGTTTGTATAGATGACATTTTATGCACTGGCTTAAGGAAAAGACTTTGTTTTACTCCAAAACCATTTTTACTGCGATTTTCCCAGTTCATTGCATACGAATTCCACCAAACTTAGTCCGGATATGACTGGATGAAACCAGAAATATCCGGTTGTGTTTTGGCTAACTCAATCCCAGATATTGCGACGGACTCTGTGTTTGTGTTTTCTGGACATTATCAACGGACTTTATTGTTTTGAATGTTTTTATCAGGGAACATTTAATTTTGTACCTTAGAAACACTAATAGGTTCAACATGGAGACACCAGTATACACATTCGTATGTTCTAGGAAGAAAGCTAGAGGAACTGCGGCAAACAAACATGATATTTCTGTTTGTATACATGACATTTTATGCACTTGCATAACGAAAAAAACTTTGCTTTTCTCCAAAACCATTTTTACTGTGATTTTCTCGGTCCATTGCATACGAATTCCACCTCGCTTTGTCCGGATATGTCTGGATGAAACCAGAAATATCCGGTTGTGTTTTGGCTTACTACAACCCAGATATTGTGAAAGCCTCTGTGTTTATGTTTTCCGGATATTATCAACGGAATTTATGTTTTTGCATGTTATTTATCAGGGAACATTTAATTTTGTGCTGGGAAACACTAATTGGTTCCACATGGAGACACCAGCTCTACACATTCGTATTTTCTAGGGAGAAAGCTAGAGGAACTGCGGCAAACAAACATGATATTTCTGTTTGTATAGATGACATTTTATGCACTTTCCTAAAGAAAAGACTTTGCTTTTCTCCAAAACCATTTTTCCTGTGATATTCTCGATCCATTACATATGAATTCCACCCCACTTTGTCCGGATATGAGTGGATGAAACCAGAAATATCCGGTTGTGTTTTGTTTTACTATATACCAGATATTGCTACAGCCTCAGTGTCTGTGTTTTCTGGATATTATCGATGGATTTTATTGTTTTGAATGTTTTTATCAGGGAACATTTAATTTTGTACCGTAGAAACACTAATTGGTTCCACATGGAGACACCAGTAACACATTCCTATGTTCTAGGGAGAAAGCTTGAGGAACTGCAAATCGATATGATATGTCTGTTTGTATAGATGACATTTTATGCACTTGCGATGGAAAAGACTTTTTGCCTTTCTCTAAAACCATTTTTACTGTGATTTTGTTGGTCCATTGCATACGAATTCCAACCCACTTTGTCCGGATATGACTGGATGAAACCAGAAATATCCGGTTGTGTTTTGGCTAACTCAATCCCAGATATTGTGAAAGCTTCTGTATTTGTGTTCTCCGGATATTATGAACGGATTTTATGGTTTTGCATGTTTTTTATCAGGGAACATTTAATTTTGTACCGTAGAAACACTAATTGGTTCCACACGGAGACACCAGCTCTACACATTTGTATTTTCTAGGGAGAAAGCTAGAGGAACTGCGGCAAACAAACATGATATTTCTGTTTGTATAGATGACATTTTATGCACTTTCCTAACAAAAAGATTTTACTTTTCTCCAAAACCATTTTTACTGTGATTTTCTCGGTCCATTGCATACGAATTCCACCTCACTTTGTCCGGATATGACTGGATGAAACGAGAAATATCCGTTTTATTTTTTTTTTGGCTTACTATATCCCAGATATTACTACAGACTCTGTGTTTGTGTTTTCTGGATATTATCGATGGATTATATTGTTTTGAATGTTTTTATCAGGGAACATTTAATTTTGTGCTGGGAAACACTACTTGGTTCCACATGGAGACACCAGTCTACACATTCCTATTTTCTAGGGAGAAAGCTAGAATAACTGTGGTAAACAAACATGATGTTTCTGTTTGTATAGATGACATTTTATGCACTGGCTTAAGGAAAAGACTTTGTTTTACTCCAAAACCATTTTTACTGCGATTTTCCCGGTTCATTCCATACGAATTCCACCAAACTTAGTCCGGATATGACTGGATGAAACCAGAAATATCCGGTTGTGTTTTGGCTTACTACAACCCAGATATTGTGAAAGCCTCTGTGTTTATGTTTTCCGGATATTATCAACGGAATTTATGTTTTTGCATGTTATTTATCAGGGAACATTTAATTTTGTGCTGGGAAACACTAATTGGTTCCACATGGAGACACCAGCTCTACACATTCGTATTTTCTAGGGAGAAAGCTAGAGGAACTGCGGCAAACAAACATGATATTTCTGTTTGTATAGATGACATTTTATGCACTTTCCTAAAGAAAAGACTTTGCTTTTCTCCAAAACCATTTTTCCTGTGATATTCTCCATCCATTACATATGAATTCCACCCCACTTTGTCCGGATATGACTGGATGAAACCAGAAATATCCGGTTGTGTTTTGTCTTACTATATCCCAGATATTGCTACAGCCTCAGTGTCTGTGTTTTCTGGATATTATCGATGGATTTTATTGTTTTGAATGTTTTTATCAGGGAACCTTTAATTTTGTACCGTAGAAATACAATTTGGTTCCACATGGAGACACCAGTAACACATTCCTATGTTCTAGGGAGAAAGCTTGAGGAACTGCAAATCGATATGATATGTCTGTTTGTATAGATGACATTTTATGCACTTGCGATGGAAAAGACTTTTTGCCTTTCTCTAAAACCATTTTTACTGTGATTTTTTTGGTCCATTGCATACGAATTCCAACCCACTTTGTCCGGATATGACTGGATGAAACCAGAAATATCCGGTTGTGTTTTGGCTTACTACAACCCAGATATTGTGAAAGCCTCTGTGTTTATGTTTCCGGATATTATCAACGGAATTTATGTTTTTGCATGTTATTTATCAGGGAACATTTAATTTTGTGCTGGGAAACACTAATTGGTTCCACACGGAGACACCAGCTCTACACATTTGTATTTTCTAGGGAGAAAGCTAGAGGAACTGCGGCAAACAAACATGATATTTCTGTTTGTATAGATGACATTTTATGCACTTTCCTAACAAAAAGACTTTACTTTTCTCCAAAACCATTTTTACTGTGATTTTCTCGGTCCATTGCATACGAATTCCACCTCACTTTGTCCGGATATGACTGGATGAAACCAGAAATATCCGTTTTCTTTTTTTTTTTGGCTTACTATATCCCAGATATTACTAGAGACTCTTTGTTTGTGTTTTCTGGATATTATCGATGGATTATATTGTTTTGAATGTTTTTATCAGGGAACATTTAATTTTGTGCTGGGAAACACTAATTGGTTCCACATGGAGACACCAGTCTACACATTCGTATTTTCTAGGGAGAAAGCTAGAATAACTGCGGTAAACAAACATGATGTTTCTGTTTGTATAGATGACATTTTATGCACTGGCTTAAGGAAAAGACTTTGTTTTACTCCAAAACCATTTTTACTGCGATTTTCCCGGTTCATTGCATACGAATTCCACCAAACTTAGTCCGGATATGACTGGATGAAACCAGAAATATCCGGTTGTGTTTTGGCTAACTCAATCACAGATATTGCGATGGACTCTGTGTTTGTGTTTTCTGGACATTATCAACGGACTTTATTGTTTTGAATGTTTTTATCAGGGAACATTTAATTTTGTACCTTAGAAACACTAATAGGTTCAACATGGAGACACCAGTCTACACATTCGTATGTTCTAGGGAGAAAGTTAGAGGAACTGCGGCAAACAAACATGATATTTCTGTTTGTATACATGACATTTTATGCACTTGCATAACGAAAAAATCTTTGCTTTTCTCCAAAATCATTTTTACTGTGATTTTCTTGGTCCATTGCATACGAATTCCACCTCGCTTTGTCCGGATATGACTGGATGAAACCAGAAATATCCGGTTGTGTTTTGGCTTACTACAACCCAGATATTGTGAAAGCCTCTGTGTTTATGTTTTACGGATATTATCAACGGAATTTATGTTTTTGCATGCTATTTATCAGGGAACATTTAATTTTGTGCTGGGAAACACTAATTGGTTCCACATGGAGACACCAGCTCTACACATTCGTATGTTCTAGGGAGAAAGCTAGAGGAACTGCGGCAAACAAACATGATATTTCTGTTTGTATAGATGACATTTTATGCACTTTCCTAAAGAAAAGACTTTGCTTTTCTCCAAAACCATTTTTCCTGTGATATTCTCGATCCATTACATATGAATTCCACCCCACTTTGTCCGGATATGAGTGGATGAAACCAGAAATATCCGGTTGTGTTTTGTCTTACTATATCCCAGATATTGCTACAGCCTCAGTGTCTGTGTTTTCTGGATATTATCGATGGATTTTATTGTTTTGAATGTTTTTATCAGGGAACCTTTAATTTTGTACCGTAGAAATACAATTTGGTTCCACATGGAGACACCAGTAACACATTCCTATGTTCTAGGGAGAAAGCTTGAGGAACTGCAAATCGATATGATATGTCTGTTTGTATAGATGACATTTTATGCACTTGCGATGGAAAAGACTTTTTGCCTTTCTGTAAAACCATTTTTACTGTGATTTTGTTGGTCCATTGCATACGAATTCCAACCCACTTTGTCCGGATATGACTGGATGAAACCAGAAATATCCGGTTGTGTTTTGGCTTACTACAACCCAGATATTGTGAAAGCCTCTGTGTTTATGTTTCCGGATATTATCAATGGAATTTATGTTTTTGCATGTTATTTATCAGGGAACATTTAATTTTGTGCTGGGAAACACTAATTGGTTCCACACGGAGACACCAGCTCTACACATTTGTATTTTCTAGGGAGAAAGCTAGAGGAACTGCGGCAAACAAACATGATATTTCTGTTTGTATAGATGACATTTTATGCACTTTCCTAAGAAAAAGACTTTACTTTTCTCCAAAACCATTTTTACTGTGATTTTCTCGGTCCATTGCATACGAATTCCACCTCACTTTGTCCGGATATGACTGGATGAAACCAGAAATATCCGTTTTCTTTTTTTTGGCTTACTATATCCCAGATATTACTACACTCTGTGTTTGTGTTTTCTGGATATTATCGATGGATTATATTGTTTTGAATGTTTTTATCAGGGAACATTTAATTTTGTGCTGGGAAACACTAATTGTTTGCACATGGAGACACCAGTCTACACATTCGTATTTTCTAGGGAGAAAGCTAGAATAACTGCGGTAAACAAACATGATGTTTCTGTTTGTATAGATGACATTTTATGCACTGGCTTAAGGAAAAGACTTTGTTTTACTCCAAAACCATTTTTACTGCGATTTTCCCGGTTCATTGCATACGAATTCCACCAAACTTAGTCCGGATATGACTGGATGAAACCAGAAATATCCAGTTGTGTTTTGGCTAAATCAATCCCAGATATTGCGACGGACTCTGTGTTTGTGTTTTCTGGACATTATCAACGGACTTTATTGTTTTGAATGTTTTTATCAGGGAACATTTAATTTTGTACCTTAGAAACACTAATAGGTTCAACATGGAGACACCAGTCTACACATTCGTATGTTCTAGGGAGAAAGTTAGAGGAACTGCGGCAAACAAACATGATATTTCTGTTTGTATACATGACATTTTATGCACTTGCATAACGAAAAAAACTTTGCTTTTCTCCAAAACCATTTTTACTGTGATTTTCTCGGTCCATTGCATACGAATTCCACCTCGCTTTGTCCGGCTATGACTGGATGAAACCAGAAATATCCGGTTGTGTTTTGGCTTACTACAACCCAGATATTGTGAAAGCCTCTGTGTTTATGTTTTCCGGATATTATCAACGGAATTTATGTTTTTGAATGTTATTTATCAGGGAACATTTAATTTTGTGCTGGGAAACACTAATTGGTTCCACATGGAGACACCAGTCTACACATTCGTATTTTCTAGGGAGAAAGCTAGAATAACTGCGGTAAACAAACATGATGTTTCTGTTTGTATAGATGACATTTTATGCACTGGCTTAAGGAAAAGACTTTGTTTTACTCCAAAACCATTTTTACTGCGATTTTCCCGGTTCATTGCATACGAATTCCACCAAACTTAGTCCGGATATGACTGGATGAAACCAGAAATATCCGGTTGTGTTTTGGCTAACTCAATCCCAGATATTGCGACGGACTCTGTGTTTGTTTTTTCTGGACATTATCAACGGACTATATTGTTTTGAATGTTTTTATCAGGGAACATTTAATTTTGTACCTTAGAAACACTAATAGGTTCAACATGGAGACACCAGTCTACACATTCGTATGTTCTAGGGAGAAAGTTAGAGGAACTGCGGCAAACAAACATGATATTTCTGTTTGTATACATGAGATTTTATGCACTTGCATAACGAAAAAAACTTTGCTTTTCTCCAAAACCATTTTTACTGTGATTTTCTTGGTCCATTGCATACGAATTCCACCTCGCTTTGTCCGGCTATGACTGGATGAAACCAGAAATATCCGGTTGTGTTTTGGCTTACTACAACCCAGATATTGTGAAAGCCTCTGTGTTTATGTTTTCCGGATATTATCAACGGAATTTATGTTTTTGCATGTTATTTATCAGGGAACATTTAATTTTGTGCTGGGAAACACTAATTGGTTCCACATGGAGACACCAGCTCTACACATTCGTATTTTCTAGGGAGAAAGCTAGAGGAACTGCGGCAAACAAACATGATATTTCTGTTTGTATAGATGACATTTTATGCACTTTCCTAAAGAAAAGACTTTGCTTTTCTCCAAAACCATTTTTCCTGTGATATTCTCGATCCATTACATATGAATTCCACCCCACTTTGTCCGGATATGAGTGGATGAAACCAGAAATATCCGGTTGTGTTTTGTCTTACTATATCCCAGATATTGCTACAGCCTCAGTGTCTGTGTTTTCTGGATATTATCGATGGATTTTATTGTTTTGAATGTTTTTATCAGGGAACCTTTAATTTTGTACCGTAGAAATACAATTTGGTTACACATGGAGACACCAGTAACACATTCCTATGTTCTAGGGAGAAAGCTTGAGGAACTGCAAATCGATATGATATGCCTGTTTGTATAGATGACATTTTATGCACTTGCGATGGAAAAGACTTTTTGCCTTTCTCTAAAACCATTTTTACTGTGATTTTGTTGGTCCATTGCATACGACTTCCAACCCACTTTGTCCGGATATGACTGGATGAAACCAGAAATATCCGGTTGTGTTTTGGCTAACTCAATCCCAGATATTGTGAAAGCTTCTGTATTTGTGTTCTCCGGATATTATGAACGGATTTTATGGTTTTGCATGTTTTTTATCAGGGAACATTTAATTTTGTACCGTAGAAACACTAATTGGTTCCACACGGAGACACCAGCTCTACACATTTGTATTTTCTAGGGAGAAAGCTAGAGGAACTGCGGCAAACAAACATGATATTTCTGTTTTTATAGATGACATTTTATGCACTTTCCTAAGAAAAAGACTTTACTTTTCTCCAAAACCATTTTTACTGCGATTTTCTCGGTCCATTGCATATGAATTCCACCTCACTTTGTCCGGATATGAGTGGATGAAACCAGAAATATCCGTTTTCTTTTTTTTGGATTACTATATCCCAGATATTACTACAGCCTCAGTGTCTGTGTTTTCTGGATGTTATTGATGGATTATATTGTTTTGAATGTTTTTATCAGGGAACATTTAATTTTGTGCTGGGAAACACTAATTGGTTCCACATGGAGACACCAGTCTACACATTCGTATTTTCTAGGGAGAAAGCTAGAATAACTGTGGTAAACAAACATGATGTTTCTGTGTGTATAGATGACATTTTATGCACTGGCTTAAGGAAAAGACTTTGTTTTACTCCAAAACCATTTTTACTGCGATTTTCCCGGTTCATTGCATACGAATTCCACCAAACTTAGTCCGGATATGACTGGATGAAACCAGAAATATCCGGTTGTGTTTTGGCTTACTATATCCCAGATATTGCTACAGCCTCAGTGTCTGTGTTTTCTGGACATTATCAACGGACTTTATTGTTTTGAATGTTTTTATCAGGGAACATTTAATTTTGTACCTTAGAAACACTAATAGGTTCAACATGGAGACACCAGTCTACACATTCGTATGTTCTGGGGAGAAAGTTAGAGGAACTGCGGCAAACAAACATGATATTTCTGTTTGTATACATGACATTTTATGCACTTGCATAACGAAAAAACTTTGCTTTTCTCCAAAACCATTTTTACTGTGATTTTCTCGGTCCATTGCATACGAATTCCACCTCGCTTTGTCCGGATATGACTGGATGAAACCAGAAATATCCGGTTGTGTTTTGGCTTACTACAACCCAGATATTGTGAAAGCCTCTGTGTTTATGTTTTCCGGATATTATCAACGGAATTTATGTTTTTGCATGTTATTTATCAGGGAACATTTAATTTTGTGCTGGGAAACACTAACTGGTTCCACATGGAGACACCAGCTCTACACATTCATATTTTCTAGGGAGAAAGCTAGAGGAATTGCGGCAAACAAACATCATATTTCTGTTTGTATAGATGACATTTTATGCACTTTCCTAAAGAAAAGACTTTGCTTTTCTCCAAAGCCATTTTTCCTGTGATATTCTCGGTCCATTACATATGAATTCCACCCCACTTTGTCCAGATATGAGTGGATGAAACCAGAAATATCCGGTTGTGTTTTGTCTTACTATATCCCAGATATTGCTACAGCCTCAGTGTCTGTGTTTTCTGGATATTATCGATGGCTTTTATTGTTTTGAATGTTTTTATCAGGGAACATTTAATTTTGTACCGTAGAAACACTAATTGGTTCCACATGGAGACACCAGTAACACATTCCTATGTTCTAGGGAGAAAGCTTGAGGAACTGCAAATCGATATGATATGTCTGTTTGTATAGATGACATTTTATGCACTTGCGATGGAAAAGACTTTTTGCATTTCTCTAAAACCATTTTTACTATGATTTTGTTGGTCCATTGCGTACGAATTCCAACCCACTTTGTCCGGATATGACTGGATGAAACCAGAAATATCCGGTTGTGTTTTGGCTAACTCAATCCCAGATATTGTGAAAGCTTCTGTATTTGTGTTCTCCGGATATTATGAAAGGATTTTATGGATTTGCATGTTTTTTATCAGGGAACATTTAATTTTGTACCGTAGAAACACTAACTGGTTCCACACGGAGACACCAGCTCTACACATTTGTATTTTCTAGGGAGAAAGCTAGAGGAACTGCGGCAAACAAACATGATATTTCTGTTTGCATGGATGACATTTTATGCACTTTCCTAACAAAAAGACTTTACTTTTCTCCAAAACCATTTTTACTGTGATTTTCTCGGTCCATTGCAAACGTATTCCACCTCGCTTTGTCCGGATATGACTGGATGAAACCAGAAATATCCGGTTGTGTTTTGGCTTACTACAACCCAGATATTGTGAAAGCCTCTGTGTTTATGTGTTCCGGATATTATCAATGGAATTTATGTTTTTGCATGTTATTTATCAGGGAACATTTAATTTTGTGCTGGGAAACACTAATTGGTTCCACATGGAGACACCAGCTCTACACATTCGTATTTTCTAGGGAGAAAGCTAGAGGAACTGCGGCAAACAAACATGATATTTCTGTTTGTATAGATGACATTTTATGCACTTTCCTAAAGAAAAGACTTTGCTTTTCTCCAAAACCATTTTTCCTGTGATATTCTCGATCCATTACATATGAATTCCACCCCACTTTGTCCGGATATGAGTGGATGAAACCAGAAATATCCGGTTGTGTTTTGCCTTACTATATCCCAGATATTGCTACAGCCTCAGTGTCTGTGTTTTCTGGATATTATCGATGGATTTTATTGTTTTGAATGTTTTTATCAGGGAACATTTAATTTTGTACCGTAGAAACACTAATTGGTTCCACATGGAGACACCAGTAACACATTCCTATGTTCTAGGGAGAAAGCTTGAGGAACTGCAAATCGATATGATATGTCTGTTTGTATAGATGACATTTTATGCACTTGCGATGGAAAAGACTTTTTGCCTTTCTCTAAAACCATTTTTACTGTGATTTTGTTGGTCCATTGCATACGAATTCCAACCCACTTTGTCCGGATATGACTGGATGAAACCAGAAATATCCGGTTGTGTTTTGGCTAACTCAATCCCAGATATTGTGAAAGCTTCTGTATTTGTGTTCTCCGGATATTATGAACGGATTTTATGGTTTTGCATGTTTTTTATCAGGGAACATTTAATTTTGTACCGTAGAAACACTAATTGGTTCCACACGGAGACACCAGCTCTACACATTTGTATTTTCTAGGGAGAAAGCTAGAGGAACTGCGGCAAACAAACATGATATTTCTGTTTGTATAGATGACATTTTATGCACTTTCCTAACAAAAAGACTTTACTTTTCTCCAAAACCATTTTTACTGTGATTTTCTCGGTCCATTGCATACGAATTCCAGCTCACTTTGTCCGGATATGACTGGATGAAACCAGAAATATCCGTTTTCTTTTTTTGTCGCTTACTATATCCCAGATATTACTACAGACTCTGTGTTTGTGTTTTCTGGATATTATCGATGGATTATATTGGTTTGAATGTTTTTATCAGGGAACATTTAATTTTGTGCTGGGAAACACTAATTGGTTCCACATGGAGACACCAGTCTACACATTCGTATTTTCTAGGGAGAAAGCTAGAATAACTGCGGTAAACAAACATGATGTTTCTGTTTGTATAGATGACATTTTATGCACTGGCTTAAGGAAAAGACTTTGTTTTACTCCAAAACCATTTTTACTGCGATTTTCCCGGTTCATTGCATACGAATTCCACCAAACTTAGTCCGGATATGACTGGATGAAACCAGAAATATCCGGTTGTGTTTTGGCTAAATCAATCCCAGATATTGCGACGGACTCTGTGTTTGTGTTTTCTGGACATTATCAACGGACTTTATTGTTTTGAATGTTATTATCAGGGAACATTTAATTTTGTACCTTAGAAACACTAATAGGTTCAACATGGAGACACCAGTATACACATTCGTATGTTCTAGGGAGAAAGTTTGAGGAACTGCGGCAAACAAACATGATATTTCTGTTTGTATAGATGACATTTTATGCACTAAACTAAGAAAAAGACTTTACTTTTCTCCAAAACCATTTTTACTGGGATTTTCTCGGTCCATTGCATACGAATTCCACCTCACTTTGTCCGGATATGAGTGGATGAAACCAGAAATATCCGTTTTCTTTTTTTGGCTTACTATATCCCAGATACTACTACAGCCTCAGTGTCTGTGTTTTCTGGATGTTATTGATGGATTACATTGGTTTGAATGTTTTTATCAGGGAACATTTAATTTTGTGCTGAGAAACACTAATTGGTTCCACATGGAGACACCAGTCTACACATTCGTATTTTCTAGGGAGAAAGCTAGAATAACTGCGGTAAACAAACATGATGTTTCTGTTTGTATAGATGACATTTTATGCACTGGCTTAAGGAAAAGACTTTGTTTTACTCCAAAACCATTTTTACTGCGATTTTCCCGGTTCATTGCATACGAATTCCACCAAACTTAGTCCGGATATGACTGGATGAAACCAGAAATATCCGGTTGTGTTTTGGCTAACTCAATCCCAGATTTTGACGGACTCTGTGTTTGTGTTTTCTGGACATTATCAACGGACTTTATTGTTTTGAATGTTTTTATCAGGGAACATTTAATTTTGTACCGTAGAAACACTAATTGGTTCAACATGGAGACACCAGTCTACACATTCGTATGTTCTAGGGAGAAAGTTAGAGGAACTGCGGCAAACAAACATGATATTTCTGTTTGTATACATGACATTTTATGCACTTGCATAACGAAAAAAACTTTGCTTTTCTCCAAAACCATTTTTGCTGTGATTTTCTCGGTCCATTGCATACGAATTCCACCTCGCTTTGTCCGGATATGACTGGATGAAACCAGAAATATCCGGTTGTGTTTTGGCTTACTACAACCCAGATATTGTGAAAGATTCTGAGTTTATGTTTTCCGGATATTATCAACGGAATTTATGTTTTTGCATGTTATTTATCAGGGAACATTTAATTTTGTGCTGGGAAACACTAATTGGTTCCACATGGAGACACCAGCTCTACACATTCGTATTTTCTAGGGAGAAAGCTAGAGGAACTGCGGCAAACAAACATGATATTTCTGTTTGTATAGATGACATTTTATGCACCTTCCTAAAGAAAAGACTTTGCTTTTCTCCAAAACCATTTTTCCTGTGATATTCTCTATCCATTACATATGAATTCCACCCCCCCTTTGTCCGGATATGAGTGGATGAAACCAGAAATATCCGGTTGTGTTTTGTCTTACTATATGCCAGATATTGCTACAGCCTCAGTGTCTGTGTTTTCTGGATATTATCGATGGATTTTATTGTTTTGAATGTTTTTATCAGGGAACATTTAATTTTGTACCTTAGAAACACTAATTGGTTCCACATGGAGACACCAGTAACACATTCCTATGTTCTAGGGAGAAAGCTTGAGGAACTGCAAATCGATATGATATGTCTGTTTGTATAGATGACATTTTATGCACTTGTGATGGAAAAGACTTTTTGCCTTTCTCTAAAACCATTTTTACTGTGATTTTGTTGGTCCATTGCATACGAATTCCAACCCGCTTTGTCCGGATATGACTGGATGAAACCAGAAATATCCGGTTGTGTTTTGGCTAACTCAATCCCAGATATTGTGAAAGCTTCTGTATTGGTGTTCTCCGGATATTATGAACAGATTTTATGGTTTTGCATGTTTTTTATCAGGGAACATTTAATTTTGTACCGTAGAAACACTAATTGGTTCCACACGGAGACACCAGCTCTACACATTTGTATTTTCTAGGGAGAAAGCTAGAGGAACTGCGGCAAACAAACATGATATTTCTGTTTGCATAGATGACATTTTATGCACTTTCCTAACAAAAAGACTTTACTTTTCTCCAAAACCATTTTTACTGTGATTTTCTCGGTCCATTGCAAACGTATTCCACCTCGCTTTGTCCGGATATGACTGGATGAAACCAGAAATATCCGGTTGTGTTTTGGCTTACTACAACCCAGATATTGTGAAAGCCTCTGTGTTTATGTGTTCCGGATATTATCAATGGAATTTATGTTTTTGCATGTTATTTATCAGGGAACATTTAATTTTGTGCTGGGAAACACTAATTGGTTCCACATGGAGACACCAGCTCTACACATTCGTATTTTCTAGGGAGAAAGCTAGAGGAACTGCGGCAAACAAACATGATATTTCTGTTTGTATAGATGACATTTTATGCACTTTCCTAAAGAAAAGACTTTGCTTTTCTCCAAAACCATTTTTCCTGTGATATTCTCGATCCATTACATATGAATTCCACCCCACTTTGTCCGGATATGAGTGGATGAAACCAGAAATATCCGGTTGTGTTTTGCCTTACTATATCCCAGATATTGCTACAGCCTCAGTGTCTGTGTTTTCTGGATATTATCGATGGATTTTATTGTTTTGAATGTTTTTATCAGGGAACATTTAATTTTGTACCGTAGAAACACTAATTGGTTCCACATGGAGACACCAGTAACACATTCCTATGTTCTAGGGAGAAAGCTTGAGGAACTGCAAATCGATATGGTATGTCTGTTTGTATAGATGACATTTTATGCACTTGCGATGGAAAAGACTTTTTGCCTTTCTCTAAAACCATTTTTACTGTGATTTTGTTGGTCCATTGCATACGAATTCCAACCCACTTTGTCCGGATATGACTGGATGAAACCAGAAATATCCGGTTGTGTTTTGGCTAACTCAATCCCAGATATTGTGAAAGCTTCTGTATTTGTGTTCTCCGGATATTATGAACGGATTTTATGGTTTTGCATGTTTTTTTTCAGGGAACATTTAATTTTGTACCGTAGAAACACTAATAGGTTCAACATGGAGACTCCAGTATACACATTCGTATGTTCTAGGGAGAAAGTTAGAGGAACTGCGGCAAACAAACATGATATTTCTGTTTGTATACATGACATTTTATGCACTTGCATAACGAAAAAAACTTTGCTTTTCTCCAAAACCATTTTTACTGTGATTTTCTCGGTCCATTGCATACGAATTCCACCTCGCTTTGTCCGGATATGACTGGATGAAACCAGAAATATCCGGTTGTGTTTTGGCTTACTACAACCCAGATATTGTGAAAGCCTCTGCGTTTATGTTTTCCGGATATTATCAACGGAATTTATGTTTTTGCATGTTATTTATCAGGGAACATTTAATTTTGTGCTGGGAAACACTAATTGGTTCCACATGGAGACACCAGCTCTACACATTCGTATTTTCTAGGGAGAAAGCTAGAGGAACTGCGGCAAACAAACATGATATTTCTGTTTGTATAGATGACATTTTATGCACTTTCCTAAAGAAAAGACTTTGCTTTTCTCCAAAACCATTTTTCCTGTGATATTCTCGATCCATTACATATGAATTCCACCCCCCCTTTGTCCGGATATGAGTGGATGAAACCAGAAATATCCGGTTGTGTTTTGTCTTACTATATCCCAGATATTGCTACAGCCTCAGTGTCTGTGTTTTCTGGATATTATCGATGGATTTTATTGTTTTGAATGTTTTTATCAGGGAACATTTAATTTTGTACCGTAGAAACACTAATTGGTTCCACATGGAGACACCAGTAACACATTCCTATGTTCTAGGGAGAAAGCTTGCGGAACTGCAAATCGATATGATATGTCTGTTTGTATAGATGACATTTTATGCACTTGCGATGGAAAAGACTTTTTGCCTTTCTCTAAAACCATTTTTACTGTGATTTTGTTGGTCCATTGCATACGAATTCCAACCCGCTTTGTCCGGATATGACTGGATGAAACCAGAAATATCCGGTTGTGTTTTGGCTAACTCAATCCCATATATTGTGAAAGCTTCTGTATTTGTGTTCTCCGGATATTATGAACGGATTTTATGGTTTTGCATGTTTTTTATCAGGGAACATTTAATTTTGTACCGTAGAAACACTAATTGGTTCCACACGGAGACACCAGCTCTACACATTTGTATTTTCTAGGGAGAAAGCTAGAGGAACTGCGGCAAACAAACATGATATTTCTGTTTGTATAGATGACATTTTATGCACTTTCCTAAGAAAAAGACTTTACTTTTCTCCAAAACCATTTTTACTGTGATTTTCTCGGTCCATTGCATACGAATTCCAGCTCACTTTGTCCGGATATGACTGGATGAAACCAGAAATATCCGTTTTCTTTTTTTGTCGCTTACTATATCCCAGATATTACTACAGACTCTGTGTTTGTGTTTTCTGGATATTATCGATGGATTATATTGGTTTGAATGTTTTTATCAGGGAACATTTAATTTTGTGCTGGGAAACACTAATTGGTTCCACATGGAGACACCAGTCTACACATTCGTATTTTCTAGGGAGAAAGCTAGAATAACTGCGGTAAACAAACATGATGTTTCTGTTTGTATAGATGACATTTTATGCACTGGCTTAAGGAAAAGACTTTGTTTTACTCCAAAACCATTTTTACTGCGATTTTCCCGGTTCATTGCATACGAATTCCACCAAACTTAGTCCGGATATGACTGGATGAAACCAGAAATATCCGGTTGTGTTTTGGCTAACTCAATCCCAGATATTGCGACGGACTCTGTGTTTGTGTTTTCTGGACATTATCAACGGACTTTATTGTTTTGAATGTTTTTATCAGGGAACATTTAATTTTGTACCTTAGGAACACTAATTGGTTCAACATGGAGACACCAGTCTACACATTCGTATGTTCTAGGGAGAAAGTTAGAGGAACTGCGGCAAACAAACATGATATTTCTGTTTGTATACATGACATTTTATGCACTTGCATAACGAAAAAAATTTGCTTTTCTCCAAAACCATTTTTACTGTGATTTTCTCGGTCCATTGCATACGAATTCCACCAAACTTAGTCCTGATATGACTGGATGAAACCAGAAATATCCGGTTGTGTTTTGGCTTACTACAACCCAGATATTGTGAAAGCCTCTGTGTTTATGTTTTCCGGATATTATCAACGGAATTTATGTTTTTGCATGTTATTTATCAGGGAACATTTAATTTTGTGCTGGGAAACACTAATTGGTTCCACATGGAGACACCAGCTCTACACATTCGTATTTTCTAGGGAGAAAGCTAGAGGAACTGCGGCAAACAAACATGATATTTCTGTTTGTATAGATGACATTTTATGCACTTTCCTAAAGAAAAGACTTTGCTTTTCTCCAAAACCATTTTTCCTGTGATATTCTCGATCCATTACATATGAATTCCACCCCACTTTGTCCGGATATGAGTGGATGAAACCAGAAATATCCGGTTGTGTTTTGTCTTACTATATCCCAGATATTGCTACAGCCTCAGTGTCTGTGTTTTCTGGATATTATCGATGGATTTTATTGTTTTGAATGTTTTTATCAGGGAACATTTAATTTTGTACCGTAGAAACACTAATTGGTTCCACATGGAGACACCAGTAACACATTCCTATGTTCTAGGGAGAAAGCTTGAGGAACTGCAAATCGATATGATATGTCTGTTTGTATAGATGACATTTTATGCACTTGCGATGGAAAAGATTTTTGCCTTTCTCTAAAACCATTTTTACTGTGATTTTGTTGGTCCATTGCATACGAATTCCAACCCACTTTGTCCGGATATGACTGGATGAAACCAGAAATATCCGGTTGTGTTTTGGCTAACTCAATCCCAGATATTGTGAAAGCTTCTGTATTTGTGTTCTCCGGATATTATGAACGGATTTTATGGTTTTGCATGTTTTTTATCAGGGAATATTTAATTTTGAACCGTAGAAACACTTATTGGTTCCACACGGAGACACCAGCTCTACACATTTGTATTTTCTAGGGAGAAAGCTAGAGGAACTGCGGCAAACAAACATGATATTTCTGTTTGTATAGATGACATTTTATGCACTTTCCTAAGAAAAAGACGTTACTTTTCTCCAAAACCATTTTTACTGCGATTTTCCCGGTTCATTGCATACGAATTCCACCAAACTTAGTCCGGATATGACTGGATGAAATCAGAAATATCCGGTTGTGTTTTGGCTAACTCAATCCCCGATATCGCGACAGACTCTGTGTTTGTGTTTTCTGGACATTATCAACGGACTTTATTGTTTTGAATGTTTTTATCAGGGAACATTTAATTTTGTACCTTAGAAACACTAATTGGTTCAACATGGAGACACCAGTATACACATTCGTATGTTCTAGGGAGAAAGCTAGAATAACTGCGGTAAACAAACATGATGTTTCTGTTTGTATAGATGAGATTTTATGCACTGGCTTAAGGAAAAGACTTTGTTTTACTCCAAAACCATTTTTACTGCGATTTTCCCGGTTCATTGCATACGAATTCCACCAAACTTAGTCCGGATATGACTGGATGAAACCAGAAATATCCGGTTGTGTTTTGGCTAAATCAATCCCAGATATTGTGAATGCTTCTGTATTGGTGTTTTCCGGATATTATCAATGGATTTTATGGTTTTGCATGTTTTTTTATCAGGGAACATTTAATTTTGTACCTTAGAAACACTAATAGGTTCAACATGGAGACACCAGTCTACACATTCGTATGTTCTAGGGAGAAAGTTAGAGGAACTGCGGCAAACAAACATGATATTTCTGTTTGTATACATGACATTTTATGCACTTGCATAACGAAAAAAACTTTGCTTTTCTCCAAAACCATTTTTACTGTGATTTTCTCGGTCCATTGCATCCGAATTCCACCTCGCTTTGTCCGGATATGACTGGATGAAACCAGAAATATCTGGTTGTGTTTTGGCTTACTACAACCCAGATATTGTGAAAGCCTCTGTGTTTATGTTTTCCGGATATTATCAACGGAATTTATGTTTTTGCATGTTATTTATCAGGGAACATTTAATTTTGTGCTGGGAAACACTAATTGGTTCCACATGGAGACACCAGCTCTACACATTCGTATTTTCTAGGGAGAAAGCTAGAGGAACTGCGGCAAACAAACATGATATTTCTGTTTGTATAGATGACATTTTATGCACTTTCCTAAAGAAAAGACTTTGCTTTTCTCCAAAACCATTTTTCCTGTGATATTCTCGATCCATTACATATGAATTCCACCCCACTTTGTCCGGATATGAGTGGATGAAACCAGAAATATCCGGTTGTGTTTTGTCTTACTATATCCCAGATATTGCTACAGCCTCAGTGTCTGTGTTTTCTGGATATTATCGATGGATTTTATTGTTTTGAATGTTTTTATCAGGGAACCTTTAATTTTGTACCGTAGAAATACAATTTGGTTCCACATGGAGACACCAGGAACACATTCCTATGTTCTAGGGAGAAAGCTTGAGGAACTGCAAATCGATATGATATGTCTGTTTGTATAGATGACATTTTATGCACTTGCGATGGAAAAGACTTTTTGCCTTTCTCTAAAACCATTTTTACTGTGATTTTGTTGGTCCATTGCATACGAATTCCAACCCACTTTGTCCGGATATGACTGGATGAAACCAGAAATATCTGGTTGTGTTTTGGCTAACTCAATCCCAGATATTGTGAAAGCTTCTGTATTTGTGTTCTCCGGATATTATGAACGGATTTTATAGTTTTGCATGTTTTTTATCAGGGAATATTTAATTTTGTACCGTAGAAACACTAATTGGTTCCACACGGAGACACCAGCTCTACACATTTGTATTTTCTAGGGAGAAAGCTAGAGGAACTGCGGCAAACAAACATGATATTTCTGTTTGTATACATGACATTTTATGCACTTGCATAACGAAAAAAACTTTGCTTTTCTCCAAAACCATTTTTACTGTGATTTTCTCGGTCCATTGCATACGAATTCCACCTCGCTTTGTCCGGATATGACTGGATGAAACCAGAAATATCCGGTTGTGTTTTGGCTTACTACAACCCAGATATTGTGAAAGCCTCTGTGTTTATGTTTTCCGGATATTATCAACGGAATTTATGTTTTTGCATGTTATTTATCAGGGAACATTTAATTTTGTGCTGGGAAACACTAATTGGTTCCACATGGAGACACCAGCTCTACACATTCGTATTTTCTAGGGAGAAAGCTAGAGGAACTGCGGCAAACAAACATGATATTTCTGTTTGTATAGATGACATTTTATGCACTTTCCTAAAGAAAAGACTTTGCTTTTCTCCAAAACCATTTTTCCTGTGATATTCTCGATCCATTACATATGAATTCCACCCCACTTTGTCCGGATATGAGTGGATGAAACCAGAAATATCCGGTTGTGTTTTGTCTTACTATATCCCAGATATTGCTACAGCCTCAGTGTCTGTGTTTTCTGGATATTATCGATGGATTTTATTGTTTTGAATGTTTTTATCAGGGAACATTTAATTTTGTACCGTAGAAACACTAATTGGTTCCACACGGAGACACCAGCTCTACACATTTGTATTTTCTAGGGAGAAAGCTAGAGGAACTGCGGCAAACAAACATGATATTTCTGTTTGTATAGATGACATTTTATGCACTTTCCTAACAAAAAGATTTAACTTTTCTCCAAAACCATTTTTACTGTGATTTTCTCGGTCCATTGCATACGAATTCCACCTCACTTTGTCCGGATATGACTGGATGAAACCAGAAATATCCGTTTTCTTTTTTTTTTGGCTTACTATATCCCAGATATTACTACAGACTCTGTGTTTGTGTTTTCTGGATATTATCGATGGATTATATTGTTTTGAATGTTTTTATCAGGGAACATTTAATTTTGTGCTGGGAAACACTAATTGTTTACACATGGAGACACCAGTCTACACATTCGTATTTTCTAGGGAGAAAGCTAGAATAACTGCGGTAAACAAACATGATGTTTCTGTTTGTATAGATGACATTTTATGCACTGGCTTAAGGAAAAGACTTTGTTTTACTCCAAAACCATTTTTACTGCGATTTTCCCGGTTCATTGCATACGAATTCCACCAAACTTAGTCCGGATATGACTGGATGAAACCAGAAATATCCGGTTGTGTTTTGGCTAACTCAATCCCAGATATTGTGAAAGCTTCTGTAATTGTGTTCTCCGGATATTATGAACGGATTTTATGGTTTTGCATGTTTTTATCAGGGAACATTTAATTTTGTACCGTAGAAACACTAATTGGTTCCCCATGGAGACACCAGTAACACATTCCTCTGTTCTAGGGAGAAAGCTTGAGGAACTGCAAATCGATATGATATGTCTGTTTGTATAGATGACATTTTATGCACTTGCGATGGAAAAGACTTTTTGCCTTTCTCTAAAACCATTTTTACTGTGATTTTGTTGGTCCATTGCATACGAATTCCAACCCACTTTGTCCGGATATGACTGGATGAAACCAGAAATATCCGGTTGTGTTTTGGCTAACTCAATCCCAGATATTGTGAAAGCTTCTGTATTTGTGTTCTCCGGATATTATGAACGGATTTTATGGTTTTGCATGTTTTTTATCAGGGAACATTTAATTTTGTACCGTAGAAACACTAATTGGTTCCACACGGAGACACCAGCTCTACACATTTGTATGTTCTAGGGAGAAAGCTAGAGGAACTGCGGCAAACAAACATGATATTTCTGTTTGTATACATGACATTTTATGCACTTGCATAACGAAAAAAACTTTGCTTTTCTCCAAAACCATTTTTACTGTGATTTTCTCGGTCCATTGCATACGAATTCCACCTCGCTTTGTCCGGATATGACTGGATGAAACCAGAAATATCCGGTTGTGTTTTGGCTTACTACAACCCAGATATTGTGAAAGCCTCTGTGTTTATGTTTTCCGGATATTATCAACGGAATTTATGTTTTTGCATGTTATTTATCAGGGAACATTTAATTTTGTGCTGGGAAACACTAATTGGTTCCACATGGAGACACCAGCTCTACACATTCGTATTTTCTAGGGAGAATGCTAGAGGAACTGCGGCAAACAAACATGATATTTCTGTTTGTATAGATGACATTTTATGCACTTTCCTAAAGAAAAGACTTTGCTTTTCTCCAAAACCATTTTTCCTGTGATATTCTCGATCCATTACATATGAATTCCACCCCACTTTGTCCGGATATGAGTGGATGAAACCAGAAATATCCGGTTGTGTTTTGTCTTACTATATCCCAGATATTGCTACAGCCTCAGTGTCTGTGTTTTCTGGATATTATCGATGGATTTTATTGTTTTGAATGTTTTTATCAGGGAACCTTTAATTTTGTACCGTAGAAACACTAATTGGTTCCACACGGAGACACCAGCTCTACACATTTGTATTTTCTAGGGAGAAAGCTAGAGGAACTGCGGCAAACAAACATGATATTTCTGTTTGTATAGATGACATTTTATGCACTTTCCTAACAAAAAGATTTAACTTTTCTCCAAAACCATTTTTACTGTGATTTTCTCGGTCCATTGCATACGAATTCCACCTCACTTTGTCCGGATATGACTGGATGAAACCAGAAATATCCGTTTTCTTTTTTTTTGGCTTACTATATCCCAGATATTACTACAGACTCTGTGTTTGTGTTTTCTGGATATTATCGATGGATTATATTGTTTTGAATGTTTTTATCAGGGAACATTTAATTTTGTGCTGGGAAACACTAATTGTTTACACATGGAGACACCAGTCTACACATTCGTATTTTCTAGGGAGAAAGCTAGAATAACTGCGGTAAACAAACATGATGTTTCTGTTTGTATAGATGACATTTTATGCACTGGCTTAAGGAAAAGACTTTGTTTTACTCCAAAACCATTTTTACTGCGATTTTCCCGGTTCATTGCATACGAATTCCACCAAACTTAGTCCGGATATGACTGGATGAAACCAGAAATATCCGGTTGTGTTTTGGCTAACTCAATCCCAGATATTGTGAAAGCTTCTGTAATTGTGTTCTCCGGATATTATGAACGGATTTTATGGTTTTGCATGTTTTTATCAGGGAACATTTAATTTTGTACCGTAGAAACACTAATTGGTTCCCCATGGAGACACCAGTAACACATTCCTCTGTTCTAGGGAGAAAGCTTGAGGAACTGCAAATCGATATGATATGTCTGTTTGTATAGATGACATTTTATGCACTTGCGATGGAAAAGACTTTTTGCCTTTCTCTAAAACCATTTTTACTGTGATTTTGTTGGTCCATTGCATACGAATTCCAACCCACTTTGTCCGGATATGACTGGATGAAACCAGAAATATCCGGTTGTGTTTTGGCTAACTCAATCCCAGATATTGTGAAAGCTTCTGTATTTGTGTTCTCCGGATATTATGAACGGATTTTATGGTTTTGCATGTTTTTTATCAGGGAACATTTAATTTTGTACCGTAGAAACACTAATTGGTTCCACACGGAGACACCAGCTCTACACATTTGTATGTTCTAGGGAGAAAGCTAGAGGAACTGCGGCAAACAAACATGATATTTCTGTTTGTATACATGACATTTTATGCACTTGCATAACGAAAAAAACTTTGCTTTTCTCCAAAACCATTTTTACTGTGATTTTCTCGGTCCATTGCATACGAATTCCACCTCGCTTTGTCCGGCTATGACTGGATGAAACCAGAAATATCCGGTTGTGTTTTGGCTTACTACAACCCAGATATTGTGAAAGCCTCTGTGTTTATGTTTTCCGGATATTATCAACGGAATTTATGTTTTTGCATGTTATTTATCAGGGAACATTTAATTTTGTGCTGGGAAACACTAATTGGTTCCACATGGAGACACCAGCTCTACACATTCGTATTTTCTAGGGAGAAAGCTAGAGGAACTGCGGCAAACAAACATGATATTTCTGTTTGTATAGATGACATTTTATGCACTTTCCTAAAGAAAAGACTTTGCTTTTCTCCAAAACCATTTTTCCTGTGATATTCTCGATCCATTACATATGAATTCCACCCCACTTTGTCCGGATATGAGTGGATGAAACCAGAAATATCCGGTTGTGTTTTGTCTTACTATATCCCAGATATTGCTACAGCCTCAGTGTCTGTGTTTTCTGGATATTATCGATGGATTTTATTGTTTTGAATGTTTTTATCAGGGAACCTTTAATTTTGTACCGTAGAAACACTAATTGGTTCCACACGGAGACACCAGCTCTACACATTTGTATTTTCTAGGGAGAAAGCTAGAGGAACTGCGGCAAACAAACATGATATTTCTGTTTGTATAGATGACATTTTATGCACTTTCCTAACAAAAAGATTTAACTTTTCTCCAAAACCATTTTTACTGTGATTTTCTCGGTCCATTGCATACGAATTCCACCTCACTTTGTCCGGATATGACTGGATGAAACCAGAAATATCCGTTTTCTTTTTTTTTGGCTTACTATATCCCAGATATTACTACAGACTCTGTGTTTGTGTTTTCTGGATATTATCGATGGATTATATTGTTTTGAATGTTTTTATCAGGGAACATTTAATTTTGTGTTGGGAAACACTAATTGTTTGCACATGGAGACACCAGTCTACACATTCGTATTTTCTAGGGAGAAAGCTAGAATAACTGCGGTAAACAAACATGATGTTTCTGTTTGTATAGATGACATTTTATGCACTGGCTTAAGGAAAAGACTTTGTTTTACTCCAAAACCATTTTTACTGCGATTTTCCCGGTTCATTGCATACGAATTCCACCAAACTTAGTCCGGATATGACTGGATGAAACCAGAAATATCCGGTTGTGTTTTGGCTAACTCAATCCCAGATATTGTGAAAGCTTCTGTAATTGTGTTCTCCGGATATTATGAACGGATTTTATGGTTTTGCATGTTTTTATCAGGGAACATTTAATTTTGTACCGTAGAAACACTAATTGGTTCCCCATGGAGACACCAGTAACACATTCCTCTGTTCTAGGGAGAAAGCTTGAGGAACTGCAAATCGATATGATATGTCTGTTTGTATAGATGACATTTTATGCACTTGCGATGGAAAAGACTTTTTGCCTTTCTCTAAAACCATTTTTACTGTGATTTTGTTGGTCCATTGCATACGAATTCCAACCCACTTTGTCCGGATATGACTGGATGAAACCAGAAATATCCGGTTGTGTTTTGGCTAACTCAATCCCAGATATTGTGAAAGCTTCTGTATTTGTGTTCTCCGGATATTATGAACGGATTTTATGGTTTTGCATGTTTTTTATCAGGGAACATTTAATTTTGTACCGTAGAAACACTAATTGGTTCCACACGGAGACACCAGCTCTACACATTTGTATGTTCTAGGGAGACAGCTAGAGGAACTGCGGCAAACAAACATGATATTTCTGTTTGTATACATGACATTTTATGCACTTGCATAACGAAAAAAACTTTGCTTTTCTCCAAAACCATTTTTACTGTGATTTTCTCGGTCCATTGCATACGAATTCCACCTCGCTTTGTCCGGATATGACTGGATGAAACCAGAAATATCCGGTTGTGTTTTGGCTTACTACAACCCAGATATTGTGAAAGCCTCTGTGTTTATGTTTTCCGGATATTATCAACGGAATTTATGTTTTTGCATGTTATTTATCAGGGAACATTTAATTTTGTGCTGGGAAACACTAATTGGTTCCACATGGAGACACCAGCTCTACACATTCGTATTTTCTAGGGAGAATGCTAGAGGAACTGCGGCAAACAAACATGATATTTCTGTTTGTATAGATGACATTTTATGCACTTTCCTAAAGAAAAGACTTTGCTTTTCTCCAAAACCATTTTTCCTGTGATATTCTCGATCCATTACATATGAATTCCACCCCACTTTGTCCGGATATGAGTGGATGAAACCAGAAATATCCGGTTGTGTTTTGTCTTACTATATCCCAGATATTGCTACAGCCTCAGTGTCTGTGTTTTCTGGATATTATCGATGGATTTTATTGTTTTGAATGTTTTTATCAGGGAACCTTTAATTTTGTACCGTAGAAACACTAATTGGTTCCACACGGAGACACCAGCTCTACACATTTGTATTTTCTAGGGAGAAAGCTAGAGGAACTGCGGCAAACAAACATGATATTTCTGTTTGTATAGATGACATTTTATGCACTTTCCTAACAAAAAGATTTAACTTTTCTCCAAAACCATTTTTACTGTGATTTTCTCGGTCCATTGCATACGAATTCCACCTCACTTTGTCCGGATATGACTGGATGAAACCAGAAATATCCGTTTTCTTTTTTTTTGGCTTACTATATCCCAGATATTACTACAGACTCTGTGTTTGTGTTTTCTGGATATTATCGATGGATTATATTGTTTTGAATGTTTTTATCAGGGAACATTTAATTTTGTGCTGGGAAACACTAATTGTTTGCACATGGAGACACCAGTCTACACATTCGTATTTTCTAGGGAGAAAGCTAGAATAACTGCGGTAAACAAACATGATGTTTCTGTTTGTATAGATGACATTTTATGCACTGGCTTAAGGAAAAGACTTTGTTTTACTCCAAAACCATTTTTACTGCGATTTTCCCGGTTCATTGCATACGAATCCCACCAAACTTAGTCCGGATATGACTGGATGAAACCAGAAATATCCGGTTGTGTTTTGGCTAACTCAATCCCAGATATTGTGAAAGCTTCTGTAATTGTGTTCTCCGGATATTATGAACGGATTTTATGGTTTTGCATGTTTTTATCAGGGAACATTTAATTTTGTACCGTAGAAACACTAATTGGTTCCCCATGGAGACACCAGTAACACATTCCTCTGTTCTAGGGAGAAAGCTTGAGGAACTGCAAATCGATATGATATGTCTGTTTGTATAGATGACATTTTATGCACTTGCGATGGAAAAGACTTTTTGCCTTTCTCTAAAACCATTTTTACTGTGATTTTGTTGGTCCATTGCATACGAATTCCAACCCACTTTGTCCGGATATGACTGGATGAAACCAGAAATATCCGGTTGTGTTTTGGCTAACTCAATCCCAGATATTGTGAAAGCTTCTGTATTTGTGTTCTCCGGATATTATGAACGGATTTTATGGTTTTGCATGTTTTTTATCAGGGAACATTTAATTTTGTACCGTAGAAACACTAATTGGTTCCACACGGAGACACCAGCTCTACACATTTGTATTTTCTAGGGAGAAAGCTAGAGGAACTGCGGCAAACAAACATGATATTTCTGTTTGTATAGATGACATTTTATGCACTTTCCTAAGAAAAAGACTTTACTTTTCTCCAAAACCATTTTTACTGTGATTTTCTCGGTCCATTGCATACGAATTCCAGCTCACTTTGTCCGGATGTGACTGGATGAAACCAGAAATATCCGTTTTCTTTTTTTTTGGCTTACTATATCCCAGATATTACTACAGACTCTGTGTTTGTGTTTTCTGGATATTATGGATGGATTATATTGTTTTGAATGTTTTTATCAAGGAACATTTAATTTTGTGCTGGGAAACACTAATTGGTTCCACATGGAGACACCAGTCTACACATTCGTATTTTCTAGGGAGAAAGCTAGAATAACTGCGGTAAACAAACATGATGTTTCTGTTTGTATAGATGACATTTTATGCACTGGCTTAAGGAAAAGACTTTGTTTTACTCCAAAACCATTTTTACTGCGATTTTCCTGGTTCATTGCATAGGAATTCCACCAAACTTATTCCGGATATGACTGGATTAAACCAGAAATATCCGGTTGTGTTTTGGCTAACTCAATCCCAGATATTGTGAATGCTTCTGTATTGGTGTTTTCCGGATATTATCAACGGATTTTATGGTTTTGCATGTTTTTTTATCAGGGAACATTTAATTTTTTACCTTAGAAACACTAATAGGTTCAACATGGAGACACCAGTCTACACATTCGTATGTTCTAGGGAGAAAGTTAGAGGAACTGCGGCAAACAAACATGATATTTCTGTTTGTATACATGACATTTTATGCACTTGCATAACGAAAAAAACTTTGCTTTTCTCCAAAACCATTTTTACTGTGATTTTCTCGGTCCATTGCATCCGAATTCCACCTCGATTTGTCCGGATATGACTGGATGAAAGCAGAAATATCTGGTTGTGTTTTTGCTTACTACAACCCAGATATTGTGAAAGCCTCTGTGTTTATGTTTTCCGGATATTATCAACGGAATTTATGTTTTTGCATGTTATTTATCAGGGAACATTTAATTTTGTGCTGGGAAACACTAATTGGTTCCACATGGAGACACCAGCTCTACACATTCGTATTTTCTAGGGAGAAAGCTAGAGGAACTGCGGCAAACAAACATGATATTTCTGTTTGTATAGATGACATTTTATGCACTTTCCTAAAGAAAAGACTTTGCTTTTCTCCAAAACCATTTTTCCTGTGATATTCTCGATCCATTACATATGAATTCCACCCCACTTTGTCCGGATATGAGTGGATGAAACCAGAAATATCCGGTTGTGTTTTGTCTTACTATATCCCAGATATTGCTACAGCCTCAGTGTCTGTGTTTTCTGGATATTATCGATGGATTTTATTGTTTTGAATGTTTTTATCAGGGAACCTTTAATTTTGTACCGTAGAAATACAATTTGGTTCCACATGGAGACACCAGGAACACATTCCTATGTTCTAGGGAGAAAGCTTGAGGAACTGCAAATCGATATGATATGTCTGTTTGTATAGATGACATTTTATGCACTTGCGATGGAAAAGACTTTTTGCCTTTCTCTAAAACCATTTTTACTGTGATTTTGTTGGTCCATTGCATACGAATTCCAACCCACTTTGTCCGGATATGACTGGATGAAACCAGAAATATCTGGTTGTGTTTTGGCTAACTCAATCCCAGATATTGTGAAAGCTTCTGTATTTGTGTTCTCCGGATATTATGAATGGATTTTATGGTTTTGCATGTTTTTTATCAGGGAATATTTAATTTTGTACCGTAGAAACACTAATTGGTTCCACACGGAGACACCAGCTCTACACATTTGTATTTTCTAGGGAGAAAGCTAGAGGAACTGCGGCAAACAATCATGATATTTCTGTTTGTATAGATGACATTTTATGCACTTTCCTAAGAAAAAGACTTTACTTTTCTCCAAAACCATTTTTACTGCGATTTTCCCGGTTCATTGCATACGAATTCCACCAAACTTAGTCCGGATATGACTGGATGAAACCAGAAATATCCGGTTGTGTTTTGGCTAACTCAATCCCAGATATCGCGACAGACTCTGTGTTTGTTTTTTCTGGACATTATCAACGGACTTTATTGTTTTGAATGTTTTTATCAGGGAACATTTAATTTTGTACCTTAGAAACACTAATTGGTTCAACATGGAGACACCAGTATACACATTCGTATGTTCTAGGGAGAAAGTTAGAGGAACTGCGGCAAACAAACATGATATTTCTGTTTGTATACATGACATTTTATGCACTTGCATAACGAAAAAAACTTTGCTTTTCTCCAAAACCATTTTTACTGTGATTTTCTCGGTCCATTGCATACGAATTCCACCTCGCTTTGTCCGGATATGACTGGATGAAACCAGAAATATCCGGTTGTGTTTTGGCTTACTACAACCCAGATATTGTGAAAGCCTCTGTGTTTATGTTTTCCGGATACTATCAACGGAATTTATGTTTTTGCATGTTATTTATCAGGGAACATTTAATTTTGTGCTGGGAAACACTAATTGGTTCCACATGGAGACACCAGCTCTACACATTCGTATTTTCTAGGGAGAAAGCTAGAGGAACTGCGGCAAACAAACATGATATTTCTGTTTGTATAGATGACATTTTATGCACTTTCCTAAAGAAAAGACTTTGCTTTTCTCCAAAACCATTTTTCCTGTGATATTCTCGATCCATTACATATGAATTCCACCCCACTTTGTCCGGATATGAGTGGATGAAACCAGAAATATCCGGTTGTGTTTTGTCTTACTATATCCCAGATATTGCTACAGCCTCAGTGTCTGTGTTTTCTGGATATTATCGATGGATTTTATTGTTTTGAATGTTTTTATCAGGGAACATTTAATTTTGTACCATAGAAATACTAATTGGTTCCACACGGAGACACCAGCTCTACACATTCCTATGTTCTAGGGAGAAAGCTAGAGGAACTGCGGCAAACAAACATGATATTTCTGTTTGTATAGATGACATTTTATGCACTTTCCTAACAAAAAGATTTAACTTTTCTCCAAAACCATTTTTACTGTGATTTTCTCGGTCCATTGCATACGAATTCCACCTCACTTTGTCCGGATATGACTGGATGAAACCAGAAATATCCGTTTTCTTTTTTTTTTGGCTTACTATATCCCAGATATTACTACAGACTCTGTGTTTGTGTTTTCTGGATATTATCGATGGATTATATTGTTTTGAATGTTTTTATCAGGGAACATTTAATTTTGTGCTGGGAAACACTAATTGGTTCCACATGGAGACACCAGTCTACACATTCGTATTTTCTAGGGAGAAAGCTAGAATAACTGCGGTAAACAAACATGATGTTTCTGTTTGTATAGATGACATTTTATGCACTGGCTTAAGGAAAAGACTTTGTTTTACTCCAAAACCATTTTTACTGCGATTTTCCCGGCTCATTGCATAGGAATTCCACCAAACTTATTCCGGATATGACTGGATGAAACCAGAAATATCCGGTTGTGTTTTGGCTAACTCAATCCCAGATATTGTGAAAGCTTCTGTAATTGTGTTCTCCGGATATTATGAACGGATTTTATTGTTTTGAATGTTTTTATCAGGGAACATTTAATTTTGTACCGTAGAAACACTAATTGGTTCCACATGGAGACACCAGTAACACATTCCTCTGTTCTAGGGAGAAAGCTTGAGGAACTGCAAATCGATATGATATGTCTGTTTGTATAGATGACATTTTATGCACTTGCGATGGAAAAGACTTTTTGCCTTTCTCTAAAACCATTTTTACTGTGATTTTGTTGGTCCATTGCATACGAATTCCAACCCACTTTGTCCGGATATGACTGGATGAAACCAGAAATATCCGGTTGTGTTTTGGCTAACTCAATCCCAGATATTGTGAAAGCTTCTGTATTTGTGTTCTCCGGATATTATGAACGGATTTTATGGTTTTGCATGTTTTTTTTCAGGGAACATTTAATTTTGTACTGTAGAAACACTAATTGGTTCCACACGGAGACACCAGCTCTACACATTTGCATTTTCTAGGGAGAAAGCTAGAGGAACTGCGGCAAACAAACATGATATTTCTGTTTGTATACATGACATTTTATGCACTTGCATAACGAAAAAAACTTTGCTTTTCTCCAAAACCATTTTTACTGTGATTTTCTCGGTCCATTGCATACGAATTCCACCTCGCTTTGTCCGGATATGACTGGATGAAACCAGAAATATCCGGTTGTGTTTTGGCTTACTACAACCCAGATATTGTGAAAGCCTCTGTGTTTATGTTTTCCGGATATTATCAACGGAATTTATGTTTTTGCATGTTATTTATCAGGGAACATTTAATTTTGTGCTGGGAAACACTAATTGGTTCCACATGGAGACACCAGCTCTACACATTTGTATTTTCTAGGGAGAAAGCTAGAGGAACTGCGGCAAACAAACATGATATTTCTGTTTGTATAGATGACATTTTATGCACTTTCCTAAAGAAAAGACTTTGCTTTTCTCCAAAACCATTTTTCCTGTGATATTCTCGATCCATTACATATGAATTCCACCCCACTTTGTCCGGATATGACTGGATGAAACCAGAAATATCCGGTTGTGTTTTGTCTTACTATATCCCCGATATTGCTACAGCCTCAGTGTCTGTGTTTTCTGGATATTATCGATGGATTTTATTGTTTTGAATGTTTTTATCAGGGAACCTTTAATTTTGTACCGTAGAAATACAATTTGGTTCACATGGAGACACCAGTAACACATTCCTATGTTCTAGGGAGAAAGCTTGAGGAACTGCAAATCGATATGATATGTCTGTTTGTATAGATGACATTTTATGCAATTGCGATGGAAAAGACTTTTTGCCTTTCTCTAAAACCATTTTTACTGTGATTTTGTTGGTCCATTGCATACGAATTCCAACCCACTTTGTCCGGATATGACTGGATGAAACCAGAAATATCCGGTTGTGTTTTGGCTAACTCAATCCCAGATATTGTGAAAGCTTCTGTATTTGTGCTCTCCGGATATTATGAACGGATTTTATGGTTTTGCATGTTTTTTATCAGGGAACATTTAATTTTGTACCGTAGAAACACTAATTGGTTCCTCACGGAGACACCAGCTCTACACATTTGTATTTTCTAGGGAGAAAGCTAGAGGAACTGCGGCAAACAAACATGATATTTCTGTTTGTATAGATGACATTTTATGCACTTTCCTAAAGAAAAGACTTTGCTTTTCTCCAAAACCATTTTTCCTGTGATATTCTCGATCCATTACATATGAATTCCACCCCACTTTGTCCGGATATGAGTGGATGAAACCAGAAATATCCGGTTGTGTTTTGTCTTACTATATCCCAGATATTGCTACAGCCTCAGTGTCTGTGTTTTCTGGATATTATCGATGGATTTTATTGTTTTGAATGTTTTTATCAGGGAACATTTAATTTTGTACCATAGAAATACTAATTGGTTCCACACGGAGACACCAGCTCTACACATTTGTATTTTCTAGGGAGAAAGCTAGAGGAACTGCGGCAAAAAAACATGATATTTCTGTTTGTATAGATGACATTTTATGCACTTTCCTAACAAAAAGATTTAACTTTTCTCCAAAACCATTTTTACTGTGATTTTCTCGGTCCATTGCATACGAATTCCACCTCACTTTGTCCGGATATGACTGGATGAAACCAGAAATATCCGTTTTCTTTTTTTTTTTGGCTTACTATATCCCAGATATTACTACAGACTCTGTGTTTGTGTTTTCTGGATATTATCGATGGATTATATTGTTTTGAATGTTTTTATCAGGGAACATTTAATTTTGTGCTGGGAAACACTAATTGGTTCCACATGGAGACACCAGTCTACACATTCGTATTTTCTAGGGAGAAAGCTAGAATAACTGCGGTAAACAAACATGATGTTTCTGTTTGTATAGATGACATTTTATGCACTGGCTTAAGGAAAAGACTTTGTTTTACTCCAAAACCATTTTTACTGCGATTTTCCCGGTTCATTGCATAGGAATTCCACCAAACTTATTCCGGATATGACTGGATGAAACCAGAAATATCCGGTTGTGTTTTGGCTAACTCAATCCCAGATATTGTGAAAGCTTCTGTAATTGTGTTCTCCGGATATTATGAACGGATTTTATTGTTTTGAATGTTTTTATCAGGGAACATTTAATTTTGTACCGTAGAAACACTAATTGGTTCCCCATGGAGACACCAGTAACACATTCCTCTGTTCTAGGGAGAAAGCTTGAGGAACTGCAAATCGATATGATATGTCTGTTTGTATAGATGACATTTTATGCACTTGCGATGGAAAAGACTTTTTGCCTTTCTCTAAAACCATTTTTACTGTGATTTTGTTGGTCCATTGCATACGAATTCCAACCCACTTTGTCCGGATATGACTGGATGAAACCAGAAATATCCGGTTGTGTTTTGGCTAACTCAATCCCAGATATTGTGAAAGCTTCTGTATTTGTGTTCTCCGGATATTATGAATGGATTTTATGGTTTTGCATGTTTTTTTTCAGGGAACATTTAATTTTGTACCGTAGAAACACTAATTGGTTCCACACGGAGACACCAGCTCTACACATTTGCATTTTCTAGGGAGAAAGCTAGAGGAACTGCGGCAAACAAACATGATATTTCTGTTTGTATACATGACATTTTATGCACTTGCATAACGAAAAAAACTTTGCTTTTCTCCAAAACCATTTTTACTGTGATTTTCTCGGTCCATTGCATACGAATTCCACCTCGCTTTGTCCGGATATGACTGGATGAAACCAGAAATATCCGGTTGTGTTTTGGCTTACTACAACCCAGATATTGTGAAAGCCTCTGTGTTTATGTTTTCCGGATATTATCAACGGAATTTATGTTTTTGCATGTTATTTATCAGGGAACATTTAATTTTGTGCTGGGAAACACTAATTGGTTCCACATGGAGACACCAGCTCTACACATTTGTATTTTCTAGGGAGAAAGCTAGAGGAACTGCGGCAAACAAACATGATATTTCTGTTTGTATAGATGACATTTTATGCACTTTCCTAAAGAAAAGACTTTGCTTTTCTCCAAAACCATTTTTCCTGTGATATTCTCCATCCATTACATATGAATTCCACCCCACTTTGTCCGGATATGACTGGATGAAACCAGAAATATCCGGTTGTGTTTTGTCTTACTATATCCCCGATATTGCTACAGCCTCAGTGTCTGTGTTTTCTGGATATTATCGATGGATTTTATTGTTTTGAATGTTTTTATCAGGGAACCTTTAATTTTGTACCGTAGAAATACAATTTGGTTCACATGGAGACACCAGTAACACATTCCTATGTTCTAGGGAGAAAGCTTGAGGAACTGCAAATCGATATGATATGTCTGTTTGTATAGATGACATTTTATGCACTTGCGATGGAAAAGACTTTTTGCCTTTCTCTAAAACCATTTTTACTGTGATTTTGTTGGTCCATTGCATACGAATTCCAACCCACTTTGTCCGGATATGACTGGATGAAACCAGAAATATCCGGTTGTGTTTTGGCTAACTCAATCCCAGATATTGTGAAAGCTTCTGTATTTGTGCTCTCCGGATATTATGAACGGATTTTATGGTTTTGCATGTTTTTTATCAGGGAACATTTAATTTTGTACCGTAGAAACACTAATTGGTTCCACACGGAGACACCAGCTCTACACATTTGTATTTTCTAGGGAGAAAGCTAGAGGAACTGCGGCAAACAAACATGATATTTCTGTTTGTATAGATGACATTTTATGCACTTTCCTAAGAAAAAGACTTTATTTTTCTCCAAAACCATTTTTACTGTGATTTTCTCGGTTCATTGCATACGAATTCCACCAAACTTAGTCCGGATATGACTGGATGAAACCAGAAATATCCGGTTGTGTTTTGGCTAACTCAATCCCAGATATCGCGACAGACTCTGTGTTTGTTTTTTCTGGACATTATCAACGGACTTTATTGTTTTGAATGTTTTTATCAGGGAACATTTAATTTTGTACCTTAGAAACACTAATTGGTTCAACATGGAGACACCAGTATACACATTCGTATGTTCTAGGGAGAAAGTTAGAGGAACTGCGGCAAACAAACATGATATTTCTGTTTGTATACATGACATTTTATGCACTTGCATAACGAAAAAAACTTTGCTTTTCTCCAAAACCATTTTTACTGTGATTTTCTCGGTCCATTGCATACGAATTCCACCTCGCTTTGTCCGGATATGACTGGATGAAACCAGAAATATCCGGTTGTGTTTTGGCTTACTACAACCCAGATATTGTGAAAGCCTCTGTGTTTATGTTTTCCAGATACTATCAACGGAATTTATGTTTTTGCATGTTATTTATCAGGGAACATTTAATTTTGTGCTGGGAAACACTAATTGGTTCCACATGGAGACACCAGCTCTACACATTCGTATTTTCTAGGGAGAAAGCTAGAGGAACTGCGGCAAACAAACATGATATTTCTGTTTGTATAGATGACATTTTATGCACTTTCCTAAAGAAAAGACTTTGCTTTTCTCCAAAACCATTTTTCCTGTGATATTCTCGATCCATTACATATGAATTCCACCCCACTTTGTCCGGATATGACTGGATGAAACCAGAAATATCCGGTTGTGTTTTGTCTTACTATATCCCCGATATTGCTACAGCCTCAGTGTCTGTGTTTTCTGGATATTATCGATGGATTTTATTGTTTTGAATGTTTTTATCAGGGAACCTTTAATTTTGTACCGTAGAAATACAATTTGGTTCACATGGAGACACCAGTAACACATTCCTATGTTCTAGGGAGAAAGCTTGAGGAACTGCAAATCGATATGATATGTCTGTTTGTATAGATGACATTTTATGCAATTGCGATGGAAAAGACTTTTTGCCTTTCTCTAAAACCATTTTTACTGTGATTTTGTTGGTCCATTGCATACGAATTCCAACCCACTTTGTCCGGATATGACTGGATGAAACCAGAAATATCCGGTTGTGTTTTGGCTAACTCAATCCCAGATATTGTGAAAGCTTCTGTATTTGTGCTCTCCGGATATTATGAACGGATTTTATGGTTTTGCATGTTTTTTATCAGGGAACATTTAATTTTGTACCGTAGAAACACTAATTGGTTCCACACGGAGACACCAGCTCTACACATTTGTATTTTCTAGGGAGAAAGCTAGAGGAACTGCGGCAAACAAACATGATATTTCTATTTGTATAGATGACATTTTATGCACTTTCCTAAGAAAAAGACTTTATTTTTCTCCAAAACCATTTTTACTGTGATTTTCTCGGTTCATTGCATACGAATTCCACCAAACTTAGTCCGGATATGACTGGATGAAACCAGAAATATCCGGTTGTGTTTTGGCTAACTCAATCCCAGATATCGCGACAGACTCTGTGTTTGTTTTTTCTGGACATTATCAACGGACTTTATTGTTTTGAATGTTTTTATCAGGGAACATTTAATTTTGTACCTTAGAAACACTAATTGGTTCAACATGGAGACACCAGTATACACATTCGTATGTTCTAGGGAGAAAGTTAGAGGAACTGCGGCAAACAAACATGATATTTCTGTTTGTATACATGACATTTTATGCACTTGCATAACGAAAAAAACTTTGCTTTTCTCCAAAACCATTTTTACTGTGATTTTCTCGGTCCATTGCATACGAATTCCACCTCGCTTTGTCCGGATATGACTGGATGAAACCAGAAATATCCGGTTGTGTTTTGGCTTACTACAACCCAGATATTGTGAAAGCCTCTGTGTTTATGTTTTCCAGATACTATCAACGGAATTTATGTTTTTGCATGTTATTTATCAGGGAACATTTAATTTTGTGCTGGGAAACACTAATTGGTTCCACATGGAGACACCAGCTCTACACATTCGTATTTTCTAGGGAGAAAGCTAGAGGAACTGCGGCAAACAAACATGATATTTCTGTTTGTATAGATGACATTTTATGCACTTTCCTAAAGAAAAGACTTTGCTTTTCTCCAAAACCATTTTTCCTGTGATATTCTCCATCCATTACATATGAATTCCACCCCACTTTGTCCGGATATGAGTGGATGAAACCAGAAATATCCGGTTGTGTTTTGTCTTACTATATCCCAGATATTGCTACAGCCTCAGTGTCTGTGTTTTCTGGATATTATCGATGGATTTTATTGTTTTGAATGTTTTTATCAGGGAACATTTAATTTTGTACCATAGAAATACTAATTGGTTCCACACGGAGACACCAGCTCTACACATTCCTATGTTCTAGGGAGAAAGCTAGAGGAACTGCGGCAAACAAACATGATATTTCTGTTTGTATACATGACATTTTATGCACTTTCCTAAGAAAAAGACTTTGCTTTTCTCCAAAACCATTTTTACTGTGATTTTCTCGGTCCATTGCATACGAATTCCACCTCGCTTTGTCCGGATATGACTGGATGAAACCAGAAATATCCGGTTGTGTTTTGGCTTACTACAACCCAGATATTGTGAAAGCCTCTGTGTTTATGTTTTCCGGATACTATCAACGGAATTTATGTTTTTGCATGTTATTTATCAGGGAACATTTAATTTTGTGCTGGGAAACACTAATTGGTTCCACATGGAGACACCAGCTCTACACATTCGTATTTTCTAGGGAGAAAGCTAGAGGAACTGCGGCAAACAAACATGATATTTCTGTTTGTATAGATGACATTTTATGCACTTTCCTAAAGAAAAGACTTTGCTTTTCTCCAAAACCATTTTTCCTGTGATATTCTCGATCCATTACATATGAATTCCACCCCACTTTGTCCGGATATGAGTGGATGAAACCAGAAATATCCGGTTGTGTTTTGTCTTACTATATCCCCGATATTGCTACAGCCTCAGTGTCTGTGTTTTCTGGATATTATCGATGGATTTTATTGTTTTGAATGTTTTTATCAGGGAACCTTTAATTTTGTACCGTAGAAATACAATTTGGTTCACATGGAGACACCAGTAACACATTCCTATGTTCTAGGGAGAAAGCTTGAGGAACTGCAAATCGATATGATATGTCTGTTTGTATAGATGACATTTTATGCAATTGCGATGGAAAAGACTTTTTGCCTTTCTCTAAAACCATTTTTACTGTGATTTTGTTGGTCCATTGCATACGAATTCCAACCCACTTTGTCCGGATATGACTGGATGAAACCAGAAATATTCGGTTGTGTTTTGGCTAACTCAATCCCAGATATTGTGAAAGCTTCTGTATTTGTGCTCTCCGGATATTATGAACGGATTTTATGGTTTTGCATGTTTTTTATCAGGGAACATTTAATTTTGTACCGTAGAAACACTAATTGGTTCCACACGGAGACACCAGCTCTACACATTTGTATTTTCTAGGGAGAAAGCTAGAGGAACTGCGGCAAACAAACATGATATTTCTGTTTGTATAGATGACAGTTTATGCACTTTCCTAAAGAAAAGACTTTGCTTTTCTCCAAAACCATTTTTCCTGTGATATTCTCGATCCATTACATATGAATTCCACCCCACTTTGTCCGGATATGAGTGGATGAAACCAGAAATATCCGGTTGTGTTTTGTCTTACTATATCCCAGATATTGCTACAGCCTCAGTGTCTGTGTTTTCTGGATATTATCGATGGATTTTATTGTTTTGAATGTTTTTATCAGGGAACATTTAATTTTGTACCATAGAAATACTAATTGGTTCCACACGGAGACACCAGCTCTACACATTTGTATTTTCTAGGGAGAAAGCTAGAGGAACTGCGGCAAAAAAACATGATATTTCTGTTTGTATAGATGACATTTTATGCACTTTCCTAACAAAAAGATTTAACTTTTCTCCAAAACCATTTTTACTGTGATTTTCTCGGTCCATTGCATACGAATTCCACCTCACTTTGTCCGGATATGACTGGATGAAACCAGAAATATCCGTTTTCTTTTTTTTTTTGGCTTACTATATCCCAGATATTACTACAGACTCTGTGTTTGTGTTTTCTGGATATTATCGATGGATTATATTGTTTTGAATGTTTTTATCAGGGAACATTTAATTTTGTGCTGGGAAACACTAATTGGTTCCACATGGAGACACCAGTCTACACATTCGTATTTTCTAGGGAGAAAGCTAGAATAACTGCGGTAAACAAACATGATGTTTCTGTTTGTATAGATGACATTTTATGCACTGGCTTAAGGAAAAGACTTTGTTTTACTCCAAAACCATTTTTACTGCGATTTTCCCGGTTCATTGCATAGGAATTCCACCAAACTTATTCCGGATATGACTGGATGAAACCAGAAATATCCGGTTGTGTTTTGGCTAACTCAATCCCAGATATTGTGAAAGCTTCTGTAATTGTGTTCTCCGGATATTATGAACGGATTTTATTGTTTTGAATGTTTTTATCAGGGAACATTTAATTTTGTACCGTAGAAACACTAATTGGTTCCACATGGAGACACCAGTAACACATTCCTCTGTTCTAGGGAGAAAGCTTGAGGAACTGCAAATCGATATGATATGTCTGTTTGTATAGAAGACATTTTATGCACTTGCGATGGAAAAGACTTTTTGCCTTTCTCTAAAACCATTTTTACTGTGATTTTGTTGGTCCATTGCATACGAATTCCAACCCACTTTGTCCGGATATGACTGGATGAAACCAGAAATATCCGGTTGTGTTTTGGCTAACTCAATCCCAGATATTGTGAAAGCTTCTGTATTTGTGTTCTCCGGATATTATGAATGGATTTTATGGTTTTGCATGTTTTTTTTCAGGGAACATTTAATTTTGTACCGTAGAAACACTAATTGGTTCCACACGGAGACACCAGCTCTACACATTTGCATTTTCTAGGGAGAAAGCTAGAGGAACTGCGGCAAACAAACATGATATTTCTGTTTGTATACATGACATTTTATGCACTTGCATAACGAAAAAAACTTTGCTTTTCTCCAAAACCATTTTTACTGTGATTTTCTCGGTCCATTGCATACGAATTCCACCTCGCTTTGTCCGGATATGACTGGATGAAACCAGAAATATCCGGTTGTGTTTTGGCTTACTACAACCCAGATATTGTGAAAGCCTCTGTGTTTATGTTTTCCGGATATTATCAACGGAATTTATGTTTTTGCATGTTATTTATCAGGGAACATTTAATTTTGTGCTGGGAAAAACTAATTGGTTCCACATGGAGACACCAGCTCTACACATTTGTATTTTCTAGGGAGAAAGCTAGAGGAACTGCGGCAAACAAACATGATATTTCTGTTTGTATAGATGACATTTTATGCACTTTCCTAAAGAAAAGACTTTGCTTTTCTCCAAAACCATTTTTCCTGTGATATTCTCCATCCATTACATATGAATTCCACCCCACTTTGTCCGGATATGACTGGATGAAACCAGAAATATCCGGTTGTGTTTTGTCTTACTATATCCCCGATATTGCTACAGCCTCAGTGTCTGTGTTTTCTGGATATTATCGATGGATTTTATTGTTTTGAATGTTTTTATCAGGGAACCTTTAATTTTGTACCGTAGAAATACAATTTGGTTCACATGGAGACACCAGTAACACATTCCTCTGTTCTAGGGAGAAAGCTTGAGGAACTGCAAATCGATATGATATGTCTGTTTGTATAGATGACATTTTATGCAATTGCGATGGAAAAGACTTTTTGCCTTTCTCTAAAACCATTTTTACTGTGATTTTGTTGGTCCATTGCATACGAATTCCAACCCACTTTGTCCGGATATGACTGGATGAAACCAGAAATATCCGGTTGTGTTTTGGCTAACTCAATCCCAGATATTGTGAAAGCTTCTGTATTTGTGCTCTCCGGATATTATGAACGGATTTTATGGTTTTGCATGTTTTTTATCAGGGAACATTTAATTTTGTACCGTAGAAACACTAATTGGTTCCACACGGAGACACCAGCTCTACACATTTGTATTTTCTAGGGAGAAAGCTAGAGGAACTGCGGCAAACAAACATGATATTTCTGTTTGTATAGATGACATTTTATGCACTTTCCTAAGAAAAAGACTTTATTTTTCTCCAAAACCATTTTTACTGTGATTTTCTCGGTCCATTGCATACGAATTCCACCTCACTTTGTCCGGATATGACTGGATGAAACCAGAAATATCCGTTTTCTTTTTTTTTTTTTTTGGCTTACTATATCCCAGATATTACTACAGACTCTGTGTTTGTGTTTTCTGGATATTATCGATGGATTATATTGTTTTGAATGTTTTTATCAGGGAACATTTAATTTTGTGCTGGGAAACACTAATTGTTTGCACATGGAGACACCAGTCTACACATTCGTATTTTCTAGGGAGAAAGCTAGAATAACTGCGGTAAACAAACATGATGTTTCTGTTTGTATAGATGACATTTTATGCACTGGCTTAAGGAAAAGACTTTGTTTTACTCCAAAACCATTTTTACTGCGATTTTCCCGGTTCATTGCATACGAATTCCACCAAACTTAGTCCGGATATGACTGGATGAAACCAGAAATATCCGGTTGTGTTTTGGCTAACTAAATCCCAGATATTGTGAATGCTTCTGTATTGGTGTTTTCCGGATATTATCAACGGATTTTATGGTTTTGCATGTTTTTTTATCAGGGAACATTTAATTTTGTACCTCAGAAACACTAATAGGTTCAACATGGAGACACCAGTCTACACATTCGTATGTTCTAGGGAGAAAGTTAGAGGAACTGCGGCAAACAAACATGATATTTCTGTTTGTATACATGACATTTTATGCACTTGCATAACGAAAAAAACTTTGCTTTTCTCCAAAACCATTTTTACTGTGATTTTCTCGGTCCATTGCATACGAATTCCACCTCGCTTTGTCCGGATATGACTGGATGAAACCAGAAATATCTGGTTGTGTTTTGGCTTACTACAACCCAGATATTGTGAAAGCCTCTGTGTTTATGTTTTCCGGATATTATCAACGGAATTTATGTTTTTGCATGTTATTTATCAGGGAACATTTAATTTTGTGCTGGGAAACACTAATTGGTTCCACATGGAGACACCAGCTCTACACATTCGTATTTTCTAGGGTGAAAGCTAGAGGAACTGCGGCAAACAAACATGATATTTCTGTTTGTATAGATGATTTTTATGCACTTTCTAAAGAAAAGACTTTGCTTTTCTCCAAAACCATTTTTCCTGTGATATTCTCCATCCATTACATATGAATTCCACCCCACTTTCTCCGAATATGAGTGGATGAAACCAGAAATATCCGGTTGTGTTTTGTCTTACTATATCCCAGATATTGCTACAGCCTCAGTGTCTGTGTTTTGTGGATATTATCGATGGATTTTATTGTTTTGAATGTTTTTATCAGGGAACCTTTAATTTTGTACCGTAGAAATACAATTTGGTTCCACATGGAGACACCAGTAACACATTCCTATGTTCTAGGGAGAAAGCTTGAGGAACTGCAAATCGATATGATATGTCTGTTTGTGTAGATGACATTTTATGCACTTGCGATGGAAAAGACTTTTTGCCTTTCTCTAAAACCATTTTTACTGTGATTTTGTTGGTCCATTGCATACGAATTCCAACCCACTTTGTCCGGATATGACTGGATGAAACCAGAAATATCCGGTTGTGTTTTGGCTAACTCAATCCCAGATATTGTGAAAGCTTCTGTATTTGTGTTCTCCGGATATTATGAACGGATTTTATGGTTTTGCATGTTTTTTATCAGGGAACATTTAATTTTGTACCGTAGAAACACTAATTGGTTCCACACGGAGACACCAGCTCTACACATTTGTATTTTCTAGGGAGAAAGCTAGAGGAACTGCGGCAAACAAACATGATATTTCTGTTTGTATAGATGACATTTTATGCACTTTCCTAAGAAAAAGACTTTATTTTTCTCCAAAACCATTTTTACTGTGATTTTCTCGGTCCATTGCATACGAATTCCAGCTCACTTTGTCCGGATATGACGGGATGAAACCAGAAATATCCGTTTTCTTTTTTTTTTTGTCTTACTATATCCCAGATATTACTACAGACTCTGTGTTTGTGTTTTCTGGATATCATCGATGGATTATATTGTTTTGAATGTTTTTATCAGGGAACACTTAATTTTGTGCTGGGAAACACTAATTGGTTCCACATGGAGACACCAGTCTACACATTCGTATTTTCTCGGGAGAAAGCTAGAATAACTGCGGTAAACAAACATGATGTTTCTGTTGTATAGATGACATTTTATGTACTGGCTTAAGGAAAAGACTTTGTTTTACTCCAAAACCATTTTTACTGCGATTTTCCCGGTTCATTGCATACGAATTCCACCAAACTTAGTCCGGATATGACTGGATGAAACCAGAAATATCCGGTTGTGTTTTGGCTAACTCAATCCCAGATATTGTGAAAGCTTCTGTATTGGTGTTTTCCGGATATTATCAACGGATTTTATGGTTTTGCATGTTTTTTATCAGGGAACATTTAATTTTGTACCTTAGAAACACTAATAGGTTCAACATGGAGACACCAGTCTACACATTCGTATGTTCTAGGGAGAAAGTTAGAGGAACTGCGGCAAACAAACATGATATTTCTGTTTGTATACATGACATTTTATGCACTTGCATAACGAAAAAAACTTTGCTTTTCTCCAAAACCATTTTTACTGTGATTTTCTCGGTCCATTGCATACGAATTCCACCTCGCTTTGTCCGGATATGACTGGATGAAACCAGAAATATCTGGTTGTGTTTTGGCTTACTACAACCCAGATATTGTGAAAGCCTCTGTGTTTATGTTTTCCGGATATTATCAACGGAATTTATGTTTTTGCATGCTATTTATCAGGGAACACTTAATTTTGTGCTGGGAAACACTAATTGGTTCCACATGGAGACACCAGCTCTACACATTTGTATTTTCTAGGGAGAAAGCTAGAATAACTGTGGCAAACAAACATGATATTTCTGTTTGTATAGATGACATTTTATGCCCTTTCCTAAGAAAAAGACTTTACTTTTCTCCAAAACCATTTTTACTGTGATTTTCTCGGTCCATTGCATACGAATTCCACCTCACTTTGTCCGGATATGACTGGATGAAACCAGAAATATCCGGTTGTGTTTTGTCTTACTATATCCCAGATATTACTACAGACTCTGTGTTTGTGTTTTCTGGATATTATCGATGGATTATATTGTTTTGAATGTTTTTATCAGGGAACACTTAATTTTGTGCTGGGAAACACTAATTGGTTCCACATGGAGACACCAGTCTACACATTCGTATTTTCTCGGGAGAAAGCTAGAATAACTGCGGTAAACAAACATGATGTTTCTGTTTGTATAGATGACATTTTATGCACTGGCTTAAGGAAAAGACTTTGTTTTACTCCAAAACCATTTTTACTGCGATTTTCCCGGTTCATTGCATACGAATTCCACCAAACTTAGTCCGGATATGACTGGATGAAACCAGAAATATCCGGATGTGTTTTGGCTAACTCAATCCCAGATATTGTGAAAGCTTCTGTATTGGTGTTTTCCGGATATTATCAACGGATTTTCTGGTTTTGCATGTTTTTTATCAGGGAACATTTAATTTTGTACCTTAGAAACACTAATAGGTTCAACATGGAGACACCAGTCTACACATTCGTATGTTCTAGGGAGAAAGTTAGAGGAACTGCGGCAAACAAACATGATATTTCTGTTTGTATACATGACATTTTATGCACTTGCATAACGAAAAAAACTTTGCTTTTCTCCAAAAACATTTTTACTGTGATTTTCTCGGTCCATTGCATACGAATTCCACCTCGCTTTGTCCGGATATGACTGGATGAAACCAGAAATATCTGGTTGTGTTTTGGCTTACTACAACCCAGATATTGTGAAAGCCTCTGTGTTTATGTTTTCCGGATATTATCAACGGAATTTATGTTTTTGCATGTTATTTATCAGGGAACACTTAATTTTGTGCTGGGAAACACTAATTGGTTCCACATGGAGACACCAGCTCTACACATTTGTATTTTCTAGGGAGAAAGCTAGAATAACTGTGGCAAACAAACATGATATTTCTGTTTGTATAGATGACATTTTATGCACTTTCCTAAAGAAAAGACTTTGCTTTTCTCCAAAACCATTTTTCCTGTGATATTCTCGATCCATTACATATGAATTCCACCCCACTTTGTCCGGATATGAGTGGATGAAACCAGAAATATCCGGTTGTGTTTTGTCTTACTATATCCCAGATATTGCTACAGCCTCAGTGTCTGTGTTTTCTGGATATTATCGATGGATTTTATTGTTTTGAATGTTTTTATCAGGGAACATTTAATTTTGTACCGTAGAAGTACAATTTGGTTCCACATGGAGACACCAGTAACACATTCCTATGTTCTAGGGAGAAAGCTTGAGGAACTGCAAATCGATATGATATGTCTGTTTGTATAGATGACATTTTATGCACTTGCGATGGAAAAGACTTTTTGCCTTTCTCTAAAACCATTTTTACTGTGATTTTGTTGGTCCATTGCATACGAATTCCAACCCACTTTGTCCGGATATGACTGGATGAAACCAGAAATATCCGGTTGTGTTTTGGCTAACTCAATCCCAGATATTGTGAAAGCTTCTGTATTTGTGTTCTCCGGATATTATGAACGGATTTTATGGTTTTGCATGTTTTTTATCAGGGAACATTTAATTTTGTACCGTAGAAACACTAATTGGTTCCACACAGAGACACCAGCTCTACACATTTGTATTTTCTAGGGAGAAAGCTAGAGGAACTGCGGCAAACAAACATGATATTTCTGTTTGTATAGATGACATTTTATGCACTTTCCTAAGAAAAAGACTTTATTTTTCTCCAAAACCATTTTTACTGTGATTTTCTCGGTCCATTGCATACGAATTCCAGCTCACTTTGTCCGGATATGACTGGATGAAACCAGAAATATCCGTTTTCTTTTTTTTTTTTGGCTTACTATATCCCAGATATTACTACAGACTCTGTGTTTGTGTTTTCTGGATATTATCGATGGATTATATTGTTTTGAATGTTTTTATCAGGGAACACTTAATTTTGTGCTGGGAAACACTAATTGGTTCCACATGGAGACACCAGTCTACACATTCGTATATTCTAGGGAGAAAGCTAGAATAACTGCGGTAAACAAACATGATGTTTCTGTTTGTATAGATGACATTTTATGCACTGGCTTAAGGAAAAGACTTTGTTTTATTCCAAAACCATTTTTACTACGATTTTCCCGGTTCATTGCATATGAATTCCACCAAACTTAGTCCGGATATGACTGGATGAAACCAGAAATATCCGGTTGTGTTTTGGCTAACTCAATCCCAGATATTGTGAAAGCTTCTGTATTGGTGTTTTCCGGATAATATCAACGGATTTTCTGGTTTTGCATGTTTTTTATCAGGGAACATTTAATTTTGTACCTTAGAAACACTAATAGGTTCAACATGGAGACACCAGTCTACACATTCGTATGTTCTAGGGAGAAAGTTAGAGGAACTGCGGCAAACAAACATGATATTTCTGTTTGTATACATGACATTTTATGCACTTGCATAACGAAAAAAACTTTGCTTTTCTCCAAAACCATTTTTACTGTGATTTTCTCGGTCCATTGCATACGAATTCCACCTCGCTTTGTCCGGATATGACTGGATGAAACCAGAAATATCAGGTTGTGTTTTGGCTTACTACAACCCAGATATTGTGAAAGCCTCTGTGTTTATGTTTTCCGGATATTATCAACGGAATTTATGTTTTTGCATGTTATTTATCAGGGAACACTTAATTTTGTGCTGGGAAACACTAATTGGTTCCACATGGAGACACCAGCTCTACACATTTGTATTTTCTAGGGAGAAAGCTAGAATAACTGCGGCAAACAAACATGATATTTCTGTTTGTATAGATGACATTTTATGCACTTTCCTAAAGAAAAGACTTTGCTTTTCTCCAAAACCATTTTTCCTGTGATATTCTCGATCCATTACATATGAATTCCACCCCACTTTGTCCGGATATGAGTGGATGAAACCAGAAATATCCGGTTGTGTTTTGTCTTACTATATCCCAGATATTGCTACAGCCTCAGTGTCTGTGTTTTCTGGATATTATCGATGGATTTTATTGTTTTGAATGTTTTTATCAGGGAACCTTTAATTTTGTACCGTAGAAATACAATTTGGTTCCACATGGAGACACCAGTAACACATTCCTATGTTCTAGGGAGAAAGCTTGAGGAACTGCAAATCGATATGATATGTCTGTTTGTATAGATGACATTTTATGCACTTGCGATGGAAAAGATTTTTGCCTTTCTCTAAAACCATTTTTACTGTGATTTTGTTGGTCCATTGCATACGAATTCCAACCCACTTTGTCCGGATATGAGTGGATGAAACCAGAAATATCCGGTTGTGTTTTGGCTAACTCAATCCCAGATATTGTGAAAGCTTCTGTATTTGTGTTCTCCGGATATTATGAACGGATTTTATGGTTTTGCATGTTTTTTATCAGGGAACATTTAATTTTGTACCGTAGAAACACTAATTGGTTCCACACGAAGACACCAGCTCTACACATTTGTATTTTCTAGGGAGAAAGCTAGAATAACTGTGGTAAACAAACATGATGTTTCTGTTTGTATAGATGACATTTTATGCACTGGCTTAAGGAAAAGACTTTGTTTTACTCCAAAACCATTTTTACTGCGATTTTCCCGGTTCATTGCATACGAATTCCACCAACCTTAGTCCGGATATGACTGGATGAAACCAGAAATATCCGGTTGTGTTTTGGCTAACTCAATCCCAGATATTGTGAAAGCTTCTGTATTGGTGTTTTCCGGATATTATCAACGGATTTTCTGGTTTTGCATGTTTTTTATCAGGGAACATTTAATTTTGTACCTTAGAAACACTAATAGGTTCAACATGGAGACACCAGTCTACACATTCGTATGTTCTAGGGAGAAAGTTAGAGGAACTGCGGCAAACAAACATGATATTTCTGTTTGTATACATGACATTTTATGCACTTGCATAACGAAAAAAACTTTGCTTTTCTCCAAAACCATTTTTACTGTGATTTTCTCGGTCCATTGCATACGAATTCCACCTCGCTTTGTCCGGATATGACTGGATGAAACCAGAAATATCCGGTTGTGTTTTGGCTTACTACAACCCAGATATTGTGAAAGCCTCTGTGTTTATGTTTTCCGGATACTATCAACGGAATTTATGTTTTTGCATGTTATTTATCAGGGAACATTTAATTTTGTGCTGGGAAACACTAATTGGTTCCACATGGAGACACCAGCTCTACACATTCGTATTTTCTAGGGAGAAAGCTAGAGGAACTGTGGCAAACAAACATGATATTTCTGTTTGTATAGATGACATTTTATGCACTTTCCTAAAGAAAAGACTTTCCTTTTCTCCAAAACCATTTTTCCTGTGATACTCTCGATCAATTGCATACGAATTCCACCTCGCTTTGTCCGGATATGACTGGATGAAACCAGAAATATCCGGTTGTGTTTTGGCTTACTACAACCCAGATATTGTGAAAGCCTCTGTGTTTATGTTTTCCGGATACTATCAACGGAATTTATGTTTTTCCATGTTATTTATCAGGGAACATTTAATTTTGTGCTGGGAAACACTAATTGGTTCCACATGGAGACACCAGCTCTACACATTCCTATGTTCTAGGGAGAAAGCTAGAGGAACTGCGGCAAACAAACATGATATTTCTGTTTGTATAGATGACATTTTATGCACTTTCCTAAGAAAAAGACTTTACTTTTCTCCAAAACCATTTTTACTGTGATTTTCTCGGTCCATTGCATACGAATTCCACCTCACTTTGTCCGGATATGACTGGATGAAACCAGAAATATCCGTTTTCTTTTTTTTGGCTTACTATATCCCAGATATTACTACAGACTCTGTGTTTGTGTTTTCTGGATATTATCGATGGATTATATTGTTTTGAATGTTTTTATCAGGGAACACTTAATTTTGTGCTGGGAAACACTAATTGTTTGCACATGGAGACACCAGTCTACACATTCGTATGTTCTAGGGAGAAAGTTAGAGGAACTGCGGCAAACAAACATGATATTTCTGTTTGTATACATGACATTTTATGCACTTGCATAACGAAAAAAAACTTTGCTTTTCTCCAAAACCATTTTTACTGCGATTTTCTCGGTCCATTGCATACGAATTCCACCTCGCTTTGTCCAGATATGACTGGATGAAACCAGAAATATCCGGTTGTGTTTTGGCTTACTACAACCCAGATATTGTGAAAGACTCTGTGTTTATGTTTTCCGGATATTATCAACGGAATTTATGTTTTTGCATGTTATTTATCAGGGAACATTTAATTTTGTGCTGGGAAACACTAATTGGTTCCACATGGAGACACCAGTCTACACATTCATATTTTCTAGGGTGAAAGCTAGAATAACGGCGGTAAACAAACATGATGTTTCTGTTTGTATAGATGACATTTTATGCACTGGCTTAAGGAAAAGACTTTGTTTTACTCCAAAACCATTTTTACTGCGATTTTCCCGGTTCATTGCATACGAATTCCACCAAACTTAGTCCGGATATGACTGGATGAAACCAGAAATATCCGGTTGTGTTTTGGCTAAATCAATCCCAGATATTGTGACGGACTCTGTGTTTGTGTTTTCTGGACATTATCAACGGACTTTATTGTTTTGAATGTTTTTATCAGGGAACATTTAATTTTGTACCTTAGAAACACTAATAGGTTCAACATGGAGACACCAGTCTACATATTCGTATGTTCTAGGGAGAAAGTTAGAGGAACTGCGGCAAACAAACATGATATTTCTGTTTGTATACATGACATTTTATGCACTTGCATAACGAAAAAAACTTTGCTTTTCTCCAAAACCATTTTTACTGTGATTTTCTCGGTCCATTGCATACGAATTCCACCTCGCTTTGTCCAGATATGACTGGATGAAACCAGAAATATCCGGTTGTGTTTTGGCTTACTACAACCCAGATATTGTGAAAGCCTCTGTGTTTATGTTTTCCGGATATTATCAACGGAATTTATGTTTTTGCATGTTATTTATCAGGGAACATTTAATTTTGTGCTGGGAAACACTAATTGGTTCCACATGGAGACACCAGCTCTACACATTTGTATGTTCTAGGGAGAAAGCTAGAGGAACTGCGGCAAACAAACATGATATTTCTGTTTGTATAGATGACATTTTATGCACTTTCCTAAAGAAAAGACTTTGCTTTTCTCCAAAACCATTTTTCCTGTGATTTTCTCGATCCATTACATATGAATTCCACCCCCCTTTGTCCGGATATGAGTGGATGAAACCAGAAATATCCGGTTGTGTTTTTTCTTACTATATCCCAGATATTGCTACAGCCTCAGTGTCTGTGTTTTCTGGATATTATCGATGGATTTTATTGTTTTGAATGTTTTTATCAGGGAACATTTAATTTTGTACCGTAGAAACACTAATTGGTTCCACATGGAGACACCAGTAACACATTCCTATGTTCTAGGGAGAAAGCTTGAGGAACTGCAAATCGATATGATATGTCTGTTTGTATAGATGACATTTTATGCACTTGCGATGGAAAAGACTTTTTGCCTTTCTCTAAAACCATTTTTACTGTGATTTTGTTGGTCCATTGCATACGAATTCCAACCCACTTTGTCCGGATATGAGTGGATGAAACCAGAAATATCCGGTTGTGTTTTGGCTAACTCAATCCCAGATATTGTGAAAGCTTCTGTATTTGTGTTCTCTGGATATTATGAACGGATTTTATGGTTTTGCATGTTTTTTTTCAGGGAACATTTAATTTTGTACCGTAGAAACACTAATTGGTTCCACACGGAGACACCAGCTCTACACATTTGTATTTTCTAGGGAGAAAGCTAGAGGAACTGCGGCAAACAAACATGATATTTCTGTTTGTATAGATGACATTTTATGCACTTTCCTAAGAAAAAGACTTTACTTTTCTCCAAAACCATTTTTACTGTGATTTTCTCGGTCCATTGCATACGAATTCCACCTCACTTTGTCCGGATATGACGGGATGAAACCAGAAATATCCGTTTTCTTTTCTTTGGGCTTACTATATCCCAGATATTACTACAGACTCTGTGTTTGTGTTTTCTGGATATTATCGATGGATTATATTGTTTTGAATGTTTTTATCAGGGAACACTTAATTTTGTGCTGGGAAACACTAATTGTTTGCACATGGAGACACCAGTCTACACATTCGTATTTTCTAGGGAGAAAGCTAGAATAACTGCGGTAAACAAACATGATGTTTCTCTTAGTATAGATGACATTTTATGCACTGGCTTAAGGAAAAGACTTTGTTTTACTCCAAAACCATTTTTACTGCGATTTTCCCGGTTCATTGCATACGAATTCCACCAAACTTAGTCCAGATATGACTGGATGAAACCAGAAATATCCGGTTGTGTTTTGGCTAAATCAATCCCAGATATTGCGACGGACTCTGTGTTTGTGTTTTCTGGACATTATCAACGGACTTTATTGTTTTGAATGTTTTTATCAGGGAACATTTAATTTTGTACCGTAGAAACACTAATAGGTTCAACATGGAGACACCAGTCTACACATTCGTATGTTCTAGGGAGAAAGTTAGAGGAACTGCGGCAAACAAACATGATATTTCTGTTTGTATACATGACATTTTATGCACTTGCATAACGAAAAAAACTTTGCTTTTCTCCAAAACCATTTTTACTGTGATTTTCTCGGTCCATTGCATACGAATTCCACCTCGCTTTGTCCGGATATGACTGGATGAAACCAGAAATATCCGGTTGTGTTTTGGCTAACTCAATCCCAGATATTGCGACGGACTCTGTGTTTGTGTTTTCTGGACATTATCAACGGACTTTATTGTTTTGAATGTTTTTATCAGGGAACATTTAATTTTGTACCGTAGAAACACTAATTGGTTCCACATGGAGACACCAGGAACACATTCCTATGTTCTAGGGAGAAAGCTTGAGGAACTGCAAATCGATATGATATGTCTGTTTGTATAGATGACACTTTATGCACTTGCGATGGAAAAGACTTTTTGCCTTTCTCTAAAACCATTTTTACTGTGATTTTTTGGTCCATTGCATACGAATTCCAACCCACTTTGTCCGGATATGACTGGATGAAACCAGAAATATCCAGTTGTGTTTTGGCTAACTCAATCCCAGATATTGTGAAAGCTTCTGTATTTGTGTTCTCTGGATATTATGAACGGATTTTATGTTTTTGCATGTTATTTATCAGGGAACATTTAATTTTGTGCTGGGAAACACTAATTGGTTCCACATGGAGACACCAGCTCTACACATTCGTATTTTCTAGGGAGAAAGCTAGAGGAACTGCGGCAAACAAACATGATATTTCTGTTTGTATAGATGACATTTTATGTACTTTCCTAAAGAAAAGACTTTGCTTTTCTCCAAAACCATTTTTCCTGTGATATTCTCGATCCATTACATATGAATTCCACCCCACTTTGTCCGGATATGAGTGGATGAAATCAGAAATATCCGGTTGTGTTTTGTCTTACTATATCCCAGATATTGCTACAGCCTCAGTGTCTGTGTTTTCTGGATATTATCGATGGATTTTATTGTTTTGAATGTTTTTATCAGGGAACATTTAATTTTGTACCGTAGAAACACTAATTGGTTCCACATGCAGACACCAGTAACACATTCCTATGTTCTAGGGAGAAAGCTTGAGGAACTGCAAATCGATATGATATGTCTGTTTGTATAGATGACATTTTATGCACTTGCGATGGAAAAGACTTTTTGCCTTTCTCTAAAACCATTTTTACTGTGATTTTGTTGGTCCATTGCATACGAATTCCAACCCACTTTGTCCGGATATGACTGGATGAAACCAGAAATATCCGGTTGTGTTTTGGCTAACTCAATCCCAGATATTGTGAAAGCTTCTGTATTTGTGTTCTCCAGATACTATGAACGGATTTTATGGTTTTGCATGTTTTTTATCAGGGAACATTTAATTTTGTACCGTAGAAACACTAATTGGTTCCACACGGAGACACCAGCTCTACACATTTGTATTTTCTAGGGAGAAAGCTAGAGGAACTGCGGCAAACAAACATGATATTTCTGTTTGTATACATGACATTTTATGCACTTTCCTAAGAAAAAGACTTTACTTTTCTCCAAAACCATTTTTACTGTGATTTTCTCGGTCCATTGCATACGAATTCCACCTCACTTTGTCCGGATATGACTGGATGAAACCAGAAATATCCGTTTTCTTTTTTTTTTTTTTTTTGGCTTACTATATCCCAGATATTACTACAGACTCTGTGTTTGTGTTTTCTGGATATTATCGATGGATTATATTGTTTTGAATGTTTTTATCAGGGAACATTTAATTTTGTGCTGGGAAACACTAATTGGTTCCACATGGAGACACCAGTCTACACATTCGTATTTTCTAGGGAGAAAGCTAGAATAACTGCGGTAAACAAACATGATGTTTCTGTTTGTATAGATGACATTTTATGCACTGGCTTAAGGAAAAGACTTTGTTTTACTCCAAAACCATTTTTACTGCGATTTTCCCGGTTCATTGCATACGAATTCCACCAAACTTAGTCCGGATATGACTGGATGAAACCAGAAATATCCGGTTGTGTTTTGGCTAACTCAATCCCAGATATTGCGACGGACTCTGTGTTTGTGTTTTCTGGACATTATCAACGGACTTTATTGTTTTGAATGTTTTTATCAGGGAACATTTAATTTTGTACCTTAGAAACACTAATAGGTTCAACATGGAGACACCAGTCTACACATTCGTATGTTCTAGGGAGAAAGTTAGAGGAACTGCGGCAAACAAACATGATATTTCTGTTTGTATACATGACATTTTATGCACTTGCATAACGAAAAAAACTTTGCTTTTCTCCAAAACCATTTTTACTGTGATTTTCTCGGTCCATTGCATACGAATTCCACCTCGCTTTGTCCGGATATGACTGGATGAAACCAGAAATATCCGGTTGTGTTTTGGCTTACTACAACCCAGATATTGTGAAAGCCTCTGTGTTTATGTTTTCCGGATACTATCAACGGAATTTATGTTTTTGCATGTTATTTATCAGGGAACATTTAATTTTGTGCTGGGAAACACTAATTGGTTCCACATGGAGACACCAGCTCTACACATTCGTATTTTCTAGGGAGAAAGCTAGAGGAACTGCGGCAAACAAACATGATATTTCTGTTTGTATAGATGACATTTTATGTACTTTCCTAAAGAAAAGACTTTGCTTTTCTCCAAAACTATTTTTCCTGTGATATTCTCGATCCATTACATATGAATTCCACCTCACTTTGTCCGGATATGAGTGGATGAAATCAGAAATATCCGGTTGTGTTTTGTCTTACTATATCCCAGATATTGCTACAGCCTCAGTGTCTGTGTTTTCTGGATATTATCGATGGATTTTATTGTTTTGAATGTTTTTATCAGGGAACATTTAATTTTGTACCGTAGAAACACTAATTGGTTCCACATGGAGACACCAGTAACACATTCCTATGTTCTAGGGAGAAAGCTTGAGGAACTGCAAATCGATATGATATGTCTGTTTGTATAGATGACATTTTATGCACTTGCGATGGAAAAGACTTTTTGCCTTTCTCTAAAACCATTTTTACTGTGATTTTGTTGGTCCATTGCATACGAATTCCAACCCACTTTGTCCGGATATGACTGGATGAAACCAGAAATATCCGGTTGTGTTTTGGCTAACTCAATCCCAGATATTGTGAAAGCTTCTGTATTTGTGTTCTCCGGATATTATGAACGGATTTTATGGTTTTGCATGTTTTTTTTCAGGGAACATTTAATTTTGTACCGTAGAAACACTAATTGGTTCCACACGGAGACACCAGCTCTACACATTTGTATTTTCTAGGGAGAAAGCTAGAGGAACTGTAGCAAACAAACATGATATTTCTGTTTGTATACATGACATTTTATGCACTTGCATAACGAAAAAAACTTTGGTTTTCTCCAAAACCATTTTTACTGTGATTTTCTCGGTCCATTGCATACGAATTCCACTTCACTTTGTCCGGATATGACTGGATGAAACCAGAAATATCCGTTTTGTTTTTGTTTTTTTTTTTGGCTTACTATATCCCAGATATTACTACAGACTCTGTGTTTGTGTTTTCTGGATATTATCGATGGATTATATTGTTTTGAATGTTTTTATCAGGGAACATTTAATTTTGTGCTGGGAAACACTAATTGGTTCCACATGGAGACACCAGTAACATATTTGTATTTTCTAGGGAGAAAGCTAGAATAACTGCGGTAAACAAACATGATGTTTCTGTTTGTATAGATGACATTTTATGCACTGGCTTAAGGAAAAGACTTTGTTTTACTCCAAAACCATTTTTACTGCGATTTTCCCGGTTCATTGCATACGAATTCCACCAACCTTAGTCCGGATATGACTGGATGAAACCAGAAATATCCGGTTGTGTTTTGGCTAACTCAATCCCAGATATTGCAACGGACTCTGTGTTTGTGTTTTCTGGACATTATCAACGGACTTTATTGTTTTGAATGTTTTTAGCAGGGAACATTTAATTTTGTACCTTAGAAACACTAATAGGTTCAACATGGAGACACCAGTATACACATTCGTATGTTCTAGGGAGAAAGTTAGAGGAACTGCGGCAAACAAACATGATATTTCTGTTTGTATACATGACATTTTATGCACTTGCATAACGAAAAAAACTTTGCTTTTCTCCAAAACCATTTTTACTGTGATTTTCTCGGTCCATTGCATACGAATTCCACCTCGCTTTGTCCGGATATGACTGGATGAAACCAGAAATATCCAGTTGTGTTTTGGCTTACTACAACCCAGATATTGTGAAAGCCTCTGTGTTTATGTTTTCCGGATATTATCAACGGAATTTATGTTTTTGCATGTTATTTATCAGGGAACATTTAATTTTGTGCTGGGAAACACTAATTGGTTCCACATGGAGACACCAGCTCTACACATTCGTATTTTCTAGGGAGAAAGCTAGAGGAACTGCGGCAAACAAACATGATATTTCTGTTTGTATAGATGACATTTTATGCACTTTCCTAAAGAAAAGACTTTGCTTTTCTCCAAAACCATTTTTCCTGTGATATTCTCGATCCATTACATATGAATTCCACCCCCACTTGGTCCGGATATGAGTGGATGAAACCAGAAATATCCGGTTGTGTTTTGTCTTACTATATCCCAGATATTGCTACAGCCTCAGTGTCTGTGTTTTCTGGATATTATGGATGGATTTTATTGTTTTGAATGTTTTTATCAGGGAACATTTAATTTTGTACCGTAGAAACACTAATTGGTTCCACATGGAGACACCAGGAACACATTCCTATGTTCTAGGGAGAAAGCTTGAGGAACTGCAAATCGATATGATATGTCTGTTTGTATAGATGACATTTTATGCACTTGCGATGGAAAAGACTTTTTGCCTTTCTCTAAAACCATTTTTACTGTGATTTTGTTGGTCCATTGCATACGAATTCCAACCCACTTTGTCCGGATATGACTGGATGAAACCAGAAATATCCGGTTGTGTTTTGGCTAACTCAATCCCAGATATTGTGAAAGCTTCTGTATTTGTGTTCTCCGGATATTATGAACGGATTTTATGGTTTTGCATGTTTTTTATCAGGGAATATTTAATTTTGTACCGTAGAAACACTAATTGGTTCCACACGGAGACACCAGCTCTACACATTTGTATTTTCTAGGGAGAAAGCTAGAGGAACTGCGGCAAACAAACATGATATTTCTGTTTGTATAGATGACATTTTATGCACTTTCCTAAGAAAAAGACTTTACTTTTCTCCAAAACCATTTTTACTGTGATTTTCTCGGTCCATTGCATACGAATTCCAGCTCACTTTGTCCGGATATGACTGGATGAAACCAGAAATATCCGTTTTCTTTTTTTTTGGCTTACTATATCCCAGATATTACTACAGACTCTGTGTTTGTGTTTTCTGGATATTATCGATGGATTATATTGTTTTGAATGTTTTTATCAGGGAACATTTAATTTTGTGCTGGGAAACACTAATTGGTTCCACATGGAGACACCAGTCTACACATTCGTATTTTCTAGGGAGAAAGCTAGAATAACTGCGGTAAACAAACATGATGTTTCTGTTTGTATAGATGACATTTTATGCACTGGCTTAAGGAAAAGACTTTGTTTTACTCCAAAACCATTTTTACTGCGATTTTCCCGGTTCATTGCATACGAATTCCACCAAACTTAGTCCGGATATGACTGGATGAAACCAGAAATATCCGGTTGTGTTTTGGCTAACTCAATCCCAGATATTGCGACGGACTCTGTGTTTGTGGTTTCTGGACATTATCAACGGACTTTATTATTTTGAATGTTTTTATCAGGGAACATTTAATTTTGTACCTTAGAAACACTAATAGGTTCAACATGGAGACACCAGTCTACACATTCGTATGTTCTAGGGAGAAAGTTAGAGGAACTGCGGCAAACAAACATGATATTTCTGTTTGTATACATGACATTTTATGCACTTGCATAATGAAAAAAACTTTGCTTTTCTCCAAAACCATTTTTACTGTGATTTTCTCGGTCCATTGCATACGAATTCCACCTCGCTTTGTCCGGATATGACTGGATGAAACCAGAAATATCCGGTTGTGTTTTGGCTTACTACAACCCAGATATTGTGAAAGCCTCTGTGTTTATGTTTTCCGGATACTATCAACGGAATTTATGTTTTTGCATGTTATTTATCAGGGAACATTTAATTTTGTGCTGGGAAACACTAATTGGTTCCACATGGAGACACCAGCTCTACACATTCGTATTTTCTAGGGAGAAAGCTAGAGGAACTGCGGCAAACAAACATGATATTTCTGTTTGTATAGATGACATTTTATGCACTTTCCTAAAGAAAAGACTTTGCTTTTCTCCAAAACCATTTTTCCTGTGATATTCTCCATCCATTACATATGAATTCCACCCCCACTTTGTCCGGATATGAGTGGATGAAACCAGAAATATCCGGTTGTGTTTTGTCTTACTATATCCCAGATATTGCTACAGCCTCAGTGTCTGTGTTTTCTGGATATTATGGATGGATTTTATTGTTTTGAATGTTTTTATCAGGGAACATTTAATTTTGTACCGTAGAAACACTAATTGGTTCCACATGGAGACACCAGGAACACATTCCTATGTTCTAGGGAGAAAGCTTGAGGAACTGCAAATCGATATGATATGTCTGTTTGTATAGATGACATTTTATGCACTTGCGATGGAAAAGACTTTTTGCCTTTCTCTAAAACCATTTTTACTGTGATTTTGTTGGTCCATTGCATACGAATTCCAACCCACTTTGTCCGGATATGACTGGATGAAACCAGAAATATCCGGTTGTGTTTTGGCTAACTCAATCCCAGATATTGTGAAAGCTTCTGTATTTGTGTTCTCCGGATATTATGAACGGATTTTATGGTTTTGCATGTTTTTTATCAGGGAACATTTAATTTTGTACCGTAGAAACACTAATTGGTTCCACACGGAGACACCAGCTCTACACATTTGTATTTTCTAGGGAGAAAGCTAGAGGAACTGCGGCAAAGAAACATGATATTTCTGTTTGTATAGATGACATTTTATGCACTTTCCTAAGAAAAAGACTTTACTTTTCTCCAAAACCATTTTTACTGTGATTTTCTCGGTCCATTGCATTCGAATTCCACCTCACTTTGTCCGGATATGACTGGATGAAACCAGAAATATCCGTTTTCTTTTTTTTTGGCTTACTATATCCCAGATATTACTACAGACTCTGTGTTTGTGTTTTCTGGATATTATCGATGGATTATATTGTTTTGAATGTTTTTATCAGGGAACATTTAATTTTGTGCTGGGAAACACTAATTGGTTCCACATGGAGACACCAGTCTACACATTCGTATTTTCTAGGGAGAAAGCTAGAATAACTGCGGTAAACAAACATGATGTTTCTGTTTGTATAGATGACATTTTATGCACTGGCTTAAGGAAAAGACTTTGTTTTACTCCAAAACCATTTTTACTGCGATTTTCCCGGTTCATTGCATACGAATTCCACCAAACTTAGTCCGGATATGACTGGATGAAACCAGAAATATCCGGTTGTGTTTTGGCTAACTCAATCCCAGATATTGCGACGGACTCTGTGTTTGTGTTTTCTGGACATTATCAACGGACTTTATTGTTTTGAATGTTTTTATCAGGGAACATTTAATTTTGTACCTTAGAAACACTAATAGGTTCAACATGGAGACACCAGTCTACACATTCGTATGTTCTAGGGAGAAAGTTAGAGGAACTGCGGCAAACAAACATGATATTTCTGTTTGTATACATGACATTTTATGCACTTGCATAACGAAAAAAACTTTGCTTTTCTCCAAAACCATTTTTACTGTGATTTTCTCGGTCCATTGCATACGAATTCCACCTCGCTTTGTCCGGATATGACTGGATGAAACCAGAAATATCCGGTTGTGTTTTGGCTTACTACAACCCAGATATTGTGAAAGCCTCTGTGTTTATGTTTTCCGGATACTATCAACGGAATTTATGTTTTTGCATGTTATTTATCAGGGAACATTTAATTTTGTGCTGGGAAACACTAATTGGTTCCACATGGAGACACCAGCTCTACACATTCGTATTTTCTAGGGAGAAAGCTAGAGGAACTGCGGCAAACAAACATGATATTTCTGTTTGTATAGATGACATTTTATGCACTTTCCTAAAGAAAAGACTTTGCTTTTCTCCAAAACCATTTTTCCTGTGATATTCTCGATCCATTACATATGAATTCCACCCCACTTTGTCCGGATATGAGTGGATGAAACCAGAAATATCCGGTTGTGTTTTGTCTTACTATATCCCAGATATTGCTACAGCCTCAGTGTCTGTGTTTTCTGGATATTATCAATGGATTTTATTGTTTTGAATGTTTTTATCAGGGAACATTTAATTTTGTACCGTAGAAACACTAATTGGTTCCACATGGAGACACCAGTAACACATTCCTATGTTCTAGGGAGAAAGCTTGAGGAACTGCAAATCGATATGATATGTCTGTTTGTATAGATGACATTTTATGCACTTGCGATGGAAAAGACTTTTTGCCTTTCTCTAAAACCATTTTTACTGTGATTTTGTTGGTCCATTGCATACGAATTCCAACCCACTTTGTCCGGATATGACTGGATGATACCAGAAATATCCGGTTGTGTTTTGGCTAACTCAATCCCAGATATTGTGAAAGCTTCTGTATTTGTGTTCTCCGGATATTATGAACGGATTTTATGGTTTTGCATGTTTTTTATCAGGGAACATTTAATTTTGTACCGTAGAAACACTAATTGGTTCCACACGGAGACACCAGCTCTACACATTTGTATTTTCTAGGGAGAAAGCTAGAGGAACTGCGGCAAACAAACATGATATTTCTGTTTGTATAGATGACATTTTATGCACTTTCCTAACAAAAAGACTTTACTTTTCTCCAAAACCATTTTTACTGTGATTTTCTCGGTCCATTGCATACGAATTCCACCTCACTTTGTCCGGATATGACTGGATGAAACCAGAAATATCCGTTTTCTTTTTTTTTGGCTTACTATATCCCAGATATTACTACAGACTCTGTGTTTGTGTTTTCTGGATATTATCGATGGATTATATTGTTTTGAATGTTTTTATCAGGGAACATTTAATTTTGTGCTGGGAAACACTAATTGGTTCCACATGGAGACACCAGTCTACACATTCGTATTTTCTAGGGAGAAAGCTAGAATAACTGCGGTAAACAAACATGATGTTTCTGTTTGTATAGATGACATTTTATGCACTGGCTTAAGGAAAAGACTTTGTTTTACTCCAAAACCATTTTTACTGCGATTTTCCCGGTTCATTGCATACGAATTCCACCAAACTTAGTCCGGATATGACTGGATGAAACCAGAAATATCCGGTTGTGTTTTTGCTAACTCAATCCCAGATATTGCGACGGACTCTGTGTTTGTGTTTTCTGGACATTATCAACGGACTTTATTGTTTTGAATGTTTTTATCAGGGAACATTTAATTTTGTACCTTAGAAACACTAATAGGTTCAACATGGAGACACCAGTCTACACATTCGTATGTTCTAGGGAGAAAGTTAGAGGAACTGCGGCAAACAAACATGATATTTCTGTTTGTATACATGGCATTTTATGCACTTGCATAACGAAAAAAACTTTGCTTTTCTCCAAAACCATTTTTACTGTGATTTTCTCGGTCCATTGCATACGAATTCCACCTCGCTTTGTCCGGATATGACTGGATGAAACCAGAAATATCCGGTTGTGTTTTAGCTTACTACAACCCAGATATTGTGAAAGCCTCTGTGTTTATGTTTTCCGGATACTATCAACGGAATTTATGTTTTTGCATGTTATTTATCAGGGAACATTTAATTTTGTGCTGGGAAACACTAATTGGTTCCACATGGAGACACCAGCTCTACACATTCGTATTTTCTAGGGAGAAAGCTAGAGGAACTGCGGCAAACAAACATGATATTTCTGTTTGTATAGATGACATTTTATGCACTTTCCTAAAGAAAAGACTTTGCTTTTCTCCAAAACCATTTTTCCTGTGATATTCTCGATCCATTACATATGAATTCCACCCCACTTTGTCCGGATATGAGTGGATGAAACCAGAAATATCCGGTTGTGTTTTGTCTTACTATATCCCAGATATTGCTACAGCCTCAGTGTCTGTGTTTTCTGGATATTATCGATGGATTTTATTGTTTTGAATGTTTTTATCAGGGAACATTTAATTTTGTACCGTAGAAACACTAATTGGTTCCACATGGAGACACCAGTAACACATTCCTATGTTCTAGGGAGAAAGCTTGAGGAACTGCAAATCGATATGATATGTCTGTTTGTATAGATGACATTTTATGCACTTGCGATGGAAAAGACTTTTTGCCTTTCTCTAAAACCATTTTTACTGTGATTTTGTTGGTCCATTGCATACGAATTCCAACCCACTTTGTCTGGATATGACTGGATGAAACCAGAAATATCCGGTTGTGTTTTGGCTAACTCAATCCCAGATATTGTGAAAGCTTCTGTATTTGTGTTCTCCGGATATTATGAACGGATTTTATGGTTTTGCATGTTTTTTATCAGGGAACATTTAATTTTGTACCGTAGAAACACTAATTGGTTCCACACGGAGACACCAGCTCTACACATTTGTATTTTCTAGGGAGAAAGCTAGAGGAACTGCGGCAAACAAACATGATATTTCTGTTTGTATAGATGACATTTTATGCACTTTCCTAAGAAAAAGACTTTACTTTTCTCCAAAACCATTTTTACTGTGATTTTCTCGGTCCATTGCATACGAATTCCACCTCACTTTGTCCGGATATGACTGGATGAAACCAGAAATATCCGTTTTCTTTTTTTTTGGCTTACTATATCCCAGATATTACTACAGACTCTGTGTTTGTGTTTTCTGGATATTATCGATGGATTATATTGTTTTGAATGTTTTTATCAGGGAACATTTAATTTTGTGCTGGGAAACACTAATTGGTTCCACATGGAGACACCAGTCTACACATTCGTATTTTCTAGGGAGAAAGCTAGAATAACTGCGGTAAACAAACATGATGTTTCTGTTTGTATAGATGACATTTTATGCACTGGCTTAAGGAAAAGACTTTGTTTTACTCCAAAACCATTTTTACTGCGATTTTCCCGGTTCATTGCATACGAATTCCGCCAAACTTAGTCTGGATATGACTGGATGAAACCAGAAATATCCGGTTGTGTTTTGGCTAACTCAATCCCAGATATTGCGACGGACTCTGTGTTTGTGTTTTCTGGACATTATCAACGGACTTTATTGTTTTGAATGTTTTTATCAGGGAACATTTAATTTTGTACCTTAGAAACACTAATAGGTTCAACATGGAGACACCAGTCTACACATTCGTATGTTCTAGGGAGAAAGTTAGAGGAACTGCGGCAAACAAACATGATATTTCTGTTTGTATACATGACATTTTATGCACTTGCATAACGAAAAAAACTTTGCTTTTCTCCAAAACCATTTTTACTGTGATTTTCTCGGTCCATTGCATACGAATTCCACCTCGCTTTGTCCGGATATGACTGGATGAAACCAGAAATATCCGGTTGTGTTTTGGCTTACTACAACCCAGATATTGTGAAAGCCTCTGTGTTAATGTTTTCCGGATACTATCAACGGAATTTATGTTTTTGCATGTTATTTATCAGGGAACATTTAAATTTGTGCTGGGAAACACTAATTGGTTCCACATGGAGACACCAGCTCTACACATTCGTATTTTCTAGGGAGAAAGCTAGAGGAACTGCGGCAAACAAACATGATATTTCTGTTTGTATAGATGACAGTTTATGCACTTTCCTAAAGAAAAGACTTTGCTTTTCTCCAAAACCATTTTTCCTGTGATATTCTCGATCCATTACATATGAATTCCACCCCACTTTGTCCGGATATGAGTGGATGAAACCAGAAATATCCGGTTGTGTTTTGTCTTACTATATCCCAGATATTGCTACAGCCTCAGTGTCTGTGTTTTCTGGATATTATCGATGGATTTTATTGTTTTGAATGTTTTTATCAGGGAACATTTAATTTTGTACCGTAGTAACACTAATTGGTTCCACATGGAGACACCAGGAACACATTCCTATGTTCTAGGGAGAAAGCTTGAGGAACTGCAAATCGATATGATATGTCTGTTTGTATAGATGACATTTTATGCACTTGCGATGGAAAAGACTTTTTGCCTTTCTCTAAAACCATTTTTACTGTGATTTTGTTGGTCCATTGCATACGAATTCCAACCCACTTTGTCCGGATATGACTGGATGAAACCAGAAATATCCGGTTGTGTTTTGGCTAACTCAATCCCAGATATTGTGAAAGCTTCTGTATTTGTGTTCTCCGGATATTATGAACGGATTTTATGGTTTTGCATGTTTTTTATCAGGGAACATTTAATTTTGTACCGTAGAAACACTAATTGGTTCCACACGGAGACACCAGCTCTACACATTTGTATTTTCTAGGGAGAAAGCTAGAGGAACTGCGGCAAACAAACATGATATTTCTGTTTGTATAGATGACATTTTATGCACTTTCCTAAGAAAAAGACTTTACTTTTCTCCAAAACCATTTTTACTGTGATGTTCTCGGTCCATTGCATACGAATTCCACCTCACTTTGTCCGGATATGAGTGGATGAAACCAGAAATATCCGTTTTCTTTTTTTTTTTGGCTTACTATATCCCAGATATTACTACAGACTCTGTGTTTGTGTTTTCTGGATATTATCGATGGATTATATTGTTTTGAATGTTTTTATCAGGGAACATTTAATTTTGTGCTGGGAAACACTAATTGGTTCCACATGGAGACACCAGTCTACACATTCGTATTTTCTAGGGAGAAAGCTAGAATAACTGCGGTAAACAAACATGATGTTTCTGTTTGTATAGATGACATTTTATGCACTGGCTTAAGGAAAAGACTTTGTTTTACTCCAAAACCATTTTTACTGCGATTTTCCCGGTTCATTGCATACGAATTCCACCAAACTTAGTCCGGATATGACTGGATGAAACCAGAAATATCCGGTTGTGTTTTTGCTAACTGAATCCCAGATATTGCGACGGACTCTGTGTTTGTGTTTTCTGGACATTATCAACGGACTTTATTGTTTTGAATGTTTTTATCAGGGAACATTTAATTTTGTACCTTAGAAACACTAATAGGTTCAACATGGAGACACCAGTCTACACATTCCTATGTTCTAGGGAGAAAGTTAGAGGAACTGCGGCAAACAAACATGATATTTCTGTTTGTATACATGGCATTTTATGCACTTGCATAACGAAAAAAACTTTGCTTTTCTCCAAAACTATTTTTACTGTGATTTTCTCGGTCCATTGCATACGAATTCCACCTCGCTTTGTCCGGATATGACTGGATGAAACCAGAAATATCCGGTTGTGTTTTAGCTTACTACAACCCAGATATTGTGAAAGCCTCTGTGTTTATGTTTTCCGGATACTATCAACGGAATTTATGTTTTTGCATGTTATTTATCAGGGAACATTTAATTTTGTGCTGGGAAACACTAATTGGTTCCACATGGAGACACCAGCTCTACACATTCGTATTTTCTAGGGAGAAAGCTAGAGGAACTGCGGCAAACAAACATGATATTTCTGTTTGTATAGATGACATTTTATGCACTTTCCTAAAGAAAAGACTTTGCTTTTCTCCAAAACCATTTTTCCTGTGATATTCTCGATCCATTACATATGAATTCCACCCCACTTTGTCCGGATATGAGTGGATGAAACCAGAAATATCCGGTTGTGTTTTGTCTTACTATATCCCAGATATTGCTACAGCCTCAGTGTCTGTGTTTTCTGGATATTATCGATGGATTTTATTGTTTTGAATGTTTTTATCAGGGAACATTTAATTTTGTACCGTGGAAACACTAATTGGTTCCACATGGAGACACCAGTAACACATTCCTATGTTCTAGGGAGAAAGCTTGAGGAACTGCAAATCGATATGATATGTCTGTTTGTATAGATGACATTTTATGCACTTGCGATGGAAAAGACTTTTTGCCTTTCTCTAAAACCATTTTTACTGTGATTTTGTTGGTCCATTGCATACGAATTCCAACCCACTTTGTCCGGATATGACTGGATGAAACCAGAAATATCCGGTTGTGTTTTGGCTAACTCAATCCCAGATATTGTGAAAGCTTCTGTATTTGTGTTCTCCGGATATTATGAACGGATTTTATGGTTTTGCATGTTTTTTATCAGGGAACATTTAATTTTGTACCGTAGAAACACTAATTGGTTCCACACGGAGACACCAGCTCTACACATTTGTATTTTCTAGGGAGAAAGCTAGAGGAACTGCGGCAAACAAACATGATATTTCTGTTTGTATAGATGACATTTTATGCACTTTCCTAAGAAAAAGACTTTACTTTTCTCCAAAACCATTTTTACTGTGATTTTCTCGGTCCATTGCATACGAATTCCACCTCACTTTGTCCGGATATGACTGGATGAAACCAGAAATATCCGTTTTCTTTTTTTTTGGCTTACTATATCCCAGATATTACTACAGACTCTGTGTTTGTGTTTTCTGGATATTATCGATGGATTATATTGTTTTGAATGTTTTTATCAGGGAACATTTAATTTTGTGCTGGGAAACACTAATTGGTTCCACATGGAGACACCAGTCTACACATTCGTATTTTCTAGGGAGAAAGCTAGAATAACTGCGGTAAACAAACATGATGTTTCTGTTTGTATAGATGACATTTTATGCACTGGCTTAAGGAAAAGACTTTGTTTTACTCCAAAACCATTTTTACTGCGATTTTCCAGGTTCATTGCATACGAATCCCACCAAACTTAGTCCGGATATGACTGGATGAAACCAGAAATATCCGGTTGTGTTTTGGCTAACTCAATCCCAGATATTGCGACGGACTCTGTGTTGGTGTTTTCTGGACATTATCAATGGACTTTATTGTTTTGAATGTTTTTATCAGGGAACATTTAATTTTGTACCTTAGAAACACTAATAGGTTCAACATGGAGACACCAGTCTACACATTCGTATGTTCTAGGGAGAAAGTTAGAGGAACTGTGGCAAACAAACATGATATTTCTGTTTGTATACATGACATTTTATGCACTTGCATAATGAAAAAAACTTTGCTTTTCTCCAAAACCATTTTTACTGTGATTTTCTCGGTCCATTGCATACGAATTCCACCTCGCTTTGTCCGGATATGACTGGATGAAACCAGAAATATCCGGTTGTGTTTTGGCTTACTACAACCCAGATATTGTGAAAGCCTCTGTGTTTATGTTTTCCGGATATTATCAACGGAATTTATGTTTTTGCATGTTATTTATCAGGGAACATTTAATTTTGTGCTGGGAAACACTAATTGGTTCCACATGGAGACACCAGCTCTACACATTCGTATTTTCTAGGGAGAAAGCTAGAGGAACTGCGGCAAACAAACATGATATTTCTGTTTGTATAGATGACATTTTATGCACTTTCCTAAAGAAAAGACTTTGCTTTTCTCCAAAACCATTTTTCCTGTGATATTCTCGATCCATTACATATGAATTCCACCCCACTTTGTCCGGATATGAGTGGATGAAACCAGAAATATCCGGTTGTGTTTTGTCTTACTATATCCCAGATATTGCTACAGCCTCAGTGTCTGTGTTTTCTGGATATTATCGATGGATTTTATTGTTTTGAATGTTTTTATCAGGGAACATTTAATTTTGTACCGTAGAAACACTAATTGGTTCCACATGGAGACACCAGGAACACATTCCTATGTTCTAGGGAGAAAGCTTGAGGAACTGCAAATCGATATGATATGTCTGTTTGTATAGATGACATTTTATGCACTTGCGATGGAAAAGACTTTTTGCCTTTCTCTAAAACCATTTTTACTGTGATTTTGTTGGTCCATTGCATACGAATTCCAACCCACTTTGTCCGGATATGACTGGATGAAACCAGAAATATCCGGTTGTGTTTTGGCTAACTCAATCCCAGGTATTGTGAAAGCTTCTGTATTTGTGTTCTCCAGATATTATGAACGGATTTTATGGTTTTGCATGTTTTTTTTCAGGGAACATTTAATTTTGTACCGTAGAAACACTAATTGGTTCCACACGGAGACACCAGCTCTACACATTTGTATTTTCTAGGGAGAAAGCTAGAGGAACTGCGGCAAACAAACATGATATTTCTGTTTGTATAGATGACATTTTATGCACTTTCCTAAGAAAAAGACTTTACTTTTCTCCAAAACCATTTTTACTGTGATGTTCTCGGTCCATTGCATACGAATTCCACCTCACTTTGTCCGGATATGAGTGGATGAAACCAGAAATATCCGTTTTCTTTTTTTTTTTTTTTTGGCTTACTATATCCCAGATATTACTACAGACTCTGTGTTTGTGTTTTCTGGATATTATCGATGGATTATATTGTTTTGAATGTTTTTATCAGGGAACATTTAATTTTGTGCTGGGAAACACTAATTGGTTCCACATGGAGACACCAGTCTACACATTCGTATTTTCTAGGGAGAAAGCTAGAATAACTGCGGTAAACAAACATGATGTTTCTGTTTGTATAGATGACATTTTATGCACTGGCTTAAGGAAAAGACTTTGTTTTACTCCAAAACCATTTTTACTGCGATTTTCCCGGTTCATTGCATACGAATCCCACCAAACTTAGTCCGGATATGACTGGATGAAACCAGAAATATCCGGTTGTGTTTTGGCTAACTCAATCCCAGATATTGCGACGGACTCTGTGTTTGTGTTTTCTGGACATTATCAACGGACTTTATTGTTTTGAATGTTTTTATCAGGGAACATTTAATTTTGTACCTTAGAAACACTAATAGGTTCAACATGGAGACACCAGTCTACACATTCGTATGTTCTAGGGAGAAAGTTAGAGGAACTGTGGCAAACAAACATGATATTTCTGTTTGTATACATGACATTTTATGCACTTGCATAATGAAAAAAACTTTGCTTTTCTCCAAAACCATTTTTACTGTGATTTTCTCGGTCCATTGCATACGAATTCCACCTCGCTTTGTCCAGTATGACTGGATGAAACCAGAAATATCCGGTTGTGTTTTGGCTTACTACAACCCAGATATTGTGAAAGCCTCTGTGTTTATGTTTTCCGGATACTATCAACGGAATTTATGTTTTTGCATGTTATTTATCAGGGAACATTTAATTTTGTGCTGGGAAACACTAATTGGTTCCACATGGAGACACCAGCTCTACACATTCGTATTTTCTAGGAAGAAAGCTAGAGGAACTGCGGCAAACAAACATGATATTTCTGTTTGTATAGATGACATTTTATGCACTTTCCTAAAGAAATGACTTTGCTTTTCTCCAAAACCATTTTTCCTGTGATATTCTCGATCCATTACATATGAATTCCACCCCACTTTGTCCAGATATGAGTGGATGAAACCAGAAATATCCGGTTGTGTTTTGTCTTACTATATCCCAGATATTGCTACAGCCTCAGTGTCTGTGTTTTCTGGATATTATCGATGGATTTTATTGTTTTGAATGTTTTTATCAGGGAACATTTAATTTTGTACCGTAGAAACACTAATTGGTTCCACATGGAGACACCAGGAACACATTCCTATGTTCTAGGGAGAAAGCTTGAGGAACTGCAAATCGATATGATATGTCTGTTTGTATAGATGACATTTTATGCACTTGCGATGGAAAAGACTTTTTGCCTTTCTCTAAAACCATTTTTACTGTGATTTTGTTGGTCCATTGCATACGAATTCCAACCCACTTTGTCCGGATATGACTGGATGAAACCAGAAATATCCGGTTGTGTTTTGGCTAACTCAATCCCAGATATTGTGAAAGCTTCTGTATTTGTGTTCTCCGGATATTATGAACGGATTTTATGGTTTTGCATGTTTTTTATCAGGGAACATTTAATTTTGTACCGTAGAAACACTAATTGGTTCCACACGGAGACACCAGCTCTACACATTTGTATTTTCTAGGGAGAAAGCTAGAGGAACTGCGGCAAACAAACATGATATTTCTGTTTGTATAGATGACATTTTATGCACTTTCCTAAGAAAAAGTCTTTACTTTTCTCCAAAACCATTTTTACTGTGATTTTCTCGGTCCATTGCATACGAATTCCACCTCACTTTGTCCGGATATGACTGGATGAAACCAGAAATATCCGTTTTCTTTTTTTTTTTTTTTTGGCTTACTATATCCCAGATATTACTACAGACTCTGTGTTTGTGTTTTCTGGATATTATCGATGGATTATATTGTTTTGAATGTTTTTATCAGGGAACATTTAATTTTGTGCTGGGAAACACTAATTGGTTCCACATGGAGACACCAGTCTACACATTCGTATTTTCTAGGGAGAAAGCTAGAATAACTGCGGTAAACAAACATGATGTTTCTGTTTGTATAGATGACATTTTATGCACTGGCTTAAGGAAAAGACTTTGTTTTACTCCAAAACCATTTTTACTGCGATTTTCCCGGTTCATTGCATACGAATTCCACCAACCTTAGTCCGGATATGACTGGATGAAACCAGAAATATCCGGTTGTGTTTTGGCTAACTCAATCCCAGATATTGCGACGGACTCTGTGTTTGTGTTTTCTGGACATTATCAACGGACTTTATTGTTTTGAATGTTTTTATCAGGGAACATTTAATTTTGTACCTTAGAAACACTAATAGGTTCCACATGGAGACACCAGTCTACACATTCGTATGTTCTAGGGAGAAAGTTAGAGGAACTGCGGCAAACAAACATGATATTTCTGTTTGTATACATGACATTTTATGCACTTGCATAATGAAAAAAACTTTGCTTTTCTCCAAAACCATTTTTACTGTGATTTTCTCGGTCCATTGCATACGAATTCCACCTCGCTTTGTCCGGATATGACTGGATGAAACCAGAAATATCCGGTTGTGTTTTGGCTTACTACAACCCAGATATTGTGAAAGCCTCTGTGTTTATGTTTTCCGGATACTATCAACGGAATTTATGTTTTTGCATGTTATTTATCAGGGAACATTTAATTTTGTGCTGGGAAACACTAATTGGTTCCACATGGAGACACCAGCTCTACACATTCGTATTTTCTAGGGAGAAAGCTAGAGGAACTGCGGCAAACAAACATGATATTTCTGTTTGTATAGATGACATTTTATGCACTTTCCTAAAGAAATGACTTTGCTTTTCTCCAAAACCATTTTTCCTGTGATATTCTCGATCCATTACATATGAATTCCACCCCACTTTGTCCAGATATGAGTGGATGAAACCAGAAATATCCGGTTGTGTTTTGTCTTACTATATCCCAGATATTGCTACAGCCTCAGTGTCTGTGTTTTCTGGATATTATGGATGGATTTTATTGTTTTGAATGTTTTTATCAGGGAACATTTAATTTTGTACCGTAGAAACACTAATTGGTTCCACATGGAGACACCAGCAACACATTCCTATGTTCTAGGGAGAAAGCTTGAGGAACTGCAAATCGATATGATATGTCTGTTTGTATAGATGACATTTTATGCACTTGCGATGGAAAAGACTTTTTGCCTTTCTCTAAAACCATTTTTACTGTGATTTTGTTGGTCCATTGCATACGAATTCCAACCCACTTTGTCCGGATATGACTGGATGAAACCAGAAATATCCGGTTGTGTTTTGGCTAACTCAATCCCAGATATTGTGAAAGCTTCTGTATTTGTGTTCTCCGGATATTATGAACGGATTTTATGGTTTTGCATGTTTTTTTTCAGGGAACATTTAATTTTGTACCGTAGAAACACTAATTGGTTCCACACGGAGACACCAGCTCTACACATTTGTATTTTCTAGGGAGAAAGCTAGAGGAACTGCGGCAAACAAACATGATATTTCTGTTTGTATAGAACATTTTATGCACTTTCCTAAGAAAAAGACTTTACTTTTCTCCAAAACCATTTTTACTGTGATTTTCTCGGTCCATTGCATACGAATTCCACCTCACTTTGTCCGGATATGAGTGGATGAAACCAGAAATATCCGTTTTCTTTTTTTTTTTTTTTGGCTTACTATGTCCCAGATATTACTACAGACTCTGTGTTTGTGTTTTCTGGATATTATCGATGGATTATATTGTTTTGAATGTTTTTATCAGGGAACATTTAATTTTGTGCTGGGAAACACTAATTGGTTCCACATGGAGACACCAGTCTACACATTCGTATTTTCTAGGGAGAAAGCTAGAATAACTGCGGTAAACAAACATGATGTTTCTGTTTGTATAGATGACATTTTATGCACTGGCTTAAGGAAAAGACTTTGTTTTACTCCAAAACCATTTTTACTGCGATTTTCCCGGTTCATTGCATACGAATCCCACCAAACTTAGTCCGGATATGACTGGATGAAACCAGAAATATCCGGTTGTGTTTTGGCTAACTCAATCCCAGATATTGCGACGGACTCTGTGTTTGTGTTTTCTGGACATTATCAACGGACTTTATTGTTTTGAATGTTTTTATCAGGGAACATTTAATTTTGTACCTTAGAAACACTAATAGGTTCAACATGGAGACACCAGTCTACACATTCGTATGTTCTAGGGAGAAAGTTAGAGGAACTGCGGCAAACAAACATGATATTTCTGTTTGTATACATGACATTTTATGCACTTGCATAATGAAAAAAACTTTGCTTTTCTCCAAAACCATTTTTACTGTGATTTTCTCGGTCCATTGCATACGAATTCCACCTCGCTTTGTCCAGTATGACTGGATGAAACCAGAAATATCCGGTTGTGTTTTGGCTTACTACAACCCAGATATTGTGAAAGCCTCTGTGTTTATGTTTTCCGGATATTATCAACGGAATTTATGTTTTTGCATGTTATTTATCAGGGAACATTTAATTTTGTGCTGGGAAACACTAATTGGTTCCACATGGAGACACCAGCTCTACACATTCGTATTTTCTAGGGAGAAAGCTAGAGGAACTGCGGCAAACAAACATGATATTTCTGTTTGTATAGTTGACATTTTATGCACTTTCCTAAAGAAAAGATTTTGCTTTTCTCCAAAACCATTTTTCCTGTGATATTCTCGATCCATTACATATGAATTCCACCCCACTTTGTCCGGATATGAGTGGATGAAACCAGAAATATCCGGTTGTGTTTTGTCTTACTATATCCCAGATATTGCTACAGCCTCAGTGTCTGTGTTTTCTGGATATTATCGATGGATTTTATTGTTTTGAATGTTTTTATCAGGGAACCTTTAATTTTGTACCGTAGAAATACAATTTGGTTCCACATGGAGACACCAATAACACATTCCTCTGTTCTAGGGAGAAAGCTTGAGGAACTGCAAATCGATATGATATGTCTGTTTGTATAGATGACATTTTATGCACTTGCGATGGAAAAGACTTTTTGCCTTTCTCTAAAACCATTTTTACTGTGATTTTGTTGGTCCATTGCATACGAATTCCAACCCACTTTGTCCGGATATGACTGGATGAAACCAGAAATATCCGGTTGTGTTTTGGCTAACTCAATCCCAGATATTGTGAAAGCTTCTGTATTTGTGTTCTCCGGATATTATGAACGGATTTTATGGTTTTGCATGTTTTTTTTCAGGGAACATTTAATTTTGTACCGTAGAAACACTAATTGGTTCCACACGGAGACACCAGCTCTACACATTTGTATTTTCTAGGGAGAAAGCTAGAGGAACTGCGGCAAACAAACATGATATTTCTGTTTGTATAGATGACATTTTATGCACTTTCCTAAGAAAAAGACTTTACTTTTCTCCAAAACCATTTTTACTGTGATTTTCTCGGTCCATTGCATACGAATTCCACCTCACTTTGTCCGGATATGACTGGATGAAACCAGAAATATCCGTTTTCTTTTTTTTTTTTTTTTTGGCTTACTATATCCCAGATATTACTACAGACTCTGTGTTTGTGTTTTCTGGATATTATCGATGGATTATATTGTTTTCAATGTTTTTATCTGGGAACATTTAATTTTGTGCTGGGAAACACTAATTGGTTCCACATGGAGACACCAGTCTACACATTCGTATTTTCTAGGGAGAAAGCTAGAATAACTGCGGTAAACAAACATGATGTTTCTGTTTGTATAGATGACATTTTATGCACTGGCTTAAGGAAAAGGCTTTGTTTTACTCCAAAACCATTTTTACTGCGATTTTCCCGGTTCATTGCATACGAATTCCACCAAACTTAGTCCGGATGTGACTGGATGAAACCAGAAATATCCGGTTGTGTTTTGGCTAACTCAATCCCAGATATTGTGAAAGCTTCTGTATTTGTGTTTTCCGGATATTATCAACGGATTTTATGGTTTTGCATGTTTTTTATCAGGGAACATTTAATTTTGTACCTTAGAAACACTAACTGGTTCCACACGGAGACACCAGCTCTACACATTTGTATGTTCTTGGGAGAAAGCTAGAGGAACTGCGGCAAACAAACATGATATTTCTGTTTGTATACATGACATTTTATGCACTTGCATAACGAAAAAAACTTTGCTTTTCTCCAAAACCATTTTTACTGTGATTTTCTCGGTCCATTGCATACGAATTCCACCTCGCTTTGTCCGGATATGACTGGATGAAACCAGAAATATCCGGTTGTGTTTTGGCTTACTACAACCCAGATATTGTGAAAGCCTCTGTGTTTATGTTTTCCGGATACTATCAACGGAATTTATGTTTTTGCATGTTATTTATCAGGGAACATTTAATTTTGTGCTGGGAAACACTAATTGGTTCCACATGGAGACACCAGCTCTACACATTCGTATTTTCTAGGGAGAAAGCTAGAGGAACTGCGGCAAACAAACATGATATTTCTGTTTGTATAGATGACATTTTATGCACTTTCCTAAAGAAAAGACTTTGCTTTTCTCCAAAACCATTTTTCCTGTGATATTCTCGATCTATTACATATGAATTCCACCCCACTTTGTCCGGATATGAGTGGATGAAACCAGAAATATCCGGTTGTGTTTTGTTTTACTATATCCCAGATATTGCTACAGCCTCAGTGTCTGTGTTTTCTGGATATTATCGATGGATTTTATTGTTTTGAATGTTTTTATCAGGGAACCTTTAATTTTGTACCGTAGCAATACAATTTGGTTCCACATGGAGACACCAGGAACACATTCCTATGTTCTAGGGAGAAAGCTTGAGGAACTGCAAATCGATATGATATGTCTGTTTGTATAGATGACATTTTATGCACTTGCGATGGAAAAGACTTTTTGCCTTTCTCTAAAACCATTTTTACTGTGATTTTGTTGGTCCATTGCATACGAATTCCAACCCACTTTGTCCGGATATGACTGGATGAAACCAGAAATATCCGGTTGTGTTTTGGCTAACTCAATCCCAGATATTGTGAAAGCTTCTGTATTTGTGTTCTCCGGATATTATGAACGGATTTTATGGTTTTGCATGTTTTTTATCAGGGAACATTTAATTTTGTACCGTAGAAACACTAATTGGTTCCACACGGAGACACCAGCTCTACACATTTGTATTTTCTAGGGAGAAAGCTAGAGGAACTGCGGCAAACAAACATGATATTTCTGTTTGTATAGATGACATTTTATGCACTTTCCTAAGAAAAAGACTTTACTTTTCTCCAAAACCATTTTTACTGTGATTTTCTCGGTCCATTGCATACGAATTCCACCTCACTTTGTCCGGATATGACTGGATGAAACCAGAAATATCCGTTTTCTTTTTTTTTGGCTTACTATATCCCAGATATTACTACAGACTCTGTGTTTGTGTTTTCTGGATATTATCGATGGATTATATTGTTTTGAATGTTTTTATCAGGGAACATTTAATTTTGTGCTGGGAAACACTAATTGGTTCCACATGGAGACACCAGTCTACACATTCGTATTTTCTAGGGAGAAAGCTAGAATAACTGCGGTAAACAAACATGATGTTTCTGTTTGTATAGATGACATTTTATGCACTGGCTTAAGGAAAAGACTTTGTTTTACTCCAAAACCATTTTCACTGCGAGTTTCCCGGTTCATTGCATACGAATTCCACCAAACTTAGTCCGGATATGACTGGATGAAACCAGAAATATCCGGTTGTGTTTTGGCTAACTCAATCCCAGATATTGCGACAGACTCTGTGTTTGTGTTTTCTGGACATTATCAACGGACTTTATTGTTTTGAATGTTTTTATCAGGGAACATTTAATTTTGTACCTTAGAAACACTAATTGGTTCCACACGTAGACACCAGCTCAACACATTTGTATGTTCTAGGGAGAAAGCTAGAGGAACTGCGGCAAACAAACATGATATTTCTGTTTGTATAGATGACATTTTATGCACTTTCCTAACAAAAAGACTTTACTTTTCTCCAAAACCATTTTTACTGTGATTTTCTCGGTCCATTGCATACGAATTCCACCTCACTTTGTCCGGATGTGACTGGATGAAACCAGAAATATCCGTTTTCTTTTTTTTTGGCTTACTATATCCCAGATATTACTACAGACTCTGTGTTTGTGTTTTCTGGATATTATCGATGGATTATATTGTTTTGAATGTTTTTATCAGGGAACATTTAATTTTGTGCTGGGAAACACTAATTGGTTCCACATGGAGACACCAGTCTACACATTCGTATTTTCTAGGGAGAAAGCTAGAATAACTGCGGTAAACAAACATGATGTTTCTGTTTGTATAGATGACATTTTATGCACTGGCTTAAGGAAAAGACTTTGTTTTACTCCAAAACCATTTTTACTGTGATTTTCCCGGTTCATTGCATACGAATTCCACCAACCTTAGTCCGGATATGACTGGATGAAACCAGAAATATCCGGTTGTGTTTTGGCTAACTCAATCCCAGATATTGCGACGGACTCTGTGTTTGTGTTTTCTGGACATTATCAACGGACTTTATTGTTTTGAATGTTTTTATCAGGGAACATTTAATTTTGTACCTTAGAAACACTAATAGGTTCAACATGGAGACACCAGTCTACACATTCGTATGTTCTAGGGAGAAAGTTAGAGGAACTGCGGCAAACAAACATGATATTTCTGTTTGTATACATGACATTTTATGCACTTGCATAACGAAAAATCTTTGCTTTTCTCCAAAACCAATTTTACTGTGATTTTCTCGGTCCATTGCATACGAATTCCACCTCGCTTTGTCCGGATATGACTGGATGAAACCAGAAATATCCGGTTGTGTTTTGGTTTACTACAACCCAGATATTTTGAAAGCCTCTGTGTTTATGTTTTCCGGATATTATCAACGGAATTTATGTTTTTGCATGTTATTTATCAGGGAACATTTAATTTTGTGCTGGGAAACACTAATTGGTTCCACATGGAGACACCAGCTCTACACATTCGTATTTTCTAGGGAGAAAGCTAGAGGAACTGCGGCAAACAAACATGATATTTCTGTTTGTATAGATGACATTTATTCACTTTCCTAAAGAAAAGACGTTGCTTTTCTCAAAAACCATTTTTCCTGTGATATTCTCGATCCATTACATATGAATTCCACCCCACTTTGTCCGGATATGAGTGGATGAAACCAGAAATATCCGGTTGTGTTTTGTCTTACTATATCCCAGATATTGCTACAGCCTCAGTGTCTGTGTTTTCTGGATATTATCGATGGATTTTATTGTTTTGAATGTTTTTATCAGGGAACATTTAATTTTGTGCTGGGAAACACTAATTGGTTCCACATGGAGACACCAGCTCTACACATTCGTATTTTCTAGGGAGAAAGCTAGAGGAACTGCGGCAAACAAACATGATATTTCTGTTTGTATAGATGACAGTTTATGCACTTTCCTAAAGAAAAGACTTTGCTTTTCTCCAAAACCATTTTTCCTGTGATATTCTCGATCCATTACATATGAATTCCACCCCACTTTGTCCGGATATGAGTGGATGAAACCAGAAATATCCGGTTGTGTTTTGTCTTACTATATCCCAGATATTGCTACAGCCTCAGTGTCTGTGTTTTCTGGATATTATGGATGGATTTTATTGTTTTGAATGTTTTTATCAGGGAACATTTAATTTTGTACCGTAGTAACACTAATTGGTTCCACATGGAGACACCAGGAACACATTCCTATGTTCTAGGGAGAAAGCTTGAGGAACTGCAAATCGATATGATATGTCTGTTTGTATAGATGACATTTTATGCACTTGCGATGGAAAAGACTTTTTGCCTTTCTCTAAAACCATTTTTACTGTGATTTTGTTGGTCCATTGCATACGAATTCCAACCCACTTTGTCCGGATATGACTGGATGAAACCAGAAATATCCGGTTGTGTTTTGGCTAACTCAATCCCAGATATTGTGAAAGCTTCTGTATTTGTGTTCTCCGGATATTATGAACGGATTTTATGGTTTTGCATGTTTTTTATCAGGGAACATTTAATTTTGTACCGTAGAAACACTAATTGGTTCCACACGGAGACACCAGCTCTACACATTTGTATTTTCTAGGGAGAAAGCTAGAGGAACTGCGGCAAACAAACATGATATTTCTGTTTGTATAGATGACATTTTATGCACTTTCCTAACAAAAAGACTTTACTTTTCTCCAAAACCATTTTTACTGTGATTTTCTCGGTCCATTGCATACGAATTCCACCTCACTTTGTCCGGATATGACTGGATGAAACCAGAAATATCCGTTTTCTTTTTTTTTGGCTTACTATATCCCAGATATTACTACAGACTCTGTGTTTGTGTTTTCTGGATATTATCGATGGATTATATTGTTTTGAATGTTTTTATCAGGGAACATTTAATTTTGTGCTGGGAAACACTAATTGGTTCCACATGGAGACACCAGTCTACACATTCGTATTTTCTAGGGAGAAAGCTAGAATAACTGCGGTAAACAAACATGATGTTTCTGTTTGTATAGATGACATTTTATGCACTGGCTTAAGGAAAAGACTTTGTTTTACTCCAAAACCATTTTTACTGCGATTTTCCCGGTTCATTGCATACGAATTCCACCAAACTTAGTCCGGATATGACTGGATGAAACCAGAAATATCCGGTTGTGTTTTTGCTAACTCAATCCCAGATATTGCGACGGACTCTGTGTTTGTGTTTTCTGGACATTATCAACGGACTTTATTGTTTTGAATGTTTTTATCAGGGAACATTTAATTTTGTACCTTAGAAACACTAATAGGTTCAACATGGAGACACCAGTCTACACATTCGTATGTTCTAGGGAGAAAGTTAGAGGAACTGTGGCAAACAAACATGATATTTCTGTTTCTATACATGACATTTTATGCACTTGCATAATGAAAAAAACTTTGCTTTTCTCCAAAACCATTTTTACTGTGATTTTCTCGGTCCATTGCATACGAATTCCACCTCGCTTTGTCCGGATATGACTGGATGAAACCAGAAATATCCGGTTGTGTTTTGGCTTACTACAACCCAGATATTGTGAAAGCCTCTGTGTTTATGTTTTCCGGATATTATCAACGGAATTTATGTTTTTGCATGTTATTTATCAGGGAACATTTAATTTTGTGCTGGGAAACACTAATTGGTTCCACATGGAGACACCAGCTCTACACATTCGTATGTTCTAGGGAGAAAGCTAGAGGAACTGCGGCAAACAAACATGATATTTCTGTTTGTATAGATGACATTTTATGCACTTTCCTAAAGAAAAGACTTTGCTTTTCTCCAAAACCATTTTTCCTGTGATATTCTCGATCCATTACATATGAATTCCACCCCACTTTGTCCGGATATGAGTGGATGAAACCAGAAATATCCGGTTGTGTTTTGTCTTACTATATCCCAGATATTGCTACAGCCTCAGTGTCTGTGTTTTCTGGATATTATCGATGGATTTTATTGTTTTGAATGTTTTTATCAGGGAACATTTAATTTTGTACCGTAGAAACACTAATTGGTTCCACATGGAGACACCAGTAACACATTCCTATGTTCTAGGGAGAAAGCTTGAGGAACTGCAAATCGATATGATATGTCTGTTTGTATAGATGACATTTTATGCACTTGCGATGGAAAAGACTTTTTGCCTTTCTCTAAAACCATTTTTACTGTGATTTTGTTGGTCCATTGCATACGAATTCCAACCCACTTTGTCCGGATATGACTGGATGAAACCAGAAATATCCGGTTGTGTTTTGGCTAACTCAATTCCAGGTATTGTGAAAGCTTCTGTATTTGTGTTCTCCAGATATTATGAACGGATTTTATGGTTTTGCATGTTTTTTTTCAGGGAACATTTAATTTTGTACCGTAGAAACACTAATTGGTTCCACACGGAGACACCAGCTCTACACATTTGTATTTTCTAGGGAGAAAGCTAGAGGAACTGCGGCAAACAAACATGATATTTCTGTTTGTATAGATGACATTTTATGCACTTTCCTAAGAAAAAGACTTTACTTTTCTCCAAAACCATTTTTACTGTGATGTTCTCGGTCCATTGCATACGAATTCCACCTCATTTTGTCCGGATATGAGTGGATGAAACCAGAAATATCCGTTTTCTTTTTTTTTTTTTTTGGCTTACTATATCCCAGATATTACTACAGACTCTGTGTTTGTGTTTTCTGGATATTATCGATGGATTATATTGTTTTGAATGTTTTTATCAGGGAACATTTAATTTTGTGCTGGGAAACACTAATTGGTTCCACATGGAGACACCAGTCTACACATTCGTATTTTCTAGGGAGAAAGCTAGAATAACTGCGGTAAACAAACATGATGTTTCTGTTTGTATAGATGACATTTTATGCACTGGCTTAAGGAAAAGACTTTGTTTTACTCCAAAACCATTTTTACTGCGATTTTCCCGGTTCATTGCATACGAATCCCACCAAACTTAGTCCGGATATGACTGGATGAAACCAGAAATATCCGGTTGTGTTTTGGCTAACTCAATCCCAGATATTGCGACGGACTCTGTGTTTGTGTTTTCTGGACATTATCAACGGACTTTATTGTTTTGAATGTTTTTATCAGGGAACATTTAATTTTGTACCTTAGAAACACTAATAGGTTCAACATGGAGACACCAGTCTACACATTCGTATGTTCTAGGGAGAAAGTTAGAGGAACTGCGGCAAACAAACATGATATTTCTGTTTGTATACATGACATTTTATGCACTTTCCTAAATAAAAGACTTTGCTTTTCTCCAAAACCATTTTTCCTGTGATATTCTCGATCCATTACATATGAATTCCACCCCCCCTTTGTCCGGATATGAGTGGATGAAACCAGAAATATCCGGTTGTGTTTTGTCTTACTATATCCCAGATATTGCTACAGCCTCAGTGTCTGTGTTTTCTGGATATTATCGATGGATTTTATTGTTTTGAATGTTTTTATCAGGGAACATTTAATTTTGTACCATAGAAACACTAATTGGTTCCACATGGAGACACCAGGAACACATTCCTATGTTCTAGGGAGAAAGCTTGAGGAACTGCAAATCGATATGATATGTCTGTTTGTATAGATGACATTTTATGCACTTGCGATGGAAAAGACTTTTTGCCTTTCTCTAAAACCATTTTTACTGTGATTTTGTTGGTCCATTGCATACGAATTCCAACCCACTTTGTCCGGATATGACTGGATGAAACCAGAAATATCCGGTTGTGTTTTGGCTAACTCAATCCCAAGTATTGTGAAAGCTTCTGTATTTGTGTTCTCCAGATATTATGAACGGATTTTATGGTTTTGCATGTTTTTTATCAGGGAACATTTAATTTTGTACCGTAGAAACACTAATTGGTTCCACACGGAGACACCAGCTCTATACATTTGTATTTTCTAGGGAGAAAGCTAGAGGAACTGTGGCAAAGAAACATGATATTTCTGTTTGTATAGATGACATTTTATGCACTTTCCTAAGAAAAAGACTTTACTTTTCTCCAAAACCATTTTTACTGTGATGTTCTCGGTCCATTGCATACGAATTCCACCTCACTTTGTCCGGATATGACTGGATGAAACCAGAAATATCCGTTTTCTTTTTTTTTTTGGCTTACTATATCCCAGATATTACTACAGACTCTGTGTTTGTGTTTTCTGGATATTATCGATGGATTATATTGTTTTGAATGTTTTTATCAGGGAACATTTAATTTTGTGCTGGGAAACACTAATTGGTTCCACATGGAGACACCAGTCTACACATTCGTATTTTCTAGGGAGAAAGCTAGAATAACTGCGGTAAACAAACATGATGTTTCTGTTTGTATAGATGACATTTTATGCACTGGCTTAAGGAAAAGACTTTGTTTTACTCCAAAACCATTTTTACTGCGATTTTCCCGGTTCATTGCATACGAATTCCACCAACCTTAGTCCGGATATGACTGGATGAAACCAGAAATATCCGGTTGTGTTTTGGCTAACTCAATCCCAGATATTGCGACGGACTCTGTGTTTGTGTTTTCTGGACATTATCAACGGACTTTATTGTTTTGAATGTTTTTATCAGGGAACATTTAATTCTGTACCTTAGAAACACTAATAGGTTCAACATGGAGACACCAGTCTACACATTCGTATGTTCTAGGGAGAAAGTTAGAGGAACTGCGGCAAACAAACATGATATTTCTGTTTGTATACATGACATTTTATGCACTTGCATAATGAAAAAAACTTTGCTTTTCTCCAAAACCATTTTTACTGTGATTTTCTCGGTCCATTGCATACGAATTCCACCTCGCTTTGTCCGGATATGACTGGATGAAACCAGAAATATCCGGTTGTGTTTTGGCTTACTACAACCCAGATATTGTGAAAGCCTCTGTGTTTATGTTTTCCGGATACTATCAACGGAATTTATGTTTTTGCATGTTATTTATCAGGGAACATTTAATTTTGTGCTGGGAAACACTAATTGGTTCCACATGGAGACACCAGCTCTACACATTCGTATTTTCTAGGGAGAAAGCTAGAGGAACTGCGGCAAACAAACATGATATTTCTGTTTGTATAGATGACATTTTATGCACTTTCCTAAAGAAATGACTTTGCTTTTCTCCAAAACCATTTTTCCTGTGATATTCTCGATCCATTACATATGAATTCCACCCCACTTTGTCCAGATATGAGTGGATGAAACCAGAAATATCCGGTTGTGTTTTGTCTTACTATATCCCAGATATTGCTACAGCCTCAGTGTCTGTGTTTTCTGGATATTATGGATGGATTTTATTGTTTTGAATGTTTTTATCAGGGAACATTTAATTTTGTACCGTAGAAACACTAATTGGTTCCACATGGAGACACCAGGAACACATTCCTATGTTCTAGGGAGAAAGCTTGAGGAACTGCAAATCGATATGATATGTCTGTTTGTATAGATGACATTTTATGCACTTGCGATGGAAAAGACTTTTTGCCTTTCTCTAAAACCATTTTTACTGTGATTTTGTTGGTCCATTGCATACGAATTCCAACCCACTTTGTCCGGATATGACTGGATGAAACCAGAAATATCCGGTTGTGTTTTGGCTAACTCAATCCCAGATATTGTGAAAGCTTCTGTATTTGTGTTCTCCGGATATTATGAACGGATTTTATGGTTTTGCATGTTTTTTATCAGGGAACATTTAATTTTGTACCGTAGAAACACTAATTGGTTCCACACGGAGACACCAGCTCTACACATTTGTATTTTCTAGGGAGAAAGCTAGAGGAACTGCGGCAAACAAACATGATATTTCTGTTTGTATAGATGACATTTTATGCACTTTCCTAAGAAAAAGTCTTTACTTTTCTCCAAAACCATTTTTACTGTGATTTTCTCGGTCCATTGCATACGAATTCCACCTCACTTTGTCCGGATATGACTGGATGAAACCAGAAATATCCGTTTTCTTTTTTTTTTGGCTTACTATATCCCAGATATTACTACAGACTCTGTGTTTGTGTTTTCTGGATATTATCGATGGATTATATTGTTTTGAATGTTTTTATCAGGGAACATTTAATTTTGTGCTGGGAAACACTAATTGGTTCCACATGGAGACACCATTCTACACATTCGTATTTTCTAGGGAGAAAGCTAGAATAACTGCGGTAAACAAACATGATGTTTCTGTTTGTATAGATGACATTTTATGCACTGGCTTAAGGAAAAGACTTTGTTTTACTCCAAAACCATTTTTACTGCGATTTTCCCGGTTCATTGCATACGAATTCCACCAAACTTAGTCCGGATATGACTGGATGAAACCAGAAATATCCGGTTGTGTTTTTGCTAACTCAATCCCAGATATTGCGACGGACTCTGTGTTTGTGTTTTCTGGACATTATCAACGGACTTTATTGTTTTGAATGTTTTTATCAGGGAACATTTAATTTTGTACCTTAGAAACACTAATAGGTTCAACATGGAGACACCAGTCTACACATTCGTATGTTCTAGGGAGAAAGTTAGAGGAACTGTGGCAAACAAACATGATATTTCTGTTTCTATACATGACATTTTATGCACTTGCATAATGAAAAAAACTTTGCTTTTCTCCAAAACCATTTTTACTGTGATTTTCTCGGTCCATTGCATACGAATTCCACCTCGCTTTGTCCGGATATGACTGGATGAAACCAGAAATATCCGGTTGTGTTTTGGCTTACTACAACCCAGATATTGTGAAAGCCTCTGTGTTTATGTTTTCCGGATATTATCAACGGAATTTATGTTTTTGCATGTTATTTATCAGGGAACATTTAATTTTGTGCTGGGAAACACTAATTGGTTCCACATGGAGACACCAGCTCTACACATTCGTATGTTCTAGGGAGAAAGCTAGAGGAACTGCGGCAAACAAACATGATATTTCTGTTTGTATAGATGACATTTTATGCACTTTCCTAAAGAAAAGACTTTGCTTTTCTCCAAAACCATTTTTCCTGTGATATTCTCGATCCATTACATATGAATTCCACCCCACTTTGTCCGGATATGAGTGGATGAAACCAGAAATATCCGGTTGTGTTTTGTCTTACTATATCCCAGATATTGCTACAGCCTCAGTGTCTGTGTTTTCTGGATATTATCGATGGATTTTATTGTTTTGAATGTTTTTATCAGGGAACATTTAATTTTGTACCGTAGAAACACTAATTGGTTCCACATGGAGACACCAGTAACACATTCCTATGTTCTAGGGAGAAAGCTTGAGGAACTGCAAATCGATATGATATGTCTGTTTGTATAGATGACATTTTATGCACTTGCGATGGAAAAGACTTTTTGCCTTTCTCTAAAACCATTTTTACTGTGATTTTGTTGGTCCATTGCATACGAATTCCAACCCACTTTGTCCGGATATGACTGGATGAAACCAGAAATATCCGGTTGTGTTTTGGCTAACTCAATTCCAGGTATTGTGAAAGCTTCTGTATTTGTGTTCTCCAGATATTATGAACGGATTTTATGGTTTTGCATGTTTTTTTTCAGGGAACATTTAATTTTGTACCGTAGAAACACTAATTGGTTCCACACGGAGACACCAGCTCTACACATTTGTATTTTCTAGGGAGAAAGCTAGAGGAACTGCGGCAAACAAACATGATATTTCTGTTTGTATAGATGACATTTTATGCACTTTCCTAAGAAAAAGACTTTACTTTTCTCCAAAACCATTTTTACTGTGATGTTCTCGGTCCATTGCATACGAATTCCACCTCATTTTGTCCGGATATGAGTGGATGAAACCAGAAATATCCGTTTTCTTTTTTTTTTTTTTTGGCTTACTATATCCCAGATATTACTACAGACTCTGTGTTTGTGTTTTCTGGATATTATCGATGGATTATATTGTTTTGAATGTTTTTATCAGGGAACATTTAATTTTGTGCTGGGAAACACTAATTGGTTCCACATGGAGACACCAGTCTACACATTCGTATTTTCTAGGGAGAAAGCTAGAATAACTGCGGTAAACAAACATGATGTTTCTGTTTGTATAGATGACATTTTATGCACTGGCTTAAGGAAAAGACTTTGTTTTACTCCAAAACCATTTTTACTGCGATTTTCCCGGTTCATTGCATACGAATCCCACCAAACTTAGTCCGGATATGACTGGATGAAACCAGAAATATCCGGTTGTGTTTTGGCTAACTCAATCCCAGATATTGCGACGGACTCTGTGTTTGTGTTTTCTGGACATTATCAACGGACTTTATTGTTTTGAATGTTTTTATCAGGGAACATTTAATTTTGTACCTTAGAAACACTAATAGGTTCAACATGGAGACACCAGTCTACACATTCGTATGTTCTAGGGAGAAAGTTAGAGGAACTGCGGCAAACAAACATGATATTTCTGTTTGTATACATGACATTTTATGCACTTTCCTAAATAAAAGACTTTGCTTTTCTCCAAAACCATTTTTCCTGTGATATTCTCGATCCATTACATATGAATTCCACCCCCCCTTTGTCCGGATATGAGTGGATGAAACCAGAAATATCCGGTTGTGTTTTGTCTTACTATATCCCAGATATTGCTACAGCCTCAGTGTCTGTGTTTTCTGGATATTATCGATGGATTTTATTGTTTTGAATGTTTTTATCAGGGAACATTTAATTTTGTACCATAGAAACACTAATTGGTTCCACATGGAGACACCAGGAACACATTCCTATGTTCTAGGGAGAAAGCTTGAGGAACTGCAAATCGATATGATATGTCTGTTTGTATAGATGACATTTTATGCACTTGCGATGGAAAAGACTTTTTGCCTTTCTCTAAAACCATTTTTACTGTGATTTTGTTGGTCCATTGCATACGAATTCCAACCCACTTTGTCCGGATATGACTGGATGAAACCAGAAATATCCGGTTGTGTTTTGGCTAACTCAATCCCAAGTATTGTGAAAGCTTCTGTATTTGTGTTCTCCAGATATTATGAACGGATTTTATGGTTTTGCATGTTTTTTATCAGGGAACATTTAATTTTGTACCGTAGAAACACTAATTGGTTCCACACGGAGACACCAGCTCTATACATTTGTATTTTCTAGGGAGAAAGCTAGAGGAACTGTGGCAAACAAACATGATATTTCTGTTTGTATAGATGACATTTTATGCACTTTCCTAAGAAAAAGACTTTACTTTTCTCCAAAACCATTTTTACTGTGATGTTCTCGGTCCATTGCATACGAATTCCACCTCACTTTGTCCGGATATGACTGGATGAAACCAGAAATATCCGTTTTCTTTTTTTTTTTGGCTTACTATATCCCAGATATTACTACAGACTCTGTGTTTGTGTTTTCTGGATATTATCGATGGATTATATTGTTTTGAATGTTTTTATCAGGGAACATTTAATTTTGTGCTGGGAAACACTAATTGGTTCCACATGGAGACACCAGTCTACACATTCGTATTTTCTAGGGAGAAAGCTAGAATAACTGCGGTAAACAAACATGATGTTTCTGTTTGTATAGATGACATTTTATGCACTGGCTTAAGGAAAAGACTTTGTTTTACTCCAAAACCATTTTTACTGCGATTTTCCCGGTTCATTGCATACGAATTCCACCAACCTTAGTCCGGATATGACTGGATGAAACCAGAAATATCCGGTTGTGTTTTGGCTAACTCAATCCCAGATATTGCGACGGACTCTGTGTTTGTGTTTTCTGGACATTATCAACGGACTTTATTGTTTTGAATGTTTTTATCAGGGAACATTTAATTTTGTACCTTAGAAACACTAATAGGTTCAACATGGAGACAGCAGTCTACACATTCGTATGTTCTAGGGAGAAAGTTAGAGGAACTGCGGCAAACAAACATGATATTTCTGTTTGTATACATGACATTTTATGCACTTGCATAATGAAAAAAACTTTGCTTTTCTCCAAAACCATTTTTACTGTGATTTTCTCGGTCCATTGCATACGAATTCCACCTCGCTTTGTCCGGATATGACTGGATGAAACCAGAAATATCCGGTTGTGTTTTGGCTTACTACAACCCAGATATTGTGAAAGCCTCTGTGTTTATGTTTTCCGGATACTATCAACGGAATTTATGTTTTTGCATGTTATTTATCAGGGAACATTTAATTTTGTGCTGGGAAACACTAATTGGTTCCACATGGAGACACCAGCTCTACACATTCGTATTTTCTAGGGAGAAAGCTAGAGGAACTGCGGCAAACAAACATGATATTTCTGTTTGTATAGATGACATTTTATGCACTTTCCTAAAGAAATGACTTTGCTTTTCTCCAAAACCATTTTTCCTGTGATATTCTCGATCCATTACATATGAATTCCACCCCACTTTGTCCAGATATGAGTGGATGAAACCAGAAATATCCGGTTGTGTTTTGTCTTACTATATCCCAGATATTGCTACAGCCTCAGTGTCTGTGTTTTCTGGATATTATGGATGGATTTTATTGTTTTGAATGTTTTTATCAGGGAACATTTAATTTTGTACCGTAGAAACACTAATTGGTTCCACATGGAGACACCAGGAACACATTCCTATGTTCTAGGGAGAAAGCTTGAGGAACTGCAAATCGATATGATATGTCTGTTTGTATAGATGACATTTTATGCACTTGCGATGGAAAAGACTTTTTGCCTTTCTCTAAAACCATTTTTACTGTGATTTTGTTGGTCCATTGCATACGAATTCCAACCCACTTTGTCCGGATATGACTGGATGAAACCAGAAATATCCGGTTGTGTTTTGGCTAACTCAATCCCAGATATTGTGAAAGCTTCTGTATTTGTGTTCTCCGGATATTATGAACGGATTTTATGGTTTTGCATGTTTTTTATCAGGGAACATTTAATTTTGTACCGTAGAAACACTAATTGGTTCCACACGGAGACACCAGCTCTACACATTTGTATTTTCTAGGGAGAAAGCTAGAGGAACTGCGGCAAACAAACATGATATTTCTGTTTGTATAGATGACATTTTATGCACTTTCCTAAGAAAAAGTCTTTACTTTTCTCCAAAACCATTTTTACTGTGATTTTCTCGGTCCATTGCATACGAATTCCACCTCACTTTGTCCGGATATGACTGGATGAAACCAGAAATATCCGTTTTCTTTTTTTTTTGGCTTACTATATCCCAGATATTACTACAGACTCTGTGTTTGTGTTTTCTGGATATTATCGATGGATTATATTGTTTTGAATGTTTTTATCAGGGAACATTTAATTTTGTGCTGGGAAACACTAATTGGTTCCACATGGAGACACCATTCTACACATTCGTATTTTCTAGGGAGAAAGCTAGAATAACTGCGGTAAACAAACATGATGTTTCTGTTTGTATAGATGACATTTTATGCACTGGCTTAAGGAAAAGACTTTGTTTTACTCCAAAACCATTTTTACTGCGATTTTCCCGGTACATTGCATACGAATTCCACCAACCTTAGTCCGGATATGACTGGATGAAACCAGAAATATCCGGTTGTGTTTTGGCTAACTCAATCCCAGATATTGCGACGGACTCTGTGTTTGTGTTTTCTGGACATTATCAACGGACTTTATTGTTTTGAATGTTTTTATCAGGGAACATTTAATTTTGTACCTTAGAAACACTAATTGGTTCCACATGGAGACACCAGTCTACACATTCGTATGTTCTAGGGAGAAAGTTAGAGGAACTGCGGCAAACAAACATGATATTTCTGTTTGTATACATGATATTTTATGCACTTGCATAATGAAAAAAACTTTGCTTTTCTCCAAAACCATTTTTACTGTGATTTTCTCGGTCCATTGCATACGAATTCCACCTCGCTTTGTCCGGATATGACTGGATGAAACCAGAAATATCCGGTTGTGTTTTGGCTTACTACAACCCAGATATTGTGAAAGCCTCTGTGTTTATGTTTTCCGGATACTATCAACGGAATTTATGTTTTTGCATGTTATTTATCAGGGAACATTTAATTTTGTGCTGGGAAACACTAATTGGTTCCACATGGAGACACCAGCTCTACACATTCGTATTTTCTAGGGAGAAAGCTAGAGGAACTGCGGCAAACAAACATGATATTTCTGTTTGTATAGATGACATTTTATGCACTTTCCTAAAGAAATGACTTTGCTTTTCTCCAAAACCATTTTTCCTGTGATATTCTCGATCCATTACATATGAATTCCACCCCACTTTGTCCAGATATGAGTGGATGAAACCAGAAATATCCGGTTGTGTTTTGTCTTACTATATCCCAGATATTGCTACAGCCTCAGTGTCTGTGTTTTCTGGATATTATGGATGGATTTTATTGTTTTGAATGTTTTTATCAGGGAACATTTAATTTTGTACCGTAGAAACACTAATTGGTTCCACATGGAGACACCAGGAACACATTCCTATGTTCTAGGGAGAAAGCTTGAGGAACTGCAAATCGATATGATATGTCTGTTTGTATAGATGACATTTTATGCACTTGCGATGGAAAAGACTTTTTGCCTTTCTCTAAAACCATTTTTACTGTGATTTTGTTGGTCCATTGCATACGAATTCCAACCCACTTTGTCCGGATATGACTGGATGAAACCAGAAATATCCGGTTGTGTTTTGGCTAACTCAATCCCAGATATTGTGAAAGCTTCTGTATTTGTGTTCTCCGGATATTATGAACGGATTTTATGGTTTTGCATGTTTTTTATCAGGGAACATTTAATTTTGTACCGTAGAAACACTAATTGGTTCCACACGGAGACACCAGCTCTACACATTTGTATTTTCTAGGGAGAAAGCTAGAGGAACTGCGGCAAACAAACATGATATTTCTGTTTGTATAGATGACATTTTATGCACTTTCCTAAGAAAAAGTCTTTACTTTTCTCCAAAACCATTTTTACTGTGATTTTCTCGGTCCATTGCATACGAATTCCACCTCACTTTGTCCGGATATGACTGGATGAAACCAGAAATATCCGTTTTCTTTTTTTTTTGGCTTACTATATCCCAGATATTACTACAGACTCTGTGTTTGTGTTTTCTGGATATTATCGATGGATTATATTGTTTTGAATGTTTTTATCAGGGAACATTTAATTTTGTGCTGGGAAACACTAATTGGTTCCACATGGAGACACCATTCTACACATTCGTATTTTCTAGGGAGAAAGCTAGAATAACTGCGGTAAACAAACATGATGTTTCTGTTTGTATAGATGACATTTTATGCACTGGCTTAAGGAAAAGACTTTGTTTTACTCCAAAACCATTTTTACTGCGATTTTCCCGGTACATTGCATACGAATTCCACCAACCTTAGTCCGGATATGACTGGATGAAACCAGAAATATCCGGTTGTGTTTTGGCTAACTCAATCCCAGATATTGCGACGGACTCTGTGTTTGTGTTTTCTGGACATTATCAACGGACTTTATTGTTTTGAATGTTTTTATCAGGGAACATTTAATTTTGTACCTTAGAAACACTAATTGGTTCCACATGGAGACACCAGTCTACACATTCGTATGTTCTAGGGAGAAAGTTAGAGGAACTGCGGCAAACAAACATGATATTTCTGTTTGTATACATGACATTTTATGCACTTGCATAATGAAAAAAACTTTGCTTTTCTCCAAAACCATTTTTACTGTGATTTTCTCGGTCCATTGCATACGAATTCCACCTCGCTTTGTCCGGATATGACTGGATGAAACCAGAAATATCCGGTTGTGTTTTGGCTTACTACAACCCAGATATTGTGAAAGCCTCTGTGTTTATGTTTTCCGGATACTATCAACGGAATTTATGTTTTTGCATGTTATTTATCAGGGAACATTTAATTTTGTGCTGGGAAACACTAATTGGTTCCACATGGAGACACCAGCTCTACACATTCGTATTTTCTAGGGAGAAAGCTAGAGGAACTGCGGCAAACAAACATGATATTTCTGTTTGTATAGATGACATTTTATGCACTTTCCTAAAGAAATGACTTTGCTTTTCTCCAAAACCATTTTTCCTGTGATATTCTCGATCCATTACATATGAATTCCACCCCACTTTGTCCAGATATGAGTGGATGAAACCAGAAATATCCGGTTGTGTTTTGTCTTACTATATCCCAGATATTGCTACAGCCTCAGTGTCTGTGTTTTCTGGATATTATGGATGGATTTTATTGTTTTGAATGTTTTTATCAGGGAACATTTAATTTTGTACCGTAGAAACACTAATTGGTTCCACATGGAGACACCAGGAACACATTCCTATGTTCTAGGGAGAAAGCTTGAGGAACTGCAAATCGATATGATATGTCTGTTTGTATAGATGACATTTTATGCACTTGCGATGGAAAAGACTTTTTGCCTTTCTCTAAAACCATTTTTACTGTGATTTTGTTGGTCCATTGCATACGAATTCCAACCCACTTTGTCCGGATATGACTGGATGAAACCAGAAATATCCGGTTGTGTTTTGGCTAACTCAATCCCAGATATTGTGAAAGCTTCTGTATTTGTGTTCTCCGGATATTATGAACGGATTTTATGGTTTTGCATGTTTTTTATCAGGGAACATTTAATTTTGTACCGTAGAAACACTAATTGGTTCCACACGGAGACACCAGCTCTACACATTTGTATTTTCTAGGGAGAAAGCTAGAGGAACTGCGGCAAACAAACATGATATTTCTGTTTGTATAGATGACATTTTATGCACTTTCCTAAGAAAAAGACTTTACTTTTCTCCAAAACCATTTTTACTGTGATTTTCTCGGTCCATTGCATACGAATTCCACCTCACTTTGTCCGGATATGACTGGATGAAACCAGAAATATCCGTTTTCTTTTTTTTTTTTTTTGGCTTACTATATCCCAGATATTACTACAGACTCTGTGTTTGTGTTTTCTGGATATTATCGATGGATTATATTGTTTTGAATGTTTTTATCAGGGAACATTTAATTTTGTGCTGGGAAACACTAATTGGTTCCACATGGAGACACCAGTCTACACATTCGTATTTTCTAGGGAGAAAGCTAGAATAACTGCGGTAAACAAACATGATGTTTCTGTTTGTATAGATGACATTTTATGCACTGGCTTAAGGAAAAGACTTTGTTTTACTCCAAAACCATTTTTACTGCGATTTTCCCGGTTCATTGCATACGAATTCCACCAAACTTAGTCCGGATATGACTGGATGAAACCAGAAATATCCGGTTGTGTTTTGGCTAACTCAATCCCAGATATTGCGACGGACTCTGTGTTTGTGTTTTCTGGACATTATCAACGGACTTTATTGTTTTGAATGTTTTTATCAGGGAACATTTAATTTTGTACCTTAGAAACACTAATAGGTTCAACATGGAGACACCAGTCTACACATTCGTATGTTCTAGGGAGAAAGTTAGAGGAACTGCGGCAAACAAACATGATATTTCTGTTTGTATACATGACATTTTATGCACTTGCATAATGAAAAAAACTTTGCTTTTCTCCAAAACCATTTTTACTGTGATTTTCTCGGTCCATTGCATACGAATTCCACCTCGCTTTGTCCGGATATGACTGGATGAAACCAGAAATATCCGGTTGTGTTTTGGCTTACTACAACCCAGATATTGTGAAAGCCTCTGTGTTTATGTTTTCCGGATACTATCAACGGAATTTATGTTTTTGCATGTTATTTATCAGGGAACATTTAATTTTGTGCTGGGAAACACTAATTGGTTCCACATGGAGACACCAGCTCTACACATTCGTATTTTCTAGGGAGAAAGCTAGAGGAACTGCGGCAAACAAACATGATATTTCTGTTTGTATAGTTGACATTTTATGCACTTTCCTAAAGAAAAGATTTTGCTTTTCTCCAAAACCATTTTTCCTGTGATATTCTCGATCCATTACATATGAATTCCACCCCACTTTGTCCGGATATGAGTGGATGAAACCAGAAATATCCGGTTGTGTTTTGTCTTACTATATCCCAGATATTGCTACAGCCTCAGTGTCTGTGTTTTCTGGATATTATCGATGGATTTTATTGTTTTGAATATTTTTATCAGGGAACCTTTAATTTTGTACCGTAGAAATACAATTTGGTTCCACATGGAGACACCAGTAACACATTCCTATGTTCTAGGGAGAAAGCTTGAGGAACTGCAAATCGATATGATATGTCTGTTTGTATAGATGACATTTTATGCACTTGCGATGGAAAAGACTTTTTGCCTTTCTCTAAAACCATTTTTACTGTGATTTTGTTGGTCCATTGCATACGAATTCCAACCCACTTTGTCCGGATATGACTGGATGAAACCAGAAATATCCGGTTGTGTTTTGGCTAACTCAATCCCATATATTGTGAAAGCTTCTGTATTTGTGTTTTCCGGATATTATCAACGGATTTTATGGTTTTGCATGTTTTTTATCAGGGAACATTTAATTTTGTACCTTAGAAACACTAACTGGTTCCACACGGAGACACCAGCTCTACACATTTGTATGTTCTTGGGAGAAAGCTAGAGGAACTGCGGCAAACAAACATGATATTTCTGTTTGTATACATGACATTTTATGCACTTGCATAACGAAAACCTTTGCTTTTCTCCAAAACCATTTTTACTGTGATTTTCTCGGTCCATTGCATACGAATTCCACCTCGCTTTGTCCGGATATGACTGGATGAAACCAGAAATATCCGGTTGTGTTTTGGCTTACTACAACCCAGATATTGTGAAAGCCTCTGTGTTTATGTTTTCCGGATACTATCAACGGAATTTATGTTTTTGCATGTTATTTATCAGGGAACATTTAATTTTGTGCTGGGAAACACTAATTGGTTCCACATGGAGACACCAGCTCTACACATTCGTATTTTCTAGGGAGAAAGCTAGAGGAACTGCGGCAAACAAACATGATATTTCTGTTTGTATAGATGACATTTTATGCACTTTCCTAAAGAAAAGACTTTGCTTTTCTCCAAAACCATTTTTCCTGTGATATTCTCGATCCATTACATATGAATTCCACCCCACTTTGTCCGGATATGAGTGGATGAAACCAGAAATATCCGGTTGTGTTTTGTTTTACTATATCCCAGATATTGCTACAGCCTCAGTGTCTGTGTTTTCTGGATATTATCGATGGATTTTATTGTTTTGAATGTTTTTATCAGGGAACCTTTAATTTTGTACCGTAGAAATACAATTTGGTTCCACATGGAGACACCAGTAACACATTCCTATGTTCTAGGGAGAAAGCTTGAGGAACTGCAAATCGATATGATATGTCTGTTTGTATAGATGACATTTTATGCACTTGCGATGGAAAAGACTTTTTGCCTTTCTCTAAAACCATTTTTACTGTGATTTTGTTGGTCCATTGCATACGAATTCCAACCCACTTTGTCCGGATATGACTGGATGAAACCAGAAATATCCGGTTGTGTTTTGGCTAACTCAATCCCAGATATTGTGAAAGCTTCTGTATTTGTGTTCTCCGGATATTATGAACGGATTTTATGGTTTTGCATGTTTTTTTTCAGGGAACATTTAATTTTGTACCGTAGAAACACTAATTGGTTCCACACGGAGACACCAGCTCTACACATTTGTATTTTCTAGGGAGAAAGCTAGAGGAACTGCGGCAAACAAACATGATATTTCTGTTTGTATAGATGACATTTTATGCACTTTCCTAAGAAAAGGACTTTACTTTTCTCCAAAACCATTTTTACTGTGATTTTCTCGGTCCATTGCATACGAATTCCACCTCACTTTGTCCGGATATGACTGGATGAAACCAGAAATATCCGTTTTCTTTTTTTTTGGCTTACTATATCCCAGATATTACTACAGACTCTGTGTTTGTGTTTTCTGGATATTATCGATGGATTATATTGTTTTGAATGTTTTTATCAGGGAACATTTAATTTTGTGCTGGGAAACACTAATTGGTTCCACATGGAGACACCAGTCTACACATTCGTATTTTCTAGGGAGAAAGCTAGAATAACTGCGGTAAACAAACATGATGTTTCTGTTTGTATAGATGACATTTTATGCACTGGCTTAAGGAAAAGACTTTGTTTTACTCCAAAACCATTTTTACTGCGATTTTCCCAGTTCATTGCATACGAATTCCACCAAACTTAGTCCGGATATGACTGGATGAAACCAGAAATATCCGGTTGTGTTTTGGCTAACTCAATCCCAGATATTGCGACAGACTCTGTGTTTGTGTTTTCTGGACATTATCAACGGACTTTATTGTTTTGAATGTTTTTATCAGGGAACATTTAATTTTGTACCTTAGAAACACTAATTGGTTCCACACGGAGACACCAGCTCAACACATTTGTATGTTCTAGGGAGAAAGCTAGAGGAACTGCGGCAAACAAACATGATATTTCTGTTTGTATACATGACATTTTATGCACTTGCATAACGAAAAAAACTTTGCTTTCTCCAAAACCATTTTTACTGTGATTTTCTCGGTCCATTGCATACGAATTCCACCTCGCTTTGTCCGGATATGACTGGATGAAACCAGAAATATCCGGTTGTGTTTTGGCTTACTACAACCCAGATATTGTGAAAGCCTCTGTGTTTATGTTTTCCGGATACTATCAACGGAATTTATGTTTTTGCATGTTATTTATCAGGGAACATTTAATTTTGTGCTGGGAAACACTAATTGGTTCCACATGGAGACACCAGCTCTACACATTCGTATTTTCTAGGGAGAAAGCTAGAGGAACTGCGGCAAACAAACATGATATTTCTGTTTGTATAGATGACATTTTATGCACTTTCCTAAAGAAAAGACTTTGCTTTTCCTAAAACCATTTTTCCTGTGATATTCTCGATCCATTACATATGAATTCCACCCCACTTTGTCCGGATATGAGTGGATGAAGCCAGAAATATCCGGTTGTGTTTTGTTTTACTATATCCCAGATATTGCTACAGCCTCACTGTCTGTGTTTTCTGGATATTATCGATGGATTTTATTGTTTTGAATGTTTTTATCAGGGAACCTTTAATTTTGTACCGTAGAAATACAATTTGGTTCCACATGGAGACACCAGGAACACATTCCTATGTTCTAGGGAGAAAGCTTGAGGAACTGCAAATCGATATGATATGTCTGTTTGTATAGATGACATTTTATGCACTTGCGATGGAAAAGACTTTTTGCCTTTCTCTAAAACCATTTTTACTGTGATTTTGTTGGTCCATTGCATACGAATTCCAACCCACTTTGTCCGGTTATGACTGGATGAAACCAGAAATATCCGGTTGTGTTTTGGCTTACTATAACCCAGATATTGTGAAAGCTTCTGTATTTGTGTTCTCCGGATATTATGAACGGATTTTATGTTTTTGCATGTTTTTTATCAGGGAACATTTAATTTTGTACCGTAGAAACACTAATTGGTTCCACACGGAGACACCAGCTCTACACATTTGTATTTTCTAGGGAGAAAGCTAGAGGAACTGCGGCAAACAAACATGATATTTCTGTTTGTATAGATGACATTTTATGCACTTTCCTAAGAAAAAGACTTTACTTTTCTCCAAAACCATTTTTACTGTGATTTTCTCGGTCCATTGCATACGAATTCCACCTCACTTTGTCTGGATATGACTGGATGAAACCAGAAATATCCGTTTTCTTTTTTTTTTGGCTTACTATATCCCAGATATTACTAGAGACTCTGTGTTTGTGTTTTCTGGATATTATCGATGGATTATATTGTTTTGAATATTTTTATCAGGGAACACTTAATTTTGTGCTGGGAAACACTAATTGTTTGCACATGGAGACACCAGTCTACACATTCGTATTTTCTAGGGAGAAAGCTAGAATAACTGCGGTAAACAAACATGATGTTTCTGTTTGTATAGATGACATTTTATGCACTGGCTTAAGGAAAAGACTTTGTTTTACTCCAAAACCATTTTCACTGCGATTTTCCCGGTTCATTGCATACGAATTCCACCAAACTTAGTCCGGATATGACTGGATGAAACCAGAAATATCCGGTTGTGTTTTGGCTAACTCAATCCCAGATATTGCGACGGACTCTGTGTTGGTGTTTTCTGGACATTATCAACGGACTTTATTGTTTTGAATGTTTTTATCAGGGAACATTTAATTTTGTACCTTAGAAACACTAATAGGTTCAACATGGAGACACCAGTATACACATTCTTATGTTCTAGGGAGAAAGTTAAAGGAACTGCGGCAAACAAACATGATATTTCTGTTTGTATACATGACATTTTATGCACTTGCATAACGAAAAAAACTTTGCTTTTCTCCAAAACCATTTTTACTGTGATTTTCTCGGTCCATTGCATACGAATTCCACCTCGCTTTGTCCGGATATGACTGGATGAAACCAGAAATATCCGGTTGTGTTTTGGCTTACTACAACCCAGATATTGTGAAAGCCTCTGTGTTTATGTTTTCCGGATACTATCAACGGAATTTATGTTTTTGCATGTTATTTATCAGGGAACATTTAATTTTGTGCTGGGAAACACTAATTGGTTCCACATGGAGACACCAGCTCTACACATTCGTATGTTCTAGGGAGAAAGCTAGAGGAACTGCGGCAAACAAACATGATATTTCTGTTTGTATAGATGACATTTTATGCACTTTCCTAAAGAAAAGACTTTGCTTTTCTCCAAAACCATTTTTCCTGTGATATTCTCGATCCATTACATATGAATTCCACCCCACTTTGTCCGGATATGAGTGGATGAAACCAGAAATATCCGGTTGTGTTTTGTTTTACTATATCCCAGATATTGCTACAGCCTCAGTGTCTGTGTTTTCTGGATATTATCGATGGCTTTTATTGTTTTGAATGTTTTTATCAGGGAACATTTAATTTTGTGCTGGGAAACACTAATTGGTTCCACATGGAGACACCAGTAACACATTCCTCTGTTCTAGGGAGAAAGCTTGAGGAACTGCAAATCGATATGCTATGTCTGTTTGTATAGATGACATTTTATGCACTTGCGATGGAAAAGACTTTTTGCCTTTCTCTAAAACCATTTTTACTGTGATTTTGTTGGTCCATTGCATACGAATTCCAACCCACTTTGTCCGGATATGACTGGATGAAACCAGAAATATCCGGTTGTGTTTTGGCTAACTCAATCCCAGATATTGTGAAAGCTTCTGTATTTGTGTTCTCCGGATATTATGAACGGATTTTATGGTTTTGCATGTTTTTTATCAGGGAACATTTAATTTTGTACCGTAGAAACACTAATTGGTTCCACACGGAGACACCAGCTCTACACATTTGTATTTTCTAGGGAGAAAGCTAGAGGAACTGCGGCAAACAAACATGATATTTCTGTTTGTATAGATGACATTTTATGCACTTTCCTAACAAAAAGACTTTACTTTTCTCCAAAACCATTTTTACTGTGATTTTCTCGGTCCATTGCATACGAATTCCACCTCACTTTGTCCGGATGTGACTGGATGAAACCAGAAATATCCGTTTTCTTTTTTTTTTGGCTTACTATATCCCAGATATTACTACAGACTCTGTGTTTGTGTTTTCTGGATATTATCGATGGATTATATTGTTTTGAATGTTTTTATCAGGGAACATTTAATTTTGTGCTGGGAAACACTAATTGGTTCCACATGGAGACACCAGTCTACACATTCGTATTTTCTAGGGAGAAAGCTAGAATAACTGCGGTAAACAAACATGATGTTTCTGTTTGTATAGATGACATTTTATGCACTGGCTTAAGGAAAAGACTTTGTTTTACTCCAAAACCATTTTTACTGCGATTTTCCCGGTTCATTGCATACGAATTCCACCAAACTTAGTCCGGATATGACTGGATGAAACCAGAAATATCCGGTTGTGTTTTGGCTAACTCAATCCCAGATATTGCGACGGACTCTGTGTTTGTGTTTTCTGGACATTATCAACGGACTTTATTGTTTTGAATGTTTTTATCAGGGAACATTTAATTTTGTACCTTAGAAACACTAATAGGTTCAACATGGAGACACCAGTCTACACATTCGTATGTTCTAGGGAGAAAGTTAGAGGAACTGCGGCAAACAAACATGATATTTCTGTTTGTATACATGACATTTTATGCACTTGCATAACGAAAAAAACTTTGCTTTTCTCCAAAACCAATTTTACTGTGATTTTCTCGGTCCATTGCATACGAATTCCACCTCGCTTTGTCCGGATATGACTGGATGAAACCAGAAATATCCGGTTGTGTTTTGGCTTACTACAACCCAGATATTGTGAAAGCCTCTGTGTTTATGTTTTCCGGATATTATCAACGGAATTTATGTTTTTGCATGTTATTTATCAGGGAACATTTAATTTTGTGCTGGGAAACACTAATTGGTTCCACATGGAGACACCAGCTCTACACATTCGTATTTTCTAGGGAGAAAGCTAGAGGAACTGCGGCAAACAAACATGATATTTCTGTTTGTATAGATGACATTTTATGCACTTTCCTAAAGAAAAGACGTTGCTTTTCTCAAAAACCATTTTTCCTGTGATATTCTCGATCCATTACATATGAATTCCACCCCACTTTGTCCGGATATGAGTGGATGAAACCAGAAATATCCGGTTGTGTTTTGTCTTACTATATCCCAGATATTGCTACAGCCTCAGTGTCTGTGTTTTCTGGATATTATCGATGGATTTTATTGTTTTGAATGTTTTTATCAGGGAACATTTAATTTTGTGCTGGGAAACACTAATTGGTTCCACATGGAGACACCAGTCTACAGATTCGTATTTTCTAGGGAGAAAGCTAGAATAACTGCGGTAAACAAACATGATATTTCTGTTTGTATTGATGACATTTTATGCACTGGCTTAAGGAAAAGACTTTGTTTTACTCCAAAACCATTTTTACTGCGATTTTCCCGGTTCATTGCATACGAATTCCACCAACCTTAGTCCGGATATGACTGGATGAAACCAGAAATATCCGGTTGTGTTTTGGCTAACTCAATCCCAGATATTGCGACGGACTCTGTGTTTGTGTTTTCTGGACATTATCAACGGACTTTATTGTTTTGAATGTTTTTATCAGGGAACATTTAATTTTGTACCTTAGAAACACTAATAGGTTCAACATGGAGACACCAGTATACACATTCGTATGTTCTAGGGAGAAAGCTAGAGGAACTGCGGCAAACAAACATGATATTTCTGTTTGTATACATGACATTTTATGCACTTGCATAACGAAAAAAACTTTGCTTTTCTCCAAAACCATTTTTACTGTGATTTTCTCGGTCCATTGCATACGAATTCCACCTCGCTTTGTCCGGATATGTCTGGATGAAACCAGAAATATCCGGTTGTGTTTTGGCTTACTACAACCCAGATATTGTGAAAGCCTCTGTGTTTATGTTTTCCGGATATTATCAACGGAATTTATGTTTTTGCATGTTATTTATCAGGGAACATTTAATTTTGTGCTGGGAAACACTAATTGGTTCCACATGGAGACACCAGCTCTACACATTCGTATTTTCTAGGGAGAAAGCTAGAGGAACTGCGGCAAACAAACATGATATTTCTGTTTGTATAGATGACATTTTATGCACTTTCCTAAAGAAAAGACTTTGCTTTTCTCCAAAACCATTTTTCCTGTGATATTCTCCATCCATTACATATGAATTCCACCCCACTTTGTCCGGATATGAGTGCATGAAACCAGAAATATCCGGTTGTGTTTTGTCTTACTATATCCCAGATATTGCTACAGCCTCAGTGTCTGTGTTTTCAGGATATTATCGATGGATTTTATTGTTTTGAATGTTTTTATCAGGGAACCTTTAATTTTGTACCGTAGAAATACAATTTGGTTCCACATGGAGACACCAGTAACACATTCCTCTGTTCTAGGGAGAAAGCTTGAGGAACTGCAAATCGATATGATATGTCTGTTTGTATAGATGACATTTTATGCACTTGCGATGGAAAAGACTTTTTGCCTTTCTCTAAAACCATTTTTACTGTGATTTTGTTGGTCCATTGCATACGAATTCCAACCCGCTTTGTCCGGATATGACTGGATGAAACCAGAAATATCCGGTCGTGTTTTGGCTAACTCAATCCCAGATATTGTGAAAGCTTCTGTATTTGTGTTCTCCGGATATTATGAATGGATTTTATGGTTTTGCATGTTTTTTATCAGGGAACATTTAATTTTGTACCGTAGAAACACTAATTGGTTCCACACGGAGACACCAGCTCTACACATTTGTATTTTCTAGGGAGAAAGCTAGAGGAACTGCGGCAAACAAACATGATATTTCTGTTTGTATAGATGACATTTTATGCACTTTCCTAAGAAAAAGACTTTACTTTTCTCCAAAACCATTTTTACTGTGATTTTCTCGGTCCATTGCATACGAATTCCACCTCACTTTGTCCGGATATGACTGGATGAAACCAGAAATATCCGTTTTCTTTTTTTTTGGCTTACTATATCCCAGATATTACTACAGACTCTGTGTTTGTGTTTTCTGGATATTATCGATGGATTATATTGTTTTGAATGTTTTTATCAGGGAACATTTAATTTTGTGCTGGGAAACACTAATTGGTTCCACATGGAGACACCAGTCTACACATTCGTATTTTCTAGGGAGAAAGCTAGAATAACTGCAGTAAACAAACATGATGTTTCTGTTTGTATAGATGACATTTTATGCACTGGCTTAAGGAAAAGACTTTGTTTTACTCCAAAACCATTTTTACTGCGATTTTCCTGGTTCATTGCATACGAATTCCACCAAACTTAGTCCGGATATGACTGGATGAAACCAGAAATATCCGGTTGTGTTTTGGCTAACTCAATCCCAGATATTGCGACGGACTCTGTGTTGGTGTTTTCTGGACATTATCAACGGACTTTATTGTTTTGAATGTTTTTATCAGGGAACATTTAATTTTGTACCTTAGAAACACTAATAGGTTCAACATGGAGACACCAGCTCAACACATTCGTATGTTCTAGGGAGAAAGCTAGAGGAACTGCGGCAAACAAACATGATATTTCTGTTTGTATACATGACATTTTATGCACTTGCATAACGAAAAAAACTTTGCTTTTCTCCAAAACCATTTTTACTGTGATTTTCTCGGTCCATTGCATACGAATTCCACCTCGCTTTGTCCGGATATGTCTGGATGAAACCAGAAATATCCGGTTGTGTTTTGGCTTACTACAACCCAGATATTGTGAAAGCCTCTGTGTTTATGTTTTCCGGATATTATCAACGGAATTTATGTTTTTGCATGTTATTTATCAGGGAACATTAAATTTTGTGCTGGGAAACACTAATTGGTTCCACATGGAGACACCAGCTCTACACATTCGTATTTTCTAGGGAGAAAGCTAGAGGAACTGCGGCAAACAAACATGATATTTCTGTTTGTATAGATGACATTTTATGCACTTTCCTAAAGAAAAGACTTTGCTTTTCTCCAAAACCATTTTTCCTGTGATATTCTCGATCCATTACATATGAATTCCACCCCACTTTGTCCGGATATGAGTGGATGAAACCAGAAATATCCGGTTGTGTTTTGTCTTACTATATCCCAGATATTGCTACAGCCTCAGTGTCTGTGTTTTCTGGATATTATCGATGGATTTTATTGTTTTGAATGTTTTTATCAGGGAACCTTTAATTTTGTACCGTAGAAATACAATTTGGTTCCACATGGAGACACCAGGAACACATTCCTATGTTCTAGGGAGAAAGCTTGAGGAACTGCAAATCGATATGATATGTCTGTTTGTATAGATGACATTTTATGCACTTGCGATGGAAAAGACTTTTTGCCTTTCTCTAAAACCATTTTTACTGTGATTTTGTTGGTCCATTGCATACGAATTCCAACCCACTTTGTCCGGATATGACTGGATGAAACCAGAAATATCCGGTTGTGTTTTGGCTAACTCAATCCCAGATATTGTGAAAGCTTCTGTATTTGTGTTCTCCGGATATTATGAACGGATTTTATGGTTTTGCATGTTTTTTATCAGGGAACATTTAATTTTGTACCGTAGAAACACTAATTGGTTCCACACGGAGACACCAGCTCTACACATTTGTATTTTCTAGGGAGAAAGCTAGAGGAACTGCGGCAAACAAACATGATATTTCTGTTTGTATAGATGACATTTTATGCACTTTCCTAACAAAAAGACTTTACTTTTCTCCAAAACCATTTTTACTGTGATTTTCTCGGTCCATTGCATACGAATTCCACCTCACTTTGTCCGGATATGACTGGATGAAACCAGAAATATCCGTTTTCTTTTTTTTTGGCTTACTATATCCCAGATATTACTACAGACTCTGTGTTTGTGTTTTCTGGATATTATCGATGGATTATATTGTTTTGAATGTTTTTATCAGGGAACATTTAATTTTGTGCTGGGAAACACTAATTGGTTCCACATGGAGACACCAGTCTACACATTCGTATTTTCTAGGGAGAAAGCTAGAATAACTGCAGTAAACAAACATGATGTTTCTGTTTGTATAGATGACATTTTATGCACTGGCTTAAGGAAAAGACTTTGTTTTACTCCAAAACCATTTTTACTGCGATTTTCCTGGTTCATTGCATACGAATTCCACCAAACTTAGTCCGGATATGACTGGATGAAACCAGAAATATCCGGTTGTGTTTTGGCTAACTCAATCCCAGATATTGCGACGGACTCTGTGTTGGTGTTTTCTGGACATTATCAACGGACTTTATTGTTTTGAATGTTTTTATCAGGGAACATTTAATTTTGTACCTTAGAAACACTAATAGGTTCAACATGGAGACACCAGTCTACACATTCGTATGTTCTAGGGAGAAAGCTAGAGGAACTGCGGCAAACAAACATGATATTTCTGTTTGTATACATGACATTTTATGCACTTGCATAACGAAAAAAACTTTGCTTTTCTCCAAAACCATTTTTACTGTGATTTTCTCGGTCCATTGCATACGAATTCCACCTCGCTTTGTCCGGATATGTCTGGATGAAACCAGAAATATCCGGTTGTGTTTTGGCTTACTACAACCCAGATATTGTGAAAGCCTCTGTGTTTATGTTTTCCGGATATTATCAACGGAATTTATGTTTTTGCATGTTATTTATCAGGGAACATTAAATTTTGTGCTGGGAAACACTAATTGGTTCCACATGGAGACACCAGCTCTACACATTCGTATTTTCTAGGGAGAAAGCTAGAGGAACTGCGGCAAACAAACATGATATTTCTGTTTGTATAGATGACATTTTATGCACTTTCCTAAAGAAAAGACTTTGCTTTTCTCCAAAACCATTTTTCCTGTGATATTCTCCATCCATTACATATGAATTCCACCCCACTTTGTCCGGATATGAGTGGATGAAACCAGAAATATCCGGTTGTGTTTTGTCTTACTATATCCCAGATATTGCTACAGCCTCAGTGTCTGTGTTTTCTGGATATTATCGATGGATTTTATTGTTTTGAATGTTTTTATCAGGGAACCTTTAATTTTGTACCGTAGAAATACAATTTGGTTCCACATGGAGACACCAATAACACATTCCTCTGTTCTAGGGAGAAAGCTTGAGGAACTGCAAATCGATATGATATGTCTGTTTGTATAGATGACATTTTATGCACTTGCGATGGAAAAGACTTTTTGCCTTTCTCTAAAACCATTTTTACTGTGATTTTGTTGGTCCATTGCATACGAATTCCAACCCACTTTGTCCGGATATGACTGGATGAAACCAGAAATATCCGGTTGTGTTTTGGCTAACTCAATCCCAGATATTGTGAAAGCTTCTGTATTTGTGTTCTCCGGATATTATGAACGGATTTTATGGTTTTGCATGTTTTTTATCAGGGAACATTTAATTTTGTACCGTAGAAACACTAATTGGTTCCACACGGAGACACCAGCTCTACACATTTGTATTTTCTAGGGAGAAAGCTAGAGGAACTGCGGCAAACAAACATGATATTTCTGTTTGTATAGATGACATTTTATGCACTTTCCTAAGAAAAAGACTTTACTTTTCTCCAAAACCATTTTTACTGTGATTTTCTCGGTCCATTGCATACGAATTCCACCTCACTTTGTCCGGATATGACTGGATGAAACCAGAAATATCCGTTTTCTTTTTTTTTGGCTTACTATATCCCAGATATTACTACAGACTCTGTGTTTGTGTTTTCTGGATATTATCGATGGATTATATTGTTTTGAATGTTTTTATCAGGGAACATTTAATTTTGTGCTGGGAAACACTAATTGGTTCCACATGGAGACACCAGTCTACACATTCGTATTTTCTAGGGAGAAAGTTAGAATAACTGCGTTAAACAAACATGATGTTTCTGTTTGTATAGATGACATTTTATGACTGGCTTAAGGAAAAGACTTTGTTTTACTCCAAAACCATTTTTACTGCGATTTTCCCGGTTCATTGCATACGAATTCCACCAACCTTAGTCCGGATATGACTGGATGAAACCAGAAATATCCGGTTGTGTTTTGGCTAACTCAATCCCAGATATTGTGAAAGCTTCTGTATTGGTGTTTTCCGGATATTATCAACGGATTTTATGGTTTTGCATGTTTTTTATCAGGGGACATTTAATTTTGTACCTTAGAAACACTAATAGGTTCAACATGGAGACACCAGTCTACACATTCGTATGTTCTAGGGAGAAAGTTAGAGGAACTGCGGCAAACAAACATGATATTTCTGTTTGTATACATGACATTTTATGCACTTGCATAACGAAAAAAAACTTTGCTTTTCTCCAAAACCATTTTTACTGTGATTTTCTCGGTCCATTGCATACGAATTCCACCTCGCTTTGTCCGGATATGACTGGATGAAACCAGAAATATCCGGTTGTGTTTTGGCTTACTACAACCCAGATATTGTGAAAGCCTCTGTGTTTATGTTTTCCGGATACTATCAACGGAATTTATGTTTTTGCATGTTATTTATCAGGGAACATTTAATTTTGTGCTGGGAAACACTAATTGGTTCCACATGGAGACACCAGCTCTACACATTCGTATTTTCTAGGGAGAAAGCTAGAGGAACTGCGGCAAACAAACATGATATTTCTGTTTGTATAGATGACATTTTATGCACTTTCCTAAAGAAAAGACTTTGCTTTTCTCCAAAACCATTTTTCCTGTGATATTCTCCATCCATTACATATGAATTCCACCCCACTTTGTCCGGATATGAGTGCATGAAACCAGAAATATCCGGTTGTGTTTTGTCTTACTATATCCCAGATATTGCTACAGCCTCAGTGTCTGTGTTTTCTGGATATTATCGATGGATTTTATTGTTTTGAATATTTTTATCAGGGAACCTTTAATTTTGTACCGTAGAAATACAATTTGGTTCCACATGGAGACACCAGCAACACATTCCTATGTTCTAGGGAGAAAGCTTGAGGAACTGCAAATCGATATGATATGTCTGTTTGTATAGATGACATTTTATGCACTTGCGATGGAAAAGACTTTTTGCCTTTCTCTAAAACCATTTTTACTGTGATTTTGTTGGTCCATTGCATACGAATTCCAACCCACTTTGTCCGGATATGACTGGATGAAACCAGAAATATCCGGTTGTGTTTTGGCTAACTCAATCCCAGATATTGTGAAAGCTTCTGTATTTGTGTTCTCCGGATATTATGAACGGATTTTATGGTTTTGCATGTTTTTTATCAGGGAACATTTAATTTTGTACCGTAGAAACACTAATTGGTTCCACACGGAGACACCAGCTCTACACATTTGTATTTTCTAGGGAGAAAGCTAGAGGAACTGCGGCAAACAAACATGATATTTCTGTTTGTATAGATGACATTTTATGCACTTTCCTAACAAAAAGACTTTACTTTTCTCCAAAACCATTTTTACTGTGATTTTCTCGGTCCATTGCATACGAATTCCACCTCACTTTGTCCGGATATGACTGGATGAAACCAGAAATATCCGTTTTCTTTTTTTTTGGCTTACTATATCCCAGATATTACTACAGACTCTGTGTTTGTGTTTTCTGGATATTATCGATGGATTATATTGTTTTGAATGTTTTTATCAGGGAACATTTAATTTTGTGCTGGGAAACACTAATTGGTTCCACATGGAGACACCAGTCTACACATTCGTATTTTCTAGGGAGAAAGTTAGAATAACTGCGTTAAACAAACATGATGTTTCTGTTTGTATAGATGACATTTTATGACTGGCTTAAGGAAAAGACTTTGTTTTACTCCAAAACCATTTTTACTGTGATTTTCCCGGTTCATTGCATACGAATTCCACCAACCTTAGTCCGGATATGACTGGATGAAACCAGAAATATCCGGTTGTGTTTTGGCTTACTACAACCCAGATATTGTGAAAGCCTCTGTGTTTATGTTTTCCGGATACTATCAACGGAATTTATGTTTTTGCATGTTATTTATCAGGGAACATTTAATTTTGTGCTGGGAAACACTAATTGGTTCCACATGGAGACACCAGCTCTACACATTCGTATTTTCTAGGGAGAAAGCTAGAGGAACTGCGGCAAACAAACATGATATTTCTGTTTGTATAGATGACATTTTATGCACTTTCCTAAAGAAAAGACTTTGCTTTTCTCCAAAACCATTTTTCCTGTGATATTCTCCATCCATTACATATGAATTCCACCCCACTTTGTCCGGATATGAGTGCATGAAACCAGAAATATCCGGTTGTGTTTTGTCTTACTATATCCCAGATATTGCTACAGCCTCAGTGTCTGTGTTTTCTGGATATTATCGATGGATTTTATTGTTTTGAATATTTTTATCAGGGAACCTTTAATTTTGTACCGTAGAAATACAATTTGGTTCCACATGGAGACACCAGCAACACATTCCTATGTTCTAGGGAGAAAGCTTGAGGAACTGCAAATCGATATGATATGTCTGTTTGTATAGATGACATTTTATGCACTTGCGATGGAAAAGACTTTTTGCCTTTCTCTAAAACCATTTTTACTGTGATTTTGTTGGTCCATTGCATACGAATTCCAACCCACTTTGTCCGGATATGACTGGATGAAACCAGAAATATCCGGTTGTGTTTTGGCTAACTCAATCCCAGATATTGTGAAAGCTTCTGTATTTGTGTTCTCCGGATATTATGAACGGATTTTATGGTTTTGCATGTTTTTTATCAGGGAACATTTAATTTTGTACCGTAGAAACACTAATTGGTTCCACACGGAGACACCAGCTCTACACATTTGTATTTTCTAGGGAGAAAGCTAGAGGAACTGCGGCAAACAAACATGATATTTCTGTTTGTATAGATGACATTTTATGCACTTTCCTAACAAAAAGACTTTACTTTTCTCCAAAACCATTTTTACTGTGATTTTCTCGGTCCATTGCATACGAATTCCACCTCACTTTGTCCGGATATGACTGGATGAAACCAGAAATATCCGTTTTCTTTTTTTTTGGCTTACTATATCCCAGATATTACTACAGACTCTGTGTTTGTGTTTTCTGGATATTATCGATGGATTATATTGTTTTGAATGTTTTTATCAGGGAACATTTAATTTTGTGCTGGGAAACACTAATTGGTTCCACATGGAGACACCAGTCTACACATTCGTATTTTCTAGGGAGAAAGTTAGAATAACTGCGTTAAACAAACATGATGTTTCTGTTTGTATAGATGACATTTTATGACTGGCTTAAGGAAAAGACTTTGTTTTACTCCAAAACCATTTTTACTGTGATTTTCCCGGTTCATTGCATACGAATTCCACCAACCTTAGTCCGGATATGACTGGATGAAACCAGAAATATCCGGTTGTGTTTTGGCTAACTCAATCCCAGATATTGTGAAAGCTTCTGTATTGGTGTTTTCCGGATATTATCAACGGATTTTATGGTTTTGCATGTTTTTTATCAGGGGACATTTAATTTTGTACCTTAGAAACACTAATAGGTTCAACATGGAGACACCAGTCTACACATTCGTATGTTCTAGGGAGAAAGTTAGAGGAACTGCGGCAAACAAACATGATATTTCTGTTTGTATACATGACATTTTATGCACTTGCATAACGAAAAAAAACTTTGCTTTTCTCCAAAACCATTTTTACTGTGATTTTCTCGGTCCATTGCATACGAATTCCACCTCGCTTTGTCCGGATATGACTGGATGAAACCAGAAATATCCGGTTGTGTTTTGGCTTACTACAACCCAGATATTGTGAAAGCCTCTGTGTTTATGTTTTCCGGATACTATCAACGGAATTTATGTTTTTGCATGTTATTTATCAGGGAACATTTAATTTTGTGCTGAGAAACACTAATTGGTTCCACATGGAGACACCAGCTCTACACATTCGTATTTTCTAGGGAGAAAGCTAGAGGAACTGCGGCAAACAAACATGATATTTCTGTTTGTATAGATGACATTTTATGCACTTTCCTAAAGAAAAGACTTTGCTTTTCTCCAAAACCATTTTTCCTGTGATATTCTCCATCCATTACATATGAATTCCACCCCACTTTGTCCGGATATGAGTGGATGAAACCAGAAATATCCGGTTGTGTTTTGTCTTACTATATCCCAGATATTGCTACAGCCTCAGTGTCTGTGTTTTCTGGATATTATCGATGGATTTTATTGTTTTGAATGTTTTTATCAGGGAACCTTTAATTTTGTACCGTAGAAATACAATTTGGTTCCACATGGAGACACCAGGAACACATTCCTATGTTCTAGGGAGAAAGCTTGAGGAACTGCAAATCGATATGATATGTCTGTTTGTATAGATGACATTTTATGCACTTGCGATGGAAAAGACTTTTTGCCTTTCTCTAAAACCATTTTTACTGTGATTTTGTTGGTCCATTGCATACGAATTCCAACCCACTTTGTCCGGATATGACTGGATGAAACCAGAAATATCCGGTTGTGTTTTGGCTAACTCAATCCCAGATATTGTGAAAGCTTCTGTATTTGTGTTCTCCGGATATTATGAACGGATTTTATGGTTTTGCATGTTTTTTATCAGGGAACATTTAATTTTGTACCGTAGAAACACTAATTGGTTCCACACGGAGACACCAGCTCTACACATTTGTATTTTCTAGGGAGAAAGCTAGAGGAACTGCGGCAAACAAACATGATATTTCTGTTTGTATAGATGACATTTTATGCACTTTCCTAACAAAAAGACTTTACTTTTCTCCAAAACCATTTTTACTGTGATTTTCTCGGTCCATTGCACACGAATTCCACCAAACTTAGTCCGGATATGACTGGATGAAACCAGAAATATCCGTTTTCTTTTTTTTTGGCTTACTATATCCCAGATATTACTACAGACTCTGTGTTTGTGTTTTCTGGATATTATCGATGGATTATATTGTTTTGAATGTTTTTATCAGGGAACACTTAATTTTGTGCTGGGAAACACTAATTGGTTCCACATGGAGACACCAGTCTACACATTCGTATTTTCTAGGGAGAAAGCTAGAATAACTGCGGTAAACAAACATGATGTTTCTGTTTGTATAGATGACATTTTATGCACTGGCTTAAGGAAAAGACTTTGTTTTACTCCAAAACCATTTTTACTGCGATTTTCCCGGTTCATTGCATACGAATCCCACCAAACTTAGTCCGGATATGACTGGATGAAACCAGAAATATCCGGTTGTGTTTTGGCTAACTCAATCCAGATATTGTGAAAGTTTCTGTATTGGTGTTTTCCGGATAATATCAACGGATTTTATGGTTTTGCATGTTTTTTATCAGGGAACATTTAATTTTGTGCTGGGAAACACTAATTGGTTCCACATGGAGACACAAGCTCTACACATTCGTAGTTTCTAGGGAGAAAGCTAGAGGAACTGCGGCAAACAAACATGATATTTCTGTTTGTATAGATGACATTTTATGCACTTTCCTAAAGAAAAGACTTTGCTTTTCTCCAAAACCATTTTTCCTGTGATATTCTCGATCCATTACATATGAATTCCACCCCACTTTGTCCGGATATGAGTGGATGAAACCAGAAATATCCGGTTGTGTTTTGTCTTACTATATCCCAGATATTGCTACAGCCTCAGTGTCTGTGTTTTCTGGATATTATCGATGGATTTTATTGTTTTGAATGTTTTTATCAGGGAACCTTTAATTTTGTACCGTAGAAATACAATTTGGTTCCACATGGAGACACCAGGAACACATTCCTATGTTCTAGGGAGAAAGCTTGAGGAACTGCAAATCGATATGATATGTCTGTTTGTATAGATGACATTTTATGCACTTGCGATGGAAAAGACTTTTTGCCTTTCTCTAAAACCATTTTTACTGTGATTTTGTTGGTCCATTGCATACGAATTCCAACCCACTTTGTCCGGATATGACTGGATGAAACCAGAAATATCCGGTTGTGTTTTGGCTAACTCAATCCCAGATATTGTGAAAGCTTCTGTATTTGTGTTCTCCGGATATTATGAACGGATTTTATGGTTTTGCATGTTTTTTATCAGGGAACATTTAATTTTGTACCGTAGAAACACTAATTGGTTCCACACGGAGACACCAGCTCTACACATTTGTATTTTCTAGGGAGAAAGCTAGAGGAACTGCGGCAAACAAACATGATATTTCTGTTTGTATAGATGACATTTTATGCACTTTCCTAACAAAAAGACTTTACTTTTCTCCAAAACCATTTTTACTGTGATTTTCTCGGTCCATTGCATACGAATTCCACCTCACTTTGTCCGGATATGACTGGATGAAACCAGAAATATCCGTTTTCTTTTTTTTTGGCTTACTATATCCCAGATATTACTACAGACTCTGTGTTTGTGTTTTCTGGATATTATCGATGGATTATATTGTTTTGAATGTTTTGATCAGGGAACACTTAATTTTGTGCTGGGAAACACTAATTGGTTCCACATGGAGACACCAGTCTACAGATTCGTATTTTCTAGGGAGAAAGCTAGAATAACTGCGGTAAACAAACATGATATTTCTGTTTGTATTGATGACATTTTATGCACTGGCTTAAGGAAAAGACTTTGTTTTACTCCAAAACCATTTTTACTGCGATTTTCCCGGTTCATTGCATACGAATTCCACCAAACTTAGTCCGGATATGACTGGATGAAACCAGAAATATCCGGTTGTGTTTTGGCTAACTCAATCCCAGATATTGCGACGGACTCTGTGTTTGTGTTTTCTGGACATTATCAACGGACTTTATTGTTTTGAATGTTTTTATCAGGGAACATTTAATTTTGTACCTTAGAAACACTAATAGGTTCAACATGGAGACACCAGTCTACACATTCGTATGTTCTAGGGAGAAAGCTAGAGGAACTGCGGCAAACAAACATGATATTTCTGTTTGTATACATGACATTTTATGCACTTGCATAACGAAAAAAACTTTGCTTTTCTCCAAAACCATTTTTACTGTGATTTTCTCGGTCCATTGCATACGAATTCCACCTCGCTTTGTCCGGATATGTCTGGATGAAACCAGAAATATCCGGTTGTGTTTTGGCTTACTACAACCCAGATATTGTGAAAGCCTCTGTGTTTATGTTTTCCGGATATTATCAACGGAATTTATGTTTTTGCATGTTATTTATCAGGGAACATTTAATTTTGTGCTGGGAAACACTAATTGGTTCCACATGGAGACACCAGCTCTACACATTCATATTTTCTAGGGAGAAAGCTAGAGGAACTGCGGCAAACAAACATGATATTTCTGTTTGTATAGATGACATTTTATGCACTTTCCTAAAGAAAAGACTTTGCTTTTCTCCAAAACCATTTTTCCTGTGATATTCTCCATCCATTACATATGAATTCCACCCCACTTTGTCCGGATATGAGTGCATGAAACCAGAAATATCCGGTTGTGTTTTGTCTTACTATATCCCAGATATTGCTACAGCCTCAGTGTCTGTGTTTTCAGGATATTATCGATGGATTTTATTGTTTTGAATGTTTTTATCAGGGAACCTTTAATTTTGTACCGTAGAAATACAATTTGGTTCCACATGGAGACACCAGTAACACATTCCTCTGTTCTAGGGAGAAAGCTTGAGGAACTGCAAATCGATATGATATGTCTGTTTGTATAGATGACATTTTATGCACTTGCGATGGAAAAGACTTTTTGCCTTTCTCTAAAACCATTTTTACTGTGATTTTGTTGGTCCATTGCATACGAATTCCAACCCGCTTTGTCCGGATATGACTGGATGAAACCAGAAATATCCGGTCGTGTTTTGGCTAACTCAATCCCAGATATTGTGAAAGCTTCTGTATTTGTGTTCTCCGGATATTATGAATGGATTTTATGGTTTTGCATGTTTTTTATCAGGGAACATTTAATTTTGTACCGTAGAAACACTAATTGGTTCCACACGGAGACACCAGCTCTACACATTTGTATTTTCTAGGGAGAAAGCTAGAGGAACTGCGGCAAACAAACATGATATTTCTGTTTGTATAGATGACATTTTATGCACTTTCCTAAGAAAAAGACTTTACTTTTCTCCAAAACCATTTTTACTGTGATTTTCTCGGTCCATTGCATACGAATTCCACCTCACTTTGTCCGGATATGACTGGATGAAACCAGAAATATCCGTTTTCTTTTTTTTTGGCTTACTATATCCCAGATATTACTACAGACTCTGTGTTTGTGTTTTCTGGATATTATCGATGGATTATATTGTTTTGAATGTTTTTATCAGGGAACATTTAATTTTGTGCTGGGAAACACTAATTGGTTCCACATGGAGACACCAGTCTACACATTCGTATTTTCTAGGGAGAAAGCTAGAATAACTGCGGTAAACAAACATGATGTTTCTGTTTGTATAGATGACATTTTAGGCACTGGCTTAAGGAAAAGACTTTGTTTTACTCCAAAACCATTTTTACTGCGATTTTCCCGGTTCATTGCATACGAATTCCACCAAACTTAGTCCGGATATGACTGGATGAAACCAGAAATATCCGGTTGTGTTTTGGCTAACTCAATCCCAGATATTGCGATGGACTCTGTGTTGGTGTTTTCTGGACATTATCAACGGACTTTATTGTTTTGAATGTTTTTATCAGGGGACATTTAATTTTGTACCTTAGAAACACTAATAGGTTCAACATGGAGACACCAGTCTACACATTCGTATGTTCTAGGGAGAAAGTTAGAGGAACTGCGGCAAACAAACATGATATTTCTGTTTGTATACATGACATTTTATGCACTTGCATAACGAAAAAAAACTTTGCTTTTCTCCAAAACCATTTTTACTGTGATTTTCTCGGTCCATTGCATACGAATTCCACCTCGCTTTGTCCGGATATGACTGGATGAAACCAGAAATATCCGGTTGTGTTTTGGCTTACTACAACCCAGATATTGTGAAAGCCTCTGTGTTTATGTTTTCCGGATACTATCAACGGAATTTATGTTTTTGCATGTTATTTATCAGGGAACATTTAATTTTGTGCTGAGAAACACTAATTGGTTCCACATGGAGACACCAGCTCTACACATTCGTATTTTCTAGGGAGAAAGCTAGAGGAACTGCGGCAAACAAACATGATATTTCTGTTTGTATAGATGACATTTTATGCACGTTCCTAAAGAAAAGACTTTGCTTTTCTCCAAAACCATTTTTCCTGTGATATTCTCCATCCATTACATATGAATTCCACCCCACTTTGTCCGGATATGAGTGCATGAAACCAGAAATATCCGGTTGTGTTTTGTCTTACTATATCCCAGATATTGCTACAGCCTCAGTGTCTGTGTTTTCTGGATATTATCGATGGATTTTATTGTTTTGAATGTTTTTATCAGGGAACCTTTAATTTTGTACCGTAGAAATACAATTTGGTTCCACATGGAGACACCAGGAACACATTCCTATGTTCTAGGGAGAAAGCTTGAGGAACTGCAAATCGATATGATATGTCTGTTTGTATAGATGACATTTTATGCACTTGCGATGGAAAAGACTTTTTGCCTTTCTCTAAAACCATTTTTACTGTGATTTTGTTGGTCCATTGCATACGAATTCCAACCCACTTTGTCTGGATATGACTGGATGAAACCAGAAATATCCGGTTGTGTTTTGGCTAACTCAATCCCAGATATTGTGAAAGCTTCTGTATTTGTGTTCTCCGGATATTATGAACGGATTTTATGGTTTTGCATGTTTTTTATCAGGGAACATTTAATTTTGTACCATAGAAACACTAATTGGTTCTACACGGAGACACCAGCTCTACACATTCGTATTTTCTAGGGAGAAAGCTAGAGGAACTGCGGCAAACAAACATGATATTTCTGTTTGTATAGATGACATTTTATGCACTTTCCTAACAAAAAGACTTTACTTTTCTCCAAAACCATTTTTACTGTGATTTTCTCGGTCCATTGCATACGAATTCCACCTCACTTTGTCATGATATGACTGGATGAAACCAGAAATATCCGTTTTCTTTTTTTTTTGGCTTACTATATCCCAGATATTACTACAGACTCTGTGTTTGTGTTTTCTGGATATTATCGATGGATTATATTGTTTTGAATGTTTTTATCAGGGAACATTTAATTTTGTGCTGGGAAACACTAATTGGTTCCACATGGAGACACCAGTCTACACATTCGTATTTTCTAGGGAGAAAGCTAGAATAACTGCGTTAAACAAACATGATGTTTCTGTTTGTATAGATGACATTTTATGACTGGCTTAAGGAAAAGACTTTGTTTTACTCCAAAACCATTTTTACTGCGATTTTCCCGGTTCATTGCATACGAATTCCACCAAACTTAGTCCGGATATGACTGGATGAAACCAGAAATATCCGGTTGTGTTTTGGCTAACTCAATCCCAGATATTGTGAAAGCTTCTGTATTGGTGTTTTCCGGATATTATCAACGGATTTTATGGTTTTGCATGTTTTTTATCAGAGAACATTTAATTTTGTAACGTAGAAACACTAATAGGTTCAACATGGAGACACCAGTCTACACATTCGTATGTTCTAGGGAGAAAGTTAGAGGAACTGCGGCAAACAAACATGATATTTCTGTTTGTATACATGACATTTTATGCACTTGCATAACGAAAAAAACTTTGCTTTTCTCCAAAACCATTTTTACTGTGATTTTCTCGGTCCATTGCATACGAATTCCACCAAACTTAGTCCGGATATGACTGGATGAAACCAGAAATATCCGGTTGTGTTTTGGCTAACTCAATCCCAGATATTGTGAAAGCTTCTGTATTGGTGTTTTCCGGATATTATCAACGGATTTTATGGTTTTGCATGTTTTTTATCAGGGGACATTTAATTTTGTACCTTAGAAACACTAATAGGTTCAACATGGAGACACCAGTCTACACATTCGTATGTTCTAGGGAGAAAGTTAGAGGAACTGCGGCAAACAAACATGATATTTCTGTTTGTATACATGACATTTTATGCACTTGCATAACGAAAAAAACTTTGCTTTTCTCCAAAACCAATTTTTACTGTGATTTTCTCGGTCCATTGCATACGAATTCCACCTCACTTTGTCCGGATATGACTGGATGAAACCAGAAATATCCGTTTTCTTTTTTTTTGGCTTACTATATCCCAGATATTACTACAGACTCTGTGTTTGTGTTTTCTGGATATTATCGATGGATTATATTGTTTTGAATGTTTTTATCAGGGAACATTTAATTTTGTGCTGGGAAACACTAATTGGTTCCACATGGAGACACCAGTCTACACATTCGTATTTTCTAGGGAGAAAGCTAGAATAACTGCGGTAAACAAACATGATGTTTCTGTTTGTATAGATGACATTTTAGGCACTGGCTTAAGGAAAAGACTTTGTTTTACTCCAAAACCATTTTTACTGCGATTTTCCCGGTTCATTGCATACGAATTCCACCAAACTTAGTCCGGATATGACTGGATGAAACCAGAAATATCCGGTTGTGTTTTGGCTAACTCAATCCCAGATATTGCGATGGACTCTGTGTTGGTGTTTTCTGGACATTATCAACGGACTTTATTGTTTTGAATGTTTTTATCAGGGTACATTTAATTTTGTACCTTAGAAACACTAATAGGTTCAACATGGAGACACCAGTCTACACATTCGTATGTTCTAGGGAGAAAGTTAGAGGAACTGCGGCAAACAAACATGATATTTCTGTTTGTATACATGACATTTTATGCACTTGCATAACGAAAAAAAACTTTGCTTTTCTCCAAAACCATTTTTACTGTGATTTTCTCGGTCCATTGCATACGAATTCCACCTCGCTTTGTCCGGATATGACTGGATGAAACCAGAAATATCCGGTTGTGTTTTGGCTTACTACAACCCAGATATTGTGAAAGCCTCTGTGTTTATGTTTTCCGGATACTATCAACGGAATTTATGTTTTTGCATGTTATTTATCAGGGAACATTTAATTTTGTGCTGAGAAACACTAATTGGTTCCACATGGAGACACCAGCTCTACACATTCGTATTTTCTAGGGAGAAAGCTAGAGGAACTGTGGCAAACAAACATGATATTTCTGTTTGTATAGATGACATTTTATGCACTTTCCTAAAGAAAAGACTTTGCTTTTCTCCAAAACCATTTTTCCTGTGATATTCTCCATCCATTACATATGAATTCCACCCCACTTTGTCCGGATATGAGTGGATGAAACCAGAAATATCCGGTTGTGTTTTGTCTTACTATATCCCAGATATTGCTACAGCCTCAGTGTCTGTGTTTTCTGGATATTATCGATGGATTTTATTGTTTTGAATGTTTTTATCAGGGAACCTTTAATTTTGTACCGTAGAAATACAATTTGGTTCCACATGGAGACACCAGGAACACATTCCTATGTTCTAGGGAGAAAGCTTGAGGAACTGCAAATCGATATGATATGTCTGTTTGTATAGATGACATTTTATGCACTTGCGATGGAAAAGACTTTTTGCCTTTCTCTAAAACCATTTTTACTGTGATTTTGTTGGTCCATTGCATACGAATTCCAACCCACTTTGTCTGGATATGACTGGATGAAACCAGAAATATCCGGTTGTGTTTTGGCTAACTCAATCCCAGATATTGTGAAAGCTTCTGTATTTGTGTTCTCCGGATATTATGAACGGATTTTATGGTTTTGCATGTTTTTTATCAGGGAACATTTAATTTTGTACCATAGAAACACTAATTGGTTCTACACGGAGACACCAGCTCTACACATTCGTATTTTCTAGGGAGAAAGCTAGAGGAACTGCGGCAAACAAACATGATATTTCTGTTTGTATAGATGACATTTTATGCACTTTCCTAACAAAAAGACTTTACTTTTCTCCAAAACCATTTTTACTGTGATTTTCTCGGTCCATTGCATACGAATTCCACCTCACTTTGTCATGATATGACTGGATGAAACCAGAAATATCCGTTTTCTTTTTTTTTTTGGCTAACTATATCCCAGATATTACTACAGACTCTGTGTTTGTGTTTTCTGGATATTATCGATGGATTATATTGTTTTGAATGTTTTTATCAGGGAACATTTAATTTTGTGCTGGGAAACACTAATTGGTTCCACATGGAGACACCAGTCTACACATTCGTATTTTCTAGGGAGAAAGCTAGAATAACTGCGTTAAACAAACATGATGTTTCTGTTTGTATAGATGACATTTTATGACTGGCTTAAGGAAAAGACTTTGTTTTACTCCAAAACCATTTTTACTGCGATTTTCCCGGTTCATTGCATACGAATTCCACCAAACTTAGTCCGGATATGACTGGATGAAACCAGAAATATCCGGTTGTGTTTTGGCTAACTCAATCCCAGATATTGTGAAAGCTTCTGTATTGGTGTTTTCCGGATATTATCAACGGATTTTATGGTTTTGCATGTTTTTTATCAGGGAACATTTAATTTTGTAACGTAGAAACACTAATAGGTTCAACATGGAGACACCAGTCTACACATTCGTATGTTCTAGGGAGAAAGTTAGAGGAACTGCGGCAAACAAACATGATATTTCTGTTTGTATACATGACATTTTATGCACTTGCATAACGAAAAAAACTTTGCTTTTCTCCAAAACCATTTTTATTGTGATTTTCTCGGTCCATTGCATACGAATTCCACCAAACTTAGTCCGGATATGACTGGATGAAACCAGAAATATCCGGTTGTGTTTTGGCTAACTCAATCCCAGATATTGTGAAAGCTTCTGTATTGGTGTTTTCCGGATAATATCAACGGATTTTATGGTTTTGCATGTTTTTTATCAGGGAACATTTAATTTTGTACCTTAGAAATACTAATAGGTTCAACATGGAGACACCAGTCTACACATTCGTATGTTCTAGGGAGAAAGTTAGAGGAACTGCGGCAAACAAACATGATATTTCTGTTTGTATACATGACATTTTATGCACTTGCATAACGAAAAAAACTTTGCTTTTCTCCAAAACCATTTTTACTGTGATTTTCTCAGTCCATTGCATACGAATTCCACCTCGCTTTGTCCGGATATGACTGGATGAAACCAGAAATATCTGGTTGTTTTTTTGGCTTACTACAACCCAGATATTGTGAAAGCCTCTGTGTTTATGTTTTCCGGATATTATCAACGGAATTTATGTTTTTGCATGTTATTTATCAGGGAACATTTAATTTTGTGCTGGGAAACACTAATTGGTTCCACATGGAGACACCAGCTCTACACATTCGTATTTTCTAGGGAGAAAGCTAGAGGGACTGCGGCAAACAAACATGATATTTCTGTTTGTATAGATGACATTTTATGCACTTTCCTAAAGAAAAGACTTTGCTTTTCTCCAAAACCATTTTTCCTGTGATATTCTCCATCCATTACATATGAATTCCACCCCACTTTGTCCGGATATGAGTGCATGAAACCAGAAATATCCGGTTGTGTTTTGTCTTACTATATCCCAGATATTGCTACAGCCTCAGTGTCTGTGTTTTCTGGATATTATCGATGGATTTTATTGTTTTGAATATTTTTATCAGGGAACCTTTAATTTTGTACCGTAGAAATACAATTTGGTTCCACATGGAGACACCAGTAACACATTCCTCTGTTCTAGGGAGAAAGCTTGAGGAACTGCAAATCGATATGATATGTCTGTTTGTATAGATGACATTTTATGCACTTGCGATGGAAAAGACTTTTTGCCTTTCTCTAAAACCATTTTTACTGTGATTTTGTTGGTCCATTGCATACGAATTCCAACCCACTTTGTCCGGATATGACTGGATGAAACCAGAAATATCCGGTTGTGTTGTGGCTAACTCAATCCCAGATATTGTGAAAGCTTCTGTATTTGTGTTCTCCGGATATTATGAACGGATTTTATGGTTTTGCATGTTTTTTATCAGGGAACATTTAATTTTGTACCGTAGAAACACTAATTGGTTCCACACGGAGACACCAGCTCTACACATTTGTATTTTCTAGGGAGAAAGCTAGAGGAACTGCGGCAAACAAACATGATATTTCTGTTTGTATAGATGACATTTTATGCACTTTCCTAAGAAAAAGACTTTACTTTTCTCCAAAACCATTTTTACTGTGATTTTCTCGGTCCATTGCATACGAATTCCAGCTCACTTTGTCCGGATATGACTGGATGAAACCAGAAATATCCGTTTTCTTTTTTTTTTTTGGCTTACTATATCCCAGATATTACTACAGACTCTGTGTTTGTGTTTTCTGGATATTATCGATGGATTATATTGTTTTGAATGTTTTTATCAGGGAACATTTAATTTTGTGCTGGGAAACACTAATTGGTTCCACATGGAGACACCAGTCTACACATTCGTATTTTCTAGGGAGAAAGCTAGAATAACTGCGGTAAACAAACATGATGTTTCTGTTTGTATAGATGACATTTTATGCACTGGCTTAAGGAAAAGACTTTGTTTTACTCCAAAACCATTTTTACTGCGATTTTCCCGGTTCATTGCATACAAATTCCACCAAACTTAGTCCGGATATGACTGGAAGAAACCAGAAATATCCGGTTGTGTTTTGGCTAACTCAATCCCAGATATTGTGAAAGTTTCTGTATTGGTGTTTTCCGGATAATATCAACGGATTTTATGGTTTTGCATGTTTTTTATCAGGGAACATTTAATTTTGTACCTTAGAAACACTAATAGGTTCAACATGGAGACACCAGTCTACACATTCGTATGTTCTAGGGAGAAAGTTAGAGGAACTGCGGCAAACAAACATGATATTTCTGTTTGTATACATGACATTTTATGCACTTGCATAACGAGAAAAACTTTGCTTTTCTCCAAAACCATTTTTACTGTGATTTTCTCGGTCCATTGCATCCGAATTCCACCTCGCTTTGTCCGGATATGACTGGATGAAACCAGAAATATCTGGTTGTTTTTTTTGGCTTACTACAACCCAGATATTGTGAAAGCCTCTGTGTTTATGTTTTCCGGATATTATCAACGGAATTTATGTTTTTGCATGTTATTTATCAGGGAACATTTAATTTTGTGCTGGGAAACACTAATTGGTTCCACATGGAGACACCAGCTCTACACATTCGTATTTTCTAGGGAGAAAGCTAGAGGAACTGCGGCAAACAAACATCATATTTCTGTTTGTATAGATGACATTTTATGCACTTTCCTAAAGAAAAGACTTTGCTTTTCTCCAAAACCATTTTTCCTGTGATATTCTCCATCCATTACATATGAATTCCACCCCACTTTGTCCGGATATGAGTGCATGAAACCAGAAATATCCGGTTGTGTTTTGTCTTACTATATCCCAGATATTGCTACAGCCTCAGTGTCTGTGTTTTCTGGATATTATCGATGGATTTTATTGTTTTGAATATTTTTATCAGGGAACCTTTAATTTTGTACCGTAGAAATACAATTTGGTTCCACATGGAGACACCAGTAACACATTCCTATGTTCTAGGGAGAAAGCTTGAGGAACTGCAAATCGATATGATATGTCTGTTTGTATAGATGACATTTTATGCACTTGCGATGGAAAAGACTTTTTGCCTTTCTCTAAAACCATTTTTACTGTGATTTTGTTGGTCCATTGCATACGAATTCCAACCCACTTTGTCCGGATATGACTGGATGAAACCAGAAATATCCGGTTGTGTTGTGGCTAACTCAATCCCAGATATTGTGAAAGCTTCTGTATTTGTGTTCTCCGGATATTATGAACGGATTTTATGGTTTTGCATGTTTTTTATCAGGGAACATTTAATTTTGTACCGTAGAAACACTAATTGGTTCCACACGGAGACACCAGCTCTACACATTTGTATTTTCTAGGGAGAAAGCTAGAGGAACTGCGGCAAACAAACATGATATTTCTGTTTGTATAGATGACATTTTATGCACTTTCCTAAGAAAAAGACTTTACTTTTCTCCAAAACCATTTTTACTGTGATTTTCTCGGTCCATTGCATACGAATTCCAGCTCACTTTGTCCGGATATGACTGGATGAAACCAGAAATATCCGTTTTCTTTTTTTTTGGCTTACTATATCCCAGATATTACTACAGACTCTGTGTTTGTGTTTTCTGGATATTATCGATGGATTATATTGTTTTGAATGTTTTTATCAGGGAACATTTAATTTTGTGCTGGGAAACACTAATTGGTTCCACATGGAGACACCAGTCTACACATTCGTATTTTCTAGGGAGAAACTAGAATAACTGCGGTAAACAAACATGATGTTTCTGTTTGTATAGATGACATTTTATGCACTGGCTTAAGGAAAAGACTTTGTTTTACTCCAAAACCATTTTTACTGCGATTTTCCCGGTTCATTGCATACGAATTCCACCAAACTTAGTCCGGATATGACTGGATGAAACCAGAAATATCCGGTTGTGTTTTGGCTAACTCAATCCCAGATATTGTGAAAGCTTCTGTATTGGTGTTTTCCGGATAATATCAACGGATTTTATGGTTTTGCATGTTTTTTATCAGGGAACATTTAATTTTGTACCTTAGAAACACTAATAGGTTCAACATGGAGACACCAGTCTACAAATTCGTATGTTCTAGGGAGAAAGTTAGAGGAACTGCGGCAAACAAACATGATATTTCTGTTTGTATACATGACATTTTATGCACTTGCATAACGAAAAAAACTTTGCTTTTCTCCAAAACCATTTTTACTGTGATTTTCTCGGTCCATTGCATACGAATTCCACCTCGCTTTGTCCGGATATGACTGGATGAAACCAGAAATATCTGGTTGTTTTTTTGGCTTACTACAACCCAGATATTGTGAAAGCCTCTGTGTTTATGTTTTCCGGATATTATCAACGGAATTTATGTTTTTGCATGTTATTTATCAGGGAACATTTAATTTTGTGCTGGGAAACACTAATTGGTTCCACATGGAGACACCAGCTCTACACATTCGTATTTTCTAGGGAGAAAGCTAGAGGAACTGCGGCAAACAAACATGATATTTGTGTTTGTATAGATGACATTTTATGCACTTTCCTAAAGAAAAGACTTTGCTTTTCTCCAAAACCATTTTTCCTGTGATATTCTCCATCCATTACATATGAATTCCACCCCACTTTGTCCGGATATGAGTGCATGAAACCAGAAATATCCGGTTGTGTTTTGTCTTACTATATCCCAGATATTGCTACAGCCTCAGTGTCTGTGTTTTCTGGATATTATCGATGGATTTTATTGTTTTGAATATTTTTATCAGGGAACCTTTAATTTTGTACCGTAGAAATACAATTTGGTTCCACATGGAGACACCAGTAACACATTCCTATGTTCTAGGGAGAAAGCTTGAGGAACTGCAAATCGATATGATATGTCTGTTTGTATAGATGACATTTTATGCACTTGCGATGGAAAAGACTTTTTGCCTTTCTCTAAAACCATTTTTACTGTGATTTTGTTGGTCCATTGCATACGAATTCCAACCCACTTTGTCCGGATATGACTGGATGAAACCAGAAATATCCGGTTGTGTTGTGGCTAACTCAATCCCAGATATTGTGAAAGCTTCTGTATTTGTGTTCTCCGGATATTATGAACGGATTTTATGGTTTTGCATGTTTTTTATCAGGGAACATTTAATTTTGTACCGTAGAAACACTAATTGGTTCCACACGGAGACACCAGCTCTACACATTTGTATTTTCTAGGGAGAAAGCTAGAGGAACTGCGGCAAACAAACATGATATTTCTGTTTGTATAGATGACATTTTATGCACTTTCCTAAGAAAAAGACTTTACTTTTCTCCAAAACCATTTTTACTGTGATTTTCTCGGTCCATTGCATACGAATTCCAGCTCACTTTGTCCGGATATGACTGGATGAAACCAGAAATATCCGGTTTCTTTTTTTTGGCTTACTATATCCCAGATATTACTACAGACTCTGTGTTTGTGTTTTCTGGATATTATCGATGGATTATATTGTTTTGAATGTTTTTATCAGGGAACATTTAATTTTGTGCTGGGAAACACTAATTGGTTCCACATGGAGACACCAGTCTACACATTCGTATTTTCTAGGGAGAAAGCTAGAATAACTGCGGTAAACAAACATGATGTTTCTGTTTGTATAGATGACATTTTATGCACTGGCTTAAGGAAAAGACTTTGTTTTACTCCAAAACCATTTTTACTGCGATTTTCCCGGTTCATTGCATACGAATTCCACCAAACTTAGTCCGGATATGACTGGATGAAACCAGAAATATCCGGTTGTGTTTTGGCTAACTCAATCCCAGATATTGTGAAAGCTTCTGTATTGGTGTTTTCCGGATATTATCAACGGATTTTATGGTTTTGCATGTTTTTTATCAGGGAACATTTAATTTTGTACCTTAGAAACACTAATAGGTTCAACATGGAATCACCAGTCTACACATTCGTATGTTCTAGGGAGAAAGTTAGAGGAACTGCGGCAAACAAACATGATATTTCTGTTTGTATACATGACATTTTATGCACTTGCATAACGAAAAAAACTTTGCTTTTCTCCAAAACCATTTTTACTGTGATTTTCTCGGTCCATTGCATACGAATTCCACCTCGCTTTGTCCGGATATGACTGGATGAAACCAGAAATATCTGGTTGTTTTTTTGGCTTACTACAACCCAGATATTGTGAAAGCCTCTGTGTTTATGTTTTCCGGATATTATCAACGGAATTTATGTTTTTGCATGTTATTTATCAGGGAACATTTAATTTTGTGCTGGGAAACACTAATTGGATCCACATGGAGACACCAGCTCTACACATTCGTATTTTCTAGGGAGAAAGCTAGAGGAACTGCGGCAAACAAACATGATATTTCTGTTTGTATAGATGACATTTTATGCACTTTCCTAAAGAAAAGACTTTGCTTTTCTCCAAAACCATTTTTCCTGTGATATTCTCCATCCATTACATATGAATTCCACCCCACTTTGTCCGGATATGAGTGCATGAAACCAGAAATATCCGGTTGTGTTTTGTCTTACTATATCCCAGATATTGCTACAGCCTCAGTGTCTGTGTTTTCTGGATATTATCGATGGATTTTATTGTTTTGAATATTTTTATCAGGGAACCTTTAATTTTGTACCGTAGAAATACAATTTGGTTCCACATGGAGACACCAGTAACACATTCCTATGTTCTAGGGAGAAAGCTTGAGGAACTGCAAATCGATATGATATGTCTGTTTGTATAGATGACATTTTATGCACTTGCGATGGAAAAGACTTTTTGCCTTTCTCTAAAACCATTTTTACTGTGATTTTGTTGGTCCATTGCATACGAATTCCAACCCACTTTGTCCGGATATGACTGGATGAAACCAGAAATATCCGGTTGTGTTGTGGCTAACTCAATCCCAGATATTGTGAAAGCTTCTGTATTTGTGTTCTCCGGATATTATGAACGGATTTTATGGTTTTGCATGTTTTTTATCAGGGAACATTTAATTTTGTACCGTAGAAACACTAATTGGTTCCACACGGAGACACCAGCTCTACACATTTGTATTTTCTAGGGAGAAAGCTAGAGGAACTGCGGCAAACAAACATGATATTTCTGTTTGTATAGATGACATTTTATGCACTTTCCTAAGAAAAAGACTTTACTTTTCTCCAAAACCATTTTTACTGTGATTTTCTCGGTCCATTGCATACGAATTCCAGCTCACTTTGTCCGGATATGACTGGATGAAACCAGAAATATCCGGTTTCTTTTTTTTGGCTTACTATATCCCAGATATTACTACAGACTCTGTGTTTGTGTTTTCTGGATATTATCGATGGATTATATTGTTTTGAATGTTTTTATCAGGGAACATTTAATTTTGTGCTGGGAAACACTAATTGGTTCCACATGGAGACACCAGTCTACACATTCGTATTTTCTAGGGAGAAAGCTAGAATAACTGCGGTAAACAAACATGATGTTTCTGTTTGTATAGATGACATTTTATGCACTGGCTTAAGGAAAAGACTTTGTTTTACTCCAAAACCATTTTTACTGCGATTTTCCCGGTTCATTGCATACGAATTCCACCAAACTTAGTCCGGATATGACTGGATGAAACCAGAAATATCCGGTTGTGTTTTGGCTAACTCAATCCCAGATATTGTGAAAGCTTCTGTATTGGTGTTTTCCGGATAATATCAACGGATTTTATGGTTTTGCATGTTTTTTATCAGGGAACATTTAATTTTGTACCTTAGAAACACTAATAGGTTCAACATGGAATCACCAGTCTACACATTCGTATGTTCTAGGGAGAAAGTTAGAGGAACTGCGGCAAACAAACATGATATTTCTGTTTGTATACATGACATTTTATGCACTTGCATAACGAAAAAAACTTTGCTTTTCTCCAAAACCATTTTTACTGTGATTTTCTCGGTCCATTGCATACGAATTCCACCTCGCTTTGTCCGGATATGACTGGATGAAACCAGAAATATCTGGTTGTTTTTTTGGCTTACTACAACCCAGATATTGTGAAAGCCTCTGTGTTTATGTTTTCCGGATATTATCAACGGAATTTATGTTTTTGCATGTTATTTATCAGGGAACATTTAATTTTGTGCTGGGAAACACTAATTGGATCCACATGGAGACACCAGCTCTACACATTCGTATTTTCTAGGGAGAAAGCTAGAGGAACTGCGGCAAACAAACATGATATTTCTGTTTGTATAGATGACATTTTATGCACTTTCCTAAAGAAAAGACTTTGCTTTTCTCCAAAACCATTTTTCCTGTGATATTCTCCATCCATTACATATGAATTCCACCCCACTTTGTCCGGATATGAGTGCATGAAACCAGAAATATCCGGTTGTGTTTTGTCTTACTATATCCCAGATATTGCTACAGCCTCAGTGTCTGTGTTTTCTGGATATTATCGATGGATTTTATTGTTTTGAATATTTTTATCAGGGAACCTTTAATTTTGTACCGTAGAAATACAATTTGGTTCCACATGGAGACACCAGTAACACATTCCTATGTTCTAGGGAGAAAGCTTGAGGAACTGCAAATCGATATGATATGTCTGTTTGTATAGATGACATTTTATGCACTTGCGATGGAAAAGACTTTTTGCCTTTCTCTAAAACCATTTTTACTGTGATTTTGTTGGTCCATTGCATACGAATTCCAACCCACTTTGTCCGGATATGACTGGATGAAACCAGAAATATCCGGTTGTGTTGTGGCTAACTCAATCCCAGATATTGTGAAAGCTTCTGTATTTGTGTTCTCCGGATATTATGAACGGATTTTATGGTTTTGCATGTTTTTTATCAGGGAACATTTAATTTTGTACCGTAGAAACACTAATTGGTTCCACACGGAGACACCAGCTCTACACATTTGTATTTTCTAGGGAGAAAGCTAGAGGAACTGCGGCAAACAAACATGATATTTCTGTTTGTATACATGACATTTTATGCACTTTCCTAACAAAAAGACTTTACTTTTCTCCAAAACCATTTTTACTGTGATTTTCTCGGTCCATTGCATACGAATTCCAGCTCACTTTGTCCAGATATGACTGGATGAAACCAGAAATATCCGTTTTCTTTTTTTTTGGCTTACTATATCCCAGATATTACTACAGACTCTGTGTTTGTGTTTTCTGGATATTATCGATGGATTATATTGTTTTGAATGTTTTTATCAGGGAACATTTAATTTTGTGCTGGGAAACACTAATTGGTTCCACATGGAGACACCAGTCTACACATTCGTATTTTCTAGGGAGAAAGCTAGAATAACTGCGGTAAACAAACATGATGTTTCTGTTTGTATAGATGACATTTTATGACTGGCTTAAGGAAAAGACTTTGTTTTACTCCAAAACCATTTTTACTGCGATTTTCCCGGTTCATTGCATACGAATTCCACCAAACTTAGTCCGGATATGACTGGATGAAACCAGAAATATCCGTTTTCTTTTTTTTGTTTTGGCTTACTATATCCCAGATATTAGTACAGACTCTGTGTTTGTGTTTTCTGGATATTATCGATGGATTATATTGTTTTGAATGTTTTTATCAGGGAACATTTAATTTTGTGCTGTGAAACACTAATTGGTTCCACATGGAGACACCAGTCTACACATTCGTATTTTCTAGGGAGAAAGCTAGAATAACTGCGTTAAACAAACATGATGTTTCTGTTTGTATAGATGAGATTTTATGACTGGCTTAAGGAAAAGACTTTGTTTTACTCCAAAACCATTTTTACTGCGATTTTCCCGGTTCATTGCATACGAATTCCACCAAACTTAGTCCGGATATGACTGGATGAAACCAGAAATATCCGGTTGTGTTTTGGCTAACTCAATCCCAGATATTGTGAAAGCTTCTGTATTGGTGTTTTCCGGATATTATCAACGGATTTTATGGTTTTGCATGTTTTTTATCAGGGAACATTTAATTTTGTACCTTAGAAACACTAATAGGTTCAACATGGAGACACCAGCTCTACACAGTCGTATGTTCTAGGGAGAAAGTTAGAGGAACTGCGGCAAACAAACATGATATTTCTGTTTGTATACATGACATTTTATGCACTTGCATAACGAAAAAAACTTTGCTTTTCTCCAAAACCATTTTTACTGTGATTTTCTCGGTCCATTGCATACGAATTCCACCTCGCTTTGTCTGGATATGACTGGATGAAACCAGAAATATCCGTTTGTGTTTTGCCTTACTACAATCCAGATATTGTGAAAGCCTCTGTGTTTATGTTTTCCGGATACTATCAACGGAATTTATGTTTTTGCATGTTATTTATCAGGGAACATTTAATTTTGTGCTGGGAAACACTAATTGGTTCCACATGGAGACACCAGCTCTACACATTCGTATTTTCTAGGGAGAAAGCTAGAGGAACTGCGGCAAACAAACATGATATTTCTGTTTGTATAGATGACATTTTATGCACTTTCCTAAAGAAAAGACTTTGCTTTTCTCCAAAACCATTTTTCCTGTGATATTCTCCATCCATTACATATGAATTCCACCCCACTTTGTCCGGATATGAGTGGATGAAACCAGAAATATCCGGTTGTGTTTTGTCTTACTATATCCCAGATATTGCTACAGCCTCAGTATCTCTGTTTTCTGGATATTATCGATGGCTTTTATTGTTTTGAATGTTTTTATCAGGGAACCTTTAATTTTGTACCATAGAAATACAATTTGGTTCCACATGGAGACACCAGGAACACATTCCTATGTTCTAGGGAGAAAGCTTGAGGAACTGCAAATCGATATGATATGTCTGTTTGTATAGATGACATTTTATGCACTTGCGATGGAAAAGACTTTTTGCCTTTCTCTAAAACCATTTTTACTGTGATTTTGTTGGTCCATTGCATACGAATTCCAACCCACTTTGTCCGGATATGACTGGATGAAACCAGAAATATCCGGTTGTGTTTTGGCTAACTCAATCCCAGATATTGTGAAAGCTTCTGTATTTGTGTTCTCCGGATATTATGAATGGATTTTATGGTTTTGCATGTTTTTTATCAGGGAACATTTAATTTTGTACCGTAGAAACACTAATTGGTTCCACACGGAGACACCAGCTCTACACATTTGTATTTTCTAGGGAGAAAGCTAGAGGAACTGCGGCAAACAAACATGATATTTCTGTTTGTATACATGACATTTTATGCACTTTCCTAAGAAAAAGACTTTACTTTTCTCCAAAACCATTTTTACTGTGATTTTCTCGGTCCATTGCATACGAATTCCACCTCGCTTTGTCCGGATATGACTGGATGAAACCAGAAATATCCGGTTGTGTTTTGGCTTACTACAACCAAGATATTGTGAAAGCCTCTGTGTTTATGTTTTCCGGATACTATCAACGGAATTTATGTTTTTGCATGTTATTTATCAGGGAACATTTAATTTTGTGCTGGGAAACACTAATTGGTTCCACATGGAGACACCAGCTCTACACATTCGTATTTTCTAGGGAGAAAGCTAGAGGAACTGTGGCAAACAAACATGATATTTCTGTTTGTATAGATGACATTTTATGCACTTTCCTAAAGAAAAGTCTTTGCTTTTCTCCAAAACCATTTTTCCTGTGATATTCTCGATCCATTACATATGAATTCCACCCCACTTTGTCCGGATATGACTGGACGAAACCAGAAATATCCGGTTGTGTTTTGTCTTACTATATCCCAGATATTGCTACAGCCTCAGTGTCTGTGTTTTCTGGATATTATCGATGGATTTTATTGTTTTGAATGTTTTTATCAGGGAACATTTAATTTTGTACCGTAGAAACACTAATTGGTTCCACATGGAGACACCAGTAACACATTCCTATGTTCTAGGGAGAAAGCTTGAGGAACTGCAAATCGATATGATATGTCTGTTTGTATAGATGACATTTTATGCACTTGCGATGGAAAAGACTTTTTGCCTTTCTCTAAAACCATTTTTACTGTGATTTTGTTGGTCCATTGCATACGAATTCCAACCCACTTTGTCCAGATATGACTGGATGAAACCAGAAATATCCGGTTGTGTTGTGGCTAACTCAATCCCAGATATTGTGAAAGCTTCTGTATTTGTGTTCTCCGGATATTATGAACGGATTTTATGGTTTTGCATGTTTTTTATCAGGGAACATTTAATTTTGTACCGTAGAAACACTAATTGGTTCCACACGGAGACACCAGCTCTACACATTTGTATTTTCTAGGGAGAAAGCTAGAGGAACTGCGGCAAACAAACATGATATTTCTGTTTGTATACATGACATTTTATGCACTTTCCTAACAAAAAGACTTTACTTTTCTCCAAAACCATTTTTACTGTGATTTTCTCGGTCCATTGCATATGAATTCCACCTCACTTTGTCCGGATATGACTGGATGAAACCAGAAATATCCGTTTTCTTTTTTTTTTGGCTTACTATATCCCAGATATTACTACAGACTCTGTGTTTGTGTTTTCTGGATATTATCGATGGATTATATTGTTTTGAATGTTTTTATCAGGGAACACTTAATTTTGTGCTGGGAAACACTAATTGTTTGCACATGGAGACACCAGTCTACACATTCGTATTTTCTAGGGAGAAAGCTAGAATAACTGCGGTAAACAAACATGATGTTTCTGTTTGTATAGATGACATTTTATGCACTGGCTTAAGGAAAAGACTTTGTTTTACTCCAAAACCATTTTTACTGCGATTTTCCCGGTTCATTGCATACGAATTCCACCAAACTTAGTCCGGATATGACTGGATGAAAACAGAAATATCCGGTTGTGTTTTGGCTAACTCAATCCCAGATATTGCGACGGACTCTGTGTTTGTGTTTTCTGGACATTATCAACGGACTTTATTGTTTTGAATGTTTTTATCAGGGAACATTTAATTTTGTACCTTAGAAACACTAATAGGTTCAACATGGAGACACCAGTCTACACATTCGTATGTTCTAGGGAGAAAGTTAGAGGAACTGCGGCAAACAAACATGATATTTCTGTTTGTATACATGACATTTTATGCACTTGCATAACAAAAAAAACTTTGCTTTTCTCCAAAACCATTTTTACTGTGATTTTCTCGGTCCATTGCATACGAATTCCACCTCGCTTTGTCCGGATATGACTGGATGAAACCAAAAATATCTGGTTGTGTTTGGCTTACTACAACCCAGATATTGTGAAAGCCTCTGTGTTTATGTTTTCCGGATATTATCAACGGAATTTATGTTTTTGCATGTTATTTATCAGGGAACATTTAATTTTGTGCTGGGAAACACTAATTGGTTCCACATGGAGACACCAGCTCTACACATTCGTATTTTCTAGGGAGAAAGCTAGAGGAACTGCGGCAAACAAACATGATATTTCTGTTTGTATAGATGACATTTTATGCACTTTCCTAAAGAAAAGACTTTGCTTTTATCCAAAACCATTTTTCCTGTGATATTCTCGATCCATTACATATGAATTCCACCCCACTTTGTCCGGATATGACTGGATGAAACCAGAAATATCCGGTTGTGTTTTGTCTTACTATATCCCAGATATTGCTACAGCCTCAGTGTCTGTGTTTTCTGGATATTATCGATGGCTTTTATTGTTTTGAATGTTTTTATCAGGGAACATTTAATTTTGTACCATAGAAACACTAATTGGTTCCACATGGAGACACCAGTAACACATTCCTATGTTCTAGGGATAAAGCTTGAGGAACTGCAAATCGATATGATATGTCTGTTTGTATAGATGACATTTTATGCACTTGCGATGGAAAAGACTTTTTGCCTTTCTCTAAAACCATTTTTACTGTGATTTTGTTGGTCCATTGCATACGAATTCTAACCCACTTTGTCCGGATATGACTGGATGAAACCAGAAATATCCGGTTGTGTTTTGGCTTACTATAACCCAGATATTGTGAAAGCTTCTGTATTTGTGTTCTCCGGATATTATGAACGGATTTTATGGATTGCATGTTTTTTATCAGGGGACATTTAATTTTGTACCGTAGAAACACTAATTGGTTCCACACGGAGACACCAGCTCTACACATTTGTATTTTCTAGGGAGAAAGCTAGAGGAACTGCGGCAAACAAACATGATATTTCTGTTTGTATAGATGACATTTTATGCACTTTCCTAACAAAAAGACTTTACTTTTCTCCAAAACCATTTTTACTGTGATTTTCTCGGTCCATTGCATACGAATTCCACCTCGCTTTGTCCGGATATGACTGGATGAAACCAGAAATATCCGTTTTCTTTTTTTTTGGCTTACTATATCCCAGATATTACTACAGACTCTGTGTTTGTGTTTTCTGGATATTATCGATGGATTATATTGTTTTGAATGTTTTTATCAGGGAACACTCAATTTTGTGCTGGGAAACACTAATTGGTTCCACATGGAGACACCAGTCTACACATTCGTATTTTCTAGGGAGAAAGCTAGAATAACTGCGGTAAACAAACATGATGTTTCTGTTTGTATAGATGACATTTTATGACTGGCTTAAGGAAAAGACTTTGTTTTACTCCAAAACCATTTTTACTGCGATTTTCCCGGTTCATTGCATACGAATTCCACCAAACTTAGTCCGGATATGACTGGATGAAACCAGAAATATCCGGTTGTGTTTTGGCTAAATCAATCCCAGATATTGGGATGGACTCTGTGTTTGTGTTTTCTGGACATTATCAACGGACTTTATTGTTTTGAATGTTTTTATCAGCGAACATTTAATTTTGTACCTTAGAAACACTAATAGGTTCAACATGGAGACACCAGTCTACACATTCGTATGTTCTAGGGAGAAAGTTAGAGGAACTGCGGCAAACAAACATGATATTTCTGTTTGTATACATGACATTTTATGCACTTGCATAACGAAAAAAAAACTTTGCTTTTCTCCAAAACCATTTTTACTGTGATTTTCTCGGTCCATTGCATACGAATTCCACCTCGCTTTGTCCGGATATGACTGGATGAAACCCGAAATATCCGGTTGTGTTTTGGCTTACTACAACCCAGATATTGTGAAAGCCTCTGTGTTTATGTTTTCCGGATATTATCAACGGAATTTATGTTTTTGCATGTTATTTATCAGGGAACATTTAATTTTGTGCTGGGAAACACTAATTGGTTCCACACGGAGACACCAGCTCTACACATTTGTATTTTCTAGGGAGAAAGCTAGAGGAACTGCGGCAAACAAACATGATATTTCTGTTTGTATAGATGACATTTTATGCACTTTCCTAAGAAAAAGACTTTACTTTTCTCCAAAACCATTTTCACTATGATTCTCTCGGTCCATTGCATACGAATTCCACCTCACTTTGTCCGGATATGACTGGATGAAACCAGAAATATCCGTTTTCTTTTTTTTTGGCTTACTATATCCCAGATATTATTACAGACTCTGTGTTTGTGTTTTCTGGATATTATCGATGGATTATATTGTTTTGAATGTTTTTATCAGGGAACATTAAATTTTGTGCTGGGAAACACTAATTGGTTCCACATGGAGACACCAGTCTACACATTCGTATTTTCTAGGGAGAAAGCTAGAATAACTGCGGTAAACAAACATGATGTTTCTGTTTGTATAGATGACATTTTATGCACTGGCTTAAGGAAAAGACTTTGTTTTACTCCAAAACCATTTTTACTGCGATTTTCCCGGTTCATTGCATACGAATTCCACCAAACTTAGTCCGGATATGACTGGATGAAACCAGAAATATCCAGTTGTGTTTTGGCTAACTCAATCCCAGATATTGTGAAAGCTTCTGTATTGGTGTTTTCCGGATATTATCAACGGATTTTATGGTTTTGCATGTTTTTTATCAGGGAACCTTTAATTTTGTACCGTAGAAATACAATTTGGTTCCACATGGAGACACCAGTAACACATTCCTATGTTCTAGGGAGAAAGCTTGAGGAACTGCAAATCGATATGATATGTCTGTTTGTATAGATGACATTTTATGCACTGGCTTAAGGAAAAGACTTTGTTTTACTCCAAAACCATTTTTACTGCGATTTTCCCGGTTCATTGCATACGAATTCCCCCAAACTTATTCCGGATGTGACTGGATGAAACCAGAAATATCCGGTTGTGTTTTGGCTAACTCAATCCCAGATATTGCGACGGACTCTGTGTTTGTGTTTTCCGGATATTATCAACGGATTTTATGGATTTGCATGTTTTTTATCAGGGAACATTTAATTTTGTACCGTAGAAACACTAATTGGTTCCACACGGAGACACCAGCTCTACACATTCGTATGTTCTAGGGAGAAAGTTAGAGGAACTGCGGCAAACAAACATGATATTTCTGTTTGTATACATGACATTTTATGCACTTGCATAACGATAAAAACTTTGCTTTTCTCCAAAACCATTTTTACTGTGATTTTCTCGGTCCATTGCATACGAATTCACCTCGCTTTGTCCAGATATGACTGGATGAAACCAGAAATATCTGGTTGTGTTTTGGCTTACTACAACCCAGATATTGTGAAAGCCTCTGTGTTTATGTTTTCCGGATATTATCAACGGAATTTATGTTTTTGCATGTTATTTATCAGGGAACATTTAATTTTGTGCTGGGAAACACTAATTGGTTCCACATGGAGACACCAGCTCTACACATTCGTATTTTCTAGGGAGAAAGCTAGAGGAACTGCGGCAAACAAACATGATATTTCTGTTTGTATAGATGACATTTTATGCACTTTCCTAAAGAAAAGACTTTGCTTTTCTCCAAAACCATTTTTCCTGTGATATTCTCGATCCATTACATATGAATTCCACCCCACTTTGTCCGGATATGAGTGGATGAAACCAGAAATATCCGGTTGTGTTTTGTCTTACTATATCCCAGATATTGCTACAGCCTCAGTGTCTGTGTTTTCTGGATATTATGGATGGATTTTATTGTTTTGAATGTTTTTATCAGGGAACCTTTAATTTTGTACCGTAGAAATACAATTTGGTTCCACATGGAGACACCAGTAACACATTCCTATGTTCTAGGGAGAAAGCTTGAGGAACTGCAAATCGATATGATATGTCTGTTTGTATAGATGACATTTTATGCACTTGCGATGGAAAAGACTTTTTGCCTTTCTCTAAAACCATTTTTACTGTGATTTTGTTGGTCCATTGCATACGAATTCCAACCCACTTTGTCCGGATATGACTGGATGAAACCAGAAATATCCGGTTGTGTTTTGGCTTACTACAACCCAGATATTGTGAAAGCCTCTGTGTTTATGTTTCCGGATATTATCAACGGAATTTCTGTTTTTGCATGTTATTTATCAGGGAACATTTAATTTTGTGCTGGGAAACAGCAATTGGTTCCACACGGAGACACCAGCTCTACACATTTGTATTTTCTAGGGAGAAAGCTAGAGGAACTGCGGCAAACAAACATGATATTTCTGTTTGTATAGATGACATTTTATGCACTTTCCTAAGAAAAAGACTTTACTTTTCTCCAAAACCATTTTTACTGTGATTTTCTCGGTCCATTGCATACGAATTCCAGCTCACTTTGTCCGGATATGACTGGATGAAACCAGAAATATCCGGTTTCTTTTTTTTGGCTTACTATATCCCAGATATTACTACAGACTCTGTGTTTGTGTTTTCTGGATATTATCGATGGATTATATTGTTTTGAATGTTTTTATCAGGGAACATTTAATTTTGTGCTGGGAAACACTAATTGGTTCCACATGGAGACACCAGTCTACACATTCGTATTTTCTAGGGAGAAAGCTAGAATAACTGCGGTAAACAAACATGATGTTTCTGTTTGTATAGATGACATTTTATGCACTGGCTTAAGGAAAAGACTTTGTTTTACTCCAAAACCATTTTTACTGCGATTTTCCCGGTTCATTGCATACGAATTCCACCAAACTTAGTCCGGATATGACTGGATGAAACCAGAAATATCCGGTTGTGTTTTGGCTAACTCAATCCCAGATATTGTGAAAGCTTCTGTATTGGTGTTTTCCGGATATTATCAACGGATTTTATGGTTTTGCATGTTTTTTATCAGGGAACATTTAATTTTGTACCTTAGAAACACTAATAGGTTCAACATGGAATCACCAGTCTACACATTCGTATGTTCTAGGGAGAAAGTTAGAGGAACTGCGGCAAACAAACATGATATTTCTGTTTGTATACATGACATTTTATGCACTTGCATAACGAAAAAAACTTTGCTTTTCTCCAAAACCATTTTTACTGTGATTTTCTCGGTCCATTGCATACGAATTCCACCTCGCTTTGTCCGGATATGACTGGATGAAACCAGAAATATCTGGTTGTTTTTTTGGCTTACTACAACCCAGATATTGTGAAAGCCTCTGTGTTTATGTTTTCCGGATATTATCAACGGAATTTATGTTTTTGCATGTTATTTATCAGGGAACATTTAATTTTGTGCTGGGAAACACTAATTGGATCCACATGGAGACACCAGCTCTACACATTCGTATTTTCTAGGGAGAAAGCTAGAGGAACTGCGGCAAACAAACATGATATTTCTGTTTGTATAGATGACATTTTATGCACTTTCCTAAAGAAAAGACTTTGCTTTTCTCCAAAACCATTTTTCCTGTGATATTCTCCATCCATTACATATGAATTCCACCCCACTTTGTCCGGATATGAGTGCATGAAACCAGAAATATCCGGTTGTGTTTTGTCTTACTATATCCCAGATATTGCTACAGCCTCAGTGTCTGTGTTTTCTGGATATTATCGATGGATTTTATTGTTTTGAATATTTTTATCAGGGAACCTTTAATTTTGTACCGTAGAAATACAATTTGGTTCCACATGGAGACACCAGTAACACATTCCTATGTTCTAGGGAGAAAGCTTGAGGAACTGCAAATCGATATGATATGTCTGTTTGTATAGATGACATTTTATGCACTTGCGATGGAAAAGACTTTTTGCCTTTCTCTAAAACCATTTTTACTGTGATTTTGTTGGTCCATTGCATACGAATTCCAACCCACTTTGTCCGGATATGACTGGATGAAACCAGAAATATCCGGTTGTGTTGTGGCTAACTCAATCCCAGATATTGTGAAAGCTTCTGTATTTGTGTTCTCCGGATATTATGAACGGATTTTATGGTTTTGCATGTTTTTTATCAGGGAACATTTAATTTTGTACCGTAGAAACACTAATTGGTTCCACACGGAGACACCAGCTCTACACATTTGTATTTTCTAGGGAGAAAGCTAGAGGAACTGCGGCAAACAAACATGATATTTCTGTTTGTATAGATGACATTTTATGCACTTTCCTAAGAAAAAGACTTTACTTTTCTCCAAAACCATTTTTACTGTGATTTTCTCGGTCCATTGCATACGAATTCCAGCTCACTTTGTCCGGATATGACTGGATGAAACCAGAAATATCCGGTTTCTTTTTTTTGGCTTACTATATCCCAGATATTACTACAGACTCTGTGTTTGTGTTTTCTGGATATTATCGATGGATTATATTGTTTTGAATGTTTTTATCAGGGAACATTTAATTTTGTGCTGGGAAACACTAATTGGTTCCACATGGAGACACCAGTCTACACATTCGTATTTTCTAGGGAGAAAGCTAGAATAACTGCGGTAAACAAACATGATGTTTCTGTTTGTATAGATGACATTTTATGCACTGGCTTAAGGAAAAGACTTTGTTTTACTCCAAAACCATTTTTACTGCGATTTTCCCGGTTCATTGCATACGAATTCCACCAAACTTAGTCCGGATATGACTGGATGAAACCAGAAATATCCGGTTGTGTTTTGGCTAACTCAATCCCAGATATTGTGAAAGCTTCTGTATTGGTGTTTTCCGGATAATATCAACGGATTTTATGGTTTTGCATGTTTTTTATCAGGGAACATTTAATTTTGTACCTTAGAAACACTAATAGGTTCAACATGGAATCACCAGTCTACACATTCGTATGTTCTAGGGAGAAAGTTAGAGGAACTGCGGCAAACAAACATGATATTTCTGTTTGTATACATGACATTTTATGCACTTGCATAACGAAAAAAACTTTGCTTTTCTCCAAAACCATTTTTACTGTGATTTTCTCGGTCCATTGCATACGAATTCCACCTCGCTTTGTCCGGATATGACTGGATGAAACCAGAAATATCTGGTTGTTTTTTTGGCTTACTACAACCCAGATATTGTGAAAGCCTCTGTGTTTATGTTTTCCGGATATTATCAACGGAATTTATGTTTTTGCATGTTATTTATCAGGGAACATTTAATTTTGTGCTGGGAAACACTAATTGGATCCACATGGAGACACCAGCTCTACACATTCGTATTTTCTAGGGAGAAAGCTAGAGGAACTGCGGCAAACAAACATGATATTTCTGTTTGTATAGATGACATTTTATGCACTTTCCTAAAGAAAAGACTTTGCTTTTCTCCAAAACCATTTTTCCTGTGATATTCTCCATCCATTACATATGAATTCCACCCCACTTTGTCCGGATATGAGTGCATGAAACCAGAAATATCCGGTTGTGTTTTGTCTTACTATATCCCAGATATTGCTACAGCCTCAGTGTCTGTGTTTTCTGGATATTATCGATGGATTTTATTGTTTTGAATATTTTTATCAGGGAACCTTTAATTTTGTACCGTAGAAATACAATTTGGTTCCACATGGAGACACCAGTAACACATTCCTATGTTCTAGGGAGAAAGCTTGAGGAACTGCAAATCGATATGATATGTCTGTTTGTATAGATGACATTTTATGCACTTGCGATGGAAAAGACTTTTTGCCTTTCTCTAAAACCATTTTTACTGTGATTTTGTTGGTCCATTGCATACGAATTCCAACCCACTTTGTCCGGATATGACTGGATGAAACCAGAAATATCCGGTTGTGTTGTGGCTAACTCAATCCCAGATATTGTGAAAGCTTCTGTATTTGTGTTCTCCGGATATTATGAACGGATTTTATGGTTTTGCATGTTTTTTATCAGGGAACATTTAATTTTGTACCGTAGAAACACTAATTGGTTCCACACGGAGACACCAGCTCTACACATTTGTATTTTCTAGGGAGAAAGCTAGAGGAACTGCGGCAAACAAACATGATATTTCTGTTTGTATACATGACATTTTATGCACTTTCCTAACAAAAAGACTTTACTTTTCTCCAAAACCATTTTTACTGTGATTTTCTCGGTCCATTGCATACGAATTCCAGCTCACTTTGTCCAGATATGACTGGATGAAACCAGAAATATCCGTTTTCTTTTTTTTTGGCTTACTATATCCCAGATATTACTACAGACTCTGTGTTTGTGTTTTCTGGATATTATCGATGGATTATATTGTTTTGAATGTTTTTATCAGGGAACATTTAATTTTGTGCTGGGAAACACTAATTGGTTCCACATGGAGACACCAGTCTACACATTCGTATTTTCTAGGGAGAAAGCTAGAATAACTGCGGTAAACAAACATGATGTTTCTGTTTGTATAGATGACATTTTATGACTGGCTTAAGGAAAAGACTTTGTTTTACTCCAAAACCATTTTTACTGCGATTTTCCCGGTTCATTGCATACGAATTCCACCAAACTTAGTCCGGATATGACTGGATGAAACCAGAAATATCCGTTTTCTTTTTTTTGTTTTGGCTTACTATATCCCAGATATTAGTACAGACTCTGTGTTTGTGTTTTCTGGATATTATCGATGGATTATATTGTTTTGAATGTTTTTATCAGGGAACATTTAATTTTGTGCTGTGAAACACTAATTGGTTCCACATGGAGACACCAGTCTACACATTCGTATTTTCTAGGGAGAAAGCTAGAATAACTGCGTTAAACAAACATGATGTTTCTGTTTGTATAGATGAGATTTTATGACTGGCTTAAGGAAAAGACTTTGTTTTACTCCAAAACCATTTTTACTGCGATTTTCCCGGTTCATTGCATACGAATTCCACCAAACTTAGTCCGGATATGACTGGATGAAACCAGAAATATCCGGTTGTGTTTTGGCTAACTCAATCCCAGATATTGTGAAAGCTTCTGTATTGGTGTTTTCCGGATATTATCAACGGATTTTATGGTTTTGCATGTTTTTTATCAGGGAACATTTAATTTTGTACCTTAGAAACACTAATAGGTTCAACATGGAGACACCAGCTCTACACAGTCGTATGTTCTAGGGAGAAAGTTAGAGGAACTGCGGCAAACAAACATGATATTTCTGTTTGTATACATGACATTTTATGCACTTGCATAACGAAAAAAACTTTGCTTTTCTCCAAAACCATTTTTACTGTGATTTTCTCGGTCCATTGCATACGAATTCCACCTCGCTTTGTCTGGATATGACTGGATGAAACCAGAAATATCCGTTTGTGTTTTGCCTTACTACAATCCAGATATTGTGAAAGCCTCTGTGTTTATGTTTTCCGGATACTATCAACGGAATTTATGTTTTTGCATGTTATTTATCAGGGAACATTTAATTTTGTGCTGGGAAACACTAATTGGTTCCACATGGAGACACCAGCTCTACACATTCGTATTTTCTAGGGAGAAAGCTAGAGGAACTGCGGCAAACAAACATGATATTTCTGTTTGTATAGATGACATTTTATGCACTTTCCTAAAGAAAAGACTTTGCTTTTCTCCAAAACCATTTTTCCTGTGATATTCTCCATCCATTACATATGAATTCCACCCCACTTTGTCCGGATATGAGTGGATGAAACCAGAAATATCCGGTTGTGTTTTGTCTTACTATATCCCAGATATTGCTACAGCCTCAGTATCTCTGTTTTCTGGATATTATCGATGGCTTTTATTGTTTTGAATGTTTTTATCAGGGAACCTTTAATTTTGTACCATAGAAATACAATTTGGTTCCACATGGAGACACCAGGAACACATTCCTATGTTCTAGGGAGAAAGCTTGAGGAACTGCAAATCGATATGATATGTCTGTTTGTATAGATGACATTTTATGCACTTGCGATGGAAAAGACTTTTTGCCTTTCTCTAAAACCATTTTTACTGTGATTTTGTTGGTCCATTGCATACGAATTCCAACCCACTTTGTCCGGATATGACTGGATGAAACCAGAAATATCCGGTTGTGTTTTGGCTAACTCAATCCCAGATATTGTGAAAGCTTCTGTATTTGTGTTCTCCGGATATTATGAATGGATTTTATGGTTTTGCATGTTTTTTATCAGGGAACATTTAATTTTGTACCGTAGAAACACTAATTGGTTCCACACGGAGACACCAGCTCTACACATTTGTATTTTCTAGGGAGAAAGCTAGAGGAACTGCGGCAAACAAACATGATATTTCTGTTTGTATACATGACATTTTATGCACTTTCCTAAGAAAAAGACTTTACTTTTCTCCAAAACCATTTTTACTGTGATTTTCTCGGTCCATTGCATACGAATTCCACCTCGCTTTGTCCGGATATGACTGGATGAAACCAGAAATATCCGGTTGTGTTTTGGCTTACTACAACCAAGATATTGTGAAAGCCTCTGTGTTTATGTTTTCCGGATACTATCAACGGAATTTATGTTTTTGCATGTTATTTATCAGGGAACATTTAATTTTGTGCTGGGAAACACTAATTGGTTCCACATGGAGACACCAGCTCTACACATTCGTATTTTCTAGGGAGAAAGCTAGAGGAACTGTGGCAAACAAACATGATATTTCTGTTTGTATAGATGACATTTTATGCACTTTCCTAAAGAAAAGTCTTTTCTTTTCTCCAAAACCATTTTTCCTGTGATATTCTCGATCCATTACATATGAATTCCACCCCACTTTGTCCGGATATGACTGGACGAAACCAGAAATATCCGGTTGTGTTTTGTCTTACTATATCCCAGATATTGCTACAGCCTCAGTGTCTGTGTTTTCTGGATATTATCGATGGATTTTATTGTTTTGAATGTTTTTATCAGGGAACATTTAATTTTGTACCGTAGAAACACTAATTGGTTCCACATGGAGACACCAGTAACACATTCCTATGTTCTAGGGAGAAAGCTTGAGGAACTGCAAATCGATATGATATGTCTGTTTGTATAGATGACATTTTATGCACTTGCGATGGAAAAGACTTTTTGCCTTTCTCTAAAACCATTTTTACTGTGATTTTGTTGGTCCATTGCATACGAATTCCAACCCACTTTGTCCAGATATGACTGGATGAAACCAGAAATATCCGGTTGTGTTGTGGCTAACTCAATCCCAGATATTGTGAAAGCTTCTGTATTTGTGTTCTCCGGATATTATGAACGGATTTTATGGTTTTGCATGTTTTTTATCAGGGAACATTTAATTTTGTACCGTAGAAACACTAATTGGTTCCACACGGAGACACCAGCTCTACACATTTGTATTTTCTAGGGAGAAAGCTAGAGGAACTGCGGCAAACAAACATGATATTTCTGTTTGTATACATGACATTTTATGCACTTTCCTAACAAAAAGACTTTACTTTTCTCCAAAACCATTTTTACTGTGATTTTCTCGGTCCATTGCATATGAATTCCACCTCACTTTGTCCGGATATGACTGGATGAAACCAGAAATATCCGTTTTCTTTTTTTTTTGGCTTACTATATCCCAGATATTACTACAGACTCTGTGTTTGTGTTTTCTGGATATTATCGATGGATTATATTGTTTTGAATGTTTTTATCAGGGAACACTTAATTTTGTGCTGGGAAACACTAATTGTTTGCACATGGAGACACCAGTCTACACATTCGTATTTTCTAGGGAGAAAGCTAGAATAACTGCGGTAAACAAACATGATGTTTCTGTTTGTATAGATGACATTTTATGCACTGGCTTAAGGAAAAGACTTTGTTTTACTCCAAAACCATTTTTACTGCGATTTTCCCGGTTCATTGCATACGAATTCCACCAAACTTAGTCCGGATATGACTGGATGAAAACAGAAATATCCGGTTGTGTTTTGGCTAACTCAATCCCAGATATTGCGACGGACTCTGTGTTTGTGTTTTCTGGACATTATCAACGGACTTTATTGTTTTGAATGTTTTTATCAGGGAACATTTAATTTTGTACCTTAGAAACACTAATAGGTTCAACATGGAGACACCAGTCTACACATTCGTATGTTCTAGGGAGAAAGTTAGAGGAACTGCGGCAAACAAACATGATATTTCTGTTTGTATACATGACATTTTATGCACTTGCATAACAAAAAAAACTTTGCTTTTCTCCAAAACCATTTTTACTGTGATTTTCTCGGTCCATTGCATACGAATTCCACCTCGCTTTGTCCGGATATGACTGGATGAAACCAAAAATATCTGGTTGTGTTTGGCTTACTACAACCCAGATATTGTGAAAGCCTCTGTGTTTATGTTTTCCGGATATTATCAACGGAATTTATGTTTTTGCATGTTATTTATCAGGGAACATTTAATTTTGTGCTGGGAAACACTAATTGGTTCCACATGGAGACACCAGCTCTACACATTCGTATTTTCTAGGGAGAAAGCTAGAGGAACTGCGGCAAACAAACATGATATTTCTGTTTGTATAGATGACATTTTATGCACTTTCCTAAAGAAAAGACTTTGCTTTTATCCAAAACCATTTTTCCTGTGATATTCTCGATCCATTACATATGAATTCCACCCCACTTTGTCCGGATATGACTGGATGAAACCAGAAATATCCGGTTGTGTTTTGTCTTACTATATCCCAGATATTGCTACAGCCTCAGTGTCTGTGTTTTCTGGATATTATCGATGGCTTTTATTGTTTTGAATGTTTTTATCAGGGAACATTTAATTTTGTACCATAGAAACACTAATTGGTTCCACATGGAGACACCAGTAACACATTCCTATGTTCTAGGGATAAAGCTTGAGGAACTGCAAATCGATATGATATGTCTGTTTGTATAGATGACATTTTATGCACTTGCGATGGAAAAGACTTTTTGCCTTTCTCTAAAACCATTTTTACTGTGATTTTGTTGGTCCATTGCATACGAATTCTAACCCACTTTGTCCGGATATGACTGGATGAAACCAGAAATATCCGGTTGTGTTTTGGCTTACTATAACCCAGATATTGTGAAAGCTTCTGTATTTGTGTTCTCCGGATATTATGAACGGATTTTATGGATTGCATGTTTTTTATCAGGGGACATTTAATTTTGTACCGTAGAAACACTAATTGGTTCCACACGGAGACACCAGCTCTACACATTTGTATTTTCTAGGGAGAAAGCTAGAGGAACTGCGGCAAACAAACATGATATTTCTGTTTGTATAGATGACATTTTATGCACTTTCCTAACAAAAAGACTTTACTTTTCTCCAAAACCATTTTTACTGTGATTTTCTCGGTCCATTGCATACGAATTCCACCTCGCTTTGTCCGGATATGACTGGATGAAACCAGAAATATCCGTTTTCTTTTTTTTTGGCTTACTATATCCCAGATATTACTACAGACTCTGTGTTTGTGTTTTCTGGATATTATCGATGGATTATATTGTTTTGAATGTTTTTATCAGGGAACACTCAATTTTGTGCTGGGAAACACTAATTGGTTCCACATGGAGACACCAGTCTACACATTCGTATTTTCTAGGGAGAAAGCTAGAATAACTGCGGTAAACAAACATGATGTTTCTGTTTGTATAGATGACATTTTATGACTGGCTTAAGGAAAAGACTTTGTTTTACTCCAAAACCATTTTTACTGCGATTTTCCCGGTTCATTGCATACGAATTCCACCAAACTTAGTCCGGATATGACTGGATGAAACCAGAAATATCCGGTTGTGTTTTGGCTAAATCAATCCCAGATATTGGGATGGACTCTGTGTTTGTGTTTTCTGGACATTATCAACGGACTTTATTGTTTTGAATGTTTTTATCAGCGAACATTTAATTTTGTACCTTAGAAACACTAATAGGTTCAACATGGAGACACCAGTCTACACATTCGTATGTTCTAGGGAGAAAGTTAGAGGAACTGCGGCAAACAAACATGATATTTCTGTTTGTATACATGACATTTTATGCACTTGCATAACGAAAAAAAAACTTTGCTTTTCTCCAAAACCATTTTTACTGTGATTTTCTCGGTCCATTGCATACGAATTCCACCTCGCTTTGTCCGGATATGACTGGATGAAACCAGAAATATCCGGTTGTGTTTTGGCTTACTACAACCCAGATATTGTGAAAGCCTCTGTGTTTATGTTTTCCGGATATTATCAACGGAATTTATGTTTTTGCATGTTATTTATCAGGGAACATTTAATTTTGTGCTGGGAAACACTAATTGGTTCCACACGGAGACACCAGCTCTACACATTTGTATTTTCTAGGGAGAAAGCTAGAGGAACTGCGGCAAACAAACATGATATTTCTGTTTGTATAGATGACATTTTATGCACTTTCCTAAGAAAAAGACTTTACTTTTCTCCAAAACCATTTTCACTATGATTCTCTCGGTCCATTGCATACGAATTCCACCTCACTTTGTCCGGATATGACTGGATGAAACCAGAAATATCCGTTTTCTTTTTTTTTGGCTTACTATATCCCAGATATTATTACAGACTCTGTGTTTGTGTTTTCTGGATATTATCGATGGATTATATTGTTTTGAATGTTTTTATCAGGGAACATTAAATTTTGTGCTGGGAAACACTAATTGGTTCCACATGGAGACACCAGTCTACACATTCGTATTTTCTAGGGAGAAAGCTAGAATAACTGCGGTAAACAAACATGATGTTTCTGTTTGTATAGATGACATTTTATGCACTGGCTTAAGGAAAAGACTTTGTTTTACTCCAAAACCATTTTTACTGCGATTTTCCCGGTTCATTGCATACGAATTCCACCAAACTTAGTCCGGATATGACTGGATGAAACCAGAAATATCCAGTTGTGTTTTGGCTAACTCAATCCCAGATATTGTGAAAGCTTCTGTATTGGTGTTTTCCGGATATTATCAACGGATTTTATGGTTTTGCATGTTTTTTATCAGGGAACCTTTAATTTTGTACCGTAGAAATACAATTTGGTTCCACATGGAGACACCAGTAACACATTCCTATGTTCTAGGGAGAAAGCTTGAGGAACTGCAAATCGATATGATATGTCTGTTTGTATAGATGACATTTTATGCACTGGCTTAAGGAAAAGACTTTGTTTTACTCCAAAACCATTTTTACTGCGATTTTCCCGGTTCATTGCATACGAATTCCCCCAAACTTATTCCGGATGTGACTGGATGAAACCAGAAATATCCGGTTGTGTTTTGGCTAACTCAATCCCAGATATTGCGACGGACTCTGTGTTTGTGTTTTCCGGATATTATCAACGGATTTTATGGATTTGCATGTTTTTTATCAGGGAACATTTAATTTTGTACCGTAGAAACACTAATTGGTTCCACACGGAGACACCAGCTCTACACATTCGTATGTTCTAGGGAGAAAGTTAGAGGAACTGCGGCAAACAAACATGATATTTCTGTTTGTATACATGACATTTTATGCACTTGCATAACGATAAAAACTTTGCTTTTCTCCAAAACCATTTTTACTGTGATTTTCTCGGTCCATTGCATACGAATTCACCTCGCTTTGTCCAGATATGACTGGATGAAACCAGAAATATCTGGTTGTGTTTTGGCTTACTACAACCCAGATATTGTGAAAGCCTCTGTGTTTATGTTTTCCGGATATTATCAACGGAATTTATGTTTTTGCATGTTATTTATCAGGGAACATTTAATTTTGTGCTGGGAAACACTAATTGGTTCCACATGGAGACACCAGCTCTACACATTCGTATTTTCTAGGGAGAAAGCTAGAGGAACTGCGGCAAACAAACATGATATTTCTGTTTGTATAGATGACATTTTATGCACTTTCCTAAAGAAAAGACTTTGCTTTTCTCCAAAACCATTTTTCCTGTGATATTCTCGATCCATTACATATGAATTCCACCCCACTTTGTCCGGATATGAGTGGATGAAACCAGAAATATCCGGTTGTGTTTTGTCTTACTATATCCCAGATATTGCTACAGCCTCAGTGTCTGTGTTTTCTGGATATTATGGATGGATTTTATTGTTTTGAATGTTTTTATCAGGGAACCTTTAATTTTGTACCGTAGAAATACAATTTGGTTCCACATGGAGACACCAGTAACACATTCCTATGTTCTAGGGAGAAAGCTTGAGGAACTGCAAATCGATATGATATGTCTGTTTGTATAGATGACATTTTATGCACTTGCGATGGAAAAGACTTTTTGCCTTTCTCTAAAACCATTTTTACTGTGATTTTGTTGGTCCATTGCATACGAATTCCAACCCACTTTGTCCGGATATGACTGGATGAAACCAGAAATATCCGGTTGTGTTTTGGCTTACTACAACCCAGATATTGTGAAAGCCTCTGTGTTTATGTTTCCGGATATTATCAACGGAATTTCTGTTTTTGCATGTTATTTATCAGGGAACATTTAATTTTGTGCTGGGAAACAGCAATTGGTTCCACACGGAGACACCAGCTCTACACATTTGTATTTTCTAGGGAGAAAGCTAGAGGAACTGCGGCAAACAAACATGATATTTCTGTTTGTATAGATGACATTTTATGCACTTTCCTAAGAAAAAGACTTTACTTTTCTCCAAAACCATTTTTACTGTGATTTTCTCGGTCCATTGCATACGAATTCCACCTCACTTTGTCCAGATATGACTGGATGAAACCAGAAATATCCGTTTTCTTTTTTTTTGGCTTACTATATCCCAGATATTACTACAGACTCTGTGTTTGTGTTTTCTGGATATAATCGATGGATTATATTGTTTTGAATGTTTTTATCAGGGAACATTTAATTTTGTGCTGGGAAACACTAATTGGTTCCACATGGAGACACCAGTCTACACATTCGTATTTTCTAGGGAGAAAGCTAGAATAACTGCGGTAAACAAACATGATGTTTCTGTTTGTATAGATGACATTTTATGCACTGGCTTAAGGAAAAGACTTTGTTTTACTCCAAAACCATTTTTACTGCGATTTTCCCGGTTCATTGCATATGAATTCCACCAAACTTAGTCCGGATATGACTGGATGAAACCAGAAATATCCGGTTGTGTTTTGGCTAACTCAATCCCAGATATTGTGAAAGCTTCTGTATTGGTGTTTTCCGGATATTATCAACGGATTTTATGGTTTTGCATGTTTTTTATCAGGGAACCTTTAATTTTGTACCTTAGAAACACTAATAGGTTCAACATGGAGACTCCAGTCTACACATTCGTATGTTCTAGGGAGAAAGTTAGAGGAACTGCGGCAAACAAACATGATATTTCTGTTTGTATACATGACATTTTATGCACTTGCATAACGATAAAAACTTTGCTTTTCTCCAAAACCATTTTTACTGTGATTTTCTCGGTCCATTGCATACGAATTCCACCTCGCTTTGTCCGGCTATGACTGGATGAAACCAGAAATATCTGGTTGTGTTTTGGCTTACTACAACCCAGATATTGTGAAAGCCTCTGTGTTTATGTTTTCCGGATATTATCAACGGAATTTATGTTTTTGCATGTTATTTATCAGGGAACATTTAATTTTGTGCTGGGAAACACTAATTGGTTCCACACGGAGACACCAGCTCTACACATTCGTATTTTCTAGGGAGAAAGCTAGAGGAACTGCGGCAAACAAACATGATATTTCTGTTTGTATAGATGACATTTTATGCACTTTCCTAAAGAAAAGACTTTGCTTTTCTCCAAAACCATTTTTCCTGTGATATTCTCCATCCATTACATATGAATTCCACCCCACTTTGTCCGGATATGAGTGCATGAAACCAGAAATATCCGGTTGTGTTTTGTCTTACTATATCCCAGATATTGCTACAGCCTCAGTGTCTGTGTTTTCTGGATATTATGGATGGATTTTATTGTTTTGAATGTTTTTATCAGGGAACCTTTAATTTTGTACCGTAGAAATACAATTTGGTTCCACATGGAGACACCAGGAACACATTCCTATGTTCTAGGGAGAAAGCTTGAGGAACTGCAAATCGATATGATATGTCTGTTTGTATAGATGACATTTTATGCACTTGCGATGGAAAAGACTTTTTGCCTTTCTCTAAAACCATTTTTACTGTGATTTTGTTGGTCCATTGCATACGAATTCCAACCCACTTTGTCCGGATATGACTGGATGAAACCAGAAATATCCGGTTGTGTTTTGGCTTACTACAACCCAGATATTGTGAAAGCCTCTGTGTTTATGTTTCCGGATATTATCAACGGAATTTCTGTTTTTGCATGTTATTTATCAGGGAACATTTAATTTTGTGCTGGGAAACAGCAATTGGTTCCACACGGAGACACCAGCTCTACACATTTGTATTTTCTAGGGAGAAAGCTAGAGGAACTGCGGCAAACAAACATGATATTTCTGTTTGTATAGATGACATTTTATGCACTTTCCTAAGAAAAAGACTTTACTTTTCTCCAAAACCATATTTACTGTGATTTTCTCGGTCCATTGCATACGAATTCCACCTCACTTTGTCCAGATATGACTGGATGAAACCAGAAATATCCGTTTTCTTTTTTTTTGGCTTACTATATCCCAGATATTACTACAGACTCTGTGTTTGTGTTTACTGGATATAATCGATGGATTATATTGTTTTGAATGTTTTTATCAGGGAACATTTAATTTTGTGCTGGGAAACACTAATTGGTTCCACATGGAGACACCAGTCTACACATTCGTATTTTCTAGGGAGAAAGCTAGAATAACTGCGGTAAACAAACATGATGTTTCTGTTTGTATAGATGACATTTTATGCACTGGCTTAAGGAAAAGACTTTGTTTTACTCCAAAACCATTTTTACTGCGATTTTCCCGGTTCATTGCATATGAATTCCACCAAACTTAGTCCGGATATGACTGGATGAAACCAGAAATATCCGGTTGTGTTTTGGCTAACTCAATCCCAGATATTGTGAAAGCTTCTGTATTGGTGTTTTCCGGATATTATCAACGGATTTTATGGTTTTGCATGTTTTTTATCAGGGAACCTTTAATTTTGTACCTTAGAAACACTAATAGGTTCAACATGGAGACTCCAGTCTACACATTCGTATGTTCTAGGGAGAAAGTTAGAGGAACTGCGGCAAACAAACATGATATTTCTGTTTGTATACATGACATTTTATGCACTTGCATAACGATAAAAACTTTGCTTTTCTCCAAAACCATTTTTACTGTGATTTTCTCGGTCCATTGCATACGAATTCCACCTCGCTTTGTCCAGATATGACTGGATGAAACCAGAAATATCTGGTTGTGTTTTGGCTTACTACAACCCAGATATTGTGAAAGCCTCTGTGTTTATGTTTTCCGGATATTATCAACGGAATTTATGTTTTTGCATGTTATTTATCAGGGAACATTTAATTTTGTGCTGGGAAACACTAATTGGTTCCACATGGAGACACCAGCTCTACACATTCGTATTTTCTAGGGAGAAAGCTAGAGGAACTGCGGCAAACAAACATGATATTTCTGTTTGTATAGATGACATTTTATGCACTTTCCTAAAGAAAAGACTTTGCTTTTCTCCAAAACCATTTTTCCTGTGATATTCTCGATCCATTACATATGAATTCCACCCCACTTTGTCCAGATATGACTGGATGAAACCAGAAATATCCGGTTGTGTTTTGTCTTACTATATCCCAGATATTGCTACAGCCTCAGTGTCTGTGTTTTCTGGATATTATCGATGGCTTTTATTGTTTTGAATGTTTTTATCAGGGAACCTTTAATTTTGTACCGTAGAAATACAATTTGGTTCCACATGGAGACACCAGTAACACATTCCTATGTTCTAGGGAGAAAGCTTGAGGAACTGCAAATCGATATGATATGTCTGTTTGTATAGATGACATTTTATGCACTTGCGATGGAAAAGACTTTTTGCCTTTCTCTAAAACCATTTTTACTGTGATTTTGTTGGTCCATTGCATACGAATTCCAACCCACTTTGTCCGGATATGACTGGATGAAACCAGAAATATCCGGTTGTGTTTTGGCTTACTACAACCCAGATATTGTGAAAGCCTCTGTGTTTATGTTTCCGGATATTATCAACGGAATTTCTGTTTTTGCATGTTATTTATCAGGGAACATTTAATTTTGTGCTGGGAAACAGCAATTGGTTCCACACGGAGACACCAGCTCTACACATTTGTATTTTCTAGGGAGAAAGCTAGAGGAACTGCGGCAAACAAACATGATATTTCTGTTTGTATAGATGACATTTTATGCACTTTCCTAAGAAAAAGACTTTACTTTTCTCCAAAACCATTTTTACTGTGATTTTCTCGGTCCATTGCATACGAATTCCACCTCACTTTGTCCAGATATGACTGGATGAAACCAGAAATATCCGTTTTCTTTTTTTTTGGCTTACTATATCCCAGATATTACTACAGACTCTGTGTTTGTGTTTTCTGGATATTATCGATGGATTATATTGTTTTGAATGTTTTTATCAGGGAACATTTAATTTTGTGCTGGGAAACACTAATTGTTTGCACATGGAGACACCAGTCTACACATTCGTATTTTCTAGGGAGAATGCTAGAATAACTGCGGTAAACAAACATGATGTTTCTGTTTGTATAGATGACATTTTATGCACTGGCTTAAGGAAAAGACTTTGTTTTACTCCAAAACCATTTTTACTGCGATTTTCCCGGTTCATTGCATACGAATTCCACCAAACTTAGTCCGGATATGACTGGATGAAACCAGAAATATCCGGTTGTGTTTTGGCTAACTCAATCCCAGATATTGCGACGGACTCTGTGTTTGTGTTTTCTGGACATTATCAACGGACTTTATTGTTTTGAATGTTTTTATCAGGGAACATTTAATTTTGTACCTTAGAAACACTAATAGGTTCAACATGGAGACACCAGTCTACACATTCGTATGTTCTAGGGAGAAAGTTAGAGGAACTGCGGCAAACAAACATGATATTTCTGTTTGTATACATGACATTTTATGCACTTGCATAACGAAAAAATCTTTGCTTTTCTCTAAAACCATTTTTACTGTGATTTTCTTGGTCCATTGCATACGAATTCCACCTCGCTTTGTCCGGCTATGACTATATGAAACCAGAAATATCCGGTTGTGTTTTGGCTTACTACAACCCAGATATTGTGAAAGCCTCTGTGTTTATGTTTTCCGGATATTATCAACGGAATTTATGTTTTTGCATGTTATTTATCAGGGAACATTTAATTTTGTGCTGGGAAACAGCAATTGGTTCCACACGGAGACACCAGCTCTACACATTTGTATTTTCTAGGCAGAAAGCTAGAGGAACTGCGGCAAACAAACATGATATTTCTGTTTGTATAGATGACATTTTATGCACTTTCCTAAGAAAAAGACTTTACTTTTCTCCAAAACCATATTTACTGTGATTTTCTCGGTCCATTGCATACGAATTCCACCTCACTTTGTCCAGATATGACTGGATGAAACCAGAAATATCCGTTTTCTTTTTTTTTTGGCTTACTATATCCCAGATATTACTACAGACTCTGTGTTTGTGTTTTCTGGATATAATCGATGGATTATATTGTTTTGAATGTTTTTATCAGGGAACATTTAATTTTGTGCTGGGAAACACTAATTGGTTCCACATGGAGACACCAGTCTACACATTCGTATTTTCTAGGGAGAAAGCTAGAATAACTGCGGTAAACAAACATGATGTTTCTGTTTGTATAGATGACATTTTATGCACTGGCTTAAGGAAAAGACTTTGTTTTACTCCAAAACCATTTTTACTGCGATTTTCCCGGTTCATTGCATATGAATTCCACCAAACTTAGTCCGGATATGACTGGATGAAACCAGAAATATCCGGTTGTGTTTTGGCTAACTCAATCCCAGATATTGTGAAAGCTTCTGTATTGGTGTTTTCCGGATATTATCAACGGATTTTATGGTTTTGCATGTTTTTTATCAGGGAACCTTTAATTTTGTACCTTAGAAACACTAATAGGTTCAACATGGAGACTCCAGTCTACACATTCGTATGTTCTAGGGAGAAAGTTAGAGGAACTGCGGCAAACAAACATGATATTTCTGTTTGTATACATGACATTTTATGCACTTGCATAACGATAAAAACTTTGCTTTTCTCCAAAACCATTTTTACTGTGATTTTCTCGGTCCATTGCATACGAATTCCACCTCGCTTTGTCCAGATATGACTGGATGAAACCAGAAATATCTGGTTGTGTTTTGGCTTACTACAACCCAGATATTGTGAAAGCCTCTGTGTTTATGTTTTCCGGATATTATCAACGGAATTTATGTTGTTGCATGTTATTTATCAGGGAACATTTAATTTTGTGCTGGGAAACACTAATTGGTTCCACATGGAGACACCAGCTCTACACATTCGTATTTTCTAGGGAGAAAGCTAGAGGAACTGCGGCAAACAAACATGATATTTCTGTTTGTATAGATGACATTTTATGCACTTTCCTAAAGAAAAGACTTTGCTTTTATCCAAAACCATTTTTCCTGTGATATTCTCGATCCATTACATATGAATTCCACCCCACTTTGTCCGGATATGACTGGATGAAACCAGAAATATCCGGTTGTGTTTTGTCTTACTATATCCCAGATATTGCTACAGCCTCAGTGTCTGTGTTTTCTGGATATTATCGATGGCTTTTATTGTTTTGAATGTTTTTATCAGGGAACCTTTAATTTTGTACCGTAGAAATACAATTTGGTTCCACATGGAGACACCAGTAACACATTCCTATGTTCTAGGGAGAAAGCTTGAAGAACTGCAAATCGATATGATATGTCTGTTTGTATAGATGACATTTTATGCACTTGCGATGGAAAAGACTTTTTGCCTTTCTCTAAAACCATTTTTACTGTGATTTTGTTGGTCCATTGCATACGAATTCCAACCCACTTTGTCCGGATATGACTGGATGAAACCAGAAATATCCGGTTGTGTTTTGGCTTACTACAACCCAGATATTGTGAAAGCCTCTGTGTTTATGTTTCCGGATATTATCAACGGAATTTCTGTTTTTGCATGTTATTTATCAGGGAACATTTAATTTTGTGCTGGGAAACAGCAATTGGTTCCACACGGAGACACCAGCTCTACACATTTGTATTTTCTAGGGAGAAAGCTAGAGGAACTGCGGCAAACAAACATGATATTTCTGTTTGTATAGATGACATTTTATGCACTTTCCTAAGAAAAAGACTTTACTTTTCTCCAAAACCATTTTTACTGTGATTTTCTCGGTCCATTGCATACGAATTCCACCTCACTTTGTCCAGATATGACTGGATGAAACCAGAAATATCCGTTTTCTTTTTTTTTGGCTTACTATATCCCAGATATTACTACAGACTCTGTGTTTGTGTTTTCTGGATATTATCGATGGATTATATTGTTTTGAATGTTTTTATCAGGGAACATTTAATTTTGTGCTGGGAAACACTAATTGTTTGCACATGGAGACACCAGTCTACACATTCGTATTTTCTAGGGAGAATGCTAGAATAACTGCGGTAAACAAACATGATGTTTCTGTTTGTATAGATGACATTTTATGCACTGGCTTAAGGAAAAGACTTTGTTTTACTCCAAAACCATTTTTACTGCGATTTTCCCGGTTCATTGCATACGAATTCCACCAAACTTAGTCCGGATATGACTGGATGAAACCAGAAATATCCGGTTGTGTTTTGGCTAACTCAATCCCAGATATTGCGACGGACTCTGTGTTTGTGTTTTCTGGACATTATCAACGGACTTTATTGTTTTGAATGTTTTTATCAGGGAACATTTAATTTTGTACCTTAGAAACACTAATAGGTTCAACATGGAGACACCAGTCTACACATTCGTATGTTCTAGGGAGAAAGTTAGAGGAACTGCGGCAAACAAACATGATATTTCTGTTTGTATACATGACATTTTATGCACTTGCATAACGAAAAAATCTTTGCTTTTCTCTAAAACCATTTTTACTGTGATTTTCTTGGTCCATTGCATACGAATTCCACCTCGCTTTGTCCGGCTATGACTATATGAAACCAGAAATATCCGGTTGTGTTTTGGCTTACTACAACCCAGATATTGTGAAAGCCTCTGTGTTTATGTTTTCCGGATATTATCAACGGAATTTATGTTTTTGCATGTTATTTATCAGGGAACATTTAATTTTGTGCTGGGAAACAGCAATTGGTTCCACACGGAGACACCAGCTCTACACATTTGTATTTTCTAGGCAGAAAGCTAGAGGAACTGCGGCAAACAAACATGATATTTCTGTTTGTATAGATGACATTTTATGCACTTTCCTAAGAAAAAGACTTTACTTTTCTCCAAAACCATATTTACTGTGATTTTCTCGGTCCATTGCATACGAATTCCACCTCACTTTGTCCAGATATGACTGGATGAAACCAGAAATATCCGTTTTCTTTTTTTTTTGGCTTACTATATCCCAGATATTACTACAGACTCTGTGTTTGTGTTTTCTGGATATAATCGATGGATTATATTGTTTTGAATGTTTTTATCAGGGAACATTTAATTTTGTGCTGGGAAACACTAATTGGTTCCACATGGAGACACCAGTCTACACATTCGTATTTTCTAGGGAGAAAGCTAGAATAACTGCGGTAAACAAACATGATGTTTCTGTTTGTATAGATGACATTTTATGCACTGGCTTAAGGAAAAGACTTTGTTTTACTCCAAAACCATTTTTACTGCGATTTTCCCGGTTCATTGCATATGAATTCCACCAAACTTAGTCCGGATATGACTGGATGAAACCAGAAATATCCGGTTGTGTTTTGGCTAACTCAATCCCAGATATTGTGAAAGCTTCTGTATTGGTGTTTTCCGGATATTATCAACGGATTTTATGGTTTTGCATGTTTTTTATCAGGGAACCTTTAATTTTGTACCTTAGAAACACTAATAGGTTCAACATGGAGACTCCAGTCTACACATTCGTATGTTCTAGGGAGAAAGTTAGAGGAACTGCGGCAAACAAACATGATATTTCTGTTTGTATACATGACATTTTATGCACTTGCATAACGATAAAAACTTTGCTTTTCTCCAAAACCATTTTTACTGTGATTTTCTCGGTCCATTGCATACGAATTCCACCTCGCTTTGTCCAGATATGACTGGATGAAACCAGAAATATCTGGTTGTGTTTTGGCTTACTACAACCCAGATATTGTGAAAGCCTCTGTGTTTATGTTTTCCGGATATTATCAACGGAATTTATGTTGTTGCATGTTATTTATCAGGGAACATTTAATTTTGTGCTGGGAAACACTAATTGGTTCCACATGGAGACACCAGCTCTACACATTCGTATTTTCTAGGGAGAAAGCTAGAGGAACTGCGGCAAACAAACATGATATTTCTGTTTGTATAGATGACATTTTATGCACTTTCCTAAAGAAAAGACTTTGCTTTTATCCAAAACCATTTTTCCTGTGATATTCTCGATCCATTACATATGAATTCCACCCCACTTTGTCCGGATATGACTGGATGAAACCAGAAATATCCGGTTGTGTTTTGTCTTACTATATCCCAGATATTGCTACAGCCTCAGTGTCTGTGTTTTCTGGATATTATCGATGGCTTTTATTGTTTTGAATGTTTTTATCAGGGAACCTTTAATTTTGTACCGTAGAAATACAATTTGGTTCCACATGGAGACACCAGTAACACATTCCTATGTTCTAGGGAGAAAGCTTGAGGAACTGCAAATCGATATGATATGTCTGTTTGTATAGATGACATTTTATGCACTTGCGATGGAAAAGACTTTTTGCCTTTCTCTAAAACCATTTTTACTGTGATTTTGTTGGTCCATTGCATACGAATTCCAACCCACTTTGTCCGGATATGACTGGATGAAACCAGAAATATCCGGTTGTGTTTTGGCTTACTACAACCCAGATATTGTGAAAGCCTCTGTGTTTATGTTTCCGGATATTATCAACGGAATTTCTGTTTTTGCATGTTATTTATCAGGGAACATTTAATTTTGTGCTGGGAAACAGCAATTGGTTCCACACGGAGACACCAGCTCTACACATTTGTATTTTCTAGGGAGAAAGCTAGAGGAACTGCGGCAAACAAACATGATATTTCTGTTTGTATAGATGACATTTTATGCACTTTCCTAAGAAAAAGACTTTACTTTTCTCCAAAACCATTTTTACTGTGATTTTCTCGGTCCATTGCATACGAATTCCACCTCACTTTGTCCAGATATGACTGGATGAAACCAGAAATATCCGTTTTCTTTTTTTTTGGCTTACTATATCCCAGATATTACTACAGACTCTGTGTTTGTGTTTTCTGGATATTATCGATGGATTATATTGTTTTGAATGTTTTTATCAGGGAACATTTAATTTTGTGCTGGGAAACACTAATTGTTTGCACATGGAGACACCAGTCTACACATTCGTATTTTCTAGGGAGAATGCTAGAATAACTGCGGTAAACAAACATGATGTTTCTGTTTGTATAGATGACATTTTATGCACTGGCTTAAGGAAAAGACTTTGTTTTACTCCAAAACCATTTTTACTGCGATTTTCCCGGTTCATTGCATACGAATTCCACCAAACTTAGTCCGGATATGACTGGATGAAACCAGAAATATCCGGTTGTGTTTTGGCTAACTCAATCCCAGATATTGCGACGGACTCTGTGTTTGTGTTTTCTGGACATTATCAACGGACTTTATTGTTTTGAATGTTTTTATCAGGGAACATTTAATTTTGTACCTTAGAAACACTAATAGGTTCAACATGGAGACACCAGTCTACACATTCGTATGTTCTAGGGAGAAAGTTAGAGGAACTGCGGCAAACAAACATGATATTTCTGTTTGTATACATGACATTTTATGCACTTGCATAACGAAAAAATCTTTGCTTTTCTCTAAAACCATTTTTACTGTGATTTTCTTGGTCCATTGCATACGAATTCCACCTCGCTTTGTCCGGCTATGACTATATGAAACCAGAAATATCCGGTTGTGTTTTGGCTTACTACAACCCAGATATTGTGAAAGCCTCTGTGTTTATGTTTTCCGGATATTATCAACGGAATTTATGTTTTTGCATGTTATTTATCAGGGAACATTTAATTTTGTGCTGGGAAACAGCAATTGGTTCCACACGGAGACACCAGCTCTACACATTTGTATTTTCTAGGCAGAAAGCTAGAGGAACTGCGGCAAACAAACATGATATTTCTGTTTGTATAGATGACATTTTATGCACTTTCCTAAGAAAAAGACTTTACTTTTCTCCAAAACCATATTTACTGTGATTTTCTCGGTCCATTGCATACGAATTCCACCTCACTTTGTCCAGATATGACTGGATGAAACCAGAAATATCCGTTTTCTTTTTTTTTTGGCTTACTATATCCCAGATATTACTACAGACTCTGTGTTTGTGTTTTCTGGATATAATCGATGGATTATATTGTTTTGAATGTTTTTATCAGGGAACATTTAATTTTGTGCTGGGAAACACTAATTGGTTCCACATGGAGACACCAGTCTACACATTCGTATTTTCTAGGGAGAAAGCTAGAATAACTGCGGTAAACAAACATGATGTTTCTGTTTGTATAGATGACATTTTATGCACTGGCTTAAGGAAAAGACTTTGTTTTACTCCAAAACCATTTTTACTGCGATTTTCCCGGTTCATTGCATATGAATTCCACCAAACTTAGTCCGGATATGACTGGATGAAACCAGAAATATCCGGTTGTGTTTTGGCTAACTCAATCCCAGATATTGTGAAAGCTTCTGTATTGGTGTTTTCCGGATATTATCAACGGATTTTATGGTTTTGCATGTTTTTTATCAGGGAACCTTTAATTTTGTACCTTAGAAACACTAATAGGTTCAACATGGAGACTCCAGTCTACACATTCGTATGTTCTAGGGAGAAAGTTAGAGGAACTGCGGCAAACAAACATGATATTTCTGTTTGTATACATGACATTTTATGCACTTGCATAACGATAAAAACTTTGCTTTTCTCCAAAACCATTTTTACTGTGATTTTCTCGGTCCATTGCATACGAATTCCACCTCGCTTTGTCCAGATATGACTGGATGAAACCAGAAATATCTGGTTGTGTTTTGGCTTACTACAACCCAGATATTGTGAAAGCCTCTGTGTTTATGTTTTCCGGATATTATCAACGGAATTTATGTTGTTGCATGTTATTTATCAGGGAACATTTAATTTTGTGCTGGGAAACACTAATTGGTTCCACATGGAGACACCAGCTCTACACATTCGTATTTTCTAGGGAGAAAGCTAGAGGAACTGCGGCAAACAAACATGATATTTCTGTTTGTATAGATGACATTTTATGCACTTTCCTAAAGAAAAGACTTTGCTTTTATCCAAAACCATTTTTCCTGTGATATTCTCGATCCATTACATATGAATTCCACCCCACTTTGTCCGGATATGACTGGATGAAACCAGAAATATCCGGTTGTGTTTTGTCTTACTATATCCCAGATATTGCTACAGCCTCAGTGTCTGTGTTTTCTGGATATTATCGATGGCTTTTATTGTTTTGAATGTTTTTATCAGGGAACCTTTAATTTTGTACCGTAGAAATACAATTTGGTTCCACATGGAGACACCAGTAACACATTCCTATGTTCTAGGGAGAAAGCTTGAGGAACTGCAAATCGATATGATATGTCTGTTTGTATAGATGACATTTTATGCACTTGCGATGGAAAAGACTTTTTGCCTTTCTCTAAAACCATTTTTACTGTGATTTTGTTGGTCCATTGCATACGAATTCCAACCCACTTTGTCCGGATATGACTGGATGAAACCAGAAATATCCGGTTGTGTTTTGGCTTACTACAACCCAGATATTGTGAAAGCCTCTGTGTTTATGTTTCCGGATATTATCAACGGAATTTCTGTTTTTGCATGTTATTTATCAGGGAACATTTAATTTTGTGCTGGGAAACAGCAATTGGTTCCACACGGAGACACCAGCTCTACACATTTGTATTTTCTAGGGAGAAAGCTAGAGGAACTGCGGCAAACAAACATGATATTTCTGTTTGTATAGATGACATTTTATGCACTTTCCTAAGAAAAAGACTTTACTTTTCTCCAAAACCATTTTTACTGTGATTTTCTCGGTCCATTGCATACGAATTCCACCTCACTTTGTCCAGATATGACTGGATGAAACCAGAAATATCCGTTTTCTTTTTTTTTGGCTTACTATATCCCAGATATTACTACAGACTCTGTGTTTGTGTTTTCTGGATATTATCGATGGATTATATTGTTTTGAATGTTTTTATCAGGGAACATTTAATTTTGTGCTGGGAAACACTAATTGTTTGCACATGGAGACACCAGTCTACACATTCGTATTTTCTAGGGAGAATGCTAGAATAACTGCGGTAAACAAACATGATGTTTCTGTTTGTATAGATGACATTTTATGCACTGGCTTAAGGAAAAGACTTTGTTTTACTCCAAAACCATTTTTACTGCGATTTTCCCGGTTCATTGCATACGAATTCCACCAAACTTAGTCCGGATATGACTGGATGAAACCAGAAATATCCGGTTGTGTTTTGGCTAACTCAATCCCAGATATTGCGACGGACTCTGTGTTTGTGTTTTCTGGACATTATCAACGGACTTTATTGTTTTGAATGTTTTTATCAGGGAACATTTAATTTTGTACCTTAGAAACACTAATAGGTTCAACATGGAGACACCAGTCTACACATTCGTATGTTCTAGGGAGAAAGTTAGAGGAACTGCGGCAAACAAACATGATATTTCTGTTTGTATACATGACATTTTATGCACTTGCATAACGAAAAAATCTTTGCTTTTCTCTAAAACCATTTTTACTGTGATTTTCTTGGTCCATTGCATACGAATTCCACCTCGCTTTGTCCGGCTATGACTATATGAAACCAGAAATATCCGGTTGTGTTTTGGCTTACTACAACCCAGATATTGTGAAAGCCTCTGTGTTTATGTTTTCCGGATATTATCAACGGAATTTATGTTTTTGCATGTTATTTATCAGGGAACATTTAATTTTGTGCTGGGAAACAGCAATTGGTTCCACACGGAGACACCAGCTCTACACATTTGTATTTTCTAGGCAGAAAGCTAGAGGAACTGCGGCAAACAAACATGATATTTCTGTTTGTATAGATGACATTTTATGCACTTTCCTAAGAAAAAGACTTTACTTTTCTCCAAAACCATATTTACTGTGATTTTCTCGGTCCATTGCATACGAATTCCACCTCACTTTGTCCAGATATGACTGGATGAAACCAGAAATATCCGTTTTCTTTTTTTTTTGGCTTACTATATCCCAGATATTACTACAGACTCTGTGTTTGTGTTTTCTGGATATAATCGATGGATTATATTGTTTTGAATGTTTTTATCAGGGAACATTTAATTTTGTGCTGGGAAACACTAATTGGTTCCACATGGAGACACCAGTCTACACATTCGTATTTTCTAGGGAGAAAGCTAGAATAACTGCGGTAAACAAACATGATGTTTCTGTTTGTATAGATGACATTTTATGCACTGGCTTAAGGAAAAGACTTTGTTTTACTCCAAAACCATTTTTACTGCGATTTTCCCGGTTCATTGCATATGAATTCCACCAAACTTAGTCCGGATATGACTGGATGAAACCAGAAATATCCGGTTGTGTTTTGGCTAACTCAATCCCAGATATTGTGAAAGCTTCTGTATTGGTGTTTTCCGGATATTATCAACGGATTTTATGGTTTTGCATGTTTTTTATCAGGGAACCTTTAATTTTGTACCTTAGAAACACTAATAGGTTCAACATGGAGACTCCAGTCTACACATTCGTATGTTCTAGGGAGAAAGTTAGAGGAACTGCGGCAAACAAACATGATATTTCTGTTTGTATACATGACATTTTATGCACTTGCATAACGATAAAAACTTTGCTTTTCTCCAAAACCATTTTTACTGTGATTTTCTCGGTCCATTGCATACGAATTCCACCTCGCTTTGTCCAGATATGACTGGATGAAACCAGAAATATCTGGTTGTGTTTTGGCTTACTACAACCCAGATATTGTGAAAGCCTCTGTGTTTATGTTTTCCGGATATTATCAACGGAATTTATGTTTTTGCATGTTATTTATCAGGGAACATTTAATTTTGTGCTGGGAAACACTAATTGGTTCCACATGGAGACACCAGCTCTACACATTCGTATTTTCTAGGGAGAAAGCTAGAGGAACTGCGGCAAACAAACATGATATTTCTGTTTGTATAGATGACATTTTATGCACTTTCCTAAAGAAAAGACTTTGCTTTTCTCCAAAACCATTTTTCCTGTGATATTCTCGATCCATTACATATGAATTCCACCCCACTTTGTCCGGATATGAGTGGATGAAACCAGAAATATCCGGTTGTGTTTTGTCTTACTATATCCCAGATATTGCTACAGCCTCAGTGTCTGTGTTTTCTGGATATTATCGATGGATTTTATTGTTTTGAATGTTTTTATCAGGGAACCTTTAATTTTGTACCGTAGAAATACAATTTGGTTCCACATGGAGACACCAGTAACACATTCCTATGTTCTAGGGAGAAAGCTTGAGGAACTGCAAATCGATATGATATGCCTGTTTGTATAGATGACATTTTATGCACTTGCGATGGAAAAGACTTTTTGGCTTTCTCTAAAACCATTTTTACTGTGATTTTGTTGGTCCATTGCATACGAATTCCAACCCACTTTGTCCGGATATGACTGGATGAAACCAGAAATATCCGGTTGTGTTTTGGCTTACTACAACCCAGATATTGTGAAAGCCTCTGTGTTTATGTTTCCGGATATTATCAACGGAATTTATGATTTTGCATGTTATTTATCAGGGAACATTTAATTTTGTGCTGGGAAACACTAATTGGTTCCACACGGAGACACCAGCTCTACACATTTGTATTTTCTAGGGAGAAAGCTAGAGGAACTGCGGCAAACAAACATGATATTTCTGTTTGTATAGATGACATTTTATGCACTTTCCTAACAAAAAGACTTTACTTTTCTCCAAAACCATTTTTACTGTGATTTTCTCGGTCCATTGCATACGAATTCCACCTCACTTTGTCCGGATATGACTGGATGAAACCAGAAATATCCGTTTTCTTTTTTTTGGCTTACTATATCCCAGATATTACTACACTCTGTGTTTGTGTTTTCTGGATATTATCGATGGATTATATTGTTTTGAATGTTTTTATCAGGGAACATTTAATTTTGTGCTGGGAAACACTAATTGGTTCCACATGGAGACACCAGTCTACACATTCGTATTTTCTAGGGAGAAAGCTAGAATAACTGCGGTAAACAAACATGATGTTTCTGTTTGTATAGATGACATTTTATGCACTGGCTTAAGGAAAAGACTTTGTTTTACTCCAAAACCATTTTTACTGCGATTTTCCCGGTTCATTGCATACGAATTCCACCAAACTTAGTCCGGATATGACTGGATGAAACCAGAAATATCCGGTTGTGTTTTGGCTAAATCAATCCCAGATATTGCGACGGACTCTGTGTTTGTGTTTTCTGGACATTATCAACGGACTTTATTGTTTTGAATGTTTTTATCAGGGAACATTTAATTTTGTACCTTAGAAACACTAATAGGTTCAACATGGAGACACCAGTATACACATTCGTATGTTCTAGGGAGAAAGTTAGAGGAACTGCGGCAAACAAACATGATATTTCTGTTTGTATACATGACATTTTATGCACTTGCATAACGATAAAAACTTTGCTTTTCTCCAAAACCATTTTTACTGTGATTTTCTCGGTCCATTGCATACGAATTCCACCTCGCTTTGTCCGGATATGACTGGATGAAACCAGAAATATCCGGTTGTGTTTTGGCTTACTACAACCCAGATATTGTGAAAGCCTCTGTGTTTATGTTTTCCGGATATTATCAACGGAATTTATGTTTTTGCATGTTATTTATCAGGGAACATTTAATTTTGTGCTGGGAAACACTAATTGGTTCCACATGGAGACACCAGCTCTACACATTCGTATTTTCTAGGGAGAAAGCTAGAGGAACTGCGGCAAACAAACATGATATTTCTGTTTGTATAGATGACATTTTATGCACTTTCCTAAAGAAAAGACTTTGCTTTTCTCCAAAACCATTTTTCCTGTGATATTCTCGATCCATTACATATGAATTCCACCCCACTTTGTCCGGATATGAGTGGATGAAACCAGAAATATCCGGTTGTGTTTTGTCTTACTATATCCCAGATATTGCTACAGCCTCAGTGTCTGTGTTTTCTGGATATTATCGATGGATTTTATTGTTTTGAATGTTTTTATCATGGAACCTTCAATTTTGTACCGTAGAAATACAATTTGGTTCCACATGGAGACACCAGTAACACATTCCTATGTTCTAGGGAGAAAGCTTGAGGAACTGCAAATCGATATGATATGTCTGTTTGTATAGATGACATTTTATGCACTTGCGATGGAAAAGACTTTTTGCCTTTCTCTAAAACCATTTTTACTGTGATTTTGTTGGTCCATTGCATACGAATTCCAACCCACTTTGTCCGGATATGACTGGATGAAACCAGAAATATCCGGTTGTGTTTTGGCTTACTACAACCCAGATATTCTGAAAGCCTCTGTGTTTATGTTTCCGGATATTATCAACGGAATTTATGTTTTTGCATGTTATTTATCAGGGAACATTTAATTTTGTGCTGGGAAACACTAATTGGTTCCACACGGAGACACCAGCTCTACACATTTGTATTTTCTAGGGAGAAAGCTAGAGGAACTGCGGCAAACAAACATGATATTTCTGTTTGTATAGATGACATTTTATGCACTTTCCTAACAAAAAGACTTTACTTTTCTCCAAAACCATTTTTACTGTGATTTTCTCGGTCCATTGCATACGAATTCCACCTCACTTTGTCCGGATATGACTGGATGAAACCAGAAATATCCGTTTTCTTTTTTTTTGGCTTACTATATCCCAGATATTTCTACAGACTCTGTGTTTGTGTTTTCTGGATATTATCGATGGATTATATTGTTTTGAATGTTTTTATCAGGGAACATTTAATTTTGTGCTGGGAAACACTAATTGTTTGCACATGGAGACACCAGTCTACACATTCGTATTTTCTAGGGAGAAAGCTAGAATAACTGCGGTAAACAAACATGATGTTTCTGTTTGTATAGATGACATTTTATGCACTGGCTTAAGGAAAAGACTTTGTTTTACTCCAAAACCATTTTTACTGCAATTTTCCCGGTTCATTGCATACGGATTCCACCAATCTTAGTCCGGATATGACTGGATGAAACCAGAAATATCCGGTTGTGTTTTGGCTAACTCAATCCCAGATATTGTGACGGACTCTGTGTTTGTGTTTTCTGGACATTATCAACGGACTTTATTGTTTTGAATGTTTTTATCAGGGAACATTTAATTTTGTACCTTAGAAACACTAATAGGTTCAACATGGAGACACCAGTCTACACATTCGTATGTTCTAGGGAGAAAGTTAGAGGAACTGCGGCAAACAAACATGATATTTCTGTTTGTATACATGACATTTTATGCACTTGCATAACGAAAAAAACTTTGCTTTTCTCCAAAACCATTTTTACTGTGATTTTCTTGGTCCATTGCATACGAATTCCACCTCGCTTTGTCCGGATATGACTGGATGAAACCAGAAATATCCGGTTGTGTTTTGGCTTACTACAACCCAGATATTGTGAAAGCCTCTGTGTTTATGTTTTCCGGATATTATCAACGGAATTTATGTTTTTGCATGTTATTTATCAGGGAACATTTAATTTTGTGCTGGGAAACACTAATTGGTTCCACATGGAGACACCAGCTCTACACATTCGTATTTTCTAGGGAGAAAGCTAGAGGAACTGCGGCAAACAAACATGATATTTCTGTTTGTATAGATGACATTTTATGCACTTTCCTAAAGAAAAGACTTTGCTTTTCTCCAAAACCATTTTTCCTGTGATATTCTCGATCCATTACATATGAATTCCACCCCACTTTCTCCGGATATGAGTGGATGAAACCAGAAATATCCGGTTGTGTTTTGTCTTACTATATCCCAGATATTGCTACAGCCTCAGTGTCTGTGTTTTCTGGATATTATCGATGGATTTTATTGTTTTGAATGTTTTTATCAGGGAACATTTAATTTTGTACCGTAGAAACACTAATTGGTTCCACATGGAGACACCAGTAACACATTCCTATGTTCTAGGGAGAAAGCTTGAGGAACTGCAAATCGATATGTTATGTCTGTTTGTATAGATGACATTTTATGCACTTGCGATGGAAAAGACTTTTTGCCTTTCTCTAAAACCATTTTTACTGTGATTTTGTTGGTCCATTGCATATGAATTCCAACCCACTTTGTCCGGGTATGACTGGATGAAACCAGAAATATCCGGTTGTGTTTTGGCTAACTCAATCCCAGATATTGTGAAAGCTTCTGTATTTGTGTTCTCCGGATATTATGAACGGATTTTATGGTTTTGCATGTTTTTTATCAGGGAACATTTAATTTTGTACCTTAGAAACACTAATCGGTTCCACACGGAGACACCAGCTCTACACATTTGTATTTTCTAGGGAGAAAGCTAGAGGAACTGCGGCAAACAAACATGATATTTCTGTTTGTATAGATGACATTTTATGCACTTTCCCAAGAAAAAGACTTTACTTTTCTCCAAAACCATTTTTACTGTGATTTTCTCGGTCCATTGCATACGAATTCCACCTCACTTTGTCCGGATATGACTGGATGAAACCAGAAATATCCGTTTTCTTTTTTTTTTTTTTTGGCTAACTATATCCCAGATATTACTACAGACTCTGTGTTTGTGTTTTCTGGATATTATCGATGGATTATATTGTTTTGAATGTTTTTATCAGGGAACATTTAATTTTGTGCTGGGAAACACTAATTGGTTCCACATGGAGACACCAGTCTACACATTCGTATTTTCTAGGGAGAAAGCTAGAATAACTGCGGTAAACAAACATGATGTTTCTGTTTGTATAGATGACATTTTATGCACTGGCTTAAGGAAAAGACTTTGTTTTACTCCAAAACCATTTTTACTGCGATTTTCCCGGTTCATTGCATACGAATTCCACCAAACTTAGTCCGGATATGACTGGATGAAACCAGAAATATCCGGTTGTGTTTTGGCTAACTCAATCCCAGATTTTGCGACGGACTCTGTGTTTGTGTTTTCTGGACATTATCAACGGATTTTTTGGTATTGCATGTTTTTTATCAGGGAACATTTAATTTTGTACCTTAGAAACACTAATTGGTTCCACACGGAGACACCAGCTCTACACATTTGTATTTTCTAGGGAGAAAGCTAGAGGAACTGCAGCAAACAAACATGATATTTCTGTTTGTATACATGACATTTTATGCACTTGCATAAGGAAAAAAACTTTGCTTTTCTCCAAAACCATTTTTACTGTGATTTTCTTGGTCCATTGCATACGAATTCCACCTCACTTTGTCCGGATATGACTGGATGAAACCAGAAATATCCGGTTGTGTTTTGGCTTACTACAACCCAGATATTGTGAAAGCCTCTGTGTTTATGTTTTCCGGATATTATCAACGGAATTTATGTTTTTGCATGTTATTTATCAGGGAACATTTAATTTTGTGCTGGGAAACACTAATTGGTTCCACATGGAGACACCAGCTCTACACATTCGTATTTTCTAGGGAGAAAGCTAGAGGAACTGCGGCAAACAAACATGATATTTTGTAAGACCCCCGACAGGTGTCTCACACTTTTACCGACCCCAGAAACACGAATTCCAGAGCAATCGCTGCAAGTGCATGAGGAAGTTTATTACATCTGCACAGATGGGCCAACTCTTAAGCACAACAGCACCCTCTAGTGCAGTGCGAGAAGAGAGGCGCCGATCATCAACCGCACAGCGTATTTAAGATTTGAAACCACAACATTAGCATATCTCCACATCACTGCCAAGAATCACAGGATAAACCACAGCATGACGAATACATCACAAGGTAATTGGTTTTTCCAGGGTGAGGGGACAAAAAACCTTGAGCAAGCATAAACACGGGGTCATCACGACCAAAAACTCAACACAGCTCCTAAAAGAATTATCACATGCTCCATTATCTCATAAAAGCATTAGCACAATCATCACATGTTACAAGGTCAGCTAAAGTCTAGTTATCTTAAACAAAATGCAATTTGCAAGCCAAATCATTTTGTACAAAAGCAGAACAATATGCAGTTAGCTCATAAGCAACTCCAATTTAACCCTATCCTGCCTCAATTTCACATTTTCTGTTTGTATAGATGACATTTTATGCACTTTCCTAAAGAAAAGACTTTGCTTTTCTCCAAAACCATTTTTCCTGTGATTTTCTCGGTCCATTACATATGAATTCCACGCCACTTTGTCCGGATATGAGTGGATGAAACCAGAAATATCCGGTTGTGTTTTGTCTTACTATATCCCAGATATTGCTACAGCCTCAGTGTCTGTGTTTTCTGGATATTATCGATGGATTTTATTGTTTTGAATGTTTTTATCAGGGAACATTTAATTTTGTACCGTAGAAACACTAATTGGTTCCCCATGGAGACACCAGTAACACATTCCTATGTTCTAGGGAGAAAGCTTGAGGAACTGCAAATCGATATGATATGTCTGTTTGTATAGATGACACTTTATGCACTTGCGATGGAAAAGACTTTTTGCCTTTCTCTAAAACCATTTTTACTGTGATTTTGTTGGTCCATTGCATACGAATTCCAACCCACTTTGTCCGGATATGACTGGATGAAACCAGAAATATCCGGTTGTGTTTTGGCTCACGCAAACCCAGATATTGTGAAAGCTTCTGTATTTGTGTTCTCCGGATATTATGAACGGATTTTATGGTTTTGCATGTTTTTTATCAGGGAACATTTAATTTTGTACCGTAGAAACACTAATTGGTTCCACACGGAGACACCAGCTCTACACATTCGTATTTTCTAGGGAGAAAGCTAGAGGAACTGCGGCAAACAAACATGATATTTCTGTTTGTATAGATGACATTTTATGCACTTTCCTAAGAAAAAGACTTTACTTTTCTCCAAAACCATTTTTACTGTGATTTTCTCGGTCCATTGCATACGAATTCCAGCTCACTTTGTCCGGATATGAGTGGATGAAACCAGAAATATCCGTTTAATTTTTTTTTTGGCTTACTATATCCCAGATATTGCTACAGCCTCAGTGTCTGTGTTTTCTGGATATTATCGATGGATTATATTGTTTTGAATGTTTTTATCAGGGAACATTTAATTTTGTGCTGGGAAACACTAATTGGTTCCACATGGAGACACCAGTCTACACATTCGTATTTTCTAGGGAGAAAGCTAGAATAACTGCGGCAAACAAACATGATATTTCTGTTTGTGTAGATGACATTTTATGCACTGGCTTAAGGAAAAGACTTTGTTTTACTCCAAAACCATTTTTACTGCGATTTTCCCAGTTCATTGCATAGGAATTCCACCAAACTTAGTCCGGATATGACTGGATGAAACCAGAAATATCCGGTTGTGTTTTGGCTAACTCAATCCCAGATATTGCGACGGACTCTGTGTTTGTGTTTTCTGGACATTATCAACGGACTTTATTGTTTTGAATGTTTTTATCAGGGAACATTTAATTTTGTACCTTAGAAACACTAATAGGTTCAACATGGAGACACCAGTATACACATTCGTATTTTCTAGGGAGAAAGCTAGAGGAACTGCGGCAAACAAACATGATATTTCTGTTTGTATAGATGACATTTTATGCACTTTCCTAAAGAAAAGACTTTGCTTTTATCCAAAACCATTTTTCCTGTGATATTCTCGATCCATTACATATGAATTCCACCCCACTTTGTCCAGATATGAGTGGATGAAACCAGAAATATCCGGTTGTGTTTTGTCTTACTATATCCCAGATATTGCTACAGCCTCAGTGTCTGTGTTTTCTGGATATTATCGATGGATTTTATTGTTTTGAATGTTTTTATCAGGGAACATTTAATTTTGTACCATAGAAACACTAATTGGTTCCACATGGAGACACCAGTAACACATTCCTATGTTCTAGGGAGAAAGCTTGAGGAACTGCAAATCGATATGATATGTCTGTTTGTATAGATGACACTTTATGCACTTGCGATGGAAAAGACTTTTTGCCTTTCTCTAAAACCATTTTTACTGTGATTTTGTTGGTCCATTGCATACGAATTCCAACCCACTTTGTCCGGATATGACTGGATGAAACCAGAAATATCCGGTTGTGTTTTGGCTCACGCAAACCCAGATATTGTGAAAGCTTCTGTATTTGTGTTCTCCGGATATTATGAACGGATTTTATGGTTTTGCATGTTTTTTATCAGGGAACATTTAATTTTGTACCGTAGAAACACTAATTGGTTCCACACGGAGACACCAGCTCTACACATTCGTATTTTCTAGGGAGAAAGCTAGAGGAACTGCGGCAAACAAACATGATATTTCTGTTTGTATAGATGACATTTTATGCACTTTCCTAAGAAAAAGACTTTACTTTTCTCCAAAACCATTTTTACTGTGATTTTCTCGGTCCATTGCATACGAATTCCAGCTCACTTTGTCCGGATATGAGTGGATGAAACCAGAAATATCCGTTTAATTTTTTTTTTTGGCTTACTATATCCCAGATATTACTACAGACTCTGTGTTTGTGTTTTCTGGATATTATCGATGGATTATATTGTTTTGAATGTTTTTATCAGGGAACATTTAATTTTGTGCTGGGAAACACTAATTGGTTCCACATGGAGACACCAGTCTACACATTCGTATTTTCTAGGGAGAAAGCTAGAATAACTGCGGCAAACAAACATGATATTTCTGTTTGTGTAGATGACATTTTATGCACTGGCTTAAGGAAAAGACTTTGTTTTACTCCAAAACCATTTTTACTGCGATTTTACCAGTTCATTGCATAGGAATTCCACCAAACTTAGTCCGGATATGACTGGATGAAACCAGAAATATCCGGTTGTGTTTTGGCTAACTCAATCCCAGATATTGCGACGGACTCTGTGTTTGTGTTTTCTGGACATTATCAACGGACTTTATTGTTTTGAATGTTTTTATCAGGGAACATTTAATTTTGTACCTTAGAAACACTAATAGGTTCAACATGGAGACACCAGTATACACATTCGTATTTTCTAGGGAGAAAGCTAGAGGAACTGCGGCAAACAAACATGATATTTCTGTTTGTATAGATGACATTTTATGCACTTTCCTAAAGAAAAGACTTTGCTTTTATCCAAAACCATTTTTCCTGTGATATTCTCGATCCATTACATATGAATTCCACCCCACTTTGTCCAGATATGAGTGGATGAAACCAGAAATATCCGGTTGTGTTTTGTCTTACTATATCCCAGATATTGCTACAGCCTCAGTGTCTGTGTTTTCTGGATATTATCGATGGATTTTATTGTTTTGAATGTTTTTATCAGGGAACATTTAATTTTGTACCATAGAAACACTAATTGGTTCCACATGGAGACACCAGTAACACATTCCTATGTTCTAGGGAGAAAGCTTGAGGAACTGCAAATCGATATGATATGTCTGTTTGTATAGATGACACTTTATGCACTTGCGATGGAAAAGACTTTTTGCCTTTCTCTAAAACCATTTTTACTGTGATTTTGTTGGTCCATTGCATACGAATTCCAACCCACTTTGTCCGGATATGACTGGATGAAACCAGAAATATCCGGTTGTGTTTTGGCTAACTCAATCCCAGATATTGTGAAAGCTTCTGTATTTGTGTTCTCTGGATATTATGAACGGATTTTATGGTTTTGCATGTTTTTTATCAGGGAACATTTAATTTTGTACCGTAGAAACACTAATTGGTTCCACACGGAGACACCAGCTCTACACATTTGTATTTTCTAGGGAGAAAGCTAGAGGAACTGCGGCAAACAATCATGATGTTTCTGTTTGTATAGATGACATTTTATGCACTGGCTTAAGGAAAAGACTTTGTTTTACTCCAAAACCAGTTTTACAGCGATTTTCCCGGTTCATTGCATACGAATTCCACCAAACTTAGTCCGGATATGACTGGATGAAACCAGAAATATCCGGTTGTGTTTTGGCTAACTCAATCCCAGATATTGTGAAAGCTTCTGTATTTGTGTTTTCCGGATATTATCAACGGATTTTATGGTTTTGCATGTTATTTATCAGGGAACATTTAATTTTGTACCTTAGAAACACTAATTGGTTCCACACAGAGACACCAGCTCTACAAATTTGTATTTTCTAGGGAGAAAGCTAGAGGAACTGCGGCAAACAAACATGATATTTCTGTTTGTATACATGACATTTTATGCACTTGCATAACGAAAAAAAACTTTGCTTTTCTCCAAAACCATTTTTACTGTGATTTTCTCGGTCCATTGCATCCGAATTCCACCTCGCTTTGTCCGGATATGACTGGATGAAACCAGAAATATCCGGTTGTGTTTTGGCTTACTACAACCCAGATATTGTGAAAGCCTCTGTGTTTATGTTTTCCGGATATTATCAACGGAATTTATGTTTTTGCATGTTATTTATCAGGGAACATTTAATTTTGTGCTGGGAAACACTAATTGGTTCCACATGGAGACACCAGCTCTACACATTCGTATTTTCTAGGAAGAAAGCTAGAGGAACTACGGCAAACAAACATGATATTTCTGTTTGTATAGATGACATTTTATGCACTTACCTAAAGAAAAGACTTTGCTTTTCTCCAAAACCATTTTTACTGTGATTTTCTCGGTCCATTACATATGAATTCCACCCCACTTTGTCCGGATATGAGTGGATGAAACCAGAAATATCCGTTTTCTTTTTTTTTTTTTTTATCTTACTATATCCCAGATATTACTACAGACTCTGTGTTTGTGTTTTCTGGATATTATCGATGGATTATATTGTTTTGAATGTTTTTATCAGGGAACATTTAATTTTGTGCTGGGAAACACTAATTGTTTGCACATGGAGACACCAGTCTACACATTCGTATTTTCTAGGGAGAAAGCTAGAATAACTGCGGTAAACAAACATGATGTTTCTGTTTGTATAGATGACATTTTATGCACTGGCTTAAGGAAAAGACTTTGTTTTACTCCAAAACCATTTTTACTGCGATTTTCCCGGTTCATTGCATACGAATTCCACCAAACTTAGTCCGGATATGACTGGATGAAACCAGAAATATCCGGTTGTGTTTTGTCTAACTCAATCCCAGATATTGCAACGGACTCTGTGTTTGTGTTTTCTGGACATTATCAACGGACTTTATTGTTTTGAATGTTTTTATCAGGGAACATTTAATTTTGTACCTTAGAAACACTAGTAGGTTCAACATGGAGACACCAGTCTACACATTCGTATGTTCTAGGGAGAAAGTTAGAGGAACTGCGGCAAACAAACATGATATTTCTGTTAGTATACATGACATTTTATGCACTTGCATAACGAAAAAAACTTTGCTTTTCTCCAAAACCATTTTTACTGTGATTTTCTCGGTCCATTGCATACGAATTCCACCTCGCTTTGTCCGGATATGACTGGATGAAACCAGAAATATCCGGTTGTGTTTTGGCTTACTACAACCCAGATATTGTGAAAGCCTCTGTGTTTATGTTTTCCGGATATTATCAACGGAATTTATGTTGTTGCATGTTATTTATCAGGGAACATTTAATTTTGTGCTGGGAAACACTAATTGGTTCCACATGGAGACACCAGCTCTACACATTCGTATTTTCTAGGGAGAAAGCTAGAGGAACTGCGGCAAACAAACATGATATTTCTGTTTGTATAGATGACATTTTATGCACTTTCCTAAAGAAAAGACTTTGCTTTTCTCCAAAACCATTTTTCCTGTGATATTCTCGATCCATTACATATGAATTCCACCCCACTTTGTCCGGATATGAGTGGATGAAACCAGAAATATCCGGTTGTGTTTTGTCTTACTATATCCCAGATATTGCTACAGCCTCAGTGTCTGTGTTTTCTGGATATTATCGATGGATTTTATTGTTTTGAATGTTTTTATCAGGGAACATTTAATTTTGTACCGTAGAAACACTAATTGGTTCCCCATGGAGACACCAGTAACACATTCCTATGTTCTAGGGAGAAAGCTTGAGGAACTGCAAATCGATATGATATGTCTGTTTGTATAGATGACACTTTATGCACTTGCGATGGAAAAGACTTTTTGCCTTTCTCTAAAACCATTTTTACTGTGATTTTGTTGGTCCATTGCATACGAATTCCAACCCACTTTGTCCGGATATGACTGGATGAAACCAGAAATATCCGGTTGTGTTTTGGCTAACTCAATCCCAGATATTGTGAAAGCTTCTGTATTTGTGTTCTCCGGATATTATGAACGGATTTTATGGTTTTGCATGTTTTTTGTCAGGGAACATTTAATTTTGTACCGTAGAAACACTAATTGGTTCCACACGGAGACACCAGCTCTACACATTTGTATTTTCTAGGGAGAAAGCTAGAGGAACTGTGGCAAACAAACATGATATTTCTGTTTGTATACATGACATTTTATGCACTTTCCTAACAAAAAGACTTTACTTTTCTCCAAAACCATTTTTAATGTGATTTTCTCGGTCCATTGCATACGAATTCCACCTCACTTTGTCCGGATATGACTGGATGAAACCAGAAATATCCGTTTTCTTTTTTTTTTTTTGGCTTACTATATCCCCGATATTACTACAGACTCTGTGTTTGTGTTTTCTGGATATTATCGATGGATTATATTGTTTTGAATGTTTTTATCAGGGAACATTTAATTTTGTGCTGGGAAACACTAATTGGTTCCACATGGAGACACCAGTCTACACATTCGTATTTTCTAGGGAGAAAGCTAGAATAACTGCGGTAAACAAACATGATGTTTCTGTTTGTATAGATGGCATTTTATGCACTGGCTTAAGGAAAAGACATTGTTTTACTCCAAAACCATTTTTACTGCGATTTTCCCGGTTCATTGCATACGAATTCCACCAAACTTAGTCCGGATATGACTGGATGAAACCAAAAATATCCGGTTGTGTTTTGGCTAACTCAATCCCAGATATTGCGACGGACTCTGTGTTTGTGTTTTCTGGACATTATCAACGGATTTTATGGTATTGCATGTTTTTTATCAGGGAACATTTAATTTTGTACCTTAGAAACACTAATAGGTTCAACATGGAGACACCAGTATACACATTCGTAAGTTCTAGGGAGACAGTTAGAGGAACTGCGGCAAACAAACATGATATTTCTGTTTGTATACATGACATTTTATGCACTTGCATAACGAAAAAAACTTTGCTTTTCTCCAAAACAATTTTTACTGTGATTTTCTTGCTCCATTGCATACGAATTCCACCTCGCTTTGTCCCGATATGACTGGATGAAACCAGAAATATCCGGTTGTGTTTTGGCTTACTATAACCCAGATATTGTGAAAGCCTCTGTGTTTATGTTTTCCGGATATTATCAACGGAATTTATGTTTTTGCATGTTATTTATCAGGGAACATTTAATTTTGTACCGTAGAAACACTAATTGGTTCCACACGGAGACACCAGCTCTACACATTTGTATTTTCTAGGGAGAAAGCTGGAGGAACTGCGGCAAACAAACATGATATTTCTGTTTGTATAGATGACATTTTATGCACTTTCCTAAAGAAAAGACTTTGCTTTTATCCAAAACCATTTTTCCTGTGATATTCTCGATCCATTACATATGAATTCCACCCCACTTTGTCCAGATATGAGTGGATGAAACCAGAAATATCCGGTTGTGTTTTGTCTTACTATATCCCAGATATTGCTACAGCCTCAGTGTCTGTGTTTTCTGGATATTATCGATGGATTTTATTGTTTTGAATGTTTTTATCAGGGAACATTTAATTTTGTACCATAGAAACACTAATTGGTTCCACATGGAGACACCAGTAACACATTCCTATGTTCTAGGGAGAAAGCTTGAGGAACTGCAAATCGATATGATATGTCTGTTTGTATAGATGACACTTTATGCACTTGCGATGGAAAAGACTTTTTGCCTTTCTCTAAAACCATTTTTACTGTGATTTTGTTGGTCCATTGCATACGAATTCCAACCCACTTTGTCCGGATATGACTGGATGAAACCAGAAATATCCGGTTGTGTTTTGGCTAACTCAATCCCAGATATTGTGAAAGCTTCTGTATTTGTGTTCTCTGGATATTATGAACGGATTTTATGGTTTTGCATCTTTTTTATCAGGGAACATTTAATTTTGTACCGTAGAAACACTAATTGGTTCCACACGGAGACACCAGCTCTACACATTTGTATTTTCTAGGGAGAAAGCTAGAGGAACTGCGGCAAACAATCATGATGTTTCTGTTTGTATAGATGACATTTTATGCACTGGCTTAAGGAAAAGACTTTGTTTTACTCCAAAACCAGTTTTACAGCGATTTTCCCGGTTCATTGCATACGAATTCCACCAAACTTAGTCCGGATATGACTGGATGAAACCAGAAATATCCGGTTGTGTTTTGGCTAACTCAATCCCAGATATTGTGAAAGCTTCTGTATTTGTGTTTTCCGGATATTATCAACGGATTTTATGGTTTTGCATGTTATTTATCAGGGAACATTTAATTTTGTACCTTAGAAACACTAATTGGTTCCACACAGAGACACCAGCTCTACAAATTTGTATTTTCTAGGGAGAAAGCTAGAGGAACTGCGGCAAACAAACATGATATTTCTGTTTGTATACATGACATTTTATGCACTTGCATAACGAAAAAAAACTTTGCTTTTCTCCAAAACCATTTTTACTGTGATTTTCTCGGTCCATTGCATCCGAATTCCACCTCGCTTTGTCCGGATATGACTGGATGAAACCAGAAATATCCGGTTGTGTTTTGGCTTACTACAACCCAGATATTGTGAAAGCCTCTGTGTTTATGTTTTCCAGATATTATCAACGGAATTTATGTTTTTGCATGTTATTTATCAGGGAACATTTAATTTTGTGCTGGGAAACACTAATTGGTTCCACATGGAGACACCAGCTCTACACATTCGTATTTTCTAGGAAGAAAGCTAGAGGAACTACGGCAAACAAACATGATATTTCTGTTTGTATAGATGACATTTTATGCACTTTCCTAAAGAAAAGACTTTGCTTTTCTCCAAAACCATTTTTACTGTGATTTTCTCGGTCCATTACATATGAATTCCACCCCACTTTGTCCGGATATGAGTGGATGAAACCAGAAATATCCGTTTTCTTTTTTTTTTTTTATCTTACTATATCCCAGATATTACTACAGACTCTGTGTTTGTGTTTTCTGGATATTATCGATGGATTATATTGTTTTGAATGTTTTTATCAGGGAACATTTAATTTTGTGCTGGGAAACACTAATTGTTTGCACATGGAGACACCAGTCTACACATTCGTATTTTCTAGGGAGAAAGCTAGAATAACTGCGGTAAACAAACATGATGTTTCTGTTTGTATAGATGACATTTTATGCACTGGCTTAAGGAAAAGACTTTGTTTTACTCCAAAACCATTTTTACTGCGATTTTCCCGGTTCATTGCATACGAATTCCACCAAACTTAGTCCGGATATGACTGGATGAAACCAGAAATATCCGGTTGTGTTTTGTCTAACTCAATCCCAGATATTGCAACGGACTCTGTGTTTGTGTTTTCTGGACATTATCAACGGACTTTATTGTTTTGAATGTTTTTATCAGGGAACATTTAATTTTGTACCTTAGAAACACTAGTAGGTTCAACATGGAGACACCAGTCTACACATTCGTATGTTCTAGGGAGAAAGTTAGAGGAACTGCGGCAAACAAACATGATATTTCTGTTAGTATACATGACATTTTATGCACTTGCATAACGAAAAAAACTTTGCTTTTCTCCAAAACCATTTTTACTGTGATTTTCTCGGTCCATTGCATACGAATTCCACCTCGCTTTGTCCGGATATGACTGGATGAAACCAGAAATATCCGGTTGTGTTTTGGCTTACTACAACCCAGATATTGTGAAAGCCTCTGTGTTTATGTTTTCCGGATATTATCAACGGAATTTATGTTGTTGCATGTTATTTATCAGGGAACATTTAATTTTGTGCTGGGAAACACTAATTGGTTCCACATGGAGACACCAGCTCTACACATTCGTATTTTCTAGGGAGAAAGCTAGAGGAACTGCGGCAAACAAACATGATATTTCTGTTTGTATAGATGACATTTTATGCACTTTCCTAAAGAAAAGACTTTGCTTTTCTCCAAAACCATTTTTCCTGTGATATTCTCGATCCATTACATATGAATTCCACCCCACTTTGTCCGGATATGAGTGGATGAAACCAGAAATATCCGGTTGTGTTTTGTCTTACTATATCCCAGATATTGCTACAGCCTCAGTGTCTGTGTTTTCTGGATATTATCGATGGATTTTATTGTTTTGAATGTTTTTATCAGGGAACATTTAATTTTGTACCGTAGAAACACTAATTGGTTCCCCATGGAGACACCAGTAACACATTCCTATGTTCTAGGGAGAAAGCTTGAGGAACTGCAAATCGATATGATATGTCTGTTTGTATAGATGACATTTTATGCACTTGCGATGGAAAAGACTTTTTGCCTTTCTCTAAAACCATTTTTACTGTGATTTTGTTGGTCCATTGCATACGAATTCCAACCCACTTTGTCCGGATATGACTGGATGAAACCAGAAATATCCGGTTGTGTTTTGGCTAACTCAATCCCAGATATTGTGAAAGCTTCTGTATTTGTGTTCTCCGGATATTATGAACGGATTTTATGGTTTTGCATGTTTTTTGTCAGGGAACATTTAATTTTGTACCGTAGAAACACTAATTGGTTCCACACGGAGACACCAGCTCTACACATTTGTATTTTCTAGGGAGAAAGCTAGAGGAACTGTGGCAAACAAACATGATATTTCTGTTTGTATACATGACATTTTATGCACTTTCCTAACAAAAAGACTTTACTTTTCTCCAAAACCATTTTTAATGTGATTTTCTCGGTCCATTGCATACGAATTCCACCTCACTTTGTCCGGATATGACTGGATGAAACCAGAAATATCCGTTTTCTTTTTTTTTTTTTGGCTTACTATATCCCCGATATTACTACAGACTCTGTGTTTGTGTTTTCTGGATATTATCGATGGATTATATTGTTTTGAATGTTTTTATCAGGGAACATTTAATTTTGTGCTGGGAAACACTAATTGGTTCCACATGGAGACACCAGTCTACACATTCGTATTTTCTAGGGAGAAAGCTAGAATAACTGCGGTAAACAAACATGATGTTTCTGTTTGTATAGATGGCATTTTATGCACTGGCTTAAGGAAAAGACATTGTTTTACTCCAAAACCATTTTTACTGCGATTTTCCCGGTTCATTGCATACGAATTCCACCAAACTTAGTCCGGATATGACTGGATGAAACCAAAAATATCCGGTTGTGTTTTGGCTAACTCAATCCCAGATATTGTGAAAGCTTCTGTGTTTGTGTTTTCTGGACATTATCAACGGATTTTATGGTATTGCAGGTTTTTTATCAGGGAACATTTAATTTTGTACCTTAGAAACACTAATAGGTTCAACATGGAGACACCAGTATACACATTCGTAAGTTCTAGGGAGACAGTTAGAGGAACTGCGGCAAACAAACATGATATTTCTGTTTGTATACATGACATTTTATAAACTTGCATAACGAAAAAAACTTTGCTTTTCTCCAAAACAATTTTTACTGTGATTTTCTTGGTCCATTGCATACGAATTCCACCTCGCTTTGTCCCGATATGACTGGATGAAACCAGAAATATCCGGTTGTGTTTTGGCTTACTATAACCCAGATATTGTGAAAGCCTCTGTGTTTATGTTTTCCGGATATTATCAACGGAATTTATGTTTTTGCATGTTATTTATCAGGGAACATTTAATTTTGTACCGTAGAAACACTAATTGGTTCCACACGGAGACACCAGCTCTACACATTTGTATTTTCTAGGGAGAAAGCTGGAGGAACTGCGGCAAACAAACATGATATTTCTGTTTGTATAGATGACATTTTATGCACTTTCCTAAAGAAAAGACTTTGCTTTTCTCCAAAACCATTTTTCCTGTGATTTTCTCGGTCCATTACATATGAATTCCACCCCACTTTGTCCGGATATGACTGGATGAAACCAGAAATATCCGGTTGTGTTTTGTCTTACTATATCCCAGATATTGCTACAGCCTCAGGGTCTGTGTTTTCTGGATATTATCGATGGATTTTATTGTTTTGAATGTTTTTATCAGGGAACATTTAATTTTGTACCGTAGAAACACTAATTGGTTCCACATGGAGACACCAGTAACACATTCCTATGTTCTAGGGAGAAAGCTTGAGGAACTGCAAATCGATATGATATGTCTGTTTGTATAGATGACACTTAATGCACTTGCGATGGAAAAGACTTTTTGCCTTTCTCTAAAACCATTTTTACTGTGATTTTGTTGGTCCATTGCATACGAATTCCTACCCGCTTTGTCCGGATATGACTGGATGAAACCAGAAATATCCGGTTGTGTTTTGGCTAACTCAATCCCAGATATTGTGAAAGCTTCTGTATTTGTGTTCTCTGGATATTATGAACGGATTTTATGGTTTTGCATGTTTTTTATCAGGGAACATTTAATTTTGTACCGTAGAAACACTAATTGGTTCCACACGGAGACACCAGCTCTACACATTTGTATTTTCTAGGGAGAAAGCTAGAGGAACTGCGGCAAACAAACATGATATTTCTGTTTGTATACATGACATTTTATGCACTTTCCTAAGAAAAAGACTTTACTTTTCTCCAAAACCATTTTTACTGTGATTTTCTCGGTCCATTGCATACGAATTCCACCTCACTTTGTCCGGATATGACTGGATGAAACCAGAAATATCCGTTTTCTTTTTTTTTTTTGGCTTACTATATCCCAGATATTACTACAGACTCTGTGTTTGTGTTTTCTGGATATTATCGATGGATTATATTGTTTTGAATGTTTTTATCAGGGAACATTTAATTTTGTGCTGGGAAACACTAATTGGTTCCACATGGAGACACCAGTCTAGACATTCGTATTTTCTAGGGAGAAAGCTAGAATAACTGCGGTAAACAAACATGATGTTTCTGTTTGTATAGATGACATTTTATGCACTGGCTTAAGGAAAAGACTTTGTTTTACTCCAAAACCATTTTTACTGCGATTTTCCCGGTTCATTGCATACGAATTCCACCAAACTTAGTCCGGATATGACTGGATGAACCAGAAATATCCGGTTGTGTTTTGGCTAACTCAATCCCAGATATTGTGAAAGCTTCTGTATTTGTGTTTTCCGGATATTATCAACGGATTTTATGGTTTTGCATGTTTTTTATCAGGGAACATTTAATTTTGTACCTTAGAAACACTAATTGGTTCCACACGGAGACACCAGCTCTACACATTTGTATTTTCTAGGCAGAAAGCTAGAGGAACTGCGGCAAACAAACATGATATTTCTGTTTGTATACATGACATTTTATGCACTTGCATAACGAAAAAAACTTTGCTTTTCTCCAAAACCCTTTTTACTGTGATTTTCTCGGTCCATTGCATCCGAATTCCACCTCGCTTTGTCCGGATATGACTGGATGAAACCAGAAATATCCGGTTGTGTTTTGGCTTACTACAACCCAGATATTGTGAAAGCCTCTGTGTTTATGTTTTCCGGATGTTATCAACGAAATTTATGTTTTTGCATGTTATTTATCAGGGAACATTTAATTTTGTGCTGAGAAACACTAACTGGTTCCACACGGAGACACCAGCTCTACACATTCGTATTTTCTAGGGAGAAAGGTAGAGGAACTGCGGCAAACAAACATGACATTTCTGTTTGTATAGATGACATTTTATGCACTTTCCTAAAGAAAAGACTTTGCTTTTCTCCAAAACCATTTTTCCTGTGATATTCTCGATCCATTACATATGAATTCCACCCCACTTTGTCCGGATATGAGTGGATGAAACCAGAAATATCCGGTTGTGTTTTGTCTTACTATATCCCAGATATTGCTACAGCCTCATGTCTGTGTTTTCTGGATATTATCGATGGATTTTATTGTTTTGAATGTTTTTATCAGGGAACATTTAATTTTGTACCGTAGAAACACTAATTGGTTCCACATGGAGACACCAGGAACACATTCCTATGTTCTAGGGAGAAAGCTTGAGGAACTGCAAATCGATATGATATGTCTGTTTGTATAGATGACACTTTATGCACTTGCGATGGAAAAGACTTTTTGCCTTTCTCTAAAACCATTTTTACTGTGATTTTGTTGGTCCATTGCATACGAATTCCAACCCACTTTGTCCGGATATGACTGGATGAAACCAGAAATAACCGGTTGTGTTTTGGCTAACTCAATCCCAGATATTGTGAAAGCTTCTGTATTTGTGTTCTCCGGATATTATGAATGGATTTTATGGTTTTGCATCTTTTTTATCAGGGAACATTTAATTTTGTACCGTAGAAACACTAATTGGTTCCACACGGAGACACCAGCTCTACACATTTGTATTTTCTAGGGAGAAAGCTAGAGGAACTGCGGCAAACAAACATGATATTTCTGTTTGTATAGATGACATTTTATGCACTTTCCTAACAAAAAGACTTTACTTTTCTCCAAAACAATTTTTACTGTGATTTTCTCGGTCCATTGCATACGAATTCCACCTCACTTTGTCCGGATATGACTGGATGAAACCAGAAATATCCGTTTTCTTTTTTTGTCGCTTACTATATCCCAGATATTACTACAGACTCTGTGTTTGTGTTTTCTGGATATTATCGATGGATTATATTGTTTTGAATGTATTTATCAGGGAACATTTAATTTTGTGCTGGGAAACACTAATTGGTTCCACATGGAGACACCAGTCTACACATTCGTATTTTCTAGGGAGAAAGCTAGAATAACTGCGGTAAACAAACATGATGTTTCTGTTTGTATAGATGGCATTTTATGCACTGCCTTAAGGAAAAGACATTGTTTTACTCCAAAACCATTTTTACTGCGATTTTCCCGGTTCATTGCATATGAATTCCACCAAACTTAGTCCGGATATGACTGGATGAAACCAGAAATATCCGGTTGTGTTTTGGCTAACTCAATCCCAGATATTGCGACGGAGTCTGTGTTTGTGTTTTCTGGACATTTTCAACGGATTTTATGGTATTGCATGTTTTTTATCAGGGAACATTTAATTTTGTACCTTAGAAACACTAATTGGTTCCACACGGATACACCAGCTATACACATTTGTATTTTCTAGGGAGAAAGCTAGAGGAACTGCGGCAAACAAACATGATATTTCTGTTTGTATACATGACATTTTATGCACTTGCATAACGAAAAAAACTTTGCTTTTCTCCAAAACCATTTTTACTGTGATTTTCTCGGTCCATTGCATACGAATTCCACCTCACTTTGTCCAGATATGACTGGATGAAACCAGAAATATCCGTTTTCTTTTTTTTTTTGGCTTACTATATCCCAGATATTACTACAGACTCTGTGTTTGTGTTTTCTGGATATTATCGATGGATTATATTGTTTTGAATGTTTTTATCAGGGAACATTTAATTTTGTGCTGGGAAACACTAATTGGTTCCACATGGAGACACCAGTCTAGACATTCGTATTTTCTAGGGAGAAAGCTAGAATAACTGCGGTAAACAAACATGATGTTTCTGTTTGTATAGATGACATTTTATGCACTGGCTTAAGGAAAAGACTTTGTTTTACTCCAAAACCATTTTTACTGCGATTTTCCCGGTTCATTGCATACGAATTCCACCAAACTTAGTCCGGATATGACTGGATGAAACCAGAAATATCCGGTTGTGTTTTGGCTAACTCAATCCCAGATATTGTGAAAGCTTCTGTATTGGTGTTTTCCGGATATTATCAACGGATTTTATGGTTTTGCATGTTTTTTATCAGGGAACATTTAATTTTGTACCTTAGAAACACTAATTGGTTCCACACGGAGACACCAGCTCTACACATTTGTATTTTCTAGGCAGAAAGCTAGAGGAACTGCGGCAAACAAACATGATATTTCTGTTTGTATACATGACATTTTATGCACTTGCATAACGAAAAAAACTTTGCTTTTCTCCAAAACCCTTTTTACTGTGATTTTCTCGGTCCATTGCATACGAATTCCACCTCGCTTTGTCCGGATATGACTGGATGAAACCAGAAATATCCGGTTGTGTTTTGGCTTACTACAACCCAGATATTGTGAAAGCCTCTGTGTTTATGTTTTCCGGATGTTATCAACGAAATTTATGTTTTTGCATGTTATTTATCAGGGAACATTTAATTTTGTGCTGAGAAACACTAACTGGTTCCACACGGAGACACCAGCTCTACACATTCGTATTTTCTAGGGAGAAAGTTAGAGGAACTGCGGCAAACAAACATGACATTTCTGTTTGTATAGATGACATTTTATGCACTTTCCTAAAGAAAAGACTTTGCTTTTCTCCAAAACCATTTTTCCTGTGATATTCTCGATCCATTACATATGAATTCCACCCCACTTTGTCCGGATATGAGTGGATGAAACCAGAAATATCCGGTTGTGTTTTGTCTTACTATATCCCAGATATTGCTACAGCATCAGTGTCTGTGTTTTCTGGATATTATCAATGGCTTTTATTGTTTTGAATGTTTTTATCAGGGAACATTTAATTTTGTACCGTAGAAACACTAATTGGTTCCACATGGAGACACCAGGAACACATTCCTATGTTCTAGGGAGAAAGCTTGAGGAACTGCAAATCGATATGATATGTCTGTTTGTATAGATGACACTTTATGCACTTGCGATGGAAAAGACTTTTTGCCTTTCTCTAAAACCATTTTTACTGTGATTTTGTTGGTCCATTGCATACGAATTCCAACCCACTTTGTCCGGATATGACTGGATGAAACCAGAAATAACCGGTTGTGTTTTGGCTAACTCAATCCCAGATATTGTGAAAGCTTCTGTATTTGTGTTCTCCGGATATTATGAATGGATTTTATGGTTTTGCATCTTTTTTATCAGGGAACATTTAATTTTGTACCGTAGAAACACTAATTGGTTCCACACGGAGACACCAGCTCTACACATTTGTATTTTCTAGGGAGAAAGCTAGAGGAACTGCGGCAAACAAACATGATATTTCTGTTTGTATAGATGACATTTTATGCACTTTCCTAAGAAAAAGACTTTACTTTTCTCCAAAACCATTTTTACTGTGATTTTCTCGGTCCATTGCATACATATTCCACCCCCCTTTGTCCGGATATGACTGGATGAAACCAGAAATATCCGTTTTCTTTTTTTTTTGGCTTACTATATCCCAGATATTACTACAGACTCTGTGTTTGTGTTTTCTGGATATTATCGATGGATTATATTGTTTTGAATGTATTTATCAGGGAACATTTAATTTTGTGCTGGGAAACACTAATTGGTTCCACATGGAGACACCAGTCTACACATTCGTATTTTCTAGGGAGAAAGCTAGAATAACTGCGGTAAACAAACATGATGTTTCTGTTTGTATAGATGGCATTTTATGCACTGCCTTAAGGAAAAGACATTGTTTTACTCCAAAACCATTTTTACTGCGATTTTCCCGGTTCATTGCATACGAATTCCACCAAACTTAGTCCGGATATGACTGGATGAAACCAGAAATATCCGGTTGTGTTTTGGCTAACTCAATCCCAGATATTGCGACGGAGTCTGTGTTTGTGTTTTCTGGACATTTTCAACGGATTTTATGGTATTGCATGTTTTTTATCAGGGAACATTTAATTTTGTACCTTAGAAACACTAATTGGTTCCACACGGATACACCAGCTATACACATTTGTATTTTCTAGGGAGAAAGCTAGAGGAACTGCGGCAAACAAACATGATATTTCTGTTTGTATACATGACATTTTATGCACTTGCATAACGAAAAAAACTTTGCTTTTCTCCAAAACCATTTTTACTGTGATTTTCTCGGTCCATTGCATACGAATTCCACCTCGCTTTGTCCTGATATGACTGGATGAAACCAGAAATATCCGGTTGTGTTTTGGCTTACTACAACCCAGATATTGTGAAAGCCTCTGTGTTTATGTTTTCCGGATATTATCAACGGAATTTATGTTGTTGCATGTTATTTATCAGGGAACATTTAATTTTGTGCTGGGAAACACTAATTGGTTCCACATGGAGACACCAGCTCTACACATTCGTATTTTCTAGGGAGAAAGCTAGAGGAACTGCGGCAAACAAACATGATATTTCTGTTTGTATAGATGACATTTTATGCACTTTCCTAAAGAAAAGACTTTGCTTTTCTCCAAAACCATATTTCCTGTGATATTCTCGATCCATTACATATGAATTCCACCCCACTTTGTCCGGATATGAGTGGATGAAACCAGAAATATCCGGTTGTGTTTTGTTTTACTATATCCCAGATATTGCTACAGCCTCAGTGTCTGTGTTTTGTGGATATTATCGATGGATTTTATTGTTTTGAATGTTTTTATCAGGGAACATTTAATTTTGTACCGTAGAAACACTAATTGGTTCCACATGGAGACACCAGTAACACATTCCTATGTTGTAGGGAGAAAGCTTGAGGAACTGCAAATCGATATGATATGTCTGTTTGTATAGATGACATTTTATGCACTTGCGATGGAAAAGACTTTTTGCCTTTCTCTAAAACCATTTTTACTGTGATTTTGTTGGTCCATTGCATACGAATTCCAACCCACTTTGTCCGGATATGACTGGATGAAACCAGAAATATCCGGTTGTGTTTTGGCTAACTCAATCCCAGATATTGTGAAAGCTTCTGTATTTGTGTTCTCTGGATATTATGAACGGATTTTATGGTTTTGCATGTTTTTTATCAGGGAACATTTAATTTTGTACCGTAGAAACACTAATTGGTTCCACACGGAGACACCAGCTCTACACATTTGTATTTTCTAGGGAGAAAGCTAGAGGAACTGCGGCAAACAAACATGATATTTCTGTTTGTATAGATGACATTTTATGCACTTTCCTAACAAAAAGACTTTACTTTTCTCCAAAACCATTTTTACTGTGATTTTCTCGGTCCATTGCATACGAATTCCAGCTCACTTTGTCCGGATATGACTGGATGAAACCAGAAATATCCGTTTTCTTTTTTTTTTGGCTTACTATATCCCAGATATTACTACAGACTCTGTGTTTGTGTTTTCTGGATATTATCGATGGATTATATTGTTTTGAATGTTTTTATCAGGGAACATTTAATTTTGTGCTGGGAAACACTAATTGGTTCCACATGGAGACACCAGTCTACACATTCGTATTTTCTAGGGAGAAAGCTAGAATAACTGCGGTAAACAAACATGATGTTTCTGTTTGTATAGATGACATTTTATGCACTGGCTTAAGGAAAAGACTTTGTTTTACTCCAAAACCATTTTTACTGCGATTTTCCCGGTTCATTGCATACGAATTCCACCAAACTTAGTCCGGATATGACTGGATGAAACCAGAAATATCCGGTTGTGTTTTGGCTAACTCAATCCCAGATATTGTGAATGCTTCTGTATTGGTGTTTTCCGGATATTATCAACGGATTTTATGGTATTGCATGTTTTTTTATCAGGGAACATTTAATTTTGTTCCTAGAAACACTAATAGGTTCAACATGGAGACACCAGTCTACACATTCCTATGTTCTAGGGAGAAAGTTAGAGGAACTGCGGCAAACAAACATGATATTTCTGTTTGTATACATGACATTTTATGCACTTGCATAACGAAAAAAACTTTGCTTTTCTCCAAAACCATTTTTACTGTGATTTTCTCGGTTCACTGCATACGAATTCCACCTCGCTTTGTCCGGATATGACTGGATGAAACCAGAAATATCCGGTTGTGTTTTGGCTTACTACAACCCAGATATTGTGAAAGCCTCTGTGTTTATGTTTTCCGGATACTATCAACGGAATTTATGTTTTTGCATGTTATTTATCAGGGAACATTTAATTTTGTGCTGGGAAACACTAATTGGTTCCACATGGAGACACCAGCTCTACACATTCGTATGTTCTAGGGAGAAAGCTAGAGGAACTGCGGCAAACAAACATGATATTTCTGTTTGTGTAGATGATATTTTATGCACTTTCCTAAAGAAAAGACTTTGCTTTTCTCCAAAACCATTTTTCCTGTGATATTCTCGATCCATTACATATGAATTCCACCCCACTTTGTCCGGATATGAGTGGATGAAACCAGAAATATCCGGTTGTGTTTTGTCTTACTATATCCCAGATATTGCTACAGCCTCAGTGTCTGTGTTTTCTGGATATTATGGATGGATTTAATTGTTTTGAATGTTTTTATCAGGGAACATTTAATTTTGTACCGTAGAAACACTAATTGGTTCCACATGGAGACACCAGGAACACATTCCTATGTTCTAGGGAGAAAGCTTGAGGAACTGCAAATCGATATGATATGTCTGTTTGTATAGATGAGATTTTATGCACTTGCGATGGAAAAGACTTTTTGCCTTTCTCTAAAACCATTTTTACTGTGATTTTGTTGGTCCATTGCATACGAATTCCAACCCACTTTGTCCGGATATGACTGGATGAAACCAGAAATATCCGGTTGTGTTTTGGCTAACTCAATCCCAGATATTGTGAAAGCTTCTGTATTTGTGTTCTCAGGATATTATGAACGGATTTTATGGTTTTGCATGTTTTTTTTCAGGGAACATTTAATTTTGTACCGTAGAAACACTAATTGGTTCCACACGGAGACACCAGCTCTACACATTTGTATTTTCTAGGGAGAAAGCTAGAGGAACTGCGGCAAACAAACATGATATTTCTGTTTGTATAGATGACATTTTATGCACTTTCCTAAGAAAAAGACTTTACTTTTCTCCAAAACCATTTTTACTGTGGTTTTCTCAGTCCATTGCATACGAATTCCACCTCACTTTGTCCGGATATGACTGGATGAAACCAGAAATATCCGTTTTCTTTTTTTTTTGCTTACTATATCCCAGATATTACTACAGACTCTGTGTTTGTGTTTTCTGGATATTATCGACGGATTATATTGTTTTGAATGTTTTTATCAGGGAACATTTAATTTTGTGCTGGGAAACACTAATTGGTTCCACATGGAGACACCAGTCTACACATTCGTATATTCTAGGGAGAAAGCTAGATTAACTGCGGTAAACAAACATGATGTTTCTGTTTGTATAGATGACATTTTATGCACTGGCTTAAGGAAAAGACTTTGTTTTACTCCAAAACCATTTTTACTGCGAATTTCCCGGTTCATTGCATACGAATTCCACCAAACTTAGTCCGGATATGACTGGATGAAACCAGAAATATCCGGTTGTGTTTTGGCTAACTCAATCCCAGATATTGTGAAAGCTTCTGTATTGGTGTTTTCCGGAAATTATCAACGGATTTTATGGTTTTGCATGTTTTTTATCAGGGAACATTTAATTTTGTACCTTAGAAACACTAATAGGTTCAACATGGAGACACCAGTCTACACATTCGTATGTTCTAGGGAGAAAGTTAGAAGAACTGCGGCAAACAAACATGATATTTCTGTTTGTATACATGACATTTTATGCACTTGCATAACGAAAAAAACTTTGCTTTTCTCCAAAACCATTTTTACTGTGATTTTCTCGTTCCATTGCATACGAATTCCACATCGCTTTGTCCAGATATGACTGGATGAAACCAGAAATATCCGGTTGTGTTTTGGCTTACTACAACCCAGATATTGTGAAAGCCTCTTTGTTTATGTTTTCCGGATATTATCAACGGAATTTATGTTTTTGCATGTTATTTATCAGGGAACATTTAATTTTGTGCTGGGAAACACTAATTGGTTCCACATGGAGACACCAGCTCTACACATTCGTATGTTCTAGGGAGAAAGCTAGAGGAACTGCGGCAAACAAACATGATATTTCTGTTTGTATAGATGACATTTTATGCACTTTCCTAAAGAAAAGACTTTGCTTTTCTCCAAAACCATTTTTCCTGTGATATTCTCGATCCATTACATATGAATTCCACCCCACTTTGTCCGGATATGAGTGGATGAAACCAGAAATATCCGGTTGTGTTTTGTCTTACTATATCCCAGATATTACTACAGACTCTGTGTCTGTGTTTTCTGGATATTATCGATGGATTTTATTGTTTTGAATGTTTTTATCAGGGAACATTTAATTTTGTACCGTAGAAACACTAATTGGTTCCACATGGAGACACCAGTAACACATTCCTATGTTCTAGGGAGAAAGCTTGAGGAACTGCAAATCGATATGATATGTCTGTTTGTATAGATGACACTTTATGCACTTGCGATGGAAAAGACTTTTTGCCTTTCTCTAAAACCATTTTTACTGTGATTTTGTTGGTCCATTGCATACGAATTCCAACCCACTTTGTCCGGATATGACTGGATGAAACCAGAAATATCCGGTTGTGTTTTGGCTAACTCAATCCCAGATATTGTGAAAGCTTCTGTATTTGTGTCTCCGGATATTATGAACGGATTTTATGTTTTTGCATGTTATTTATCAGGGAACATTTAATTTTGTGCTGGGAAACACTAATTGGTTCCACATGGAGACACCAGCTCTACACATTCGTATTTTCTAGGGAGAAAGCTAGAGGAACTGCGGCAAACAAACATGATATTTCTGTTTGTATAGATGACATTTTATGCACTTTCCTAAAGAAAAGACTTTGCTTTTCTCCAAAACCATTTTTCCTGTGATATTCTCGATCCATTACATATGAATTCCACCCCACTTTGTCCGGATATGAGTGGATGAAACCAGAAATATCCGGTTGTGTTTTGTCTTACTATATCCCAGATATTGCTACAGCCTCAGTGTCTGTGTTTTCTGGATATTATCAATGGCTTTTATTGTTTTGAATGTTTTTATCAGGGAACATTTAATTTTGTACCGTAGAAACACTAATTGGTTCCACATGGAGACACCAGTAACACATTCCTATGTTCTAGGGAGAAAGCTTGAGGAACTGCAAATCGATATGATATGTCTGTTTGTATAGATGACATTTTATGCACTTGCGATGGAAAAGACTTTTTGCCTTTCTCTAAAACCATTTTTACTGTGATTTTGTTGGTCCATTGCATACGAATTCCAACCCACTTTGTCCGGATATGACTGGATGAAACCAGAAATATCCGGTTGTGTTTTGGCTAACTCAATCCCAGATATTGTGAAAGCTTCTGTATTTGTGTTCTCCGGATATTATGAACGGATTTTATGGTTTTGCATGTTTTTTATCAGGGAACATTTAATTTTGTACCGTAGAAACACTAATTGGTTCCACACGGAGACACCAGCTCTACACATTCGTATTTTCTAGGGAGAAAGCTAGAGGAACTGCGGCAAACAAACATGATATTTCTGTTTGTATAGATGACATTTTATGCACTTTCCTAACAAAAAGACTTTACTTTTCTCCAAAACCATTTTTACTCTGATTTTCTTGGTCCATTGCATACGAATTCCACCTCACTTTGTCCGGATATGACTGGATGAAACCAGAAATATCCGTTTACTTTTTTTTTTGCTTACTATATCCCAGATATTACTACAGACTCTGTGTTTGTGTTTTCTGGATATTATCGATGGATTATATTGTTTTGAATGTTTTTATCAGGGAACATTTAATTTTGTGCTGGGAAACACTAATTGGTTCCACATGGAGACACCAGTCTACACATTCGTATATTCTAGGGAGAAAGCTAGATTAACTGCGGTAAACAAACATGATGTTTCTGTTTGTATAGATGACATTTTATGCACTGGCTTAAGGAAAAGACTTTGTTTTACTCCAAAACCATTTTTACTGCGAATTTCCCGGTTCATTGCATACGAATTCCACCAAACTTAGTCCGGATATGACTGGATGAAACCAGAAATATCCGGTTGTGTTTTGGCTAAATCAATCCCAGATATTGCGACGGACTCTGTGTTTGTGTTTTCTGGACATTATCAACGGACTTTATTGTTTTGAATGTTTTTATCAGGGAACATTTAATTTTGTACCTTAGAAACACTAATAGGTTCAACATGGAGACACCAGTCTACACATTCGTATGTTCTAGGGAGAAAGTTAGAGGAACTGCGGCAAACAAACATGATATTTCTGTTTGTATAGATGACATTTTATGCACTTTCCTAAGAAAAAGACTTTACTTTTCTCCAAAACCATTTTTACTGTGATTTTCTCGGTCCATTGCATACGAATTCCACCTCACTTTGTCCGGATATGACTGGATGAAACCAGAAATATCCGTTTTCTTTTTTTTGGCGTACTATATCCCAGATATTACTACAGACTCTGTGTTTGTGTTTTCTGGATATTATCGATGGATTATATTGTTTTGAATGTTTTTATCGGGGAACACTTAATTTTGTGCTGGGAAACACTAATTGTTTGCACATGGAGACACCAGTCTACACATTCGTATTTTCTAGGGAGAAAGCTAGAATAACTGCGGTAAACAAACATGATGTTTCTGTTTGTATAGATGACATTTTATGCACTGGCTTAAGGAAAAGACTTTGTTTTACTCCAAAACCATTTTTACTGTGATTTTCCCGGTTCATTGCATACGAATTCCACCAAACTTAGTCCGGATATGACTGGATGAAACCAGAAATATCCGGTTTTGTTTTGGCTAAATCAATCCCAGATATTGCGACGGACTCTGTGTTTGTGTTTTCTGGACATTATCAACGGACTTTATTGTTTTGAATGTTTTTATCAGGGAACATTTAATTTTGTACCTTAGAAACACTAATAGGTTCAACATGGAGACACCAGTCTACACATTCGTATGTTCTAGGGAGAAAGTTAGAGGAACTGCGGCAAACAAACATGATATTTCTGTTTGTATACATGACATTTTATGCACTTGCATAACGAAAAAAACTTTGCTTTTCTCCAAAACCATTTTTACTGTGATTTTCTCGGTCCATTGCATACGAATTCCACCTCGCTTTGTCCAGATATGACTGGATGAAACCAGAAATATCTGGTTGTGTTTTGGCTTACTACAACCCAGATATTGTGAAAGCCTCTGTGTTTATTTTTTCCGGATATTATCAACGGAATTTATGTTTTTGCATGTTATTTATCAGGGAACATTTAATTTTGTGCTGGGAAACACTAATTGGTTCCACATGGAGACACCAGCTCTACACATTCGTATGTTCTAGGGAGAAAGCTAGAGGAACTGCGGCAAACAAACATGATATTTCTGTTTGTATAGATGACATTTTATGCACTTTCCTAAAGAAAAGACTTTGCTTTTCTCCAAAACCATTTTTCCTGTGATATTCTCGATCCATTACATATGAATTCCACCCTCCTTTGTCCGGATATGAGTGGATGAAACCAGAAATATCCGGTTGTGTTTTGTCTTACTATATCCCAGATATTGCTATAGCCTCAGTGTCTGTGTTTTCTGGATATTATCGATGGATTTTATTGTTTTGAATGTTTTTATCAGGGAACCTTTAATTTTGTACCGTAGAAACACTAATTGGTTCCACATGGAGACACCAGGAACACATTCCTATGTTCTAGGGAGAAAGCGTGAGGAACTGCAAATCGATATGATATGTCTGTTTGTATAGATGAGATTTTATGCACTTGCGATGGAAAAGACTTTTTGCCTTTCTCTAAAACCATTTTTACTGTGATTTTGTTGGTCCATTGCATACGAATTCCAACCCACTTTGTCCGGATATGACTGGATGAAACCAGAAATATCCGGTTGTGTTTTGGCTAACTCAATCCCAGATATTGTGAAAGCTTCTGTATTTGTGTTCTCTGGATATTATGAACGGATTTTATGGTTTTGCATGTTTTTTATCAGGGAACATTTAATTTTGTACCGTAGAAACACTAATTGGTTCCACACGGAGACACCAGCTCTACACATTTGTATTTTCTAGGGAGAAAGCTAGAGGAACTGTGGCAAACAAACATGATATTTCTGTTTGTATAGATGACATTTTATGCACTTTCCTAAGAAAAAGACTTTACTTTTCTCCAAAACCATTTTTACTGTGATTTTCTCGGTCCATTGCATACGAATTTCACCTCACTTTGTCCGGATATGACTGGATGAAACCAGAAATATCCGTTTTCTTTTTTTTGGCGTACTATATCCCAGATATTACTACAGACTCTGTGTTTGTGTTTTCTGGATATTATCGATGGATTATATTGTTTTGAATGTTTTTATCAGGGAACACTTAATTTTGTGCTGGGAAACACTAATTGTTTGCACATGGAGACACCAGTCTACACATTCGTATTTTCTAGGGAGAAAGCTAGAATAACTGCGGTAAACAAACATGATGTTTCTGTTTGTATAGATGACATTTTATGCACTGGCTTAAGGAAAAGACTTTGTTTTACTCCAAAACCATTTTTACTGCGATTTTCCCGGTTCATTGCATACGAATTCCACCAAACTTAGTCCGGATATGACTGGATGAAACCAGAAATATCCGGTTGTGTTTTGGCTAACTCAATCCCAGATATTGCGACGGACACTGTGTTTGTGTTTTCTGGACATTATCAACGGACTTTATTGTTTTGAATGTTTTTATCAGGGAACATTTAATTTTGTACCTTAGAAACACTAATAGGTTCAACATGGAGACACCAGTATACACATTCGTATGTTCTAGGGAAAAAGTTAGAGGAACTGCGGCAAACAAACATGATATTTCTGTTTGTATACATGACATTTTATGCACTTGCATAACGAAAAAAACTTTGCTTTTCTCCAAAACCATTTTTACTGTGATTTTCTTGGTCCATTGCATACGAATTCCACCTCGCTTTGTCCAGATATGACTGGATGAAACCAGAAATATCCGGTTGTGTTTTGGCTTACTACAACCCAGATATTGTGAAAGCCTCTGTGTTTATGTTTTCCGGATATTATCAACGGAATTTATGTTTTTGCATGTTATTTATCAGGGAACATTTAATTTTGTGCTGGGAAACACTAATTGGTTCCACATGGAGACACCAGCTCTACACATTCGTATTTTCTAGGGAGAAAGCTAGAGGAACTGCGGCAAACAAACATGATATTTCTGTTTGTATAGATGACATTTTATGCACTTTCCTAAAGAAAAGACTTTGCTTTTCTCCAAAACCATTTTTCCTGTGATATTCTCGATCCATTACATATGAATTCCACCCCACTTTGTCCGGATATGAGTGGATGAAACCAGAAATATCCGGTTGTGTTTTGTCTTACTATATCCCAGATATTGCTACAGCCTCAGTGTCTGTGTTTTCTGGATATTATCGATGGATTTTATTGTTTTGAATGTTTTTATCAGGGAACCTTTAATTTTGTACCGTAGAAATACAATTTGGTTCCACATGGAGACACCAGGAACACATTCCTATGTTCTAGGGAGAAAGCTTGAGGAACGGCAAATCGATATGATATGTCTGTTTGTATAGATGACATTTTATGCACTTGCGATGGAAAAGACTTTTTGGCTTTCTCTAAAACCATTTTTACTGTGATTTTGTTGGTCCATTGCATACGAATTCCAACCCACTTTGTCCGGATATGACTGGATGAAACCAGAAATATCCGGTTGTGTTTTGGCTTACTACAACCCAGATATTGTGAAAGCCTCTGTGTTTATGTTTTCCGGATATTATCAACGGAATTTATGTTTTTGCATGTTATTTATCAGGGAACATTTAATTTTGTGCTGGGAAACACTAATTGGTTCCACATGGAGACACCAGCTCTACACATTCGTATTTTCTAGGGAGAAAGCTAGAGGAACTGCGGCAAACAAACATGATATTTCTGTTTGTATAGATGACATTTTATGCAATTGCCTGACAAAAGGACTTTGCTTTTCTCCAAAACCATTTTTACGGTGATTTTCTCGGTCCATTGCATACGAATTCCACACCACTTTGTCCGGATATGAGTGGATGAAACCAGAAATATCCGATTGTGTTTTGGCTAACTCAATCCCATTATTGCTACAACCTCTCTGTTTGTGTTTTCCGGATATTATCAACGGGCTTTATGGTTTTGAATGTTTTTTATCAGAGAATATTCAATTTTGTGCTGGGAATCACTAATTAATTTCACATGGAGACACCAGCTCTACACATTCGTATTTTCTAGGGAGAAAGCTAGAGGAACTGTGGCAAACAAGCATGATATTTCTGTTTGTATACATGGCATTTTATGCACTTGCCTAACGAAAAGACTTTGCTTTTCTCCAAAACCATTTTTACTGTGATTTTCTCGGTCAATTGCATACGAATTCCACACCACTTTGTCCGGATATGACTGGATGAAACCAGAAATATCCGGTTGTGTTTTGGCTAACTCAATCCGAAATATTTCGAAAGCCTCTCTGTTTGTGTTTTCCGGATATTATCAATGGACTTTTTTTTTTGAATGTTTTTTATCAGGGAACATTTAATCTTGTGCTGGGAAACAGTAGTTGACTCCACATGGATACACCAGATGCACATTCGTATTTTCTAGGAAGGAAGCTAGAGGAACTGTGGCAAACCAACCTGATATTTCTGTTCCTCTTGATGATATTTTATGCACTTGCCTAAAGAAAAGAGTTTGCTTTTCTCAAGAACCATTTTTACGATGATTTTCTCAGACTATTGCATACGAATTCCACACCACTTTGTCTGGATATGACTGGATGAAACCAGAAATATATGGTTGCGTTTTGGCTAACTCAATCCCAGATATTCCTACAGCCTCTGTGTTTGTGTTTTCTAGATATTATCAACCGACTTTATGGTTTTGAATCTTTTTTATCAGGGAACATTTAATTTTGTACCGTAGAAACACTAACAGGTTCCACATGGAGACACCAGCTCTACACATTTGTATTTTGTAGGTAGAAACCTAGAGGAACTGGGGCAAACAAACATGATATTTCTGTTTGAATTGATGACATTTTATACACTTCCCTAACGAAAAGACTTCGCTTTTCTCCAAAACTATTTTTACTGTGATTTTCTCGGTCCATTGCATACGAATTCCATCCCACTTTGTCCGGATATGAGTGGATTAAACCAGAAATATCCGGTTGTGTTTTGGCTAACTGAATCCGAAATATTTTGAAAGCCTCTGTGTTGGTGTTTTCCGGATATTATCAACGGACTTTATGGATTTGAATGTTTTTTATCATGGAACATTTAATTTTGTGCTGGGAAACACTAATTGGTTTCACAAGGAGAAACCAGCTCTACACATTCATATTTTCCTAGCAGAAAGCTAGAGGAACTGTGGCAAACAAACATGATATTTCTGTTTGTATACCTGACCTTTATGCACTTGCCTAAAAAAAAGACTTTGCTTTTCTCCAAAACCATTTTTACTTTTATTTTCTCTGTCCATTGCATACGAATTCCACACCACTTTGTCCGGATATGCCTGGATGAAAACTGAAATATACGGTTGTATTTTGGCTAACTAAATCCGAAATATTGAGAAAGCCACTGTGCTTGTAATTTTTGGATATTATCGATGGACTTTATCGTTTTGATTGTTTTTATCAGGTAACATTTAATTTTGTACCGTTTAAACACTAATTAATTCACCATGCAGAAACCAGCTCTACACATTCTTATTTTCTAGGGAGAAAGCTAGAGGAAATGCGGCAAACATGATATTTCTGTTTGTGTAGATGACATTTTATGCACTTTCCTAACGAAAAGACTTCGCTTTTCTCCAAAACCGTTTTTACTGTGATTTTCTCCGTCCTTTGCATACGAATTCCAACCCACTTTGTCCGGATATGACTGGATGAAACCAGAAATATCCGGTTGTGTTTTGGCTAACTCAATCCCAGATATTGTGAAAGCTTCTGTATTTGTGTTCTCCGGATATTATGAACGGATTTTATGGTTTTGCATGTTTTTTATCAGGGAACATTTAATTTTGTACCGTAGAAACACGAATTGGTTCCACACGGAGACACCAGCTCTACACATTTGTATTTTCTAGGGAGAAAGCTAGAGGAACTGCGGCAAACAAACATGATATTTCTGTTTGTATAGATGACATTTTATGCACTTTCCTAAGAAAAAGACTTTACTTTTCTCCAAAACCATTTTTACTGTGATTTTCTCGGTCCATTGCATACGAATTCCACCTCACTTTGTCCAGATATGACTGGATGAAACCAGAAATATCCGTTTTCTTTATTTTTGGCTTACTATATCCCAGATATTACTACAGACTCTGTGTTTGTGTTTTCTGGATATTATCGATGGATTATATTGTTTTGAATGTTTTTATCAGGGAACACTTAATTTTGTGCTGGGAAACACTAATTGGTTCCACATGGAGACACCAGTCTACACATTCGTATTTTCTAGGGAGAAAGCTAGAATAACTGCGGTAAACAAACATGATGTTTCTGTTTGTATAGATGACATTTTATGCACTGGCTTAAGGAAAAGACTTGGTTTTACTCCAAAACCATTTTTACTGCGATTTTCCCGGTTCATTGCATACGAATTCCACCAAACTTAGTCCGGATATGACTGGATGAAACCAGAAATATCCGGTTGTGTTTTGGCTAACTCAATCCCAGATATTGTGAAAGCTTCTGTATTGGTGTTTTCCGGATATTATCAACGGATTTTATGGTTTTGCATGTTTTTTATCAGGGAACATTTAATTTTGTACCTTAGAAACACTAATAGGTTCAACATGGAGACACCAGTCTACACATTCGTATGTTCTAGGGAGAAAGTTAGAGGAACTGCGGCAAACAAACATGATATTTCTGTTTGTATACATGACATTTTATGCACTTGCATAACGAAAAAAAAACTTTGCTTTTCTCCAAAACCATTTTTACTGTGATTTTCTCGGTCCATTGCATACGAATTCCACCTCGCTTTGTCCGGATATGACTGGATGAAACCAGAAATATCCGGTTGTGTTTTGGCTTACTACAACCCAGATATTGTGAAAGCCTCTGTGTTTATGTTTTCCGGATATTATCAACGGAATTTATGTTTTTGCATGTTATTTATCAGGGAACATTTAATTTTGTGCTGGGAAACACTAATTGGTTCCACATGGAGACACCAGCTCTACACATTCGTATTTTCTAGGGAGAAAGCTAGAGGAACTGCGGCAAACAAACATGATATTTCTGTTTGTATAGATGACATTTTATGCACTTTCCTAAAGAAAAGACTTTGCTTTTCTCCAAAACCATTTTACCTGTGATATTCTCGATCCATTACATATGAATTCCATCCCACTTTGTCCGGATATGACTGGATGAAACCAGAAATATCCGGTTGTGTTTTGTCTTACTATATCCCAGATATTGCTACAGCCTCAGTGTCTGTGTTTTCTGGACATTATCGATGGATTTTATTGTTTTGAATGTTTTTATCAGGGAACATTTAATTTTGTACCGTAGAAACACTAATTGGTTCCACATGCAGACACCAGTAACACATTCCTATGTTCTAGGGAGAAAGCTTGAGGAACTGCAAATCGATATGATATGTCTGTTTGTATAGATGACATTTTATGCACTTGCGATGGAAAAGACTTTTTGCCTTTCTCTAAAACCATTTTCACTGTGATTTTGTTGGTCCATTGCATACGAATTCCAACCCACTTTGTCCGGATATGACTGGATGAAACCAGAAATATCCGGTTGTGTTTTGGCTAACTCAATCCCAGATATTGTGAAAGCTTCTGTATTTGTGTTCTCTGGATATTATGAACGGATTTTATGGTTTTGCATGTTTTTTATCAGGGAACATTTAATTTTGTACCGTAGAAACACTAATTGGTTCCACACGGAGACACCAGCTCTACACATTTGTATTTTCTAGGGAGAAAGCTAGAGGAACTGCGGCAAACAAACATGATATTTCTGTTTGTATAGATGACATTTTATGCACTTTCCTAAGAAAAAGACTTTACTTTTCTCCAAAACAATTTTTACTGTGATTTTCTCGGTCCATTGCATACGAATTCCACCTCACTTTGTCCGGATATGACTGGATGAAACCAGAAATATCCGTTTTCTTTTTTTTGGCGTACTATATCCCAGATATTACTACAGACTCTGTGTTTGTGTTTTCTGGATATTATCGATGGATTATATTGTTTTGAATGTTTTTATCAGGGAACACTTAATTTTGTGCTGGGAAACACTAATTGTTTGCACATGGAGACACCAGTCTACACATTCGTATTTTCTAGGGAGAAAGCTAGAATAACTGCAGTAAACAAACATGATGTTTCTGTTTGTATAGATGACATTTTAGGCACTGGCTTAAGGAAAAGACTTTGTTTTACTCCAAAACCATTTTTACTGTGATTTTCCCGGTTCATTGCATACGAATTCCACCAAACTTAGTCCGGATATGACTGGATGAAACCAGAAATATCCGGTTTTGTTTTGGCTAACTCAATCCCAGATATTGCGACGGACTCTGTGTTTGTGTTTTCTGGACATTATCAACGGACTTTATTGTTTTGAATGTTTTTATCAGGGAACATTTAATTTTGTACCTTAGAAACACTAATAGGTTCAACATGGAGACACCAGTCTACACATTCGTATGTTCTAGGGAGAAAGTTAGAGGAACTGCGGCAAACAAACATGATATTTCTGTTTGTATACATGACATTTTATGCACTTGCATAACGAAAAAAACTTTGCTTTTCTCCAAAACCATTTTTACTGTGATTTTCTCGGTCCATTGCATACGAATTCCACCTCGCTTTGTCCAGATATGACTGGATGAAACCAGAAATATCTGGTTGTGTTTTGGCTTACTACAACCCAGATATTGTGAAAGCCTCTGTGTTTATTTTTTCCGGATATTATCAACGGAATTTATGTTTTTGCATGTTATTTATCAGGGAACATTTAATTTTGTGCTGGGAAACACTAATTGGTTCCACATGGAGACACCAGCTCTACACATTCGTATGTTCTAGGGAGAAAGCTAGAGGAACTTCGGCAAACAAACATGATATTTCTGTTTGTATAGATGACATTTTATCCACTTTCCTAAAGAAAAGACTTTGCTTTTCTCCAAAACCATTTTTCCTGTGATATTCTCGATCCATTACATATGAATTCCACCCCCCTTTGTCCGGATATGAGTGGATGAAACCAGAAATATCCGGTTGTGTTTTCTTACTATATCCCAGATATTGCTATAGCCTCAGTGTCTGTGTTTTCTGGATATTATCGATGGATTTTATTGTTTTGAATGTTTTTATCAGGGAACATTTAATTTTGTACCGTAGAAACACTAATTGGTTCCACATGGAGACACCAGGAACACATTCCTATGTTGTAGGGAGAAAGCTTGAGGAACTGCAAATCGATATGATATGTCTGTTTGTATAGATGACATTTTATGCACTTGCGATGGAAAAGACTTTTTGCCTTTCTCTAAAACCATTTTTACTGTGATTTTGTTGGTCCATTGCATACGAATTCCAACCCACTTTGTCCGGATATGACTGGATGAAACCAGAAATATCCGGTTGTGTTTTGGCTTACTACAACCCAGATATTGTGAAAGCCTCTGTGTTTATGTTTTCCGGATATTATCAACGGAATTTATGTTTTTGCATGTTATTTATCAGGGAACATTTAATTTTGTGCTGGGAAACACTAATTGGTTCCACATGGAGACACCAGCTCTACACATTCGTATTTTCTAGGGAGAAAGCTAGAGGAACTGCGGCAAACAAACATGATATTTCTGTTTGTATAGATGACATTTTATGCAATTGCCTGACAAAAGGACTTTGCTTTTCTCCAAAACCATTTTTACGGTGATTTTCTCGGTCCATTGCATACGAATTCCACACCACTTTGTCCGGATATGAGTGGATGAAACCAGAAATATCCGATTGTGTTTTGGCTAACTCAATCCCATTATTGCTACAACCTCTCTGTTTGTGTTTTCCGGATATTATCAACGGGCTTTATGGTTTTGAATGTTTTTTATCAGAGAATATTCAATTTTGTGCTGGGAATCACTAATTAATTTCACATGGAGACACCAGCTCTACACATTCGTATTTTCTAGGGAGAAAGCTAGAGGAACTGTGGCAAACAAGCATGATATTTCTGTTTGTATACATGGCATTTTATGCACTTGCCTAACGAAAAGACTTTGCTTTTCTCCAAAACCATTTTTACTGTGATTTTCTCGGTCAATTGCATACGAATTCCACACCACTTTGTCCGGATATGACTGGATGAAACCAGAAATATCCGGTTGTGTTTTGGCTAACTCAATCCGAAATATTTCGAAAGCCTCTCTGTTTGTGTTTTCCGGATATTATCAATGGACTTTTTTTTTTGAATGTTTTTTATCAGGGAACATTTAATCTTGTGCTGGGAAACAGTAGTTGACTCCACATGGATGCACCAGATGCACATTCGTATTTTCTAGGAAGGAAGCTAGAGGAACTGTGGCAAACCAACCTGATATTTCTGTTCCTCTTGATGATATTTTATGCACTTGCCTAAAGAAAAGAGTTTGCTTTTCTCAAGAACCATTTTTACGATGATTTTCTCAGACTATTGCATACGAATTCCACACCACTTTGTCTGGATATGACTGGATGAAACCAGAAATATCTGGTTGCGTTTTGGCTAACTCAATCCCAGATATTCCTACAGCCTCTGTGTTTGTGTTTTCTAGATATTATCAACCGACTTTATGGTTTTGAATCTTTTTTATCAGGGAACATTTAATTTTGTACCGTAGAAACACTAACAGGTTCCACATGGAGACACCAGCTCTACACATTTGTATTTTGTAGGTAGAAACCTAGAGGAACTGGGGCAAACAAACATGATATTTCTGTTTGAATTGATGACATTTTATACACTTCCCTAACGAAAAGACTTCGCTTTTCTCCAAAACTATTTTTACTGTGATTTTCTCGGTCCATTGCATACGAATTCCATCCCACTTTGTCCGGATATGAGTGGATTAAACCAGAAATATCCGGTTGTGTTTTGGCTAACTGAATCCGAAATATTTTGAAAGCCTCTGTGTTGGTGTTTTCCGGATATTATCAACGGACTTTATGGATTTGAATGTTTTTTATCATGGAACATTTAATTTTGTGCTGGGAAACACTAATTGGTTTCACAAGGATAAACCAGCTCTACACATTCATATTTTCTTAGCAGAAAGCTAGAGGAACTGTGGCAAACAAACATGATATTTCTGTTTGTATACCTGACCTTTATGCACTTGCCTAAAAAAAAGACTTTGCTTTTCTCCAAAACCATTTTTACTTTTATTTTCTCTGTCCATTGCATACGAATTCCACACCACTTTGTCCGGATATGCCTGGATGAAAACTGAAATATACGGTTGTATTTTGGCTAACTAAATCCGAAATATTGAGAAAGCCACTGTGCTTGTAATTTTTGGATATTATCGATGGACTTTATCGTTTTGATTGTTTTTATCAGGTAACATTTAATTTTGTACCGTTTAAACACTAATTAATTCACCATGCAGAAACCAGCTCTACACATTCTTATTTTCTAGGGAGAAAGCTAGAGGAAATGCGGCAAACATGATATTTCTGTTTGTGTAGATGACATTTTATGCACTTTCCTAACGAAAAGACTTCGCTTTTCTCCAAAACCGTTTTTACTGTGATTTTCTCCGTCCTTTGCATACGAATTCCAACCCACTTTGTCCGGATATGACTGGATGAAACCAGAAATATCCGGTTGTGTTTTGGCTAACTCAATCCCAGATATTGTGAAAGCTTCTGTATTTGTGTTCTCCGGATATTATGAACGGATTTTATGGTTTTGCATGTTTTTAATCAGGGAACATTTAATTTTGTACCGTAGAAACACTAATTGGTTCCACACGAAGACACCAGCTCTACACATTTGTATTTTCTAGGGAGAAAGCTAGAGGAACTGCGGCAAACAAACATGATATTTCTGTTTGTATAGATGACATTTTATGCACTTTCCTAACAAAAAGACTTTACTTTTCTCCAAAACCATTTTTACTGTGATTTTCTCGGTCCATTGCATACGAATTCCACCTCACTTTGTCCAGATATGACTGGATGAAACCAGAAATATCCGTTTTCTTTATTTTTGGCTTACTATATCCCACATATTACTACAGACTCTGTGTTTGTGTTTTCTGGATATTATCGATGGATTATATTGTTTTGAATGTTTTTATCAGGGAACACTTAATTTTGTGCTGGGAAACACTAATTGGTTCCACATGGAGACACCAGTCTACACATTCGTATTTTCTAGGGAGAAAGCTAGAATAACTGCGGTAAACAAACATGATGTTTCTGTTTGTATAGATGACATTTTATGCACTGGCTTAAGGAAAAGACTTTGTTTTACTCCAAAACCATTTTTACTGCGATTTTCCCGGTTCATTGCATACGAATTCCACCAAACTTAGTCCGGATATGACTGGATGAAACCAGAAATATCCGGTTGTGTTTTGGCTAACTCAATCCCAGATATTGTGAAAGCTTCTGTATTGGTGTTTTCCGGATATTATCAACGGATTTTATGGTTTTGCATGTTTTTTATCAGGGAACATTTAATTTTGTACCTTAGAAACACTAATAGGTTCAACATGGAGACACCAGTATACACATTCGTATGTTCTAGGGAGAAAGTTAGAGGAACTGCGGCAAACAAACATGATATTTCTGTTTGTATACATGACATTTTATGCACTTGCATAACGAAAAAAAAACTTTGCTTTTCTCCAAAACCATTTTTACTGTGATTTTCTCGGTCCATTGCATACGAATTCCACCTCGCTTTGTCCGGATATGACTGGATGAAACCAGAAATATCCGGTTGTGTTTTGGCTTACTACAACCCAGATATTGTGAAAGCCTCTGTGTTTATGTTTTCCGGATACTATCAACGGAATTTATGTTTTTGCATGTTATTTATCAGGGAACATTTAATTTTGTGCTGGGAAACACTAATTGGTTCCACATGGAGACACCAGCTCTACACATTCGTATGTTCTAGGGAGAAAGCTAGAGGAACTTCGGCAAACAAACATGATATTTCTGTTTGTATAGATGACATTTTATGCACTTTCCTAAAGAAAAGACTTTGCTTTTCTCCAAAACCATTTTTCCTGTGATATTCTCGATCCATTACATATGAATTCCACCCCACTTTGTCCGGATATGAGTGGATGAAACCAGAAATATCCGGTTGTGTTTTGTCTTACTATATCCCAGATATTGCTGCAGCCTCAGTGTCTGTGTTTTCTGGATATTATCGATGGATTTTATTGTTTTGAATGTTTTTATCAGGGAACATTTAATTTTGTACCTAAGAAACACTAATAGGTTCCACATGGAGACACCAGTAACACATTTCTATGTTCTAGGGAGAAAGCGTGAGGAACTGCAAATCGATATGATATGTCTGTTTGTATAGATGACTTTTTATGCACTTGCGATGGAAAAGACTTTTTGCCTTTCTCTAAAACCATTTTTACTGTGCTTTTGTTGGTCCATTGCATACGAATTCCAACCCACTTTGTCTGGATATGACTGGATGAAACCAGAAATATCCGGTTGTGTTTTTGCTAACTCAATCCCAGATATTGTGAAAGCTTCTGTATTTGTGTTCTCCGGATATTATGAACGGATTTTATGGTTTTGCATGTTTTTTATCAGGGAACATTTAATTTTGTACCGTAGAAACACTAATTGGTTCCACACGGAGACACCAGCTCTACACATTTGTATTTTCTAGGGAGAAAGCTAGAGGAACTGCGGCAAACAAACATGATATTTCTGTTTGTATAGATGACATTTTATGCACTTTCCTAACAAAAAGACTTTACTTTTCTCCAAAACCATTTTTACTGTGATTTTCTCGGTCCATTGCATACGAATTCCACCTCACTTTGTCCGGATATGAGTGGATGAAACCAGAAATATCCGGTTGTGTTTTGGCTTACTACAACCCAGATATTGTGAAAGCCTCTGTGTTTATGTTTTCCGGATATTATCAACGGAATTTATGTTTTTGCATGTTATTTATCAGGGAACATTTAATTTTGTGCTGGGAAACACTAATTGGTTCCACATGGAGACACCAGCTCTACACATTCATATTTTCTAGGGAGAAAGCTAGAGGAACTGCGGCAAACAAACATGATATTTCTGTTTGTATAGATGACATTTTATGCACTTTCCTAAAGAAAAGACTTTGCTTTTCTCCAAAACCATTTTTCCTGTGATATTCTCCATCCATTACATATGAATTCCACCCCACTTTGTCCGGATATGACTGGATGAAACCAGAAATATCCGTTTTCTTTATTTTTGGCTTACTATATCCCACATATTACTACAGACTCTGTGTTTGTGTTTTCTGGATATTATCGATGGATTATATTGTTTTGAATGTTTTTATCAGGGAACACTTAATTTTGTGCTGGGAAACACTAATTGGTTCCACATGGAGACACCAGTCTACACATTCGTATTTTCTAGGGAGAAAGCTAGAATAACTGCGGTAAACAAACATGATGTTTCTGTTTGTATAGATGACATTTTATGCACTGGCTTAAGGAAAAGACTTTGTTTGACTCCAAAACCATTTTTACTGCGATTTTCCCGGTTCATTGCATACGAATCCCACCAAACTTAGTCCGGATATGACTGGATGAAACCAGAAATATCCGGTTGTGTTTTGGCTAACTCAATCCCAGATATTGCGAGGGACTCTGTGTTTGTGTTTTCTGGACATTATCAACGGACTTTATTGTTTTGAATGTTTTTATGAGGGAACATTTAATTTTGTACCTTAGAAACACTAATAGGTTCAACATGGAGACACCAGTATACACATTCGTATGTTCTAGGGAGAAAGTTAGAGGAACTGCGGCAAACAAACATGATATTTCTGTTTGTATACATGACATTTTATGCACTTGCATAACGAAAAAAACTTTGCTTTTCTCCAAAACCATTTTTACTGTGATTTTCTCGGTCCATTGCATACGAATTCCACCTCGCTTTGTCCGGATATGAGTGGATGAAACCAGAAATATCTGGTTGTGTTTTGGCTTACTACAACCCAGATATTGTGAAAGCCTCTGTGTTTATGTTTTCCGGATATTATCAACGGAATTTATGTTTTTGCATGTTATTTATCAGGGAACATTTAATTTTGTGCTGGGAAACACTAATTGGTTCCACATGGAGACACCAGCTCTACACATTCATATTTTCTAGGGAGAAAGCTAGAGGAACTGCGGCAAACAAACATGATATTTCTGTTTGTATAGATGACATTTTATGCACTTTCCTAAAGAAAAGACTTTGCTTTTCTCCAAAACCATTTTTCCTGTGATATTCTCCATCCATTACATATGAATTCCACCCCACTTTGTCCGGATATGAGTGGATGAAACCAGAAATATCCGGTTGTGTTTTGTCTTACTATATCCCAGATATTGCTACAGCCTCAGTGTCTGTGTTTTCTGGATATTATCGATGGCTTTTATTGTTTTGAATGTTTTTATCAGGGAACCTTTAATTTTGTACCGTAGAAACACTAATTGGTTCCACATGGAGACACCAGTAACACATTCCTATGTTCTAGGGAGAAAGCTTGAGGAACTGCAAATCGATATGATATGTCTGTTTGTATAGATGACATTTTATGCACTTGCGATGGAAAAGACTTTTTGCCTTTCTCTAAAACCATTTTTACTGTGATTTTGTTGGTCCATTGCATACGAATTCCAACCCACTTTGTCCGGATATGACTGGATGAAACCAGAAATATCCGGTTGTGTTTTGGCTAACTCAATCCCAGATATTGTGAAAGCTTCTGTATTTGTGTTCTCCGGATATTATGAACGGATTTTATGGTTTTGCATGTTTTTTATCAGGGAACATTTAATTTTGTACCGTAGAAACACTAATTGGTTCCACACGGAGACACCAGCTCTACACATTTGTATTTTCTAGGGAGAAACCTAGAGGAACTGCGGCAAACAAACATGATATTTCTGTTTGTATAGATGACATTTTATGCACTTTCCTAAAGAAAAGACTTTGCTTTTCTCCAAAACCATTTTTCCTGTGATATTCTCGATCCATTACATATGAATTCCACCCCACTTTGTCCGGATATGAGTGGATGAAACCAGAAATATCCGGTTGTGTTTTGTCTTACTATATCCCAGATATTGCTGCAGCCTCAGTGTCTGTGTTTTCTGGATATTATCGATGGATTTTATTGTTTTGAATGTTTTTATCAGGGAACATTTAATTTTGTACCTAAGAAACACTAATAGGTTCCACATGGAGACACCAGTAACACATTTCTATGTTCTAGGGAGAAAGCGTGAGGAACTGCAAATCGATATGATATGTCTGTTTGTATAGATGACATTTTATGCACTTGCGATGGAAAAGACTTTTTGCCTTTCTCTAAAACCATTTTTACTGTGCTTTTGTTGGTCCATTGCATACGAATTCCAACCCACTTTGTCCGGATATGACTGGATGAAACCAGAAATATCCGGTTGTGTTTTGGCTAACTCAATCCCAGATATTGTGAAAGCTTCTGTATTTGTGTTCTCCGGATATTATGAACGGATTTTATGGTTTTGCATGTTTTTTATCAGGGAACATTTAATTTTGTACCGTAGAAACACTAATTGGTTCCACACGGAGACACCAGCTCTACACATTTGTATTTTCTAGGGAGAAAGCTAGAGGAACTGCGGCAAACAAACATGATATTTCTGTTTGTATAGATGACATTTTATGCACTTTCCTAACAAAAAGACTTTACTTTTCTCCAAAACCATTTTTACAGTGATTTTCTCGGTCCATTGCATACGAATTCCACCTCACTTTGTCCGGATATGAGTGGATGAAACCAGAAATATCCGGTTGTGTTTTGGCTTACTACAACCCAGATATTGTGAAAGCCTCTGTGTTTATGTTTTCCGGATATTATCAACGGAATTTATGTTTTTGCATGTTATTTATCAGGGAACATTTAATTTTGTGCTGGGAAACACTAATTGGTTCCACATGGAGACACCAGCTCTACACATTCATATTTTCTAGGGAGAAAGCTAGAGGAACTGCGGCAAACAAACATGATATTTCTGTTTGTATAGATGACATTTTATGCACTTTCCTAAAGAAAAGACTTTGCTTTTCTCCAAAACCATTTTTCCTGTGATATTCTCCATCCATTACATATGAATTCCACCCCACTTTGTCCGGATATGAGTGGATGAAACCAGAAATATCCGGTTGTGTTTTGTCTTACTATATCCCAGATATTGCTACAGCCTCAGTGTCTGTGTTTTCTGGATATTATCGATGGCTTTTATTGTTTTGAATGTTTTTATCAGGGAACATTTAATTTTGTACCGTAGAAACACTAACTGGTTCCACATGGAGACACCAGTAACACATTCCTATGTTCTAGGGAGAAAGCTTGAGGAACTGCAAATCGATATGATATGTCTGTTTGTATAGATGACATTTTATGCACTTGCGATGGAAAAGACTTTTTGCCTTTCTCTAAAACCATTTTTACTGTGATTTTGTTGGTCCATTGCATACGAATTCCAACCCACTTTGTCCGGATATGACTGGATGAAACCAGAAATATCCGGTTGTGTTTTGGCTTACTACAACCCAGATATTGTGAAAGCTTCTGTATTTGTGTTCTCCGGATATTATGAACGGATTTTATGGTTTTGCATGTTTTTTATCAGGGAACATTTAATTTTGTACCGTAGAAACACTAATTGGTTCCACACGGAGACACCAGCTCTACACATTTGTATTTTCTAGGGAGAAAGCTAGAGGAACTGCGGCAAACAAACATGATATTTCTGTTTGTATAGATGACATTTTATGCACTTTCCTAACAAAAAGACTTTACTTTTCTCCAAAACCATTTTTACTGTGATTTTCTCGGTCCATTGCATACGAATTGCACCTCACTTTGTCCAGATATGACTGGATGAAACCAGAAATATCCGTTTTCTTTATTTTTGGCTTACTATATCCCACATATTACTACAGACTCTGTGTTTGTGTTTTCTGGATATTATCGATGGATTATATTGTTTTGAATGTTTTTATCAGGGAACACTTAATTTTGTGCTGGGAAACACTAATTGGTTCCACATGGAGACACCAGTCTACATATTCGTATTTTCTAGGGAGAAAGCTAGAATAACTGCGGTAAACAAACATGATGTTTCTGTTTGTATAGATGACATTTTATGCACTGGCTTAAGGAAAAGACTTTGTTTGACTCCAAAACCATTTTTACTGCGATTTTCCCGGTTCATTGCATACGAATCCCACCAAACTTAGTCCGGATATGACTGGATGAAACCAGAAATATCCGGTTGTGTTTTGGCTAACTCAATCCCAGATATTGCGAGGGACTCTGTGTTTGTGTTTTCTGGACATTATCAACGGACTTTATTGTTTTGAATGTTTTTATGAGGGAACATTTAATTTTGTACCTTAGAAACACTAATAGGTTCAACATGGAGACACCAGTATACACATTCGTATGTTCTAGGGAGAAAGTTAGAGGAACTGCGGCAAACAAACATGATATTTCTGTTTGTATACATGACATTTTATGCACTTGCATAACGAAAAAAACTTTGCTTTTCTCCAAAACCATTTTTACTGTGATTTTCTCGGTCCATTGCATACGAATTCCACCTCGCTTTGTCCGGATATGACTGGATGAAACCAGAAATATCTGGTTGTGTTTTGGCTTACTACAACCCAGATATTGTGAAAGCCTCTGTGTTAATGTTTTCCGGATATTATCAACGGAATTTATGTTTTTGCATGTTATTTATCAGGGAACATTTAATTTTGTGCTGGGAAACACTAATTGGTTCCACATGGAGACACCAGCTCTACACATTCATATTTTCTAGGGAGAAAGCTAGAGGAACTGCGGCAAACAAACATGATATTTCTGTTTGTATAGATGACATTTTATGCACTTTCCTAAAGAAAAGACTTTGCTTTTCTCCAAAACCATTTTTCCTGTGATATTCTCCATCCATTACATATGAATTCCACCCCACTTTGTCCGGATATGAGTGGATGAAACCAGAAATATCCGGTTGTGTTTTGTCTTACTATATCCCAGATATTGCTACAGCCTCAGTGTCTGTGTTTTCTGGATATTATCGATGGATTTTATTGTTTTGAATGTTTTTATCAGGGAACATTTAATTTTGTACCATAGAAACACTAACTGGTTCCACATGGAGACACCAGTAACACATTCCTATGTTCTAGGGAGAAAGCTTGAGGAACTGCAAATCGATATGATATGTCTGTTTGTATAGATGACATTTTATGCACTTGCGATGGAAAAGACTTTTTGCCTTTCTCTAAAACCATTTTTACTGTGATTTTGTTGGTCCATTGCATACGAATTCCAACCCACTTTGTCCGGATATGACTGGATGAAACCAGAAATATCCGGTTGTGTTTTGGCTAACTCAATCCCAGATATTGTGAAAGCTTCTGTATTTGTGTTCTCCGGATATTATGAACGGATTTTATGGTTTTGCATGTTTTTTATCAGGGAACATTTAATTTTGTACCGTAGAAACACTAATTGGTTCCACACGGAGACACCAGCTCTACACATTTGTATTTTCTAGGGAGAAAGCTAGAGGAACTGCGGCAAACAAACATGATATTTCTGTTTGTATAGATGACATTTTATGCACTTTCCTAAGAAAAAGACTTTACTTTTCTCCAAAACCATTTTTACTGTGATTTTCTCGGTCCATTGCATACGAATTGCACCTCACTTTGTCCAGATATGACTGGATGAAACCAGAAATATCCGTTTTCTTTATTTTTGGCTTACTATATCCCAGATATTACTACAGACTCTGTGTTTGTGTTTTCTGGATATTATCGATGGATTATATTGTTTTGAATGTTTTGATCAGGGAACACTTAATTTTGTGCTGGGAAACACTAATTGGTTCCACATGGAGACACCAGTCTACACATTCGTATTTTCTAGGGAGAAAGCTAGAATAACTGCGGTAAACAAACATGATGTTTCTGTTTGTATAGATGACATTTTATGCACTGGCTTAAGGAAAAGACTTTGTTTTACTCCAAAACCATTTTTACTGCGATTTTCCCGGTTCATTGCATACGAATTCCACCAAACTTAGTCCGGATATGACTGGATGAAACCAGAAATATCCGGTTGTGTTTTGGCTAACTCAATCCCAGATATTGCGATGGACTCTGTGTTTGTGTTTTCTGGACATTATCAACGGACTTTATTGTTTTGAATGTTTTTATGAGGGAACATTTAATTTTGTACCTTAGAAACACTAATAGGTTCAACATGGAGACACCAGTATACACATTCGTATGTTCTAGGGAGAAAGTTAGAGGAACTGCGGCAAACAAACATGATATTTCTGTTTGTATACATGACATTTTATGCACTTGCATAACGAAAAAAACTTTGCTTTTCTCCAAAACCATTTTTACTGTGATTTTCTCGGTCCATTGCATACGAATTCCACCTCGCTTTGTCCGGATATGACTGGATGAAACCAGAAATATCCGGTTATGTTTTGGCTTACTACAACCCAGATATTGTGAAAGCCTCTGTGTTTATGTTTTCCGGATATTATCAACGGAATTTATGTTTTTGCATGTTATTTATCAGGGAACATTTAATTTTGTGCTGGGAAACACTAATTGGTTCCACATGGAGACACCAGCTCTACACATTCGTATTTTCTAGGGAGAAAGCTAGAGGAACTGCGGCAAACAAACATGATATTTCTGTTTGTATAGATGACATTTTATGCACTTTCCTAAAGAAAAGACTTTGCTTTTCTCCAAAACCATTTTTCCTGTGATATTCTCGATCCATTACATATGAATTCCACCCCACTTTGTCCGGTATGAGTGGATGAAACCAGAAATATCCGGTTGTGTTTTGTCTTACTATATCCCAGATATTGCTACAGCCTCAGTGTCTGTGTTTTCTGGATATTATCGATGGAATTTATTGTTTTGAATGTTTTCATCAGGGAACATTTAATTTTGTACCGTAGAAACACTAATTGGTTCCACATGGAGTCACCAGTAACACATTCCTATGTTCTAGGGAGAAAGCGTGAGGAACTGCATATCGATATGATATGTCTGTTTGTATAGATGACATTTTATGCACTTGCGATGGAAAAGACTTTTTGCCTTTCTCTAAAACCATTTTTACTGTGATTTTGTTGGTCCATTGCATACGAATTCCAACCCACTTTGTCCGGATATGACTGGATGAAACCAGAAATATCCGGTTGTGTTTTGGCTTACTACAACCCAGATATTGTGAAAGCTTCTGTATTTGTGTTCTCCGGATATTATGAACGGATTTTATGGTTTTGCATGTTTTTTATCAGGGAACATTTAATTTTGTACCGTAGAAACACTAATTGGTTCCACACGGAGACACCAGCTCTACACATTTGTATTTTCTAGGGAGAAAGCTAGAGGAACTGCGGCAAACAAACATGATATTTCTGTTTGTATAGATGACATTTTATGCACTTTCCTAACAAAAAGACTTTACTTTTCTCCAAAACCATTTTTACTGTGATTTTTCTCGGTCCATTGCATACGAATTCCACATCACTTTGTCCGGATATGACTGGATGAAACCAGAATTATCCGTTTTCTTTTTTTTTGGCTTACTATATCCCAGATATTACTACAGACTCTGTGTTTGTGTTTTCTGGATATTATGGATGGATTATATTGTTTTGAATGTTTTTATCAGGGAACATTTAATTTTGTGCTGGGAAACACTAATTGGTTCCACATGGAGACACCAGTCTACACATTCGTATTTTCTAGGGAGAAAGCTAGAATAACTGCGGTAAACAAACATGATGTTTCTGTTTGTATAGATGACATTTTATGCACTGGCTTAAGGAAAAGACTTTGTTTGACTCCAAAACCATTTTTACTGCGATTTTCCCGGTTCATTGCATACGAATCCCACCAAACTTAGTCCGGATATGACTGGATGAAACCAGAAATATCCGGTTGTGTTTTGGCTAACTCAATCCCAGATATTGTGAAAGCTTCTGTATTGGTGTTTTCCGGATATTATCAACGGATTTTATGGTTTTGCATGTTTTTTATCAGGGAACATTTAATTTTGTACCTTAGAAACACTAATTGGTTCCACACGGAGACACCAGCTCTACACATTTGTATTTTCTAGGGAGAAAGCTAGAGGAACTGTGGCAAACAAACATGATATTTCTGTTTGTATACATGACATTTTATGCACTTGCATAACGAAAAAAACTTTGCTTTTCTCCAAAACCATTTTTACTGTGATTTTCTCGGTCCATTGCATACGAATTCCACATCGCTTTGTCCGGATATGACTGGATGAAACCAGAAATATCCGGTTGTGTTTTGGCTTACTATAACCCAGATATTGTGAAAGCCTCTGTGTTTATGTTTTCCGGATATTATCAACGGAATTTATGTTTTTGCATGTTATTTATCAGGGAACATTTAATTTTGTGCTGGGAAACACTAATTGGTTCCACATGGAGACACCAGCTATACACGTTCGTATTTTCTAGGGAGAAAGCTAGAGGAACTGCGGCAAACAAACATGATATTTCTGTTTGTATAGATGACATTTTATGCACTTTCCTAAAGAAAAGACTTTGCTTTTCTCCAAAACCATTTTTCCTGTGATATTCTCCATCCATTACATATGAATAACACCCCCACTTTGTCCGGATATGAGTGGATGAAACCAGAAATATCCGGTTGTGTTTTGTCTTACTATATCCCAGATATTGCTACAGCCTCAGTGTCTGTGTTTTCTGGATATTATCGATGGATTTTACTGTTTTGAATGTTTTTTTCAGGGAACCTTTAATTTTGTACCGTAGAAATACAATTTGGTTCCACATGGAGACACCAGTAACACATTCCTATGTTCTAGGGAGAAAGCTTGAAGAACTGCAAATCGATATGATATGTCTGTTTGTATAGATGACATTTTATGCACTTGCGATGGAAAAGACTTTTTGCCTTTCTCTAAAACCATTTTTACTGTGATTTTGTTGGTCCATTGCATACGAATTCCAACCCACTTTGTCCGGATATGACTGGATGAAACCAGAAATATCCGGTTGTGTTTTGGCTAACTCAATCCCAGATATTGTGAAAGCTTCTGTATTTGTGTTCTCCGGATATTATGAACGGATTTTATGGTTTTGCATGTTTTTAATCAGGGAACATTTAATTTTGTACTGTAGAAACACTAATTGGTTCCACACGGAGACACCAGCTCTACACATTTGTATTTTCTAGGGAGAAAGCTAGAGGAACTGCGGCAAACAAACATGATATTTCTGTTTGTATAGATGACATTTTATGCACTTTCCTAAGAAAAAGACTTTACTTTTCTCCAAAACCATTTTTACTGTGATTTTCTCGGTCCATTGCATACGAATTCCACCTCACTTTGTCCGGATATGAGTGGATGAAACCAGAAATATCCGTTTTCTTTTTTTTTTTTTTTGGCTTACTATATCCCAGATATTACTACAGACTCTGTGTTTGTGTTTTCTGGATATTATCGATGGATTATATTGTTTTGAATGTTTTTATCAGGGAACAGTTAATTTTGTGCTGGGAAACACTAATTGGTTCCACATGGAGACACCAGTCTACACATTCGTATTTTCTAGGGAGAAAGCTAGAATAACTGCGGTAAACAAACATGATGTTTCTGTTTGTATAGATGACATTTTATGCACTGGCTTAAGGAAAAGACTTTGTTTTACTCCAAAACCATTTTTACTGCGATTTTCCCGGTTCATTGCATACGAATTCCACCAAACTTAGTCCGGATATGACTGGATGAAACCAGAAATATCCGGTTGTGTTTTGGCTAACTCAATCCCAGATATTGCGATGGACTCTGTGTTTCTGTTTTCTGGACATTATCAACGGACTTTATTGTTTTGAATGTTTTTATCAGGGAACATTTAATTTTGTACCTTAGAAACACTAATAGGTTCAACATGGAGACACCAGTATACACATTCGTATGTTCTAGGGAGAAAGTTAGAGGAACTGCGGCAAACAAACATGATATTTCTGTTTGTATACATGACATTTTATGCACTTGCATAACGAAAAAAACTTTGCTTTTCTCCAAAACCATTTTTACTGTGATTTTCTCGGTCCATTGCATACGAATTCCACCTCGCTTTGTCCGGATATGACTGGATGAAACCAGAAATATCCGGTTGTGTTTTGGCTTACTACAACCCAGATATTGTGAAAGCCTCTGTGTTTATGTTTTCCGGATATTATCAACGGAATTTATGTTTTTGCATGTTATTTATCAGGGAACATTTAATTTTGTGCTGGGAAACACTAATTGGTTCCACATGGAGACACCAGCTCTACACATTCGTATTTTCTAGGGAGAAAGCTAGAGGAACTGCGGCAAACAAACATGATATTTCTGTTTGTATAGATGACATTTTATGCACTTTCCTAAAGAAAAGACTTTGCTTTTCTCCAAAACCATTTTTCCTGTGATATTCTCGATCCATTACATATGAATTCCACCCCACTTTGTCCGGTATGAGTGGATGAAACCAGAAATATCCGGTTGTGTTTTGTCTTACTATATCCCAGATATTGCTACAGCCTCAGTGTCTGTGTTTTCTGGATATTATCGATGGAATTTATTGTTTTGAATGTTTTCATCAGGGAACATTTAATTTTGTACCATAGAAACACTAATTGGTTCCACATGGAGTCACCAGTAACACATTCCTATGTTCTAGGGAGAAAGCGTGAGGAACTGCATATCGATATGATATGTCTGTTTGTATAGATGACATTTTATGCACTTGCGATGGAAAAGACTTTTTGCCTTTCTCTAAAACCATTTTTACTGTGATTTTGTTGGTCCATTGCATACGAATTCCAACCCACTTTGTCCGGATATGACTGGATGAAACCAGAAATATCCGGTTGTGTTTTTGCTTACTACAACCCAGATATTGTGAAAGCTTCTGTATTTGTGTTCTCCGGATATTATGAACGGATTTTATGGTTTTGCATGTTTTTTATCAGGGAACATTTAATTTTGTACCGTAGAAACACTAATTGGTTCCACACGGAGACACCAGCTCTACACATTTGTATTTTCTAGGGAGAAAGCTAGAGGAACTGCGGCAAACAAACATGATATTTCTGTTTGTATAGATGACATTTTATGCACTTTCCTAACAAAAAGACTTTACTTTTCTCCAAAACCATTTTTACTGTGATTTTTCTCGGTCCATTGCATACGAATTCCACCTCACTTTTTCCGGATATGACTGGATGAAACCAGAATTATCCGTTTTCTTTTTTTTTGGCTTACTATATCCCAGATATTACTACAGACTCTGTGTTTGTGTTTTCTGGATATTATGGATGGATTATATTGTTTTGAATGTTTTTATCAGGGAACATTTAATTTTGTGCTGGGAAACACTAATTGGTTCCACATGGAGACACCAGTCTACACATTCGTATTTTCTAGGGAGAAAGCTAGAATAACTGCGGTAAACAAACATGATGTTTCTGTTTGTATAGATGACATTTTATGCACTGGCTTAAGGAAAAGACTTTGTTTTACTCCAAAACCATTTTTACTGCGATTTTCCCGGTTCATTGCATACGAATTCCACCAAACTTAGTCCGGATATGACTGGATGAAACCAGAAATATCCGGTTGTGTTTTGGCTAACTCAATCCCAGATATTGTGAAAGCTTCTGTATTGGTGTTTTCCGGATATTATCAACGGATTTTATGGTTTTGCATGTTTTTTATCAGGGAACATTTAATTTTGTACCTTAGAAACACTAATTGGTTCCACACGGAGACACCAGCTCTACACATTTGTATTTTCTAGGGAGAAAGCTAGAGGAACTGTGGCAAACAAACATGATATTTCTGTTTGTATACATGACATTTTATGCACTTGCATAACGAAAAAAACTTTGCTTTTCTCCAAAACCATTTTTACTGTGATTTTCTCGGTCCATTGCATACGAATTCCACAATGCTTTGTCCGGATATGACTGGATGAAACCAGAAATATCCGGTTGTGTTTTGGCTTACTATAACCCAGATATTGTGAAAGCCTCTGTGTTTATGTTTTCCGGATATTATCAACGGAATTTATGTTTTTGCATGTTATTTATCAGGGAACATTTAATTTTGTGCTGGGAAACACTAATTGGTTCCACATGGAGACACCAGCTCTACACATTCGTATTTTCTAGGGAGAAAGCTAGAGGAACTGCGGCAAACAAACATGATATTTCTGTTTGTATACATGACATTTTATGCACTTTCCTAAAGAAAAGACTTTGCTTTTCTCCAAAACCATTTTTACTGTGATATTCTCCATCCATTACATATGAATAACACCCCCACTTTGTCCGGATATGAGTGGATGAAACCAGAAATATCCGGTTGTGTTTTGTCTTACTATATCCCAGATATTGCTACAGCCTCAGTGTCTGTGTTTTCTGGATATTATCGATGGATTTTACTGTTTTGAATGTTTTTTTCAGGGAACCTTTAATTTTGTACCGTAGAAATACAATTTGGTTCCACATGGAGACACCAGTAACACATTCCTATGTTCTAGGGAGAAAGCTTGAGGAACTGCAAATCGATATGATATGTCTGTTTGTATAGATGACATTTTATGCACTTGCGATGGAAAAGACTTTTTGCCTTTCTCTAAAACCATTTTTACTGTGATTTTGTTGGTCCATTGCATACGAATTCCAACCCACTTTGTCCGGATATGACTGGATGAAACCAGAAATATCCGGTTGTGTTGTGGCTAACTCAATCCCAGATATTGTGAAAGCTTCTGTATTTGTGTTCTCCGGATATTATGAAAGGATTTTATGGTTTTGCATGTTTTTAATCAGGGAACATTTAATTTTGTACTGTAGAAACACTAATTGGTTCCACACGGAGACACCAGCTCTACACATTTGTATTTTCTAGGGAGAAAGCTAGAGGAACTGCGGCAAACAAACATGATATTTCTGTTTGTATAGATGACATTTTATGCACTTTCCTAAGAAAAAGACTTTACTTTTCTCCAAAACCATTTTTACTGTGATTTTCTCGGTCCATTGCATACGAATTCCACCTCACTTTGTCCGGATATGAGTGGATGAAACCAGAAATATCCGTTTTCTTTTTTTTTTTTTTGGCTTACTATATCCCAGATATTACTACAGACTCTGTGTTTGTGTTTTCTGGGTATTATCGATGGATTATATTGTTTTGAATTTTTTTATCAGGGAACACTTAATTTTGTGCTGGGAAACACTAATTGTTTGCACATGGAGACACCAGTCTACACATTCGTATTTTCTAGGGAGAAAGCTAGAATAACTGCGGTAAACAAACATGATGTTTCTGTTTGTATAGATGACATTTTATGCACTGGCTTAAGGAAAAGACTTTGTTTTACTCCAAAACCATTTTTACTGCGATTTTCCCGGTTCATTGCATACGAATTCCACCAAACTTAGTCCGGATATGACTGGATGAAACCAGAAATATCCGGTTGTGTTTTGGCTAACTCAATCCCAGATATTGCAACGGACTCTGTGTTTGTGTTTTCTGGACATTATCAACGGACTTTATTGTTTTGAATGTTTTTATCAGGGAACATTTAATTTTGTACCTTAGAAACACTAATAGGTTCAACATGGAGACACCAGTCTACACATTCGTATGTTCTAGGGAGAAAGTTAGAGGAACTGCGGCAAACAAACATGATATTTCTGTTTGTATACATGACATTTTATGCACTTGCATAACGAAAAAAACTTTGCTTTTCTCCAAAACCATTTTTACTGTGATTTTCCCGGTTCATTGCATACGAATTCCACCAAACTTAGTCCGGATATGACTGGATGAAACCAGAAATATCCGGTTGTGTTTTGGCTAACTCAATCCCAGATATTGTGAAAGCTTCTGTATTGGTGTTTTCCGGATATTATTAACGGATTTTATGGTTTTGCATGTTTTTTATCAGGGAACATTTAATTTTGTACCTTAGAAACACTAATTGGTTCCACACGGAGACACCAGCTCTACACATTTGTATTTTCTAGGGAGAAAGCTAGAGGAACTGTGGCAAACAAACATGATATTTCTGTTTGTATACATGACATTTTATGCACTTGCATAACGAAAAAAACTTTGCTTTTCTCCAAAACCATTTTTACTGTGATTTTCTCGGTCCATTGCATACGAATTCCACAATGCTTTGTCCGGATATGACTGGATGAAACCAGAAATATCCGGTTGTGTTTTGGCTTACTATAACCCAGATATTGTGAAAGCCTCTGTGTTTATGTTTTCCGGATATTATCAACGGAATTTATGTTTTTGCATGTTATTTATCAGGGAACATTTAATTTTGTGCTGGGAAACACTAATTGGTTCCACATGGAGACACCAGCTCTACACATTCGTATTTTCTAGGGAGAAAGCTAGAGGAACTGCGGCAAACAAACATGATATTTCTGTTTGTATAGATGACATTTTATGCACTTTCCTAAAGAAAAGACTTTGCTTTTCTCCAAAACCATATTTCCTGTGATATTCTCGATCCATTACATATGAATTCCACCCCACTTTGTCCGGATATGAGTGGATGAAACCAGAAATATCCGGTTGTGTTTTGTTTTACTATATCCCAGATATTGCTACAGCCTCAGTGTCTGTGTTTTCTGGATATTATCGATGGATTTTATTGTTTTGAATGTTTTTATCAGGGAACCTTTAATTTTGTACCGTAGAAATACAATTTGGTTCCACATGGAGACACCAGTAACACATTCCTCTGTTCTAGGGAGAAAGCTTGAGGAACTGCAAATCGATATGATATGTCTGTTTGTATAGATGACATTTTATGCACTTGCCATGGAAAAGACTTTTTGCCTTTCTTTAAAACCATTTTTACTGTGATTTTGTTGGTCCATTGCATACGAATTCCAACCCACTTTGTCCGGATATGACTGGATGAAACCAGAAATATCCGGTTGTGTTTTGGCTAACTCAATCCCAGATATTGTGAAAGCTTCTGTATTTGTGTTCTCCGGATATTATGAACGGATTTTATGGTTTTGCATGTTTTTTATCAGGGAACATTTAATTTTGTACCGTAGAAACACTAATTGGTTCCACACGGAGACACCAGCTCTACACATTTGTATTTTCTAGGGAGAAAGCTAGAGGAACTGCGGCAAACAAACATGATATTTCTGTTTGTATAGATGACATTTTATGCACTTTCCTAAGAAAAAGACTTTACTTTTCTCCAAAACCATTTTTACTGTGATTTTCTCGGTCCATTGCATACGAATTCCACCCCACTTTGTCCGGATATGACTGGATGAAACCAGAAATATCTGTTTTCTTTTTTTTTTGGCTTACTATATCCCAGATATTACTACAGACTCTGTGTTTGTGTTTTCTGGATATTATCGATGGATTATATTGTTTTTAATGTTTTTATCAGGGAACATTTAATTTTGTGCTGGGAAACACTAATTGGTTCCACATGGAGACACCAGTCTACACATTCGTATTTTCTAGGGAGAAAGCTAGAATAACTGCGGTAAACAAACATGATGTTTCTGTTTGTATAGATGACATTTTATGCACTGGCTTAAGGAAAAGACTTTGTTTTACTCCAAAACCATTTTTACTGCGATTTTCCCGGTTCATTGCATACGAATTCCACCAAACTTAGTCCGGATATGACTGGATGAAACCAGAAATATCCGGTTGTGTTTTGGCTAACTCAATCCCAGATATTGCGACGGACTCTGTGTTTGTGTTTTCTGGACATTATCAACGGAATTTATTATTTTGAATGTTTTTATCAGGGAACATTTAATTTTGTACCTTAGAAACACTAATAGGTTCAATATGGAGACACCAGTCTACACATTCGTATGTTCTAGGGAGAAAGTTAGAGGAACTGCGGCAAACAAACATGATATTTCTGTTTGTATACATGACATTTTATGCACTTGCATAACGAAAAAAACTTTGCTTTTCTCCAAAACCATTTTTACTGTGATTTTCTCGGTCCATTGCATACGAATTCCACCTCGCTTTGTCCGGATATGACTGGATGAAACCAGAAATATCCGGTTGTGTTTTGGCTAACTCAATCCCAGATATTGTGAAAGCTTCTGTATTTGTGTTCTCCGGATATTATGAACGGATTTTATGGTTTTGCATGTTTTTTTTCAGGGAACATTCAATTTTGTACCGTAGAAACACTAATTGGTTCCACACGGAGACACCAGCTCTACACATTCGTATTTTCTAGGGAGAAAGCTAGAGGAACTGCGGCAAACAAACATGATATTTCTGTTTGTATAGATGACATTTTATGCACTTTCCTAAAGAAAAGACTTTGCTTTTCTCCAAAACCATTTTTCCTGTGATATTCTCCATCCATTACATATGAATTCCACCCCACTTTGTCCGGATATGAGTGGATGAAACCAGAAATATCCGGTTGTGTTTTGTCTTACTATATCCCAGATATTGCTACAGCCTCAGTGTCTGTGTTTTCTGGATATTATCGATGGCTTTTATTGTTTTGAATGTTTTTATCAGGGAACATTTAATTTTGTACCGTAGAAACACTAACTGGTTCCACATGGAGACACCAGTAACACATTCTTATGTTCTAGGGAGAAAGCTTGAGGAACTGCAAATCGATATGATATGTCTGTTTGTATAGATGACATTTTATGCACTTGCGATGGAAAAGACTTTTTGCCTTTCTCTAAAACCATTTTTACAGTGATTTTGTTGGTCCATTGCATACGAATTCCAACCCACTTTGTCCGGATATGACTGGATGAAACCAGAAATATCCGGTTGTGTTTTGGCTAACTCAATCCCAGATATTGTGAAAGCTTCTGTATTTGTGTTCTCCGGATATTATGAACGGATTTTATGGTTTTGCATGTTTTTTTTCAGGGAACATTCAATTTTGTACCGTAGAAACACTAATTGGTTCCACACGGAGACACCAGCTCTACACATTCGTATTTTCTAGGGAGAAAGCTAGAGGAACTGCGGCAAACAAACATGATATTTCTGTTTGTATAGATGACATTTTATGCACTTTCCTAAAGAAAAGACTTTGCTTTTCTCCAAAACCATTTTTCCTGTGATATTCTCCATCCATTACATATGAATTCCACCCCACTTTGTCCGGATATGAGTGGATGAAACCAGAAATATCCGGTTGTGTTTTCTCTTACTATATCCCAGATATTGCTACAGCCTCAGTGTCTGTGTTTTCTGGATATTATCGATGGCTTTTATTGTTTTGAATGTTTTTATCAGGGAACATTTAATTTTGTACCGTAGAAACACTAACTGGTTCCACATGGAGACACCAGTAACACATTCCTATGTTCTAGGGAGAAAGCTTGAGGAACTGCAAATCGATATGATATGTCTGTTTGTATAGATGACATTTTATGCACTTGCGATGGAAAAGACTTTTTGCCTTTCTCTAAAACCATTTTTACAGTGATTTTGTTGGTCCATTGCATACGAATTCCAACCCACTTTGTCCGGATATGACTGGATGAAACCAGAAATATCCGGTTGTGTTTTGGCTAACTCAATCCCAGATATTGTGAAAGCTTCTGTATTTGTGTTCTCCGGATATTATGAACGGATTTTATGGTTTTGCATGTTTTTTTTCAGGGAACATTTAATTTTGTACCGTAGAAACACTAATTGGTTCCACACGGAGACACCAGCTCTACACATTTGTATTTTCTAGGGAGAAAGCTAGAGGAACTGCGGCAAACAAACATGATATTTCTGTTTGTATAGATGACATTTTATGCACTTTCCTAAGAAAAAGACTTTACTTTTCTCCAAAACCATTTTTACTGTGATTTTCTCGGTCCATTGCATACGAATTCCACCTCACTTTGTCCGGATATGACTGGATGAAACCAGAAATATCCGTTTTCTTTCTTTTTTTTTTTGGCTTACTATATCCCAGATATTACTACAGACTCTGTGTTTGTGTTTTCTGGATATTATCGATGGATTATATTGTTTTGAATGTTTTTATCAGGGAACATTTAATTTTGTGCTGGGAAACACTACTTGGTTCCACATGGAGACACCAGTCTACACATTCGTATTTTCTAGGGAGAAAGCTAGAATAACTGCGGTAAACAAACATGATGTTTCTGTTTGTATAGATGACATTTTATGCACTGGCTTAAGGAAAAGACTTTGTTTTACTCCAAAACCATTTTTACTGCGATTTTCCCGGTTCATTGCATACGAATTCCACCAAACTTAGTCCGGATATGACTGGATGAAACCAGAAATATCCGGTTGTGTTTTGGCTAACTCAATCCCAGATATTGCGACGGACTCTGTGTTTGTGTTTTCTGGACATTATCAACGGACTTTATTGTTTTGAATGTTTTTATCAGCGAACATTTAATTTTGTACCTTAGAAACACTAATAGGTTCAACATGGAGACACCAGTCTACACATTCGTATGTTCTAGGGAGAAAGTTAGAGGAACTGCGGCAAACAAACATGATATTTCTGTTTGTATACATGACATTTTATGCACTTGCATAACGAAAAAAACTTTGCTTTTCTCCAAAACCATTTTTACTGTGATTTTCTCGGTCCATTGCATACGAATTCCACCTCGCTTTGTCCGGATATGACTGGATGAAACCAGAAATATCCGGCTGTGTTTTGGCTTACTACAACCCAGATATTGTGAAAGCCTCTGTGTTTATGTTTTCCGGATACTATCAACGGAATTTATGTTTTTGCATGTTATTTATCAGGGAACATTTAATTTTGTGCTGGGAAACACTAATTGGTTCCACATGGAGACACCAGCTCTACACATTCGTATTTTCTAGGGAGAAAGCTAGAGGAACTGCGGCAAACAAACATGATATTTCTGTTTGTATAGATGACATTTTATGCACTTTCCTAAAGAAAAGACTTTGCTTTTCTCCAAAACCATATTTCCTGTGATATTCTCGATCCATTACATATGAATTCCAACCCACTTTGTCCGGATATGAGTGGATGAAACCAGAAATATCCGGTTGCGTTTTGTTTTACTATATCCCAGATATTGCTACAGCCTCAGTGTCTGTGTTTTCTGGATATTATCGATGGATTTTATTGTTTTGAATGTTTTTATCAGGGAACCTTTAATTTTGTACCGTAGAAATACAATTTGGTTCCACATGGAGACACCAGTAACACATTCCTCTGTTCTAGGGAGAAAGCTTGAGGAACTGCAATTCGATATGATATGTCTGTTTGTATAGATGACATTTTATGCACTTGCCATGGAAAAGACTTTTTGCCTTTCTCTAAAACCATTTTTACTGTGATTTTGTTGGTCCATTGCATACGAATTCCAACCCACTTTGTCCGGATATGACTGGATGAAACCAGAAATATCCGGTTGTGTTTTGGCTAACTCAATCCCAGATATTGTGAAAGCTTCTGTATTTGTGTTCTCCGGATATTATGAATGGATTTTATGGTTTTGCATGTTTTTTATCAGGGAACATTTAATTTTGTACCGTAGAAACACTAATTGGTTCCACACGGAGACACCAGCTCTACACATTTGTATTTTCTAGGGAGAAAGCTAGAGGAACTGCGGCAAACAAACATGATATTTCTGTTTGTATAGATGACATTTTATGCACTTTCCTAAGAAAAAGACTTTACTTTTCTCCAAAACCATTTTTACTGTGATTTTCTCAGTCCATTGCATACGAATTCCAGCTCACTTTGTCCGGATATGACTGGATGAAACCAGAAATATCAGTTTTCTTTTTTTTTTGGCTTACTATATCCAAGATATTACTACAGACTCTGTGTTTGTGTTTTCTGGATATTATCGATGGATTATATTGTTTTGAATGTTTTTATCAGGGAACATTTAATTTTGTGCTGGGAAACACTAATTGGTTCCACATGGAGACACCAGTCTACACATTCGTATTTTCTAGGGAGAAAGCTAGAATAACTGCGGTAAACAAACATGATGTTTCTGTTTGTATAGATGACATTTTAGGCACTGGCTTAAGGAAAAGACTTTGTTTTACTCCAAAACCATTTTTACTGCGATTTTCCCGGTTCATTGCATACGAATTCCACCAAACTTAGTCCGGATATGACTGGATGAAACCAGAAATATCCGGTTGTGTTTTGGCTAACTCAATCCCAGATATTGCGACGGACTCTGTGTTTGTGTTTTCTGGACATTATCAACGGACTTTATTGTTTTGAATGTTTTTATCAGGGAACATTTAATTTTGTACCTTAGAAACACTAATAGGTTCAACATGGAGACACCAGTCTACACATTCGTATGTTCTAGGGAGAAAGTTAGAGGAACTGCGGCAAACAAACATGATATTTCTGTTTGTATACATGACATTTTATGCACTTGCATAACGAAAAAAACTTTGCTTTTCTCCAAAACCATTTTTACTGTGATTTTCTCGGTCCATTGCATACGAATTCCACCTCGCTTTGTCCGGATATGACTGGATGAAACCAGAAATATCCGGTTGTGTTTTGGCTAACTCAATCCCAGATATTGTGAAAGCTTCTGCATTTGTGTTCTCCGGATATTATGAACGGATTTTATGGTTTTGCATGTTTTTTTTCAGGGAACATTTAATTTTGTACCGTAGAAACACTAATTGGTTCCACACGGAGACACCAGCTCTACACATTTGTATTTTCTAGGGAGAAAGCTAGAGGAACTGCGGCAAACAAACATGATATTTCTGTTTGTATAGATGACATTTTATGCACTTTCCTAAGAAAATACTTTACTTTTCTCCAAAACCATTTTTACTGTGATTTTCTCGGTCCATTGCATACGAATTCCACCTCACTTTGTCCTGATATGACTGGATGAAACCAGAAATATCCGTTTTCTTTTTTTTTTTTTTTTGGGCTTACTATATCCCAGATATTGCTACAGACTCTGTGTTTGTGTTTTCTGGATATTATCGATGGATTATATTGTTTTGAATGTTTTTATCAGGGAACATTTAATTTTGTGCTGGGAAACACTAATTGGTTCCACATGGAGACACCAGTCTACACATTCGTATTTTCTAGGGAGAAAGCTAGAATAACTGCGGTAAACAAACATGATGTTTCTGTTTGTATAGATGACATTTTAGGCACTGGCTTAAGGAAAAGACTTTGTTTTACTCCAAAACCATTTTTACTGCGATTTTCCCGGTTCATTGCATACGAATTCCACCAACCTTAGTCCGGATATGACTGGATGAAACCAGAAATATCCGGTTGTGTTTTGGCTAACTCAATCCCAGATATTGCGACGGACTCTGTGTTTGTGTTTTCTGGACATTATCAACGGACTTTATTGTTTTGAATGTTTTTATCAGGGAACATTTAATTTTGTACCTTAGAAACACTAATAGGTTCAACATGGAGACACCAGTCTACACATTCGTATGTTCTAGGGAGAAAGTTAGAGGAACTGCGGCAAACAAACATGATATTTCTGTTTGTATAGATGACATTTTATGCACTTTCCTAAGAAAAAGACTTTACTTTTCTCCAAAACCATTTTTACTGTGATTTTCTCGGTCCATTGCATACGAATTCCACCTCACTTTGTCCGGATATGACTGGATGAAACCAGAAATATCAGTTTTCTTTTTTTTTTTTTTTGGCTTACTATATCCCAGATATTACTACAGACTCTGTGTTTGTGTTTTCTGGATATTATCGATGGATTATATTGTTTTGAATGTTTTTATCAGGGAACATTTAATTTTGTGCTGGGAAACACTAATTGGTTCCACATGGAGACACCAGTCTACACATTCGTATTTTCTAGGGAGAAAGCTAGAATAACTGCGGTAAACAAACATGATGTTTCTGTTTGTATAGATGACATTTTAGGCACTGGCTTAAGGAAAAGACTTTGTTTTACTCCAAAACCATTTTTACTGCGATTTTCCCGGTTCATTGCATACGAATTCCACCAAACTTAGTCCGGATATGACTGGATGAAACCAGAAATATCCGGTTGTGTTTTGGCTAACTCAAAATCAGATATTGCGACGGACTCTGTGTTTGTGTTTTCTGGACATTATCAACGGACTTTATTGTTTTGAATGTTTTTATCAGCGAACATTTAATTTTGTACCTTAGAAACACTAATAGGTTCAACATGGAGACACCAGTCTACACATTCGTATGTTCTAGGGAGAAAGTTAGAGGAACTGCGGCAAACAAACATGATATTTCTGTTTGTATACATGACATTTTATGCACTTGCATAACGAAAAAAACTTTGCTTTTCTCCAAAACCATTTTTACTGTGATTTTCTCGGTCCATTGCATACGAATTCCACCTCGCTTTGTCCGGATATGACTGGATGAAACCAGAAATATCCGGTTGTGTTTTGGCTTACTACAACCCAGATATTGTGAAAGCCTCTGTGTTTATGTTTTCCGGATACTATCAACGGAATTTATGTTTTTGCATGTTATTTATCAGGGAACATTTAATTTTGTGCTGGGAAACACTAATTGGTTCCACATGGAGACACCAGCTCTACACATTCGTATTTTCTAGGGAGAAAGCTAGAGGAACTGCGGCAAACAAACATGATATTTCTGTTTGTATAGATGACATTTTATGCACTTTCCTAAAGAAAAGACTTTGCTTTTCTCCAAAACCATATTTCCTGTGATATTCTCGATCCATTACATATGAATTCCACCCCACTTTGTCCGGATATGAGTGGATGAAACCAGAAATATCCGGTTGTGTTTTGTTTTACTATATCCCAGATATTGCTACAGCCTCAGTGTCTGTGTTTTCTGGATATTATCGATGGATTTTATTGTTTTGAAAGTTTTTATCAGGGAACCTTTAATTTTGTACCGTAGAAATACAATTTGGTTCCACATGGAGACACCAGGAACACATTCCTCTGTTCTAGGGAGAAAGCTTGAGGAACTGCAAATCGATATGATATGTCTGTTTGTATAGATGACATTTTATGCACTTGCGATGGAAAAGACTTTTTGCCTTTCTCTAAAACCATTTTTACTGTGATTTTGTTGGTCCATTGCATACGAATTCCAACCCACTTTGTCCAGATATGACTGGATGAAACCAGAAATATCCGGTTGTGTTTTGGCTAACTCAATCCCAGATATTGTGAAAGCTTCTGTATTTGTGTTCTCCGGATATTATGAATGGATTTTATGGTTTTGCATGTTTTTTATCAGGGAACATTTAATTTTGTACCGTAGAAACACTAATTGGTTCCACACGGAGACACCAGCTCTACACATTTGTATTTTCTAGGGAGAAAGCTAGAGGAACTGCGGCAAACAAACATGATATTTCTGTTTGTATAGATGACATTTTATGCACTTTCCTAAGAAAAAGACTTTACTTTTCTCCAAAACCATTTTTACTGTGATTTTCTCGGTCCATTGCATACGAATTCCAGCTCACTTTGTCCGGATATGACTGGATGAAACCAGAAATATCCGTTTTCTTTTTTTTTTTGGCTTACTATATCCCAGATATTACTACAGACTCTGTGTTTGTGTTTTCTGGATATTATCGATGGATTATATTGTTTTGAATGTTTTTATCAGGGAACATTTAATTTTGTGCTGGGAAACACTAATTGGTTCCACATGGAGACACCAGTCTACACATTCGTATTTTCTAGGGAGAAAGCTAGAATAACTGCGGTAAACAAACATGATGTTTCTGTTTGTATAGATGACATTTTATGCACTGGCTTAAGGAAAAGTCTTTGTTTTACTCCAAAACCATTTTTACTGCGATTTTCCCGGTTCATTGCATACGAATTCCACCAACCTTAGTCCGGATATGACTGGATGAAACCAGAAATATCCGGTTGTGTTTTGGCTAACTCAATCCCAGATATTGCGACGGACTCTGTGTTTGTGTTTTCTGGACATTATCAACGGACTTTATTGTTTTGAATGTTTTTATCAGGGAACATTTAATTTTGTACCTTAGAAACACTAATAGGTTCAACATGGAGACACCAGTCTACACATTCGTATGTTCTAGGGAGAAAGTTAGAGGAACTGCGGCAAACAAACATGATATTTCTGTTTGTATACATGACATTTTATGCACTTTCCTAAAGAAAAGACTTTGCTTTTCTCCAAAACCATATTTCCTGTGATATTCTCGATCCATTACATATGAATTCCACCCCACTTTGTCCGGATATGAGTGGATGAAACCAGAAATATCCGGTTGTGTTTTGTTTTACTATATCCCAGATATTGCTACAGCCTCAGTGTCTGTGTTTTCTGGATATTATCGATGGATTTTATTGTTTTGAAAGTTTTTATCAGGGAACCTTTAATTTTGTACCGTAGAAATACAATTTGGTTCCACATGGAGACACCAGGAACACATTCCTCTGTTCTAGGGAGAAAGCTTGAGGAACTGCAAATCGATATGATATGTCTGTTTGTATAGATGACATTTTATGCACTTGCGATGGAAAAGACTTTTTGCCTTTCTCTAAAACCATTTTTACTGTGATTTTGTTGGTCCATTGCATACGAATTCCAACCCACTTTGTCCAGATATGACTGGATGAAACCAGAAATATCCGGTTGTGTTTTGGCTAACTCAATCCCAGATATTGTGAAAGCTTCTGTATTTGTGTTCTCCGGATATTATGAATGGATTTTATGGTTTTGCATGTTTTTTATCAGGGAACATTTAATTTTGTACCGTAGAAACACTAATTGGTTCCACACGGAGACACCAGCTCTACACATTTGTATTTTCTAGGGAGAAAGCTAGAGGAACAGCGGCAAACAAACATGATATTTCTGTTTGTATAGATGACATTTTATGCACTTTCCTAAGAAAAAGACTTTACTTTTCTCCAAAACCATTTTTAATGTGATTTTCTCGGTCCATTGCATACGAATTCCAGCTCACTTTGTCCGGATATGACTGGATGAAACCAGAAATATCCGTTTTCTTTTTTTTTTGGCTTACTATATCCCAGATATTACTACAGACTCTGTGTTTGTGTTTTCTGGATATTATCGATGGATTATATTGTTTTGAATGTTTTTATCAGGGAACATTTAATTTTGTGCTGGGAAACACTAATTGGTTCCACATGGAGACACCAGTCTACACATTCGTATTTTCTAGGGAGAAAGCTAGAATAACTGCGGTAAACAAACATGATGTTTCTGTTTGTATAGATGACATTTTATGCACTGGCTTAAGGAAAAGACTTTGTTTTACTCCAAAACCATTTTTACTGCGATTTTCCCGGTTCATTGCATACGAATTCCACCAAACTTAGTCCGGATATGACTGGATGAAACCAGAAATATCCGGTTGTGTTTTGGCTAACTCAATCCCAGATATTGTGAATGCTTCTGTATTGGTGTTTTCCGGATATTATCAACGGATTTTATGGTATTGCATGTTTTTTTATCAGGGAACATTTAATTTTGTACCTTAGAAACACTAATAGGTTCAACATGGAGACACCAGTCTACACATTCGTATGTTCTAGGGAGAAAGTTAGAGGAACTGCGGCAAACAAACATGATATTTCTGTTGTATACATGACATTTTATGCACTTGCATAACGAAAAAAACTTTGCTTTTCTCCAAAACCATTTTTACTGTGATTTTCTCGGTTCATTGCATACGAATTCCACCTCGCTTTGTCCGGATATGACTGGATGAAACCAGAAATATCCGGTTGTGTTTTGGCTTACTACAACCCAGATATTGTGAAAGCCTCTGTGTTTATGTTTTCCGGATACTATCAACGGAATTTATGTTTTTGCATGTTATTTATCAGGGAACATTTAATTTTGTGCTGGGAAACACTAATTGGTTCCACATGGAGACACCAGCTCTACACATTCGTATGTTCTAGGGAGAAAGCTAGAGGAACTGCGGCAAACAAACATGATATTTCTGTTTGTATAGATGACATTTTATGCACTTTCCTAAAGAAAAGACTTTGCTTTTCTCCAAAACCATTTTTCCTGTGATATTCTCGATCCATTACATATGAATTCCACCCCACTTTGTCCGGATATGAGTGGATGAAACCAGAAATATCCGGTTGTGTTTTGTTTTACTATATCCCAGATATTGCTACAGCCTCAGTGTCTGTGTTTTCTGGATATTATCGATGGATTTTATTGTTTTGAATGTTTTTATCAGGGAACATTTAATTTTGTGCTGGGAAACACTAATTGGTTCCACATGGAGACACCAGTAACACATTCCTATGTTCTAGGGAGAAAGCTTGAGGAACTGCAAATCGATATGATATGTCTGTTTGTATAGATGACATTTTATGCACTTGCGATGGAAAAGACTTTTTGCCTTTCTCTAAAACCATTTTTACTGTGATTTTGTTGGTCCATTGCATACGAATTCCAACCCACTTTGTCCGGATATGACTGGATGAAACCAGAAATATCCGGTTGTGTTTTGGCTACTTCAATCCCAGATATTGTGAAAGCTTCTGTATTTGTGTTCTCCGGATATTATGAACGGATTTTATGGTTTTGCATGTTTTTTATCAGGGAACATTTAATTTTGTACCGTAGAAACACTAATTGGTTCCACACGGAGACACCAGCTCTACACATTTGTATTTTCTAGGGAGAAAGCTAGAGGAACTGCGGCAAACAAACATGATATTTCTGTTTGTATACATGACATTTTATGCACTTTCCTAAGAAAAAGACTTTACTTTTCTCCAAAACCATTTTTACTGTGATTTTCTCAGTCCATTGCATACGAATTCCACCTCACTTTGTCCGGATATGACTGGATGAAACCAGAAATATCCGTTTTCTTTTTTTTTTGGCTTACTATATCCCAGATATTACTACAGACTCTGTGTTTGTGTTTTCTGGATATTATCGATGGATTATATTGTTTTGAATGTTTTTATCAGGGAACATTTAATTTTGTGCTGGGAAACACTAATTGGTTCCACATGGAGACACCAGTCTACACATTCGTATTTTCTAGGGAGAAAGCTAGAATAACTGCGGTAAACAAACATGATGTTTCTGTTTGTATAGATGACATTTTATGCACTGGCTTAAGGAAAAGACTTTGTTTTACTCCAAAACCATTTTTACTGCGATTTTCCCGGTTCATTGCATACGAATTCCACCAAACTTAGTCCGGATATGACTGGATGAAACCAGAAATATCCGGTTGTGTTTTTGCTAACTCAATCCCAGATATTGCGACGGACTCTGTGTTTGTGTTTTCTGGACATTATCAACGGACTTTATTGTTTTGAATGTTTTTATCAGGGAACATTTAATTTTGTACCTTAGAAACACTAATAGGTTCAACATGGAGACACCAGTCTACACATTCGTATGTTCTAGGGAGAAAATTAGAGGAACTGCGGCAAACAAACATGATATTTCTGTTTGTATACATGACATTTTATGCACTTGCATAACGAAAAAAACTTTGCTTTTCTCCAACACCATTTTTACTGTGATTTTCTCGGTTCATTGCATACGAATTCCACCTCGCTTTGTCCGGATATGACTGGATGAAACCAGAAATATCCGGTTGTGTTTTGGCTTACTACAACCCAGATATTGTGAAAGCCTCTGTGTTTATGTTTTCCAGATATTATCAACGGAATTTATGTTTTTGCATGTTATTTATCAGGGAACATTTAATTTTGTGCTGGGAAACACTAATTGGTTCCACATGGAGACACCAGCTCTACACATTCGTATGTTCTAGGGAGAAAGCTAGAGGAACTGCGGCAAACAAACATGATATTTCTGTTTGTATAGATGACATTTTATGCACTTTCCTAAAGAAAAGACTTTGCTTTTCTCCAAAACCATTTTTCCTGTGATATTCTCGATCCATTACATATGAATTCCACCCCACTTTGTCCGGATATGAGTGGATGAAACCAGAAATATCCGGTTGTGTTTTGTTTTACTATATCCCAGATATTGCTACAGCCTCAGTGTCTGTGTTTTCTGGATATTATCGATGGATTTTATTGTTTTGAATGTTTTTATCAGGGAACATTTAATTTTGTGCTGGGAAACACTAATTGGTTCCACATGGAGACACCAGTAACACATTCCTATGTTCTAGGGAGAAAGCTTGAGGAACTGCAAATCGATATGATATGTCTGTTTGTATAGATGACATTTTATGCACTTGCGATGGAAAAGACTTTTTGCCTTTCTCTAAAACCATTTTTACTGTGATTTTGTTGGTCCATTGCATACGACTTCCAACCCACTTTGTCCGGATATGACTGGATGAAACCAGAAATATCCGGTTGTGTTTTGGCTACTTCAATCCCAGATATTGTGAAAGCTTCTGTATTTGTGTTCTCCGGATATTATGAACGGATTTTATGGTTTTGCATGTTTTTTATCAGGGAACATTTAATTTTGTACCGTAGAAACACTAATTGGTTCCACACGGAGACACCAGCTCTACACATTTGTATTTTCTAGGGAGAAAGCTAGAGGAACTGCGGCAAACAAACATGATATTTCTGTTTGTATACATGACATTTTATGCACTTTCCTAAGAAAAAGACTTTACTTTTCTCCAAAACCATTTTTACTGTGATTTTCTCAGTCCATTGCATACGAATTCCACCTCACTTTGTCCGGATATGACTGGATGAAACCAGAAATATCCGTTTTCTTTTTTTTTGGCTTACTATATCCCAGATATTACTACAGACTCTGTGTTTGTGTTTTCTGGATATTATCGATGGATTATATTGTTTTGAATGTTTTTATCAGGGAACATTTAATTTTGTGCTGGGAAACACTAATTGGTTCCACATGGAGACACCAGTCTACACATTCGTATTTTCTAGGGAGAAAGCTAGAATAACTGCGGTAAACAAACATGATGTTTCTGTTTGTATAGATGACATTTTATGCACTGGCTTAAGGAAAAGACTTTGTTTTACTCCAAAACCATTTTTACTGCGATTTTCCCGTTTCATTGCATATGAATTCCACCAAACTTAGTCCGGATATGACTGGATGAAACCAGAAATATCCGGTTGTGTTTTGGCTAACTCAATCCCAGATATTGCGACGGACTCTGTGTTTGTGTTTTCTGGACATTATCAACGGACTTTATTGTTTTGAATGTTTTTATCAGGGAACATTTAATTTTGTACCTTAGAAACACTAATAGGTTCAACATGGAGACACCAGTCTACACATTCGTATGTTCTAGGGAGAAAGTTAGAGGAACTGCGGCAAACAAACATGATATTTCTGTTTGTATACATGACATTTTATGCACTTGCATAACGAAAAAAACTTTGCTTTTCTCCAAACCCAATTTTACTGTGATTTTCTCGGTCCATTGCATACGAATTCCACCTCGCTTTGTCCGTATATGACTGGATGAAACCAGAAATATCCGGTTGTGTTTTGGCTTACTACAACCCAGATATTGTGAAAGCCTCTGTGTTTATGTTTTCCGGATATTATCAACGGAATTTATGTTTTTGCATGTTATTTATCAGGGAACATTTAATTTTGTGCTGGGAAACACTAATTGGTTCCACATGGAGACACCAGCTCTACACATTCGTATTTTCTAGGGAGAAAGCTAGAGGAACTGCGGCAAACAAACATGATATTTCTGTTTGTATAGATGACATTTTATGCACTTTCCTAAAGAAAAGACTTTGCTTTTCTCCAAAACCATTTTTCCTGTGATATTCTCGATCCATTACATATGAATTCCACCCCACTTTGTCCGGATATGAGTGGATGAAACCAGAAATATCCGGTTGTGTTTTGTCTTACTATATCCCAGATATTGCTACAGCCTCAGTGTCTGTGTTTTCTGGATATTATCAATGGATTTTATTGTTTTGAATGTTTTTATCAGGGAACATTTAATTTTGTGCTGGGAAACACTAATTGGTTCCACATGGAGACACCAGTCTACACATTCGTATTTTCTAGGGAGAAAGCTAGAATAACTGCGGTAAACAAACATGATATTTCTGTTTGTATAGATGACATTTTATGCACTGGCTTAAGGAAAAGACTTTGTTTTACTCCAAAACCATTTTTACTGCGATTTTCCCGGTTCATTGCATACGAATTCCACCAACCTTAGTCCGGATATGACTGGATGAAACCAGAAATATCCGGTTGTGTTTTGGCTTACTATAACCCAGATATTGTGAAAGCTTCTGTATTTGTGTTCTCCGGATATTATGAACGGATTTTATGGTTTTGCATGTTTTTTATCAGGGAACATTTAATTTTGTACCGTAGAAACACTAATTGGTTCCACACGGAGACACCAGCTCTACACATTTGTATTTTCTAGGGAGAAAGCTAGAGGAACTGCGGCAAACAAACATGATATTTCTGTTTGTATAGATGACATTTTATGCACTTTCCTAAGAAAAAGACTTTACTTTTCTCCAAAACCATTTTTACTGTGATTTTCTCGGTCCATTGCATACGAATGCCAGCTCACTTTGTCCGGATATGACTGGATGAAACCAGAAATATCCGTTTTCTTTTTTTTTGGCTTACTATATCCCAGATATTACTACAGACTCTGTGTTTGTGTTTTCTGGATATTATCGATGGATTATATTGTTTTGAATGTTTTTATCAGGGAACATTTAATTTTGTGCTGGGAAACACTAATTGGTTCCACATGGAGACACCAGTCTACACATTCGTATATTCTAGGGAGAAAGCTAGAATAACTGCGGTAAACAAACATGATGTTTCTGTTTGTATAGATGAGATTTTATGCACTGGCTTAAGGAAAATACTTTGTTTTACTCCAAAACCATTTTTACTGCGATTTTCCCGGTTCATTGCATACGAATTCCACCAAACTTAGTCCGGATATGACTGGATGAAACCAGAAATATCCGGCTGTGTTTTGGCTAACTCAATCCCAGATATTGTGAAAGCTTCTGTATTTGTGTTTTCCGGATATTATCAACGGATTTTATGGTTTTGCATGTTTTTTATCAGGGAACATTTAATTTTGTACCTTAGAAACACTAATTGGTTCCACACGGAGACACCAGTCTACACATTCGTATTTTCTAGGGAGAAAGCTAGAGGAACTGCGGCAAACAAACATGATATTTCTGTTTGTATACATGACATTTTATGCACTTGCATAACGAAAAAAACTTTGCTTTTCTCCAAAACCATTTTTACTGTGATTTTCTCGGTCCATTGCATACGAATTCCACCTCGCTTTGTCCGGATATGACTGGATGAAACCAGAAATATCCGGTTGTGTTTTGGCTTACTACAACCCAGATATTGTGAAAGCCTCTGTGTTTATGTTTTCCGGATATTATCAACGGAATTTATGTTTTTGCATGTTATTTATCAGGGAACATTTAATTTTGTGCTGGGAAACACTAATTGGTTCCACATGGAGACACCAGCTCTACACATTCGTATTTTCTAGGGAGAAAGCTAGAGGAACTGCGGCAAACAAACATGATATTTCTGTTTGTATAGATGACATTTTATGCACTTTCCTAAAGAAAAGACTTTGCTTTTCTCCAAAACCATTTTTCCTGTGATATTCTCGATCCATTACATATGAATTCCACCCCACTTTGTCCGGATATGAGTGGATGAAACCAGAAATATCCGGTTGTGTTTTGTTTTACTATATCCCAGATATTGCTACAGCCTCAGTGTCTGTGTTTTCTGGATATTATCGATGGATTTTATTGTTTTGAATGTTTTTATCAGGGAACATTTAATTTTGTGCTGGGAAACACTAATTGGTTCCACATGGAGACACCAGTAACACATTCCTATGTTCTAGGGAGAAAGCTTGAGGAACTGCAAATCGATATGATATGTCTGTTTGTATAGATGACATTTTATGCACTTGCGATGGAAAAGACTTTTTGCCTTTCTCTAAAACCATTTTTACTGTGATTTTGTTGGTCCATTGCATACGACTTCCAACCCACTTTGTCCGGATATGACTGGATGAAACCAGAAATATCCGGTTGTGTTTTGGCTACTTCAATCCCAGATATTGTGAAAGCTTCTGTATTTGTGTTCTCCGGATATTATGAACGGATTTTATGGTTTTGCATGTTTTTTATCAGGGAACATTTAATTTTGTACCGTAGAAACACTAATTGGTTCCACACGGAGACACCAGCTCTACACATTTGTATTTTCTAGGGAGAAAGCTAGAGGAACTGCGGCAAACAAACATGATATTTCTGTTTGTATACATGACATTTTATGCACTTTCCTAAGAAAAAGACTTTACTTTTCTCCAAAACCATTTTTACTGTGATTTTCTCAGTCCATTGCATACGAATTCCACCTCACTTTGTCCGGATATGACTGGATGAAACCAGAAATATCCGTTTTCTTTTTTTTTTGGCTTACTATATCCCAGATATTACTACAGACTCTGTGTTTGTGTTTTCTGGATATTATCGATGGATTATATTGTTTTGAATGTTTTTATCAGGGAACATTTAATTTTGTGCTGGGAAACACTAATTGGTTCCACATGGAGACACCAGTCTACACATTCGTATTTTCTAGGGAGAAAGCTAGAATAACTGCGGTAAACAAACATGATGTTTCTGTTTGTATAGATGACATTTTATGCACTGGCTTAAGGAAAAGACTTTGTTTTACTCCAAAACCATTTTTACTGCGATTTTCCCGTTTCATTGCATACGAATTCCACCAAACTTAGTCCGGATATGACTGGATGAAACCAGAAATATCCGGTTGTGTTTTGGCTAACTCAATCCCAGATATTGCGACGGACTCTGTGTTTGTGTTTTCTGGACATTATCAACGGACTTTATTGTTTTGAATGTTTTTATCAGGGAACATTTAATTTTGTACCTTAGAAACACTAATAGGTTCAACATGGAGACACCAGTCTACACATTCGTATGTTCTAGGGAGAAAGTTAGAGGAACTGCGGCAAACAAACATGATATTTCTGTTTGTATACATGACATTTTATGCACTTGCATAACGAAAAAAACTTTGCTTTTCTCCAAACCCAATTTTACTGTGATTTTCTCGGTCCATTGCATACGAATTCCACCTCGCTTTGTCCGTATATGACTGGATGAAACCAGAAATATCCGGTTGTGTTTTGGCTTACTACAACCCAGATATTGTGAAAGCCTCTGTGTTTATGTTTTCCGGATATTATCAACGGAATTTATGTTTTTGCATGTTATTTATCAGGGAACATTTAATTTTGTGCTGGGAAACACTAATTGGTTCCACATGGAGACACCAGCTCTACACATTCGTATTTTCTAGGGAGAAAGCTAGAGGAACTGCGGCAAACAAACATGATATTTCTGTTTGTATAGATGACATTTTATGCACTTTCCTAAAGAAAAGACTTTGCTTTTCTCCAAAACCATTTTTCCTGTGATATTCTCGATCCATTACATATGAATTCCACCCCACTTTGTCCGGATATGAGTGGATGAAACCAGAAATATCCGGTTGTGTTTTGTCTTACTATATCCCAGATATTGCTACAGCCTCAGTGTCTGTGTTTTCTGGATATTATCAATGGATTTTATTGTTTTGAATGTTTTTATCAGGGAACATTTAATTTTGTGCTGGGAAACACTAATTGGTTCCACATGGAGACACCAGTCTACACATTCGTATTTTCTAGGGAGAAAGCTAGAATAACTGCGGTAAACAAACATGATATTTCTGTTTGTATAGATGACATTTTATGCACTGGCTTAAGGAAAAGACTTTGTTTTACTCCAAAACCATTTTTACTGCGATTTTCCCGGTTCATTGCATACGAATTCCACCAACCTTAGTCCGGATATGACTGGATGAAACCAGAAATATCCGGTTGTGTTTTGGCTTACTATAACCCAGATATTGTGAAAGCTTCTGTATTTGTGTTCTCCGGATATTATGAACGGATTTTATGGTTTTGCATGTTTTTTATCAGGGAACATTTAATTTTGTACCGTAGAAACACTAATTGGTTCCACACGGAGACACCAGCTCTACACATTTGTATTTTCTAGGGAGAAAGCTAGAGGAACTGCGGCAAACAAACATGATATTTCTGTTTGTATAGATGACATTTTATGCACTTTCCTAACAAAAAGACTTTACTTTTCTCCAAAACCATTTTTACTGTGATTTTCTCGGTCCATTGCATACGAATGCCAGCTCACTTTGTCCGGATATGACTGGATGAAACCAGAAATATCCGTTTTCTTTTTTTTTGGCTTACTATATCCCAGATATTACTACAGACTCTGTGTTTGTGTTTTCTGGATATTATCGATGGATTATATTGTTTTGAATGTTTTTATCAGGGAACATTTAATTTTGTGCTGGGAAACACTAATTGGTTCCACATGGAGACACCAGTCTACACATTCGTATTTTCTAGGGAGAAAGCTAGAATAACTGCGGTAAACAAACATGATGTTTCTGTTTGTATAGATGAGATTTTATGCACTGGCTTAAGGAAAATACTTTGTTTTACTCCAAAACCATTTTTACTGCGATTTTCCCGGTTCATTGCATACGAATTCCACCAAACTTAGTCCGGATATGACTGGATGAAACCAGAAATATCCGGCTGTGTTTTGGCTAACTCAATCCCAGATATTGTGAAAGCTTCTGTATTTGTGTTTTCCGGATATTATCAACGGATTTTATGGTTTTGCATGTTTTTTATCAGGGAACATTTAATTTTGTACCTTAGAAACACTAATTGGTTCCACACGGAGACACCAGTCTACACATTCGTATTTTCTAGGGAGAAAGCTAGAGGAACTGCGGCAAACAAACATGATATTTCTGTTTGTATACATGACATTTTATGCACTTGCATAACGAAAAAAACTTTGCTTTTCTCCAAAACCATTTTTACTGTGATTTTCTCGGTCCATTGCATACGAATTCCACCTCGCTTTGTCCGGATATGACTGGATGAAACCAGAAATATCCGGTTGTGTTTTGGCTTACTACAACCCAGATATTGTGAAAGCCTCTGTGTTTATGTTTTCCGGATATTATCAACGGAATTTATGTTTTTGCATGTTATTTATCAGGGAACATTTAATTTTGTGCTGGGAAACACTAATTGGTTCCACATGGAGACACCAGCTCTACACATTCGTATTTTCTAGGGAGAAAGCTAGAGGAACTGCGGCAAACAAACATGATATTTCTGTTTGTATAGATGACATTTTATGCACTTTCCTAAAGAAAAGACTTTGCTTTTCTCCAAAACCATTTTTCCTGTGATATTCTCGATCCATTACATATGAATTCCACCCCACTTTGTCCGGATATGAGTGGATGAAACCAGAAATATCCGGTTGTGTTTTGTTTTACTATATCCCAGATATTGCTACAGCCTCAGTGTCTGTGTTTTCTGGATATTATCGATGGATTTTATTGTTTTGAATGTTTTTATCAGGGAACCTTTAATTTTGTACCGTAGAAATACAATTTGGTTCCACATGGAGACACCAGTAACACATTCCTATGTTCTAGGGAGAAAGCTTGAGGAACTGCAAATCGATATGATATGTCTGTTTGTATAGATGACATTTTATGCACTTGCGATGGAAAAGACTTTTTGCCTTTCTCTAAAACCATTTTTACTGTGATTTTGTTGGTCCATTGCATACGAATTCCAACCCACTTTGTCCGGATATGACTGGATGAATCCAGAAATATCCGGTTGTGTTTTGGCTTACTATAACCCAGATATTGTGAAAGCTTCTGTATTTGTGTTCTCCGGATATTATGAACGGATTTTATGGTTTTGCATGTTATTTATCAGGGAACATTTAATTTTGTACCGTAGAAACACTAATAGGTTCAACATGGAGACACCAGTATACACATTCGTATGTCTAGGGAGAAAGCTAGAGGAACTGCGGCAAACAAACATGATATTTCTGTTTGTATACATGACATTTTATGCACTTGCATAACGAAAAAAACTTTGCTTTTCTCCAAAAGCATTTTTACTGTGATTTTCTCGGTCCATTGCATACGAATTCCACCTCACTTTGTCCGGATATGACTGGATGAAACCAGAAATATCCGGTTGTGTTTTGGCTTACTACAACCCAGATATTGTGAAAGCCTCTGTGTTTATGTTTTCCGGATATTATCAACGGAATTTATGTTTTTGCATGTTATTTATCAGGGAACATTTAATTTTGTGCTGGGAAACACTAATTGGTTCCACATGGAGACACCAGCTCTACACATTCGTATTTTCTAGGGAGAAAGCTAGAGGAACTGCGGCAAACAAACATGATATTTCTGTTTGTATAGATGACATTTTATGCACTTTCCTAAAGAAAAGACTTTGCTTTTCTCCAAAACCATTTTTCCTGTGATATTCTCGATCCATTACATATGAATTCCACCCCACTTTGTCCGGATATGAGTGGATGAAACCAGAAATATCCGTTTGTGTTTTGTTTTACTATATCCCAGATATTGCTACAGCCTCAGTGTCTGTGTTTTCTGGATATTATCGATGGATTTTATTGTTTTGAATATTTTTATCAGGGAACATTTAATTTTGTACCGTTGAAATACAATTTGGTTCCACATGGAGACACCAGTAACACATTCCTATGTTCTAGGGAGAAAGCTTGAGGAACTGCAAATCGATATGATATGTCTGTTTGTATAGATGACATTTTATACACTTGCGATGGAAAAGACTTTTTGCCTTTCTCTAAAACCATTTTTACTGTGATTTTGTTGGTCCATTGCATACGAATTCCAACCCACTTTGTCCGGATATGACTGGATGAAACCAGAAATATCCGGTTGTGTTTTGGCTTACTATAACCCAGATATTGTGAAAGCTTCTGTATATGTGTTCTCCTGATATTATGAACGGATTTTATGGTTTTGCATATTTTTTATCAGGGAACATTTAATTTTGTACCGTAGAAACACTAATAGGTTCAACATGGATACACCAGTATACACATTCGTATGTCTAGGGAGAAAGTTAGAGGAACTGCGGCAAACAAACATGATATTTCTGTTTGTATACATGACATTTTATGCACTTGCATAACGAAAAAAACTTTGCTTTTCTCCAAAAGCATTTTTACTGTGATTTTCTCGGTCCATTGCATACGAATGCCAGCTCACTTTGTCCGGATATGACTGGATGAAACCAGAAATATCCGTTTTCTTTTTTTTTGGCTTACTATATCCCAGATATTACTACAGACTCTGTGTTTGTGTTTTCTGGATATTATCGATGGATTATATTGTTTTGAATGTTTTTATCAGGGAACATTTAATTTTGTGCTGGGAAACACTAATTGGTTCCACATGGAGACACCAGTCTACACATTCGTATTTTCTAGGGAGAAAGCTAGAATAACTGCGGTAAACAAACATGATGTTTCTGTTTGTATAGATGAGATTTTATGCACTGGCTTAAGGAAAATACTTTGTTTTACTCCAAAACCATTTTTACTGCGATTTTCCCGGTTCATTGCATACGAATTCCACCAAACTTAGTCCGGATATGACTGGATGAAACCAGAAATATCCGGCTGTGTTTTGGCTAACTCAATCCCAGATATTGTGAAAGCTTCTGTATTTATGTTTTCCGGATATTATCAACGGATTTTATGGTTTTGCATGTTTTTTATCAGGGAACATTTAATTTTGTACCTTAGAAACACTAATTGGTTCCACACGGAGACACCAGTCTACACATTCGTATTTTCTAGGGAGAAAGCTAGAGGAACTGCGGCAAACAAACATGATATTTCTGTTTGTATAGATGACATTTTATGCACTTTCCTAAAGAAAAGACTTTGCTTTTCTCCAAAACCATTTTTCCTGTGATATTCTCGATCCATTACATATGAATTCCACCCCACTTTGTCCGGATATGACTGGATGAAACCAGAAATATCCGGTTGTGTTTTGTTTTACTATATCCCAGATATTGCTACAGCCTCAGTGTCTGTGTTTTCTGGATATTATCGATGGATTTTATTGTTTTGAATGTTTTTATCAGGGAACCTTTAATTTTGTACCGTAGAAATACAATTTGGTTCCACATGGAGACACCAGTAACACATTCCTATGTTCTAGGGAGAAAGCTTGAGGAACTGCAAATCGATATGATATGTCTGTTTGTATAGATGACATTTTATGCACTTGCGATGGAAAAGACTTTTTGCCTTTCTCTAAAACCATTTTTACTGTGATTTTGTTGGTCCATTGCATACGAATTCCAACCCACTTTGTCCGGATATGACTGGATGAATCCAGAAATATCCGGTTGTGTTTTGGCTTACTATAACCCAGATATTGTGAAAGCTTCTGTATTTGTGTTCTCCGGATATTATGAACGGATTTTATGGTTTTGCATGTTATTTATCAGGGAACATTTAATTTTGTACCGTAGAAACACTAATAGGTTCAACATGGAGACACCAGTATACACATTCGTATGTCTAGGGAGAAAGCTAGAGGAACTGCGGCAAACAAACATGATATTTCTGTTTGTATACATGACATTTTATGCACTTGCATAACGAAAAAAACTTTGCTTTTCTCCAAAACCATTTTTACTGTGATTTTCTCGGTCCATTGCATACGAATTCCACCTCACTTTGTCCGGATATGACTGGATGAAACCAGAAATATCCGGTTGTGTTTTGGCTTACTACAACCCAGATATTGTGAAAGCCTCTGTGTTTATGTTTTCCGGATATTATCAACGGAATTTATGTTTTTGCATGTTATTTATCAGGGAACATTTAATTTTGTGCTGGGAAACACTAATTGGTTCCACATGGAGACACCAGCTCTACACATTCGTATTTTCTAGGGAGAAAGCTAGAGGAACTGCGGCAAACAAACATGATATTTCTGTTTGTATAGATGACATTTTATGCACTTTCCTAAAGAAAAGACTTTGCTTTTCTCCAAAACCATTTTTCCTGTGATATTCTCCATCCATTACATATGAATTCCACCCCACTTTGTCCGGATATGAGTGGATGAAACGAGAAATATCCGGTTGTGTTTTGTCTTACTATATCCCAGATATTGCTACAGCCTCAGTGTCTGTGTTTTCTGGATATTATCGATGGATTTTATTGTTTTGAATGTTTTTATCAGGGAACATTTAATTTTGTACCGTAGAAACACTAATTGGTTCCACATGGAGACACCAGTAACACATTCCTATGTTGTAGGGAGAAAGCTTGAGGAACTGCAAATCGATATGATATGTCTGTTTGTATAGATGACATTTTATACACTTGCGATGGAAAAGACTTTTTGCCTTTCTCTAAAACCATTTTTACTGTGATTTTGTTGGTCCATTGCATACGAATTCCAACCCACTTTGTCCGGATATGACTGGATGAAACCAGAAATATCCGGTTGTGTTTTGGCTTACTATAACCCAGATATTGTGAAAGCTTCTGTATATGTGTTCTCCTGATATTATGAACGGATTTTATGGTTTTGCATATTTTTTATCAGGGAACATTTAATTTTGTACCGTAGAAACACTAATAGGTTCAACATGGAGACACCAGTATACACATTCGTATGTCTAGGGAGAAAGTTAGAGGAACTGCGGCAAACAAACATGATATTTCTGTTTGTATACATGACATTTTATGCACTTGCATAACGAAAAAAACTTTGCTTTTCTCCAAAAGCATTTTTACTGTGATTTTCTCGGGCCATTGCATACGAATTCCACCTCACTTTGTCCGGATATGACTGGATGAAACCAGAAATATCCGTTTTCTTTTTTTTTGGCTAACTATATCCCAGATATTACTACAGACTCTGTGTTTGTGTTTTCTGGATATTATCGATGGATTATATTGTTTTGAATGTTTTTATCAGGGAACATTTAATTTTGTGCTGGGAAACACTAATTGGTTCCACATGGAGACACCAGTCTACACATTCGTATTTTCTAGGGAGAAAGCTAGAATAACTGCGGTAAACAAACATGATGTTTCTGTTTGTATAGATGACATTTTATGCACTGGCTTAAGGAAAAGACTTTGTTTTACTCCAAAACCATTTTTACTGCGATTTTCCCGGTTCATTGCATACGAATTCCACCAAACTTAGTCCGGATATGACTGGATGAAACCAGAAATATCCGGCTGTGTTTTGGCTAACTCAATCCCAGATATTGTGAAAGCTTCTGTATTTGTGTTTTCCGGATATTATCAACGGATTTTATGGTTTTGCATGTTTTTTATCAGGGAACATTTAATTTTGTACCTTAGAAACACTAATTGGTTCCACACGGAGACACCAGCTCTACACATTCGTATTTTCTAGGGAGAAAGCTAGAGGAACTGCGGCACACAAACATGATATTTCTGTTTGTATAGATGACATTTTATGCACTTTCCTAAAGAAAAGACTTTGCTTTTCTCCAAAACCATTTTTCCTGTGATATTCTCCATCCATTACATATGAATTCCACCCCACTTTGTCCGGATATGACTGGATGAAACCAGAAATATCCGGTTGTGTTTTGTCTTACTATATCCCAGATATTGCTACAGCCTCAGTGTCTGTGTTTTCTGGATATTATCGATGGATTTTATTGTTTTGAATGTTTTTATCAGGGAACCTTTAATTTTGTACCGTAGAAATACAATTTGGTTCCACATGGAGACACCAGGAACACATTCCTATGTTCTAGGGAGAAAGCTTGAGGAACTGCAAATCGATATGATATGTCTGTTTGTATAGATGACATTTTATGCACTTGCGATGGAAAAGACTTTTTGCCTTTCTCTAAAACCATTTTTACTGTGATTTTGTTGGTCCATTGCATACGAATTCCAACCCACTTTGTCCGGATATGACTGGATGAATCCAGAAATATCCGGTTGTGTTTTGGCTTACTATAACCCAGATATTGTGAAAGCTTCTGTATTTGTGTTCTCCGGATATTATGAACGGATTTTATGGTTTTGCATGTTATTTATCAGGGAACATTTAATTTTGTACCGTAGAAACACTAATAGGTTCAACATGGAGACACCAGTATACACATTCGTATGTCTAGGGAGAAAGCTAGAGGAACTGCGGCAAACAAACATGATATTTCTGTTTGTATACATGACATTTTATGCACTTGCATAACGAAAAAAACTTTGCTTTTCTCCAAAACCATTTTTACTGTGATTTTCTCGGTCCATTGCATACGAATTCCACCTCACTTTGTCCGGATATGACTGGATGAAACCAGAAATATCCGGTTGTGTTTTGGCTTACTACAACCCAGATATTGTGAAAGCCTCTGTGTTTATGTTTTCCGGATATTATCAACGGAATTTATGTTTTTGCATGTTATTTATCAGGGAACATTTAATTTTGTGCTGGGAAACACTAATTGGTTCCACATGGAGACACCAGCTCTACACATTTGTATGTTCTAGGGAGAAAGCTAGAGGAACTGCGGCAAACAAACATGATATTTCTGTTTGTATAGATGACATTTTATGCACTTTCCTAAAGAAAAGACTTTGCTTTTCTCCAAAACCATTTTTCCTGTGATATTCTCCATCCATTACATATGAATTCCACCCCACTTTGTCCGGATATGAGTGGATGAAACCAGAAATATCCGGTTGTGTTTTGTTTTACTATATCCCAGATATTGCTACAGCCTCAGTGTCTGTGTTTTCTGGATATTATCGATGGATTTTATTGTTTTGAATGTTTTTATCAGGGAACATTGAATTTTGTACCGTAGAAATACAATTTGGTTCCACATGGAGACACCAGGAACACATTCCTATGTTCTAGGGAGAAAGCTTTAGGAACTGCAAATCGATATGATATGTCTGTTTGTATAGATGACATTTTATGCACTTGCGATGGAAAAGACTTTTTGCCTTTCTCTAAAACCATTTTTACTGTGATTTTGTTGGTCCATTGCATACGAATTCCAACCCACTTTGTCCGGATATGACTGGATGAAACCAGAAATATCCGGTTGTGTTTTGGCTTACTATAACCCAGATATTGTGAAAGCTTCTGTATATGTGTTCTCCTGATATTATGAACGGATTTTATGGTTTTGTATATTTTTTATCAGGGAACATTTAATTTTGTACCGTAGAAACACTAATAGGTTCCACATGGAGACACCAGTAACACATTCCTATGTTCTAGGGAGAAAGCTTGAGGAAATGCAAATCGATATGGTATGTCTGTTTGTATAGATGACATTTTATGCACTTGCGATGGAAAAGACTTTTTGCCTTTCTCTAAAACCATTTTTACTGTGATTTTGTTGGTCCATTGCATACGAATTCCAACCCACTTTGTCCGGATATGACTGGATGAAACCAGAAATATCCGGTTGTGTTTTGGCTAACTCAATCCCAGATATTGTGAAAGCTTCTGTATTTGTGTTCTCCGGATATTATGAACGGATTTTATGGTTTTGCATATTTTTTATCAGGGAACATTTAATTTTGTACCGTAGAAACACTAATTGGTTCCACACGGAGACACCAGCTCTACACATTTGTATTTTCTAGGGAGAAAGCTAGAGGAACTGCGGCAAACAAACATGATATTTCTGTTTGTATAGATGACATTTTATGCACTTTCCTAAGAAAAAGACTTTACTTTTCTCCAAAACCATTTTTACTGTGATTTTCTCGGTCCATTGCATACGAATTCCACCTCACTTTGTCCGGATATGACTGGATGAAACCAGAAATATCCGTTTTCTTTTTTTTTGGCTTACTATATCCCAGATATTACTACAGACTCTGTGTTTGTGTTTTCTGGATATTATCGATGGATTATATTGTTTTGAATGTTTTTATCAGGGAACACTTAATTTTGTGCTGGGAAACACTAATTGTTTGCACATGGAGACACCAGTCTACACATTCGTATTTTCTAGGGAGAAAGCTAGAATAACTGCGGTAAACAAACATGATGTTTCTGTTTGTATAGATGACATTTTATGCACTGGCTTAAGGAAAAGACTTTGTTTTACTCCAAAACCATTTTTACTGCGATTTTCCCGGTTCATTGCATACGAATTCCACCAAACTTAGTCCGGATATGACTGGATGAAACCAGAAATATCCGGTTGTGTTTTGGCTAACTCAATCCCAGATATTGTGAAAGCTTCTGTATTTATGTTCTCCGGATATTATGAACGGATTTTATGGTTTTGCATGCTTTTTATCAGGGAACATTTAATTTTGTACCTTAGAAACACTAATAGGTTCAACATGGAGACACCAGTATACACATTCGTATGTTCTAGGGAGAAAGTTAGAGGAACTGCGGCAAACAAACATGATATTTCTGTTTGTATACATGACATTTTATGCACTTGCATAACGAAAAAAACTTTGCTTTTCTCCAAAACCATTTTTACTGTGATTTTCTCGGTCCATTGCGTACGAATTCCACCTCGCTTTGTCCGGATATGACTGGATGAAACCAGAAATATCCGGTTGTGTTTTGGCTTACTACAACCCAGATATTGTGAAAGCCTCTGTGTTTATGTTTTCCGGATATTATCAACGGAATTTATGTTTTTGCATGTTATTTATCAGGGAACATTTAATTTTGTGCTGGGAAACACTAATTGGTTCCACATGGAGACACCAGCTCTACACATTCGTATTTTCTAGGGAGAAAGCTAGAGGAACTGCGGCAAACAAACATGATATTTCTGTTTGTATAGATGACATTTTATGCACTTTCCTAAAGAAAAGACTTTGCTTTTCTCCAAAACCATTTTTCCTGTGATATTCTCGATCCATTACATATGAATTCCACCCCACTTTGTCCGGATATGAGTGGATGAAACCAGAAATATCCGGTTGTGTTTTGTCTTACTATATCCCAGATATTGCTACAGCCTCAGAGTCTGGTTTTCTGGATATTATCGATGGATTTTATTGTTTTGAATGTTTTTATCAGGGAACCTTTAATTTTGTACCATAGAAATACAATTTGGTTCCACATGGAGACACCAGTAACACATTCCTATGTTCTAGGGAGAAAGCTTGAGGAACTGCAAATCGATATGATATGTCTGTTTGTATAGATGACATTTTATGCACTTGCGATGGAAAAGACTTTTTGCCTTTCTCTAAAACCATTTTTACTGTGATTTTGTTGGTCCATTGCATACGAATTCCAACCCACTTTGTCCGGATATGACTGGATGAAACCAGAAATATCCGGTTGTGTTTTGGCTAACTCAATCCCAGATATTGTGAAAGCTTCTGTATTTGTGTTCTCCGGATATTATGAACGGATTTTATGGTTTTGCATATTTTTTATCAGGGAACATTTAATTTTGTACCGTAGAAACACTAATTGGTTCCACACGGAGACACCAGCTCTACACATTTGTATTTTCTAGGGAGAAAGCTAGAGGAACTGCGGCAAACAAACATGATATTTCTGTTTGTATAGATGACATTTTATGCACTTTCCTAAGAAAAAGACGTTACTTTTCTCCAAAACCATTTTTACTGTGATTTTCTCGGTCCATTGCATACGAATTCCACCTCACTTTGTCCGGATATGACTGGATGAAACCAGAAATATCCGTTTTCTTTTTTTTTGGCTTACTATATCCCAGATATTACTACAGACTCTGTGTTTGTGTTTTCTGGATATTATCGATGGATTATATTGTTTTGAATGTTTTTATCAGGGAACACTTAATTTTGTGCTGGGAAACACTAATTGGTTCCACATGGAGACACCAGTCTACACATTCGTATTTTCTAGGGAGAAAGCTAGAATAACTGCGGTAAACAAACATGATGTTTCTGTTTGTATAGATGACATTTTATGCACTGGCTTAAGGAAAAGACTTTGTTTTACTCCAAAACCATTTTTACTGCGATTTTCCCGGTTCATTGCATACGAATTCCACCAAACTTAGTCCGGATATGACTGGATGAAACCAGAAATATCCGGTTGTGTTTTGGCTAACTCAATCCCAGATATTGCGACGGACTCTGTGTTTGTGTTTTCTGGACATTATCAACGGACTTTATTGTTTTGAATGTTTTTATCAGGGAACATTTAATTTTGTACCTTAGAAACACTAATAGGTTCAACATGGAGACACCAGTATACACATTCGTATGTTCTAGGGAGAAAGTTAGAGGAACTGCGGCAAACAAACATGATATTTCTGTTTGTATACATGACATTTTGTGCACTTGCATAACGAAAACAACTTTGCTTTTCTCCAAAACCATTTTTACTGTGATTTTCTCGGTCCATTGCATACGAATTCCACCTCGCTTTGTCCGGATATGACTGGATGAAACCAGAAATATCCGGTTGTGTTTTGGCTTACTACAACCCAGATATTGTGAAAGCCTCTGTGTTTATGTTTTCCGGATACTATCAACGGAATTTATGTTTTTGCATGTTATTTATCAGGGAACATTTAATTTTGTGCTGGGAAACACTAATTGGTTCCACATGGAGACACCAGCTCTACACATTCGTATTTTCTAGGGAGAAAGCTAGAGGAACTGCGGCAAACAAACATGATATTTCTGTTTGTATAGATGACATTTTATGCACTTTCCTAAAGAAAAGACTTTGCTTTTCTCCAAAACCATTTTTCCTGTGATATTCTCGATCCATTACATATGAATTCCACCCCACTTTGTCCGGATATGAGTGGATGAAACCAGAAATATCCGGTTGTGTTTTGTTTTACTATATCCCAGATATTGCTACAGCCTCAGTGTCTGTGTTTTCTGGATATTATCGATGGATTTTATTGTTTTGAATGTTTTTATCAGGGAACCTTTAATTTTGTACCGTAGAAATACAATTTGGTTCCACATGGAGACACCAGTAACACATTCCTATGTTCTAGGGAGAAAGCTTGAGGAACTGCAAATCGATATGATATGTCTGTTTGTATAGATGACATTTTATGCACTTGCGATGGAAAAGACTTTTTGCCTTTCTCTAAAACCATTTTTACTGTGATTTTGTTGGTCCATTGCATACGAATTCCAACCCACTTTGTCCGGATATGACTGGATGAATCCAGAAATATCCGGTTGTGTTTTGGCTGACTATAACCCAGATATTGTGAAAGCCTCTGTATTTGTGTTCTCCGGATATTATGAACGGATTTTATGGTTTTGCATGTTATTTATCAGGGAACATTTAATTTTGTACCGTAGAAACACTAATAGGTTCAACATGGAGACACCAGTATACACATTCGTATGTCTAGGGAGAAAGCTAGAGGAACTGCGGCAAACAAACATGATATTTCTGTTTGTATACATGACATTTTATGCACTTGCATAACGAAAAAAACTTTGCTTTTCTCCAAAAGCATTTTTACTGTGATTTTCTCGGTCCATTGCATACGAATTCCACCTCACTTTGTCCGGATATGACTGGATGAAACCAGAAATATCCGTTTTCTTTTTTTTTTGGCTTAGTATATCCCAGATATTACTACAGACTCTGTGTTTGTGTTTTCTGGATATTATCGATGGATTATATTGTTTTGAATGTTTTTATCAGGGAACATTTAATTTTGTGCTGGGAAACACTAATTGGTTCCAAATGGAGACACCAGTCTACACATTCGTATTTTCTAGGGAGAAAGCTAGAATAACTGCGGTAAACAAACATGATGTTTCTGTTTGTATAGATGACATTTTATGCACTGGCTTAAGGAAAAGACTTTGTTTTACTCCAAAACCATTTTTACTGCGATTTTTCTGGTTCATTGCATACGAATTCCAACCCACTTTGTCCGGATATGACTGGATGAAACCAGAAATATCCGGTTGTGTTTTGGCTAACTCAATCCCAGATATTGCAATGGACTCTGTTTGTGTTTTCTGGACATTATCAACGGACTTTATTGTTTTGAATGTTTTTATCAGGGAACATTTAATTTTGTACCTTAGAAACACTAATAGGTTCAACATGGAGACACCAGTATACACATTCGTATGTTCTAGGGAGAAAGTTAGAGGAACTGCGGCAAACAAACATGATATTTCTGTTTGTATACATGACATTTTATGCACTTGCATAACGAAATATACTTTGCTTTTCTCCAAAACCATTTTTACTGTGATTTTCTCGGTCCATTGCATACGAATTCCACCTCGCTTTGTCCGGATATGACTGGATGAAACCAGAAATATCCGGTTGTGTTTTGGCTTACTACAACCCAGATATTGTGAAAGCCTCTGTGTTTATGTTTTCCGGATATTATCAACGGAATTTATGTTTTTGCATGTTATTTATCAGGGAACATTTAATTTTGTGCTGGGAAACACTAATTGGTTCCACATGGAGACACCAGCTCTACACATTCGTATTTTCTAGGGAGAAAGCTAGAGGAACTGCGGCAAACAAACATGATATTTCTGTTTGTATAGATGACATTTTATGCACTTTCCTAAAGAAAAGACTTTGCTTTTCTCCAAAACCATTTTTCCTGTGATATTCTCGATCCATTACATATGAATTCCACCCCACTTTGTCCGGATATGAGTGGATGAAACCAGAAATATCCGGTTGTGTTTTGTCTTACTATATCCCAGATATTGCTACAGCCTCAGTGTCTGTGTTTTCTGGATATTATCGATGGATTTTATTGTTTTGAATGTTTTTATCAGGGAACCTTTAATTTTGTACCATAGAAATACTAATTGGTTCCACACGGAGACACCAGTAACACATTCCTATGTTCTAGGGAGAAAGCTTGAGGAACTGCAAATCGATATGATATGTCTGTTTGTATAGATGACATTTTATGCACTTGCGATGGAAAAGACTTTTTGCCTTTCTCTAAAACCATTTTTACTGTGATTTTGTTGGTCCATTGCATACGAATTCCAACCCACTTTGTCCGGATATGACTGGATGAATCCAGAAATATCCGGTTGTGTTTTGGCTGACTATAACCCAGATATTGTGAAAGCCTCTGTATTTGTGTTCTCCGGATATTATGAACGGATTTTATGGTTTTGCATGTTATTTATCAGGGAACATTTAATTTTGTACCGTAGAAACACTAATAGGTTCAACATGGAGACACCAGTATACACATTCGTATGTCTAGGGAGAAAGCTAGAGGAACTGCGGCAAACAAACATGATATTTCTGTTTGTATACATGACATTTTATGCACTTGCATAACGAAAAAAACTTTGCTTTTCTCCAAAAGCATTTTTACTGTGATTTTCTCGGTCCATTGCATACGAATTCCACCTCACTTTGTCCGGATATGACTGGATGAAACCAGAAATATCCGTTTTCTTTTTTTTTTGGCTTACTATATCCCAGATATTACTACAGACTCTGTGTTTGTGTTTTCTGGATATTATCGATGGATTATATTGTTTTGAATGTTTTTATCAGGGAACATTTAATTTTGTGCTGGGAAACACTAATTGGTTCCAAATGGAGACACCAGTCTACACATTCGTATTTTCTAGGGAGAAAGCTAGAATAACTGCGGTAAACAAACATGATGTTTCTGTTTGTATAGATGACATTTTATGCACTGGCTTAAGGAAAAGACTTTGTTTTACTCCAAAACCATTTTTACTGCGATTTTTCTGGTTCATTGCATACGAATTCCAACCCACTTTGTCCGGATATGACTGGATGAAACCAGAAATATCCGGTTGTGTTTTGGCTAACTCAATCCCAGATATTGCAATGGACTCTGTTTGTGTTTTCTGGACATTATCAACGGACTTTATTGTTTTGAATGTTTTTATCAGGGAACATTTAATTTTGTACCTTAGAAACACTAATAGGTTCAACATGGAGACACCAGTATACACATTCGTATGTTCTAGGGAGAAAGTTAGAGGAACTGCGGCAAACAAACATGATATTTCTGTTTGTATACATGACATTTTATGCACTTGCATAACGAAAAAAACTTTGCTTTTCTCCAAAACCATTTTTACTGTGATTTTCTCGGTCCATTGCATACGAATTCCACCTCGCTTTGTCCGGATATGACTGGATGAAACCAGAAATATCCGGTTGTGTTTTGGCTTACTACAACCCAGATATTGTGAAAGCCTCTGTGTTTATGTTTTCCGGATACTATCAACGGAATTTATGTTTTTGCATGTTATTTATCAGGGAACATTTAATTTTGTGCTGGGAAACACTAATTGGTTCCACATGGAGACACCAGCTCTACACATTCGTATTTTCTAGGGAGAAAGCTAGAGGAACTGCGGCAAACAAACATGATATTTCTGTTTGTATAGATGACATTTTATGCACTTTCCTAAAGAAAAGACTTTGCTTTTCTCCAAAACCATTTTTCCTGTGATATTCTCGATCCATTATATATGAATTCCACCCCACTTTGTCCGGATATGAGTGGATGAAACCAGAAATATCCGGTTGTGTTTTGTTTTACTATATCCCAGATATTGCTACAGCCTCAGTGTCTGTGTTTTCTGGATATTATCGATGGATTTTATTGTTTTGAATGTTTTTATCAGGGAACCTTTAATTTTGTACCATAGAAATACAATTTGGTTCCACATGGAGACACCAGGAACACATTCCTATGTTCTAGGGAGAAAGCTTTAGGAACTGCAAATCGATATGATATGTCTGTTTGTATAGATGACATTTTATGCACTTGCGATGGAAAAGACTTTTTGCCTTTCTCTAAAACCATTTTTACTGTGATTTTGTTGGTCCATTGCATACGAATTCCAACCCACTTTGTCCGGATATGACTGGATGAAACCAGAAATATCCGGTTGTGTTTTGGCTAACTCAATCCCAGATATTGTGAAAGCTTCTGTATTTGTGTTCTCCGGATATTATGAACGGATTTTATGGTTTTGCATGCTTTTTATCAGGGAACATTTAATTTTGTACCATAGAAACACTAATTGGTTCCACACGGAGACACCAGCTCTACACATTTGTATTTTCTAGGGAGAAAGCTAGAGGAACTGCGGCAAACAAACATGATATTTCTGTTTGTATAGATGACATTTTATGCACTTTCCTAACAAAAAGATTTTACTTTTCTCCAAAACCATTTTTACTGTGATTTTCTCGGTCCATTGCATACGAATTCCACCTCACTTTGTCCGGATATGACTGGATGAAACGAGAAATATCTGTTTTATTTTTTTTTTGGCTTACTATATCCCAGATATTACTACAGACTCTGTGTTTGTGTTTTCTGGATATTATCGATGGATTATATTGTTTTGAATGTTTTTATCAGGGAACATTTAATTTTGTGCTGGGAAACACTAATTGGTTCCACATGGAGACACCAGTCTACACATTCGTATTTTCTAGGGAGAAAGCTAGAATAACTGCGGTAAACAAACATGATGTTTCTGTTTGTATAGATGACATTTTATGCACTGGCTTAAGGAAAAGACTTTGTTTTACTCCAAAACCATTTTTACTGCGATTTTCCCGGTTCATTGCATACGAATTCCACCAAATTTAGTCCGGATATGACTGGATGAAACCAGAAATATCCGGTTGTGTTTTGGCTAAATCAATCCCAGATATTGGGATGGACTCTGTGTTTGTGTTTTCCGGATATTATCAACGATTTTTATGGTTTTGCATGTTTTTTATCAGGGAACAAATTAATTTTGTACCTTAAAAACACTAATTGGTTCCACACGGAGACACCAGCTCTACACATTTGTATTTTCTAGGGAGAAAGCTAGAGGAACTGCGGCAAACAAACATGATATTTCTGTTTGTATACATGACATTTTATGCACTTGCATAACGAAAAAAACTTTGCTTTTCTCCAAAACCATTTTTACTGCGATTTTCCCGGTTCGTTGCATACGAATTCCACCTCGCTTTGTCCGGATATGACTGGATCAAACCAGAAATATCCGGTTGTGTTTTGGCTTACTACAACCCAGATATTGTGAAAGCCTCTGTGTTTATGTTTTCCGGATATTATCAACGGAATTCATCTTTTTGCATGTTATTTATCAGGGAACATTTAATTTTGTACCGTAGAAACACTAATTGGTTCCACACGGAGACACCAGCTCTACACATTTGTATTTTCTAGGGAGAAAGCTAGAGGAACTGCGGTAAACAAACATGATATTTCTGTTTGTATAGATGACATTTTATGCACTTTCCTAAAGAAAAGACTTTGCTTTTCTCCAAAACCATTTTTCCTGTGATATTCTCGATCCATTATATATGAATTCCACCCCACTTTGTCCGGATATGAGTGGATGAAACCAGAAATATCCGGTTGTGTTTTGTTTTACTATATCCCAGATATTGCTACAGCCTCAGTGTCTGTGTTTTCTGGATATTATCGATGGATTTTATTGTTTTGAATGTTTTTATCAGGGAACCTTTAATTTTGTACCATAGAAATACAATTTGGTTCCACATGGAGACACCAGGAACACATTCCTATGTTCTAGGGAGAAAGCTTTAGGAACTGCAAATCGATATGATATGTCTGTTTGTATAGATGACATTTTATGCACTTGCGATGGAAAAGACTTTTTGCCTTTCTCTAAAACCATTTTTACTGTGATTTTGTTGGTCCATTGCATACGAATTCCAACCCACTTTGTCCGGATATGACTGGATGAAACCAGAAATATCCGGTTGTGTTTTGGCTAACTCAATCCCAGATATTGTGAAAGCTTCTGTATTTGTGTTCTCCGGATATTATGAACGGATTTTATGGTTTTGCATGCTTTTTATCAGGGAACATTTAATTTTGTACCATAGAAACACTAATTGGTTCCACACGGAGACACCAGCTCTACACATTTGTATTTTCTAGGGAGAAAGCTAGAGGAACTGCGGCAAACAAACATGATATTTCTGTTTGTATAGATGACATTTTATGCACTTTCCTAACAAAAAGATTTTACTTTTCTCCAAAACCATTTTTACTGTGATTTTCTCGGTCCATTGCATACGAATTCCACCTCACTTTGTCCGGATATGACTGGATGAAACGAGAAATATCCGTTTTATTTTTTTTTTGGCTTACTATATCCCAGATATTACTACAGACTCTGTGTTTGTGTTTTCTGGATATTATCGATGGATTATATTGTTTTGAATGTTTTTATCAGGGAACATTTAATTTTGTGCTGGGAAACACTAATTGGTTCCACATGGAGACACCAGTCTACACATTCGTATTTTCTAGGGAGAAAGCTAGAATAACTGCGGTAAACAAACATGATGTTTCTGTTTGTATAGATGACATTTTATGCACTGGCTTAAGGAAAAGACTTTGTTTTACTCCAAAACCATTTTTACTGCGATTTTCCCGGTTCATTGCATACGAATTCCACCAAATTTAGTCCGGATATGACTGGATGAAACCAGAAATATCCGGTTGTGTTTTGGCTAAATCAATCCCAGATATTGGGATGGACTCTGTGTTTGTGTTTTCCGGATATTATCAACGATTTTTATGGTTTTGCATGTTTTTTATCAGGGAACAAATTAATTTTGTACCTTAAAAACACTAATTGGTTCCACACGGAGACACCAGCTCTACACATTTGTATTTTCTAGGGAGAAAGCTAGAGGAACTGCGGCAAACAAACATGATATTTCTGTTTGTATACATGACATTTTATGCACTTGCATAACGAAAAAAACTTTGCTTTTCTCCAAAACCATTTTTACTGCGATTTTCCCGGTTCGTTGCATACGAATTCCACCTCGCTTTGTCCGGATATGACTGGATCAAACCAGAAATATCCGGTTGTGTTTTGGCTTACTACAACCCAGATATTGTGAAAGCCTCTGTGTTTATGTTTTCCGGATATTATCAACGGAATTCATCTTTTTGCATGTTATTTATCAGGGAACATTTAATTTTGTACCGTAGAAACACTAATTGGTTCCACACGGAGACACCAGCTCTACACATTTGTATTTTCTAGGGAGAAAGCTAGAGGAACTGCGGTAAACAAACATGATATTTCTGTTTGTATAGATGACATTTTATGCACTTTCCTAAAGAAAAGACTTTGCTTTTCTCCAAAACCATTTTTCCTGTGATATTCTCGATCCATTACATATGAATTCCACCCCACTTTGTCCGGATATGAGTGGATGAAACCAGAAATATCCGGTTGTGTTTTGTCTTACTATATCCCAGATATTGCTACAGCCTCAGTGTCTGTGTTTTCTGGATATTATCGATGGATTTTATTGTTTTGAATGTTTTTATCAGGGAACATTTAATTTTGTACCATAGAAACACTAATTGGTTCCACATGGAGACACCAGTAACACATTCCTATGTTCTAGGGAGAAAGCTTGAGGAACTGCAAATTGATATGATATGTCTGTTTGCATAGATGACATTTTATGCACTTGCGATGGAAAAGACTTTTTGCCTTTCTCTAAAACCATTTTTACTGTGCTTTTGTTGGTCCATTGCATACGAATTCCAACCCACTTTGTCCGGATATGACTGGATGAAACCAGAAATATCCGGTTGTGTTTTGGCTTACTACAACCCAGATATTGTGAAAGCCTCTGTGTTTATGTTTTCCGGATATTATCAACGGAATTTATGTTTTTGCATGTTATTTATCAGGGAACATTTAATTTTGTGCTGGGAAACACTAATTGGTTCCACATGGAGACACCAGCTCTACACATTCGTATTTTCTAGGGAGAAAGCTAGAGGAACTGCGGCAAACAAACATGATAATTCTGTTTGTATAGATGACATTTTATGCACTTGCGATGGAGAAGACTTTTTGCCTTTCTCTAAAACCATTTTTACTGTGATTTTGTTGGTCCATTGCATACGAATTCCAACCCACTTGGTCCGGATATGACTGGATGAAACCAGAAATATCCGGTTGTGTTTTGTCTAACTCAATCCCAGATATTGTGAAAGCTTCTGTATTTGTGTTCTCCAGATATTATGAACGGATTTTATGGTTTTGCATGTTTTTTATCAGGGAACATTTAATTTTGTACCATAGAAACACTAATTGGTTGCACACGGAGACACCAGCTCTACACATTTGTATTTTCTAGGGAGAAAGCTAGAGGAACTGCGGCAAACAAACATGATATTTCTGTTTGTATAGATGATATTTTATGCACTTTCCTAACAAAAAGACTTTACTTTTCTCCAAAACCATTTTTACTGTGATTTTCTCAGTCCATTGCATACGAATTCCACCTCACTTTGTCCGGATATGACTGGATGAAACCAGAAATATCCGTTTTCTTTTTTTTTTTGGCTTACTATATCCCAGATATTACTACAGACTCTATGTTTGTGTTTTCTGGATATTATCGATGGATTATATTGTTTTGAATGTTTTTATCAGGGAACACTTAATTTTGTGCTGGGAAACACTAATTGGTTCCACATGGAGACACCAGTCTACACATTCGTATTTTCTAGGGAGAAAGCTAGAATAACTGCGGTAAACAAACATGATGTTTCTGTTTGTATAGATGACATTTTATGCACTGGCTTAAGGAAAAGACTTTGTTTTACTCCAAAACCATTTTTACTGCGATTTTCCCAGTTCATTGCATACGAATTCCACCAAACTTAGTCCGGATATGACTGGATGAAACCAGAAATATCCGGTTGTGTTTTGGCTAACTCAATCCCAGATATTGCGACGGACTCTGTGTTTGTGTTTTCTGGACATTATCAACGGACTTTATTGTTTTGAATGTTTTTATCAGGGAACATTTAATTTTGTACCTTAGAAACACTAATAGGTTCAACATGGAGACACCAGTATACACATTCGTATGTTCTAGGAAGAAAGCTAGAGGAACTGCGGCAAACAAACATGATATTTCTGTTTGTATACATGACATTTTATGCACTTGCATAACGAAAAAAACTTTGCTTTTCTCCAAAACCATTTTTACTGTGATTTTCTCGGTCCATTGCATACGAATTCCACCTCGCTTTGTCCGGATATGTCTGGATGAAACCAGAAATATCCGGTTGTGTTTTGGCTTACTACAACCCAGATATTGTGAAAGCCTCTGTGTTTATGTTTTCCGGATATTATCAACGGAATTTATGTTTTTGCATGTTATTTATCAGGGAACATTTAATTTTGTGCTGGGAAACACTAATTGGTTCCACATGGAGACACCAGCTCTACACATTCGTATTTTCTAGGGAGAAAGCTAGAGGAACTGCGGCAAACAAACATGATATTTCTGTTTGTATAGATGACATTTTATGCACTTTCCTAAAGAAAAGACTTTGCTTTTCTCCAAAACCATTTTTCCTGTGATATTCTCGATCCATTACATATGAATTCCACCCCACTTTGTCCGGATATGAGTGGATGAAACCAGAAATATCCGGTTGTGTTTTGTTTTACTATATCCCAGATATTGCTACAGCCTCAGTGTCTGTGTTTTCTGGATATTATCGATGGATTTTATTGTTTTGAATGTTTTTATCAGGGAACATTTAATTTTGCACCATAGAAACACTAATTGGTTCCACATGGAGACACCAGTAACACATTCCTCTGTTCTAGGGAGAAAGCTTGAGGAACTGCAAATCGATATGATATGTCTGTTTGTATAGATGACATTTTATGCACTTGCGATGGAAAAGACTTTTTGCCTTTCTCTAAAACCATTTTTACTGTGATTTTGTTGGTCCATTGCATACGAATTCCAACCCACTTTGTCCGGATATGACTGGATGAAACCAGAAATATCCGGTTGTGTTTTGGCTAACTCAATCCCAGATATTGTGAAAGCTTCTGTATTTGTGTTCTCCGGATATTATGAACGGATTTTATGGTTTTGCATGTTTTTTATCAGGGAACATTTAATTTTGTACCATAGAAACACTAATTGGTTCCACACGGAGACACCAGCTCTACACATTTGTATTTTCTAGGGAGAAAGCTAGAGGAACTGCGGCAAACAAACATGATATTTCTGTTTGTATAGATGACATTTTATGCACTTTCCTAACAAAAAGATTTTACTTTTCTCCAAAACCATTTTTACTGTGATTTTCTCGGTCCATTGCATACGAATTCCACCTCACTTTGTCCGGATATGACTGGATGAAACGAGAAATATCCGTTTTATTTTTTTTTTGGCTTACTATATCCCAGATATTACTACAGACTCTGTGTTTGTGTTTTCTGGATATTATCGATGGATTATATTGTTTTGAATGTTTTTATCAGGGAACATTTAATTTTGTGCTGGGAAACACTACTTGGTTCCACATGGAGACACCAGTCTACACATTCCTATTTTCTAGGGAGAAAGCTAGAATAACTGTGGTAAACAAACATGATGTTTCTGTTTGTATAGATGACATTTTATGCACTGGCTTAAGGAAAAGACTTTGTTTTACTCCAAAACCATTTTTACTGCGATTTTCCCGGTTCATTGCATACGAATTCCACCAAACTTAGTCCGGATATGACTGGATGAAACCAGAAATATCCGGTTGTGTTTTGGCTTACTACAACCCAGATATTGTGAAAGCCTCTGTGTTTATGTTTTCCGGATATTATCAACGGAATTTATGTTTTTGCATGTTATTTATCAGGGAACATTTAATTTTGTGCTGGGAAACACTAATTGGTTCCACATGGAGACACCAGCTCTACACATTCGTATTTTCTAGGGAGAAAGCTAGAGGAACTGCGGCAAACAAACATGATATTTCTGTTTGTATAGATGACATTTTATGCACTTTCCTAAAGAAAAGACTTTGCTTTTCTCCAAAACCATTTTTCCTGTGATATTCTCCATCCATTACATATGAATTCCACCCCACTTTGTCCGGATATGACTGGATGAAACCAGAAATATCCGGTTGTGTTTTGTCTTACTATATCCCAGATATTGCTACAGCCTCAGTGTCTGTGTTTTCTGGATATTATCGATGGATTTTATTGTTTTGAATGTTTTTATCAGGGAACCTTTAATTTTGTACCGTAGAAATACAATTTGGTTCCACATGGAGACACCAGTAACACATTCCTATGTTCTAGGGAGAAAGCTTGAGGAACTGCAAATCGATATGATATGTCTGTTTGTATAGATGACATTTTATGCACTTGCGATGGAAAAGACTTTTTGCCTTTCTCTAAAACCATTTTTACTGTGATTTTGTTGGTCCATTGCATACGAATTCCAACCCACTTTGTCCGGATATGACTGGATGAAACCAGAAATATCCGGTTGTGTTTTGGCTTACTACAACCCAGATATTGTGAAAGCCTCTGTGTTTATGTTTCCGGATATTATCAACGGAATTTATGTTTTTGCATGTTATTTATCAGGGAACATTTAATTTTGTGCTGGGAAACACTAATTGGTTCCACACGGAGACACCAGCTCTACACATTTGTATTTTCTAGGGAGAAAGCTAGAGGAACTGCGGCAAACAAACATGATATTTCTGTTTGTATAGATGACATTTTATGCACTTTCCTAACAAAAAGACTTTACTTTTCTCCAAAACCATTTTTACTGTGATTTTCTCGGTCCATTGCATACGAATTCCACCTCACTTTGTCCGGATATGACTGGATGAAACCAGAAATATCCGTTTTCTTTTTTTTTGGCTTACTATATCCCAGATATTACTACAGACTCTGTGTTTGTGTTTTCTGGATATTATCGATGGATTATATTGTTTTGAATGTTTTTATCAGGGAACATTTAATTTTGTGCTGGGAAACACTAATTGGTTCCACACGGAGACACCAGCTCTACACATTTGTATTTTCTAGGGAGAAAGCTAGAGGAACTGCGGCAAACAAACATGATGTTTCTGTGTGTATAGATGACATTTTATGCACTGGCTTAAGGAAAAGACTTTGTTTTACTCCAAAACCATTTTTACTGCGATTTTCCCGGTTCATTGCATACGAATTCCACCAACCTTAGTCCGGATATGACTGGATGAAACCAGAAATATCCGGTTGTGTTTTGGCTAACTCAATCCCAGATATTGCGACGGACTCTGTGTTTGTGTTTTCTGGACATTATCAACGGACTTTATTGTTTTGAATGTTTTTATCAGGGAACATTTAATTTTGTACCTTAGAAACACTAATAGGTTCAACATGGAGACACCAGTCTACACATTCGTATGTTCTAGGGAGAAAGTTAGAGGAACTGCGGCAAACAAACATGATATTTCTGTTTGTATACATGACATTTTATGCACTTGCATAACGAAAAAAACTTTGCTTTTCTCCAAAACCATTTTTACTGTGATTTTCTCGGTCCATTGCATACGAATTCCACCTCGCTTTGTCCGGATATGACTGGATGAAACCAGAAATATCCGGTTGTGTTTTGGCTTACTACAACCCAGATATTGTGAATGCCTCTGTGTTTATGTTTTCCGGATATTATCAACGGAATTTATGTTTTTGCATGTTATTTATCAGGGAACATTTAATTTTGTGCTGGGAAACACTAATTGGTTCCACATGGAGACACCAGCTCTACACATTCGTATTTTCTAGGGAGAAAGCTAGAGGAACTGCGGCAAACAAACATGATATTTCTGTTAGTATAGATGACATTTTATGCACTTTCCTAAAGAAAAGACTTTGCTTTTCTCCAAAACCATTTTTCCTGTGATATTCTCGATCCATTACATATGAATTCCACCCCCCCTTTGTCCGGATATGAGTGGATGAAACCAGAAATATCCGGTTGTGTTTTGTCTTACTATATCCCAGATATTGCTACAGCCTCAGTGTCTGTGTTTTCTGGATATTATCGATGGCTTTTATTGTTTTGAATGTTTTTATCAGGGAACATTTAATTTTGTACCGTAGAAACACTAATTGGTTCCACATGGAGACACCAGTAACACATTCCTATGTTCTAGGGAGAAAGCTTGAGGAACTGCAAATCGATATGATATGTCTGTTTGTATAGATGACATTTTATGCACTTGCGATGGAAAAGACTTTTTGCCTTTCTCTAAAACCATTTTTACTGTGATTTTGTTGGTCCATTGCATACGAATTCCAACCCACTTTGTCCGGATATGACTGGATGAAACCAGAAATATCCGGTTGTGTTGTGGCTAACTCAATCCCAGATATTGTGAAAGCTTCTGTATTTGTGTTCTCCGGATATTATGAAAGGATTTTATGGTTTTGCATGTTTTTTATCAGGGAACATTTAATTTTGTACCGTAGAAACACTAATTGGTTCCACACGGAGACACCAGCTCTACACATTCGTATTTTCTAGGGAGAAAGCTAGAGGAACTGCGGCAAACAAACATGATATTTCTGTTTGTATAGATGACATTTTATGCACTTTCCTAACAAAAAGACATTACTTTTCTCCAAAACCATTTTTACTGTGATTTTCTCGGTCTATTGCATACGAATTCCACCTCACTTTGTCCGAATATGACTGGATGAAACCAGAAATATCTGTTTTCTTTTTTTTTTTTTGGCTTACTATATCCCAGATATTACTACAGACTCTGTGTTTGTGTTTTCTGGATATTATCGATGGATTATATTGTTTTGAATGTTTTGATCAGGGAACATTTAATTTTGTGCTGGGAAACACTAAAAGGTTCAACATGGAGACACCAGTCTACACATTCGTAATTTCTAGGGAGAAAGCTAGAATAACTGCGGTAAACAAACATGATATTTCTGTTTGTATAGATGACATTTTATGCCCTGGCTTAAGGAAAAGACTTTGTTTTACTCCAAAACCATTTTTGCTGCGATTTTCTCGGTCCATTGCATACGAATTCCACCTCGCTTTGTCCGGATATGACTGGATGAAACCAGAAATATCCGGTTGTGTTTTGGCTTACTACAACCCAGATATTGTGAATGCCTCTGTGTTTATGTTTTCCGGATACTATCAACGGAATTTATGTTTTTGCATGTTATTTATCAGGGAACATTTAATTTTGTGCTGGGAAACACTAATTGGTTCCACATGGAGACACCAGCTCTACACATTCGTATTTTCTAGGGAGAAAACTAGAGGAACTTCGGCAAACAAACATGATATTTCTGTTTGTATAGATGACATTTTATGCACTTTCCTAAAGAAAAGATTTCGATTTTCTCCAAAACCATTTTTCCTGTGATATTCTCGATCCATTACATATGAATTCCACCCCACTTTGTCCGGATATGAGTGGATGAAACCAGAAATATCCGGTTGTGTTTTGTCTTACTATATCCCAGATATTGCTACAGCCTCAGTGTCTGTGTTTTCTGGATATTATCGATGGATTTTATTGTTTTGAATGTTTTTATCAGGGAACATTTAATTTTGTACCGTAGAAACACTAATTGGTTCCACATGGAGACACCAGTAGCACATTCCTATGTTCTAGGGAGAAAGCTTGAGGAACTGCAAATCGATATGATATGTCTGTTTGTATAGATGACATTTTATGCACTTGCGATGGAAAAGACTTTTTGCCTTTCTCTAAAACCATTTTTACTGTGATTTTGTTGGTCCATTGCATACGAATTCCAACCCACTTTGTCCGGATATGACTGGATGAAACCAGAAATATCCGGTTTTTTTTTGGCTAACTCAATCCCAGATATTGTGAAAGCTTCTGTATTTGTGTTCTCCGGATATTATGAACGGATTTTATGGTTTTGCATGTTTTTTATCAGGGAACATTTAATTTTGTGCTGGGAAACACGAATTTGTTCCATATGTAGACACCAGCTCTACGCATTCGTATTTTCTAAGGAGAAAGCTACAATAACTGCGGTAAAGAAACATAATGTTTCTGTTTGTATAGATGACATTTTATGCACTGGCTTAAGGAAAAGACTTTGTTTTACTCCAAAACCATTTTTACTGCGATTTTCCCGGTTCATTGCATACGAATTCCACCAACCTTAGTCCGGATATGACTGGATGAAACCAGAAATATCCGGTTGTGTTTTGGCTAACTCAATCCCAGATATTGCGACGGACTCTGTGTTTGTGTTTTCTGGACATTATCAACGGACTTTATTGTTTTGAATGTTTTTATCAGGGAACATTTAATTTTGTACCTTAGAAACACTAATAGGTTCAACATGGAGACACCAGTATACACATTCGTATGTTCTAGGGAGAAAGTTAGAGGAACTGCGGCAAACAAACATGATATTTCTGTTTGTATAGATGACATTTTATGCACTTTCCTAAAGAAAAGACTTTGCTTTTCTCCAAAACCATTTTTCCTGTGATATTCTCGATCCATTACATATGAATTCCACCCCACTTTGTCCAGATATGAGTGGATGAAACCAGAAATATCCGGTTGTGTTTTGTCTTACTATATCCCAGATATTGCTACAGCCTCAGTGTCTGTGTTTTCTGGATATTATCGATGGATTTTATTGTTTTGAATATTTTTATCAGGGAACATTTAATTTTGTACCGTAGAAACACTAATTGGTTCCACATGGAGACACCAGTAACACATTCCTATATTATAGGGAGAAAGCTTGAGGAACTGCAAATCGATATGATATGTCTGTTTGTATAGATGATATTTTATGCACTTGCGATGGAAAAGACTTTTTGCCTTTCTCTAAAACCATTTTTACTGTGATTTTGTTGGTCCATTGCATACGACTTCCAACCCACTTTGTCCGGATATGACTGGATGAAACCAGAAATATCCGGTTGTGTTTTGGCTAACTCAATCCCAGATATTGTGAAAGCTTCTGTATTTGTGTTCTCCGGATATTATGAACAGATTTTATGGTTTTGCATGTTTTTTATCAGGGAACATTTAACTTTGTACCGTAGAAACACTAACTGGTTCCACACGGAGACACCAGCTCTACACATTTGTATTTTCTAGGGAGAAAGCTAGAGGAACTGCGGCAAACAAACATGATATTTCTGTTTGCATAGATGACATTTTATGCACTTTCCTAACAAAAAGACTTTACTTTTCTCCAAAACCATTTTTACTGTGATTTTCTCGGTCCATTGCAAACGTATTCCACCTCGCTTTGTCCGGATATGACTGGATGAAACCAGAAATATCCGGTTGTGTTTTGGCTTACTACAACCCAGATATTGTGAAAGCCTCTGTGTTTATGTGTTCCGGATATTATCAATGGAATTTATGTTTTTGCATGTTATTTATCAGGGAACATTTAATTTTGTGCTGGGAAACACTAATTGGTTCCACATGGAGACACCAGCTCTACACATTCGTATTTTCTAGGGAGAAAGCTAGAGGAACTGCGGCAAACAAACATGATATTTCTGTTTGTATAGATGACATTTTATGCACTTTCCTAAAGAAAAGACTTTGCTTTTCTCCAAAACCATTTTTCCTGTGATATTCTCGATCCATTACATATGAATTCCACCCCACTTTGTCCGGATATGAGTGGATGAAACCAGAAATATCCGGTTGTGTTTTGCCTTACTATATCCCAGATATTGCTACAGCCTCAGTGTCTGTGTTTTCTGGATATTATCGATGGATTTTATTGTTTTGAATGTTTTTATCAGGGAACATTTAATTTTGTACCGTAGAAACACTAATTGGTTCCACATGGAGACACCAGTAACACATTCCTATGTTCTAGGGAGAAAGCTTGAGGAACTGCAAATCGATATGGTATGTCTGTTTGTATAGATGACATTTTATGCACTTGCGATGGAAAAGACTTTTTGCCTTTCTCTAAAACCATTTTTACTGTGATTTTGTTGGTCCATTGCATACGAATTCCAACCCACTTTGTCCGGATATGACTGGATGAAACCAGAAATATCCGGTTGTGTTTTGGCTAACTCAATCCCAGATATTGTGAAAGCTTCTGTATTTGTGTTCTCCGGATATTATGAACGGATTTTATGGTTTTGCATGTTTTTTTTCAGGGAACATTTAATTTTGTACCGTAGAAACACTAATAGGTTCAACATGGAGACTCCAGTATACACATTCGTATGTTCTAGGGAGAAAGTTAGAGGAACTGCGGCAAACAAACATGATATTTCTCTTTGTATACATGACATTTTATGCACTTGCATAACGAAAAAAACTTTGCTTTTCTCCAAAACCATTTTTACTGTGATTTTCTCGGTCCATTGCATACGAATTCCACCTCGCTTTGTCCGGATATGACTGGATGAAACCAGAAATATCCGGTTGTGTTTTGGCTTACTACAACCCAGATATTGTGAAAGCCTCTGCGTTTATGTTTTCCGGATATTATCAACGGAATTTATGTTTTTGCATGTTATTTATCAGGGAACATTTAATTTTGTGCTGGGAAACACTAATTGGTTCCACATGGAGACACCAGCTCTACACATTCGTATTTTCTAGGGAGAAAGCTAGAGGAACTGCGGCAAACAAACATGATATTTCTGTTTGTATAGATGACATTTTATGCACTTTCCTAAAGAAAAGACTTTGCTTTTCTCCAAAACCATTTTTCCTGTGATATTCTCGATCCATTACATATGAATTCCACCCCCCCTTTGTCCGGATATGAGTGGATGAAACCAGAAATATCCGGTTGTGTTTTGTCTTACTATATCCCAGATATTGCTACAGCCTCAGTGTCTGTGTTTTCTGGATATTATCGATGGATTTTATTGTTTTGAATGTTTTTATCAGGGAACATTTAATTTTGTACCGTAGAAACACTAATTGGTTCCACATGGAGACACCAGTAACACATTCCTATGTTCTAGGGAGAAAGCTTGCGGAACTGCAAATCGATATGATATGTCTGTTTGTATAGATGACATTTTATGCACTTGCGATGGAAAAGACTTTTTGCCTTTCTCTAAAACCATTTTTACTGTGATTTTGTTGGTCCATTGCATACGAATTCCAACCCGCTTTGTCCGGATATGACTGGATGAAACCAGAAATATCCGGTTGTGTTTTGGCTAACTCAATCCCATATATTGTGAAAGCTTCTGTATTTGTGTTCTCCGGATATTATGAACGGATTTTATGGTTTTGCATGTTTTTTATCAGGGAACATTTAATTTTGTACCGTAGAAACACTAATTGGTTCCACACGGAGACACCAGCTCTACACATTTGTATTTTCTAGGGAGAAAGCTAGAGGAACTGCGGCAAACAAACATGATATTTCTGTTTGTATAGATGACATTTTATGCACTTTCCTAACAAAAAGACTTTACTTTTCTCCAAAACCATTTTTACTGTGATTTTCTCGGTCCATTGCATACGAATTCCAGCTCACTTTGTCCGGATATGACTGGATGAAACCAGAAATATCCGTTTTTTTTTTTGTCGCTTACTATATCCCAGATATTACTACAGACTCTGTGTTTGTGTTTTCTGGATATTATCGATGGATTATATTGGTTTGAATGTTTTTATCAGGGAACATTTAATTTTGTGCTGGGAAACACTAATTGGTTCCACATGGAGACACCAGTCTACACATTCGTATTTTCTAGGGAGAAAGCTAGAATAACTGCGGTAAACAAACATGATGTTTCTGTTTGTATAGATGACATTTTATGCACTGGCTTAAGGAAAAGACTTTGTTTTACTCCAAAACCATTTTTACTGCGATTTTCCCGGTTCATTGCATACGAATTCCACCAAACTTAGTCCGGATATGACTGGATGAAACCAGAAATATCCGGTTGTGTTTTGGCTAAATCAATCCCAGATATTGCGACGGACTCTGTGTTTGTGTTTTCTGGACATTATCAACGGACTTTATTGTTTTGAATGTTTTTATCAGGGAACATTTAATTTTGTACCTTAGAAACACTAATAGGTTCAACATGGAGACACCAGTATACACATTCGTATGTTCTAGGGAGAAAGTTTGAGGAACTGCGGCAAACAAACATGATATTTCTGTTTGTATAGATGACATTTTATGCACTTTCCTAACAAAAAGACTTTACTTTTCTCCAAAACCATTTTTACTGTGATTTTCTCGGTCCATTGCATACGAAATCCACCTCACTTTGTCCGGATATGAGTGGATGAAACCAGAAATATCCGTTTTCTTTTTTTGGCTTACTATATCCCAGATACTACTACAGCCTCAGTGTCTGTGTTTTCTGGATGTTATTGATGGCTTACATTGGTTTGAATGTTTTTATCAGGGAACATTTAATTTTGTGCTGAGAAACACTAATTGGTTCCACATGGAGACACCAGTCTACACATTCGTATTTTCTAGGGAGAAAGCTAGAATAACTGCGGTAAACAAACATGATGTTTCTGTTTGTATAGATGACATTTTATGCACTGGCTTAAGGAAAAGACTTTGTTTTACTCCAAAACCATTTTTACTGCGATTTTCCCGGTTCATTGCATACGAATTCCACCAAACTTAGTCCGGATATGACTGGATGAAACCAGAAATATCCGGTTGTGTTTTGGCTAACTCAATCCCAGATTTTGACGGACTCTGTGTTTGTGTTTTCTGGACATTATCAACGGACTTTATTGTTTTGAATGTTTTTATCAGGGAACATTTAATTTTGTACCGTAGAAACACTAATTGGTTCAACATGGAGACACCAGTCTACACATTCGTATGTTCTAGGGAGAAAGTTAGAGGAACTGCGGCAAACAAACATGATATTTCTGTTTGTATACATGACATTTTATGCACTTGCATAACGAAAAAAACTTTGCTTTTCTCCAAAACCATTTTTGCTGTGATTTTCTCGGTCCATTGCATACGAATTCCACCTCGCTTTGTCCGGATATGACTGGATGAAACCAGAAATATCCGGTTGTGTTTTGGCTTACTACAACCCAGATATTGTGAAAGATTCTGAGTTTATGTTTTCCGGATATTATCAACGGAATTTATGTTTTTGCATGTTATTTATCAGGGAACATTTAATTTTGTGCTGGGAAACACTAATTGGTTCCACATGGAGACACCAGCTCTACACATTCGTATTTTCTAGGGAGAAAGCTAGAGGAACTGCGGCAAACAAACATGATATTTCTGTTTGTATAGATGACATTTTATGCACCTTCCTAAAGAAAAGACTTTGCTTTTCTCCAAAACCATTTTTCCTGTGATATTCTCTATCCATTACATATGAATTCCACCCCCCCTTTGTCCGGATATGAGTGGATGAAACCAGAAATATCCGGTTGTGTTTTGTCTTACTATATGCCAGATATTGCTACAGCCTCAGTGTCTGTGTTTTCTGGATATTATCGATGGATTTTATTGTTTTGAATGTTTTTATCAGGGAACATTTAACTTTGTACCTTAGAAACACTAATTGGTTCCACATGGAGACACCAGTAACACATTCCTATGTTCTAGGGAGAAAGCTTGAGGAACTGCAAATCGATATGATATGTCTGTTTGTATAGATGACATTTTATGCACTTGTGATGGAAAAGACTTTTTGCCTTTCTCTAAAACCATTTTTACTGTGATTTTGTTGGTCCATTGCATACGAATTCCAACCCGCTTTGTCCGGATATGACTGGATGAAACCAGAAATATCCGGTTGTGTTTTGGCTAACTCAATCCCAGATATTGTGAAAGCTTCTGTATTGGTGTTCTCCGGATATTATGAACAGATTTTATGGTTTTGCATGTTTTTTATCAGGGAACATTTAATTTTGTACCGTAGAAACACTAATTGGTTCCACACGGAGACACCAGCTCTACACATTTGTATTTTCTAGGGAGAAAGCTAGAGGAACTGCGGCAAACAAACATGATATTTCTGTTTGCATAGATGACATTTTATGCACTTTCCTAACAAAAAGACTTTACTTTTCTCCAAAACCATTTTTACTGTGATTTTCTCGGTCCATTGCAAACGTATTCCACCTCGCTTTGTCCGGATATGACTGGATGAAACCAGAAATATCCGGTTGTGTTTTGGCTTACTACAACCCAGATATTGTGAAAGCCTCTGTGTTTATGTGTTCCGGATATTATCAATGGAATTTATGTTTTTGCATGTTATTTATCAGGGAACATTTAATTTTGTGCTGGGAAACACTAATTGGTTCCACATGGAGACACCAGCTCTACACATTCGTATTTTCTAGGGAGAAAGCTAGAGGAACTGCGGCAAACAAACATGATATTTCTGTTTGTATAGATGACATTTTATGCACTTTCCTAAAGAAAAGACTTTGCTTTTCTCCAAAACCATTTTTCCTGTGATATTCTCGATCCATTACATATGAATTCCACCCCACTTTGTCCGGATATGAGTGGATGAAACCAGAAATATCCGGTTGTGTTTTGCCTTACTATATCCCAGATATTGCTACAGCCTCAGTGTCTGTGTTTTCTGGATATTATCGATGGATTTTATTGTTTTGAATGTTTTTATCAGGGAACATTTAATTTTGTACCGTAGAAACACTAATTGGTTCCACATGGAGACACCAGTAACACATTCCTATGTTCTAGGGAGAAAGCTTGAGGAACTGCAAATCGATATGGTATGTCTGTTTGTATAGATGACATTTTATGCACTTGCGATGGAAAAGACTTTTTGCCTTTCTCTAAAACCATTTTTACTGTGATTTTGTTGGTCCATTGCATACGAATTCCAACCCACTTTGTCCGGATATGACTGGATGAAACCAGAAATATCCGGTTGTGTTTTGGCTAACTCAATCCCAGATATTGTGAAAGCTTCTGTATTTGTGTTCTCCGGATATTATGAACGGATTTTATGGTTTTGCATGTTTTTTTTCAGGGAACATTTAATTTTGTACCGTAGAAACACTAATAGGTTCAACATGGAGACTCCAGTATACACATTCGTATGTTCTAGGGAGAAAGTTAGAGGAACTGCGGCAAACAAACATGATATTTCTCTTTGTATACATGACATTTTATGCACTTGCATAACGAAAAAAACTTTGCTTTTCTCCAAAACCATTTTTACTGTGATTTTCTCGGTCCATTGCATACGAATTCCACCTCGCTTTGTCCGGATATGACTGGATGAAACCAGAAATATCCGGTTGTGTTTTGGCTTACTACAACCCAGATATTGTGAAAGCCTCTGCGTTTATGTTTTCCGGATATTATCAACGGAATTTATGTTTTTGCATGTTATTTATCAGGGAACATTTAATTTTGTGCTGGGAAACACTAATTGGTTCCACATGGAGACACCAGCTCTACACATTCGTATTTTCTAGGGAGAAAGCTAGAGGAACTGCGGCAAACAAACATGATATTTCTGTTTGTATAGATGACATTTTATGCACTTTCCTAAAGAAAAGACTTTGCTTTTCTCCAAAACCATTTTTCCTGTGATATTCTCGATCCATTACATATGAATTCCACCCCCCCTTTGTCCGGATATGAGTGGATGAAACCAGAAATATCCGGTTGTGTTTTGTCTTACTATATCCCAGATATTGCTACAGCCTCAGTGTCTGTGTTTTCTGGATATTATCGATGGATTTTATTGTTTTGAATGTTTTTATCAGGGAACATTTAATTTTGTACCGTAGAAACACTAATTGGTTCCACATGGAGACACCAGTAACACATTCCTATGTTCTAGGGAGAAAGCTTGCGGAACTGCAAATCGATATGATATGTCTGTTTGTATAGATGACATTTTATGCACTTGCGATGGAAAAGACTTTTTGCCTTTCTCTAAAACCATTTTTACTGTGATTTTGTTGGTCCATTGCATACGAATTCCAACCCGCTTTGTCCGGATATGACTGGATGAAACCAGAAATATCCGGTTGTGTTTTGGCTAACTCAATCCCATATATTGTGAAAGCTTCTGTATTTGTGTTCTCCGGATATTATGAACGGATTTTATGGTTTTGCATGTTTTTTATCAGGGAACATTTAATTTTGTACCGTAGAAACACTAATTGGTTCCACACGGAGACACCAGCTCTACACATTTGTATTTTCTAGGGAGAAAGCTAGAGGAACTGCGGCAAACAAACATGATATTTCTGTTTGTATAGATGACATTTTATGCACTTTCCTAACAAAAAGACTTTACTTTTCTCCAAAACCATTTTTACTGTGATTTTCTCAGTCCATTGCATACGAATTCCAGCTCACTTTGTCCGGATATGACTGGATGAAACCAGAAATATCCGTTTTCTTTTTTTGTCGCTTACTATATCCCAGATATTATTACAGACTCTGTGTTTGTGTTTTCTGGATATTATCGATGGATTATATTGGTTTGAATGTTTTTATCAGGGAACATTTAATTTTGTGCTGGGAAACACTAATTGGTTCCACATGGAGACACCAGTCTACACATTCGTATTTTCTAGGGAGAAAGCTAGAATAACTGCGGTAAACAAACATGATGTTTCTGTTTGTATAGATGACATTTTATGCACTGGCTTAAGGAAAAGACTTTGTTTTACTCCAAAACCATTTTTACTGCGATTTTCCCGGTTCATTGCATACGAATTCCACCAAACTTAGTCCGGATATGACTGGATGAAACCAGAAATATCCGGTTGTGTTTTGGCTAAATCAATCCCAGATATTGCGACGGACTCTGTGTTTGTGTTTTCTGGACATTATCAATGGACTTTATTGTTTTGAATGTTTTTATCAGGGAACATTTAATTTTGTACCTTAGAAACACTAATTGGTTCAACATGGAGACACCAGTATACACATTCGTATGTTCTAGGGAGAAAGTTTGAGGAACTGCGGCAAACAAACATGATATTTCTGTTTGTATAGATGACATTTTATGCACTAAACTAAGAAAAAGACTTTACTTTTCTCCAAAACCATTTTTACTGTGATTTTCTCGGTCCATTGCATACGAATTCCACCTCACTTTGTCCGGATATGAGTGGATGAAACCAGAAATATCCGTTTTCTTTTTTTGGCTTACTATATCCCAGATACTACTACAGCCTCAGTGTCTGTGTTTTCTGGATGTTATTGATGGATTACATTGGTTTGAATGTTTTTATCAGGGAACATTTAATTTTGTGCTGAGAAACACTAATTGGTTCCACATGGAGACACCAGTCTACACATTCGTATTTTCTAGGGAGAAAGCTAGAATAACTGCGGTAAACAAACATGATGTTTCTGTTTGTATAGATGACATTTTATGCACTGGCTTAAGGAAAAGACTTTGTTTTACTCCAAAACCATTTTTACTGCGATTTTCCCGGTTCATTGCATACGAATTCCACCAAACTTAGTCCGGATATGACTGGATGAAACCAGAAATATCCGGTTGTGTTTTGGCTAACTCAATCCCAGATTTTGACGGACTCTGTGTTTGTGTTTTCTGGACATTATCAACGGACTTTATTGTTTTGAATGTTTTTATCAGGGAACATTTAATTTTGTACCGTAGAAACACTAATTGGTTCAACATGGAGACACCAGTCTACACATTCGTATGTTCTAGGGAGAAAGTTAGAGGAACTGCGGCAAACAAACATGATATTTCTGTTTGTATACATGACATTTTATGCACTTGCATAACGAAAAAAACTTTGCTTTTCTCCAAAACCATTTTTACTGTGATTTTCTCGGTCCATTGCATACGAATTCCACCTCGCTTTGTCCGGATATGACTGGATGAAACCAGAAATATCCGGCTGTGTTTTGGCTTACTACAACCCAGATATTGTGAAAGATTCTGAGTTTATGTTTTCCGGATATTATCAACGGAATTTATGTTTTTGCATGTTATTTATCAGGGAACATTTAATTTTGTGCTGGGAAACACTAATTGGTTCCACATGGAGACACCAGCTCTACACATTCGTATTTTCTAGGGAGAAAGCTAGAGGAACTGCGGCAAACAAACATGATATTTCTGTTTGTATAGATGACATTTTATGCACCTTCCTAAAGAAAAGACTTTGCTTTTCTCCAAAACCATTTTTCCTGTGATATTCTCGATCCATTACATATGAATTCCACCCCCCCTTTGTCCGGATATGAGTGGATGAAACCAGAAATATCCGGTTGTGTTTTGTCTTACTATATCCCAGATATTGCTACAGCCTCAGTGTCTGTGTTTTCTGGATATTATCGATGGATTTTATTGTTTTGAATGTTTTTATCAGGGAACATTTAATTTTGTACCTTAGAAACACTAATTGGTTCCACATGGAGACACCAGTAACACATTCCTATGTTCTAGGGAGAAAGCTTGAGGAACTGCAAATCGATATGATATGTCTGTTTGTATAGATGACATTTTATGCACTTGTGATGGAAAAGACTTTTTGCCTTTCTCTAAAACCATTTTTACTGTGATTTTGTTGGTCCATTGCATACGAATTCCAACCCGCTTTGTCCGGATATGACTGGATGAAACCAGAAATATCCGGTTGTGTTTTGGCTAACTCAATCCCAGATATTGTGAAAGCTTCTGTATTGGTGTTCTCCGGATATTATGAACAGATTTTATGGTTTTGCATGTTTTTTATCAGGGAACATTTAATTTTGTACCGTAGAAACACTAATTGGTTCCACACGGAGACACCAGCTCTACACATTTGTATTTTCTAGGGAGAAAGCTAGAGGAACTGCGGCAAACAAACATGATATTTCTGTTTGCATATTTGACATTTTATGCACTTTCCTAACAAAAAGACTTTACTTTTCTCCAAAACCATTTTTACTGTGATTTTCTCGGTCCATTGCAAACGTATTCCACCTCGCTTTGTCCGGATATGACTGGATGAAACCAGAAATATCCGGTTGTGTTTTGGCTTACTACAACCCAGATATTGTGAAAGCCTCTGTGTTTATGTGTTCCGGATATTATCAATGGAATTTATGTTTTTGCATGTTATTTATCAGGGAACATTTAATTTTGTGCTGGGAAACACTAATTGGTTCCACATGGAGACACCAGCTCTACACATTCGTATTTTCTAGGGAGAAAGCTAGAGGAACTGCGGCAAACAAACATGATATTTCTGTTTGTATAGATGACATTTTATGCACTTTCCTAAAGAAAAGACTTTGCTTTTCTCCAAAACCATTTTTCCTGTGATATTCTCGATCCATTACATATGAATTCCACCCCACTTTGTCCGGATATGAGTGGATGAAACCAGAAATATCCGGTTGTGTTTTGCCTTACTATATCCCAGATATTGCTACAGCCTCAGTGTCTGTGTTTTCAGGATATTATCGATGGATTTTATTGTTTTGAATGTTTTTATCAGGGAACATTTAATTTTGTACCGTAGAAACACTAATTGGTTCCACATGGAGACACCAGTAACACATTCCTATGTTCTAGGGAGAAAGCTTGAGGAACTGCAAATCGATATGGTATGTCTGTTTGTATAGATGACATTTTATGCACTTGCGATGGAAAAGACTTTTTGCCTTTCTCTAAAACCATTTTTACTGTGATTTTGTTGGTCCATTGCATACAAATTCCAACCCACTTTGTCCGGATATGACTGGATGAAACCAGAAATATCCGGTTGTGTTTTGGCTAACTCAATCCCAGATATTGTGAAAGCTTCTGTATTTGTGTTCTCCGGATATTATGAACGGATTTTATGTTTTTGCATGTTTTTTTTCAGGGAACATTTAATTTTGTACCGTAGAAACACTAATAGGTTCAACATGGAGACTCCAGTATACACATTCGTATGTTCTAGGGAGAAAGTTAGAGGAACTGCGGCAAACAAACATGATATTTCTGTTTGTATACATGACATTTTATGCACTTGCATAACGAAAAAAACTTTGCTTTTCTCCAAAACCATTTTTACTGTGATTTTCTCGGTCCATTGCATACGAATTCCACCTCGCTTTGTCCGGATATGACTGGATGAAACCAGAAATATCCGGTTGTGTTTTGGCTTACTACAACCCAGATATTGTGAAAGCCTCTGCGTTTATGTTTTCCGGATATTATCAACGGAATTTATGTTTTTGCATGTTATTTATCAGGGAACATTTAATTTTGTGCTGGGAAACACTAATTGGTTCCACATGGAGACACCAGCTCTACACATTCGTATTTTCGAGGGAGAAAGCTAGAGGAACTGCGGCAAACAAACATGATATTTCTGTTTGTATAGATGACATTTTATGCACTTTCCTAAAGAAAAGACTTTGCTTTTCTCCAAAACCATTTTTCCTGTGATATTCTCGATCCATTACATATGAATTCCACCCCCCCTTTGTCCGGATATGAGTGGATGAAACCAGAAATATCCGGTTGTGTTTTGTCTTACTATATCCCAGATATTGCTACAGCCTCAGTGTCTGTGTTTTCTGGATATTATCGATGGATTTTATTGTTTTGAATGTTTTTATCAGGGAACATTTAATTTTGTACCGTAGAAACACTAATTGGTTCCACATGGAGACACCAGTAACACATTCCTATGTTCTAGGGAGAAAGCTTGCGGAACTGCAAATCGATATGATATGTCTGTTTGTATAGATGACATTTTATGCACTTGCGATGGAAAAGACTTTTTGCCTTTCTCTAAAACCATTTTTACTGTGATTTTGTTGGTCCATTGCATACGAATTCCAACCCGCTTTGTCCGGATATGACTGGATGAAACCAGAAATATCCGGTTGTGTTTTGGCTAACTCAATCCCATATATTGTGAAAGCTTCTGTATTTGTGTTCTCCGGATATTATGAACGGATTTTATGGTTTTGCATGTTTTTTATCAGGGAACATTTAATTTTGTACCGTAGAAACACTAATTGGTTCCACACGGAGACACCAGCTCTACACATTTGTATTTTCTAGGGAGAAAGCTAGAGGAACTGCGGCAAACAAACATGATATTTCTGTTTGTATAGATGACATTTTATGCACTTTCCTAACAAAAAGACTTTACTTTTCTCCAAAACCATTTTTACTGTGATTTTCTCGGTCCATTGCATACGAATTCCAGCTCACTTTGTCCGGATATGACTGGATGAAACCAGAAATATCCGTTTTCTTTTTTTGTCGCTTACTATATCCCAGATATTACTACAGACTCTGTGTTTGTGTTTTCTGGATATTATCGATGGATTATATTGGTTTGAATGTTTTTATCAGGGAACATTTAATTTTGTGCTGGGAAACACTAATTGGTTCCACATGGAGACACCAGTCTACACATTCGTATTTTCTAGGGAGAAAGCTAGAATAACTGCGGTAAACAAACATGATGTTTCTGTTTGTATAGATGACATTTTATGCACTGGCTTAAGGAAAAGACTTTGTTTTACTCCAAAACCATTTTTACTGCGATTTTCCCGGTTCATTGCATACGAATTCCACCAAATTTAGTCCGGATATGACTGGATGAAACCAGAAATATCCGGTTGTGTTTTGGCTAACTCAATCCCTGATATTGGGACGGACTCTGTGTTTGTGTTTTCTGGACATTATCAATGGACTTTATTGTTTTGAATGTTTTTATCAGGGAACATTTAATTTTGTACCTTAGGAACACTAATTGGTTCAACATGGAGACACCAGTCTACACATTCGTATGTTCTAGGGAGAAAGTTAGAGGAACTGCGGCAAACAAACATGATATTTCTGTTTGTATACATGACATTTTATGCACTTGCATAACGAAAAAAATTTGCTTTTCTCCAAAACCATTTTTACTGTGATTTTCTCGGTCCATTGCATACGAATTCCACCAAACTTAGTCCTGATATGACTGGATGAAACCAGAAATATCCGGTTGTGTTTTGGCTTACTACAACCCAGATATTGTGAAAGCCTCTGTGTTTATGTTTTCCGGATATTATCAACGGAATTTATGTTTTTGCATGTTATTTATCAGGGAACATTTAATTTTGTGCTGGGAAACACTAATTGGTTCCACATGGAGACACCAGCTCTACACATTCGTATTTTCTAGGGAGAAAGCTAGAGGAACTGCGGCAAACAAACATGATATTTCTGTTTGTATAGATGACATTTTATGCACTTTCCTAAAGAAAAGACTTTGCTTTTCTCCAAAACCATTTTTCCTGTGATATTCTCGATCCATTACATATGAATTCCACCCCACTTTGTCCGGATATGAGTGGATGAAACCAGAAATATCCGGTTGTGTTTTGTCTTACTATATCCCAGATATTGCTACAGCCTCAGTGTCTGTGTTTTCTGGATATTATCGATGGATTTTATTGTTTTGAATGTTTTTATCAGGGAACATTTAATTTTGTACCGTAGAAACACTAATTGGTTCCACATGGAGACACCAGTAACACATTCCTATGTTCTAGGGAGAAAGCTTGAGGAACTGCAAATCGATATGATATGTCTGTTTGTATAGATGACATTTTATGCACTTGCGATGGAAAAGATTTTTGCCTTTCTCTAAAACCATTTTTACTGTGATTTTGTTGGTCCATTGCATACGAATTCCAACCCACTTTGTCCGGATATGACTGGATGAAACCAGAAATATCCGGTTATGTTTTGGCTAACTCAATCCCAGATATTGTGAAAGCTTCTGTATTTGTGTTCTCCGGATATTATGAACGGATTTTATGGTTTTGCATGTTTTTTATCAGGGAATATTTAATTTTGAACCGTAGAAACACTTATTGGTTCCACACGGAGACACCAGCTCTACACATTTGTATTTTCTAGGGAGAAAGCTAGAGGAACTGCGGCAAACAAACATGATATTTCTGTTTGTATAGATGACATTTTATGCACTTTCCTAAGAAAAAGACTTTACTTTTCTCCAAAACCATTTTTACTGCGATTTTCCCGGTTCATTGCATACGAATTCCACCAAACTTAGTCCGGATATGACTGGATGAAATCAGAAATATCCGGTTGTGTTTTGGCTAACTCAATCCCCGATATCGCGACAGACTCTTTGTTTGTGTTTTCTGGACATTATCAACGGACTTTATTGTTTTGAATGTTTTTATCAGGGAACATTTAATTTTGTACCTTAGAAACACTAATTGGTTCAACATGGAGACACCAGTATACACATTCGTATGTTCTAGGGAGAAAGCTAGAATAACTGCGGTAAACAAACATGATGTTTCTGTTTGTATAGATGAGATTTTATGCACTGGCTTAAGGAAAAGACTTTGTTTTACTCCAAAACCATTTTTACTGCGATTTTCCCGGTTCATTGCATACGAATTCCACCAAACTTAGTCCGGATATGACTGGATGAAACCAGAAATATCCGGTTGTGTTTTGGCTAAATCAATCCCAGATATTGTGAATGCTTCTGTATTGGTGTTTTCCGGATATTATCAATGGATTTTATGGTTTTGCATGTTTTTTTATCAGGGAACATTTAATTTTGTACCTTAGAAACACTAATTGGTTCAACATGGAGACACCAGTATACACATTCGTATGTTCTAGGGAGAAAGTTAGAGGAACTGCGGCAAACAAACATGATATTTCTGTTTGTATACATGACATTTTATGCACTTGCATAACGAAAAAAACTTTGCTTTTCTCCAAAACCATTTTTACTGTGATTTTCTCGGTCCATTGCATACGAATTCCACCTCGCTTTGTCCGGATATGACTGGATGAAACCAGAAATATCCGGTTGTGTTTTGGCTTACTACAACCCAGATATTGTGAAAGCCTCTGTGTTTATGTTTTCCGGATATTATCAACGGAATTTATGTTTTTGCATGTTATTTATCAGGGAACATTTAATTTTGTGCTGGGAAACACTAATTGGTTCCACATGGAGACACCAGCTCTACACATTCGTATTTTCTAGGGAGAAAGCTAGAGGAACTGCGGCAAACAAACATGATATTTCTGTTTGTATAGATGACATTTTATGCACTTTCCTAAAGAAAAGACTTTGCTTTTCTCCAAAACCATTTTTCCTGTGATATTCTCGATCCATTACATATGAATTCCACCCCACTTTGTCCGGATATGAGTGGATGAAACCAGAAATATCCGGTTGTGTTTTGTCTTACTATATCCCAGATATTGCTACAGCCTCAGTGTCTGTGTTTTCTGGATATTATCGATGGATTTTATTGTTTTGAATGTTTTTATCAGGGAACATTTAATTTTGTACCGTAGAAACACTAATTGGTTCCACACGGAGACACCAGCTCTACACATTTGTATTTTCTAGGGAGAAAGCTAGAGGAACTGCGGCAAACAAACATGATATTTCTGTTTGTATAGATGACATTTTATGCACTTTCCTAACAAAAAGATTTAACTTTTCTCCAAAACCATTTTTACTGTGATTTTCTCGGTCCATTGCATACGAATTCCACCTCACTTTGTCCGGATATGACTGGATGAAACCAGAAATATCCGTTTTCTTTTTTTTTGGCTTACTATATCCCAGATTTTACTACAGACTCTGTGTTTGTGTTTTCTGGATATTATCGATGGATTATATTGTTTTGAATGTTTTTATCAGGGAACATTTAATTTTGTGCTGGGAAACACTAATTGTTTACACATGGAGACACCAGTCTACACATTCGTATTTTCTAGGGAGAAAGCTAGAATAACTGCGGTAAACAAACATGATGTTTCTGTTTGTATAGATGACATTTTATGCACTGGCTTAAGGAAAAGACTTTGTTTTACTCCAAAACCATTTTTACTGCGATTTTCCCGGTTCATTGCATACGAATTCCACCAAACTTAGTCCGGATATGACTGGATGAAACCAGAAATATCCGGTTGTGTTTTGGCTAACTCAATCCCAGATATTGTGAAAGCTTCTGTAATTGTGTTCTCCGGATATTATGAACGGATTTTATGGTTTTGCATGTTTTTATCAGGGAACATTTAATTTTGTACCGTAGAAACACTAATTGGTTCCCCATGGAGACACCAGTAACACATTCCTCTGTTCTAGGGAGAAAGCTTGAGGAACTGCAAATCGATATGATATGTCTGTTTGTATAGATGACATTTTATGCACTTGCGATGGAAAAGACTTTTTGCCTTTCTCTAAAACCATTTTTACTGTGATTTTGTTGGTCCATTGCATACGACTTCCAACCCACTTTGTCCGGATATGACTGGATGAAACCAGAAATATCCGGTTGTGTTTTGGCTAACTCAATCCCAGATATTGTGAAAGCTTCTGTATTTGTGTTCTCCGGATATTATGAACGGATTTTATGGTTTTGCATGTTTTTTATCAGGGAACATTTAATTTTGTACCGTAGAAACACTAATTGGTTCCACACGGAGACACCAGCTCTACACATTTGTATGTTCTAGGGAGAAAGCTAGAGGAACTGCGGCAAACAAACATGATATTTCTGTTTGTATACATGACATTTTATGCACTTGCATAACGAAAAAAACTTTGCTTTTCTCCAAAACCATTTTTACTGTGATTTTCTCGGTCCATTGCATACGAATTCCACCTCGCTTTGTCCGGATATGACTGGATGAAACCAGAAATATCCGGTTGTGTTTTGGCTTACTACAACCCAGATATTGTGAAAGCCTCTGTGTTTATGTTTTCCGGATATTATCAACGGAATTTATGTTTTTGCATGTTATTTATCAGGGAACATTTAATTTTGTGCTGGGAAACACTAATTGGTTCCACATGGAGACACCAGCTCTACACATTCGTATTTTCTAGGGAGAATGCTAGAGGAACTGCGGCAAACAAACATGATATTTCTGTTTGTATAGATGACATTTTATGCACTTTCCTAAAGAAAAGACTTTGCTTTTCTCCAAAACCATTTTTCCTGTGATATTCTCGATCCATTACATATGAATTCCACCCCACTTTGTCCGGATATGAGTGGATGAAACCAGAAATATCCGGTTGTGTTTTGTCTTACTATATCCCAGATATTGCTACAGCCTCAGTGTCTGTGTTTTCTGGATATTATCGATGGATTTTATTGTTTTGAATGTTTTTATCAGGGAACCTTTAATTTTGTACCGTAGAAACACTAATTGGTTCCACACGGAGACACCAGCTCTACACATTTGTATTTTCTAGGGAGAAAGCTAGAGGAACTGCGGCAAACAAACATGATATTTCTGTTTGTATAGATGACATTTTATGCACTTTCCTAACAAAAAGATTTAACTTTTCTCCAAAACCATTTTTACTGTGATTTTCTCGGTCCATTGCATACGAATTCCACCTCACTTTGTCCGGATATGACTGGATGAAACCAGAAATATCCGTTTTCTTTTTTTTTGGCTTACTATATCCCAGATATTACTACAGACTCTGTGTTTGTGTTTTCTGGATATTATCGATGGATTATATTGTTTTGAATGTTTTTATCAGGGAACATTTAATTTTGTGCTGGGAAACACTAATTGTTTGCACATGGAGACACCAGTCTACACATTCGTATTTTCTAGGGAGAAAGCTAGAATAACTGCGGTAAACAAACATGATGTTTCTGTTTGTATAGATGACATTTTATGCACTGGCTTAAGGAAAAGACTTTGTTTTACTCCAAAACCATTTTTACTGCGATTTTCCCGGTTCATTGCATACGAATTCCACCAAACTTAGTCCGGATATGACTGGATGAAACCAGAAATATCCGGTTGTGTTTTGGCTAACTCAATCCCAGATATTGTGAAAGCTTCTGTAATTGTATTCTCCGGATATTATGAACGGATTTTATGGTTTTGCATGTTTTTATCAGGGAACATTTAATTTTGTACCGTAGAAACACTAATTGGTTCCCCATGGAGACACCAGTAACACATTCCTCTGTTCTAGGGAGAAAGCTTGAGGAACTGCAAATCGATATGATATGTCTGTTTGTATAGATGACATTTTATGCACTTGCGATGGAAAAGACTTTTTGCCTTTCTCTAAAACCATTTTTACTGTGATTTTGTTGGTCCATTGCATACGAATTCCAACCCACTTTGTCCGGATATGACTGGATGAAACCAGAAATATCCGGTTGTGTTTTGGCTAACTCAATCCCAGATATTGTGAAAGCTTCTGTATTTGTGTTCTCCGGATATTATGAACGGATTTTATGGTTTTGCATGTTTTTTATCAGGGAACATTTAATTTTGTACCGTAGAAACACTAATTGGTTCCACACGGAGACACCAGCTCTACACATTTGTATTTTCTAGGGAGAAAGCTAGAGGAACTGCGGCAAACAAACATGATATTTCTGTTTGTATAGATGACATTTTATGCACTTTCCTAACAAAAAGACTTTACTTTTCTCCAAAACCATTTTTACTGTGATTTTCTCGGTCCATTGCATACGAATTCCACCTCACTTTGTCCGGATGTGACTGGATGAAACCAGAAATATCCGTTTTCTTTTTTTTTGGCTTACTATATCCCAGATATTACTACAGACTCTGTGTTTGTGTTTTCTGGATATTATGGATGGATTATATTGTTTTGAATGTTTTTATCAAGGAACATTTAATTTTGTGCTGGGAAACACTAATTGGTTCCACATGGAGACACCAGTCTACACATTCGTATTTTCTAGGGAGAAAGCTAGAATAACTGCGGTAAACAAACATGATGTTTCTGTTTGTATAGATGACATTTTATGCACTGGCTTAAGGAAAAGACTTTGTTTTACTCCAAAACCATTTTTACTGCGATTTTCCCGGTTCATTGCATAGGAATTCCACCAAACTTATTCCGGATATGACTGGATTAAACCAGAAATATCCGGTTGTGTTTTGGCTAACTCAATCCCAGATATTGTGAATGCTTCTGTATTGGTGTTTTCCGGATATTATCAACGGATTTTATGGTTTTGCATGTTTTTTTATCAGGGAACATTTAATTTTGTACCTTAGAAACACTAATAGGTTCAACATGGAGACACCAGTCTACACATTCGTATGTTCTAGGGAGAAAGTTAGAGGAACTGCGGCAAACAAACATGATATTTCTGTTTGTATACATGACATTTTATGCACTTGCATAACGAAAAAAACTTTGCTTTTCTCCAAAACCATTTTTACTGTGATTTTCTCGGTCCATTGCATCCGAATTCCACCTCGCTTTGTCCGGATATGACTGGATGAAACCAGAAATATCTGGTTGTGTTTTGGCTTACTACAACCCAGATATTGTGAAAGCCTCTGTGTTTATGTTTTCCGGATATTATCAACGGAATTTATGTTTTTGCATGTTATTTATCAGGGAACATTTAATTTTGTGCTGGGAAACACTAATTGGTTCCACATGGAGACACCAGCTCTACACATTCGTATTTTCTAGGGAGAAAGCTAGAGGAACTGCGGCAAACAAACATGATATTTCTGTTTGTATAGATGACATTTTATGCACTTTCCTAAAGAAAAGACTTTGCTTTTCTCCAAAAACCATTTTTCCTGTGATATTCTCGATCCATTACATATGAATTCCACCCCACTTTGTCCGGATATGAGTGGATGAAACCAGAAATATCCGGTTGTGTTTTGTCTTACTATATCCCAGATATTGCTACAGCCTCAGTGTCTGTGTTTTCTGGATATTATCGATGGATTTTATTGTTTTGAATGTTTTTATCAGGGAACCTTTAATTTTGTACCGTAGAAATACAATTTGGTTCCACATGGAGACACCAGGAACACATTCCTATGTTCTAGGGAGAAAGCTTGAGGAACTGCAAATCGATATGATATGTCTGTTTGTATAGATGACATTTTATGCACTTGCGATGGAAAAGACTTTTTGCCTTTCTCTAAAACCATTTTTACTGTGATTTTGTTGGTCCATTGCATACGAATTCCAACCCACTTTGTCCGGATATGACTGGATGAAACCAGAAATATCTGGTTGTGTTTTGGCTAACTCAATCCCAGATATTGTGAAAGCTTCTGTATTTGTGTTCTCCGGATATTATGAATGGATTTTATGGTTTTGCATGTTTTTTATCAGGGAATATTTAAATTTGTACCGTAGAAACACTAATTGGTTCCACACGGAGACACCAGCTCTACACATTTGTATTTTCTAGGGAGAAAGCTAGAGGAACTGCGGCAAACAATCATGATATTTCTGTTTGTATAGATGACATTTTATGCACTTTCCTAAGAAAAAGACTTTACTTTTCTCCAAAACCATTTTTACTGCGATTTTCCCGGTTCATTGCATACGAATTCCACCAAACTTAGTCCGGATATGACTGGATGAAACCAGAAATATCCGGTTGTGTTTTGGCTAACTCAATCCCAGATATCGCGACAGACTCTGTGTTTGTTTTTTCTGGACATTATCAACGGACTTTATTGTTTTGAATGTTTTTATCAGGGAACATTTAATTTTGTACCTTAGAAACACTAATTGGTTCAACATGGAGACACCAGTATACACATTCGTATGTTCTAGGGAGAAAGTTAGAGGAACTGCGGCAAACAAACATGATATTTCTGTTTGTATACATGACATTTTATGCACTTGCATAACGAAAAAAACTTTGCTTTTCTCCAAAACCATTTTTACTGTGATTTTCTCGGTCCATTGCATCCGAATTCCACCTCGCTTTGTCCGGATATGACTGGATGAAACCAGAAATATCCGGTTGTGTTTTGGCTTACTACAACCCAGATATTGTGAAAGCCTCTGTGTTTATGTTTTCCGGATATTATCAACGGAATTTATGTTTTTGCATGTTATTTATCAGGGAACATTTAATTTTGTGCTGGGAAACACTAATTGGTTCCACATGGAGACACCAGCTCTACACATTCGTATTTTCTAGGGAGAAAGCTAGAGGAACTGCGGCAAACAAACATGATATTTCTGTTTGTATAGATGACATTTTATGCACTTTCCTAAAGAAAAGACTTTGCTTTTCTCCAAAACCATTTTTCCTGTGATATTCTCGATCCATTACATATGAATTCCACCCCACTTTGTCCGGATATGAGTGGATGAAACCAGAAATATCCGGTTGTGTTTTGTCTTACTATATCCCAGATATTGCTACAGCCTCAGTGTCTGTGTTTTCTGGATATTATCGATGGATTTTATTGTTTTGAATGTTTTTATCAGGGAACATTTAATTTTGTACCATAGAAATACTAATTGGTTCCACACGGAGACACCAGCTCTACACATTTGTATTTTCTAGGGAGAAAGCTAGAGGAACTGCGGCAAACAAACATGATATTTCTGTTTGTATAGATGACATTTTATGCACTTTCCTAACAAAAAGATTTAACTTTTCTCCAAAACCATTTTTACTGTGATTTTCTCGGTCCATTGCATACGAATTCCACCTCACTTTGTCCGGATATGACTGGATGAAACCAGAAATATCCGTTTTCTTTTTTTTTTGGCTTACTATATCCCAGATATTACTACAGACTCTGTGTTTGTGTTTTCTGGATATTATCGATGGATTATATTGTTTTGAATGTTTTTATCAGGGAACATTTAATTTTGTGCTGGGAAACACTAATTGGTTCCACATGGAGACACCAGTCTACACATTCGTATTTTCTAGGGAGAAAGCTAGAATAACTGCGGTAAACAAACATGATGTTTCTGTTTGTATAGATGACATTTTATGCACTGGCTTAAGGAAAAGACTTTGTTTTACTCCAAAACCATTTTTACTGCGATTTTCCCGGTTCATTGCATAGGAATTCCACCAAACTTATTCCGGATATGACTGGATGAAACCAGAAATATCCGGTTGTGTTTTGGCTAACTCAATCCCAGATATTGTGAAAGCTTCTGTAATTGTGTTCTCCGGATATTATGAACGGATTTTATTGTTTTCAATGTTTTTATCAGGGAACATTTAATTTTGTACCGTAGAAACACTAATTGGTTCCACATGGAGACACCAGTAACACATTCCTCTGTTCTAGGGAGAAAGCTTGAGGAACTGCAAATCGATATGATATGTCTGTTTGTATAGATGACATTTTATGCACTTGCGATGGAAAAGACTTTTTGCCTTTCTCTAAAACCATTTTTACTGTGATTTTGTTGGTCCATTGCATACGAATTCCAACCCACTTTGTCCGGATATGACTGGATGAAACCAGAAATATCCGGTTGTGTTTTGGCTAACTCAATCCCAGATATTGTGAAAGCTTCTGTATTTGTGTTCTCCGGATATTATGAACGGATTTTATGGTTTTGCATGTTTTTTTTCAGGGAACATTTAATTTTGTACCATAGAAACACTAATTGGTTCCACACGGAGACACCAGCTCTACACATTTGCATTTTCTAGGGAGAAAGCTAGAGGAACTGCGGCAAACAAACATGATATTTCTGTTTGTATACATGACATTTTATGCACTTGCATAACGAAAAAAACTTTGCTTTTCTCCAAAACCATTTTTACTGTGATTTTCTCGGTCCATTGCATACGAATTCCACCTCGCTTTGTCCGGATATGACTGGATGAAACCAAAAATATCCGGTTGTGTTTTGGCTTACTACAACCCAGATATTGTGAAAGCCTCTGTGTTTATGTTTTCCGGATATTATCAACGGAATTTATGTTTTTGCATGTTATTTATCAGGGAACATTTAATTTTGTGCTGGGAAACACTAATTGGTTCCACATGGAGACACCAGCTCTACACATTTGTATTTTCTAGGGAGAAAGCTAGAGGAACTGCGGCAAACAAACATGATATTTCTGTTTGTATAGATGACATTTTATGCACTTTCCTAAAGAAAAGACTTTGCTTTTCTCCAAAACCATTTTTCCTGTGATATTCTCGATCCATTACATATGAATTCCACCCCACTTTGTCCGGATATGACTGGATGAAACCAGAAATATCCGGTTGTGTTTTGTCTTACTATATCCCCGATATTGCTACAGCCTCAGTGTCTGTGTTTTCTGGATATTATCGATGGATTTTATTGTTTTGAATGTTTTTATCAGGGAACCTTTAATTTTGTACCGTAGAAATACAATTTGGTTCACATGGAGACACCAGTAACACATTCCTATGTTCTAGGGAGAAAGCTTGAGGAACTGCAAATCGATATGATATGTCTGTTTGTATAGATGACATTTTATGCAATTGCGATGGAAAAGACTTTTTGCCTTTCTCTAAAACCATTTTTACTGTGATTTTGTTGGTCCATTGCATACGAATTCCAACCCACTTTGTCCGGATATGACTGGATGAAACCAGAAATATCCGGTTGTGTTTTGGCTAACTCAATCCCAGATATTGTGAAAGCTTCTGTATTTGTGTTCTCCGGATATTATGAACGGATTTTATGGTTTTGCATGTTTTTTATCAGGGAACATTTCATTTTGTACCGTAGAAACACTAATTGGTTCCACACGGAGACACCAGCTCTACACATTTGTATTTTCTAGGGAGAAAGCTAGAGGAACTGCGGCAAACAAACATGATATTTCTGTTTGTATAGATGACATTTTATGCACTTTCCTAAGAAAAAGACTTTACTTTTCTCCAAAACCATTTTTACTGCGATTTTCCCGGTTCATTGCATACGAATTCCACCAAACTTAGTCCGGATATGACTGGATGAAACCAGAAATATCCGGTTGTGTTTTGGCTAACTCAATCCCAGATATCGCGACAGACTCTGTGTTTGTTTTTTCTGGACATTATCAACGGACTTTATTGTTTTGAATGTTTTTATCAGGGAACATTTAATTTTGTACCTTAGAAACACTAATAGGTTCAACATGGAGACACCAGTATACACATTCGTATGTTCTAGGGAGAAAGTTAGAGGAACTGCGGCAAACAAACATGATATTTCTGTTTGTATACATGACATTTTATGCACTTGCATAACGAAAAAAACTTTGCTTTTCTCCAAAACCATTTTTACTGTGATTTTCTCGGTCCATTGCATACGAATTCCACCTCGCTTTGTCCGGATATGACTGGATGAAACCAGAAATATCCGGTTGTGTTTTGGCTTACTACAACCCAGATATTGTGAAAGCCTCTGTGTTTATGTTTTCCGGATACTATCAACGGAATTTATGTTTTTGCATGTTATTTATCAGGGAACATTTAATTTTGTGCTGGGAAACACTAATTGGTTCCACATGGAGACACCAGCTCTACACATTCGTATTTTCTAGGGAGAAAGCTAGAGGAACTGCGGCAAACAAACATGATATTTCTGTTTGTATAGATGACATTTTATGCACTTTCCTAAAGAAAAGACTTTGCTTTTCTCCAAAACCATTTTTCCTGTGATATTCTCGATCCATTACATATGAATTCCACCCCACTTTGTCCGGATATGAGTGGATGAAACCAGAAATATCCGGTTGTGTTTTGTCTTACTATATCCCAGATATTGCTACAGCCTCAGTGTCTGTGTTTTCTGGATATTATCGATGGATTTTATTGTTTTGAATGTTTTTATCAGGGAACATTTAATTTTGTACCATAGAAATACTAATTGGTTCCACACGGAGACACCAGCTCTACACATTTGTATTTTCTAGGGAGAAAGCTAGAGGAACTGCGGCAAACAAACATGATATTTCTGTTTGTATAGATGACATTTTATGCACTTTCCTAACAAAAAGATTTAACTTTTCTCCAAAACCATTTTTACTGTGATTTTCTCGGTCCATTGCATACGAATTCCACCTCACTTTGTCCGGATATGACTGGATGAAACCAGAAATATCCGTTTTCTTTTTTTTTTGGCTTACTATATCCCAGATATTACTACAGACTCTGTGTTTGTGTTTTCTGGATATTATCGATGGATTATATTGTTTTGAATGTTTTTATCAGGGAACATTTAATTTTGTGCTGGGAAACACTAATTGGTTCCACATGGAGACACCAGTCTACACATTCGTATTTTCTAGGGAGAAAGCTAGAATAACTGCGGTAAACAAACATGATGTTTCTGTTTGTATAGATGACATTTTATGCACTGGCTTAAGGAAAAGACTTTGTTTTACTCCAAAACCATTTTTACTGCGATTTTCCCGGTTCATTGCATAGGAATTCCACCAAACTTATTCCGGATATGACTGGATGAAACCAGAAATATCCGGTTGTGTTTTGGCTAACTCAATCCCAGATATTGTGAAAGCTTCTGTAATTGTGTTCTCCGGATATTATGAACGGATTTTATTGTTTTCAATGTTTTTATCAGGGAACATTTAATTTTGTACCGTAGAAACACTAATTGGTTCCACATGGAGACACCAGTAACACATTCCTCTGTTCTAGGGAGAAAGCTTGAGGAACTGCAAATCGATATGATATGTCTGTTTGTATAGATGACATTTTATGCACTTGCGATGGAAAAGACTTTTTGCCTTTCTCTAAAACCATTTTTACTGTGATTTTGTTGGTCCATTGCATACGAATTCCAACCCACTTTGTCCGGATATGACTGGATGAAACCAGAAATATCCGGTTGTGTTTTGGCTAACTCAATCCCAGATATTGTGAAAGCTTCTGTATTTGTGTTCTCCGGATATTATGAACGGATTTTATGGTTTTGCATGTTTTTTTTCAGGGAACATTTAATTTTGTACCGTAGAAACACTAATTGGTTCCACACGGAGACACCAGCTCTACACATTTGCATTTTCTAGGGAGAAAGCTAGAGGAACTGCGGCAAACAAACATGATATTTCTGTTTGTATACATGACATTTTATGCACTTGCATAACGAAAAAAACTTTGCTTTTCTCCAAAACCATTTTTACTGTGATTTTCTCGGTCCATTGCATACGAATTCCACCTCGCTTTGTCCGGATATGACTGGATGAAACCAGAAATATCCGGTTGTGTTTTGGCTTACTACAACCCAGATATTGTGAAAGCCTCTGTGTTTATGTTTTCCGGATATTATCAACGGAATTTATGTTTTTGCATGTTATTTATCAGGGAACATTTAATTTTGTGCTGGGAAACACTAATTGGTTCCACATGGAGACACCAGCTCTACACATTTGTATTTTCTAGGGAGAAAGCTAGAGGAACTGCGGCAAACAAACATGATATTTCTGTTTGTATAGATGACATTTTATGCACTTTCCTAAAGAAAAGACTTTGCTTTTCTCCAAAACCATTTTTCCTGTGATATTCTCGATCCATTACATATGAATTCCACCCCACTTTGTCCGGATATGACTGGATGAAACCAGAAATATCCGGTTGTGTTTTGTCTTACTATATCCCCGATATTGCTACAGCCTCAGTGTCTGTGTTTTCTGGATATTATCGATGGATTTTATTGTTTTGAATGTTTTTATCAGGGAACCTTTAATTTTGTACCGTAGAAATACAATTTGGTTCACATGGAGACACCAGTAACACATTCCTATGTTCTAGGGAGAAAGCTTGAGGAACTGCAAATCGATATGATATGTCTGTTTGTATAGATGACATTTTATGCAATTGCGATGGAAAAGACTTTTTGCCTTTCTCTAAAACCATTTTTACTGTGATTTTGTTGGTCCATTGCATACGAATTCCAACCCACTTTGTCCGGATATGACTGGATGAAACCAGAAATATCCGGTTGTGTTTTGGCTAACTCAATCCCAGATATTGTGAAAGCTTCTGTATTTGTGCTCTCCGGATATTATGAACGGATTTTATGGTTTTGCATGTTTTTTATCAGGGAACATTTAATTTTGTACCGTAGAAACACTAATTGGTTCCACACGGAGACACCAGCTCTACACATTTGTATTTTCTAGGGAGAAAGCTAGAGGAACTGCGGCAAACAAACATGATATTTCTGTTTGTATAGATGACATTTTATGCACTTTCCTAAAGAAAAGACTTTGCTTTTCTCCAAAACCATTTTTCCTGTGATATTCTCGATCCATTACATATGAATTCCACCCCACTTTGTCCGGATATGAGTGGATGAAACCAGAAATATCCGGTTGTGTTTTGTCTTACTATATCCCAGATATTGCTACAGCCTCAGTGTCTGTGTTTTCTGGATATTATCGATGGATTTTATTGTTTTGAATGTTTTTATCAGGGAACATTTAATTTTGTACCATAGAAATACTAATTGGTTCCACACGGAGACACCAGCTCTACACATTTGTATTTTCTAGGGAGAAAGCTAGAGGAACTGCGGCAAAAAAACATGATATTTCTGTTTGTATAGATGACATTTTATGCACTTTCCTAACAAAAAGATTTAACTTTTCTCCAAAACCATTTTTACTGTGATTTTCTCGGTCCATTGCATACGAATTCCACCTCACTTTGTCCGGATATGACTGGATGAAACCAGAAATATCCGTTTTCTTTTTTTTTTTGGCTTACTATATCCCAGATATTACTACAGACTCTGTGTTTGTGTTTTCTGGATATTATCGATGGATTATATTGTTTTGAATGTTTTTATCAGGGAACATTTAATTTTGTGCTGGGAAACACTAATTGGTTCCACATGGAGACACCAGTCTACACATTCGTATTTTCTAGGGAGAAAGCTAGAATAACTGCGGTAAACAAACATGATGTTTCTGTTTGTATAGATGACATTTTATGCACTGGCTTAAGGAAAAGACTTTGTTTTACTCCAAAACCATTTTTACTGCGATTTTCCCGGTTCATTGCATAGGAATTCCACCAAACTTATTCCGGATATGACTGGATGAAACCAGAAATATCCGGTTGTGTTTTGGCTAACTCAATCCCAGATATTGTGAAAGCTTCTGTAATTGTGTTCTCCGGATATTATGAACGGATTTTATTGTTTTGAATGTTTTTATCAGGGAACATTTAATTTTGTACCGTAGAAACACTAATTGGTTCCACATGGAGACACCAGTAACACATTCCTCTGTTCTAGGGAGAAAGCTTGAGGAACTGCAAATCGATATGATATGTCTGTTTGTATAGATGACATTTTATGCACTTGCGATGGAAAAGACTTTTTGCCTTTCTCTAAAACCATTTTTACTGTGATTTTGTTGGTCCATTGCATACGAATTCCAACCCACTTTGTCCGGATATGACTGGATGAAACCAGAAATATCCGGTTGTGTTTTGGCTAACTCAATCCCAGATATTGTGAAAGCTTCTGTATTTGTGTTCTCCGGATATTATGAACGGATTTTATGGTTTTGCATGTTTTTTTTCAGGGAACATTTAATTTTGTACCGTAGAAACACTAATTGGTTCCACAAGGAGACACCAGCTCTACACATTTGCATTTTCTAGGGAGAAAGCTAGAGGAACTGCGGCAAACAAACATGATATTTCTGTTTGTATACATGACATTTTATGCACTTGCATAACGAAAAAAACTTTGCTTTTCTCCAAAACCATTTTTACTGTGATTTTCTCGGTCCATTGCATACGAATTCCACCTCGCTTTGTCCGGATATGACTGGATGAAACCAGAAATATCCGGTTGTGTTTTGGCTTACTACAACCCAGATATTGTGAAAGCCTCTGTGTTTATGTTTTCCGGATACTATCAACGGAATTTATGTTTTTGCATGTTATTTATCAGGGAACATTTAATTTTGTGCTGGGAAACACTAATTGGTTCCACATGGAGACACCAGCTCTACACATTCGTATTTTCTAGGGAGAAAGCTAGAGGAACTGCGGCAAACAAACATGATATTTCTGTTTGTATAGATGACATTTTATGCACTTTCCTAAAGAAAAGACTTTGCTTTTCTCCAAAACCATTTTTCCTGTGATATTCTCCATCCATTACATATGAATTCCACCCCACTTTGTCCGGATATGACTGGATGAAACCAGAAATATCCGGTTGTGTTTTGTCTTACTATATCCCCGATATTGCTACAGCCTCAGTGTCTGTGTTTTCTGGATATTATCGATGGATTTTATTGTTTTGAATGTTTTTATCAGGGAACCTTTAATTTTGTACCGTAGAAATACAATTTGGTTCACATGGAGACACCAGTAACACATTCCTATGTTCTAGGGAGAAAGCTTGAGGAACTGCAAATCGATATGATATGTCTGTTTGTATAGATGACATTTTATGCACTTGCGATGGAAAAGACTTTTTGCCTTTCTCTAAAACCATTTTTACTGTGATTTTGTTGGTCCATTGCATACGAATTCCAACCCACTTTGTCCGGATATGACTGGATGAAACCAGAAATATCCGGTTGTGTTTTGGCTAACTCAATCCCAGATATTGTGAAAGCTTCTGTATTTGTGCTCTCCGGATATTATGAACGGATTTTATGGTTTTGCATGTTTTTTATCAGGGAACATTTAATTTTGTACCGTAGAAACACTAATTGGTTCCACACGGAGACACCAGCTCTACACATTTGTATTTTCTAGGGAGAAAGCTAGAGGAACTGCGGCAAACAAACATGATATTTCTGTTTGTATAGATGACATTTTATGCACTTTCCTAAAGAAAAGACTTTGCTTTTCTCCAAAACCATTTTTCCTGTGATATTCTCGATCCATTACATATGAATTCCACCCCACTTTGTCCGGATATGAGTGGATGAAACCAGAAATATCCGGTTGTATTTTGTCTTACTATATCCCAGATATTGCTACAGCCTCAGTGTCTGTGTTTTCTGGATATTATCGATGGATTTTATTGTTTTGAATGTTTTTATCAGGGAACATTTAATTTTGTACCATAGAAATACTAATTGGTTCCACACGGAGACACCAGCTCTACACATTTGTATTTTCTAGGGAGAAAGCTAGAGGAACTGCGGCAAAAAAACATGATATTTCTGTTTGTATAGATGACATTTTATGCACTTTCCTAACAAAAAGATTTAACTTTTCTCCAAAACCATTTTTACTGTGATTTTCTCGGTCCATTGCATACGAATTCCACCTCACTTTGTCCGGATATGACTGGATGAAACCAGAAATATCCGTTTTCTTTTTTTTTTTTGGCTTACTATATCCCAGATATTACTACAGACTCTGTGTTTGTGTTTTCTGGATATTATCGATGGATTATATTGTTTTGAATGTTTTTATCAGGGAACATTTAATTTTGTGCTGGGAAACACTAATTGGTTCCACATGGAGACACCAGTCTACACATTCGTATTTTCTAGGGAGAAAGCTAGAATAACTGCGGTAAACAAACATGATGTTTCTGTTTGTATAGATGACATTTTATGCACTGGCTTAAGGAAAAGACTTTGTTTTACTCCAAAACCATTTTTACTGCGATTTTCCCGGTTCATTGCATAGGAATTCCACCAAACTTATTCCGGATATGACTGGATGAAACCAGAAATATCCGGTTGTGTTTTGGCTAACTCAATCCCAGATATTGTGAAAGCTTCTGTAATTGTGTTCTCCGGATATTATGAACGGATTTTATTGTTTTGAATGTTTTTATCAGGGAACATTTAATTTTGTACCGTAGAAACACTAATTGGTTCCACATGGAGACACCAGTAACACATTCCTCTGTTCTAGGGAGAAAGCTTGAGGAACTGCAAATCGATATGATATGTCTGTTTGTATAGATGACATTTTATGCACTTGCGATGGAAAAGACTTTTTGCCTTTCTCTAAAACCATTTTTACTGTGATTTTGTTGGTCCATTGCATACGAATTCCAACCCACTTTGTCCGGATATGACTGGATGAAACCAGAAATATCCGGTTGTGTTTTGGCTAACTCAATCCCAGATATTGTGAAAGCTTCTGTATTTGTGTTCTCCGGATATTATGAATGGATTTTATGGTTTTGCATGTTTTTTTTCAGGGAACATTTAATTTTGTACCGTAGAAACACTAATTGGTTCCAACGGAGACACCAGCTCTACACATTTGCATTTTCTAGGGAGAAAGCTAGAGGAACTGCGGCAAACAAACATGATATTTCTGTTTTTATACATGACATTTTATGCACTTGCATAACGAAAAAAACTTTGCTTTTCTCCAAAACCATTTTTACTGTGATTTTCTCGGTCCATTGCATACGAATTCCACCTCGCTTTGTCCGGATATGACTGGATGAAACCAGAAATATCCGGTTGTGTTTTGGCTTACTACAACCCAGATATTGTGAAAGCCTCTGTGTTTATGTTTTCCGGATATTATCAACGGAATTTATGTTTTTGCATGTTATTTATCAGGGAACATTTAATTTTGTGCTGGGAAACACTAATTGGTTCCACATGGAGACACCAGCTCTACACATTTGTATTTTCTAGGGAGAAAGCTAGAGGAACTGCGGCAAACAAACATGATATTTCTGTTTGTATAGATGACATTTTATGCACTTTCCTAAAGAAAAGACTTTGCTTTTCTCCAAAACCATTTTTCCTGTGATATTCTCCATCCATTACATATGAATTCCACCCCACTTTGTCCGGATATGACTGGATGAAACCAGAAATATCCGGTTGTGTTTTGTCTTACTATATCCCAGATATTACTACAGACTCTGTGTTTGTGTTTTCTGGATATTATCGATGGATTATATTGTTTTGAATGTTTTTATCAGGGAACACTTAATTTTGTGCTGGGAAACACTAATTGGTTCCACATGGAGACACCAGTCTACACATTCGTATTTTCTCGGGAGAAAGCTAGAATAACTGCGGTAAACAAACATGATGTTTCTGTTTGTATAGATGACATTTTATGCACTGGCTTAAGGAAAAGACTTTGTTTTACTCCAAAACCATTTTTACTGCGATTTTCCCGGTTCATTGCATACGAATTCCACCAAACTTAGTCCGGATATGACTGGATGAAACCAGAAATATCCGGATGTGTTTTGGCTAACTCAATCCCAGATATTGTGAAAGCTTCTGTATTGGTGTTTTCCGGATATTATCAACGGATTTTCTGGTTTTGCATGTTTTTTATCAGGGAACATTTAATTTTGTACCTTAGAAACACTAATAGGTTCAACATGGAGACACCAGTCTACACATTCGTATGTTCTAGGGAGAAAGTTAGAGGAACTGCGGCAAACAAACATGATATTTCTGTTTGTATACATGACATTTTATGCACTTGCATAACGAAAAAAACTTTGCTTTTCTCCAAAACCATTTTTACTGTGATTTTCTCGGTCCATTGCATACGAATTCCACCTCGCTTTGTCCGGATATGACTGGATGAAACCAGAAATATCTGGTTGTGTTTTGGCTTACTACAACCCAGATATTGTGAAAGCCTCTGTGTTTATGTTTTCCGGATATTATCAACGGAATTTATGTTTTTGCATGTTATTTATCAGGGAACACTTAATTTTGTGCTGGGAAACACTAATTGGTTCCACATGGAGACACCAGCTCTACACATTTGTATTTTCTAGGGAGAAAGCTAGAATAACTGTGGCAAACAAACATGATATTTCTGTTTGTATAGATGACATTTTATGCACTTTCCTAAGAAAAAGACTTTACTTTTCTCCAAAACCATTTTTACTGTGATTTTCTCTGTCCATTGCATACGAATTCCACCTCACTTTGTCCGGATATGACTGGATGAAACCAGAAATATCCGGTTGTGTTTTGTCTTACTATATCCCAGATATTACTACAGACTCTGTGTTTGTGTTTTCTGGATATTATCGATGGATTATATTGTTTTGAATGTTTTTATCAGGGAACACTTAATTTTGTGCTGGGAAACACTAATTGGTTCCACATGGAGACACCAGTCTACACATTCGTATTTTCTAGGGAGAAAGCTAGAATAACTGCGGTAAACAAACATGATGTTTCTGTTTGTATAGATGACATTTTATGCACTGGCTTAAGGAAAAGACTTTGTTTTACTCCAAAACCATTTTTACTGCGATTTTCCCGGTTCATTGCATACGAATTCCACCAAACTTAGTCCGGATATGACTGGATGAAACCAGAAATATCCGGATGTGTTTTGGCTAACTCAATCCCAGATATTGTGAAAGCTTCTGTATTGGTGTTTTCCGGATATTATCAACGGATTTTATGGTTTTGCATGTTTTTTATCAGGGAACATTTAATTTTGTACCTTAGAAACACTAATAGGTTCAACATGGAGACACCAGTCTACACATTCGTATGTTCTAGGGAGAAAGTTAGAGGAACTGCGGCAAACAAACATGATATTTCTGTTTGTATACATGACATTTTATGCACTTGCATAACGAAAAAAACTTTGCTTTTCTCCAAAACCATTTTTACTGTGATTTTCTCGGTCCATTGCATACGAATTCCACCTCGCTTTGTCCGGATATGACTGGATGAAACCAGAAATATCTGGTTGTGTTTTGTCTTACTACAACCCAGATATTGTGAAAGCCTCTGTGTTTATGTTTTCCGGATATTATCAACGGAATTTATGTTTTTGCATGTTATTTATCAGGGAACACTTAATTTTGTGCTGGGAAACACTAATTGGTTCCACATGGAGACACCAGCTCTACACATTTGTATTTTCTAGGGAGAAAGCTAGAATAACTGTGGCAAACAAACATGATATTTCTGTTTGTATAGATGACATTTTATGCACTTTCCTAAAGAAAAGACTTTGCTTTTCTCCAAAACCATTTTTCCTGTGATATTCTCGATCCATTACATATGAATTCCACCCCACTTTGTCCGGATATGAGTGGATGAAACCAGAAATATCCGGTTGTGTTTTGTCTTACTATATCCCAGATATTGCTACAGCCTCAGTGTCTGTGTTTTCTGGATATTATCGATGGATTTTATTGTTTTGAATGTTTTTATCAGGGAACATTTAATTTTGTACCGTAGAAACACTAATTGGTTCCACATGGAGACACCAGTAACACATTCCTATGTTCTAGGGAGAAAGCTTGAGGAACTGCAAATCGATATGATATGTCTGTTTGTATAGATGACATTTTATGCACTTGCGATGGAAAAGACTTTTTGCCTTTCTCTAAAACCATTTTTACTGTGATTTTGTTGGTCCATTGCATACGAATTCCAACCCACTTTGTCCGGATATGACTGGATGAAACCAGAAATATCCGGTTGTGTTTTGGCTAACTCAATCCCAGATATTGTGAAAGCTTCTGTATTTGTGTTCTCCGGATATTATGAACGGATTTTATGGTTTTGCATGTTTTTTATCAGGGAACATTTAATTTTGTACCGTAGAAACACTAATTGGTTCCACACAGAGACACCAGCTCTACACATTTGTATTTTCTAGGGAGAAAGCTAGAGGAACTGCGGCAAACAAACATGATATTTCTGTTTGTATAGATGACATTTTATGCACTTTCCTAAGAAAAAGACTTTATTTTTCTCCAAAACCATTTTTACTGTGATTTTCTCGGTCCATTGCATACGAATTCCAGCTCACTTTGTCCGGATATGAGTGGATGAAACCAGAAATATCCGTTTTCTTTTTTTTTTTTTTTGGCTTACTATATCCCAGATATTACTACAGACTCTGTGTTTGTGTTTTCTGGATATTATCGATGGATTATATTGTTTTGAATGTTTTTATCAGGGAACACTTAATTTTGTGCTGGGAAACACTAATTGGTTCCACATGGAGACACCAGTCTACACATTCGTATTTTCTAGGGAGAAAGCTAGAATAACTGCGGTAAACAAACATGATGTTTCTGTTTGTATAGATGACATTTTATGCACTGGCTTAAGGAAAAGACTTTGTTTTACTCCAAAACCATTTTTACTGCGATTTTCCCGGTTCATTGCATACAAATTCCACCAAACTTAGTCCGGATATGACTGGATGAAACCAGAAATATCCGGATGTGTTTTGGCTAACTCAATCCCAGATATTGTGAAAGCTTCTGTATTGGTGTTTTCCGGATATTATCAACGGATTTTATGGTTTTGCATGTTTTTTATCAGGGAACATTTAATTTTGTACCTTAGAAACACTAATAGGTTCAACATGGAGACACCAGTCTACACATTCGTATGTTCTAGGGAGAAAGTTAGAGGAACTGCGGCAAACAAACATGATATTTCTGTTTGTATACATGACATTTTATGCACTTGCATAACGAAAAAAACTTTGCTTTTCTCCAAAACCATTTTTACTGTGATTTTCTCGGTCCATTGCATACGAATTCCACCTCGCTTTGTCCGGATATGACTGGATGAAACCAGAAATATCTGGTTGTGTTTTGTCTTACTACAACCCAGATATTGTGAAAGCCTCTGTGTTTATGTTTTCCGGATATTATCAACGGAATTTATGTTTTTGCATGTTATTTATCAGGGAACACTTAATTTTGTGCTGGGAAACACTAATTGGTTCCACATGGAGACACCAGCTCTACACATTTGTATTTTCTAGGGAGAAAGCTAGAATAACTGCGGCAAACAAACATGATATTTCTGTTTGTATAGATGACATTTTATGCACTTTCCTAAAGAAAAGACTTTGCTTTTCTCCAAAACCATTTTTCCTGTGATATTCTCGATCCATTACATATGAATTCCACCCCACTTTGTCCGGATATGAGTGGATGAAACCAGAAATATCCGGTTGTGTTTTGTCTTACTATATCCCAGATATTGCTACAGCCTCAGTGTCTGTGTTTTCTGGATATTATCGATGGATTTTATTGTTTTGAATGTTTTTATCAGGGAACATTTAATTTTGTACCGTAGAAACACTAATTGGTTCCACATGGAGACACCAGTAACACATTCCTATGTTCTAGGGAGAAAGCTTGAGGAACTGCAAATCGATATGATATGTCTGTTTGTATAGATGACATTTTATGCACTTGCGATGGAAAAGACTTTTTGCCTTTCTCTAAAACCATTTTTACTGTGATTTTGTTGGTCCATTGCATACGAATTCCAACCCACTTTGTCCGGATATGACTGGATGAAACCAGAAATATCCGGTTGTGTTTTGGCTAACTCAATCCCAGATATTGTGAAAGCTTCTGTATTTGTGTTCTCCGGATATTATGAACGGATTTTATGGTTTTGCATGTTTTTTATCAGGGAACATTTAATTTTGTACCGTAGAAACACTAATTGGTTCCACACAGAGACACCAGCTCTACACATTTGTATTTTCTAGGGAGAAAGCTAGAGGAACTGCGGCAAACAAACATGATATTTCTGTTTGTATAGATGACATTTTATGCACTTTCCTAAGAAAAAGACTTTATTTTTCTCCAAAACCATTTTTACTGTGATTTTCTCGGTCCATTGCATACGAATTCCAGCTCACTTTGTCCGGATATGAGTGGATGAAACCAGAAATATCCGTTTTCTTTTTTTTTTTTTTGGCTTACTATATCCCAGATATTACTACAGACTCTGTGTTTGTGTTTTCTGGATATTATCGATGGATTATATTGTTTTGAATGTTTTTATCAGGGAACACTTAATTTTGTGCTGGGAAACACTAATTGGTTCCACATGGAGACACCAGTCTACACATTCGTATATTCTAGGGAGAAAGCTAGAATAACTGCGGTAAACAAACATGATGTTTCTGTTTGTATAGATGACATTTTATGCACTGGCTTAAGGAAAAGACTTTGTTTTATTCCAAAACCATTTTTACTACGATTTTCCCGGTTCATTGCATATGAATTCCACCAAACTTAGTCCGGATATGACTGGATGAAACCAGAAATATCCGGTTGTGTTTTGGCTAACTCAATCCCAGATATTGTGAAAGCTTCTGTATTGGTGTTTTCCGGATAATATCAACGGATTTTCTGGTTTTGCATGTTTTTTATCAGGGAACATTTAATTTTGTACCTTAGAAACACTAATAGGTTCAACATGGAGACACCAGTCTACACATTCGTATGTTCTAGGGAGAAAGTTAGAGGAACTGCGGCAAACAAACATGATATTTCTGTTTGTATACATGACATTTTATGCACTTGCATAACGAAAAAAACTTTGCTTTTCTCCAAAACCATTTTTACTGTGATTTTCTCGGTCCATTGCATACGAATTCCACCTCGCTTTGTCCGGATATGACTGGATGAAACCAGAAATATCTGGTTGTGTTTTGGCTTACTACAACCCAGATATTGTGAAAGCCTCTGTGTTTATGTTTTCCGGATATTATCAACGGAATTTATGTTTTTGCATGTTATTTATCAGGGAACACTTAATTTTGTGCTGGGAAACACTAATTGGTTCCACATGGAGACACCAGCTCTACACATTTGTATTTTCTAGGGAGAAAGCTAGAATAACTGCGGCAAACAAACATGATATTTCTGTTTGTATAGATGACATTTTATGCACTTTCCTAAAGAAAAGACTTTGCTTTTCTCCAAAACCATTTTTCCTGTGATATTCTCGATCCATTACATATGAATTCCACCCCACTTTGTCCGGATATGAGTGGATGAAACCAGAAATATCCGGTTGTGTTTTGTCTTACTATATCCCAGATATTGCTACAGCCTCAGTGTCTGTGTTTTCTGGATATTATCGATGGATTTTATTGTTTTGAATGTTTTTATCAGGGAACCTTTAATTTTGTACCGTAGAAATACAATTTGGTTCCACATGGAGACACCAGTAACACATTCCTATGTTCTAGGGAGAAAGCTTGAGGAACTGCAAATCGATATGATATGTCTGTTTGTATAGATGACATTTTATGCACTTGCGATGGAAAAGATTTTTGCCTTTCTCTAAAACCATTTTTACTGTGATTTTGTTGGTCCATTGCATACGAATTCCAACCCACTTTGTCCGGATATGACTGGATGAAACCAGAAATATCCGGTTGTGTTTTGGCTAACTCAATCCCAGATATTGTGAAAGCTTCTGTATTTGTGTTCTCCGGATATTATGAACGGATTTTATGGTTTTGCATCTTTTTTATCAGGGAACATTTAATTTTGTACCGTAGAAACACTAATTGGTTCCACACGAAGACACCAGCTCTACACATTTGTATTTTCTAGGGAGAAAGCTAGAATAACTGTGGTAAACAAACATGATGTTTCTGTTTGTATAGATGACATTTTATGCACTGGCTTAAGGAAAAGACTTTGTTTTACTCCAAAACCATTTTTACTGCGATTTTCCCGGTTCATTGCATACGAATTCCACCAACCTTAGTCCGGATATGACTGGATGAAACCAGAAATATCCGGTTGTGTTTTGGCTAACTCAATCCCAGATATTGTGAAAGCTTCTGTATTTGTGTTCTCCGGATATTATGAACGGATTTTATGGTTTTGCATCTTTTTTATCAGGGAACATTTAATTTTGTACCGTAGAAACACTAATTGGTTCCACACGAAGACACCAGCTCTACACATTTGTATTTTCTAGGGAGAAAGCTAGAATAACTGTGGTAAACAAACATGATGTTTCTGTTTGTATAGATGACATTTTATGCACTGGCTTAAGGAAAAGACTTTGTTTTACTCCAAAACCATTTTTACTGCGATTTTCCCGGTTCATTGCATACGAATTCCACCAACCTTAGTCCGGATATGACTGGATGAAACCAGAAATATCCGGTTGTGTTTTGGCTAACTCAATCCCAGATATTGTGAAAGCTTCTGTATTGGTGTTTTCCGGATATTATCAACGGATTTTCTGGTTTTGCATGTTTTTTATCAGGGAACATTTAATTTTGTACCTTAGAAACACTAATAGGTTCAACATGGAGACACCAGTCTACACATTCGTATGTTCTAGGGAGAAAGTTAGAGGAACTGCGGCAAACAAACATGATATTTCTGTTTGTATACATGACATTTTATGCACTTGCATAACGAAAAAAACTTTGCTTTTCTCCAAAACCATTTTTACTGTGATTTTCTCGGTCCATTGCATACGAATTCCACCTCGCTTTGTCCGGATATGACTGGATGAAACCAGAAATATCCGGTTGTGTTTTGGCTTACTACAACCCAGATATTGTGAAAGCCTCTGTGTTTATGTTTTCCGGATACTATCAACGGAATTTATGTTTTTGCATGTTATTTATCAGGGAACATTTAATTTTGTGCTGGGAAACACTAATTGGTTCCACATGGAGACACCAGCTCTACACATTCGTATTTTCTAGGGAGAAAGCTAGAGGAACTGTGGCAAACAAACATGATATTTCTGTTTGTATAGATGACATTTTATGCACTTTCCTAAAGAAAAGACTTTCCTTTTCTCCAAAACCATTTTTCCTGTGATATTCTCGATCAATTGCATACGAATTCCACCTCGCTTTGTCCGGATATGACTGGATGAAACCAGAAATATCCGGTTGTGTTTTGGCTTACTACAACCCAGATATTGTGAAAGCCTCTGTGTTTATGTTTTCCGGATACTATCAACGGAATTTATGTTTTTCCATGTTATTTATCAGGGAACATTTAATTTTGTGCTGGGAAACACTAATTGGTTCCACATGGAGACACCAGCTCTACACATTCGTATTTTCTAGGGAGAAAGCTAGAGGAACTGCGGCAAACAAACATGATATTTCTGTTTGTATAGATGACATTTTATGCACTTTCCTAAAGAAAAGACTTTGCTTTTCTCCAAAACCATTTTTCCTGTGATATTCTTGATCCATTACATATGAATTCCAGCCCACTTTGTCCGGATATGAGTGGATGAAACCAGAAATATCCGGTTGTGTTTTGTCTTACTATATCCCAGATATTGCTACAGCCTCAGTGTCTGTGTTTTCTGGATATTATCGATGGATTTTATTGTTTTGAATGTTTTTATCAGGGAACCTTTAATTTTGTAGCGTAGAAATACAATTTGGTTCCACATGGAGACACCAGTAACACATTCCTATGTTCTAGGGAGAAAGCTTGAGGAACTGCAAATCGATATGATATGTCTGTTTGTATAGATGACATTTTATGCACTTGCGATGGAAAAGACTTTTTGCCTTTCTCTGAAACCATTTTTACTGTGATTTTGTTGGTCCATTGCATACGAATTCCAACCCACTTTGTCCGGATATGACTGGATGAAACCAGAAATATCCGGTTGTGTTTTGGCTTACTACAACCCAGATATTGTGAAAGCCTCTGTGTTTATGTTTTCCGGATGTTATCAACGGAATTTATGTTTTTGCATGTTATTTATCAGGGAACATTTAATTTTGTGCTGGGAAACACTAATTGGTTCCACATGGAGACACCAGCTCTACACATTCGTATTTTCTAGGGAGAAAGCTAGAGGAACTGCGGCAAACAAACATGATATTTCTGTTTGTATAGATGACATTTTATGCACTTTCCTAAAGAAAAGACTTTGCTTTTCTCCAAAACCATTTTTCCTGTGATATTCTCGATCCATTACATATGAATTCCACCCCACTTTGTCCGGATATGAGTGGATGAAACCAGAAATATCCGGTTGTGTTTTGTCTTACTATATCGCAGATATTGCTACAGCCTCAGTGTCTGTGTTTTCTGGATATTATCGATGGATTTTATTGTTTTGAATGTTTTTATCAGGGAACATTTAATTTTGTACCGTAGAAACACTAATTGGTTCCACATGCAGACACCAGTAACACATTCCTCTGTTCTAGGGAGAAAGCTTGAGGAACTGCAAATCGATATGATATGTCTGTTTGTATAGATGACATTTTATGCACTTGCGATGGAAAAGACTTTTTGCCTTTCTCTAAAACCATTTTTACTGTGATTTTGTTGGTCCATTGCATACGAATTCCAACCCACTTTGTCCGGATATGACTGGATGAAACCAGAAATATCCGGTTGGTGTTTTGGCTAACTCAATCCCAGATATTGTGAAAGCTTCTGTATTTGTGTTCTCTGGATATTATGAACGGATTTTATGGTTTTGCATGTTTTTTATCAGGGAACATTTAATTTTGTACCGTAGAAACACTAATTGGTTCCACACGGAGACACCAGCTCTACACATTTGTATTTTCTAGGGAGAAAGCTAGAGGAACTGCGGCAAACAAACATGATATTTCTGTTTGTATACATGACATTTTATGCACTTTCCTAAGAAAAAGACTTTACTTTTCTCCAAAACCATTTTTACTGTGATTTTCTCGGTCCATTGCATACGAATTCCACCTCACTTTGTCCGGATATGACTGGATGAAACCAGAAATATCCGTTTTCTTTTTTTTTTTGGCTTACTATATCCCAGATATTACTACAGACTCTGTGTTTGTGTTTTCTGGATATTATCGATGGATTATATTGTTTTGAATGTTTTTATCAGGGAACATTTAATTTTGTGCTGGGAAACACTAATTGGTTCCACATGGAGACACCAGTCTACACATTCGTATTTTCTAGGGAGAAAGCTAGAATAACTGCGGTAAACAAACATGATGTTTCTGTTTGTATAGATGACATTTTATGCACTGGCTTAAGGAAAAGACTTTGTTTTACTCCAAAACCATTTTTACTGCGATTTTCCCGGTTCATTGCATACGAATTCCACCAAACTTAGTCCGGATATGACTGGATGAAACCAGAAATATCCGGTTGTGTTTTGGCTAACTCAATCCCAGATATTGCGACGGAGTCTGTGTTTGTGTTTTCTGGACATTTTCAACGGATTTTATGGTATTGCATGTTTTTTATCAGGGAACATTTAATTTTGTACCTTAGAAACACTAATTGGTTCCACACGGATACACCAGCTCTACACATTTGTATTTTCTAGGGAGAAAGCTAGAGGAACTGCGGCAAACAAACATGATATTTCTGTTTGTATACATGACATTTTATGCACTTGCATAACGAAAAAAACTTTGCTTTTCTCCAAAACCATTTTTACTGTGATTTTCTCGGTCCATTGCATACGAATTCCACCTCGCTTTGTCCTGATATGACTGGATGAAACCAGAAATATCCGGTTGTGTTTTGGCTTACTACAACCCAGATATTGTGAAAGCCTCTGTGTTTATGTTTTCCGGATATTATCAACGGAATTTATGTTGTTGCATGTTATTTATCAGGGAACATTTAATTTTGTGCTGGGAAACACTAATTGGTTCCACATGGAGACACCAGCTCTACACATTCGTATTTTCTAGGGAGAAAGCTAGAGGAACTGCGGCAAACAAACATGATATTTCTGTTTGTATAGATGACATTTTATGCACTTTCCTAAAGAAAAGACTTTGCTTTTCTCCAAAACCATTTTTCCTGTGATATTCTCCATCCATTACATATGAATTCCACCCCACTTTGTCCGGATATGAGTGGATGAAACCAGAAATATCCGGTTGTGTTTTGTCTTACTATATCCCAGATATTGCTACAGCCTCAGTGTCTGTGTTTTCTGGATATTATCGATGGATTTTATTGTTTTGAATGTTTTTATCAGGGAACATTTAATTTTGTACCGTAGAAACACTAATTGGTTCCACATGGAGACACCAGTAACACATTCCTATGTTGTAGGGAGAAAGCTTGAGGAACTGCAAATCGATATGATATGTCTGTTTGTATAGATGACATTTTATGCACTTGCGATGGAAAAGACTTTTTGCCTTTCTCTAAAACCATTTTTACTGTGATTTTGTTGGTCCATTGCATACGAATTCCAACCCACTTTGTCCGGATATGACTGGATGAAACCAGAAATATCCGGTTGTGTTTTGGCTAACTCAATCCCAGATATTGTGAAAGCTTCTGTATTTGTGTTCTCCGGATATTATGAACGGATTTTATGGTTTTGCATGTTTTTTATCAGGGAACATTTAATTTTGTACCGTAGAAACACTAATTGGTTCCACACGGAGACACCAGCTCTACACATTTGTATTTTCTAGGGAGAAAGCTAGAGGAACTGCGGCAAACAAACATGATATTTCTGTTTGTATACATGACATTTTATGCACTTTCCTAACAAAAAGATTTTACTTTTCTCCAAAACCATTTTTACTGTGATTTTCTCGGTCCATTGCATACGAATTCCACCTCGCTTTGTCCGGATATGACTGGATGAAACCAGAAATATCCGGTTGTGTTTTGGCTTACTACAACCCAGATATTGTGAAAGCCTCTGTGTTTATGTTTTCCGGATGTTATCAACGAAATTTATGTTTTTGCATGTTATTTATCAGGGAACATTTAATTTTGTGCTGAGAAACACTAACTGGTTCCACACGGAGACACCAGCTCTACACATTCATATTTTCTAGGGAGAAAGGTAGAGGAACTGCGGCAAACAAACATGACATTTCTGTTTTTATAGATGACATTTTATGCACTTTCCTAAAGAAAAGACTTTGCTTTTCTCCAAAACCATTTTTCCTGTGATATTCTCCATCCATTACATATGAATTCCACCCCACTTTGTCCGGATATGAGTGGATGAAACCAGAAATATCCGGTTGTGTTTTGTCTTACTATATCCCAGATATTGCTACAGCCTCAGTGTCTGTGTTTTCTGGATATTATCGATGGATTTTATTGTTTTGAATGTTTTTATCAGGGAACATTTAATTTTGTACCGTAGAAACACTAATTGGTTCCACATGGAGACACCAGGAACACATTCCTATGTTCTAGGGAGAAAGCTTGAGGAACTGCAAATCGATATGATATGTCTGTTTGTATAGATGACACTTTATACACTTGCGATGGAAAAGACTTTTTGCCTTTCTCTAAAACCATTTTTACTGTGATTTTGTTGGTCCATTGCATACGAATTCCAACCCACTTTGTCCGGATATGACTGGATGAAACCAGAAATATCCGGTTGTGTTTTGGCTAACTCAATCCCAGATATTGTGAAAGCTTCTGTATTTGTGTTCTCCGGATATTATGAACGGATTTTATGGTTTTGCATCTTTTTTATCAGGGAACATTTAATTTTGTACCGTAGAAACACTAATTGGTTCCACACGGAGACACCAGCTCTACACATTTGTATTTTCTAGGGAGAAAGCTAGAGGAACTGCGGCAAACAATCATGATGTTTCTGTTTGTATAGATGACATTTTATGCACTGGCTTAAGGAAAAGACTTTGTTTTACTCCAAAACCAGTTTTACAGCGATTTTCCCGGTTCATTGCATACGAATTCCACCAAACTTAGTCCGGATATGACTGGATGAAACCAGAAATATCCGGTTGTGTTTTGGCTAACTCAATCCCAGATATTGTGAAAGCTTCTGTATTTGTGTTTTCCGGATATTATCAACGGATTTTATGGTTTTGCATGTTTTTTATCAGGGAACATTTAATTTTGTACCTTAGAAACACTAATTGGTTCCACACGGAGACACCAGCTCTACACATTTGTATTTTCTAGGCAGAAAGCTAGAGGAACTGCGGCAAACAAACATGATATTTCTGTTTGTATACATGACATTTTATGCACTTGCATAACGAAAAAAACTTTGCTTTTCTCCAAAACCCTTTTTACTGTGATTTTCTCGGTCCATTGCATACGAATTCCACCTCGCTTTGTCCGGATATGACTGGATGAAACCAGAAATATCCGGTTGTGTTTTGGCTTACTACAACCCAGATATTGTGAAAGCCTCTGTGTTTATGTTTTCCGGATGTTATCAACGAAATTTATGTTTTTGCATGTTATTTATCAGGGAACATTTAATTTTGTGCTGAGAAACACTAACTGGTTCCACACGGAGACACCAGCTCTACACATTCGTATTTTCTAGGGAGAAAGTTAGAGGAACTGCGGCAAACAAACATGACATTTCTGTTTGTATAGATGACATTTTATGCACTTTCCTAAAGAAAAGACTTTGCTTTTCTCCAAAACCATTTTTCCTGTGATATTCTCGATCCATTACATATGAATTCCACCCCACTTTGTCCGGATATGAGTGGATGAAACCAGAAATATCCGGTTGTGTTTTGTCTTACTATATCCCAGATATTGCTACAGCCTCAGTGTCTGTGTTTTCTGGATATTATCGATGGCTTTTATTGTTTTGAATGTTTTTATCAGGGAACATTTAATTTTGTACCGTAGAAACACTAATTGGTTCCACATGGAGACACCAGGAACACATTCCTATGTTCTAGGGAGAAAGCTTGAGGAACTGCAAATCGATATGATATGTCTGTTTGTATAGATGACACTTTATGCACTTGCGATGGAAAAGACTTTTTGCCTTTCTCTAAAACCATTTTTACTGTGATTTTGTTGGTCCATTGCATATGAATTCCAACCCACTTTGTCCGGATATGACTGGATGAAACCAGAAATAACCGGTTGTGTTTTGGCTAACTCAATCCCAGATATTGTGAAAGCTTCTGTATTTGTGTTCTCCGGATATTATGAATGGATTTTATGGTTTTGCATCTTTTTTATCAGGGAACATTTAATTTTGTACCGTAGAAACACTAATTGGTTCCACACGGAGACACCAGCTCTACACATTTGTATTTTCTAGGGAGAAAGCTAGAGGAACTGCGGCAAACAAACATGATATTTCTGTTTGTATAGATGACATTTTATGCACTTTCCTAACAAAAAGACTTTACTTTTCTCCAAAACCATTTTTACTGTGATTTTCTCGGTCCATTGCATACGAATTCCACCTCACTTTGTCCGGATATGACTGGATGAAACCAGAAATATCCGTTTTTTTTTTGTCGCTTACTATATCCCAGATATTACTACAGACTCTGTGTTTGTGTTTTCTGGATATTATCGATGGATTATATTGTTTTGAATGTTTTTATCAGGGAACATTTAATTTTGTGCTGGGAAACACTAATTGGTTCCACATGGAGACACCAGTCTACACATTCGTATTTTCTAGGGAGAAAGCTAGAATAACTGCGGTAAACAAACATGATGTTTCTGTTTGTATAGATGGCATTTTATGCACTGCCTTAAGGAAAAGACATTGTTTTACTCCAAAACCATTTTTACTGCGATTTTCCCGGTTCATTGCATACGAATTCCACCAAACTTAGTCCGGATATGACTGGATGAAACCAGAAATATCCGGTTGTGTTTTGGCTAACTCAATCCCAGATATTGCGACGGAGTCTGTGTTTGTGTTTTCTGGACATTTTCAACGGATTTTATGGTATTGCATGTTTTTTATCAGGGAACATTTAATTTTGTACCTTAGAAACACTAATTGGTTCCACACGGATACACCAGCTATACACATTTGTATTTTCTAGGGAGAAAGCTAGAGGAACTGCGGCAAACAAACATGATATTTCTGTTTGTATACATGACATTTTATGCACTTGCATAACGAAAAAAACTTTGCTTTTCTCCAAAACCATTTTTACTGTGATTTTCTCGGTCCATTGCATACGAATTCCACCTCGCTTTGTCCTGATATGACTGGATGAAACCAGAAATATCCGGTTGTGTTTTGGCTTACTACAACCCAGATATTGTGAAAGCCTCTGTGTTTATGTTTTCCGGATATTATCAACGGAATTTATGTTGTTGCATGTTATTTATCAGGGAACATTTAATTTTGTGCTGGGAAACACTAATTGGTTCCACATGGAGACACCAGCTCTACACATTCGTATTTTCTAGGGAGAAAGCTAGAGGAACTGCGGCAAACAAACATGATATTTCTGTTTGTATAGATGACATTTTATGCACTTTCCTAAAGAAAAGACTTTGCTTTTCTCCAAAACCATTTTTCCTGTGATATTCTCCATCCATTACATATGAATTCCACCCCACTTTGTCCGGATATGAGTGGATGAAACGAGAAATATCCGGTTGTGTTTTGTCTTACTATATCCCAGATATTGCTACAGCCTCAGTGTCTGTGTTTTCTGGATATTATCGATGGATTTTATTGTTTTGAATGTTTTTATCAGGGAACATTTAATTTTGTACCGTAGAAACACTAATTGGTTCCACATGGAGACACCAGTAACACATTCCTATGTTGTAGGGAGAAAGCTTGAGGAACTGCAAATCGATATGATATGTCTGTTTGTATAGATGACATTTTATGCACTTGCGATGGAAAAGACTTTTTGCCTTTCTCTAAAACCATTTTTACTGTGATTTTGTTGGTCCATTGCATACGAATTCCAACCCACTTTGTCCGGATATGACTGGATGAAACCAGAAATATCCGGTTGTGTTTTGGCTAACTCAATCCCAGATATTGTGAAAGCTTCTGTATTTGTGTTCTCCGGATATTATGAACGGATTTTATGGTTTTGCATGTTTTTTATCAGGGAACATTTAATTTTGTACCGTAGAAACACTAATTGGTTCCACACGGAGACACCAGCTCTACACATTTGTATTTTCTAGGGAGAAAGCTAGAGGAACTGCGGCAAACAAACATGATATTTCTGTTTGTATAGATGACATTTTATGCACTTTCCTAACAAAAAGATTTTACTTTTCTCCAAAACCATTTTTACTGTGATTTTCTCGGTCCATTGCATACGAATTCCACCTCGCTTTGTCCGGATATGACTGGATGAAACCAGAAATATCCGGTTGTGTTTTGGCTTACTACAACCCAGATATTGTGAAAGCCTCTGTGTTTATGTTTTCCGGATGTTATCAACGAAATTTATGTTTTTGCATGTTATTTATCAGGGAACATTTAATTTTGTGCTGAGAAACACTAACTGGTTCCACACGGAGACACCAGCTCTACACATTCATATTTTCTAGGGAGAAAGGTAGAGGAACTGCGGCAAACAAACATGACATTTCTGTTTGTATAGATGACATTTTATGCACTTTCCTAAAGAAAAGACTTTGCTTTTCTCCAAAACCATTTTTCCTGTGATATTCTCCATCCATTACATATGAATTCCACCCCACTTTGTCCGGATATGAGTGGATGAAACGAGAAATATCCGGTTGTGTTTTGTCTTACTATATCCCAGATATTGCTACAGCCTCAGTGTCTGTGTTTTCTGGATATTATCGATGGATTTTATTGTTTTGAATGTTTTTATCAGGGAACATTTAATTTTGTACCGTAGAAACACTAATTGGTTCCACATGGAGACACCAGTAACACATTCCTATGTTCTAGGGAGAAAGCTTGAGGAACTGCAAATCGATATGATATGTCTGTTTGTATAGATGACACTTTATGCACTTGCGATGGAAAAGACTTTTTGCCTTTCTCTAAAACCATTTTTACTGTGATTTTGTTGGTCCATTGCATACGAATTCCAACCCACTTTGTCCGGATATGACTGGATGAAACCAGAAATATCCGGTTGTGTTTTGGCTAACTCAATCCCAGATATTGTGAAAGCTTCTGTATTTGTGTTCTCCGGATATTATGAATGGATTTTATGGTTTTGCATCTTTTTTATCAGGGAACATTTAATTTTGTACCGTAGAAACACTAATTGGTTCCACACGGAGACACCAGCTCTACACATTTGTATTTTCTAGGGAGAAAGCTAGAGGAACTGCGGCAAACAAACATGATATTTCTGTTTGTATAGATGACATTTTATGCACTTTCCTAACAAAAAGACTTTACTTTTCTCCAAAACCATTTTTACTGTGATTTTCTCGGTCCATTGCATACGAATTCCACCTCACTTTGTCCGGATATGACTGGATGAAACCAGAAATATCCGTTTTCTTTTTTTGTCGCTTACTATATCCCAGATATTACTACAGACTCTGTGTTTGTGTTTTCTGGATATTATCGATGGATTATATTGTTTTGAATGTATTTATCAGGGAACATTTAATTTTGTGCTGGGAAACACTAATTGGTTCCACATGGAGACACCAGTCTACACATTCGTATTTTCTAGGGAGAAAGCTAGAATAACTGCGGTAAACAAACATGATGTTTCTGTTTGTATAGATGGTATTTTATGCACTGCCTTAAGGAAAAGACATTGTTTTACTCCAAAACCATTTTTACTGCGATTTTCCCGGTTCATTGCATACGAATTCCACCAAACTTAGTCCGGATATGACTGGATGAAACCAGAAATATCCGGTTGTGTTTTGGCTAACTCAATCCCAGATATTGCGACGGAGTCTGTGTTTGTGTTTTCTGGACATTTTCAACGGATTTTATGGTATTGCATGTTTTTTATCAGGGAACATTTAATTTTGTACCTTAGAAACACTAATTGGTTCCACACGGATACACCAGCTATACACATTTGTATTTTCTAGGGAGAAAGCTAGAGGAACTGCGGCAAACAAACATGATATTTCTGTTTGTATACATGACATTTTATGCACTTGCATAACGAAAAAAACTTTGCTTTTCTCCAAAACCATTTTTACTGTGATTTTCTCGGTCCATTGCATACGAATTCCACCTCGCTTTGTCCTGATATGACTGGATGAAACCAGAAATATCCGGTTGTGTTTTGGCTTACTACAACCCAGATATTGTGAAAGCCTCTGTGTTTATGTTTTCCGGATATTATCAACGGAATTTATGTTGTTGCATGTTATTTATCAGGGAACATTTAATTTTGTGCTGGGAAACACTAATTGGTTCCACATGGAGACACCAGCTCTACACATTCGTATTTTCTAGGGAGAAAGCTAGAGGAACTGTGGCAAACAAACATGATATTTCTGTTTGTATAGATGACATTTTATGCACTTTCCTAAAGAAAAGACTTTGCTTTTCTCCAAAACCATTTTTCCTGTGATATTCTCCATCCATTACATATGAATTCCACCCCACTTTGTCCGGATATGAGTGGATGAAACGAGAAATATCCGGTTGTGTTTTGTCTTACTATATCCCAGATATTGCTACAGCCTCAGTGTCTGTGTTTTCTGGATATTATCGATGGATTTTATTGTTTTGAATGTTTTTATCAGGGAACATTTAATTTTGTACCGTAGAAACACTAATTGGTTCCACATGGAGACACCAGTAACACATTCCTATGTTGTAGGGAGAAAGCTTGAGGAACTGCAAATCGATATGATATGTCTGTTTGTATAGATGACATTTTATGCACTTGCGATGGAAAAGACTTTTTGCCTTTCTCTAAAACCATTTTTACTGTGATTTTGTTGGTCCATTGCATACGAATTCCAACCCACTTTGTCCGGATATGACTGGATGAAACCAGAAATATCCGGTTGTGTTTTGGCTAACTCAATCCCAGATATTGTGAAAGCTTCTGTATTTGTGTTCTCCGGATATTATGAACGGATTTTATGGTTTTGCATGTTTTTTATCAGGGAACATTTAATTTTGTACCGTAGAAACACTAATTGGTTCCACACGGAGACACCAGCTCTACACATTTGTATTTTCTAGGGAGAAAGCTAGAGGAACTGCGGCAAACAAACATGATATTTCTGTTTGTATAGATGACATTTTATGCACTTTCCTAACAAAAAGATTTTACTTTTCTCCAAAACCATTTTTACTGTGATTTTCTCGGTCCATTGCATACGAATTCCACCTCGCTTTGTCCGGATATGACTGGATGAAACCAGAAATATCCGGTTGTGTTTTGGCTTACTACAACCCAGATATTGTGAAAGCCTCTGTGTTTATGTTTTCCGGATGTTATCAACGAAATTTATGTTTTTGCATGTTATTTATCAGGGAACATTTAATTTTGTGCTGAGAAACACTAACTGGTTCCACACGGAGACACCAGCTCTACACATTCATATTTTCTAGGGAGAAAGGTAGAGGAACTGCGGCAAACAAACATGACATTTCTGTTTGTATAGATGACATTTTATGCACTTTCCTAAAGAAAAGACTTTGCTTTTCTCCAAAACCATTTTTCCTGTGATATTCTCCATCCATTACATATGAATTCCACCCCACTTTGTCCGGATATGAGTGGATGAAACCAGAAATATCCGGTTGTGTTTTGTCTTACTATATCCCAGATATTGCTACAGCCTCAGTGTCTGTGTTTTCTGGATATTATCGATGGATTTTATTGTTTTGAATGTTTTTATCAGGGAACATTTAATTTTGTACCGTAGAAACACTAATTGGTTCCACATGGAGACACCAGTAACACATTCCTATGTTCTAGGGAGAAAGCTTGAGGAACTGCAAATCGATATGATATGTCTGTTTGTATAGATGACACTTTATGCACTTGCGATGGAAAAGACTTTTTGCCTTTCTCTAAAACCATTTTTACTGTGATTTTGTTGGTCCATTGCATACGAATTCCAACCCACTTTGTCCGGATATGACTGGATGAAACCAGAAATATCCGGTTGTGTTTTGGCTAACTCAATCCCAGATATTGTGAAAGCTTCTGTATTTGTGTTCTCCGGATATTATGAATGGATTTTATGGTTTTGCATCTTTTTTATCAGGGAACATTTAATTTTGTACCGTAGAAACACTAATTGGTTCCACACGGAGACACCAGCTCTACACATTTGTATTTTCTAGGGAGAAAGCTAGAGGAACTGCGGCAAACAAACATGATATTTCTGTTTGTATAGATGACATTTTATGCACTTTCCTAACAAAAAGACTTTACTTTTCTCCAAAACCATTTTTACTGTGATTTTCTCGGTCCATTGCATACGAATTCCACCTCACTTTGTCCGGATATGACTGGATGAAACCAGAAATATCCGTTTTCTTTTTTTGTCGCTTACTATATCCCAGATATTACTACAGACTCTGTGTTTGTGTTTTCTGGATATTATCGATGGATTATATTGTTTTGAATGTATTTATCAGGGAACATTTAATTTTGTGCTGGGAAACACTAATTGGTTCCACATGGAGACACCAGTCTACACATTCGTATTTTCTAGGGAGAAAGCTAGAATAACTGCGGTAAACAAACATGATGTTTCTGTTTGTATAGATGGCATTTTATGCACTGGCTTAAGGAAAAGACATTGTTTTACTCCAAAACCATTTTTACTGCGATTTTCCCGGTTCATTGCATACGAATTCCACCAAACTTAGTCCGGATATGACTGGATGAAACCAAAAATATCCGGTTGTGTTTTGGCTAACTCAATCCCAGATATTGCGACGGAGTCTGTGTTTGTGTTTTCTGGACATTTTCAACGGATTTTATGGTATTGCATGTTTTTTATCAGGGAACATTTAATTTTGTACCTTAGAAACACTAATTGGTTCCACACGGATACACCAGCTCTACACATTTGTATTTTCTAGGGAGAAAGCTAGAGGAACTGCGGCAAACAAACATGATATTTCTGTTTGTATACATGACATTTTATGCACTTGCATAACGAAAAAAACTTTGCTTTTCTCCAAAACCATTTTTACTGTGATTTTCTCGGTCCATTGCATACGAATTCCACCTCGCTTTGTCCTGATATGACTGGATGAAACCAGAAATATCCGGTTGTGTTTTGGCTTACTACAACCCAGATATTGTGAAAGCCTCTGTGTTTATGTTTTCCGGATATTATCAACGGAATTTATGTTGTTGCATGTTATTTATCAGGGAACATTTAATTTTGTGCTGGGAAACACTAATTGGTTCCACATGGAGACACCAGCTCTACACATTCGTATTTTCTAGGGAGAAAGCTAGAGGAACTGCGGCAAACAAACATGATATTTCTGTTTGTATAGATGACATTTTATGCACTTTCCTAAAGAAAAGACTTTGCTTTTCTCCAAAACCATTTTTCCTGTGATATTCTCCATCCATTACATATGAATTCCACCCCACTTTGTCCGGATATGAGTGGATGAAACGAGAAATATCCGGTTGTGTTTTGTCTTACTATATCCCAGATATTGCTACAGCCTCAGTGTCTGTGTTTTCTGGATATTATCGATGGATTTTATTGTTTTGAATGTTTTTATCAGGGAACATTTAATTTTGTACCGTAGAAACACTAATTGGTTCCACATGGAGACACCAGTAACACATTCCTATGTTGTAGGGAGAAAGCTTGAGGAACTGCAAATCGATATGATATGTCTGTTTGTATAGATGACATTTTATGCACTTGCGATGGAAAAGACTTTTTGCCTTTCTCTAAAACCATTTTTACTGTGATTTTGTTGGTCCATTGCATACGAATTCCAACCCACTTTGTCCGGATATGACTGGATGAAACCAGAAATATCCGGTTGTGTTTTGGCTAACTCAATCCCAGATATTGTGAAAGCTTCTGTATTTGTGTTCTCCGGATATTATGAACGGATTTTATGGTTTTGCATGTTTTTTATCAGGGAACATTTAATTTTGTACCGTAGAAACACTAATTGGTTCCACACGGAGACACCAGCTCTACACATTTGTATTTTCTAGGGAGAAAGCTAGAGGAACTGCGGCAAACAAACATGATATTTCTGTTTGTATAGATGACATTTTATGCACTTTCCTAACAAAAAGATTTTACTTTTCTCCAAAACCATTTTTACTGTGATTTTCTCGGTCCATTGCATACGAATTCCACCTCGCTTTGTCCGGATATGACTGGATGAAACCAGAAATATCCGGTTGTGTTTTGGCTTACTACAACCCAGATATTGTGAAAGCCTCTGTGTTTATGTTTTCCGGATGTTATCAACGAAATTTATGTTTTTGCATGTTATTTATCAGGGAACATTTAATTTTGTGCTGAGAAACACTAACTGGTTCCACACGGAGACACCAGCTCTACACATTCATATTTTCTAGGGAGAAAGGTAGAGGAACTGCGGCAAACAAACATGACATTTCTGTTTGTATAGATGACATTTTATGCACTTTCCTAAAGAAAAGACTTTGCTTTTCTCCAAAACCATTTTTCCTGTGATATTCTCCATCCATTACATATGAATTCCACCCCACTTTGTCCGGATATGAGTGGATGAAACCAGAAATATCCGGTTGTGTTTTGTCTTACTATATCCCAGATATTGCTACAGCCTCAGTGTCTGTGTTTTCTGGATATTATCGATGGATTTTATTGTTTTGAATGTTTTTATCAGGGAACATTTAATTTTGTACCGTAGAAACACTAATTGGTTCCACATGGAGACACCAGTAACACATTCCTATGTTCTAGGGAGAAAGCTTGAGGAACTGCAAATCGATATGATATGTCTGTTTGTATAGATGACACTTTATGCACTTGCGATGGAAAAGACTTTTTGCCTTTCTCTAAAACCATTTTTACTGTGATTTTGTTGGTCCATTGCATACGAATTCCAACCCACTTTGTCCGGATATGACTGGATGAAACCAGAAATATCCGGTTGTGTTTTGGCTAACTCAATCCCAGATATTGTGAAAGCTTCTGTATTTGTGTTCTCCGGATATTATGAATGGATTTTATGGTTTTGCATCTTTTTTATCAGGGAACATTTAATTTTGTACCGTAGAAACACTAATTGGTTCCACACGGAGACACCAGCTCTACACATTTGTATTTTCTAGGGAGAAAGCTAGAGGAACTGCGGCAAACAAACATGATATTTCTGTTTGTATAGATGACATTTTATGCACTTTCCTAACAAAAAGACTTTACTTTTCTCCAAAACCATTTTTACTGTGATTTTCTCGGTCCATTGCATACGAATTCCACCTCACTTTGTCCGGATATGACTGGATGAAACCAGAAATATCCGTTTTCTTTTTTTGTCGCTTACTATATCCCAGATATTACTACAGACTCTGTGTTTGTGTTTTCTGGATATTATCGATGGATTATATTGTTTTGAATGTATTTATCAGGGAACATTTAATTTTGTGCTGGGAAACACTAATTGGTTCCACATGGAGACACCAGTCTACACATTCGTATTTTCTAGGGAGAAAGCTAGAATAACTGCGGTAAACAAACATGATGTTTCTGTTTGTATAGATGGCATTTTATGCACTGGCTTAAGGAAAAGACATTGTTTTACTCCAAAACCATTTTTACTGCGATTTTCCCGGTTCATTGCATACGAATTCCACCAAACTTAGTCCGGATATGACTGGATGAAACCAAAAATATCCGGTTGTGTTTTGGCTAACTCAATCCCAGATATTGCGACGGAGTCTGTGTTTGTGTTTTCTGGACATTTTCAACGGATTTTATGGTATTGCATGTTTTTTATCAGGGAACATTTAATTTTGTACCTTAGAAACACTAATTGGTTCCACACGGATACACCAGCTCTACACATTTGTATTTTCTAGGGAGAAAGCTAGAGGAACTGCGGCAAACAAACATGATATTTCTGTTTGTATACATGACATTTTATGCACTTGCATAACGAAAAAAACTTTGCTTTTCTCCAAAACCATTTTTACTGTGATTTTCTCGGTCCATTGCATACGAATTCCACCTCGCTTTGTCCTGATATGACTGGATGAAACCAGAAATATCCGGTTGTGTTTTGGCTTACTACAACCCAGATATTGTGAAAGCCTCTGTGTTTATGTTTTCCGGATATTATCAACGGAATTTATGTTGTTGCATGTTATTTATCAGGGAACATTTAATTTTGTGCTGGGAAACACTAATTGGTTCCACATGGAGACACCAGCTCTACACATTCGTATTTTCTAGGGAGAAAGCTAGAGGAACTGCGGCAAACAAACATGATATTTCTGTTTGTATAGATGACATTTTATGCACTTTCCTAAAGAAAAGACTTTGCTTTTCTCCAAAACCATTTTTCCTGTGATATTCTCCATCCATTACATATGAATTCCACCCCACTTTGTCCGGATATGAGTGGATGAAACGAGAAATATCCGGTTGTGTTTTGTCTTACTATATCCCAGATATTGCTACAGCCTCAGTGTCTGTGTTTTCTGGATATTATCGATGGATTTTATTGTTTTGAATGTTTTTATCAGGGAACATTTAATTTTGTACCGTAGAAACACTAATTGGTTCCACATGGAGACACCAGTAACACATTCCTATGTTGTAGGGAGAAAGCTTGAGGAACTGCAAATCGATATGATATGTCTGTTTGTATAGATGACATTTTATGCACTTGCGATGGAAAAGACTTTTTGCCTTTCTCTAAAACCATTTTTACTGTGATTTTGTTGGTCCATTGCATACGAATTCCAACCCACTTTGTCCGGATATGACTGGATGAAACCAGAAATATCCGGTTGTGTTTTGGCTAACTCAATCCCAGATATTGTGAAAGCTTCTGTATTTGTGTTCTCCGGATATTATGAACGGATTTTATGGTTTTGCATGTTTTTTATCAGGGAACATTTAATTTTGTACCGTAGAAACACTAATTGGTTCCACACGGAGACACCAGCTCTACACATTTGTATTTTCTAGGGAGAAAGCTAGAGGAACTGCGGCAAACAAACATGATATTTCTGTTTGTATAGATGACATTTTATGCACTTTCCTAACAAAAAGATTTTACTTTTCTCCAAAACCATTTTTACTGTGATTTTCTCGGTCCATTGCATACGAATTCCACCTCGCTTTGTCCGGATATGACTGGATGAAACCAGAAATATCCGGTTGTGTTTTGGCTTACTACAACCCAGATATTGTGAAAGCCTCTGTGTTTATGTTTTCCGGATGTTATCAACGAAATTTATGTTTTTGCATGTTATTTATCAGGGAACATTTAATTTTGTGCTGAGAAACACTAACTGGTTCCACACGGAGACACCAGCTCTACACATTCATATTTTCTAGGGAGAAAGGTAGAGGAACTGCGGCAAACAAACATGACATTTCTGTTTGTATAGATGACATTTTATGCACTTTCCTAAAGAAAAGACTTTGCTTTTCTCCAAAACCATTTTTCCTGTGATATTCTCCATCCATTACATATGAATTCCACCCCACTTTGTCCGGATATGAGTGGATGAAACGAGAAATATCCGGTTGTGTTTTGTCTTACTATATCCCAGATATTGCTACAGCCTCAGTGTCTGTGTTTTCTGGATATTATCGATGGATTTTATTGTTTTGAATGTTTTTATCAGGGAACATTTAATTTTGTACCGTAGAAACACTAATTGGTTCCACATGGAGACACCAGTAACACATTCCTATGTTCTAGGGAGAAAGCTTGAGGAACTGCAAATCGATATGATATGTCTGTTTGTATAGATGACACTTTATGCACTTGCGATGGAAAAGACTTTTTGCCTTTCTCTAAAACCATTTTTACTGTGATTTTGTTGGTCCATTGCATACGAATTCCAACCCACTTTGTCCGGATATGACTGGATGAAACCAGAAATATCCGGTTGTGTTTTGGCTAACTCAATCCCAGATATTGTGAAAGCTTCTGTATTTGTGTTCTCCGGATATTATGAATGGATTTTATGGTTTTGCATCTTTTTTATCAGGGAACATTTAATTTTGTACCGTAGAAACACTAATTGGTTCCACACGGAGACACCAGCTCTACACATTTGTATTTTCTAGGGAGAAAGCTAGAGGAACTGCGGCAAACAAACATGATATTTCTGTTTGTATAGATGACATTTTATGCACTTTCCTAACAAAAAGACTTTACTTTTCTCCAAAACCATTTTTACTGTGATTTTCTCGGTCCATTGCATACGAATTCCACCTCACTTTGTCCGGATATGACTGGATGAAACCAGAAATATCCGTTTTCTTTTTTTGTCGCTTACTATATCCCAGATATTACTACAGACTCTGTGTTTGTGTTTTCTGGATATTATCGATGGATTATATTGTTTTGAATGTATTTATCAGGGAACATTTAATTTTGTGCTGGGAAACACTAATTGGTTCCACATGGAGACACCAGTCTACACATTCGTATTTTCTAGGGAGAAAGCTAGAATAACTGCGGTAAACAAACATGATGTTTCTGTTTGTATAGATGGTATTTTATGCACTGCCTTAAGGAAAAGACATTGTTTTACTCCAAAACCATTTTTACTGCGATTTTCCCGGTTCATTGCATACGAATTCCACCAAACTTAGTCCGGATATGACTGGATGAAACCAGAAATATCCGGTTGTGTTTTGGCTAACTCAATCCCAGATATTGCGACGGAGTCTGTGTTTGTGTTTTCTGGACATTTTCAACGGATTTTATGGTATTGCATGTTTTTTATCAGGGAACATTTAATTTTGTACCTTAGAAACACTAATTGGTTCCACACGGATACACCAGCTATACACATTTGTATTTTCTAGGGAGAAAGCTAGAGGAACTGCGGCAAACAAACATGATATTTCTGTTTGTATACATGACATTTTATGCACTTGCATAACGAAAAAAACTTTGCTTTTCTCCAAAACCATTTTTACTGTGATTTTCTCGGTCCATTGCATACGAATTCCACCTCGCTTTGTCCTGATATGACTGGATGAAACCAGAAATATCCGGTTGTGTTTTGGCTTACTACAACCCAGATATTGTGAAAGCCTCTGTGTTTATGTTTTCCGGATATTATCAACGGAATTTATGTTGTTGCATGTTATTTATCAGGGAACATTTAATTTTGTGCTGGGAAACACTAATTGGTTCCACATGGAGACACCAGCTCTACACATTCGTATTTTCTAGGGAGAAAGCTAGAGGAACTGTGGCAAACAAACATGATATTTCTGTTTGTATAGATGACATTTTATGCACTTTCCTAAAGAAAAGACTTTGCTTTTCTCCAAAACCATTTTTCCTGTGATATTCTCCATCCATTACATATGAATTCCACCCCACTTTGTCCGGATATGAGTGGATGAAACCAGAAATATCCGGTTGTGTTTTGTCTTACTATATCCCAGATATTGCTACAGCCTCAGTGTCTGTGTTTTCTGGATATTATCGATGGATTTTATTGTTTTGAATGTTTTTATCAGGGAACATTTAATTTTGTACCGTAGAAACACTAATTGGTTCCACATGGAGACACCAGTAACACATTCCTATGTTGTAGGGAGAAAGCTTGAGGAACTGCAAATCGATATGATATGTCTGTTTGTATAGATGACATTTTATGCACTTGCGATGGAAAAGACTTTTTGCCTTTCTCTAAAACCATTTTTACTGTGATTTTGTTGGTCCATTGCATACGAATTCCAACCCACTTTGTCCGGATATGACTGGATGAAACCAGAAATATCCGGTTGTGTTTTGGCTAACTCAATCCCAGATATTGTGAAAGCTTCTGTATTTGTGTTCTCCGGATATTATGAACGGATTTTATGGTTTTGCATGTTTTTTATCAGGGAACATTTAATTTTGTACCGTAGAAACACTAATTGGTTCCACAGGGAGACACCAGCTCTACACATTTGTATTTTCTAGGGAGAAAGCTAGAGGAACTGCGGCAAACAAACATGATATTTCTGTTTGTATAGATGACATTTTATGCACTTTCCTAACAAAAAGATTTTACTTTTCTCCAAAACCATTTTTACTGTGATTTTCTCGGTCCATTGCATACGAATTCCACCTCGCTTTGTCCGGATATGACTGGATGAAACCAGAAATATCCGGTTGTGTTTTGGCTTACTACAACCCAGATATTGTGAAAGCCTCTGTGTTTATGTTTTCCGGATGTTATCAACGAAATTTATGTTTTTGCATGTTATTTATCAGGGAACATTTAATTTTGTGCTGAGAAACACTAACTGGTTCCACACGGAGACACCAGCTCTACACATTCATATTTTCTAGGGAGAAAGGTAGAGGAACTGCGGCAAACAAACATGACATTTCTGTTTGTATAGATGACATTTTATGCACTTTCCTAAAGAAAAGACTTTGCTTTTCTCCAAAACCATTTTTCCTGTGATATTCTCCATCCATTACATATGAATTCCACCCCACTTTGTCCGGATATGAGTGGATGAAACCAGAAATATCCGGTTGTGTTTTGTCTTACTATATCCCAGATATTGCTACAGCCTCAGTGTCTGTGTTTTCTGGATATTATCGATGGATTTTATTGTTTTGAATGTTTTTATCAGGGAACATTTAATTTTGTACCGTAGAAACACTAATTGGTTCCACATGGAGACACCAGTAACACATTCCTATGTTCTAGGGAGAAAGCTTGAGGAACTGCAAATCGATATGATATGTCTGTTTGTATAGATGACACTTTATGCACTTGCGATGGAAAAGACTTTTTGCCTTTCTCTAAAACCATTTTTACTGTGATTTTGTTGGTCCATTGCATACGAATTCCAACCCACTTTGTCCGGATATGACTGGATGAAACCAGAAATATCCGGTTGTGTTTTGGCTAACTCAATCCCAGATATTGTGAAAGCTTCTGTATTTGTGTTCTCCGGATATTATGAATGGATTTTATGGTTTTGCATCTTTTTTATCAGGGAACATTTAATTTTGTACCGTAGAAACACTAATTGGTTCCACACGGAGACACCAGCTCTACACATTTGTATTTTCTAGGGAGAAAGCTAGAGGAACTGCGGCAAACAAACATGATATTTCTGTTTGTATAGATGACATTTTATGCACTTTCCTAACAAAAAGACTTTACTTTTCTCCAAAACCATTTTTACTGTGATTTTCTCGGTCCATTGCATACGAATTCCACCTCACTTTGTCCGGATATGACTGGATGAAACCAGAAATATCCGTTTTCTTTTTTTGTCGCTTACTATATCCCAGATATTACTACAGACTCTGTGTTTGTGTTTTCTGGATATTATCGATGGATTATATTGTTTTGAATGTATTTATCAGGGAACATTTAATTTTGTGCTGGGAAACACTAATTGGTTCCACATGGAGACACCAGTCTACACATTCGTATTTTCTAGGGAGAAAGCTAGAATAACTGCGGTAAACAAACATGATGTTTCTGTTTGTATAGATGGCATTTTATGCACTGGCTTAAGGAAGAGACATTGTTTTACTCCAAAACCATTTTTACTGCGATTTTCCCGGTTCATTGCATACGAATTCCACCAAACTTAGTCCGGATATGACTGGATGAAACCAAAAATATCCGGTTGTGTTTTGGCTAACTCAATCCCAGATATTGCGACGGAGTCTGTGTTTGTGTTTTCTGGACATTTTCAACGGATTTTATGGTATTGCATGTTTTTTATCAGGGAACATTTAATTTTGTACCTTAGAAACACTAATTGGTTCCACACGGATACACCAGCTCTACACATTTGTATTTTCTAGGGAGAAAGCTAGAGGAACTGCGGCAAACAAACATGATATTTCTGTTTGTATACATGACATTTTATGCACTTGCATAACGAAAAAAACTTTGCTTTTCTCCAAAACCATTTTTACTGTGATTTTCTCGGTCCATTGCATACGAATTCCACCTCGCTTTGTCCTGATATGACTGGATGAAACCAGAAATATCCGGTTGTGTTTTGGCTTACTACAACCCAGATATTGTGAAAGCCTCTGTGTTTATGTTTTCCGGATATTATCAACGGAATTTATGTTGTTGCATGTTATTTATCAGGGAACATTTAATTTTGTGCTGGGAAACACTAATTGGTTCCACATGGAGACACCAGCTCTACACATTCGTATTTTCTAGGGAGAAAGCTAGAGGAACTGCGGCAAACAAACATGATATTTCTGTTTGTATAGATGACATTTTATGCACTTTCCTAAAGAAAAGACTTTGCTTTTCTCCAAAACCATTTTTCCTGTGATATTCTCCATCCATTACATATGAATTCCACCCCACTTTGTCCGGATATGAGTGGATGAAACGAGAAATATCCGGTTGTGTTTTGTCTTACTATATCCCAGATATTGCTACAGCCTCAGTGTCTGTGTTTTCTGGATATTATCGATGGATTTTATTGTTTTGAATGTTTTTATCAGGGAACATTTAATTTTGTACCGTAGAAACACTAATTGGTTCCACATGGAGACACCAGTAACACATTCCTATGTTGTAGGGAGAAAGCTTGAGGAACTGCAAATCGATATGATATGTCTGTTTGTATAGATGACATTTTATGCACTTGCGATGGAAAAGACTTTTTGCCTTTCTCTAAAACCATTTTTACTGTGATTTTGTTGGTCCATTGCATACGAATTCCAACCCACTTTGTCCGGATATGACTGGATGAAACCAGAAATATCCGGTTGTGTTTTGGCTAACTCAATCCCAGATATTGTGAAAGCTTCTGTATTTGTGTTCTCCGGATATTATGAACCGATTTTATGGTTTTGCATGTTTTTTATCAGGGAACATTTAATTTTGTACCGTAGAAACACTAATTGGTTCCACACGGAGACACCAGCTCTACACATTTGTATTTTCTAGGGAGAAAGCTAGAGGAACTGCGGCAAACAAACATGATATTTCTGTTTGTATAGATGACATTTTATGCACTTTCCTAACAAAAAGATTTTACTTTTCTCCAAAACCATTTTTACTGTGATTTTCTCGGTCCATTGCATACGAATTCCACCTCACTTTGTCCGGATATGACTGGATGAAACCAGAAATATCCGTTTTCTTTTTTTGTCGCTTACTATATCCCAGATATTACTACAGACTCTGTGTTTGTGTTTTCTGGATATTATCGATGGATTATATTGTTTTGAATGTTTTTATCAGGGAACATTTAATTTTGTGCTGGGAAACACTAATTGGTTCCACATGGAGACACCAGTCTACACATTCGTATTTTCTCGGGAGAAAGCTAGAATAACTGCGGTAAACAAACATGATGTTTCTGTTTGTATAGATGACATTTTATGCACTGGCTTAAGGAAAAGACTTTGTTTTACTCCAAAACCATTTTTACTGCGATTTTCCCGGTTCATTGCATACGAATTCCACCAAACTTAGTCCGGATATGACTGGATGAAACCAGAAATATCCGGTTGTGTTTTGGCTAACTCAATCCCAGATATTGCGACGGAGTCTGTGTTTGTGTTTTCTGGACATTTTCAACGGATTTTATGGTATTGCATGTTTTTTATCAGGGAACATTTAATTTTGTACCTTAGAAACACTAATTGGTTCCACACGGATACACCAGCTCTACACATTTGTATTTTCTAGGGAGAAAGCTAGAGGAACTGCGGCAAACAAACATGATATTTCTGTTTGTATAGATGACATTTTATGCACTTTCCTAACAAAAAGACTTTACTTTTCTCCAAAACCATTTTTACTGTGATTTTCTCGGTCCATTGCATACGAATTCCACCTCACTTTGTCCGGATATGACTGGATGAAACCAGAAATATCCGTTTTCTTTTTTTTGGCTTACTATATCCCAGATATTACTACAGACTCTGTGTTTGTGTTTTCTGGATATTATCGATGGATTATATTGTTTTGAATGTATTTATCAGGGAACATTTAATTTTGTGCTGGGAAACACTAATTGGTTCCACATGGAGACACCAGTCTACACATTCGTATTTTCTAGGGAGAAAGCTAGAATAACTGCGGTAAACAAACATGATGTTTCTGTTTGTATAGATGGCATTTTATGCACTGCCTTAAGGAAAAGACATTGTTTTACTCCAAAACCATTTTTACTGCGATTTTCCCGGTTCATTGCATACGAATTCCACCAAACTTAGTCCGGATATGACTGGATGAAACCAGAAATATCCGGTTGTGTTTTGGCTAACTCAATCCCAGATATTGCGACGGAGTCTGTGTTTGTGTTTTCTGGACATTTTCAACGGATTTTATGGTATTGCATTTTTTTATCAGGGAACATTTAATTTTGTACCTTAGAAACACTAATTGGTTCCACACGGATACACCAGCTCTACACATTTGTATTTTCTAGGGAGAAAGCTAGAGGAACTGCGGCAAACAAACATGATATTTCTGTTTGTATACATGACATTTTATGCACTTGCATAACGAAAAAAACTTTGCTTTTCTCCAAAACCATTTTTACTGTGATTTTCTCGGTCCATTGCATACGAATTCCACCTTGCTTTGTCCTGATATGACTGGATGAAACCAGAAATATCCGGTTGTGTTTTGGCTTACTACAACCCAGATATTGTGAAAGCCTCTGTGTTTATGTTTTCCGGATATTATCAACGGAATTTATGTTTTTGCATGTTATTTATCAGGGAACATTTAATTTTGTGCTGGGAAACACTAATTGGTTCCACATGGAGACACCAGCTCTACACATTCGTATTTTCTAGGGAGAAACCTAGAGGAACTGCGGCAAACAAACATCATATTTCTGTTTGTATAGATGACATTTTATGCACTTTCCTAAAGAAAAGACTTTGCTTTTCTCCAAAACCATTTTTCCTGTGATATTCTCCATCCATTACATATGAATTCCACCCCACTTTGTCCGGATATGAGTGGATGAAACGAGAAATATCCGGTTGTGTTTTGTCTTACTATATCCCAGATATTGCTACAGCCTCAGTGTCTGTGTTTTCTGGATATTATCGATGGATTTTATTGTTTTGAATGTTTTTATCAGGGAACATTTAATTTTGTACCGTAGAAACACTAATTGGTTCCACATGGAGACACCAGTAACACATTCCTATGTTCTAGGGAGAAAGCTTGAGGAACTGCAAATCGATATGATATGTCTGTTTGTATAGATGACATTTTATGCACTTGCGATGGAAAAGACTTTTTGCCTTTCTCTAAAACCATTTTTACTGTGATTTTGTTGGTCCATTGCATACGAATTCCAACCCACTTTGTCCGGATATGACTGGATGAAACCAGAAATATCCGGTTGTGTTTTGGCTAACTCAATCCCAGATATTGTGAAAGCTTCTGTATTTGTGTTCTCCGGATATTATGAACGGATTTTATGGTTTTGCATGTTTTTTATCAGGGAACATTTAATTTTGTACCGTAGAAACACTAATTGGTTCCACACGGAGACACCAGCTCTACACATTTGTATTTTCTAGGGAGAAAGCTAGAGGAACTGCGGCAAACAAACATGATATTTCTGTTTGTATAGATGACATTTTATGCACTTTCCTAACAAAAAGATTTTACTTTTCTCCAAAACCATTTTTACTGTGATTTTCTCGGTCCATTGCATACGAATTCCACCTCACTTTGTCCGGATATGAGTGGATGAAACCAGAAATATCCGTTTTCTTTTTTTTGGGGCTTACTATATCCCAGATATTACTACAGACTCTGTGTTTGTGTTTTCTGGATATTATCGATGGATTATATTGTTTTGAATGTTTTTATCAGGGAACATTTAATTTTGTGCTGGGAAACACTAATTGGTTCCACATGGAGACACCAGTCTACACATTCGTATTTTCTAGGGAGAAAGCTAGAATAACTGCGGTAAACAAACATGATGTTTCTGTTTGTATAGATGACATTTTATGCACTGGCTTAAGGAAAAGACTTTGTTTTACTCCAAAACCATTTTTACTGCGATTTTCCCGGTTCATTGCATACGAATTCCACCAAACTTAGTCCGGATATGACTGGATGAAACCAGAAATATCCGGTTGTGTTTTGGCTAACTCAATCCCAGATATTGCGACGGACTCTGTGTTTGTGTTTTCTGGACATTATCAACGGACTTTATTGTTTTGAATGTTTTTATCAGGGAACATTTAATTTTGTACCTTAGAAACACTAATAGGTTCAACATGGAGACACCAGTATACACATTCGTATGTTCTAGGGAGAAAGTTAGAGGAACTGCGGCAAACAAACATGATATTTCTGTTTGTATACATGACATTTTATGCACTTGCATAACGAAAAAAACTTTGCTTTTCTCCAAAACCATTTTTACTGTGATTTTCTCGGTCCATTGCATACGAATTCCACCTCGCTTTGTCCGGATATGACTGGATGAAACCAGAAATATCCGGTTGTGTTTTGGCTTACTACAACCCAGATATTGTGAAAGCCTCTGTGTTTATGTTTTCCGGATATTATCAACGGAATTTATGTTGTTGCATGTTATTTATCAGGGAACATTTAATTTTGTGCTGGGAAACACTAATTGGTTCCACATGGAGACACCAGCTCTACACATTCGTATTTTCTAGGGAGAAAGCTAGAGGAACTGCGGCAAACAAACATGACATTTCTGTTTGTATAGATGACATTTTATGCACTTTCCTAAAGAAAAGACTTTGCTTTTCTCCAAAACCATTTTTCCTGTGATATTCTCGATCCATTACATATGAATTCCACCCCACTTTGTCCGGATATGAGTGGATGAAACCAGAAATATCCGGTTGTGTTTTGTCTTACTATATCCCAGATATTGCTACAGCCTCAGTGTCTGTGTTTTCTGGATATTATCGATGGATTTTATTGTTTTGAATGTTTTTATCAGGGAACATTTAATTTTGTACCGTAGAAACACTAATTGGTTCCACACGGAGACACCAGCTCTACACATTTGTATTTTCTAGGGAGAAAGCTGGAGGAACTGCGGCAAACAAACATGATATTTCTGTTTGTATAGATGACATTTTATGCACTTTCCTAAAGAAAAGACTTTGCTTTTCTCCAAAACCATTTTTACTGTGATTTTCTCGGTCCATTACATATGAATTCCACCCCACTTTGTCCGGATATGAGTGGATGAAACCAGAAATATCCGGTTGTGTTTTGTCTTACTATATCCCAGATATTGCTACAGCCTCAGTGTCTGTGTTTTCTGGATATTATCGATGGATTTTATTGTTTTGAATGTTTTTATCAGGGAACATTTAATTTTGTACCGTAGAAACACTAATTGGTTCCACATGGAGACACCAGTAACACATTCCTATGTTGTAGGGAGAAAGCTTGAGGAACTGCAAATCGATATGATATGTCTGTTTGTATAGATGACATTTTATGCACTTGCGATGGAAAAGACTTTTTGCCTTTCTCTAAAACCATTTTTACTGTGATTTTGTTGGTCCATTGCATACGAATTCCAACCCACTTTGTCCGGATATGACTGGATGAAACCAGAAATATCCGGTTGTGTTTTGGCTAACTCAATCCCAGATATTGTGAAAGCTTCTGTATTTGTGTTCTCCGGATATTATGAACGGATTTTATGGTTTTGCATGTTTTTTATCAGGGAACATTTAATTTTGTACCGTAGAAACACTAATTGGTTCCACAAGGAGACACCAGCTCTACACATTTGTATTTTCTAGGGAGAAAGCTAGAGGAACTGCGGCAAACAAACATGATATTTCTGTTTGTATACATGACATTTTATGCACTTGCATAACGAAAAAAACTTTGCTTTTCTCCAAAACCATTTTTACTGTGATTTTCTCGGTCCATTGCATACGAATTCCACCTCACTTTGTCCGGATATGACTGGATGAAACCAGAAATATCCGTTTTTTTTTTTTTTTGGCTTACTATATCCCAGATATTACTACAGACTCTGTGTTTGTGTTTTCTGGATATTATCGATTGATTTTATTGTTTTGAATGTTTTTATCACGGAACATTTAATTTTGTTCTGGGAAACACTAATTGGTTCCACATGGAGACACCAGTCTACACATTCGTATTTTCTAGGGAGAAAGCTAGAATAACTACGGTAAACACACATGATGTTTCTGTTTGTATAGATGACATTTTATGCACTGGCTTAAGGAAAAGACTTGTTTTACTCCAAAACCATTTTTACTGCGATTTTCCCGGTTCATTGCATACGAATTCCACCAAACTTAGTCCGGATATGACTGGATGAAACCAGAAATATCCGGTTGTGTTTTGGCTAACTCAATCCCAGATATTGCGACGGACTCTGTGTTTGTGTTTTCTGGACATTATCAACGGACTTTATTGTTTTGAATGTTTTTATCAGGGAACATTTAATTTTGTACCTTAGAAACACTAATAGGTTCAACATGGAGACACCAGTATACACATTCGTATGTTCTAGGGAGAAAGTTAGAGGAACTGCGGCAAACAAACATGATATTTCTGTTTGTATACATGACATTTTATGCACTTGCATAACGAAAAAAACTTTGCTTTTCTCCAAAACCATTTTTACTGTGATTTTCTCGGTCCATTGCATACGAATTCCACCTCGCTTTGTCCAGATATGACTGGATGAAACCAGAAATATCCGGTTGTGTTTTGGCTTACTACAACCCAGATATTGTGAAAGCCTCTGTGTTTATGTTTTCCGGATATTATCAACGGAATTTATGTTGTTGCATGTTATTTATCAGGGAACATTTAATTTTGTGCTGGGAAACACTAATTGGTTCCACATGGAGACACCAGCTCTACACATTCGTATTTTCTAGGGAGAAAGCTAGAGGAACTGCGGCAAACAAACATGACATTTCTGTTTGTATAGATGACATTTTATGCACTTTCCTAAAGAAAAGACTTTGCTTTTCTCCAAAACCATTTTTCCTGTGATATTCTCGATCCATTACATATGAATTCCACCCCACTTTGTCCGGATATGAGTGGATGAAACCAGAAATATCCGGTTGTGTTTTGTCTTACTATATCCCAGATATTGCTACAGCCTCAGTGTCTGTGTTTTCTGGATATTATCGATGGATTTTATTGTTTTGAATGTTTTTATCAGGGAACATTTAATTTTGTACCGTAGAAACACTAATTGGTTCCACACGGAGACACCAGCTCTACACATTTGTATTTTCTAGGGAGAAAGCTGGAGGAACTGCGGCAAACAAACATGATATTTCTGTTTGTATAGATGACATTTTATGCACTTTCCTAAAGAAAAGACTTTGCTTTTCTCCAAAACCATTTTTACTGTGATTTTCTCGGTCCATTACATATGAATTCCACCCCACTTTGTCCGGATATGAGTGGATGAAACCAGAAATATCCGGTTGTGTTTTGTCTTACTATATCCCAGATATTGCTACAGCCTCAGTGTCTGTGTTTTCTGGATATTATCGATGGATTTTATTGTTTTGAATGTTTTTATCAGGGAACATTTAATTTTGTACCGTAGAAACACTAATTGGTTCCACACGGAGACACCAGCTCTACACATTTGTATTTTCTAGGGAGAAAGCTGGAGGAACTGCGGCAAACAAACATGATATTTCTGTTTGTATAGATGACATTTTATGCACTTTCCTAAAGAAAAGACTTTGCTTTTCTCCAAAACCATTTTTACTGTGATTTTCTCGGTCCATTACATATGAATTCCACCCCACTTTGTCCGGATATGAGTGGATGAAACCAGAAATATCCGGTTGTGTTTTGTCTTACTATATCCCAGATATTGCTACAGCCTCAGTGTCTGTGTTTTCTGGATATTATCGATGGATTTTATTGTTTTGAATGTTTTTATCAGGGAACATTTAATTTTGTACCGTAGAAACACTAATTGGTTCCACATGGAGACACCAGTAACACATTCCTATGTTCTAGGGAGAAAGCTTGAGGAACTGCAAATCGATATGATATGTCTGTTTGTATAGATGACATTTTATGCACTTGCGATGGAAAAGACTTTTTGCCTTTCTCTAAAACCATTTTTACTGTGATTTTGTTGGTCCATTGCATACGAATTCCAACCCACTTTGTCCGGATATGACTGGATGAAACCAGAAATATCCGGTTGTGTTTTGGCTAACTCAATCCCAGATATTGTGAAAGCTTCTGTATTTGTGTTCTCCGGATATTATGAACGGATTTTATGGTTTTGCATGTTTTTTATCAGGGAACATTTAATTTTGTACCGTAGAAACACTAATTGGTTCCACAAGGAGACACCAGCTCTACACATTTGTATTTTCTAGGGAGAAAGCTAGAGGAACTGCGGCAAACAAACATGATATTTCTGTTTGTATACATGACATTTTATGCACTTGCATAACGAAAAAAACTTTGCTTTTCTCCAAAACCATTTTTACTGTGATTTTCTCGGTCCATTGCATACGAATTCCACCTCACTTTGTCCGGATATGAGTGGATGAAACCAGAAATATCCGTTTTCTTTTTTTTTTTTTTGGCTTACTATATCCCAGATATTACTACAGACTCTGTGTTTGTGTTTTCTGGATATTATCGATTGATTTTATTGTTTTGAATGTTTTTATCACGGAACATTTAATTTTGTTCTGGGAAACACTAATTGGTTCCACATGGAGACACCAGTCTACACATTCGTATTTTCTAGGGAGAAAGCTAGAATAACTACGGTAAACACACATGATGTTTCTGTTTGTATAGATGACATTTTATGCACTGGCTTAAGGAAAAGACTTTGTTTTACTCCAAAACCATTTTTACTGCGATTTTCCCGGTTCATTGCATACGAATTCCACCAAACTTAGTCCGGATATGACTGGATGAAACCAGAAATATCCGGTTGTGTTTTGGCTAACTCAATCCCAGATATTGCGACGGACTCTGTGTTTGTGTTTTCTGGACATTATCAACGGACTTTATTGTTTTGAATGTTTTTATCAGGGAACATTTAATTTTGTACCTTAGAAACACTAATAGGTTCAACATGGAGACACCAGTATACACATTCGTATGTTCTAGGGAGAAAGTTAGAGGAACTGCGGCAAACAAACATGATATTTCTGTTTGTATACATGACATTTTATGCACTTGCATAACGAAAAAAACTTTGCTTTTCTCCAAAACCATTTTTACTGTGATTTTCTCGGACCATTGCATACGAATTCCACCTCGCTTTGTCCGGATATGACTGGATGAAACCAGAAATATCCGGTTGTGTTTTGGCTTACTACAACCCAGATATTGTGAAAGCCTCTGTGTTTATGTTTTCCGGATATTATCAACGGAATTTATGTTGTTGCATGTTATTTATCAGGGAACATTTAATTTTGTGCTGGGAAACACTAATTGGTTCCACATGGAGACACCAGCTCTACACATTCGTATTTTCTAGGGAGAAAGCTAGAGGAACTGTGGCAAACAAACATGATATTTCTGTTTGTATAGATGACATTTTATGCACTTTCCTAAAGAAAAGACTTTGCTTTTCTCCAAAACCATTTTTCCTGTGATATTCTCGATCCATTACATATGAATTCCACCCCACTTTGTCCGGATATGAGTGGATGAAACCAGAAATATCCGGTTGTGTTTTGTCTTACTATATCCCAGATATTGCTACAGCCTCAGTGTCTGTGTTTTCTGGATATTATCGATGGATTTTATTGTTTTGAATGTTTTTATCAGGGAACATTTAATTTTGTACCGTAGAAACACTAATTGGTTCCACACGGAGACACCAGCTCTACACATTTGTATTTTCTAGGGAGAAAGCTGGAGGAACTGCGGCAAACAAACATGATATTTCTGTTTGTATAGATGACATTTTATGCACTTTCCTAAAGAAAAGACTTTGCTTTTCTCCAAAACCATTTTTACTGTGATTTTCTCGGTCCATTACATATGAATTCCACCCCACTTTGTCCGGATATGAGTGGATGAAACCAGAAATATCCGGTTGTGTTTTGTCTTACTATATCCCAGATATTGCTACAGCCTCAGTGTCTGTGTTTTCTGGATATTATCGATGGATTTTATTGTTTTGAATGTTTTTATCAGGGAACATTTAATTTTGTACCGTAGAAACACTAATTGGTTCCACACGGAGACACCAGCTCTACACATTTGTATTTTCTAGGGAGAAAGCTGGAGGAACTGCGGCAAACAAACATGATATTTCTGTTTGTATAGATGACATTTTATGCACTTTCCTAAAGAAAAGACTTTGCTTTTCTCCAAAACCATTTTTACTGTGATTTTCTCGGTCCATTACATATGAATTCCACCCCACTTTGTCCGGATATGAGTGGATGAAACCAGAAATATCCGGTTGTGTTTTGTCTTACTATATCCCAGATATTGCTACAGCCTCAGTGTCTGTGTTTTCTGGATATTATCGATGGATTTTATTGTTTTGAATGTTTTTATCAGGGAACATTTAATTTTGTACCGTAGAAACACTAATTGGTTCCACATGGAGACACCAGTAACACATTCCTATGTTCTAGGGAGAAAGCTTGAGGAACTGCAAATCGATATGATATGTCTGTTTGTATAGATGACATTTTATGCACTTGCGATGGAAAAGACTTTTTGCCTTTCTCTAAAACCATTTTTACTGTGATTTTGTTGGTCCATTGCATACGAATTCCAACCCACTTTGTCCGGATATGACTGGATGAAACCAGAAATATCCGGTTGTGTTTTGGCTAACTCAATCCCAGATATTGTGAAAGCTTCTGTATTTGTGTTCTCCGGATATTATGAACGGATTTTATGGTTTTGCATGTTTTTTATCAGGGAACATTTAATTTTGTACCGTAGAAACACTAATTGGTTCCACAAGGAGACACCAGCTCTACACATTTGTATTTTCTAGGGAGAAAGCTAGAGGAACTGCGGCAAACAAACATGATATTTCTGTTTGTATACATGACATTTTATGCACTTGCATAACGAAAAAAACTTTGCTTTTCTCCAAAACCATTTTTACTGTGATTTTCTCGGTCCATTGCATACGAATTCCACCTCACTTTGTCCGGATATGAGTGGATGAAACCAGAAATATCCGTTTTCTTTTTTTTTTTTTTGGCTTACTATATCCCAGATATTACTACAGACTCTGTGTTTGTGTTTTCTGGATATTATCGATTGATTTTATTGTTTTGAATGTTTTTATCACGGAACATTTAATTTTGTTCTGGGAAACACTAATTGGTTCCACATGGAGACACCAGTCTACACATTCGTATTTTCTAGGGAGAAAGCTAGAATAACTACGGTAAACACACATGATGTTTCTGTTTGTATAGATGACATTTTATGCACTGGCTTAAGGAAAAGACTTTGTTTTACTCCAAAACCATTTTTACTGCGATTTTCCCGGTTCATTGCATACGAATTCCACCAAACTTAGTCCGGATATGACTGGATGAAACCAGAAATATCCGGTTGTGTTTTGGCTAACTCAATCCCAGATATTGCGACGGACTCTGTGTTTGTGTTTTCTGGACATTATCAACGGACTTTATTGTTTTGAATGTTTTTATCAGGGAACATTTAATTTTGTACCTTAGAAACACTAATAGGTTCAACATGGAGACACCAGTATACACATTCGTATGTTCTAGGGAGAAAGTTAGAGGAACTGCGGCAAACAAACATGATATTTCTGTTTGTATACATGACATTTTATGCACTTGCATAACGAAAAAAACTTTGCTTTTCTCCAAAACCATTTTTACTGTGATTTTCTCGGACCATTGCATACGAATTCCATCTCGCTTTGTCCGGATATGACTGGATGAAACCAGAAATATCCGGTTGTGTTTTGGCTTACTACAACCCAGATATTGTGAAAGCCTCTGTGTTTATGTTTTCCGGATATTATCAACGGAATTTATGTTGTTGCATGTTATTTATCAGGGAACATTTAATTTTGTGCTGGGAAACACTAATTGGTTCCACATGGAGACACCAGCTCTACACATTCGTATTTTCTAGGGAGAAAGCTAGAGGAACTGTGGCAAACAAACATGATATTTCTGTTTGTATAGATGACATTTTATGCACTTTCCTAAAGAAAAGACTTTGCTTTTCTCCAAAACCATTTTTCCTGTGATATTCTCGATCCATTACATATGAATTCCACCCCACTTTGTCCGGATATGAGTGGATGAAACCAGAAATATCCGGTTGTGTTTTGTCTTACTATATCCCAGATATTGCTACAGCCTCAGTGTCTGTGTTTTCTGGATATTATCGATGGATTTTATTGTTTTGAATGTTTTTATCAGGGAACATTTAATTTTGTACCGTAGAAACACTAATTGGTTCCACATGGAGACACCAGGAACACATTCCTATGTTCTAGGGAGAAAGCTTGAGGAACTGCAAATCGATATGATATGTCTGTTTGTATAGATGACACTTAATGCACTTGCGATGGAAAAGACTTTTTGCCTTTCTCTAAAACCATTTTTACTGTGATTTTGTTGGTCCATTGCATACGAATTCCAACCCACTTTGTCCGGATATGACTGGATGAAACCAGAAATATCCGCTTGTGTTTTGGCTAACTCAATCCCAGATATTGTGAAAGCTTCTGTATTTGTGTTCTCTGGATATTATGAACGGATTTTATGGTTTTGCATGTTTTTTGTCAGGGAACATTTAATTTTGTACCATAGAAACACTAATTGGTTCCACACGGAGACACCAGCTCTACACATTTGTATTTTCTAGGGAGAAAGCTAGAGGAACTGCGGCAAACAAACATGATATTTCTGTTTGTATAGATGACATTTTATGCACTTTCCTAACAAAAAGACTTTACTTTTCTCCAAAACCATTTTTAATGTGATTTTCTCGGTCCATTGCATACGAATTCCACCTCACTTTGTCCGGATATGACTGGATGAAACCAGAAATATCCGGTTGTGTTTTGGCTAACTCAATCCCAGATATTGTGAAAGCTTCTGTATTTGTTTTTTCCGGATATTATCAACGGATTTTATGGTTTTGCATGTTTTTTATCAGGGAACATTTAATTTTGTACCTTAGAAACACTAATTGGTTCCACACGGAGACACCAGCTCTACACATTTGTATTTTCTAGGCAGAAAGCTAGAGGAACTGCGGCAAACAAACATGATATTTCTGTTTGTATACATGACATTTTATGCACTTGCATAACGAAAAAAACTTTGCTTTTCTCCAAAACCCTTTTTACTGTGATTTTCTCGGTCCATTGCATACGAATTCCACCTCGCTTTGTCCGGATATGACTGGATGAAACCAGAAATATCCGGTTGTGTTTTGGCTTACTACAACCCAGATATTGTGAAAGCCTCTGTGTTTATGTTTTCCGGATGTTATCAATGAAATTTATGTTTTTGCATGTTATTTATCAGGGAACATTTAATTTTGTGCTGAGAAACACTAACTGGTTCCACACGGAGACACCAGCTCTACACATTCGTATTTTCTAGGGAGAAAGCTAGAGGAACTGCGGCAAACAAACATGACATTTCTGTTTGTATAGATGACATTTTATGCACTTTCCTAAAGAAAAGACTTTGCTTTTCTCCAAAACCATTTTTCCTGTGATATTCTCGATCCATTACATATGAATTCCACCCCACTTTGTCCGGATATGAGTGGATGAAACCAGAAATATCCGGTTGTGTTTTGTCTTACTATATCCCAGATATTGCTACAGCCTCAGTGTCTGTGTTTTCTGGATATTATCGATGGATTTTATTGTTTTGAATGTTTTTATCAGGGAACATTTAATTTTGTACCGTAGAAACACTAATTGGTTCCACATGGAGACACCAGGAACACATTCCTATGTTCTAGGGAGAAAGCTTGAGGAACTGCAAATCGATATGATATGTCTGTTTGTATAGATGACACTTTATGCACTTGCGATGGAAAAGACTTTTTGCCTTTCTCTAAAACCATTTTTACTGTGATTTTGTTGGTCCATTGCATACGAATTCCAACCCACTTTGTCCGGATATGACTGGATGAAACCAGAAATATCCGGTTGTGTTTTGGCTAACTCAATCCCAGATATTGTGAAAGCTTCTGTATTTGTGTTCTCCGGATATTATGAATGGATTTTATGGTTTTGCATCTTTTTTATCAGGGAACATTTAATTTTGTACCGTAGAAACACTAATTGGTTCCACACGGAGACACCAGCTCTACACATTTGTATTTTCTAGGGAGAAAGCTAGAGGAACTGCGGCAAACAAACATGATATTTCTGTTTGTATAGATGACATTTTATGCACTTTCCTAACAAAAAGACTTTACTTTTCTCCAAAACCATTTTTACTGTGATTTTCTCGGTCCATTGCATACGAATTCCACCTCACTTTGTCCGGATATGACTGGATGAAACCAGAAATATCCGTTTTCTTTTTTTGTCGCTTACTATATCCCAGATATTACTACAGACTCTGTGTTTGTGTTTTCTGGATATTATCGATGGATTATATTGTTTTGAATGTATTTATCAGGGAACATTTAATTTTGTGCTGGGAAACACTAATTGGTTCCACATGGAGACACCAGTCTACACATTCGTATTTTCTAGAGAGAAAGCTAGAATAACTGCGGTAAACAAACATGATGTTTCTGTTTGTATAGATGGCATTTTATGCACTGCCTTAAGGAAAAGACATTGTTTTACTCCAAAACCATTTTTACTGCGATTTTCCCGGTTCATTGAATACGAATTCCACCAAACTTAGTCCGGATATGATTGGATGAAACCAGAAATATCCGGTTGTGTTTTGGCTAACTCAATCCCAGATATTGCGACGGAGTCTGTGTTTGTGTTTTCTGGACATTTTCAACGGATTTTATGGTATTGCATGTTTTTTATCAGGGAACATTTAATTTTGTACCTTAGAAACACTAATTGGTTCCACACGGAGACACCAGCTCTACACATTTGTATTTTCTAGGGAGAAAGCTAGAGGAACTGCGGCAAACAAACATGATATTTCTGTTTGTATACATGACATTTTATGCACTTGCATAACGAAAAAAACTTTGCTTTTCTCCAAAACCATTTTTACTGTGATTTTCTCGGTCCATTGCATACGAATTCCACCTCGCTTTGTCCAGATATGACTGTATGAAACCAGAAATATCCGGTTGTGTTTTGGCTTACTACAACCCAGATATTGTGAAAGCCTCTGTGTTTATGTTTTCCGGATATTATCAACGGAATTTATGTTGTTGCATGTTATTTATCAGGGAACATTTAATTTTGTGCTGGGAAACACTAATTGGTTCCACATGGAGACACCAGCTCTACACATTCGTATTTTCTAGGGAGAAAGCTAGAGGAACTGCGGCAAACAAACATGACATTTCTGTTTGTATAGATGACATTTTATGCACTTGCGATGGAAAAGACTTTTTGCCTTTCTCTAAAACCATTTTTACTGTGATTTTGTTGGTCCATTGCATACGAATTCCAACCCACTTTGTCCGGATATGACTGGATGAAACCAGAAATATCCGGTTGTGTTTTGGCTAACTCAATCCCAGATATTGTGAAAGCTTCTGTATTTGTGTTCTCCGGATATTATGAACGGATTTTATGGTTTTGCATGTTTTTTATCAGGGAACATTTAATTTTGTACCGTAGAAACACTAATTGGTTCCACACGGAGACACCAGCTCTACACATTTGTATTTTCTAGGGAGAAAGCTAGAGGAACTGCGGCAAACAAACATGATATTTCTGTTTTTATAGATGACATTTTATGCACTTTCCTAACAAAAAGATTTTACTTTTCTCCAAAACCATTTTTACTGTGATTTTCTCGGTCCATTGCATATGAATTCCACCTCACTTTGTCTGGATATGACTTAATGAAACCAGAAATATCCGTTTTCTTTTTTTTGGCTTACTATATCCCAGATATTACTACAGACTCTGTGTTTGTGTTTTCTGGATATTATCGATGGATTATATTGTTTTGAATGTTTTTATCAGGGAACATTTAATTTTGTGCTGGGAAACACTAATTGGTTCCACATGGAGACACCAGTCTACACATTCGTATTTTCTAGGGAGAAAGCTAGAATAACTGCGGTAAACAAACATGATGTTTCTGTTTGTATAGATGACATTTTATGCACTGGCTTAAGGAAAAGACTTTGTTTTACTCCAAAACCATTTTTACTGCGATTTTCCCGGTTCATTGCATACGAATTCCACCAAACTTAGTCCGGATATGACTGGATGAAACCAGAAATATCCGGTTGTGTTTTGGCTAACTCAATCCCAGATATTGTGAAAGCTTCTGTATTTGTGTTTTCCGGATATTATCAACGGATTTTATGGTTTTGCATGCTTTTTATCAGGGAACATTTAATTTTGTACCTTAGAAACACTAATTGGTTCCACACGGAGACACCAGCTCTACACATTTGTATTTTCTAGGGAGAAAGCTAGAGGAACTGCGGCAAACAAACATGATATTTCTGTTTGTATACATGACATTTTATGCACTTGCATAACGAAAAAAACTTTGCTTTTCTCCAAAACCATTTTTACTGTGATTTTCTCGGTCCATTGCATACGAATTCCACCTCGCTTTGTCCGGATATGACTGGATGAAACCAGAAATATCCGGTTGTGTTTTGGCTTACTACAACCCAGATATTGTGAAAGCCTCTGTGTTTATGTTTTCCGGATGTTATCAACGAAATTTATGTTTTTGCATGTTATTTATCAGGGAACATTTAATTTTGTGCTGAGAAACACTAACTGGTTCCACACGGAGACACCAGCTCTACACATTCGTATGTTCTAGGGAGAAAGTTAGAGGAACTGCGGCAAACAAACATGATATTTCTGTTTGTATACATGACATTTTATGCACTTGCATAACGAAAAAAACTTTGCTTTTCTCCAAAACCATTTTTACTGTGATTTTCTCGGACCATTGCATACGAATTCCACCTCGCTTTGTCCGGATATGACTGGATGAAACCAGAAATATCCGGTTGTGTTTTGGCTTACTACAACCCAGATATTGTGAAAGCCTCTGTGTTTATGTTTTCCGGATATTATCAACGGAATTTATGTTGTTGCATGTTATTTATCAGGGAACATTTAATTTTGTGCTGGGAAACACTAATTGGTTCCACATGGAGACACCAGCTCTACAAATTCGTATTTTCTAGGGAGAAAGCTAGAGGAACTGTGGCAAACAAACATGATATTTCTGTTTGTATAGATGACATTTTATGCACTTTCCTAAAGAAAAGACTTTGCTTTTCTCCAAAACCATTTTTCCTGTGATATTCTCGATCCATTACATAGGAATTCCACCCCACTTTGTCCGGATATGAGTGGATGAAACCAGAAATATCCGGTTGTGTTTTGTCTTACTATATCCCAGATATTGCTACAGCCTCAGTGTCTGTGTTTTCTGGATATTATCGATGGATTTTATTGTTTTGAATGTTTTTATCAGGGAACATTTAATTTTGTACCGTAGAAACACTAATTGGTTCCACATGGAGACACCAGTAACACATTCCTATGTTCTAGGGAGAAAGCTTGAGGAACTGCAAATCGATATGATATGTCTGTTTGTATAGATGGCACTTAATGCACTTGCGATGGAAAAGACTTTTTGCCTTTCTCTAAAACCATTTTTACTGTGATTTTGTTGGTCCATTGCATACGAATTCCAACCCACTTTGTCCGGATATGACTGGATGAAACCAGAAATATCCGCTTGTGTTTTGGCTAACTCAATCCCAGATATTGTGAAAGCTTCTGTATTTGTGTTCTCTGGATATTATGAACGGATTTTATGGTTTTGCATGTTTTTTGTCAGGGAACATTTAATTTTGTACCATAGAAACACTAATTGGTTCCACACGGAGACACCAGCTCTACACATTTGTATTTTCTAGGGAGAAAGCTAGAGGAACTGCGGCAAACAAACATGATATTTCTGTTTGTATAGATGACATTTTATGCACTTTCCTAACAAAAAGACTTTACTTTTCTCCAAAACCATTTTTAATGTGATTTTCTCGGTCCATTGCATACGAATTCCACCTCACTTTGTCCGGATATGACTGGATGAAACCAGAAATATCCGGTTGTGTTTTGGCTAACTCAATCCCAGATATTGTGAAAGCTTCTGTATTTGTGTTTTCCGGATATTATCAACGGATTTTATGGTTTTGCATGTTTTTTATCAGGGAACATTTAATTTTGTACCTTAGAAACACTAATTGGTTCCACACGGAGACACCAGCTCTACACATTTGTATTTTCTAGGCAGAAAGCTAGAGGAACTGCGGCAAACAAACATGATATTTCTGTTTGTATACATGACATTTTATGCACTTGCATAACGAAAAAAACTTTGCTTTTCTCCAAAACACTTTTTACTGTGATTTTCTCGGTCCATTGCATACGAATTCCACCTCGCTTTGTCCGGATATGACTGGATGAAACCAGAAATATCCGGTTGTGTTTTGGCTTACTACAACCCAGATATTGTGAAAGCCTCTGTGTTTATGTTTTCCGGATGTTATCAATGAAATTTATGTTTTTGCATGTTATTTATCAGGGAACATTTAATTTTGTGCTGAGAAACACTAACTGGTTCCACACGGAGACACCAGCTCTACACATTCGTATTTTCTAGGGAGAAAGCTAGAGGAACTGCGGCAAACAAACATGACATTTCTGTTTGTATAGATGACATTTTATGCACTTTCCTAAAGAAAAGACTTTGCTTTTCTCCAAAACCATTTTTCCTGTGATATTCTCGATCCATTACATATGAATTCCACCCCACTTTGTCCGGATATGAGTGGATGAAACCAGAAATATCTGGTTGTGTTTTGTCTTACTATATCCCAGATATTGCTACAGCCTCAGTGTCTGTGTTTTCTAGATAATATCGATAGATTTTATTGTTTTGAATGTTTTTATCAGGGAACCTTTAATTTTGTACCGTAGAAACACTAATTGGTTCCACATGGAGACACCAGTAACACATTCCTATGTTCTAGGGAGAAAGCTTGAGGAACTGCAAATCGATATGATATGTCTGTTTGTATAGATGACACTTTATGCACTTGCGATGGAAAAGACTTTTTGCCTTTCTCTAAAACCATTTTTACTGTGATTTTGTTGGTCCATTGCATACGAATTCCAACCCACTTTGTCCGGATATGACTGGATGAAACCAGAAATATCCGGTTGTGTTTTGGCTAACTCAATCCCAGATATTGTGAAAGCTTCTGTATTTGTGTTCTCCGGATATTATGAATGGATTTTATGGTTTTGCATCTTTTTTATCAGGGAACATTTAATTTTGTACCGTAGAAACACTAATTGGTTCCACACGGAGACACCAGCTCTACACATTTGTATTTTCTAGGGAGAAAGCTAGAGGAACTGCGGCAAACAAACATGATATTTCTGTTTGTATAGATGACATTTTATGCACTTTCCTAACAAAAAGACTTTACTTTTCTCCAAAACCATTTTTACTGTGATTTTCTCGATCCATTGCATACGAATTCCACCTCACTTTGTCCGGATATGACTGGATGAAACCAGAAATATCCGTTTTCTTTTTTTGTCGCTTACTATATCCCAGATATTACTACAGACTCTGTGTTTGTGTTTTCTGGATATTATCGATGGATTATATTGTTTTGAATGTATTTATCAGGGAACATTTAATTTTGTGCTGGGAAACACTAATTGGTTCCACATGGAGACACCAGTCTACACATTCGTATTTTCTAGAGAGAAAGCTAGAATAACTGCGGTAAACAAACATGATGTTTCTGTTTGTATAGATGGCATTTTATGCACTGCCTTAAGGAAAAGACATTGTTTTACTCCAAAACCATTTTTACTGCGATTTTCCCGGTTCATTGAATACGAATTCCACCAAACTTAGTCCGGATATGATTGGATGAAACCAGAAATATCCGGTTGTGTTTTGGCTAACTCAATCCCAGATATTGCGACGGAGTCTGTGTTTGTGTTTTCTGGACATTTTCAACGGATTTTATGGTATTGCATGTTTTTTATCAGGGAACATTTAATTTTGTACCTTAGAAACACTAATTGGTTCCACACGGAGACACCAGCTCTACACATTTGTATTTTCTAGGGAGAAAGCTAGAGGAACTGCGGCAAACAAACATGATATTTCTGTTTGTATACATGACATTTTATGCACTTGCATAACGAAAAAAACTTTGCTTTTCTCCAAAACCATTTTTACTGTGATTTTCTCGGTCCATTGCATACGAATTCCACCTCGCTTTGTCCGGATATGACTGTATGAAACCAGAAATATCCGGTTGTGTTTTGGCTTACTACAACCCAGATATTGTGAAAGCCTCTGTGTTTATGTTTTCCGGATATTATCAACGGAATTTATGTTGTTGCATGTTATTTATCAGGGAACATTTAATTTTGTGCTGGGAAACACTAATTGGTTCCACATGGAGACACCAGCTCTACACATTCGTATTTTCTAGGGAGAAAGCTAGAGGAACTGCGGCAAACAAACATGACATTTCTGTTTGTATAGATGACATTTTATGCACTTGCGATGGAAAAGACTTTTTGCCTTTCTCTAAAACCATTTTTACTGTGATTTTGTTGGTCCATTGCATACGAATTCCAACCCACTTTGTCCGGATATGACTGGATGAAACCAGAAATATCCGGTTGTGTTTTGGCTAACTCAATCCCAGATATTGTGAAAGCTTCTGTATTTGTGTTCTCCGGATATTATGAACGGATTTTATGGTTTTGCATGTTTTTTATCAGGGAACATTTAATTTTGTACCGTAGAAACACTAATTGGTTCCACACGGAGACACCAGCTCTACACATTTGTATTTTCTAGGGAGAAAGCTAGAGGAACTGCGGCAAACAAACATGATATTTCTGTTTGTATACATGACATTTTATGCACTTGCATAACGAAAAAAACTTTGCTTTTCTCCAAAACCATTTTTACTGTGATTTTCTCGGTCCATTGCATACGAATTCCACCTCGCTTTGTCCGGATATGACTGGATGAAACCAGAAATATCCGGTTGTGTTTTGGCTTACTACAACCCAGATATTGTGAAAGCCTCTGTGTTTATGTTTTCCGGATGTTATCAACGAAATTTATGTTTTTGCATGTTATTTATCAGGGAACATTTAATTTTGTGCTGAGAAACACTAACTGGTTCCACACGGAGACACCAGCTCTACACATTCGTATGTTCTAGGGAGAAAGTTAGAGGAACTGCGGCAAACAAACATGATATTTCTGTTTGTATACATGACATTTTATGCACTTGCATAACGAAAAAAACTTTGCTTTTCTCCAAAACCATTTTTACTGTGATTTTCTCGGACCATTGCATACGAATTCCACCTCGCTTTGTCCGGATATGACTGGATGAAACCAGAAATATCCGGTTGTGTTTTGGCTTACTACAACCCAGATATTGTGAAAGCCTCTGTGTTTATGTTTTCCGGATATTATCAACGGAATTTATGTTGTTGCATGTTATTTATCAGGGAACATTTAATTTTGTGCTGGGAAACACTAATTGGTTCCACATGGAGACACCAGCTCTACAAATTCGTATTTTCTAGGGAGAAAGCTAGAGGAACTGTGGCAAACAAACATGATATTTCTGTTTGTATAGATGACATTTTATGCACTTTCCTAAAGAAAAGACTTTGCTTTTCTCCAAAACCATTTTTCCTGTGATATTCTCGATCCATTACATAGGAATTCCACCCCACTTTGTCCGGATATGAGTGGATGAAACCAGAAATATCCGGTTGTGTTTTGTCTTACTATATCCCAGATATTGCTACAGCCTCAGTGTCTGTGTTTTCTGGATATTATCGATGGATTTTATTGTTTTGAATGTTTTTATCAGGGAACATTTAATTTTGTACCGTAGAAACACTAATTGGTTCCACATGGAGACACCAGTAACACATTCCTATGTTCTAGGGAGAAAGCTTGAGGAACTGCAAATCGATATGATATGTCTGTTTGTATAGATGACACTTAATGCACTTGCGATGGAAAAGACTTTTTGCCTTTCTCTAAAACCATTTTTACTGTGATTTTGTTGGTCCATTGCATACGAATTCCAACCCACTTTGTCCGGATATGACTGGATGAAACCAGAAATATCCGCTTGTGTTTTGGCTAACTCAATCCCAGATATTGTGAAAGCTTCTGTATTTGTGTTCTCTGGATATTATGAACGGATTTTATGGTTTTGCATGTTTTTTGTCAGGGAACATTTAATTTTGTACCATAGAAACACTAATTGGTTCCACACGGAGACACCAGCTCTACACATTTGTATTTTCTAGGGAGAAAGCTAGAGGAACTGCGGCAAACAAACATGATATTTCTGTTTGTATAGATGACATTTTATGCACTTTCCTAACAAAAAGACTTTACTTTTCTCCAAAACCATTTTTAATGTGATTTTCTCGGTCCATTGCATACGAATTCCACCTCACTTTGTCCGGATATGACTGGATGAAACCAGAAATATCCGGTTGTGTTTTGGCTAACTCAATCCCAGATATTGTGAAAGCTTCTGTATTTGTGTTTTCCGGATATTATCAACGGATTTTATGGTTTTGCATGTTTTTTATCAGGGAACATTTAATTTTGTACCTTAGAAACACTAATTGGTTCCACACGGAGACACCAGCTCTACACATTTGTATTTTCTAGGCAGAAAGCTAGAGGAACTGCGGCAAACAAACATGATATTTCTGTTTGTATACATGACATTTTATGCACTTGCATAACGAAAAAAACTTTGCTTTTCTCCAAAACACTTTTTACTGTGATTTTCTCGGTCCATTGCATACGAATTCCACCTCGCTTTGTCCGGATATGACTGGATGAAACCAGAAATATCCGGTTGTGTTTTGGCTTACTACAACCCAGATATTGTGAAAGCCTCTGTGTTTATGTTTTCCGGATGTTATCAATGAAATTTATGTTTTTGCATGTTATTTATCAGGGAACATTTAATTTTGTGCTGAGAAACACTAACTGGTTCCACACGGAGACACCAGCTCTACACATTCGTATTTTCTAGGGAGAAAGCTAGAGGAACTGCGGCAAACAAACATGACATTTCTGTTTGTATAGATGACATTTTATGCACTTTCCTAAAGAAAAGACTTTGCTTTTCTCCAAAACCATTTTTCCTGTGATATTCTCGATCCATTACATATGAATTCCACCCCACTTTGTCCGGATATGAGTGGATGAAACCAGAAATATCTGGTTGTGTTTTGTCTTACTATATCCCAGATATTGCTACAGCCTCAGTGTCTGTGTTTTCTAGATAATATCGATAGATTTTATTGTTTTGAATGTTTTTATCAGGGAACCTTTAATTTTGTACCGTAGAAACACTAATTGGTTCCACATGGAGACACCAGTAACACATTCCTATGTTCTAGGGAGAAAGCTTGAGGAACTGCAAATCGATATGATATGTCTGTTTGTATAGATGACACTTTATGCACTTGCGATGGAAAAGACTTTTTGCCTTTCTCTAAAACCATTTTTACTGTGATTTTGTTGGTCCATTGCATACGAATTCCAACCCACTTTGTCCGGATATGACTGGATGAAACCAGAAATATCCGGTTGTGTTTTGGCTAACTCAATCCCAGATATTGTGAAAGCTTCTGTATTTGTGTTCTCCAGATATTATGAATGGATTTTATGGTTTTGCATCTTTTTTATCAGGGAACATTTAATTTTGTACCGTAGAAACACTAATTGGTTCCACACGGAGACACCAGCTCTACACATTTGTATTTTCTAGGGAGAAAGCTAGAGGAACTGCGGCAAACAAACATGATATTTCTGTTTGTATAGATGACATTTTATGCACTTTCCTAACAAAAAGACTTTACTTTTCTCCAAAACCATTTTTACTGTGATTTTCTCGATCCATTGCATACGAATTCCACCTCACTTTGTCCGGATATGACTGGATGAAACCAGAAATATCCGTTTTCTTTTTTTGTCGCTTACTATATCCCAGATATTACTACAGACTCTGTGTTTGTGTTTTCTGGATATTATCGATGGATTATATTGTTTTGAATGTATTTATCAGGGAACATTTAATTTTGTGCTGGGAAACACTAATTGGTTCCACATGGAGACACCAGTCTACACATTCGTATTTTCTAGAGAGAAAGCTAGAATAACTGCGGTAAACAAACATGATGTTTCTGTTTGTATAGATGGCATTTTATGCACTGCCTTAAGGAAAAGACATTGTTTTACTCCAAAACCATTTTTACTGCGATTTTCCCGGTTCATTGAATACGAATTCCACCAAACTTAGTCCGGATATGATTGGATGAAACCAGAAATATCCGGTTGTGTTTTGGCTAACTCAATCCCAGATATTGCGACGGAGTCTGTGTTTGTGTTTTCTGGACATTTTCAACGGATTTTATGGTATTGCATGTTTTTTATCAGGGAACATTTAATTTTGTACCTTAGAAACACTAATTGGTTCCACACGGAGACACCAGCTCTACACATTTGTATTTTCTAGGGAGAAAGCTAGAGGAACTGCGGCAAACAAACATGATATTTCTGTTTGTATACATGACATTTTATGCACTTGCATAACGAAAAAAACTTTGCTTTTCTCCAAAACCATTTTTACTGTGATTTTCTCGGTCCATTGCATACGAATTCCACCTCGCTTTGTCCGGATATGACTGTATGAAACCAGAAATATCCGGTTGTGTTTTGGCTTACTACAACCCAGATATTGTGAAAGCCTCTGTGTTTATGTTTTCCGGATATTATCAACGGAATTTATGTTGTTGCATGTTATTTATCAGGGAACATTTAATTTTGTGCTGGGAAACACTAATTGGTTCCACATGGAGACACCAGCTCTACACATTCGTATTTTCTAGGGAGAAAGCTAGAGGAACTGCGGCAAACAAACATGACATTTCTGTTTGTATAGATGACATTTTATGCACTTGCGATGGAAAAGACTTTTTGCCTTTCTCTAAAACCATTTTTACTGTGATTTTGTTGGTCCATTGCATACGAATTCCAACCCACTTTGTCCGGATATGACTGGATGAAACCAGAAATATCCGGTTGTGTTTTGGCTAACTCAATCCCAGATATTGTGAAAGCTTCTGTATTTGTGTTCTCCGGATATTATGAACGGATTTTATGGTTTTGCATGTTTTTTATCAGGGAACATTTAATTTTGTACCGTAGAAACACTAATTGGTTCCACACGGAGACACCAGCTCTACACATTTGTATTTTCTAGGGAGAAAGCTAGAGGAACTGCGGCAAACAAACATGATATTTCTGTTTTTATAGATGACATTTTATGCACTTTCCTAACAAAAAGATTTTACTTTTCTCCAAAACCATTTTTACTGTGATTTTCTCGGTCCATTGCATATGAATTCCACCTCACTTTGTCTGGATATGACTTAATGAAACCAGAAATATCCGTTTTCTTTTTTTTGGCTTACTATATCCCAGATATTACTACAGACTCTGTGTTTGTGTTTTCTGGATATTATCGATGGATTATATTGTTTTGAATGTTTTTATCAGGGAACATTTAATTTTGTGCTGGGAAACACTAATTGGTTCCACATGGAGACACCAGTCTACACATTCGTATTTTCTAGGGAGAAAGCTAGAATAACTGCGGTAAACAAACATGATGTTTCTGTTTGTATAGATGACATTTTATGCACTGGCTTAAGGAAAAGACTTTGTTTTACTCCAAAACCATTTTTACTGCGATTTTCCCGGTTCATTGCATACGAATTCCACCAAACTTAGTCCGGATATGACTGGATGAAACCAGAAATATCCGGTTGTGTTTTGGCTAACTCAATCCCAGATATTGTGAAAGCTTCTGTATTTGTGTTTTCCGGATATTATCAACGGATTTTATGGTTTTGCATGCTTTTTATCAGGGAACATTTAATTTTGTACCTTAGAAACACTAATTGGTTCCACACGGAGACACCAGCTCTACACATTTGTATTTTCTAGGGAGAAAGCTAGAGGAACTGCGGCAAACAAACATGATATTTCTGTTTGTATACATGACATTTTATGCACTTGCATAACGAAAAAAACTTTGCTTTTCTCCAAAACCATTTTTACTGTGATTTTCTCGGTCCATTGCATACGAATTCCACCTCGCTTTGTCCGGATATGACTGGATGAAACCAGAAATATCCGGTTGTGTTTTGGCTTACTACAACCCAGATATTGTGAAAGCCTCTGTGTTTATGTTTTCCGGATGTTATCAACGAAATTTATGTTTTTGCATGTTATTTATCAGGGAACATTTAATTTTGTGCTGAGAAACACTAACTGGTTTCACACGGAGACACCAGCTCTACACATTCGTATTTTCTAGGGAGAAAGGTAGAGGAACTGCGGCAAACAAACATGACATTTCTGTTTGTATAGATGACATTTTATGCACTTTCCTAAAGAAAAGACTTTGCTTTTCTCCAAAACCATTTTTCCTGTGATATTCTCGATCCATTACATATGAATTCCACCCCACTTTGTCCGGATATGAGTGTATGAAACCAGAAATATCCGGTTGTGTTTTGTCTTACTATATCCCAGATATTGCTACAGCCTCAGTGTCTGTGTTTTCTGGATATTATCGATGGATTTTATTGTTTTGAATGTTTTTATCAGGGAACATTTAATTTTGTACCGTAGAAACACTAATTGGTTCCACATGGAGACACCAGGAACACATTCCTATGTTCTAGGGAGAAAGCTTGAGGAACTGCAAATCGATATGATGTCTGTTTGTATAGATGACACTTTATGCACTTGCGATGGAAAAGACTTTTTGCCTTTCTCTAAAACCATTTTTACTGTGATTTTGTTGGTCCATTGCATACGAATTCCAACCCACTTTGTCCGGATATGACTGGATGAAACCAGAAATAACCGGTTGTGTTTTGGCTAACTCAATCCCAGATATTGTGAAAGCTTCTGTATTTGTGTTCTCCGGATATTATGAATGGATTTTATGGTTTTGCATCTTTTTTATCAGGGAACATTTAATTTTGTACCGTAGAAACACTAATTGGTTCCACACGGAGACACCAGCTCTACACATTTGTATTTTCTAGGGAGAAAGCTAGAGGAACTGCGGCAAACAAACATGATATTTCTGTTTGTATAGATGACATTTTATGCACTTTCCTAACAAAAAGACTTTACTTTTCTCCAAAACCATTTTTACTGTGATTTTCTCGGTCCATTGCATACGAATTCCACCTCACTTTGTCCGGATATGACTGGATGAAACCAGAAATATCCGTTTTCTTTTTTTGTCGCTTACTATATCCCAGATATTACTACAGACTCTGTGTTTGTGTTTTCTGGATATTATCGATGGATTATATTGTTTTGAATGTATTTATCAGGGAACATTTAATTTTGTGCTGGGAAACACTAATTGGTTCCACATGGAGACACCAGTCTACACATTCGTATTTTCTAGGGAGAAAGCTAGAATAACTGCGGTAAACAAACATGATGTTTCTGTTTGTATAGATGGCATTTTATGCACTGCCTTAAGGAAAAGACATTGTTTTACTCCAAAACCATTTTTACTGCGATTTTCCCGGTTCATTGCATACGAATCCCACCAAACTTAGTCCGGATATGACTGGATGAAACCAGAAATATCCGGTTGTGTTTTGGCTAACTCAATCCCAGATATTGCGACGGAGTCTGTGTTTGTGTTTTCTGGACATTTTCAACGGATTTTATGGTATTGCATGTTTTTTATCAGGGAACATTTAATTTTGTACCTTAGAAACACTAATTGGTTCCACACGGAGACACCAGCTCTACACATTTGTATTTTCTAGGGAGAAAGCTAGAGGAACTGCGGCAAACAAACATGATATTTCTGTTTGTATACATGACATTTTATGCACTTGCATAACGAAAAAAACTTTGCTTTTCTCCAAAACCATTTTTACTGTGATTTTCTCGGTCCATTGCATACGAATTCCACCTCGCTTTGTCCTGATATGACTGGATGAAACCAGAAATATCCGGTTGTGTTTTGGCTTACTACAACCCAGATATTGTGAAAGCCTCTGTGTTTATGTTTTCCGGATATTATCAACGGAATTTATGTTGTTGCATGTTATTTATCAGGGAACATTTAATTTTGTGCTGGGAAACACTAATTGGTTCCACATGGAGACACCAGCTCTACACATTTGTATTTTCTAGGGAGAAAGCTAGAGGAACTGCGGCAAACAAACATGATATTTCTGTTTGTATAGATGACATTTTATGCACTTTCCTAAAGAAAAGACTTTGCTTTTCTCCAAAACCATTTTTCCTGTGATATTCTCCATCCATTACATATGAATTCCACCCCACTTTGTCCGGATATGAGTGGATGAAACGAGAAATATCCGGTTGTGTTTTGTCTTACTATATCCCAGATATTGCTACAGCCTCAGTGTCTGTGTTTTCTGGATATTATCGATGGATTTTATTGTTTTGAATGTTTTTATCAGGGAACATTTAATTTTGTACCGTAGAAACACTAATTGGTTCCACATGGAGACACCAGTAACACATTCCTATGTTGTAGGGAGAAAGCTTGAGGAACTGCAAATCGATATGATTTGTCTGTTTGTATAGATGACATTTTATGCACTTGCGATGGAAAAGACTTTTTGCCTTTCTCTCAAACCATTTTTACTGTGATTTTGTTGGTCCATTGCATACGAATTCCAACCCACTTTGTCCGGATATGACTGGATGAAACCAGAAATATCCGGTTGTGTTTTGGCTAATTCAATTCCAGATATTGTGAAAGCTTCTGTATTTGTGTTCTCCGGATATTATGAACGGATTTTATGGTTTTGCATGTTTTTTATCAGGGAACATTTAATTTTGTACCGTAGAAACACTAATTGGTTCCACACGGAGACACCAGCTCTACACATTTGTATTTTCTAGGGAGAAAGCTAGAGGAACTGCGGCAAACAAACATGATATTTCTGTTTGTATAGATGACATTTTATGCACTTTCCTAACAAAAAGATTTTACTTTTCTCCAAAACCATTTTTACTGTGATTTTCTCGGTCCATTGCATACGAATTCCACCTCACTTTGTCCGGATATGACTGGATGAAACCAGAAATATCCGGTTGTGTTTTGGCTTACTACAACCCAGATATTGTGAAAGCCTCTGTGTTTATGTTTTCCGGATGTTATCAACGAAATTTATGTTTTTGCATGTTATTTATCAGGGAACATTTAATTTTGTGCTGAGAAACACTAACTGGTTCCACACGGAGACACCAGCTCTACACATTCGTATTTTCTAGGGAGAAAGGTAGAGGAACTGCGGCAAACAAACATGACATTTCTGTTTGTATAGATGACATTTTATGCACTTTCCTAAAGAAAAGACTTTGCTTTTCTCCAAAACCATTTTTCCTGTGATATTCTCCATCCATTACATATGAATTCCACCCCACTTTGTCCGGATATGAGTGGATGAAACCAGAAATATCCGGTTGTGTTTTGTCTTACTATATCCCAGATATTGCTACAGCCTCAGTGTCTGTGTTTTCTGGATATTATCGATGGATTTTATTGTTTTGAATGTTTTTATCAGGGAACATTTAATTTTGTACCGTAGAAACACTAATTGGTTCCACATGGAGACACCAGTAACACATTCCTATGTTCTAGGGAGAAAGCTTGAGGAACTGCAAATCGATATGATATGTCTGTTTGTATAGATGACACTTTATGCACTTGCGATGGAAAAGACTTTTTGCCTTTCTCTAAAACCATTTTTACTGTGATTTTGTTGGTCCATTGCATACGAATTCCAACCCACTTTGTCCGGATATGACTGGATGAAACCAGAAATATCCGCTTGTGTTTTGGCTAACTCAATCCCAGATATTGTGAAAGCTTCTGTATTTGTGTTCTCCGGATATTATGAATGGATTTTATGGTTTTGCATCTTTTTTATCAGGGAACATTTAATTTTGTACCGTAGAAACACTAATTGGTTCCACACGGAGACACCAGCTCTACACATTTGTATTTTCTAGGGAGAAAGCTAGAGGAACTGCGGCAAACAAACATGATATTTCTGTTTGTATAGATGACATTTTATGCACTTTCCTAACAAAAAGACTTTACTTTTCTCCAAAACCATTTTTAATGTGATTTTCTCGGTCCATTGCATACGAATTCCACCTCACTTTGTCCGGATATGACTGGATGAAACCAGAAATATCCGTTTTCTTTTTTTGTCGCTTACTATATCCCAGATATTACTACAGACTCTGTGTTTGTGTTTTCTGGATATTATCGATGGATTATATTGTTTTGAATGTATTTATCAGGGAACATTTAATTTTGTGCTGGGAAACACTAATTGGTTCCACATGGAGACACCAGTCTACACATTCGTATTTTCTAGGGAGAAAGCTAGAATAACTGCAGTAAACAAACATGATGTTTCTGTTTGTATAGATGGCATTTTATGCACTGCCTTAAGGAAAAGACATTGTTTTACTCCAAAACCATTTTTACTGCGATTTTCCCGGTTCATTGCATACGAATTCCACCAAACTTAGTCCGGATATGACTGGATGAAACCAGAAATATCCGGTTGTGTTTTGGCTAACTCAATCCCAGATATTGCGACGGAGTCTGTGTTTGTGTTTTCTGGACATTTTCAACGGATTTTATGGTATTGCATGTTTTTTATCAGGGAACATTTAATTTTGTACCTTAGAAACACTAATTGGTTCCACACGGATACACCAGCTATACACATTTGTATTTTCTAGGGAGAAAGCTAGAGGAACTGCGGCAAACAAACATGATATTTCTGTTTGTATACATGACATTTTATGCACTTGCATAACGAAAAAAACTTTGCTTTTCTCCAAAACCATTTTTACTGTGATTTTCTCGGTCCATTGCATACGAATTCCACCTCGCTTTGTCCGGATATGACTGGATGAAACCAGAAATATCCGGTTGTGTTTTGGCTTACTACAACCCAGATATTGTGAAAGCCTCTGTGTTTATGTTTTCCGGATATTATCAACGGAATTTATGTTTTTGCATGTTATTTATCAGGGAACATTTAATTTTGTGCTGGGAAACACTAATTGGTTCCACATGGAGACACCAGCTCTACACATTCGTATTTTCTAGGGAGAAAGCTAGAGGAACTGCGGCAAACAAACATGATATTTCTGTTTGTATAGATGACATTTTATGCACTTTCCTAAAGAAAAGACTTTGCTTTTCTCCAAAACCATTTTTCCTGTGATATTCTCCATCCATTACATATGAATTCCACCCCACTTTGTCCGGATATGAGTGGATGAAACCAGAAATATCCGGTTGTGTTTTGTCTTACTATATCCCAGATATTGCTACAGCCTCAGTGTCTGTGTTTTCTGGATATTATCGATGGATTTTATTGTTTTGAATGTTTTTATCAGGGAACATTTAATTTTGTACCGTAGAAACACTAATTGGTTCCACATGAAGACACCAGTAACACATTCCTATGTTCTAGGGAGAAAGCTTGAGGAACTGCAAATCGATATGATATGTCTGTTTGTATAGATGACATTTTATGCACTTGCGATGGAAAAGACTTTTTGCCTTTCTCTAAAACCATTTTTACTGTGATTTTGTTGGTCCATTGCATACGAATTCCAACCCACTTTGTCCGGATATGACTGGATGAAACCAGAAATATCCGGTTGTGTTTTGGCTAACTCAATCCCAGATATTGTGAAAGCTTCTGTATTTGTGTTCTCCGGATATTATGAACGGATTTTATGGTTTTGCATGTTTTTTATCAGGGAACATTTAATTTTGTACCGTAGAAACACTAATTGGTTCCACACGGAGACACCAGCTCTACACATTTGTATTTTCTAGGGAGAAAGCTAGAGGAACTGCGGCAAACAAACATGATATTTCTGTTTGTATAGATGACATTTTATGCACTTTCCTAACAAAAAGATTTTACTTTTCTCCAAAACCATTTTTACTGTGATTTTCTCGGTCCATTGCATACGAATTCCACCTCACTTTGTCCGGATATGAGTGGATGAAACCAGAAATATCCGTTTTCTTTTTTTTTGGCTTACTATATCCCAGATATTACTACAGACTCTGTGTTTGTGTTTTCTGGATATTATCGATGGATTATATTGTTTTGAATGTTTTTATCAGGGAACATTTAATTTTGTGCTGGGAAACACTAATTGGTTCCACATGGAGACACCAGTCTACACATTCGTATTTTCTGGGGAGAAAGCTAGAATAACTGCGGTAAACAAACATGATGTTTCTGTTTGTATAGATGACATTTTATGCACTGGCTTAAGGAAAAGACTTTGTTTTACTCCAAAACCATTTTTACTGCGATTTTCCCGGTTCATTGCATACGAATTCCACCAAACTTAGTCCGGATATGACTGGATGAAACCAGAAATATCCGGTTGTGTTTTGGCTAACTCAATCCCAGATATTGCGACGGACTCTGTGTTTGTGTTTTCTGGACATTATCAACGGACTTTATTGTTTTGAATGTTTTTATCAGGGAACATTTAATTTTGTACCTTAGAAACACTAATAGGTTCAACATGGAGACACCAGTCTACACATTCGTATGTTCTAGGGAGAAAGTTAGAGGAACTGCGGCAAACAAACATGATATTTCTGTTTGTATACATGACATTTTATGCACTTGCATAACGAAAAAAACTTTGCTTTTCTCCAAAACCATTTTTACTGTGATTTTCTCGGTCCATTGCATACGAATTCCACATCGCTTTGTCCGGATATGACTGGATGAAACCAGAAATATCCGGTTGTGTTTTGGCTTACTACAACCCAGATATTGTGAAAGCCTCTGTGTTTATGTTTTCCGGATATTATCAACGGAATTTATGTTGTTGCATGTTATTTATCAGGGAACATTTAATTTTGTGCTGGGAAACACTAATTGGTTCCACATGGAGACACCAGCTCTACACATTCATATTTTCTAGGGAGAAAGCTAGAGGAACTGCGGCAAACAAACATGATATTTCTGTTTGTATAGATGACATTTTATGCACTTTCCTAAAGAAAAGACTTTGCTTTTCTCCAAAACCATTTTTCCTGTGATATTCTCGATCCATTACATATGAATTCCACCCCACTTTGTCCGGATATGAGTGGATGAAACCAGAAATATCCGGTTGTGTTTTGTCTTACTATATCCCAGATATTGCTACAGCCTCAGTGTCTGTGTTTTCTGGATATTATCGATGGATTTTATTGTTTTGAATGTTTTTATCAGGGAACCTTTAATTTTGTACCGTAGAAACACTAATTGGTTCCACATGGAGACACCAGTAACACATTCCTATGTTCTAGGGAGAAAGCTTGAGGAACTGCAAATCGATATGATATGTCTGTTTGTATAGATGACACTTTATGCACTTGCGATGGAAAAGACTTTTTGCCTTTCTCTAAAACCATTTTTACTGTGATTTTGTTGGTCCATTGCATACGAATTCCAACCCACTTTGTCCGGATATGACTGGATGAAACCAGAAATATCCGGTTGTGTTTTGGCTAACTCAATCCCAGATATTGTGAAAGCTTCTGTATTTGTGTTCTCTGGATATTATGAACGGATTTTATGGTTTTGCATGTTTTTTATCAGGGAACATTTAATTTTGTACCGTAGAAACACTAATTGGTTCCACACGGAGACACCAGCTCTACACATTTGTATTTTCTAGGGAGAAAGCTAGAGGAACTGCGGCAAACAAACATGATATTTCTGTTTGTATAGATGACATTTTATGCACTTTCCTAACAAAAAGACTTTACTTTTCTCCAAAACCATTTTTAATGTGATTTTCTCGGTCCATTGCATACGAATTCCACCTCACTTTGTCCGGATATGACTGGATGAAACCAGAAATATCCGTTTTCTTTTTTTTTTGGCTTACTATATCCCAGATATTACTACAGACTCTGTGTTTGTGTTTTCTGGATATTATCGATGGATTATATTGTTTTGAATGTTTTTATCAGGGAACATTTAATTTTGTGCTGGGAAACACTAATTGGTTCCACATGGAGACACCAGTCTACACATTCGTATTTTCTAGGGAAAAAGCTAGAATAACTGCGGTAAACAAACATGATGTTTCTGTTTGTATAGATGGCATTTTATGCACTGCCTTAAGGAAAAGACATTGTTTTACTCCAAAACCATTTTTACTGCGATTTTCCCGGTTCATTGCATACGAATTCCACCAAACTTAGTCCGGATATGACTGGATGAAACCAGAAATATCCGGTTGTGTTTTGGCTAACTCAATCCCAGATATTGCGACGGAGTCTGTGTTTGTGTTTTCTGGACATTTTCAACGGATTTTATGGTATTGCATGTTTTTTATCAGGGAACATTTAATTTTGTACCTTAGAAACACTAATTGGTTCCACACGGAGACACCAGCACTACACATTTGTATTTTCTAGGGAGAAAGCTAGAGGAACTGCGGCAAACAAACATGATATTTCTGTTTGTATACATGACATTTTATGCACTTGCATAACGAAAAAAACTTTGCTTTTCTCCAAAACCATTTTTACTGTGATTTTCTCGGTCCATTGCATACGAATTCCACCTCGCTTTGTCCGGATATGACTGGATGAAACCAGAAATATCCGGTTGTGTTTTGGCTTACTACAACCCAGATATTGTGAAAGCCTCTGTGTTTATGTTTTCTGGATATTATCAACGGAATTTATGTTGTTGCATGTTGTTTATCAGGGAACATTTAATTTTGTGCTGGGAAACACTAATTGGTTCCACATGGAGATACCAGCTCTACACATTCGTATTTTCTAGGGAGAAAGCTAGAGGAACTGCGGCAAACAAACATGACATTTCTGTTTGTATAGATGACATTTTATGCACTTTCCTAAAGAAAAGACTTTGCTTTTCTCCAAAACCATTTTTCCTGTGATATTCTCGATCCATTACATATGAATTCCACCCCACTTTGTCCGGATATGAGTGGATGAAACGAGAAATATCCGGTTGTGTTTTGTCTTACTATATCCCAGATATTGCTACAGCCTCAGTGTCTGTGTTTTCTGGATATTATCGATGGATTTTATTGTTTTGAATGTTTTTATCAGGGAACCTTTAATTTTGTACCGTAGAAACACTAATTGGTTCCACATGGAGACACCAGTAACACATTCCTATGTTCTAGGGAGAAAGCTTGAGGAACTGCAAATCGATATGATATGTCTGTTTGTATAGATGACACTTTATGCACTTGCGATGGAAAAGACTTTTTGCCTTTCTCTAAAACCATTTTTACTGTGATTTTGTTGGTCCATTGCATACGAATTCCAACCCACTTTGTCCGGATATGACTGGATGAAACCAGAAATATCCGGTTGTGTTTTGGCTAACTCAATCCCAGATATTGTGAAAGCTTCTGTATTTGTGTTCTCTGGATATTATGAACGGATTTTATGGTTTTGCATGTTTTTTATCAGGGAACATTTAATTTTGTACCGTAGAAACACTAATTGGTTCCACACTGAGACACCAGCTCTACACATTTGTATTTTCTAGGGAGAAAGCTAGAGGAACTGCGGCAAACAAACATGATATTTCTGTTTGTATAGATGACATTTTATGCACTTTCCTAACAAAAAGACTTTACTTTTCTCCAAAACCATTTTTAATGTGATTTTCTCGGTCCATTGCATACGAATTCCACCTCACTTTGTCCGGATATGACTGGATGAAACCAGAAATATCCGTTTTCTTTTTTTTTTGGCTTACTATATCCCAGATATTACTACAGACTCTGTGTTTGTGTTTTCTGGATATTATCGATGGATTATATTGTTTTGAATGTTTTTATCAGGGAACATTTAATTTTGTGCTGGGAAACACTAATTGGTTCCACATGGAGACACCAGTCTACACATTCGTATTTTCTAGGGAAAAAGCTAGAATAACTGCGGTAAACAAACATGATGTTTCTGTTTGTATAGATGGCATTTTATGCACTGCCTTAAGGAAAAGACATTGTTTTACTCCAAAACCATTTTTACTGCGATTTTCCCGGTTCATTGCATACGAATTCCACCAAACTTAGTCCGGATATGACTGGATGAAACCAGAAATATCCGGTTGTGTTTTGGCTAACTCAATCCCAGATATTGCGACGGAGTCTGTGTTTGTGTTTTCTGGACATTTTCAACGGATTTTATGGTATTGCATGTTTTTTATCAGGGAACATTTAATTTTGTACCTTAGAAACACTAATTGGTTCCACACGGAGACACCAGCACTACACATTTGTATTTTCTAGGGAGAAAGCTAGAGGAACTGCGGCAAACAAACATGATATTTCTGTTTGTATACATGACATTTTATGCACTTGCATAACGAAAAAAACTTTGCTTTTCTCCAAAACCATTTTTACTGTGATTTTCTCGGTCCATTGCATACGAATTCCACCTCGCTTTGTCCGGATATGACTGGATGAAACCAGAAATATCCGGTTGTGTTTTGGCTTACTACAACCCAGATATTGTGAAAGCCTCTGTGTTTATGTTTTCTGGATATTATCAACGGAATTTATGTTGTTGCATGTTGTTTATCAGGGAACATTTAATTTTGTGCTGGGAAACACTAATTGGTTCCACATGGAGATACCAGCTCTACACATTCGTATTTTCTAGGGAGAAAGCTAGAGGAACTGCGGCAAACAAACATGACATTTCTGTTTGTATAGATGACATTTTATGCACTTTCCTAAAGAAAAGACTTTGCTTTTCTCCAAAACCATTTTTCCTGTGATATTCTCGATCCATTACATATGAATTCCACCCCACTTTGTCCGGATATGAGTGGATGAAACGAGAAATATCCGGTTGTGTTTTGTCTTACTATATCCCAGATATTGCTACAGCCTCAGTGTCTGTGTTTTCTGGATATTATCGATGGATTTTATTGTTTTGAATGTTTTTATCAGGGAACCTTTAATTTTGTACCGTAGAAACACTAATTGGTTCCACATGGAGACACCAGTAACACATTCCTATGTTCTAGGGAGAAAGCTTGAGGAACTGCAAATCGATATGATATGTCTGTTTGTATAGATGACACTTTATGCACTTGCGATGGAAAAGACTTTTTGCCTTTCTCTAAAACCATTTTTACTGTGATTTTGTTGGTCCATTGCATACGAATTCCAACCCACTTTGTCCGGATATGACTGGATGAAACCAGAAATATCCGGTTGTGTTTTGGCTAACTCAATCCCAGATATTGTGAAAGCTTCTGTATTTGTGTTCTCTGGATATTATGAACGGATTTTATGGTTTTGCATGTTTTTTATCAGGGAACATTTAATTTTGTACCGTAGAAACACTAATTGGTTCCACACTGAGACACCAGCTCTACACATTTGTATTTTCTAGGGAGAAAGCTAGAGGAACTGCGGCAAACAAACATGATATTTCTGTTTGTATAGATGACATTTTATGCACTTTCCTAACAAAAAGACTTTACTTTTCTCCAAAACCATTTTTAATGTGATTTTCTCGGTCCATTGCATACGAATTCCACCTCACTTTGTCCGGATATGACTGGATGAAACCAGAAATATCCGTTTTCTTTTTTTTTTGGCTTACTATATCCCAGATATTACTACAGACTCTGTGTTTGTGTTTTCTGGATATTATCGATGGATTATATTGTTTTGAATGTTTTTATCAGGGAACATTTAATTTTGTGCTGGGAAACACTAATTGGTTCCACATGGAGACACCAGTCTACACATTCGTATTTTCTAGGGAAAAAGCTAGAATAACTGCGGTAAACAAACATGATGTTTCTGTTTGTATAGATGGCATTTTATGCACTGCCTTAAGGAAAAGACATTGTTTTACTCCAAAACCATTTTTACTGCGATTTTCCCGGTTCATTGCATACGAATTCCACCAAACTTAGTCCGGATATGACTGGATGAAACCAGAAATATCCGGTTGTGTTTTGGCTTACTACAACCCAGATATTGCGACGGAGTCTGTGTTTGTGTTTTCTGGACATTTTCAACGGATTTTATGGTATTGCATGTTTTTTATCAGGGAACATTTAATTTTGTACCTTAGAAACACTAATTGGTTCCACACGGAGACACCAGCACTACACATTTGTATTTTCTAGGGAGAAAGCTAGAGGAACTGCGGCAAACAAACATGATATTTCTGTTTGTATACATGACATTTTATGCACTTGCATAACGAAAAAAACTTTGCTTTTCTCCAAAACCATTTTTACTGTGATTTTCTCGGTCCATTGCATACGAATTCCACCTCGCTTTGTCCGGATATGACTGGATGAAACCAGAAATATCCGGTTGTGTTTTGGCTTACTACAACCCAGATATTGTGAAAGCCTCTGTGTTTATGTTTTCTGGATATTATCAACGGAATTTATGTTGTTGCATGTTGTTTATCAGGGAACATTTAATTTTGTGCTGGGAAACACTAATTGGTTCCACATGGAGATACCAGCTCTACACATTCGTATTTTCTAGGGAGAAAGCTAGAGGGACTGCGGCAAACAAACATGACATTTCTGTTTGTATAGATGACATTTTATGCACTTTCCTAAAGAAAAGACTTTGCTTTTCTCCAAAACCATTTTTCCTGTGATATTCTCGATCCATTACATATGAATTCCACCCCACTTTGTCCGGATATGAGTGGATGAAACGAGAAATATCCGGTTGTGTTTTGTCTTACTATATCCCAGATATTGCTACAGCCTCAGTGTCTGTGTTTTCTGGATATTATCGATGGATTTTATTGTTTTGAATGTTTTTATCAGGGAACCTTTAATTTTGTACCGTAGAAACACTAATTGGTTCCACATGGAGACACCAGTAACACATTCCTATGTTCTAGGGAGAAAGCTAGAATAACTGCGGTAAACAAACATGATGTTTCTGTTTGTATAGATGGCATTTTATGCACTGCCTTAAGGAAAAGACATTGTTTTACTCCAAAACCATTTTTACTGCGATTTTCCCGGTTCATTGCATACGAATTCCACCAAACTTAGTCCGGATATGACTGGATGAAACCAGAAATATCCGGTTGTGTTTTGGCTAACTCAATCCCAGATATTGCAACGGACTCTGTGTTTGTGTTTTCTGGACATTATCAATGGACTTTATTGTTTTGAATGTTTTTATCAGGGAACATTTGTTTTTTGTACCTTAGGAACACTAATAGGTTCAACATGGAGACACCAGTATACACATTCGTATGTTCTAGGGAGAAAGTTAGAGGAACTGCGGCAAACAAACATGATATTTCTGTTTGTATACATGACATTTTATGCACTTGCATAATGAAAAAAATTTGCTTTTCTCCAAAACCATTTTTACTGTGATTTTCTCGGTCCATTGCATACGAATTCCACCTCACTTTGTCCGGATATGACTGGATGAAACCAGAAATATCCGGTTGTGTTTGGCTTACTACAACCCAGATATTGTGAAAGCCTCTGTGTTTATGTTTTCCGGATATTATCAACGGAATTTATGTTTTTGCATGTTATTTATCAGGGAACATTTAATTTTGTGCTGGGAAACACTAATTGGTTCCACATGGAGACACCAGCTCTACACATTCGTATTTTCTAGGGAGAAAGCTAGAGGAATTGCGGCAAACAAACATGATATTTCTGTTTGTATAGATGACATTTTATGCACTTTCCTAAAGAAAAGACTTTGCTTTTCTCCAAAACCATTTTTCCTGTGATATTCTCGATCCATTACACATGAATTCTAGCCCACTTTGTCCGGATATGAGTGGATGAAACCAGAAATATCCGGTTGTGTTTTGGCTAACTCAATCCCAGATATTGTGAAAGCTTCTGTATTTGTGTTCTCTGGATATTATGAACGGATTTTATGGTTTTGCATGTTTTTTATCAGGGAACATTTAATTTTGTACCGTAGAAACACTAATTGGTTCCACACGGAGACACCAGCTCTACACATTTGTATTTTCTATGGAGAAAGCTAGAGGAACTGCGGCAAACAAACATGATATTTCTGTTTGTATAGATGACATTTTATGCACTTTCCTAACAAAAAGATTTTACTTTTCTCCAAAACCATTTTTACTGTGATTTTCTCGGTCCATTGCATACGAATTCCACCTCACTTTGTCCGGATATGAGTGGATGAAACCAGAAATATCCGTTTTCTTTTTTTTTTGGCTTACTATATCCCAGATATTACTACAGACTCTGTGTTTGTGTTTTCTGAATATTATCGATGGATTATATTGTTTTGAATGTTTTTATCAGGGAACATTTAATTTTGTGCTGGGAAACACTAATTGGTTCCACATGGAGACACCAGTCTACACATTCGTATTTTCTAGGGAGAAAGCTAGAATAACTGCGGTAAACAAACATGATGTTTCTGTTTGTGTAGATGACATTTTATGCACTGGCTTAAGGAAAAGACTTTGTTTTACTCCAAAACCATTTTTACTGCGATTTTCCCGGTTCATTGCATACGAATTCCACCAAACTTAGTCCGGATATGACTGGATGTAACCAGAAATATCCGGTTGTGTTTTCGCTAACTCAATCCCAGATATTGTGAAAGCTTCTGTATTTGTGTTTTCCGGATATTATCAACGGATTTTATGGTTTTGCATGTTTTTTATCAGGGAACATTTAATTTTGTACCTTAGAAACACTAATTGGTTCCACACGGAGACACCAGCTCTACACATTTGTATTTTCTAGGGAGAAAGCTAGAGGAACTGCGGCAAACAAACATGATATTTCTGTTTGTATACATGACATTTTATGCACTTGCATAACGAAAAAAACTTTGCTTTTCTCCAAAACCATTTTTACTGTGATTTTCTCGGTCCATTGCATACGAATTCCACCTCGCTTTGTCCGGATATGACTGGATGAAACCAGAAATATCCGGTTGTGTTTTGGCTTACTACAACCCAGATATTGTGAAAGCCTCTGTGTTTATGTTTTCCGGATGTTATCAACGAAATTTATGTTTTTGCATGTTATTTATCAGGGAACATTTAATTTTGTGCTGAGAATCACTAACTGGTTCCACACGGAGACACCAGCTCTACACATTCGTATTTTCTAGGGAGAAAGGTAGAGGAACTGCGGCAAACAAACATGACATTTCTGTTTGTATAGATGACATTTTATGCACTTTCCTAAAGAAAAGACTTTGCTTTTCTCCAAAACCATTTTTCCTGTGATATTCTCGATCCATTACATATGAATTCCACCACACTTTGTCCGGATATGAGTGGATGAAACCAGAAATATCCGGTTGTGTTTTGTCTTACTATATCCCAGATATTGCTACAGCCTCAGTGTCTGTGTTTTCTGGATATTATCGATGGATTTTATTGTTTTGAATGTTTTTATCAGGGAACATTTAATTTTGTACCGTAGAAACACTAATTGGTTCCACATGGAGACACCAGTAACACATTCCTATGTTCTAGGGAGAAAGCTTGAGGAACTGCAAATCGATATGATATGTCTGTTTGTATAGATGACACTTTATGCACTTGCGATGGAAAAGACTTTTTGCCTTTCTCTAAAACCATTTTTACTGTGATTTTGTTGGTCCATTGCATACGAATTCCAACCCACTTTGTCCGGATATGACTGGATGAAACCAGAAATATCCGGTTGTGTTTTGGCTCACGCAATCCCAGATATTGTGAAAGCTTCTGTATTTGTGTTCTCCGGATATTATGAACGGATTTTATGGTTTTGCATGTTTTTTATCAGGGAACATATAATTTTGTACCGTAGAAACACTAATTGGTTCCACACGGAGACACCAGCTCTACACATTTGTATTTTCTAGGGAGAAAGCTAGAGGAACTGCGGCAAACAAACATGATATTTCTGTTTGTATAGATGACATTTTATGCACTTTCCTCAGAAAAAGACTTTACTTTTCTCCAAAACCATTTTTACTGTGATTTTCTCGGTCCATTGCATACGAATTCCACCTCACTTTGTCCGGATATGAGTGGATGAAACCAGAAATATCCGTTTTCTTTTTTTTGGGCTTACTATATCCCAGATATTACTACAGACTCTGTGTTTGTGTTTTCTGGATACTATCGATGGATTATATTGTTTTGAATGTTTTTATCAGGGAACATTTAATTTTGTGCTGGGAAACACTAATTGGTTCCACATGGAGACACCAGTCTACACATTCGTATTTTCTAGGGAGAAAGCTAGAATAACTGCGGTAAACAAACATGATGTTTCTGTTTGTATAGATGACATTTTATGCACTGGCTTAAGGAAAAGACTTTGTTTTACTCCAAAACCATTTTTACTGCGATTTTCCCGGTTCATTGCATATGAATTCCACCAAACTTAGTCCGGATATGAATGGATGAAACCAGAAATATCCGGTTGTGTTTTGGCTAACTCAATCCCAGATATTGCAACGGACTCTGTGTTTGTGTTTTCTGGACATTATCAACGGACTTTATTGTTTTGAATGTTTTTATCAGGGAACATTTAATTTTGTACCTTAGAAACACTAATTGGTTCCACACGGAGACACCAGTTCTACACATTTGTATGTTCTAGGGAGAAAGCTAGAAGAACTGCGGCAAACAAACATGATATTTCTGTTTGTATACATGACATTTTATGCACTTGCATAACGAAAAAAACTTTGCTTTTCTCCAAAACCATTTTTACTGTGATTTTCTCGGTCCATTGCATACGAATTCCACCTCGCTTTGTCCGGATATGACTGGATGAAACCAGAAATATCCGGTTGTGTTTTGGCTTACTACAACCCAGATATTGTGAAAGCCTCTGTGTTTATGTTTTCCGGATACTATCAATGGAATTTATGTTTTTGCATGTTATTTATCAGGGAACATTTAATTTTGTGCTGGGAAACACTAATTGGTTCCACATGGAGACACCAGTCTACACATTCGTATTTTCTAGGGAGAAAGCTAGAATAACTGCGGTAAACAAACATGATGTTTCTGTTTGTATAGATGACATTTTATGCACTGGCTTAAGGAAAAGACTTTGTTTTACTCCAAAACCATTTTTACTGTGATTTTCTCGGTCCATTGCATACGAATTCCACCTCACTTTGTCCGGATATGAGTGGATGAAACCAGAAATATCCGTTTTCTTTTTTTTGGGGCTTACTATATCCCAGATATTACTACAGACTCTGTGTTTGTGTTTTCTGGATATTATCGATGGATTATATTGTTTTGAATGTTTTTATCAGGGAACATTTAATTTTGTGCTGGGAAACACTAATTGGTTCCACATGGAGACACCAGTCTACACATTCGTATTTTCTAGGGAGAAAGCTAGAATAACTGCGGTAAACAAACATGATGTTTCTGTTTGTATAGATGACATTTTATGCACTGGCTTAAGGAAAAGACTTTGTTTTACTCCAAAACCATTTTTACTGCGATTTTCCCGGTTCATTGCATACGAATTCCACCAAACTTAGTCCGGATATGACTGGATGAAACCAGAAATATCCGGTTGTGTTTTGGCTAACTCAATCCCAGATATTGCGACGGACTCTGTGTTTGTGTTTTCTGGACATTATCAACGGACTTTATTGTTTTGAATGTTTTTATCAGGGAACATTTAATTTTGTACCTTAGAAACACTAATAGGTTCAACATGGAGACACCAGTATACACATTCGTATGTTCTAGGGAGAAAGTTAGAGGAACTGCGGCAAACAAACATGATATTTCTGTTTGTATACATGACATTTTATGCACTTGCATAACGAAAAAAACTTTGCTTTTCTCCAAAACCATTTTTACTGTGATTTTCTCGGTCCATTGCATACGAATTCCACCTCGCTTTGTCCAGATATGACTGGATGAAACCAGAAATATCCGGTTGTGTTTTGGCTTACTACAACCCAGATATTGTGAAAGCCTCTGTGTTTATGTTTTCCGGATATTATCAACGGAATTTATGTTGTTGCATGTTATTTATCAGGGAACATTTAATTTTGTGCTGGGAAACACTAATTGGTTCCACATGGAGACACCAGCTCTACACATTCGTATTTTCTAGGGAGAAAGCTAGAGGAACTGCGGCAAACAAACATGACATTTCTGTTTGTATAGATGACATTTTATGCACTTTCCTAAAGAAAAGACTTTGCTTTTCTCCAAAACCATTTTTCCTGTGATATTCTCGATCCATTACATATGAATTCCACCCCACTTTGTCCGGATATGAGTGGATGAAACCAGAAATATCCGGTTGTGTTTTGTCTTACTATATCCCAGATATTGCTACAGCCTCAGTGTCTGTGTTTTCTGGATATTATCGATGGATTTTATTGTTTTGAATGTTTTTATCAGGGAACATTTAATTTTGTACCATAGAAACACTAATTGGTTCCCCATGGAGACACCAGTAACACATTCCTATGTTCTAGGGAGAAAGCTTGAGGAACTGCAAATCGATATGATATGTCTGTTTGTATAGATGACATTTTATGCACTTGCGATGGAAAAGACTTTTTGCCTTTCTCTAAAACCATTTTTACTGTGATTTTGTTGGTCCATTGCATACGAATTCCAACCCACTTTGTCCGGATATGACTGGATGAAACCAGAAATATCCGGTTGTGTTTTGGCTCACGCAATCCCAGATATTGTGAAAGCTTCTGTATTTGTGTTCTCCGGATATTATGAACGGATTTTATGGTTTTGCATGTTTTTTATCAGGGAACATATAATTTTGTACCGTAGAAACACTAATTGGTTCCACACGGAGACACCAGCTCTACACATTTGTATTTTCTAGGGAGAAAGCTAGAGGAACTGCGGCAAACAAACATGATATTTCTGTTTGTATAGATGACATTTTATGCACTTTCCTCAGAAAAAGACTTTACTTTTCTCCAAAACCATTTTTACTGTGATTTTCTCGGTCCATTGCATACGAATTCCACCTCACTTTGTCCGGATATGAGTGGATGAAACCAGAAATATCCGTTTTCTTTTTTTTGGGCTTACTATATCCCAGATATTACTACAGACTCTGTGTTTGTGTTTTCTGGATATTATCGATGGATTATATTGTTTTGAATGTTTTTATCAGGGAACATTTAATTTTGTGCTGGGAAACACTAATTGGTTCCACATGGAGACACCAGTCTACACATTCGTATTTTCTAGGGAGAAAGCTAGAGGAACTGCGGCAAACAAACATGATATTTCTGTTTGTATAGATGACATTTTATGCACTTTCCTAAAGAAAAGACTTTGCTTTTCTCCAAAACCATTTTCCTGTGATATTCTCGATCCATTACATATGAATTCCACCCCACTTTGTCCGGATATGACTGGATGAAACCAGAAATATCCGGTTGTGTTTTGTCTTACTATATCCCAGATATTGCTACAGCCTCACTGTCTGTGTTTTCTGGATATTATCGATGGATTTTATTGTTTTGAATGTTTTTATCAGGGAACATTTAATTTTGTGCTGGGAAACACTAATTGGTTCCACATGGAGACACCAGTCTACACATTCGTATTTTCTAGGGAGAAAGCTAGAATAACTGCGGTAAACAAACATGATGTTTCTGTTTGTATAGATGACATTTTATGCACTGGCTTAAGGAAAAGACTTTGTTTTACTCCAAAACCATTTTTACTGCGATTTTCCCGGTTCATTGCATACGAATTCCACCAAACTTAGTCCGGATATGACTGGATGAAACCAGAAATATCCGGTTGTGTTTTGGCTAAATCAATCCCAGATATTGTGAAAGCTTCTGTAATTGTGTTTTCCGGATATTATCAACGGAATTTATGTTTTTGCATGTTATTTATCAGGGAACATTTATCTTTGTGCTGGGAAACACTAATTGGTTCCACATGGAGACACCAGCTCTACACATTCGTATTTTCTAGGGAGAAAGCTAGAGGAACTGCGGCAAACAAACATGACATTTCGGTTTGTATACATGACATTTTATGCACTTGCATAACGAAAAAAACTTTGCTTTTCTCCAAAACCATTTTTACTGTGATTTTCTCAGTCCATTGCATACGAATTCCACCTCGCTTTGTCCGGATATGACTGGATGAAACCAGAAATATCCGGTTGTGTTTTGGCTTACTACAACCCAGATATTGTGAAAGCCTCTGTGTTTATGTTTTCCGGATATTATCAACGGAATTTATGTTTTTGCATGTTATTTATCAGGGAACATTTATCTTTGTGCTGGGAAACACTAATTGGTTCCACATGGAGACACCAGCTCTACACATTCGTATTTTCTAGGGAGAAAGCTAGAGGAACTGCGGCAAACAAACATGACATTTCTGTTTGTATAGATGACATTTTATGCACTTTCCTAAAGAAAAGACTTTGCTTTTCTCCAAAACCATTTTTCCTGTGATATTCTCGATCCATTACATATGAATTCCACCCCACTTTGTCCGGATATGAGTGGATGAAACCAGAAATATCCGGTTGTGTTTTGTCTTACTATATCCCAGATATTGCTACAGCCTCAGTGTCTGTGTTTTCTGGATATTATCGATGGATTTTATTGTTTTGAATGTTTTTATCAGGGAACATTTAATTTTGTGCTGGGAAACACTAATTGGTTCCACATGGAGACACCAGTCTACACATTCGTATTTTCTAGGGAGAAAGCTAGAATAACTGCGGTAAACAAACATGATGTTTCTGTTTGTATAGATGACATTTTATGCACTGGCTTAAGGAAAAGACTTTGTTTTACTCCAAAACCATTTTTACTGTGATTTTCCCAGTTCATTGCATACGAATTCCACCAAACTTAGTCCGGATATGACTGGATGAAACCAGAAATATCCGGTTGTGTTTTGGCTAAATCAATCCCAGATATTGTGAAAGCTTCTGTAATTGTGTTTTCCGGATATTATCAACGGAATTTATGTTTTTGCATGTTATTTATCAGGGAACATTTATCTTTGTGCTGGGAAACACTAATTTGTTCCACATGGAGACACCAGCTCTACACATTCGTATTTTCTAGGGAGAAAGCTAGAGGAACTGCGGCAAACAAACATGACATTTCTGTTTGTATACATGACATTTTATGCACTTGCATAACGAAAAAAACTTTGCTTTTCTCCAAAACCATTTTTACTGTGATTTTCTCAGTCCATTGCATACGAATTCCACCTCGCTTTGTCCGGATATGACTGGATGAAACCAGAAATATCCGGTTGTGTTTTGGCTTACTACAACCCAGATATTGTGAAAGCCTCTGTGTTTATGTTTTCCGGATATTATCAACGGAATTTATGTTTTTGCATGTTATTTATCAGGGAACATTTATCTTTGTGCTGGGAAACACTAATTGGTTCCACATGGAGACACCAGCTCTACGCATTCGTATTTTCTAGGGAGAAAGCTAGAGGAACTGTGGCAAACAAACATGACATTTCTGTTTGTATAGATGACATTTTATGCACTTTCCTAAAGAAAAGACTTTGCTTTTCTCCAAAACCATTTTTCCTGTGATATTCTCGATCCATTACATATGAATTCCACCCCACTTTGTCCGGATATGAGTGGATGAAACCAGAAATATCCGGTTGTGTTTTGTCCTACTATATCCAAGATATTGCTACAGCCTCAGTGTCTGTGTTTTCTGGATATTATCGATGGATTTTATTGTTTTGAATGTTTTTATCAGGGAACATTTAATTTTGTACCGTAGAAACACTAATTGGTTCCACATGGAGACACCAGTAACACATTCCTATGTTCTAGGGAGAAAGCTTGAGGAACTGCAAATCGATATGATATGTCTGTTTGTATAGATGACATTTTATGCACTTGCGATGGAAAAGACTTTTTGCCTTTCTCTAAAACCATTTTTACTGTGATTTTGTTGGTCCATTGCATACGAATTCCAACCCACTTTGTCCGGATATGACTGGATGAAACCAGAAATATCCGGTTGTGTTTTGGCTAAATCAATCCCAGATATTGTGAAAGCTTCTGTATTTGTGTTCTCCGGATATTATGAACGGATTTTATGGTTTTGCATGTTTTTTATCAGGGAACATTTAATTTTGTACCGTAGAAACACTAATTGGTTCCACACGGAGACACCAGCTCTACACATTTGTATTTTCTAGGGAGAAAGCTAGAGGAACTGCGGCAAACAAACATGATATTTCTGTTTGTATACATGACATTTTATGCACTTTCCTCAGAAAAAGACTTTACTTTTCTCCAAAACCATTTTTACTGCGATTTTCTCGGTCCATTGCATACGAATTACACCTCACTTTGTCCGGATATCAGTGGATGAAACCAGAAATATCCGTTTTCTTTTTTTTGGGCTTACTATATCCCAGATATTACTACAGACTCTGTGTTTGTGTTTTCTGGATATTATCGATGGATTATATTGTTTTGAATGTTTTTATCAGGGAACATTTAATTTTGTGCTGGGAAACACTAATTGGTTCCACATGGAGACACCAGTCTACACATTCGTATTTTCTAGGGAGAAAGCTAGAATAACTGCGGCAAACAAACATGATATTTCTGTTTGTATAGATGACATTTTATGCACTTTCCTAAAGAAAAGACTTTGCTTTTCTCCAAAACCATTTTCCTGTGATATTCTCGATCCATTACATATGAATTCCACCCCACTTTGTCCGGATATGACTGGATGAAGCCAGAAATATCCGGTTGTGTTTTGTCTTACTATATCCCAGATATTGCTACAGCCTCAGTGTCTGTGTTTTCTGGATATTATCGATGGATTTTATTGTTTTGAATGTTTTTATCAGGGAACATTTAATTTTGTGCTGGGAAACACTAATTGGTTCCACATGGAGACACCAGTCTACACATTCGTATTTTCTAGGGAGAAAGCTAGAATAACTGCGGTAAACAAACATGATGTTTCTGTTTGTATAGATGACATTTTATGCACTGGCTTAAGGAAAAGACTTTGTTTTACTCCAAAACCATTTTTACTGCGATTTTCCCGGTTCATTGCATACGAATTCCACCAAACTTAGTCCGGATATGACTGGATGAAACCAGAAATATCCGGTTGTGTTTTGGCTAACTCAATCCCAGATATTGAGATGGACTCTGTGTTTGTGTTTTCTGGACATTATCAACAGACTTTATTGTTTTGAATGTTTTTATCAGGGAACATTTAATTTTGTACCTTAGAAACACTAATAGGTTCAACATGGAGACACCAGTATACACATTCGTATGTTCTAGGGAGAAAGTTAGAGGAACTGCGGCAAACAAACATGATATTTCTGTTTGTATACATGACATTTTATGCACTTGCATAACGAAAAAAACTTTGCTTTTCTCCAAAACCATTTTTACTGTGATTTTCTCAGTCCATTGCATACGAATTCCACCTCGCTTTGTCCGGATATGACTGGATGAAACCAGAAATATCCGGTTGTGTTTTGGCTTACTACAACCCAGATATTGTGAAAGCCTCTGTGTTTATGTTTTCCGGATATTATCAACGGAATTTATGTTTTTGCATGTTATTTATCAGGGAACATTTATCTTTGTGCTGGGAAACACTAATTGGTTCCACATGGAGACACCAGCTCTACACATTCGTATTTTCTAGGGAGAAAGCTAGAGGAACTGCGGCAAACAAACATGACATTTCTGTTTGTATAGATGACATTTTATGCACTTTCCTAAAGAAAAGACTTTGCTTTTCTCCAAAACCATTTTTCCTGTGATATTCTCGATCCATTACATATGAATTCCACCCCACTTTGTCCGGATATGAGTGGATGAAACCAGAAATATCCGGTTGTGTTTTGTCTTACTATATCCCAGATATTGCTACAGCCTCAGTGTCTGTGTTTTCTGGATATTATCGATGGATTTTATTGTTTTGAATGTTTTTATCAGGGAACATTTAATTTTGTGCTGGGAAACACTAATTGGTTCCACATGGAGACACCAGTCTACACATTCGTATTTTCTAGGGAGAAAGCTAGAATAACTGCGGTAAACAAACATGATGTTTCTGTTTGTATAGATGACATTTTATGCACTGGCTTAAGGAAAAGACTTTGTTTTACTCCAAAACCATTTTTACTGTGATTTTCCCAGTTCATTGCATACGAATTCCACCAAACTTAGTCCGGATATGACTGGATGAAACCAGAAATATCCGGTTGTGTTTTGGCTAAATCAATCCCAGATATTGTGAAAGCTTCTGTAATTGTGTTTTCCGGATATTATCAACGGATTTTATGGTTTTGCATGTTTTTTATCAGGGAACATTTAATTTTGTACCTTCGAAACACTAATTGGTTCCACACGGAGACACCAGTTCTACACATTCGTATTTTCTAGGGAGAAAGCTAGAGGAACTGCGGCAAACAAACATGATATTTCTGTTTGTATACATGACATTTTATGCACTTGCATAACGAAAAAAACTTTACTTTTCTCCAAAACCATTTTTACTGTGATTTTCTCGGTCCATTGCATACGAATTCCACCTCGCTTTTTCCGGATATGACTGGATGAAACCAGAAATATCCGGTTGTGTTTTGGCTTACTACAACCCAGATATTGTGAAAGCCTCTGTGTTTATGTTTTCCGGATACTATCAACGGAATTTATGTTGTTGCATGTTATTTATCAGGGAACATTTAATTTTGTGCTGGGAAACACTAATTGGTTCCACATGGAGACACCAGTCTACACATTCGTATTTTCTAGGGAGAAAGCTAGAATAACTGCGGTAAACAAACATGATGTTTCTGTTTGTATAGATGACATTTTATGCACTTGCCTAACGTAAAGACTTTGCTTTTCTCCAAAACCATTTGTACTGTGATTTTCTCGTTCCATTGCATACGAATTCCACCCCAGTTTGTCCGGATATGACTGGATGAAATCAGAAACAACCGGTTGTGTTTTGCCTAACTCAATCCCAGATATTGCTACAGCCTCTGTGTTTCTGCATTCCTGATATTATCCACAGACTTTATTGTTTTGAATGTTTTCAATCAGGGAACATTTAATTTTGTGCTGCGAAACAGTGATTGTTTCCACATGGATACACCAGCTCTACACATTTGTAATTTCTAGGGAGAAAGCTAGAGGAACTGCGACAAACAAAAATGATATTTCTATTTGTATGGGTGACATTTTATGCTCTTGCCTAACGAAAAGACTTTGCTTTTCTCCAAAACCATTTTTACTGTTATTTTCTCGGTTCATTGCATACGAATTCCCAACCAGTTTGTCTGGATATGACTGGATGAAACCAGAAATATCCGGTTGTGTTTTGGCTTACTACAACCCAGATATTGTGAAAGCCTCTGTGTTTATGTTTTCCGGATACTATCAACGGAATTTATGTTTTTGCATGTTATTTATCAGGGAACATTTAATTTTGTGCTGAGAAACACTAATTGGTTCCACATGGAGACACCAGTCTACACATTCGTATTTTCTAGGGAGAAAGCTAGAATAAATGCGGCAAACAAACATGATATTTCTGTTTGTATCGATGACATTTTATGCACTTGCCTAACGTAAAGACTTTGCTTTTCTCCAAAACCATTTGTACTGTGATTTTCTCGTTCCATTGCATACGAATTCCACCCCAGTTTGTCCGGATATGACTGGATGAAATCAGAAACATCCGGTTGTGTTTTGCCTAACTCAATCCCAGATATTGCTACAGCCTCTGTGTTTCTGCATTCCTGATATTATCCACAGACTTTATTGTTTTGAAAGTTTTTTATAAGGTAACATTTAATTTTGTACCTTAAAAACACTAATTTTTTCCACATGGAGACCCAGCTCTACATATTCCTATTTTCTAGGAAGAAATCTAGAGGAACTGCGGCAAACAAACATGATATTTCTGTTTGTATAGATGACATTTTATGCACTTGCCTAACGAAAATACTTTGCTTATCTCCAAAACCATATTTAATGCGGTTTTCTCGGTCCATTGCATATGAATTCCACACCAATTTGTCCGGATATGACTGGATGAAACCGGAAATATCCGGTTTTGTTTTGGCTAACTCAATCTGAAATATTGCTACAGCCTCTGTGTTTATGTATTCCTGATATTATCCACGGACTTTATTTTTTGAATTTTTTTTTCAGGGAACGTTTATTTTTGTACCGTTGAAACAATAATTAATTCATCAAGGGATACCAGCTCTACACATTCGTATTTTCTAGGGAGAAAGCAAGAAGACCTGTGGAAAGCAAACATGATATTTCTGTTTCTATAGATGACATTTTATGCACTTGCCTAACGAAAAAACTTTGCTTTTCTCCAAAACCATTTGCACTGTGATTTTCTCGGTCCATTACATATGATTTCCACACTAGTTTGACCGGATATGACTGGATGAAAGCAAAAATATCCGGTTGTGTTTTGGCTATCTCAATCCCAGATATTGTTACCGCCTCTATGTTTGTGTATTCCTGATATTATCCACACACTTTATTGTTTTGAATGTTTTCAATCAGGGAACATTTAATTTTGTGCTGCGAAACACTGATTGTTTCCACATGGATACACCAGCTCTACACATTTGTAATTTCTAGGGAGAAAGCTAGAGGAACTGCGACAAACAAAAATGATATTTCTATTTGTATGGGTGACATTTTATGCTCTTGCCTAACGAAAAGACTTTGCTTTTCTCCAAAACCATTTTTACTGTTATTTTCTCGGTTCATTGCATACGAATTCCACACCAGTTTGTCCGGATATGACTGGATAAAACCAGAAATATCCGGTTGTGTTTTGGCTAACTCAATCCCAGATATTGCTACAGCCTCTGTGTTTGTGCATTCCTGATATTATCCACAGACTTTATTGTTTTGAAAGTTTTTTATAAGGTAACATTTAATTTTGTACCTTAAAACACTAATTTTTTCCACATGGAGACCCAGCTCTACATATTCCTATTTTCTAGGGAGAAAGCTAGAGGAACTGCAGCAAACAAACAAGATATTTCTGTTTGTATAGATGATATTTTATGCACTTGCCTAACGTAAAGACTTTGCTTTTCTTCAAAACCATTTTTACTGTGATTTTCTCAGACCATTGCATACGAATTCCACACCAGTTTGTCTGGATATGACTGGATGAAATCAGAAATATCCAGTTTTGTTTTGGCTAACTCAATCCCAGATATTGCTATAGCCTCTGTGTTTGTGTATTCCTGATATTATCAACGGACTTTATTTTTTCAATGTTTTTTTTTTCAGGGAATATTTAATTTTGAGCTTGTAAACACTAATTGGTCCACATGGAGACACCAGCTCTACACATTCGTATTTTCTAGGGAGAAAGCTAGAGGAACTGCGACAAACAAACATGATATTTCTGTTTGTATAGATGACATTTTATGCACTTGCCTAACGAAAATACTTTGCTTTTCTCCAAAACCATTTTTACTGTAATTTTCTCAGTCCATTGCATACGAATTCCACACCACTTTTTCCGGATATGACTGGATGAAAACAGAATTATCCGGTTGTGTCTAGGCTAACTCAATCCGAAATATTGTGAAAGCCTCTGTGTTTATGTTTTCTGGATATTATCGATGGGCTTATTGTTTTGAATGCTTTTATCAGGGAACATTTAATTTTATACCCTGGAAACACGATTTGTTTCATAATGGGAACACCAGCTCTACACATTTCTATTTTAAAGGGAGAAAGCTAGAGGAACTGCAGCAAACAAACATGATATTTCTGTTTGTATAGGTGACATTTTATGCAATTGCCTAACGAAAAGACTTTGCTTTTCTTCAAAACCATTTTTACTGTGATTTTCTCAGACCAAAGCATACGAATTCCACACCAGTTTCTCTGGTTATGACTGGATGAAATCAGAAATATCTGGTTGTGTTTTGGCTAACTCAATCCGAAATATTACTACTGGCTCTGTGTGTGTGTATTCCGGATATTATCCACGGACTTTATTTTTTTGAATTTTTTTTTTCAGGGAACATTTAATTTTGTGCTTGTAAACACTAATTGGTCCACATGGAGACACCAGGTCTACACATTCGTATTTTCCAGGGAAAAAGCTAGAGGAACTGCGGCAAACAAACATGATATTTCTGTTTGTATAGATGACATTTTATGCACTTGCCTAACGAGAAGACATTGCTTTTCTCCAAAACCAATTTTACTGTTATTTTCTCGGTCCATTGCATACGAATTCCACACCACTTTGTCTGGATATGACTGGATGAAACCAGAAATATCCGGTTGTGTTTTGGCTTACTACAACCCAGATATTGTGAAAGCCTCTGTGTTTATGTTTTCCGGATACTATCAACGGAATTTATGTTTTTGCATGTTATTTATCAGGGAACATTTAATTTTGTGCTGGGAAACACTAATTGGTTCCACATGGAGACACCAGTCTACACATTCGTATTTTCTAGGGAGAAAGCTAGAATAACTGCGGCAAACAAACATGATATTTCTGTTTGTATCGATGACATTTTATGCACTTGCCTAACGTAAAGACTTTGCTTTTCTCCAAAACCATTTGTACTGTGATTTTCTCGTTCCATTGCATACGAATTCCACCCCAGTTTGTCCGGATATGACTGGATGAAATCAGAAACATCCGGTTGTGTTTTGCCTAACTCAATCCCAGATATTGCTACAGCCTCTGTGTTTCTGCATTCCTGATATTATCCACAGACTTTATTGTTTTGAAAGTTTTTTATAAGGTAACATTTAATTTTGTACCTTAAAAACACTAATTTTTTCCACATGGAGACCCAGCTCTACATATTCCTATTTTCTAGGAAGAAATCTAGAGGAACTGCGGCAAACAAACATGATATTTCTGTTTGTATAGATGACATTTTATGCACTTGCCTAACGAAAATACTTTGCTTATCTCCAAAACCATATTTAATGCGGTTTTCTCGGTCCATTGCATATGAATTCCACACCAATTTGTCCGGATATGACTGGATGAAACCGGAAATATCCGGTTTTGTTTTGGCTAACTCAATCTGAAATATTGCTACAGCCTCTGTGTTTATGTATTCCTGATATTATCCACGGACTTTATTTTTTTGAATTTTTTTTTCAGGGAACGTTTATTTTTGTACCGTTGAAACAATAATTAATTCATCAAGGGATACCAGCTCTACACATTCGTATTTTCTAGGGAGAAAGCAAGAAGACCTGCGGAAAGCAAACATGATATTTCTGTTTCTATAGATGACATTTTATGCACTTGCCTAACGAAAAGACTTTGCTTTTCTCCAAAACCATTTGCACTGTGATTTTCTCGGTCCATTACATATGATTTCCACACTAGTTTGACCGGATATGACTGGATGAAAGCAAAAATATCCGGTTGTGTTTTGGCTATCTCAATCCCAGATATTGTTACCGCCTCTATGTTTGTGTATTCCTGATATTATCCACACACTTTATTGTTTTGAATGTTTTCAATCAGGGAACATTTAATTTTGTGCTGTGAAACACTGATTGTTTCCACATGGATACACCAGCTCTACACATTTGTAATTTCTAGGGAGAAAGCTAGAGGAACTGCGACAAACAAAAATGATATTTCTATTTGTATGGGTGACATTTTATGCTCTTGCCTAACGAAAAGACTTTGCTTTTCTCCAAAACCATTTTTACTGTTATTTTCTCGGTTCATTGCATACGAATTCCACACCAGTTTGTCCGGATATGACTGGATGAAACCAGAAATATCCGGTTGTGTTTTGGCTAACTCAATCCCAGATATTGCTACAGCCTCTGTGTTTGTGCATTCCTGATATTATCCACAGACTTTATTGTTTTGAAAGTTTTTTATAAGGTAACATTTAATTTTGTACCTTAAAACACTAATTTTTTCCACATGGAGACCCAGCTCTACATATTCCTATTTTCTAGGGAGAAAGCTAGAGGAACTGCAGCAAACAAACAAGATATTTCTGTTTGTATAGATGATATTTTATGCACTTGCCTAACGTAAAGACTTTGCTTTTCTTCAAAACCATTTTTACTGTGATTTTCTCAGACCATTGCATACGAATTCCACACCAGTTTGTCTGGATATGACTTGATGAAATCAGAAATATCCAGTTTTGTTTTGGCTAACTCAATCCCAGATATTGCTATAGCCTCTGTGTTTGTGTATTCCTGATATTATCAACGGACTTTATTTTTTCAATGTTTTTTTTTTCAGGGAATATTTAATTTTGAGCTTGTAAACACTAATTGGTCCACATGGAGACACCAGCTCTACACATTCGTATTTTCTAGGGAGAAAGCTAGAGGAACTGCGACAAACAAACATGATATTTCTGTTTGTATAGATGACATTTTATGCACTTGCCTAACGAAAATACTTTGCTTTTCTCCAAAACCATTTTTACTGTAATTTTCTCAGTCCATTGCATACGAATTCCACACCACTTTTTCCGGATATGACTGGATGAAAACAGAATTATCCGGTTGTGTCTAGGCTAACTCAATCCGAAATATTGTGAAAGCCTCTGTGTTTATGTTTTCTGGATATTATCGATGGGCTTATTGTTTTGAATGCTTTTATCAGGGAACATTTAATTTTATACCCTGGAAACACGATTTGTTTCATAATGGGAACACCAGCTCTACACATTTCTATTTTAAAGGGAGAAAGCTAGAGGAACTGCAGCAAACAAACATGATATTTCTGTTTGTATAGGTGACATTTTATGCACTTGCCTAACGAAAAGACTTTGCTTTTCTTCAAAACCATTTTTACTGTGATTTTCTCAGACCATTGCATACGAATTCCACACCAGTTTCTCTGGTTATGACTGGATGAAATCAGAAATATCTGGTTGTGTTTTGGCTAACTCAATCCGAAATATTACTACTGGCTCTGTGTGTGTGTATTCCGGATATTATCCACGGACTTTATTTTTTTGAATTTTTTTTTTCAGGGAACATTTAATTTTGTGCTTGTAAACACTAATTGGTCCACATGGAGACACCAGGTCTACACATTCGTATTTTCCAGGGAAAAAGCTAGAGGAACTGCCACAAACATGATATTTCTGTTTGTATAGATGACATTTTATGCACTTGCCTAACGAGAAGACATTGCTTTTCTCCAAAACCAATTTTACTGTTATTTTCTCGGTCCATTACATACGAATTCCACCCCAGTTTGTCCGGATATGACTGGATGAAATCAGAAACATCCGGTTGTGTTTTGCCTAACTCAATCCCAGATATTGCTACAGCCTCTGTGTTTCTGCATTCCTGATATTATCCACAGACTTTATTGTTTTGAAAGTTTTTTATAAGGTAACATTTAATTTTGTACCTTAAAAACACTAATTTTTTCCACATGGAGACCCAGCTCTACATATTCCTATTTTCTAGGAAGAAATCTAGAGGAACTGCGGCAAACAAACATGATATTTCTGTTTGTATAGATGACATTTTATGCACTTGCCTAACGAAAATACTTTGCTTATCTCCAAAACCATATTTAATGCGGTTTTCTCGGTCCATTGCATATGAATTCCACACCAATTTGTCCGGATATGACTGGATGAAACCGGAAATATCCGGTTTTGTTTTGGCTAACTCAATCTGAAATATTGCTACAGCCTCTGTGTTTATGTATTCCTGATATTATCCACGGACTTTATTTTTTTGAATTTTTTTTTCAGGGAACGTTTATTTTTGTACCGTTGAAACAATAATTAATTCATCAAGGGATACCAGCTCTACACATTCGTATTTTCTAGGGAGAAAGCAAGAAGACCTGCGGAAAGCAAACATGATATTTCTGTTTCTATAGATGACATTTTATGCACTTGCCTAACGAAAAGACTTTGCTTTTCTCCAAAACCATTTGCACTGTGATTTTCTCGGTCCATTACATATGATTTCCACACTAGTTTGACCGGATATGACTGGATGAAAGCAAAAATATCCGGTTGTGTTTTGGCTATCTCAATCCCAGATATTGTTACCGCCTCTATGTTTGTGTATTCCTGATATTATCCACACACTTTATTGTTTTGAATGTTTTCAATCAGGGAACATTTAATTTTGTGCTGTGAAACACTGATTGTTTCCACATGGATACACCAGCTCTACACATTTGTAATTTCTAGGGAGAAAGCTAGAGGAACTGCGACAAACAAAAATGATATTTCTATTTGTATGGGTGACATTTTATGCTCTTGCCTAACGAAAAGACTTTGCTTTTCTCCAAAACCATTTTTACTGTTATTTTCTCGGTTCATTGCATACGAATTCCACACCAGTTTGTCCGGATATGACTGGATGAAACCAGAAATATCCGGTTGTGTTTTGGCTAACTCAATCCCAGATATTGCTACAGCCTCTGTGTTTGTGCATTCCTGATATTATCCACAGACTTTATTGTTTTGAAAGTTTTTTATAAGGTAACATTTAATTTTGTACCTTAAAACACTAATTTTTTCCACATGGAGACCCAGCTCTACATATTCCTATTTTCTAGGGAGAAAGCTAGAGGAACTGCAGCAAACAAACAAGATATTTCTGTTTGTATAGATGATATTTTATGCACTTGCCTAACGTAAAGACTTTGCTTTTCTTCAAAACCATTTTTACTGTGATTTTCTCAGACCATTGCATACGAATTCCACACCAGTTTGTCTGGATATGACTTGATGAAATCAGAAATATCCAGTTTTGTTTTGGCTAACTCAATCCCAGATATTGCTATAGCCTCTGTGTTTGTGTATTCCTGATATTATCAACGGACTTTATTTTTTCAATGTTTTTTTTTTTCAGGGAATATTTAATTTTGAGCTTGTAAACACTAATTGGTCCACATGGAGACACCAGCTCTACACATTCGTATTTTCTAGGGAGAAAGCTAGAGGAACTGCGACAAACAAACATGATATTTCTGTTTGTATAGATGACATTTTATGCACTTGCCTAACGAAAATACTTTGCTTTTCTCCAAAACCATTTTTACTGTAATTTTCTCAGTCCATTGCATACGAATTCCACACCACTTTTTCCGGATATGACTGGATGAAAACAGAATTATCCGGTTGTGTCTAGGCTAACTCAATCCGAAATATTGTGAAAGCCTCTGTGTTTATGTTTTCTGGATATTATCGATGGGCTTATTGTTTTGAATGCTTTTATCAGGGAACATTTAATTTTATACCCTGGAAACACGATTTGTTTCATAATGGGAACACCAGCTCTACACATTTCTATTTTAAAGGGAGAAAGCTAGAGGAACTGCAGCAAACAAACATGATATTTCTGTTTGTATAGGTGACATTTTATGCACTTGCCTAACGAAAAGACTTTGCTTTTCTTCAAAACCATTTTTACTGTGATTTTCTCAGACCATTGCATACGAATTCCACACCAGTTTCTCTGGTTATGACTGGATGAAATCAGAAATATCTGGTTGTGTTTTGGCTAACTCAATCCGAAATATTACTACTGGCTCTGTGTGTGTGTATTCCGGATATTATCCACGGACTTTATTTTTTTGAATTTTTTTTTTCAGGGAACATTTAATTTTGTGCTTGTAAACACTAATTGGTCCACATGGAGACACCAGGTCTACACATTCGTATTTTCCAGGGAAAAAGCTAGAGGAACTGCGGCAAACAAACATGATATTTCTGTTTGTATAGATGACATTTTATGCACTTGCCTAACGAGAAGACATTGCTTTTCTCCAAAACCAATTTTACTGTTATTTTCTCGGTCCATTACATACGAATTCCACACCACTTTGTCTGGATATGACTGGATGAAACCAGAAATATCCGGCTGTGTTTTGGCTAACTCAATCCGAAATATTGTGAAAGCCTCTGTGTTTGTGTTTTGTTGATATTATCGATGGACTTTATTGTTTTCAATATTTTTATCAGGGGATATTTAATTTTGTGCGTGGAAACACTAATTGGTTACACATGGAGACACCAGCGCTACACATTCGTATTTTCTAGGCAGAAAGCTAGAGGAACTCCGAAAAACAACCATTATATTTCTGTTGGTATCGATGACATTTTATGCACTTTCCTAACGAAAAGACTTTGCTTTTCTCCAAAACCCTTTTTACTGTGATTTTCTCGGTCCATTGCATACGAATTCCACACCAGTTTGTTTGGATATGAGTAGATGAAACCGGAAATATCCAGATCTGTTTTGGCTAAATCAACCCCAGATATTGCTACAGCCTCTGTGTTTCTGCATTCCTGATATTATCCACAGACTTTATTGTTTTGAAAGTTTTTTATAAGGTAACATTTAATGTTGTACCGTAAAAACACTAATTTTTTCCACATTGAGACACCAGCTCTACATATTCTTATTTTCTAGGAAGTAAGCTAGAGGAACTGCGGCAAACAAACATGATATTTCTGTTTATATAGATGACATTTTATGCACTTGCCTAACGTAAAGACTTTGCTTTTCTTCAAAACCATTTTTACTGTGATTTTCTCAGACCAAAGCATACGAATTCCACACCAGTTTCTCTGGTTATGACTGGATGAAATCAGAAATATCTGGTTGAGTTTTGGCTAACTCAATCCGAAATATTACTACTGGCTCTGTGTGTGTGTATTCCGGATATTATCCACGGACTTTATTTTTTTGAATTTTTTTTCAGGGAACATTTAATTTTGAGCTTGTAAACACTAATTGGTCCACATGGAGACACCAGGTCTACACATTAGTATTTTCCAGGGAGATAGCTAGAGGAACTGCGGCAAACAAACATGATATTTCTGTTTGTATAGATGACATTTTATGCACTTGCCTAACGTAAAGACTTTGCTTTTCTTCAAAACCATTTTTACTGTGATTTTCTCAGACCATTGCATACGAATTCCACACCAGTTTCTCTGGTTATGACTGGATGAAACCGGAAATATCTGGTTGTGTTTTGGCTAACTCAATCCGAAATATTACTACTGGCTCTGTGTGTGTGTATTCCGGATATTATCCACGGACTTTATTTTTTTGAATTTTTTTTCAGGGAACATTTAATTTTGTGCTTGTAAACACTAATTGGTCCACATGGAGACACCAGGTCTACACATTCGTATTTTCCAGGGAGAAAGCTAGAGGAACTGCCACAAACATGATATTTCTGTTTGTATAGATGACATTTTATGCACTTGCCTAACGAGAAGACATTGCTTTTCTCCAAAACCAATTTTACTGTTATTTTCTCGGTCCATTGCATAGGAATTCCACACCACTTTGTCCGGATATGACTGGATGAAACCAGAAATATCCGGCTGTGTTTTGGCTAACTCAATCCGAAATATTGTGAAAGCCTCTGTGTTTGTGTTTTGTTGATATTATCGATGGACTTTATTGTTTTCAATATTTTTATCAGGGGATATTTAATTTTGTGCGTGGAAACACTAATTGGTTACACATGGAGACACCAGCGCTACACATTCGTATTTTCTAGGCAGAAAGCTAGAGGAACTCCGAAAAACAACCATTATATTTCTGTTGGTATCGATGACATTTTATGCACTTTCCTAACGAAAAGACTTTGCTTTTCTCCAAAACCCTTTTTACTGTGATTTTCTCGGTCCATTGCATACGAATTCCACACCAGTTTGTTTGGATATGACTAGATGAAACCGGAAATATCCAGATCTGTTTTGGCTAAATCAACCCCAGATATTGCTACAGCCTCTGTGTTTCTGCATTCCTGATATTATCCACAGACTTTATTGTTTGAATGTTTTTTTTGTAAGGGAACATTTAATTTTAGTAACATTGAAACACTAATTTTTTCCACATGGAGACACCAGCTCTACACATTCTTATTTTCTAGGGAGAAATCTAGAGGAACTGCAGCAAACAAACATGATATTTCTGTTTGTATCGATGACATTTTATGCACTTGCCTAACGTAAAGACTTTGCTTTTCTCCAAAACCATTTTTACTGTTATTTTCTCGTTCCATTGCATACGAATTCCAACCCAGTTTGTCCGGATATGACTGGATGAAATCAGAAACATCCGGTTGTGTTTTGCCTAACTCAATCCCAGATATTGCTACAGCCTCTGTGTTTCTGCATTCCTGATATTATCCACAGACTTTATTGTTTTGAAAGTTTTTTATAAGGTAACATTTAATTTTGTACCGTAAAAACACTAATATTTTCCACATGGAGACACCAGCTCTACATATTCCTATTTTCTAGGAAGAAAGCTAGAGGAACTGCGGCAAACAAACATGATATTTCTGTTTGTATAGATGACATTTTATGCAATTGCCTAACGTAAAGACTTTGCTTTTCTTCAAAACCATTTTTACTGTGATTTTCTCAGACCAAAGCATACGAATTCCACACCAGTTTCTCTGGTTATGACTGGATGAAATCAGAAATATCTGGTTGTGTTTTGGCTAACTCAATCCGAAATATTACTACTGGCTCTGTGTGTGTGTATTCCGGATATTATCCACGGACTTTATTTTTTTGAATTTTTTTTTCAGGGAACATTTAATTTTGTGCTTGTAAACACTAATTGGTCCACATGGAGACACCAGGTCTACACATTCGTATTTTCTAGGGAGAAAGCTAGAGGAAGTGCGGCAAACAAACATGATATTTCTGTTTGTATCGATGACATTTTATGCACTTGCCTAACAAAAAGACTTTGCTTTTCTCCAAAACCAATTTTACTGTTATTTTCTCACTCCATTGCATACGAATTCCACACCAGTTTGTAAGGGTATGACTGGATGAAACCGGAAATATCTGGTTGTGTTTTGGCTAACTCAATCCCAGATATTGCTACAACCTCTGTGTATGTGTATTCCTGATATTATCCATGGACTTTATTGTTTTTTAATATTTTTTTTCAGGGAACATTTTATTTTGAGCTTGGAGACACTAATGGGTCCACATGGAGACACCAGCTCTACACATTTGTATTTTCTAGGGAGAAATCTAGAAACTGCGGCTAACAAACATGATATTTCTGTTTGTATCGATGACATTGTATGCACTTGCCTAACGAAAAGACTTTGCTTTTCTCCAAAACCATTTTTACTGTGATTTTCTCGGTCCACTGCATACGAATTCCACACTAGTTTGACCGGATATGACTGGATGAAAGCAGAAATATCCGGTTTTGTTTTGGCTAACTCAATCCCAGATATTGCTACAGCCTCTGTGTTTGTGTTTTCGGGATATTATCAACGGATTTTATTGTTTTCAATGTTTTTTTTAACGGGGAACATTTAATTTTGAGCTTGGATACACTAATTGGTTCCACATGGAGACACCAGCTCTACATATTTGTATTTTCCAGGGAGAAAGCTAGAGTGACTTCGGCAAACAAACATGATATTTCTGTTTGTATCGATGACATTTTTTGCACGTGTCTATCGAAAAGTCTTTCCTTTTCTCCAAAAGCATTTTTATTTTGATTTTATGGGTCCATTGCATACGAATTCCACACCAGTTTGTCCGGATATGACTGGATGAAACCAGAAATATCCGGTTGTTTTGGCTAACTCAATCCGACATATTGTGAAAGCCTCTGTGTTTGTGTTTTCTAGATATTATCGATAGAGTTTATTGTGTTGAATGTTTTTATGAGGGAACATTTAATATTTTACCGCAGAAACACTAATTAGTTCATCATGGGGACACCAGCTCTACACATTCGTATTTTCTAGGCTGAAAGCTAGAGGAACTGCGGCAAAAAAAACACGATATTTCTGTTTGTATAGATGATATTTTATACACTTGCCTAACGAAAAGACTTTGCTTTTCTCCAAAACCATTTTTGCTGTGATTTTCGGTCCATTGCATGCGAATTCCACACCAGTTTGTCCTGATATGACTGGATAAAACCGGAAATATCCAGTTTGTTTGGCTAACTCAATCCCAGATATAGCTACAGCCTCTGTGTTTGTGTATTGCTGATATTATACACGGACTTTATTATTTTGAATGTTTTTTATCAGGGAACATTTAATTTTGTTCGGTTGAAACACTAATTGGTTCCACATGGAGACACCAGCTCTAAACATTCCTATTTTCTAGGGAGAAAGCTAGAGGAACTGCGACAAACAAACATGATATTTCTGTTTGTATAGATGACATTTTATGCACTTGCCTAACGAAAAGACTTTGCTTTTCTCCAAAACCATTTTTACTGTGATTTTCTTGGTGCAATGCATAGGAATTCCACACCAGTTTGTCCGGATATGACTGCATGAAACCAGAATTATCCGGTTGTGTTTTGGCTAACTCAATCCGAAATATTGTGAAAGCCTCTGTGTTTGTGTTTTCTGGATATTATCAATGGACTTTATTGCTTTGAATGTTTTTATCAGGGAATATTTTATTTTGAGCTTGGAAACACTAATTGGTTCCACATGGAGACACCAGCTCTACATATTCGTATGTTCTAGGGAGAAAGCTAGTGGAACTGCGGCAAACAAGCATGATATTTCTGTTTGTATAGATGACATTTTATGCTCTTTCCTAATGAAAAGATTTTGCTTTTCTCCAAAACCATTTTTGCTGTGATTTTTTCGGTCCATTGCATGCGAATTGCACACCAGTTTGTCCTGATATGACTGGATTAAACCAGAAATTTCCACTTTTGTTTTGGCTAGCTCAATCCCAGATATTGCTACAGCCTCTGTGTATGTGTATTCCTGATATTATACACGGAGTTTATTGTTTTGAATGATTTTAACAGGGAAGATTTAACTTTGTGCTTGGACACACTAATTGATTCCACATGGAGACACCAGCTCCACACATTCCTATGTTCTATGGAAAAGCTAGAGGAATTGCAGCAAACAAACATGATATTTCTGTTTTTATAGATGACAATTTATTCTCTTTCCTAATGAAAAGATTTTGCTTTTCTCCAAAACCATTTTTGCTGTGATTTTTTTCGGTCCATTGCATGCGAATTCCACACCAGTTTGTCCTGATATGACTGGATTAAACCAGAAATATCCAGTTTTGTTTTGACTAACTCAATCCCAGATATTGCTACAGCCTCTGTGTATGTGTACTCCTGATATTATACACGGAGTTTATTGTTTTGAATGATTTTAACAGGGAATATTTAAGTTTGTGCTTGGAAATACTAATTGATTCCACATGGAGACACCAGCTCTACACATTCCTATTTTTTTGGGAGAAAGCTAGAGGAACTGCGGGAAACAAACAAGATCTTTCAGTGTGTATCCATGACATTTTATGCACTTTCCAAATGAAAAGACTTTGTTTTTATCCAAAACCATTATTACTGTGATTTTCTTGGTTCATTGCATACGAATTCCACACCAGTTTGTCCGGATATAACGGGATGAAACCGGAAATATCTGGTTTTGTTTTGGCTAAGTCAATCCCAGATATTGCTACAGCCTCTTTGTTTGTTTATTACTAATATTATCCATGGACTTTATTTTTTTGTATGTTTTTTTTCAGGGAACACTTAATTTTGTGCTTGGAAACACTAATTGGTTCTACATGGAGACACCAGCTCTACATATTCGTATTTTCTAGGGAGAAAGCTAGAGGAACTGCAGCAAACAAGCATGATATTTCTGTTTGTATAGATGACATTTTATGCAGTTGCCTAACGAAAAGACTTTGATTTCTCCACAACCATTTTTACAGTGATTTTCTCGGTCCATTGCATACGAATTCCATAGAAGTTTGTCCGGATAAGACTGGATGAAACCGAAAATATCCAGTTTTGTTTTGGCTACCTCAATCCATGTTATTTTTACCGTCTCTGTGTTTCTGTATTCTTGATATTATGCACAGACTTTATTGTTTTGTATGTTTTTTTATCAGGGAACATTTAATTTTGTGCTGCGAAACACTAATTGTTTCCACAAGGAGACACCAGCTCTAAACATTCGTATTTTCCAGGGAGAAAGCTAGAGGAACTGCGGCAAACAAACATGATATTTCTGGTTTTATAGATGACATTTTACACACTTGCATAACGAAAAGACTTTGCTTTTCTCCAAAACCATTTTTACTGTGATTTTCTCAGTCCATTGCATACGATTTCCACACCACTTTGCCCGGATGTGACTGGATGAAACCAGAAATATCCTGTTGTGTTTGGGCTAACTGAATCAGAAATATTGCTACATTCTATGTGTTTGTGTTTTCTGGATATTATCCCCGGACTTTATTGTTTTGAAAGTTTTTTTATCAGGGAACATTTTATTTTTCCTTTGAATCACTAATTCTTCCACATGGAGACACCAGCTCTACACATTCGTATTTTCTAGGGAGAAAGCTAGAGGAACTGCGGCAAACAAACATGATATTTCTGTTTGTCTAGATGACATTTTATGCACTTGCCTAACAAAAAGTCTTTGCTTTTCTCCAAAACCATTTTAATGTGATTTTCTCGGTCCATTGCATACGAATTCCACAGTAGTTTGTCCAGATATTACTGGATGAAAACAGAAATATCCGGTTGTGTTTTGGCTAACTCAATCTGAAATATTGTGAAAGCCTCTGTGTTTGTGTTTCTGGATATTATCAACGGACTTTGTATTTTTCAATGTTTTTTATCGGGGAACATTTTATTTTGAGCTTGGATACAGTAATTGATTCCACATGGAGACACCAGCTGAACATATTCGTATTTTTTAGGGAGAAAGCTAGAGGAACTGCGGCAAACAAACATGACATTTCTGTTTGTATAGATGACATTTTACGCACTTGCCTAACGAAAAGACTTTGCTTTTCTCCAAAACCATTTTTACTGTGATTTTCTCGGTCCATTGCATACGAATTCCACACCACTTTGCCTGGATATGACTGGATATAACCAGAAATATTCGGTTGTGGTTTAGCTAACTAAATCCGAAATATTGTGAAAGCCTCTGTGTTTGTGTTTTCTGGATATTATCCATGGGCTTTATTGTTTTTAATGTTTTTTTATCAGGGAACATTTTATTTTTCACTTGGAGTCACTAAATCTTCCACATGGAGACACCAGCTCTACACATTTGTATTTTCTAGGGAGAAAGCTAGATTAACTGCGGCAAACAAACATGATATTTCTGTTTGTATAGATGACTTTTTATGCACTTGCCTAACGAAAAGCTTTGCTTTTCTCAAAAACCATTTTTACAGTGATTTTTTCGGTCCATTGCATACGAATTCCACAGTAGTTTGTCCAGATATTACTCCATGAAACCAGAAATATCCGGTTGTGTTTTGGCTAAATCAATCCGAAATATTGTGAAAGCCTCTGTGTTTGTGTTTTCTGGATATTATCCACGGGCTTTATTGTTTTGAATGTTTTTTATCAGGGAACATTTTATTATGAGCTTGGAAACACTAATTGTTTCCAGATGGAGACACCAGCTCTACACATTCCTATTTTCTACGGAAAAGCTAGAGGAACTGCAGCAAACAACCATGATATTTCTGTTTGTATAGATGACATTTTATGCACTTTCCTAATGAAAAGGCTTTGCTTTTCTCCAAAACCATTTTACTGCGATTTTCTCGGTCCATTGCATACGAATTCCACACTACTTTGTCCGGATATGACTAGATGCAAAAGGAAATATCAGGTTCTGTTTTGGCTAACTCAATCCCAGATAGGGCTACAGCCTCTGGTTTCTGTATTCCATATATTATCAACGGACTTTATGTTTTTTCAAATTTTTTATAAGGAAACATTTAATTTTATGCTGGGGAACACTAGTTGGTAGCACATGGAGACACCAGATCTACACATTCATATTTTCTGGGAAGAAAGCTAGAGGAACGGCGGCAAACAAACATGATATTTCTGTTTGTATAGATGACATTTTATGCACTTGCCGAAAACAAGACTTTGCTTTTCTCCAAAACCATTTTTACTGTGATTTTCTCAGTCCATTACATCCGAATTCCACACCACTTTGTCCGGATATGCCTGGATGAAAACAGAAATATCCAGTTCTGTTTTGGCTAACTATATCCCAGATATGGCTACAGCCTCTGTGTGTGTGTTTTCTGGATATTATCAACAGACTTTATTATTTGAGTGTTTTTATCGGGGAACATTTAATTTTGTACCGTAGAAACACTAATTGGTTCCACATGGAGACAACAGCTCTACACATTCGTATTTTCTATGGAGAAAGCTAGAGGAACTGCGGCAAACAAACATGATATTTCTGTTTGAATAGATGACATTTTATGCACTTGCCGAAGGAAAAGACTTTGCTTTTCTCTAAAACCATTTTTACTGTGATTTTCTCAGTCCATTGCATACGAATTCCACCCCACTTTGTCCGGATATGACTGTGTGCAACCAGAAATATCCGGTTTTGTTTTGGCTAACTCAATCCTAGATATTGTGAAAGCCTCTGGGTTTGTGTTTTCCGGATATTATCAATGGATTTTATGGTTTTGCATGTTTTTTATCAGGGAACATTTAATTTTGTGCTTGGAAACACTAATTGGTTCGTAGTGGAAACACCAGTCTACACATTCGTATATTCTAGGGAGAAAGCTAGAGGAACTGTGGCAAACAGACATGATATTTCTTTTTGAATAGATGACATTTTATGCACTTGCCTAAGAAAAGACTTTGCTTTCTTCCAGAAACATTTTTACTCTGATTTTCTCGGTCCATTGCATACGAATTCCACAGCACTTTGTCCGGATATGACTGGATGAAACCAGAAATATCCGGTTGTGTTTTGGCTAACTCAATGTGAAATATTGAGAAAGCCTCTGTGTTTGTTATTTCTGGATTTTTTCGATGCACTTTATTGTTTTGAATATTTTATCAGGTAACATTTAATTTTCCACCATAGAAACACAAATTAATTCACCATGGAGAAACCAGCTCTACACATTCGTATTTTCTAGGCAGAAAGCTAGAGGAACTGCGGCAATCAAACATGATATTTCAGTTTGCATACATGACATTTTATATACTTGCCTAAAGAAAAGACTTTGCTTTTCTCCAAAACCATTTTTACTGTGATTTTCTCGGTCCATTGCATACGAATTCCACACCACTTTGTCCGGATATGACTGGATGAAACCAGAAATATCCAGTTGTGTTTTGGCTAACTGAATCCAAGATATTGTGAAAGCCTCTGTGTTTGTGTTTTCTGGATATTATCAATGGACTTTATGGTTTTGAATGTTTTTTTAAACTTGCATTTAATGAATATAAATTTCCAGTGTACAGCTTATGGATTACAATGGCTTCCCCCTCCCATAACTTCCCTCCCGCCCGCAACTCTCCCCTCTCCCGCTCCCTCTCCTCTTCCATTTGCATCAAGATTCATTTTCAATTCTCTTTATATACAGAAGATCAATTTAGTATAAAGATTTCAACAGTTTGCACCCACATAGAAACACAAAGTGAAACATACTGTTTGAGTACTTGTTATAGCATTAAATCACAATGGACATCACATTAAGTACAGAGATCCCACATGAGGAGCAAGTGCACAGTGGCTCCTGTTGTTGACCCAACAAATTGACACTCTAATTTATGGCGCCAGTGACCACCCTAGGCTCTCGTCATGAGTTGCCAAGGCTATGGAAGCCTTCCAAGTTTGCCGACTCTGATCATATTTAGACAAGGCCATAAAAGACAGGGTGAGGAGTGTAACCAATGATCCTAAGAGTGGCATTTACCAGGTTTGAACAATTATACAGCATTAAGTGGGGAAGAGGACCATCAGTACACACAGGTTGGGAGTAGAGCAATTGGTGGTAGAGTAGAGGTTATGATTACAAAGGAATGAGGTCCAAGTGCGCTAGACAGGGCCTAGAACAAAGGACAGAGTCATTATTAGAGGAGCTAAGAAAGGTGCTGTCTAAGCTACAAGTAATTTTTCTGATTGAGAGGCAAATAGAACCTGATAGAAAGGGTTTGGTAATAATCTGGTGGGCTTTAGGCCTTGTAAGTTAAGAGGCCCAGACCTATCTATCTCTTCACATGGGGTACATCCTAAGGGAGGTGTGAACCTCCTAGGGGAAGGCACTCTGTTGACTTTCATTACTTGGCTGGCCTGGGAGGAGAGCTGGCCAGGTAAAGGCAGGGGGCATCTCTAACTAGAAATTTACAGTTCTGCCTGCAATGTTGCTGACCCTACTTGACCATCCCCTCAGCTGCAGTGGTCACTTTGGAAGTTGGGCTGAGTGAAGGGCTTTTCAGCTCAGAGCCAATTATATCTGTGGCTCTGACCTGGGCATCCTTTGACTCCAGGGCAGGTCCATTTCCGGTGATCCAACTCTTGGCAGAGCTGCCAGGGCTCTTCACAAGCTGACTTCTGCTGAAGCCCAGGCTTACCACCTTGAAAGCCACTGCAGTGGACTGGCCTGTTGGGTCTCCTTGAGGGCAGATCACTGTACAGATCAGCCATTAATAGGCCTGCCACCCATTGCTTCTGATGCCTAGCTTTCTTTTCCTCCTGGTTTGTGTTAAAGCAGACCAGACGATGCAAGTCAAGGGAGTGCCCAAGTCCCATCTCTAATCTTCGGTGGCCTGAACTACAAGTCTATAGTCACAGGCGTGTTCTGTAGTAGTTTTTCTAAGGTAGACAATGCCCATGGGGAAAATTATATTCTCACTTTAAAACTTTCTTTCCCTTTGGTCTGAAAGGGAGGTTTTTTTCTACTTACTGTATACTTCGCTGATGGCGAAGTGAATCTAGCTATGAGATTATTAGTTAAGTTCTTATTTTGGCTATGCTATTACAGAAAAGTGTTAGCCATATCTTTTATAAGGTCTAAAGATTAAATTGTGGGTCCTACAGATTCCTTTATAATAGAATTAGTTTCCTACCTTGAAGAGAATAGAGAAATGTAAGAACAAGTTGGGCTTAGAATAGAGAAATGAGGGAGCAAGTCCTAGATCGGTTGCTGACAATAGCAATATTACATGAATACTTAGCATACCGTTTCAACCATTAGATAACAACTTAAGAAAACGTTTACCAGAAGGTCCAATGCCTTCTATAAATTTTAAGAATCATGTATTTGAAAACACCTCTTAAGTATCTAACATGGTGTAATTTGTTTAGCCAGTAAACTTAAGCACAACCATCTAAAATGTCTTTAGTTTCTTTCTACCAACACGTTTAAAACATATGATGCACAGATTCAGGTCACACAAATTAAAATGTGTCTTTGATTGATTTTAGTAGCTTAAAAATATGGACAATCTTATCTATAAGCCATTTAAAATAAAACTCTTAATAAAATTTCCCCTTGTGGACATACAATATGTACACACATATAACATAGCATAATAGACCAATATAGCAATAGCTTTTAAAATCTTTAACTCTTTTTGTAGGTTGCCAATAGATTTGAATTGCTTTTTGTTTTTAGTTACTTCAGTTAACCATACTTTCTCTCAGTTGGTACTGTTAATACATTATTGGCTTCATCTATTTACAGAGCCATCCCAAAATACTGAATACAATAAAAGTGGCTGGAAAACGTCCATAGGAACCTATAGGAGGACAGCTAAACACAGAACCTACAACGCTTTAGTTTTATGAGCAGCACATCATATATAACTATGGGTGACAAAAGACTTTATGTCGCCATGTTTAAAATTATAAACTCAACAACCAACAAGTGGCACTTGCTTACTTCACAGTATTTTTGACAGCACCTGTAGGATTTTACAAGCATTTAACCCTTTAGGCCTCTGGGGCTTTCTCATTAAGATAACTATCATGTCTAGTAACACAAGATCATTAGACTTTTTAATTCTCAAACATTTGTATTAATAGCATTTTCCATTATAGAAACTTAAAGTCTGGTACCACATCACATCTTGACAGTCCTTCTAATATAATCCAAAGAGACTGATTAGTTGGTGTCTCTATAAGATGAGAGACATAGGTCCTTCGATTTTTTCAGTTGGGCCCAAACTGGAAAAAGCAAAGTCCAGGATTTACTGTAAATTTTCTCCAAAATTTGTTTGATACTTTGATTTTGTGAATGCCTGTCAAGAATGCCAAGAAGGCGCAAAATCCAAAATATCTGGTTGAAATAAGATTCCTTAAAATCATGACATAACATAGACCAAATTTGATCATTGTTACAAGGTGATTCTTCAAATCTTTGAAAATAAGCACATATTTAAATAACCCATAGCTCTTAATAAAAATTCAGCTGTTTTTGAACAATTAGAATTTAACAGACATCAAGAGAACATAATAGATTACTTTAACACATTGCTTTAACAGAGCATCAGAGTTTAACTCTATGTCAAAGAGAAATTGAGCTTCCTGTGATCTTTTGCTGTGAGGTTTCCTTCCTTTACCTTCTTTCATATTGGTGACCATGTTTCTGTGTTTTTTTATCAGGGAACATTTAATTTTGTGCTGGGAAACACTAGCTGGTTCCTCATCGAGACACCAGCTCTACACATTCGTATTTTCTAGGGAGAAAGCTAGAGGAACTGCGGCAAACAAACATGCTATTTCTGTTTGTATACATGACATTTTATGCACTTGCCAAATGAAAAGACTTTGTTTTTCCCAAAACAATTTTTACTGTGATTTTCTCGGTCCATTGCATACGAATTCCACACCACTTTGTCTGGATATGACTGGATGAAACTAGAAATATTCGGTTGTGTTTTGGCTAACTGAATCCCAGATATTGCTACAGCCTCTTTGTTTGAGTTTTCCAGATATTATAAACGGACTTTACGGTTTTGAATGTTTTTATGAGAGAATATTTAATTTTGTGCTGGGAAACACTAATTGGTTCCACATTAATACACCAGCTCTACACATTCGTATTATCTAGGGAGAAACCCTGAGGAACTGGGGCAAACAAGCATGATATTTCTGTTTCAATAGAAGATATTTTATGCACTTTGCCTAACGAAAAGACTTTGCTTTTCTCCAGTACCATTTTTACTCTGATTTTCTCGGTCCATTGCATACGAATTACACACCACTTTGTCTGGATATGACTGGATGAAACCAGAAATATCCGGTTGTGTTTTGGCTAACTCAATCCCAGAAATTGCTTCAGGCTCTGTGTTTGTGATTTCTGGATATTATCGATGTACTTTATTGTTTTGAATATTTTTATCAGGTAACATTTAATTTTCCACCATAGAAATACTAATTAATACACCATGGAGAAACCAGGTGTACACATTCGTATTTTCTAGGGAGAAAGCTAGAGGAACTGTGGCAAACAAACATGATATTTGTTTGTATACATGACATTTTATACACTTGCCTAAAGAAAAGACTTTGCTTTTCTTCAAAACATTTTTATTGTGATTTCCTCAGTTTGTTGCATAGAAATTCCAAACCTCTTTGTCAGGATATGACTGGATGAAACCAGAAATATCCGGTCTTGTTTTGGCTAACTCAATCCCAGATATTGCTACAGCCTCGGTGTTTGGGTTTTCTGGATATTATCAACAGGCTTTATGATTTTGAATGTTTTTTATCAGAGAATATTTAATTTTGTGCTGGGAAACACTAATTGGTTCCACATGGAGACACCAGCTCTACACATTCATATTTTCTAGTGACAAACCTAGAAGAACTGTGGCAAACAAACATGATATTTCTGTTTCTATAGATGACGTTTTATGTACTTGCCTAAAGAAAAGACTTTGCTTTTCTCCAAAACCATTTTTACTGCGATTTTCTCGGTCCATTGCATACGAATTCCACACCACTTTGTCCGGATATGACTTAATGAAAGGAGAAATATCAAATCCGAAATATTGTGAAAGCCTCTGTGTTTGTGTTTTCCGGATATTATCAACGGACTTTTTCTTTTGAATGTTTTTTATCAGGGAACATTTAATTTTGTGCTAGGAAACACTAATTGGTTCCACATGGGGACACCAGCTCTACACATTCGTATTTTCTAGGGAGAAATCTAGAGGACGTGCGGCAAACAAACATATTATTTCTGTTTGTATACATGACATTGTATGCACTTGCCTAACGAAAAGACTTTGCTTTCCTGCAAAACCATTTTTACTGTGATTTTCTCGGTCCATTGCATACGAATTCCACGCAACTTTGTCTGGATATGACTGGATGAAACCAGGAATATCCGGTTGTGTTTTGGCTAACTCAATCCTAGATATTGCTACAGCCTCTGTGTTTGTGTTTTCCGGATATTATCAACGGGTTTTATGCTTTTGAATGTTTTTTGACAGAGAATATTTAATTTTGTGCTGGGAAACACTAATTGGTTCCACAAGGAGACAGCATCTCTACACATTCGTATTTTCTAGGGAGAAAGCTAGAAGAACTGCGGCCAACAAACATGATATTTCTGTTTGTATAGATAACATTTTATGCACTTGCCTAGCGAAAACACTTTGCTTTTCTCCAAAACAATTTTACTGTGTTTTTTTGGTCATTGTATACAAATTCCCCTCCACTTTTTTAGATATGACTGGATGAAAACAGAATTACCCGGTTGCGTTTTGGCTAACTCAATTCGAAATATTGTGAAAGCCCCTGAGTTTGTGTTTTCCAGATATAATTAATGGACTTTTTCCTTTGAATGTTTTTTTTTATCAGGGAACATTTAATTTTGTGCTGGAAACACTAGTTGACTCCACATGGAGACACCAGCTCTAAACATTCATATTTTATAGGGGTAAATCTAGACGAACTGCGGCAAACAAACATGATATTTCTGTTCGTATAGATTACATTTTATGCACTTGCCTAAACAAAGGACTTTGCTTTTCTCCAAAACCATTTTTACTTTGATTTTCTTGGTCCATTCCATACGATTTCCACACTACTTTGTCTGGATATGACTGGATGAATCCAGCAATATCAAGTTCTTTTTTGGCTAACTCAATCTGTAATATTGTGAAAGCCTCTGTGTTACTGTTTTCTGGATATTATCGATGGACTTTATTCTTTTGAGTGTTTTTATCCAGGAAAAGTTAATTTTGTGCTGGGACACACTAATTGGTTCGACCTGGAGACACCAGCTCTACACATTCGTATTTTCTAGGGAGAAAGTTAGAGTTACTGCGGCAAACAAACCTGATATTTCTGTTTGTATAGATGACTTTTTATGCACTTGCCTAAGGAAAAAACTTTGCTTTTCTTGAAAACAATTTTTTCTCTGATTTTTTGGTCCATTGCATACAAGTTCCACACCACTTTTTCCGGAAATGACTGGATGAAACCAGAAATATCCAGTTGTGTTTAGGCTAACTCAATTCCAGATATTGCTACAAACTCTGTGTTTGTGTTTTCTGGATATTATCAATGGACTTTATTATTTTGAATGATTTTATCAGGGAACATTTAATTTTGTACCGTGTAAACACTAATTAGTTCCACATGGGGACACCATGTATACACATTCCTAATTTCTAGGGAGAAAGCTAGAGGAACCGGGGCAAACAAACAATATGTTTCTGTTTCAATATATGCCATTTTATGCACTTGCCTAAAGAAAAGACTTTGCTTTTCTCCAAAACCATTTTTACTGTGATTTTATCGGTCCATTGCATATGAATTCCACACCACTTTTCCGAATATGACTGGATGAAAACAGAAATACCAGGTTGTGTTTTGGCTAACTCAATCCGAAATATTTTGAAAGCCTCTGTGTTTCTGTTTTCTGGATATTACCGATGGACTTTATTGTTTTGAAAGTTTTTATCAGGGAACATTTAATTTTGTTCTGGGAAGCATTAATTGGTTCCACATGGAGAGACCACCTCTACACATTCGTATTTTCTAGTGAGAAAGCTAGATTAACTGCGGCAAACTAACATGATATTTCTGTTTGTATACATGACATTTTATGCACTTGCCTAAGGAAAAGACTTTGCTTTTCTCCAAAACCATTTTTCCTGTGATTTTCTCCTTCCATTGCATAAGAATTCCACAACACTTTGACAGGAAATGCCTGGATGAAACCAGAAATATCTGGTTGTGTTTTGGCTAACTCAATCCCAGATATTGCTACAGACTCTGTGTTTGTGTTTCCTGGATATTATCAACGGACTTTATTGTTTTGAATGTTTTTATCAGGGAACGTTTAATTTTGTACCGTAGAAACACTAATTGGTTCCACATGGAGACACCAGCTCTGCACATTTACATTTTCTAGGGAGGAAACTCGAGGAACTGCGGCAAACAAACATGATATTTCTGTTTGTATTCATGACATTTTATGCACTTGACGAAGGAAAAGACTCTCCGTTTCTCCAAAACCATTTTTACTGTGATTTTCTCGGTCCATTTCATGCGAATTCCACACCACTTTGTCCGTATATGACTGGATGAAACCAGAAATATCCGGTTGTGTTTTGGCTGACTCAATCCCAGATATTGCTACAGCCTCTGTGTTTGTGTTTTCCGGATATTATCTACAGACCTTATTGTTTTGAATGTTTTTTATCAGGGAACATTTAATTTTGTGCTGGAAATACTAGTTGACTCCACATGGAGACACCAGCTCTACACATTCGTATTTTCTAGGCAGAACACTAGAGGAACTACGGCAAACACACATGATATTTCTGTTTCAATAGATGACATTTTATGCACTTGCCTAACAAAAACACTTTGTTTTTCTCCAAAACCATTTTTACTGTGAATTTCTTGGTCCATTGCATACAAATTCCACAACACTTTCTATGGATATGACTGGATGTAACCAGAAATATTCAGTTTTTTTTTGGCTAACTTAATCCGAGATATTTTGAAAGCCCGATGTTTGTTTTTTCCGGATATTATCATTGGACTTTTTCTTTTGAATGTTTTTTTTATCAGGGAACATTTAATTTTGTGCTGGGAAAAACTAGTTCACCCCACTTGGAGACACCAGCTCTGCACATTCGTATTTTCTACTGAAAAAGCTAGAGGAACTGTGGCAACAAACATGATACTTCTGTTTGTATAGGTGACATTTTACGCACTTGCCTAACGAAAAGACTTGCTTTTCTCCACAACCATTTTTTGCTGTGATTTTCTCGGTCCATTGCATACGAATTCCACACCACTTTGTCCGGATATGCCTGGATGAAAACAGAAATATCCGGTTGTGTTTTGGATAACTGAATCCAAAATATTGTGAAAGCCTCTGTGTTTGTGATTTCTGGATATTATCGATGGAGTTTATTGTTTTGAATATTTTTATCAAGGAACATTTAATTTTGTACCATACAAACACTAATTAATTCACCTCGGAGAATCCAGCTCTACACATTCTTATTTTCTAGGGAGAAAGCTAGAGGAACTGCGGCAAACAAACATGATATTTCTGTTTGTATAGATGACTTTTTATGCACTTGCCTAACGAAAAGAATTTGCATTTCTCCAAAACCATTTTTACTGTGATTTTCTCGGTCCATTGCATACGTTCCACACCACTTTGTCCGGATATGACTGGATGAAACCAGAAATATCCGGTTGTGTTTTGGCTAACTCAATGCGAAATATTGTGAAAGCCTGTGTGTTTGTGTTTTCTGGATATTAGCAACGGACTTTTTCTTTTGAATGTTTTTTTTATCAGGGAACATTTAATTTTGTGCAGGGAAACACTAGTTGACTCCACATGGGTATACCAGCTCTGCACATTTACATTTTCTAGGGAGGAAGCTAGAGGAACTGCGGCAAACAAACATGATATTTTTGTTTGTATAGATGACATATTATGCACTTGCCTAATGAAAAGACATTGCTTTTCTCCAAAACCATTTTTACTGTGATTTTCTCGGTTCATTGCATACGAATTCCACATCACTTTGTCCAGATATGACTGGATGAAACCAAAAATATCCAGTTGTGTTTTGGCTAAATCAATCTGCAATATTGAGAAAGCCAGTGTGTTTGTGTTTTCCGGATATTATTGACAGACTTATTGTTTTGAATGTTTTTTATCAGGGAATATTTAATTTTGTGCTGGAAACACTAGTTAACTCCACCTGGAGACAACAGGTCTACACATTCATATTTTCTAGGGAGAAAGCTAAAGGAATAGGGCAAACAAACTTGATATTTCTGTTTGAATACAGGACGTTTTAGGCACTTGCGTAACGAAAAGAATTTGCTTTTCTCTAAAACCATTTTGACTGTGATTTTCTCGGTCCATAGCATACCCATTCCACAAGACTATGTCCGAATATGCCTGTATGGAACCACAAATATCCGGTTGTGTTTTCTCTAACTCAATCCCAGATATTGCTACAGGCTCTCTGTTTCTGTTTTCCGTATATTATCGACACACTTTATGTTTTGAGTGTTTTTATCAGGGAACATTTAATTTTGTGCTGGGAAACACTATTTGGTTCCACATGGAGACACAAGCTCTACACATTCGTATTTTCTAGGGAGAAAGCTAGAGGAACTGCGGCAAACAAACATGATGTTTCTGCTTCTATAGATGACATTTTATGCACTTTCCGAATGAAAAGACTTTGGTTTTCTCCAAAACAATTTTTCGTGATTTTCTCGGTCCATTGCATACAAATTCCACCTCACTTTGTCCGGATATGACTGGATGAAACCAGAAATATCCGGTTGTGTTTTGGCTAACTCAATCCCAGATATTGCTACAGCCTCTGTGTTCATGTTTTCTGGATATTATCAACTTGCTTTATGGTTTTGAATGTTTATTCATCAGGGGATATTTAATTTTTTCCTGGGTAACACTAATTGGTTCCATATGGAGACACCGACTCTACATTTTCGTAATTTCTAGGGAGAAAGCTAGAGGAACTGCGGCACACAAACATGATATTTCTGTTTCTATACATTGCATCTTATGCACTTGCCTGAGAAAAGACTTTGCGTTTCTCCAAAACCATTTTTACTGTGATTTTCTCGGTCCATTGCATACGCATTCCAGACTACTTTGCCCGGATATGCCTGGATGAAACCAGAAATATCTGGTTGTGTTTTGGCTAACTCAAACTGAAACATTGTGAAAACCTCTGTGTTTGTGTTTTCTGAATATTATCGATGGACTTTATTGTTTTGAAACATTTCACCAGAGAACATTTAATTTTGTACCATAGAAACCCTAATTATTTCAACATGGAGACACCACCTATACATATTCCTATTCTCTAGGGAGAAAGCTAGAGGAACTACGGCAAACAAATGTTGCATTTATGTTTGGACAGATAACATTTTATGAGCTTGACTAAAGAAAAGACTTTGCTTTTCTCCAAAACCATTTTTTGTGATTTTCTTAGTCCATTGCATACTAATTCCACGACACTTGGTCCGGATATGACTGGATGAAACCAGAAATATCAGGTTTTGTTTTGGCTAACTCAATCCTAGATATTGCTACAGCCTCTGTGTTCGTGTTTTCCGGATATTATCAACTTGCTTTATGGTTTTCAATGTTTTTTTTATCAGGGAATATTTAATTATTTCCAGGGTAACACTAATTGGTTCCACATGGAGACACCGACTCTACACTTTCGTAATTTCTAGGGATTAAGCTAGAGGAACTGCGGCAAACAAACACGATATTTCTGTTTCTAAACATTGCATTTTATGCACTTCACTGACAAAAGACTTTACTTTTCTCAAAAACCATTTTTACTGCGATTCTCTCGGTCCATTGCATACGCATTCCAGACCACTTTGCCCGGATATACCTGGATGAAACCAGAAATATCCTGTTGTGTTTTGGCTAAATCAATCTGAAACATTGTGAAAACCTCTGTGTTTGTGTTTTCTGGATATTATCGATGGACTTTATTGTTTTGAAACATTTCACCAGAGAACATTTCATTTTGTACCTTAGAAACCCTAATTATTTCAACATGGAGACATCAGCTCTACACATTCCTATTTTCTAGGGAGAAACCTAGAGGAACTGCGGAAAACAAACATGATGTTTCTGCTTCTATAGATGACATTTTTGCACTTGCGTAACGAAAAGACTAAGCTTTTCTCGAAAACCATTTTACTTTGATTTTCTCGGTCCATTGCATACGCATTCCACACCACTGTGTCCGGATAAGAATGGATGAAACCAGAAATATCAGGTTGTGTTTTGGCTAACACAATCCGAAACATTGTGAATTCCTATGTGTTTGTGTTTTCTGGTTATTATCGATGGACTTTGTTGTTTTGAAGTTTTTTACCAGGGAACATTTAATTTTGTACCGTAGAAACACTAATTAGTTGAAAATGGAGACACCAGCTCTACACATTCGTATATTCTAGGAAGAAAGCTAGAGAAACTGCAGCAAACACGATATTTCTGTATGTATAGATGACATTTTATGCACTTGCCTAATGAAAAGACTTTGCATTTCTTGAAAAACATTTTTACTGTGATTTTCTCGGTCCATTGCATACGAATTCCAGCCCATTTTGTGCGGATATGACTGGATGATACCAGAAATATCTGGTTGTGTTTTGGCTAACTCAATCCCAGATATTGCTATAGCCTCTGTGTTTGTGTTTTCAGGATATTATCGACAGACTTTATTGTTGTGAATTTTTTTATCTGGAAACATTTGATTTTGTACCATAGAAACACTAATTGGTTCAACATGGAGACTCCAGCTCTACACATTCGTATTTTCTAGGGAGAAAGCTAGAGGAATTGCGGCATACAAACATGAACATGATATTTCTGTTTGTATAGATGACATTTCATGCACTTGCCTAATGAAATTACTTTGCTTTTCTCCAAAACCATTTTTACTGTGATTTTTTTGGTCCATTGCACAAGAATTCCACCCCACTTTGTCTGGATATGACAAGATGAAACCAGAAATATCCGGTTGTGTTTTGGCTAACTCAATCCCAAATATTGTGAGAGCCTCTGTGTTTGTGTTTTCTGGACATTATCAACGGACTTTACTGTTTTGAATGCTTTTTATCAGGGAACATTTAATTTTGTGCTGGGTAACACTAATTGGTTGTACATGGAGACACCAGCTCTACACATTCATATTTTCTAGGGAGAAAGGTCGAGGAACTGTGGCAAACAAACCTGCCATTTTTCATTGTATAGATGACATTATATGCACTGGCCGAAGTAAAAGACTTTACTTTTCTCCAAAACCATTTTTACTGAGATTTTCTTAGTCCATTGCATATGAATTCCACACCACTTTGTCCGGATATACCTGGATGAAAACAGAAATATCTGCTTGTGTTTTGGCTAACTCAATTCCAGATATTGCTACAGCCGCTGTGTTTGTGTATTCTGGATATTATCGATGGACTTTATTGTTTTGAATGTTTTTTATCAGTGAACATTTAATTTTGTGCTTGGAAACACTCATTGACTCCACATGGAGACACCAGCTCTACACATTCATATTTTCTAGGAAGAAAGCTAGAGGAACTGCAGCAAACAAACATATTATTTCTGTATGTATAGATGACATTTTATGCACTTGCCTAACGAAAAGACTTTGCTTTTCTCCAAATCCATTTTTACTGTGAGTTTCTCAGTCCATGGCATGCGAATTCCACACCAATTTGTCCGGATATGTCTGGATGAAAATAGAATTATGCGGTTGTGTTTTGGCTAACTTAATCCGAAATATTGTGAAAGCATCTGTGTTTGTGTTTTCTGGATTTTACCGATGGACTTTATTTTTTTTTGTATGTTTTTATCAGGGAACATTTAATTTTGTACCGTAGAAACACTAATTGGTTCACATGGAGACACCAGCTCTACACATTCGTATTTTCTAGGGAGAAAGCTAGTGGAACTGCGGCAAACAGCATGATATTTGTTTGTATAGAATACATTTTATGCACTTGCCTAATGAAAAGAATTTGTTTTTCTCCGAAACCATTTTTACTGTGATTTTCTCAGTCCATTGCATCGGAATTCCACACCACTTTGTCCGTATATGCCTGGATGAAACCAGAAATATCCGGTTCTGTTTTGGCTAAATATACACCAGATATGGCTACAGTGTCAGGGTTTGTGTTTTCTGGATATTATCAACAGCCTTTATTGTTTTGAATGTTTTTATCAGGGAACATTTAATTTTGTACCATAGAAACACTAATTTGTTCAAATGGAGACACCAGCTCTACACATTCCTATTTTCTAGTGAGAAATCTAGAGGAACTGCGGCAAACAAACTTGATATTTCTGTTTGTATACATGACATTTTATGCACTGGCCGAAGGAAATGACATTACTTTTCTCCAAAACAATTCTTATTGTGATTTTCTCAGTCCAATGCATCCGAATTCCACACCAGTTTGTCCGGATATGCCTGGATGAAAACACAAATATCCGGTTCTGTTTTGGCAAACTATATCCTAGATATGGCTACAGCCTCAGAGTTTGTGTTTTCTGGATATTATCAATGGACTTTATTGTTTTGAATGTTTTTTATCAAGGTGCATTTAACTCTGTGCTAGGAAACACTAGTTGATTCTACATGGAGACACCAGTACTACACACCTGTATTTTTTAGGGTGAAATCTAGAGGATCTGCAGCAAACAAATTTGCCAATTCTGTTTGTATAGATGACATTTTATGCACTTGCATAACGAAAATACTATGCTTTTCTCCAAAACCATTTTTGCTGTGATTTTCTCGGTCCATTGCATACGAATTCCAAACCGCTTTGACCGGATATGCCTGGATGAAAACAGAAATATCTGTTCTGTTTTCGCTAACTCAATCGAAACATTGTGAAAACCTCTGTGTTTGTGTTTTTTGGATATTATCGATGGACTTTATTGTTTTGAAATTTTTTACCAAGGAACATTTAATTTTGTACCGTAGAAACACTAATAGTTCCACATGGAGACACCAGTCTAAACAATCCTATGTTCTAGGGAGGAAGCTTGAGGAACTACAGCAAACAAACCTGATGTTTCTGTTTGTATAGATGATATTTTATGCAATTGCCGAAGGAAAAGACTTTGATTTTCTTCAAAAGCATTTTTACTGAGATTTTCTCGGCCCATTGCATACCAATTCAATACCACTTTATCCGGATATGACTGGATGAAACCACAAATATCCGGTTGTATTTTCGGTAACTCAATCCCAGATATTACTACTGCTTTTGTGTTTTTGTTTTCTGGATATTATTGAGGGACTTTATTGTTTTCAATGTTCTTTAGCTGGAAACATTTAATTTTGTGCTGGGAAACACTAAATGGTTCCACATGTAAACACCAGCTCTACACATTTGTGTTTTCAAGGGAGAAAGCTAGAGGAACTGCTGCAAACAAACATGATATTTCTGTTTGTATAGATGATATTTTATGCACTTGCCTAACGAAAAGACTTTGCTTTTCTCCAAACCATTTTTACTGTGATTTTCTCTTTCCATTGCATACGAATTCCACACCACTTTGTTCGGATATGACGGGATGAAACTAGAAATATCCGGTTGTGTTTTGGCTAACTCAATCCAAGATATTGCTACAGCCTCTGTGTTGTGTTTTCCAGATATTATCGATGGACTTTATTGTTCTGAATGTTTTTATCAGGGAACATTTAATTTTGTACCGTACAAACACTAATTGGTTCAAAATGGAGACACAAGCTCTACACATTTGTATTTTTTAGGGAGAATGCTAGAGGAACTACGGCAAACAAACATGATATTTCTGTTTGTATAGATGACATTTTATTCCCTTGCTGAAGGAAAGGACTTTGCTTTTCTCAAAACCATTTTTACTGTGATTTTCTTGGTCCATTGCATACGAATTCCACACCACTTTGACCGGATATGCCTGGATGAAACCAGAAATATCCCATTGTGTTTTTGGTAACTCAATCCGAAATATTGTGAAAGCCTCTAAGTTTGAGTTTTCTGGATACTACCAATGGACTTTATTGTTTTGAATGTTTTTATCAGGGAATATTTAATTTAATACCATAGAAAAATTAATTGGTTCCACATGGAGACACCAGCTCTACACATTCGTATTTTCTAGGGAGAGAGCTAGAGGAACTGCGGCAAAAAAACTTGATATTTCTGTTTGTATACATGCCATTTTATGCACTTTACTAATGAAAAGACTGCTTTTCTGCAAAACCATTTTTACTGTGATTTTCTCAGTCCATTGCATACAAATTCCACACCACTTTGTCTGTATATGACTGGATGAAACCAGAAATATCCGGTTGTGTTTGGCTAACTCAATACCAGATATTGCAACAGTATGTCTGTTTGTGTTTTGTGGATATTATCAATGGACTTTATTGTTTTGAACGTTTTTTTATCAGGGAACATTTAATTTTGTTCTGGGAATCACTAATTGGTTCCACATGAAGACACCAGCTCTACACATTCGTATATTCTAGGGAGAAAGCTGGAGGACTTCGGCAAACAAACATGATATTTCTGTTTGTATAGATGACATTTTATGCACTTGCCTAACGAAAATTCTTTGCTTTTCTACAAAAGCATTTTTACTGTGATTTTCTCGGTCCATTGCATACGAATTCGACACCACTTTGACCGGATATGCCTGCATGAAAACACAATTATCCTGTTGTAATTTGGCTAACTCAATCCGAAATATTGTGAAAGCCTCTGTGTTTGTTTTTTCTGGATATTATATATGGACTTCATTGTTTTGAATGTTTTTATCAGGGAACATTTAATTTTGTACCGTAGAAAAACTAATTGGTTCAACATGGAGACAACAGCTCTAAACATTCGTATTTTCTACGGAGAAAGATAGTGGAACTGCGATAAAGAAACATGATATTTCAGATTGTATACATGACATTTTATGCACTTCCCTAAAGAAAAGATTTTGCTTCTCTCCAAAACCATTTTTACTATGATTTTCTCAGTAAATTGCATATGAATTCCACACCACTTTGTCCGGATATGACTCGATGAAACCAGAAATATCCTGTTGTGTTTTGGCTAACTCAATGGGAAATATTGTGAAAGACTCTGTGTTTGTGTTTGATGGATATTATCAATGGACTTTATTGTTTTCAATGTTTTTATCAGGGAATATTTAATTTTGTACCATAGAAACACTAATTGGTTCAACATAGAGACACCAGCTCTACACATTTTTATTTTCTAGGGAGAATGCTAGAGGAACTGCGGCAAACAATCATGATATTTCTGTTTGTATAGAAGACAATTTTATGCACTTGCCAAAAGAAAAGACTTTGCTTTTCTCCAAAACCATTTTACTGTGATTTTCTCGGTCCATTGCATACAAATTCCAGACAACTTTGTCCGTATATGACTGGATGAAACCAGAAATATCTAGTTGTGTTTTGGTTAACTCAATCCCAGATATTGCTACATCATATCTGTTTGTCTTTTTTGGATATTATCAATGGACTTTATTGTTTTGAATGTTTTTTATGAGGGAACATTTCATTTTGTTCTGGGAATCAATAATTGGTTCCGCATGGAGACACCAGCTGTACACATTCGTATTTTCAAGGCAGAAAGCTAGAGGAACTGTGGCAAACAAACATGATATATCTCTTTGTATAGATGACATTTTATGCACTTGCCGAAGGAAATGACTTTGCTTTTCTCCAAAACCATTTTTGCTGTGATTTTCTCGGGCCATTGCATACGAATTCCACGCCACTTTGTCCGGATATGCCTGGATGAAAACAGAAATATCGGTTGTGTTTTCGCTACCAAAATCCGAAACATTGTGAAAACCTCTGTGTCTGTGATTTCTGGAAATTTCCTATGGACCTTATTGTTTTGAATGTTTTTATCAGGGAACATTTAATTTTGTACCGTAGAAACACTAATTGGTTCAACATGGAGACAACAGCTCTACACATTCGTATTTTTTAGGGAGAAAGCTAGAGGAACTGCAGCAAACAAATATGATATTTCTGTTTATATAGATGATATTTTATGCACTTGCCTAACGAAAAGACATTGCTTTTCTCCAGAGCCATATTTACTGTGATATTCTCCGTCCATTGCATACAAATTCCACCCCAATTTGTCCTGATATGACAGAATGCAACCAGAAATATCCCGTTGTGTTTTGGCTAACTCAATCCCAGCTATTGCTACAGCCTCTGTGTTTCTGTTTCCTGGAAATTATGGACAGACTTTATTGTTTTGAATGTTTTTATCAGGAAACCTTTAATTTTGTAACATAGAAACACTAATTGGTTCCACATGAAGTCACCACTCTTCACATGCAGATGTTCTCGGGAGAAAGCTAGAGGAACTGCTGCAAACAAACATGATATTTCTGTTTGAATAGATGACATTTTATGCACTTGCCTAACGAAAAGACTTTGCTTTTCTATAAAATCATTATTACTGTGATTTTCTTGGTCCATTGCATACAACTTCCAACCAAATTTGTCCGGATATGACTGGATGAAACCAGAAATATCCCGTTGTGTTTTGGCTAACTCAATCCCAGATATGCTGAAGCCTCTGTGTTTGTGTATTCTGGATATTATCAACGGAATTTATGGTTTTGAATGTTTTTATGAGGGAACATTTAATTTTGTACTGGGAAACACTAATTGGTTCCACATGGAGACACCAGCGCTACACATTCATATTTTCTAGGAAGAAAGCTAGAGGAACTGCGGAAAACAAACATGATATTTCTGTTTGAATAGATGACATTTTATGCACTTGCCTAAAGAAAAGACTTTGTTTTTCTACAAAACCATTTTTACTGTGATTTTCTCGGTCCGTTGCTTACGAATTCCACACCACTTTGTCCGGATAGGACTGGATGACACCAGAAATATCCAGTTGTGTTTTGGCTAACACAATCCCAGCTGTTGCTACACCTCTGTGTTTGTGTTTCCTGGATATTATGGACGGACTTTATTGTTTTGAATATTTTTATCAGGGAGCATTTACTTTTGTACCGTAGAAACACTAATTGGTTCACATGGAGACACTAGTCTACACATTTGTATGTTCTAGGGAGAAAGCTAGAGGAACTGCGGCAAACCAATATGAGATTTCTGTTTGTATAGATAGCATTTTATGCACTTGCCTAATGAAAAGACTTTGCTTTTCTCTAAAACCATTTTTACTGTGATTTTCTCGGTCCATTGCATACGAATTCCACACCACTTTGTCCGGATATGACTGGATAAAACCAGAAATATCCGGTTGTGTTTTGGCTAACTCAATCCCAGATATTGTGAATGCTTCTATGTTAGTGTTTTCTGGATATTATCAATGGACTTTATGGTTTTGCATGTTTTTTATCAGGGAACATTTAATTTTGTACCATAGAAACACTAATTGGTTCCACATGGAGACACCAGTCTACACATTCTTATGGTCCAGGCAGAAACATAGCGGAACTGCAGCAAACAAACATGATATTTCTATTTGTATAGATGACATTTTATGTACTGGCTGAAGGAAAAGACTTTGCTTTTCTCCAAAACCATTTTTACTGTGACTTTCTTGGTCCATTGCATATGAATTCCACACCACTTTGTCCGGATATGACTGGATAAAACCAGAAAAATCCGGTTGTGTTTTGGCTAACTCAATCCCAGGTATTGCTACAGCCTCAGTATTTCTGTTGTCCGGATATCATCAACGGACTTTATGGTTTTGAATGTTTTTTATCAGGGAACATTTAATTTTGTGCTGGGAAACACTAATTGGTTCCACATGGAGACACCAGCTCTACACATTCGTATTTTCAAGGAGAAAGCTAGAGGAACTGCGGCAAACAAACATGATATTTCTGTTTGTATAGATGACATTTTTTGCACTTGCCTAACGAAAAGACTTTGCTTTTCTCTAAAATCTTTTTTACTATGATTTTCTTGGTCCATTGCATACGAATTCCAACCCACTTTGTCCAGATATGACTGGATCAAACCAGAAATATCCGGTTGTGTTTTCGCTAACTCAATCCAAGATAGTGTAAAGCCTCTGTGTTCGTGTTTTCTGGATATTATCAACGGACTTTATGGTTTTGAATGTTTTTTATCAGGGAACATTTAGATTGTACTGTAGAAACACTAATTGGTTCCACATGGAGACACCAGTCTACACATTCGTATGTTCTAGGAAGAAAGCTAGAGGAACTGTGGCAAACAAACATGATATTTCTGTTTGTATAGATGATATTTTATGCACTTGCCTAAAGGAAAGACTTTGCTTTTCTCCAAACCATTTATACTGTGATTCTCGGTCCATTACATACGAACTCCACACCACGTTGTCCGGATATGACTGGATGAAAACAGAAATATCCGGATGTGTTTTGTCTTATTATATCCCAGATATTGTGAAAGACTCTGTGTTTTGTTTTCTGCATATTATTTATGGACTTTATTGTTTTGAATGTTTTTATCAGAGAACATTTAATTTTGTGCTGGGAAACACTAATTGGTTCCACATGGAGACACCAGCTCTACACATTCATATTTTCTAGGGAGAATGCTAGAGGAACTGCGGCAAACAAACATGATTTTTCTGTTTGTATAGATGACATTTTATGCACTGGCAGAAGGAAAAGTCTTTGCTTTTCTCGAAAACATTTTTACTGTGATTTTCTCGGTCCATTTCATATGAATTCCAACCCACTTTGTCCGGATATGACTGTGTGCAACCAGAAATATCCGGTTGTGTTTTCGCTAACTCAATCCCAGATATTGCTACAACCTATGTGATTCTCTTTTCCGGATATTATCAACGGACTTTATTGTTTTGAATATTTTTATCAGGGAACCTTTAATTTTGTACAATAGAAACACTAATAGGTTCAACCTGGAGACACCAGTCTACACAATCGTATGTTCTAAGGATCAAGCTAGAGGAAATGCGGCAAACAAACATGATATTTCTGTTTGTATAGATGACATTTTATACACTTGCCTAATGAAAAAACTTTTCTTTTTTCCAAAACCATTTTTACTGTGACTTTCTCGGTCCATTGCATACGAATTCCACCAAACTTTGTCCGGATATGACTGGATGTAACCAGAAATATCCGGTTATGTTTTGGCTTACTCAATCCCAGATGTTGCTACAGACTCTGTTTTTTCTTTTTTTTCAGATATTATCAACGGACTTTATGGTTTTGCATGTTTTTTATTAGGGAACATTTAATTTTTTTTCTAGGAACACTAGTTGGTTCCACATGGGGACAATAGCTCTGCACATTCGTATTTTCTGGGGAGAAAGCTAGAGGAACTGCGGCAAACAAACATGATATTTCTGTTTGTATAGATGACATTTTTGCACTTTCCTAAAGAAAAGACTTTACTTTTCTCCAAAACCACTTTTCCTGTGATTTTCTCGTTCCATTACATACGAATTCCACCAAACTTTGTCCGGGTATGACTGGATGAAACCAGAAATATCCGGTTGTGTTTTGGCTTACTATATCCCAGATATTGCTACAGCCTTTGTGTTTGTGTTTTCTGGAGATTATCGATTTATTTTATTGTTCTGAATATTTGTATCAGGATACATTTAATTTTTGTTGGAAACACTAATTGGTTCCACATGGAGACACCAGCTCTACACATTCGTATTTTCTAGTGAGGAAGCTACAGGAACTGCGGCAAACAAACATGATATTTCTGTTTGTATAGATGACATTTTATACACTTGCCTAACGAAAAGACTTTTTTTTTCTGCAAAACAATTTTTCCTGTGATTTTCTTGGTCCATACATACAAATTCCACACCACTTTGTTCGAATATGGCTGGATGAAACAGAAATATCCGGTACTGTTTTGGCTAACTATATCCCAGATATGGCTACAGCCTCAGTGTTTGTGTTTTCTGGATATTATCCATGGACTTTAAGGTTTTGAATGTTTTTTACCAGGGAACATTTAATTTTGTGCTGGGAAACACTAATTGGTTCCACATGGAGACACCAGGTCTACAAATTCGTATTTTCTAGGGAGAAAGCTAGAGGAACTGGGGCAAACAAACATGATATTTCTGTTTGCATACATGACATTTTATGCACTGGCCGAAGGAAAAGACTTTGCTTTTCTACAAAACCATTCTTACTGTGATTTTCTCAGTCCAATACATACGAATTCCAAACGACTGTCTGGATATGCCTGGATGAAAACAGAAATATCCGGTTCTGTTTTGGCTAACTATATCCCAGATATGGCTACAGCCTCAGTGTTTGTGTTTTCTGGATATTATTCACAGACTTTATTGTTTTGAGTGTTTTTATCAGGGAACATTTAATTTTGTACCGTAGAAACACTGATTGGTTCCACATGGAGACACCAGCTGTACACATTCGTATTTTCTAGGGAGAAGGCTAGAGGAACTGCTTAAAACAATCATGATATTTCTGTTTGTGTAGTTGACATTTTATGCACTTGCCTAACGAAAATACTTTGCTTTTCACAAAAACCATTTTTAATGTGATTTTCTGGGTCAATTCCGTAGGAATTCGACCCCACTTTGTCTGGATATGACTGGATGAAACCAGAAATCTCCGGTTGTGTTTTGGCTAACTCAATCCCAGATATTGTGAAAGCCTCTGTGTTTGTGTTTTCTGGATATTATTCACAGAATTTATTGTTTTGAGTGTTTTTATCAGGGAACATTTAATTTTCTGCTGGGAAACACTAATTGGTTCCACATGTAGACACCATTCTACACATTCGTATTTTCTATGGAGAAAGCTAGAGGAACTGCGGCAAACAAACATGATATTTATGTTTGTACAGATGACATTTTATGCACTGGCCGAAGCAGAAGACTTTGCTTGTCTCCAAAACCATTTTTACTGTGAGTTTCTGGGTCCATTACATACGAATTCCACAAGACTTTGTCCGGGTATGACTGGATGAAACCAGAAATATCCGGTTGTGTTTTGGCTTACTATATCCCAGATATTGCTACAGCCTCTGTGTTTGTTTTTTCCGGATATTATCAATGGACTTTATGGTTTTTCATGTCTTTTATCAGGGAACATTTAATTTTTTGCTGGGGAACACTAGTTGGGTCTACATGGAGACACCAGCTCTACACATTCGTATTTTCTGGGGAGAAAGCTAGAGGAACTGTGGCAAACAAACATGATATTTCTGTTTGCATACATGACATTTTATGAACTGGCCGAAGGAAAAGACTTTGCTTTTCTCAAAAACCATTCTTACTGTGATTTTCTCGGTCCAATACATACGAATTCCACACCACTTTCCGGATATGCCTGGATGAAAACAGAAATATCCGGTTGTGTTTTGGCTAACTACATCCCAGATATGGCTACAGCCTCAGTGTTTGTGTTTTCTGGATATTATTCACAGAATTTATTGTTTTGAGTGTTTTTATCAGGGAACATGTAATTTTGTACCATAGAACAATGATTGGTTCCACATGGAGACACCAGCTCTACACATTCGTATTTTCTAGGGAGAAAGCTAGAAGAACTGTGGCAAACAACATGATATTTCTGTTTGTATACATGACATTTTATGCACTTGCCTAACAAAAAGACTTTGCTTTTCTCCAAAACTATTTTTACTGTGATTTTCTTCATCTATTGCATACGTACTCCACACCGCTTTGTCCGGATATGACTGGTTGAAACCAGAAATATCCAGTTGTGTTTTGGCTAACTCAATCCGAAATATTGAGAAAGCCTCTGTGTTTGTGATTTCTGGATATTATATATGGACTTTATGGTTTTAAATATTTTTATCAGGTAACATTTAATTTTGTACCGTAGAAACAGTAATAAATTCACCATGGAGAAACCAGCTCTACACATTCGTATTTTCTAGGCAGAAAGCTAGAGGATTTGAGGCAAAAAACCATGATATTTCTGTTTGTATACATTACATTTTATGCACTGGCCGAAGGAAAACCTTTGATTTTCTCCAAAAACCATTTTTGATCTGATTTTCTGGGGCCATTGCATACGAATTCCACACCACTTTGTCCGGATATGCCTGGATGAAAGCAGAAATATCCAGTTGTGTTTTGGCTAACTCAATACAAAATATTGAGAAAGCCTCTGTGTTTGTGATTTCTGGATATTATCGATGGACTTTATTGTTTTGAATGTTTTTATCAGGTAACATTTAATTTTGTACCGAAGTAACACTAATTAATTCACCATGTAGAAACCCACTCTACATATTCTTATTTTCTTGGTAGAAAGCTAGAGGAACTGCAGCAAACAAACATCATATGTGTGTTTGTATACATGACATTATATGCACTTTCCTAAAGAAAATATTTTCCTTTTCTCCAAAACCATTTTTACTCTGATTTTCTCAGGTTGTTGCATACGAATTCCACACCACTTTTTCCGGATATGACTGGATGAAACCAGAAATATCCGGTTGTGTTTTGGCTAACTAGATGCCAGATATGGCTACAGCCTCTGTGTTTGTGCTTTCTGGATATTATCAAGGGACTTTATTGTTTTGAATGTTTTTATCAGGGAACATTTAATTTTGTAAAGTAGAAACACTAATTGGTTCCACATGGAGACACCAGTCTATACATTCCTATGTTCTAGGGAGAAAGCTAGAGAACTGCGGCAAACAAACATGATATGTCTGTTTGTATACATGACATTTTATGCACTTGACAAATGAAAAGACTTTGCTTTTCTCCAAAACCATTTTTACTGTAATTTCCTGGATCCATTGCATACGAATTCCACCCACTTTGTCCGGATATGACTGGATGAAAGAAGAAATATCCAGTCGTGTTTTGGCTAACTCAATCCGATATTGCTACAGCTTCTGTGTTTGTGTTTTCCAGATATTATCAACGGGCTTTATTGGTTTGAGTGTTTTTATCAGGGAACATTTAATTTTGTCCGGTAGAAACACTGATTGGTTCCACATGGAGACACCAGCTCTACACATTCGTAGTTTATAGGGAGAAAGCTAGAGGAACTGCGGCAAACAAACTTGATATTTCTGTATGAATAGATGATCTTTTATGCACTTGCCTAATGAAAAGACTTTGCTTTTCTCCAAAACCATTTTTACTGTGCTTTTTCGGTCCATTGCATACGAATTCCACCCCACTTTGTCTGGATATGACTGGATGAAACCAGAAATATCCAGTTGTGTTTTGGCTAACTCAATCCCAGATATTGCTACAGCCTCTGCGTTTGTGTTTTCTGGATAGCATCGACGGACTTTATTGGTTTGAGTGTTTTTATCAGGGAACATTTATTTTTGTACCATAGAAACACTAATTGGTTCCACATGGAGACACCAGTCTACACCTTCGTATTTTCTAGGCAGAAAGCTAGGGGAACTGCAGCAAACAAACATGACATATCTGTTTGATAGATGATATTTTGTGCAATTTCCTAATGAAAAAACTTTGCTTTTCTCCAAAACCATTTTTACTGTGCTTTTTTGGACCATTGTATACGAATTCCACTCTATTTTGTCTGAATATGCCTGGATGAAACCAGAAATATCCGGTTCTGTTTTGGCTAACTCAATGCAGATATTGCTACAGACTCTGTGTTTGTGTTTTCTGGATATTATCAACTTACTTTATGGTTTTTCATGTTTTCTATCAGGGAACATTTAATTTTATGCTGGGGAACAATAGTTGGTTCCACATGGTGACACCAGCTCTACACATTCGTATTTTCTATGGAGAAAGCCAGAGGAACTGCAGCAAACAAACATGATATTTCTGTTTGTATAGATGACATTTTAGGCACTTGCCTAAAAAAAGACTTTGCTTTTCTCCAAAACCATTTCTACTGTGATTTTCTCAGTCTATTGCATCTGAATTCCACACCAATTTGTCCGCATATGCCTGGATGAAAACAAAAGTATCAGGTTGTATTTTGGCTAACTATATCCAAGATATGGCTACAGCCTCAGTGTTTGTGTTTTCTGGATATTATTCACAGAATTTATTGTTTTGAGTGTTTTTATCAGGGAACATGTAATTTTGTACCATAGAAACACTGATTGGTTCCACATGGAGACACCAGCTCTACACATTCGTATTTTCTATGGACAAAGCTAGAGGAACTGCGGCAAACATACATGATATTTCTGTTTAAATAGATGACATTTTATGCACTTGCCTAATGAAAAGACTTTGCTTTTCTCCAAAACCATTTTTACTCTGATTTTTTCGGTCCATTGCATACGAATTGTACCAAATTCTGTCCGGATATGACTGGATGAAACCAGAAATATCCAGTTGTGTTTTGGCTAACTCAATCCCAGATATTGCTACAGCCTCTGTGTTTGTGTTTTCCGGATATTATAAACGGACTTTATGGTTTTCCATGTTTTTTATCAGGGAACATTTAATTTTATTCTGGGGAACACTTGTTGGTTCCACATTGAGACACCAGCTCTACTAAATCGTATTTTCTGAGGAGAAAGCTAGAGGATCTGCGGCAAGGAAACATGATATTTCTGTTTGTATACATGACATTTTATGCACTTGACGAAGGAAAAGACTTTGCTTTTCTCCAAAACCATTTTAACTGTGATTCTCTCAGTTTGTTGCATACGAATTCCACACCACTTTTTCCAGATATGCCTGGATGAAACCAGAAATATCCAGTTCTGTTTTGGCTAACTATATCCGAGATATGGCCACAACCTCAGTGTTTGTATTTTCTGGATATTGTCAACAGACTTTATTGTTTTGCATGTTTTTATCAGGTAACATTTAATTTTGTACCGTAGAAACACTAATTGGTTTCACATGGAGTCACCAGCTCTACACATTCGTATCTTCTAGGGAGAAAGCTAGAGGAACTGCAGCAAACAAACATGATATGTGTGTTTGTATACATGATATTATATGCACTTTCCTAAAGAACATATTTTCCTTTTCTCCAAAACCATTTTTACTCTGATTTTCTCAGTTTGTTGCATACGAATTCCACACCACTTTTTCCGGATATGACTGGATGAAACCAGAAATATCCGGTTGTGTTTTGGCTAACTGTATCCCAGATATGCCTACAGCCTCTGTGTTTGTGCTTTCTGGATATTATCAACGGACTTTATTGTTTTGAATGTTTTTATCAGGGAACATTTAATTTTGTCCGGTAGAAACACTGATTGGTTCCACATGGAGACACCAGCTCTACACATTCGTAGATTCTAGGGAGAAAGCTAGAGGAACTGCGGCACACAAACTTGATATTTCTGTATGAATAGATGATCTTTTATGCACTTGCCTAATGAAAAGACTTTGCTTTTCTCCAAAACCAATTTTACTGTGCTTTTTCGGTCCATTGCATACGAATTCCACCCCACTTTGTCTGGATATGACTGGATGAAACCAGAAATATCCGGTTCTGTTTTGGCTAACTCAATCCCAGATATTGCTACAGCCTCTGTGTTTGTGTTTTCCGGATATTATCAACGGACTTTATGGTTTTTCATGTTTTCTATCAGGGAACATTTAATTTTATGCTGGGAAACACTAGTTGGTTCCACATAGTGACACCAGCTTTACACATTAGTATTTTCTGGGGAGAAAGCTAGAGGAACTGTGGCAAACAAACATGATATTTCTGTTTATATAGATGACATTTTATGCACTTTCCTAAAAATAGACTTTGCTTTTCTCCAAAACCATTTTTACTGTGATTTTCTCAGTCTGTTGCATGCGAATTCCACCCCACTATGTCTGGATATGACTGGATGAAACCAGAAATATCCGGTTGTGTTTTGGCTAACTCAATGCCAGATATTGCTACAGCCTCTGTGTTTGTGTTTTCCGGATATTATCAACGGACTTTATGGTTTTTCATGTTTTCTATCAGGGAACATTTAATTTTATGCTGGGAAACACTAGTTGGTTCCACATGGAGACACCAGCTCTACACATTAGTATTTTCTGGGGAGACAGCTAGAGGAACTGCGGCAAACAAACATGACATTTCTGTTTGTATAGATGACTTTTTATGCACTTGTTTAAAAAAAGAATTTGCTTTTCTCCAAAACCATTTTTACTGTGATTTTTTCGGTCCATTACATCCGAATTCCACACCACTTTGTCCGGCTATGCCTGGATGAAACCAGAAATATCCAGTTCTGTTTTGGCTAACTATATCCCAGATATGGATACAGCCTCTGTGTTTGTGCTTTCTGGATATTATCAACGGACTTTATTGTTTTGAATGTTTTTATCAGGGAACATTTAATTTTGTACCGTAGAAATACTAATTGGTTTCACATGGAGACACGACTCTACACATTCTTATTTTCTAGGGAGAAAGCTAGAGGAACTGCGGCAAAAAAACATGATATTTTTGTTTGAAAAGATGACATTTTAGGCACTTGCCTAATGAAAAGACTTTGCTTCCTTCCAAAACCATTTTTACTTTGATTTTTTCTGTCCATTGCATACGAATTCCACACCACTTTGTCTGGATATGACTGGATGAAACCAGAAATATCCGGTTGTGTTTTGGCTGACTCAATCCCAGATGTTGCTAGAGCATCAGTGTTTGTGTTTTCCGAATATTATCAGTGGACTTTATAGTTTTGAATGTTTTTTTTTCAACAGGGAACATTTAGTTATGTGCTGGGAAACACTAGTTGATTCCACATGTAGACACCAGCTCTACACATTCTTATTTTCCAGGGAGAAAGCTAGAAGAACTGTCGCAAACATCATGATATTTCTGTTTGTATACATGACATTTTATGCACTTGCCTAACAAAAAGACTTTGCTTTTCTCCAAAACTATTTTTACTGTGATTTTCTTCATCTATTGCATACGTACTCCACACCGCTTTGTCCGGATATGACTGGATGAAAGCAGAAATATCCGGTTGTGTTTTGGCGAACTCAATCCTAAATATTGAGAAAGCATCTGTGTTTGTGATTTCTGGATATTTTATATGGACTTTATGGTTTTAAATATTTTTATCAGGTAACATTAATTTTGTACCGTAGAAACAGTAAGAAATTCACCATGGAGAAACCAGCTCTACACATTCGTATTTTCTAGGCAGAAAGCTAGAGGATTTGAGGCAAAAAACCATGATATTTCTGTTTGTATACATTACATTTTATGCACTGGCCGAAGGAAAAACTTTTATTTTCTCCAAAAACCATTTTTAATCTGATTTTCTGGGGCCATTGCATACGAATTCCACACCACTTTGTCCGGATATGCCTGGATGAAAGCAGAAATATCCAGTTGTGTTTTGGCTAACTCAATACAAAATATTGAGAAAGCCTCTGTGTTTGTGATTTCTGGATATTATCGATGGACTTTATTGTTTTGAATGTTTTTATCAGGTAACATTTAATTTTGTACCGAAGTAACACTAATTAATTCACCATGTAGAAACCCGCTCTACATATTCTTATTTTCTTGGGAGAAAGCTAGAGGAACTGCAGCAAACAAACATGATATGTGTGTTTGTATACATGACATTATATGCACTTTCCTAAAGAAAATATTTTCCTTTTCTCCAAAACCGTTTTTACTCTGATTTTCTCAGTTTGTTGCATACGAATTCCACACCACTTTTTCCGGATATGACTGGATGAAACCAGAAATATCCGGTTGTGTTTTGGCTAACTGTATCCCAGATATGCCTACAGCCTCTGTGTTTGTGCTTTCTGGATATTATCAATGGACTTAATTGTTTTGAATGTTTTTATCAGGGAACATTTAATTTTGTAAAGTAGAAACACTAATTGGTTCCACATGGAGACACCAGTCTATACATTCCTATGTTCTAGGGAGAAAGCTAGAGAACTGCGGCTAACAAACATGATATTTCTGTTTGTATACATGACATTTTATGCACTTGACAAACGAAAAGACTTTGCTTTTCTCCAAAACCATTTTTACTGCGATTTTATCGATCTGTTGCATGCAAATTCCACACAACTTTGTCCGGATATGCCTGGATGAAACCAGAAATATCCAGTTCTGTTTTGGCTAACTATATCACAGATATGGCTACAACCTCAGTGTTTGTGTTTTCCGGATATTATCAACGAACTTTATGGTTTTTCATGTTTTCTATCAGGGAACATTTAATTTTATGCTGGGGAACACTAGTTGGTTCCACATGGTGACACCAGCTCTACACATTTGTATTTTCTGGGGAGAAAGCTAGAGGAACTGCGGCAAACAAACATGATATTTCTGTTTGTATACATGACATTTTATGAACTGGCCAAAGGAAAAGACTTTGCTTTTCTCCAAAACCATTTTAACTCTGATTCTCTCAGTTTGTTGCATAGGAATTCCACACCACTTTGTCCGGATATGCCTGTATGAAAACAGAAATATCCAGTTCTCTTTTGGCTAACTCAGTCCCAGATATGGCTACAGCCTCAGTGTTTGTGTTTTCCGGATATTATCAATGAACTTTATTGTTTTGAATGTTTTTATCAGGGAACATTTAATTTTGTACCATAATAACACTAATTGGTTTCACATGGAGACACCAGCTCTACACATTCGTATTTTCTAGGGAGAAAGCTAGAGTAACTGTGGCAAACAAACATGATATTTCTGTTTGAATAGATGACATTTTATGCACTTGCCTAATGAAAATACTTTGCTTTTCTCCAAAACCATTTTTACTGTGATTTTTTCGATCCATTGCATACAAATTCCAAGAAACTTTGTCTGGATATGACTGGATGAAACCAGAAATATCCGGTTTTCATTTGGCTACCTCAATGCCAGATATTACTACAGCCTCTGTGTTTTTTTTTCCAGATATTATCAACGGACTTTATAGTTTTTCATGTCTTTTATCCGGGTACATTTAATTTTATACTGGGGAACACTAATAGGTTCCACATGGAGACACCAGCTCTACACATTCGTATTTTCTAGGGAGAAAGCTAGAGGAACTGCAGCAAACAAACATATTTCTGTTTATATAGATGACATTTTATGCACTGGCCAAATGAAAAGACTTTGCTTTTCTCCAAAACCATTTTTACTGTGATTTTCGCGGTCCATTGCATCCGAATTCCACACCACTTTCCGGATATGCCTGGATGAAAACAGAAATATCCAGTTCTGTTTTGGCTAACTATATCCCAGATATGGCTACAGCCTCAGTGTTTGTGTTTTTTTTTATATTATCAACAGACTTTATTGGTTTGAGTGTTTTTATCAGGGAACATTTAATTTTGTCCGGTAGAAACACTGATTGGTTCCACATGGAGACACCAGATCTACACATTCGTAGTTTCTAGGGAGAAAGCTAGAGGAACTGCGGCAAACAAACATGATATTTCTGTTTGAATAGATGATATTTTATGCACTTGCCTAATGAAAAGACTTTGCTTTTCTCCAAAACCATTTTTACTCTGATTTTTTCGGTCCATTGCATACGAATTGTACCAAATTCTGTCCGGATATGACTGGATGAAACCAGAAATATCCGGTTGTGTTTTGGCTAACTCAATCCCAGATATTGCTACAGCCTCTGTGTTTGTGTTTTCCGGATATTATCAACGGACTTTATGGTTTTTCATGTTTTCTATCTGGGAACATTTAATTTTGTGCTGGGGAACACTAGTTGGTTCCACATGGTGACACCAGCTCTACACAGCTTATTTTCTAGGGAGAAAGCTAGAAGAACTGTGGCAAACAACATGGTATATCTGTTTGTATACATGACATTTTATGCACTTGCCTAACAAAAAGACTTTGCTTTTCTCCAAAACCATTTTTACTCTGATTTTTTCGGCCCATTGCATACGAATTGCACACCACTTTGTCTCGATATGACTGGATGAAACCAGAAATATCCGGTTGTGTTTTGGCTAACTCAATCCCAGATGTTGCTAGAGCATCAGTGTTTGTGTTTTCCGAATATTATCAATGGACTTTACAGTTTTGAATGTTTTTTTTTTTTCAACAGGGAACATTTAATTATGTGCTGGGAAACACTAGTTGATTCCACATGGAGACACCAGCTCTACACATTCTTATTTTCTAGGGAGAAAGCTAGAAGAACTGTGGCAAACATCATGATATTTCTGTTTGTATACATGACATTTTATGCACTTGCCTAACAAAAAGACTTTGCTTTTCTCCAAAACTATTTTTACTGTGATTTTCCCCATCTATTGCATACGTACTCCACACCGCTTTGTCCGGATATGACTGGATGAAAGCAGAAATATCCGGTTGTGTTTTGGCTAACTCACTCCGAAATATTGAGAAAGCCTCTGTGTTTGTGATTTCTGGATATTATATATGGACTTTATGGTTTTAAATATTTTTATCAACTAACATTTAATTTTGTACTGTAGAAACACTAATAAATTCACTATGGAGAAACCAGCTCTACACATTCGTATTTTCTAGGCAGAAAGCTAGAGGATTTGAGGCAAAAAACCATGATATTTCTGTTTGTATACATTACATTTTATGCACTGGCCGAAGGAAAAACTTTTATTTTCTCCAAAAACCATTTTTAATCTGATTTTCTGGGGCCATTGCATACGAATTCCACACCACTTTGTCCGGATATGCCTGGATGAAAGCAGAAATATCCAGTTGTGTTTTGGCTAACTCAATACAAAATATTGAGAAAGCCTCTGTGTTTGTGATTTCTGGATATTATCGATGGACTTTATTGTTTTGAATGTTTTTATCAGGTAACATTTAATTTTGTACCGAAGTAACACTAATTAATTCACCATGTAGAAACCCGCTCTACATATTCTTATTTTCTTGGGAGAAAGCTAGAGGAACTGCAGCAAACAAACATGATATGTGTGTTTGTATACATGACATTATATGCACTTTCCTAAAGAAAATATTTTCCTTTTCTCCAAAACCGTTTTTACTCTGATTTTCTCAGTTTGTTGCATACGAATTCCACACCACTTTTTCCGGATATGACTGGATGAAACCAGAAATATCCGGTTGTGTTTTGGCTAACTGTATCCCAGATATGCCTACAGCCTCTGTGTTTGTGCTTTCTGGATATTATCAATGGACTTAATTGTTTTGAATGTTTTTATCAGGGAACATTTAATTTTGTAAAGTAGAAACACTAATTGGTTCCACATGGAGACACCAGTCTATACATTCCTATGTTCTAGGGAGAAAGCTAGAGAACTGCGGCTAACAAACATGATATTTCTGTTTGTATACATGACATTTTATGCACTTGACAAACGAAAAGACTTTGCTTTTCTCCAAAACCATTTTTACTGCGATTTTATCGATCTGTTGCATGCAAATTCCACACAACTTTGTCCGGATATGCCTGGATGAAACCAGAAATATCCAGTTCTGTTTTGGCTAACTATATCACAGATATGGCTACAACCTCAGTGTTTGTGTTTTCCGGATATTATCAACGAACTTTATGGTTTTTCATGTTTTCTATCAGGGAACATTTAATTTTATGCTGGGGAACACTAGTTGGTTCCACATGGTGACACCAGCTCTACACATTTGTATTTTCTGGGGAGAAAGCTAGAGGAACTGCGGCAAACAAACATGATATTTCTGTTTGTATACATGACATTTTATGAACTGGCCAAAGGAAAAGACTTTGCTTTTCTCCAAAACCATTTTAACTCTGATTCTCTCAGTTTGTTGCATAGGAATTCCACACCACTTTGTCCGGATATGCCTGTATGAAAACAGAAATATCCAGTTCTCTTTTGGCTAACTCAGTCCCAGATATGGCTACAGCCTCAGTGTTTGTGTTTTCCGGATATTATCAATGAACTTTATTGTTTTGAATGTTTTTATCAGGGAACATTTAATTTTGTACCATAATAACACTAATTGGTTTCACATGGAGACACCAGCTCTACACATTCGTATTTTCTAGGGAGAAAGCTAGAGTAACTGTGGCAAACAAACATGATATTTCTGTTTGAATAGATGACATTTTATGCACTTGCCTAATGAAAATACTTTGCTTTTCTCCAAAACCATTTTTACTGTGATTTTTTCGATCCATTGCATACAAATTCCAAGAAACTTTGTCTGGATATGACTGGATGAAACCAGAAATATCCGGTTTTCATTTGGCTACCTCAATGCCAGATATTACTACAGCCTCTGTGTTTTTTTTTCCAGATATTATCAACGGACTTTATAGTTTTTCATGTCTTTTATCCGGGTACATTTAATTTTATACTGGGGAACACTAATAGGTTCCACATGGAGACACCAGCTCTACACATTCGTATTTTCTAGGGAGAAAGCTAGAGGAACTGCAGCAAACAAACATATTTCTGTTTATATAGATGACATTTTATGCACTGGCCAAATGAAAAGACTTTGCTTTTCTCCAAAACCATTTTTACTGTGATTTTCGCGGTCCATTGCATCCGAATTCCACACCACTTTCCGGATATGCCTGGATGAAAACAGAAATATCCAGTTCTGTTTTGGCTAACTATATCCCAGATATGGCTACAGCCTCAGTGTTTGTGTTTTTTTTTATATTATCAACAGACTTTATTGGTTTGAGTGTTTTTATCAGGGAACATTTAATTTTGTCCGGTAGAAACACTGATTGGTTCCACATGGAGACACCAGATCTACACATTCGTAGTTTCTAGGGAGAAAGCTAGAGGAACTGCGGCAAACAAACATGATATTTCTGTTTGAATAGATGATATTTTATGCACTTGCCTAATGAAAAGACTTTGCTTTTCTCCAAAACCATTTTTACTCTGATTTTTTCGGTCCATTGCATACGAATTGTACCAAATTCTGTCCGGATATGACTGGATGAAACCAGAAATATCCGGTTGTGTTTTGGCTAACTCAATCCCAGATATTGCTACAGCCTCTGTGTTTGTGTTTTCCGGATATTATCAACGGACTTTATGGTTTTTCATGTTTTCTATCTGGGAACATTTAATTTTGTGCTGGGGAACACTAGTTGGTTCCACATGGTGACACCAGCTCTACACAGCTTATTTTCTAGGGAGAAAGCTAGAAGAACTGTGGCAAACAACATGGTATATCTGTTTGTATACATGACATTTTATGCACTTGCCTAACAAAAAGACTTTGCTTTTCTCCAAAACCATTTTTACTCTGATTTTTTCGGCCCATTGCATACGAATTGCACACCACTTTGTCTCGATATGACTGGATGAAACCAGAAATATCCGGTTGTGTTTTGGCTAACTCAATCCCAGATGTTGCTAGAGCATCAGTGTTTGTGTTTTCCGAATATTATCAATGGACTTTACAGTTTTGAATGTTTTTTTTTTCAACAGGGAACATTTAATTATGTGCTGGGAAACACTAGTTGATTCCACATGGAGACACCAGCTCTACACATTCTTATTTTCTAGGGAGAAAGCTAGAAGAACTGTGGCAAACATCATGATATTTCTGTTTGTATACATGACATTTTATGCACTTGCCTAACAAAAAGACTTTGCTTTTCTCCAAAACTATTTTTACTGTGATTTTCCCCATCTATTGCATACGTACTCCACACCGCTTTGTCCGGATATGACTGGATGAAAGCAGAAATATCCGGTTGTGTTTTGGCTAACTCACTCCGAAATATTGAGAAAGCCTCTGTGTTTGTGATTTCTGGATATTATATATGGACTTTATGGTTTTAAATATTTTTATCAACTAACATTTAATTTTGTACTGTAGAAACACTAATAAATTCACTATGGAGAAACCAGCTCTACACATTCGTATTTTCTAGGCAGAAAGCTAGAGGATTTGAGGCAAAAAACCATGATATTTCTGTTTGTATACATTACATTTTATGCACTGGCCGAAGGAAAAACTTTTATTTTCTCCAAAAACCATTTTTAATCTGATTTTCTGGGGCCATTGCATACGAATTCCACACCACTTTGTCCGGATATGCCTGGATGAAAGCAGAAATATCCAGTTGTGTTTTGGCTAACTCAATACAAAATATTGAGAAAGCCTCTGTGTTTGTGATTTCTGGATATTATCGATGGACTTTATTGTTTTGAATGTTTTTATCAGGTAACATTTAATTTTGTACCGAAGTAACACTAATTAATTCACCATGTAGAAACCCGCTCTACATATTCTTATTTTCTTGGGAGAAAGCTAGAGGAACTGCAGCAAACAAACATGATATGTGTGTTTGTATACATGACATTATATGCACTTTCCTAAAGAAAATATTTTCCTTTTCTCCAAAACCGTTTTTACTCTGATTTTCTCAGTTTGTTGCATACGAATTCCACACCACTTTTTCCGGATATGACTGGATGAAACCAGAAATATCCGGTTGTGTTTTGGCTAACTGTATCCCAGATATGCCTACAGCCTCTGTGTTTGTGCTTTCTGGATATTATCAATGGACTTAATTGTTTTGAATGTTTTTATCAGGGAACATTTAATTTTGTAAAGTAGAAACACTAATTGGTTCCACATGGAGACACCAGTCTATACATTCCTATGTTCTAGGGAGAAAGCTAGAGAACTGCGGCTAACAAACATGATATTTCTGTTTGTATACATGACATTTTATGCACTTGACAAACGAAAAGACTTTGCTTTTCTCCAAAACCATTTTTACTGCGATTTTATCGATCTGTTGCATGCAAATTCCACACAACTTTGTCCGGATATGCCTGGATGAAACCAGAAATATCCAGTTCTGTTTTGGCTAACTATATCACAGATATGGCTACAACCTCAGTGTTTGTGTTTTCCGGATATTATCAACGAACTTTATGGTTTTTCATGTTTTCTATCAGGGAACATTTAATTTTATGCTGGGGAACACTAGTTGGTTCCACATGGTGACACCAGCTCTACACATTTGTATTTTCTGGGGAGAAAGCTAGAGGAACTGCGGCAAACAAACATGATATTTCTGTTTGTATACATGACATTTTATGAACTGGCCAAAGGAAAAGACTTTGCTTTTCTCCAAAACCATTTTAACTCTGATTCTCTCAGTTTGTTGCATAGGAATTCCACACCACTTTGTCCGGATATGCCTGTATGAAAACAGAAATATCCAGTTCTCTTTTGGCTAACTCAGTCCCAGATATGGCTACAGCCTCAGTGTTTGTGTTTTCCGGATATTATCAATGAACTTTATTGTTTTGAATGTTTTTATCAGGGAACATTTAATTTTGTACCATAATAACACTAATTGGTTTCACATGGAGACACCAGCTCTACACATTCGTATTTTCTAGGGAGAAAGCTAGAGTAACTGTGGCAAACAAACATGATATTTCTGTTTGAATAGATGACATTTTATGCACTTGCCTAATGAAAATACTTTGCTTTTCTCCAAAACCATTTTTACTGTGATTTTTTCGATCCATTGCATACAAATTCCAAGAAACTTTGTCTGGATATGACTGGATGAAACCAGAAATATCCGGTTTTCATTTGGCTACCTCAATGCCAGATATTACTACAGCCTCTGTGTTTTTTTTTCCAGATATTATCAACGGACTTTATAGTTTTTCATGTCTTTTATCCGGGTACATTTAATTTTATACTGGGGAACACTAATAGGTTCCACATGGAGACACCAGCTCTACACATTCGTATTTTCTAGGGAGAAAGCTAGAGGAACTGCAGCAAACAAACATATTTCTGTTTATATAGATGACATTTTATGCACTGGCCAAATGAAAAGACTTTGCTTTTCTCCAAAACCATTTTTACTGTGATTTTCGCGGTCCATTGCATCCGAATTCCACACCACTTTCCGGATATGCCTGGATGAAAACAGAAATATCCAGTTCTGTTTTGGCTAACTATATCCCAGATATGGCTACAGCCTCAGTGTTTGTGTTTTTTTTTATATTATCAACAGACTTTATTGGTTTGAGTGTTTTTATCAGGGAACATTTAATTTTGTCCGGTAGAAACACTGATTGGTTCCACATGGAGACACCAGATCTACACATTCGTAGTTTCTAGGGAGAAAGCTAGAGGAACTGCGGCAAACAAACATGATATTTCTGTTTGAATAGATGATATTTTATGCACTTGCCTAATGAAAAGACTTTGCTTTTCTCCAAAACCATTTTTACTCTGATTTTTTCGGTCCATTGCATACGAATTGTACCAAATTCTGTCCGGATATGACTGGATGAAACCAGAAATATCCGGTTGTGTTTTGGCTAACTCAATCCCAGATATTGCTACAGCCTCTGTGTTTGTGTTTTCCGGATATTATCAACGGACTTTATGGTTTTTCATGTTTTCTATCTGGGAACATTTAATTTTGTGCTGGGGAACACTAGTTGGTTCCACATGGTGACACCAGCTCTACACAGCTTATTTTCTAGGGAGAAAGCTAGAAGAACTGTGGCAAACAACATGGTATATCTGTTTGTATACATGACATTTTATGCACTTGCCTAACAAAAAGACTTTGCTTTTCTCCAAAACCATTTTTACTCTGATTTTTTCGGCCCATTGCATACGAATTGCACACCACTTTGTCTCGATATGACTGGATGAAACCAGAAATATCCGGTTGTGTTTTGGCTAACTCAATCCCAGATGTTGCTAGAGCATCAGTGTTTGTGTTTTCCGAATATTATCAATGGACTTTACAGTTTTGAATGTTTTTTTTTTCAACAGGGAACATTTAATTATGTGCTGGGAAACACTAGTTGATTCCACATGGAGACACCAGCTCTACACATTCTTATTTTCTAGGGAGAAAGCTAGAAGAACTGTGGCAAACATCATGATATTTCTGTTTGTATACATGACATTTTATGCACTTGCCTAACAAAAAGACTTTGCTTTTCTCCAAAACTATTTTTACTGTGATTTTCCCCATCTATTGCATACGTACTCCACACCGCTTTGTCCGGATATGACTGGATGAAAGCAGAAATATCCGGTTGTGTTTTGGCTAACTCACTCCGAAATATTGAGAAAGCCTCTGTGTTTGTGATTTCTGGATATTATATATGGACTTTATGGTTTTAAATATTTTTATCAACTAACATTTAATTTTGTACTGTAGAAACACTAATAAATTCACTATGGAGAAACCAGCTCTACACATTCGTATTTTCTAGGCAGAAAGCTAGAGGATTTGAGGCAAAAAACCATGATATTTCTGTTTGTATACATTACATTTTATGCACTGGCCGAAGGAAAAACTTTTATTTTCTCCAAAAACCATTTTTAATCTGATTTTCTGGGGCCATTGCATACGAATTCCACACCACTTTGTCCGGATATGCCTGGATGAAAGCAGAAATATCCAGTTGTGTTTTGGCTAACTCAATACAAAATATTGAGAAAGCCTCTGTGTTTGTGATTTCTGGATATTATCGATGGACTTTATTGTTTTGAATGTTTTTATCAGGTAACATTTAATTTTGTACCGAAGTAACACTAATTAATTCACCATGTAGAAACCCGCTCTACATATTCTTATTTTCTTGGGAGAAAGCTAGAGGAACTGCAGCAAACAAACATGATATGTGTGTTTGTATACATGACATTATATGCACTTTCCTAAAGAAAATATTTTCCTTTTCTCCAAAACCGTTTTTACTCTGATTTTCTCAGTTTGTTGCATACGAATTCCACACCACTTTTTCCGGATATGACTGGATGAAACCAGAAATATCCGGTTGTGTTTTGGCTAACTGTATCCCAGATATGCCTACAGCCTCTGTGTTTGTGCTTTCTGGATATTATCAATGGACTTAATTGTTTTGAATGTTTTTATCAGGGAACATTTAATTTTGTAAAGTAGAAACACTAATTGGTTCCACATGGAGACACCAGTCTATACATTCCTATGTTCTAGGGAGAAAGCTAGAGAACTGCGGCTAACAAACATGATATTTCTGTTTGTATACATGACATTTTATGCACTTGACAAACGAAAAGACTTTGCTTTTCTCCAAAACCATTTTTACTGCGATTTTATCGATCTGTTGCATGCAAATTCCACACAACTTTGTCCGGATATGCCTGGATGAAACCAGAAATATCCAGTTCTGTTTTGGCTAACTATATCACAGATATGGCTACAACCTCAGTGTTTGTGTTTTCCGGATATTATCAACGAACTTTATGGTTTTTCATGTTTTCTATCAGGGAACATTTAATTTTATGCTGGGGAACACTAGTTGGTTCCACATGGTGACACCAGCTCTACACATTTGTATTTTCTGGGGAGAAAGCTAGAGGAACTGCGGCAAACAAACATGATATTTCTGTTTGTATACATGACATTTTATGAACTGGCCAAAGGAAAAGACTTTGCTTTTCTCCAAAACCATTTTAACTCTGATTCTCTCAGTTTGTTGCATAGGAATTCCACACCACTTTGTCCGGATATGCCTGTATGAAAACAGAAATATCCAGTTCTCTTTTGGCTAACTCAGTCCCAGATATGGCTACAGCCTCAGTGTTTGTGTTTTCCGGATATTATCAATGAACTTTATTGTTTTGAATGTTTTTATCAGGGAACATTTAATTTTGTACCATAATAACACTAATTGGTTTCACATGGAGACACCAGCTCTACACATTCGTATTTTCTAGGGAGAAAGCTAGAGTAACTGTGGCAAACAAACATGATATTTCTGTTTGAATAGATGACATTTTATGCACTTGCCTAATGAAAATACTTTGCTTTTCTCCAAAACCATTTTTACTGTGATTTTTTCGATCCATTGCATACAAATTCCAAGAAACTTTGTCTGGATATGACTGGATGAAACCAGAAATATCCGGTTTTCATTTGGCTACCTCAATGCCAGATATTACTACAGCCTCTGTGTTTTTTTTTCCAGATATTATCAACGGACTTTATAGTTTTTCATGTCTTTTATCCGGGTACATTTAATTTTATACTGGGGAACACTAATAGGTTCCACATGGAGACACCAGCTCTACACATTCGTATTTTCTAGGGAGAAAGCTAGAGGAACTGCAGCAAACAAACATATTTCTGTTTATATAGATGACATTTTATGCACTGGCCAAATGAAAAGACTTTGCTTTTCTCCAAAACCATTTTTACTGTGATTTTCGCGGTCCATTGCATCCGAATTCCACACCACTTTCCGGATATGCCTGGATGAAAACAGAAATATCCAGTTCTGTTTTGGCTAACTATATCCCAGATATGGCTACAGCCTCAGTGTTTGTGTTTTTTTTTTATATTATCAACAGACTTTATTGGTTTGAGTGTTTTTATCAGGGAACATTTAATTTTGTCCGGTAGAAACACTGATTGGTTCCACATGGAGACACCAGATCTACACATTCGTAGTTTCTAGGGAGAAAGCTAGAGGAACTGCGGCAAACAAACATGATATTTCTGTTTGAATAGATGATATTTTATGCACTTGCCTAATGAAAAGACTTTGCTTTTCTCCAAAACCATTTTTACTCTGATTTTTTCGGTCCATTGCATACGAATTGTACCAAATTCTGTCCGGATATGACTGGATGAAACCAGAAATATCCGGTTGTGTTTTGGCTAACTCAATCCCAGATATTGCTACAGCCTCTGTGTTTGTGTTTTCCGGATATTATCAACGGACTTTATGGTTTTTCATGTTTTCTATCTGGGAACATTTAATTTTGTGCTGGGGAACACTAGTTGGTTCCACATGGTGACACCAGCTCTACACAGCTTATTTTCTAGGGAGAAAGCTAGAAGAACTGTGGCAAACAACATGGTATATCTGTTTGTATACATGACATTTTATGCACTTGCCTAACAAAAAGACTTTGCTTTTCTCCAAAACCATTTTTACTCTGATTTTTTCGGCCCATTGCATACGAATTGCACACCACTTTGTCTCGATATGACTGGATGAAACCAGAAATATCCGGTTGTGTTTTGGCTAACTCAATCCCAGATGTTGCTAGAGCATCAGTGTTTGTGTTTTCCGAATATTATCAATGGACTTTACAGTTTTGAATGTTTTTTTTTTTCAACAGGGAACATTTAATTATGTGCTGGGAAACACTAGTTGATTCCACATGGAGACACCAGCTCTACACATTCTTATTTTCTAGGGAGAAAGCTAGAAGAACTGTGGCAAACATCATGATATTTCTGTTTGTATACATGACATTTTATGCACTTGCCTAACAAAAAGACTTTGCTTTTCTCCAAAACTATTTTTACTGTGATTTTCCCCATCTATTGCATACGTACTCCACACCGCTTTGTCCGGATATGACTGGATGAAAGCAGAAATATCCGGTTGTGTTTTGGCTAACTCACTCCGAAATATTGAGAAAGCCTCTGTGTTTGTGATTTCTGGATATTATATATGGACTTTATGGTTTTAAATATTTTTATCAACTAACATTTAATTTTGTACTGTAGAAACACTAATAAATTCACTATGGAGAAACCAGCTCTACACATTCGTATTTTCTAGGCAGAAAGCTAGAGGATTTGAGGCAAAAAACCATGATATTTCTGTTTGTATACATTACATTTTATGCACTGGCCGAAGGAAAAACTTTTATTTTCTCCAAAAACCATTTTTAATCTGATTTTCTGGGGCCATTGCATACGAATTCCACACCACTTTGTCCGGATATGCCTGGATGAAAGCAGAAATATCCAGTTGTGTTTTGGCTAACTCAATACAAAATATTGAGAAAGCCTCTGTGTTTGTGATTTCTGGATATTATCGATGGACTTTATTGTTTTGAATGTTTTTATTAGGTAATATTTAATTTTGTACCGAAGTAACACTAATTAATTCACCATGTAGAAACCCGCACTACACATTCTTATTTCCTTGGGAGAAAGCTAGAGGAACTGCAGCAAACAAACATGATATGTGTGTTTGTATACATGACATTATATGCACTTTCCTAAAGAAAATATTTTCCTTTTCTCCAAAACCGTTTTTACTCTGATTTTCTCAGTTTGTTGCATACGAATTCCACACCACTTTATCCGGATATGACTGGATGAAACCAGAAATATCCGGTTGTGTTTTGGCTAACTCAATCCGAAATATTGAGAAAGCCTCTGTGTTTGTAATTTCTGGATATTATCGATGGACGTTATTGTTTTGAATGTTTTTATCAGGGAACATTTAATTTTGTACCGTAGAAACACTAATTGGTTCCACATGGAGACACCAGTCTATACATTCCTATGTTCTAGGGAGAAAGCTAGAGGAAGTTCGGCAAACATACATGATATTTCTGTTTGTATACATGACATTTTATGCACTTGACAAATGAAAAGACTTTGCTTTTCTCCAAAACCATTTTTACTGTAATTTTCTGGATCCATTGCATATTAATTCCACCCACTTTGTCCGGATATGACTGGATGAAAGCAGAAATATCCGGTCATTTTTGGCTAACTCAATCCGATATTGCTACAGCTTCTGTGTTTGTGTTTTCAGGATATTATCAACGGGCTTTATGGTTTTGAATGTTTTTTATGAGAGAATATTTAATTTTGTGCTGGGAAACACTAATAGGTTCCACATGGAGACACCATCTCTACACACTCGTATTTTCAAGGAGAAACCTGGAGGAACTGTGGCAAACAAACATGCTATTGCTGTTTCTAAAGATGATATTTTATGCACTTGCTGAAGGAAAAGACTTTGCTTTTCTCCAAAACTATTTTTACTATGATTTTCTCAGTCTATTGCATAGGAATTCCACACCACTTTGACTGGATATGCATGGATGAAAACAGAAATATCTGTTGTGTTTTTGCCAACTCAATCCAAACATTGTGAAAAACCTCTTTGTTTGTGTTTTTTGGATATTATCGATGGACTATATTGTTTTGAAATTTTTTACCAAGGAACATTTAATTTTGTACCTTAGAAACACTAATTAGTTCCACATGCACACACCAGCTCTACACATTCATATTTTCTAGGGAGAAAGCTAGAGGAACTGCAGCAAACAAAGATGATGTGTCTGTACGTATAGATGATATTTTATGCAATTGCCGAAGGAAAAGACTTTGCTTTTCTCCAAAAGCATTTTTACTGTGATTTTCTCGGTCCATTGCATACAAATTCAATACCACTTTATCTGGATATGATGGATGAAACCAGAAATATCCGGTTGTGTTTTCGCTAACTCAATCCCAGATATTGCTACTGCTTCTGTGTTTTTGTTTTCTGGATATTATTGATGGACTTTATTGTTTTGAATATTCTTTAGCTTTGAACATTTAAATTTGTGCTGGGAAACACTAATTGGTTCCACATGGAAACACCAGCTCTACACATTTGTGTATTCAAGGGAGAAAGCTAGAGGAACTGCAGCAAACAAACATAATATTTCTGTTTGTATATATGACATTTTATACACTTGCCTAACGAAAAGACTTTGCTTTTCTCAAAAAGCATTTTAATTGTGATTTTCTCAGTCATTTGCATACGAATTCGACACAACTTTCTCCGTATATGACTGGATGAAACCAGAAATATCTGGTTGTGTTTTGGCTAATTCAATCCCAGATATTGCCACAGGATCTGTGTTTCTGTTTTCTGGATATTATAGACAGACTTTATGGTTTTGAATGTTTTTTGATCAGGGAACATTTAATTTTGTCCTGGGCAACACTAGTTTGTTCCACATGGAGACACCAGCTCTACACATTCCTATTTTCTAGGGAGAAAGCTAGAGGAACTTCGGCAAACAAACATGATATTTCTGTTTGTATAGATGACATTTTATGCACTTGCTGAAGGAAAAGACTTTGCTTTTCTCAAAAACCATTTTTGCTGTGATTTTCTCGGTCCAGTATATACAAATTCCAAACCATTTTGTCCGTAGAGGCCTGTTTGAAAACACAAATATCCGTTTGTGTTTTGGCTAACTCAATCCGAAATATTGTGAAAGCCTATGTGTTTGTGTTTTCTGGATATTACCTATGGATTTTATTGTTTTGGATGTTTTTATTAGGGAACATTTAATTGTGTGCTGGGAAACACTAATTGGTTCAACATGGAGACACCAGCTCTACACATTCGTATTTTCTAGGGAGAAAGCTAGAGGAACTGCGGCAAACAAACGTGATTTTTCTGTTTGTATAGATGACATTTTATGCACTGGCCGATGGAAAAGACTTTGCTTTTCTCCAAAACCATTTTTACTGTGATTTTCTCGGTTCATTGCATACGAATTCCTCACCACTTTTTCCGGATATGCCTGGATGAAACCAGAAATATCCGGTTCTGTTTTGGTTTACTATAACCCGGATATTGCTACAGCCTCTGTGTTTGTGTTTTCTGGATATTATCGATGGACTTTATTGTTTTGAATATTTTTATCAGGGAACATTTAATTTTGTACCGTATTTAAAACTAATTGGTTCCACATGGAGACACCATTCTACACATTCTTATTTTCTAGGGAGAAATCTAAAGGAACTACGTCAAACAAACATGATATTTGTGTTTCTATACATGATATTTTATGCACTTGCCTAACGAAAAGTCTTTGCTTTTCTCCAGAACCATTTTTACTGTGATTTTCTCGGTCCATTGCATACGAATTCCACACCACTTTGTCCGGATATGACTGGATGAAACCAGAAATATCCGGTTGTGTTTTGGCTTACTATAACCCAAATATTGTTAAAGCCTCAGTGTTTCTGTTTTCTAGATATTATCGATGGATTTTACTGTTTTGAATGATTTTATCAGGGAACATTTAATTTTGTGCTGATAATCACTTGGTTCCACATGGAGACCCCAGTCTACACATTCTTATGTTCTAGGGAGAAAGCTAGAGAAACTGCGGCAAACAAACATTATATTTCTGTTTGTATAGATGACATTTTATGCACTTGCCTAATGAAAAGACCTTGCTTTTCTCAAAAACCATTTTTACTCTGATTTTCTCAGTCCATTGCATACGAATTCCACCCCACTTTGTCCGGATATGACTGGATGAAACCAGAAATATCTGGTTGTGTTTTGGCTTACTATATCCCAGGTGTTGCTAATCCTTTGTGTTTGTGTTTTCTGTAGATTATCAATTTATTTTATAGTTCTGAATGGTTGTATCAGGAAACATTTAATTTTTTTTGGAAAGACTAATTGATTCCATATGGATACCCGAGTTCCATACTTTCATATTATCTAGGGAGGAAGCTAGAGGAACTGTGGCAAACAAACATGATATTTCTGTTTGTATAGATGACATTTTATACACTGGCCTAACGAAAAAAGTTTGCTTTCTCCAATAAAATTTTTACTGTAATATTCTGCGTCCATTGCATATGAATTCCACCCCACTTTATCCGGATATGACTGATTGAAACCAGAAATATCCGGTTGTGTTTTGGCTTACTATAACCCAGATATTGCTACAGCCTCTGTGTTTGTGTTTTCTGGATATTGTCGAACGATTTTGTTGTTTTGAATGTTTTTATCAGGGAACATTTAATTTTCTACAGTGGAAACACAAATTGGTTTCACATGGACACAACAGCTCTACACATTCGTATTTTCTAGGGTGAAAGCTAGAGGAACTGCGGCAAACAAACATGATACTTCTGTTTGTATACATGACATTTTATGCACTTGCCTAACAAAAAAACTTTGCTTTTCTCCAAAACCATTTTTACTGTGATTTTCTCGGTCCATTGCATACGAATTCCTCACCACTTTGTCCGGATATGACTGCATGCAACCAGAAATATATGGTTGTGTTTTGGCTAACACAATCCCTGATATTGCTGCAGACTCTGTGTTTGTGTTTTCAGGATATTATCGACAGACTTTATTGTTGAGTGTTTTTATCAGGGAACATTTAGTTTTGTGCCATAGAAACACTAATTGGTTCCACATGGAGACACCAGCGCTATACATTAGTATTTTCTAGGGAGAAAGCTAGAGGAACTGTGGCAAACAAACGTGATATTTCTGTTTGTATAGATGACATTTTATGCACTTGCCTAACGAAAAAACTTTTCTTTTCTCCAAAACAATTTTTACTGTGATTTTCTCTGTCCATGGCATATGAATTCCACCCCAATTTGTCCGGATGTGACTGGATGAAACCAGAAATATCCAGTTGTGTTTTGGCTAACTCAATCCCAAATATTGCTACAGCCTCTGTGTTTTTGTTTTCTGGATATTATCGATGGACTTTATTGTTTTGAATGTTTTTGTCAGGGGACATTTAATTTTGTACCGTAGAAAGACGAATTGGTTCCACATGGAGACACCAGTCTACACATTCGTATTTTCTAGGGAGAAAGCTAGAGGAACTGTGGCAAACAAACGTGATTTTTCTGTTTGCATACATGACATTTTATACACTTGGCTAAGGAAAAGACTTTGCTTTTCTCTAAAACCATTTTTACTGTGATTTTCTTGGTCCATTGCATACGAATTCCACCCCACTTTCTCCGGATATGACTGTATGTAACCAGAAATATCTGGTTGTGTTGTGGCTTACTACATCCCAGATATTGCTACAGCCTCTGTGTTTGTGTTTTCTGGATATTTTCAATGGATTTTATGGTTTTCAATGATTTTATCAGAGAACATTTAATTTTCTACAGTGGAAACAATAATTGGTTTCACATGGAGTCACCAGCTCTACACATTCGTATTTTCTAGGGTGAATGCTAGAGGAATTGCGGCAAACAAACATATTTCTGTTTGTATAGATGACATTTAATGCACTTGGCTAACGAAAAGACTTTGCTTTTCTCCAAAACCATTTTGCCTGTGATATTCTCGGTCCATTACATACGAATTCCACACCACTTTCTCCGGATATGACTGAATGAAACCAGAAATATCTGATGTGTTTTGACTTACTATATCCCAGATATTGCTACAGACTTTATGTTTGTGTTTTCTGGAGATTATCGATTTATTTTATTGTTCTGAGTGTTTATATCATGAAACATTTAATTTTTGTTGGAAACACTAATTGGTTCCACATGGAGACAGCAGCTCTACACATTCGTATGTTCTAGGGAGACATCTAATGGAATGGAGGCAAAAAAACATGATATTTCTATTTGTGTAGATGATATTTTATGCACTTGCCTAACGAAAAGACTTTGCTTTTCTCCAAAACCATTTTTACTGTGATTATCTCGGTCCATTGCATACAAATTCCACCCCACTTTGTCCAGACATGAATGGATGTAACCAGAAATATCCAGTTGTGTTTTGGCATACTACATCCCAGATATAGCTACAGCCTCTGTGTTTGTGTTTTCTGGATATTTTCAATGGATTTTATGATTTTCAATGTGTTTATCAGGGAACATTTAATTTTGTACTGTAGAAACACTAACTGGTTTCGCATGGAGACACCAGCTCTACACATTCGTATTTTCTAGGGAGAACGCTAGAGGAACTGTGCCAACAAACATGATATTTCTGTTTGTATAGATGACATTTTATACACCTGCCTAATGAAAAGACTTTGCTTTTCTCCATATTCAGTTTTACTGTGACTTTCTCAGCCCATTGCATATGAATTCCACACCACTTTGTCCGGATATGACTGGATGAAACCAGAAATATCTGGTTGTGTTTTGGCTAACTCAATCCCCGGTATTGCTACAGCCTCTGTATTTGTGTTTTCTGGAGATTATCAACGGACTTTATTGTTTTGAATGTTTTTATCAGGGAATATTTAATTTTTTGCTGGGAATCACTAATTAGTTCCACATGGAGACACCAGCTCTACACATTCGTATTTTCTAGGGAGAAAGCTAGAGGAACTGCGGCAAACAAACATGATATTTCTGTTTGTATAGATGACATTTTATGCGCTTGCCTAAAGAAAAGACTTTGCTTTTCTCCAAAACAATTTTCACTGTAATTTTCTCGGTCCATTTCATACGAATTCCACACCACTTTGTCCGGATATAACTGCATGCAATCAGAAATATCTGGTTGTGTTTTGGCTTACTATATCCCAAATATTGCTAAAGCCTCAGTGTTTCTGTTTTCTGGATATTATCAATAGACTTTATTGTTTGAATGTTTTTATCAGGGAACATTTAACTTTGTGCTGGGAAACACTAATTGGTTCAATATGGAGACACTAGCTCTACTCATCCGTATTTTCTAGGCTAAAGCTAGTGGAACTGCGGCAAACAAACGTGATATTTCTGTTTGTATAGATGACATTTTATGCACTTGCCTAACGAAAAGACTTTGCTTTTCTCTAAAACCATTTTTATTGTAATTTTCTCAGTCCATTGCATACGAATTCCACACCACATTTCGGATATGACTAGATGAAACCGGAAATATCCGGTTGTGTTTTGGCTTACTATAACCCAGATATTGCTACAGCCTCTGTGTTTCTGTTTTCCGGATATTATCAACGGACTATATTGTTTTGAATGTTTTTATCAGGGAACATTTAATTTTGTACCGTATAAACACTAATTGGTTCCACATGGAGACACCAGCTCTACGCATTCGTATTTTCTAGGGAGAAATCTAGAGGAACTGCGGCAAACAAACTTGATATTTCTGTTTGTATAGATGACATTTAATGTATTTAGCTAACGATAAGACTTTGCTTTTCTCCAAAACCATTTTACCTGTGATATTCTCGTTCCATTACATACGAATTCCACACCAGTTTCTCTGGATATGACGGGATGAAACCAGAAATATCCGGGTGTGTTTTGGCTAACTAAATCCCAGATATTGCTACAGACTTTGTGTTTGTGTTTTCTGGAGATTATCGATTTATTTTATTGTTCTGAGTGTTTGTATCAGGAAACATTTAATTTTTTTTGGAAACACTAATTGTTCCACATGGAGACACCAACTCTACACATTCGTATGTTCTAGGGAGACATCTAGAGGAACTGAGGCAAGCAAACATGATATTTCTGTTTGTGTAGATGATATTTTATGCACTTGCCTAACGAAAAGAATTTGCTTTTCTCCAAAACAATTTTTACTGTGATTATCTCTGTCCATTGCATACGAATTCCACCCCACTTTGTCCGGATGTGAATGGATGTAACTAGAAATATCCGGTTGTGTTTTGGCTTACTACATCCCAGATATTGCTACAGCCTCTGTGTTTGTGTTTTCTGGATATTTTCGATGGATTTTATGGTTTTCAATGTTTTTATCAGGGAACATTTAATTTTGTACCATAGAAACACTAACTGGTTTCTCATGGAGACACCAGCTCAACACATTCGTATTTTCTAGTGAGAAAGCTAGAGGAACTGCGCGAAGAAACATGATATTTCTGTTTGTATAGATGACATTTCATACACCTGGCTAACAAAAAGACTTTGCTTTTCTCCATAACCAGTTTTACTGTGACTTTCTCGGTCCATTGCATACGAATTCCACACCACTTTGTCCGGATATGACTGGTTGAAACCAGAAATATCTGGTTGTGTTTTGGCTAACTCAATCCCCGATATTGCTACAGCCTCTGTATTTGTGTTTTCTGGATATTATCGATGGACTTTATCGTTCTGAATGTTTTTATCAGGGAACATTTAATTTTGTGCTGGGAAACACTAATTGGTTCCACATTCAGACACCAATCTATACATTCGTATTTTCTAGGGAGAAAGCTAGAGGAACTGCGGCAAACAAACATGCTATTTCTGTTTCTATACATGACATTTTATGCACTTGCCTAAAAAAAGAATTTGCTTTTCTCCAAAACCATTTTTACTGTGATTTTCTCGATCCATTACATAAAATTCCATCCCGCTTTGTCCGGATATGACTGCATGCAACCAGAAATATCCGGTTGTGTATTGGCTAAATCAATCCCTGATATTGCTGCAGAATCTGTGTTTGTGTTTTCTGGATATTATCAACAGACTTTATTGTTTTGAGTGTTTTTATCAGGGAACGTTTAATTTTGTGCCATAGAAACTCTAATTGGTTCCACATGGAGACACCAGCTCTACACATTCTTGTTTTCTAGGGAGAAAGCTAGAGGAACTGTGGGAAACAAACATGATATTTCTGTTTCTATAGAAGACATTTTATGCACTTGCCTAACAAAATGACTATGCTTTTCTCTAAAACCATTTTTACTGTGATTTTGTTGGTCCATTGCATACGAATTCCAACCCACTTTGTCCGGATATGCCTGGATGAAAACAGAAACATCCGGTTGTGTTTTGGCTAACTCTATCCGAAATATTGAGAAACCCTCTGTGTTTGGGATTTCTAGATATTATCAATGGACTTCATTGTTTTGAATGTTTTTATCAGGTAACAATTAATTTTGTACCATAGAAACACTAATTAATTCAGCATGAGGAAACCAGCTCTACACATTTGAATGTTCTAGGCAGAAAGCTAGAGGAATTGTGGCAAACAAACATGATATTTCTGTTTGTATAGATGACATTTTATGCACTTGCCTAACGAAAAGACTTTGCTTTTCTCCAAAACCATTTTTACTGTGATTTTCTCAGTCCATTGCATACTAATTCCAGAACACTTTGTCCAGTTATGACTGGATGAAACCAGAAATATTCGGTTTTTTTGGCTAACTCAATGCCAGATATTGATACAGCCACTGTGTTTGTGTTTTCCAGATATTATCAATGGGCTTTATGGTTTTTATGTTTTTTATCAGACAATATTTAATTTTTTGCTAGGAAACACTAATTGATTCCACAGGGAGACACCAGCTCTACACATTCATATTTTCTAGGGAGGAAGCTAGAGGAACTGCGGCAAACAAACATGATATTTCTGTTTGTATACATGACATTTTATGCAGTTGCCTAAGAAAGACTTTGCTTTTCTCCAAAACTATTTTCACTGTGATTTTCTTCGTCCATTGCATACAATTCCACACCACTTTGTCCGGATATGCCTGGATGAAAACAGAAATATCCGGTTGTGTTTTTGCTAATCCAATCCGAAATATTGAGAAAGCCTCTGTGTTTGTGATTTCTGGATATTATCGATGGTCTTTATTGTTTTGAATGTTTTTATCAGGTAACATTTAATTTTGTACCATAAAAACACTAATTAATTCACCATGCAGAAACCAGCTCTACACATTCTTATTTCTAGGGAGAAACCTAGAGGAACTGCGGCAAACAAATATGATATTTCTGTTTGTGTAGATGACATTTTATGCACTTGCCTAACAAAAAGACTTTGCTTTTCTCCAAAACCTTTTTTACTGTGATTTTCTCAGTCCATTGCATATGAATTCCACACAACTTTGTCTGGATATGACTGGATGAAACCAGAAATATCCGGTCATGTTTTTGCAAACTCAATCCTAGATATTGCTACAGCCTCTGTGTTTGTCTTTTCCGGATATTATCAACGGGTTTTATGGTTTTCAATGTTTTTTATCAGAGAATATTTAATTTTGTTTTGGGAAACACTAATTGTTTCCACATGGAGACACCAGCTCTACACATTCGTATTTTTTTAGGGAGAAAGCTAGAGGAACTGCGGCAAACAAGCATGATATTTCTGTTATAATAGAAGACATTTTAAGCACTTGCCTAAAGAAAAGACTTTCCTTTTCTCTAAAACCATTATTACTCTGATTTTCTCGGTCCATTGCATACGAATTCCTCACCACTTTGTCCGGATATGACTGCATGAAACCAGAAATATTCGGTTGTGTTTTGGCTAACTCAATCCCAGACATTGCTACAGCCTCTGTGTTTGTGTTTTCTGGATATTATCGATGGACTTTATGGTTTTCAATGTTTTTATCAGGGAACATTTAATTTTGTACCATAGAAACACTAATAGGTTCACCATGGAGACACCAGTCTACACATTCGTATTTTCTAGGGCGAAACCTAGAGGAACTGTGGCAAACAAACATGATATTTCTGTTTCTACAGATGACATTTTATGCACTTGTCTAAAAAGACTATGCTTTTCTTCAAAACTATTTTCACTGTGATTTTCTTCGTCCATTGCATATGAAAACCACACCATTTTGTCCGGATATGACTGGATGAAACTAGAAATATCTGGTTGTGTTTTGGCTAACTCAATCCCAGATATTGCCTCAGGCTCTGTGTTTGTGTTTTCGGAATATTATCAACGGATTTTATTGTTTTCAATGTTTTTTATCAAGGAACATTTAATTTTGTGCTGGGAAACACTAATTGCTTCTACAAGGAGACAGAGGCTCTACACATTCGTATTTCTTAGTAAAAAGCTAGAGGAACTGCGGCAAACAAACATGATATTTCTGTTTGAATACATGATATTTTATGCACTTGCCTAACTTAAAGATTTTGCTTTTCTCTAAAACCACTTTTCCTGTGACTTTCTCTGTCTATTGCACATGAATTCCACACCAATTTGGCTGGATATGACTGGATGAAACAAGAAATATCCGTTTGTGTTTTTCTATAACTCAATCCCAGATATTGCTACAGCCTCTGTGTTTGTGTTTTCTGATTATTATCGAAGGACTTTATCTTTTTTGAATATTTTTATCAGGGAACATTTAATTTTGTACCCTAGAAACACTAATTGGTTCCACATGGAGACAAAAGTCTACACATTCGTATTTTCTAGGGAGAAAGCTAGAGGAACTGCGGCAAACAAACATGATATTTCTGTTTGTATACATGACATTTTATGCAATTTCCTAAAGAAAAGACTTTGCTTTTCTCCAAAACCATTTTACTGTGTTTTTCTCGTTCCATTACATATGAATTCCACCCCACTTTGTCCGGATATGACTGGATGAAACCAGAAATATCCGGTTGTGTTTTGGCTTACTATAACCCAAATATTGCTAAAGCCTCAGTGTTTCTGTTTTCTAGATATTATCGATGGATTTTACTGTTTTGAATGTTTTTATCAGGGAACACTTAATTTTGTGCTGATAATCACTAATTGGTTCCACATGGAGACAACAGTCTACACATTCTTATGTTCTAGGGAGAAAGCTAGAGAAACTGCGGCAAACAAACATGATATTTCTGTTTGTATAAATGACATTTTATGCAATTGCGTAATGAAAAGAATTTGCTTTTCTCCAAAACCATTTTTGCTCCGATTTTCTCAATCCATGGCATATGAATTCCACCCCATTTTGTGCGAATATCTGGATGAAACCAGAAATATCCGGTTGTGTTTTGGCTAACTCAATCCCAGATATTCCTACAGCCTCAGTATTTGTGTTTTGTGGATATTATCAACGGAGTTTATGGTTTTTCCTTTTTTTTTCAGGGAACATTTAATTTTTTCCTGGGGAACACTAGTTGGTTCCACATGGATACAACAGCTCTGCACATTTGTATTTTCTGGGGAGAAAGCTAGAGGAACTGCGGCAAACAAACATGATATTTCTGTTTGTATAGATGACATTTTATGCACCTTCCTAACGAAAAGACTTTGCTTTTCTCCAAAACCATTTTTATTATGATTTTCTCGGTCCATTGCATACTAATTCCACCCCACTTTCCGGATATGACTGGATGAAACCAGAAATATTTGGTTGTGTTTTGGCTAACTCAATCCCAGATATGGCTACAGCCTCTGTGTTTGTGTTTTCTGGATATTTTCCATGGATTTTATTGTTTTGAATGTTTTATTAGGAAACATTTATTTTTTGTGCTGCAGAAACACTAATTGGTTCCACATGGAGACACAATCTCTATACAGTCGTATTTTCCAGGGAGAAACCTAGAGGAACAGCAACAAACAAACATGATATTTCTGTTTGTATACCTGACATTTTATGCACTTGCCTAACGTAAAGATTTTGCTTTTCTCTAAAACCATTTTTCCTTTGACTTTCTCGGTCCATTGCATATGAATTCCACACCACTTTGGCCGGATATGACTGGATGAAACAAGAAATATCCATATGTGTTTTTCTATAACTCAATCCCAGATATTGCTACAGCATCTGTGTTTGTGTTTTCTGGATATTATTGAAGGACTTTATTTTTTTGAATGTTATTATCAGGGAACATTTAATTTTGTACCCTAGAAACACTAATTGGTTCCACATGGAGACACCAGATCTACACATTCGTATTTTCTAGGGAGAAAGCTAGAGGAACTGCGACAAACAAACATGATATTTCTGTTTGTATAGATGACATTTTATGCACTTACCTGAAGAAAAGACTTTGCTTTTCTCCAAAACCATTTGTACTGTGATTTTCTCGGTCCATTGCATGTGATTTCCTCACCACTTTGTCGGGATATGACTGCATGAAACCAGAAATATCTGGGTGGATTTTGGCTAACTCAATCCCAGATATTGCTACATCCTCAGTGTATGTGTATTCCTGATATTATCCACGGACTTATTTTTTTAAATCTTTTTTTTTCAGGGAACATTTAATTTTGTACCATTGAAACACTAATTGGTTCATCATGGGGACTCCAGCTCTACACATTCTTATTTTCTAGGGAGAAAGCTAGAGGAACTGCGGCAAACAAACATGATATTTCTGTTTGTATCGATGACATTTTATGCACTTGCCTAACGAAAATACTTTGCTTTTCTCCAAAACCATTTTTACTGTTATTTTCTCAGTCCATTGCATACGAATTCCACACCAGTTTGTCCGGATATGACTGGATGAAACCGGAAATATCCGGTTGTGTTTTGCTAACTCAATCCCAAATATTGCTACAGCCTCTGTGTTTGTGTATTCCTGATATTATCCACGTACTTTATTAATTTGAACGTTTTTTTTCAGGGAACATTTATTTTTGTACCGTAGAAACACTAATTAGTTCATCATGGGGACACCAGCTCTACACATTTGTATTTTCTAGGGAGAAAGCTAGAAGACCTGCACAAAAATGCATGTTATTTCTGTTTGTATAGATGACATTTTATGCACTTGCATAACGAAAAGACTTTGCTTTTCTCCAAAACCATTTTTACTCTGATTTACTCGGTCCATTGCATACGAATCCCACACCAGTTTGTCCGGATATGACTGGATGAAGCAAAAAAATATCTTGTTGTGTTTTGGCTAACTCAATCCCAGATATTGCTAAGTCCTCTGTGATTGTGCATTCCTTTTATTATCCACAGACTTTATTGTTTTGAATGTTTTTTATCAGGGAACATTTAATTTTGTACCGTTGAAACGCTAATTGCTTCCACATGGAGACACCAGCTCTACATATTCATATTTTCTAGGGAAAAACCAGAGGAACTGCGGGAAACAAACATGATATTTATGTTTGTATAGATGACATTTTATGCATTTGCATAACGAAAAGACTTTGCTTTTCTCCAAAACCATTTTTACTCTGATTTTTTCGGTCCATTGCATACGAATTCCACACCAGTTTGTCCGGATATGACTGGATGAAGTAAAAAAATATCTGGTTGTGTTTTGGCTAACTCAATCCCAGATATTGCTAAGTCCTCTGTGATTGTGCATTCCTTTTATTATCCACAGACTTTATTGTTTTGAATGTTTTTTATCAGGGAACATTTAATTTTGTACCGTTGAAACGGTAATTGCTTCCACATGGAGACACCAGCTCTACATAATCATATTTTCTAGGGAAAAACCAGAGGAACTGCGGGAAACAAACATGATATTTCTGTTTGTATAGATGACATTTTATGCACTTGCCTAATGAAAATACTTTGGTTTTCTCCAAAACCATTTTTACTGTGATATTCTTGTTCCGTTGCATACGAATTGCACACCACTGTGTCCGGATATGACTAGATGAAACCAGAAATATCCGGTTGTGTTTTGGCTAATTCAATCTGAAATATTGCTACAGCATCTGTGTTTTTGTTTTCTGGAAATTATCGATGGACTCATTGTTTTGAATGTTTTTTTCAGGGAACATTTATTTGTACTCTTGAAACACTAATTGTTTCATAATGGGAACACCAGCTCTACACATTTGTATTTTCTAGAGAGAAAGCTGGAGGAATTGCGGCAAACAAACATGATATTTCTGTTTCTATAGATGACTTTTCATACAGTTGCCTAACGAAAATACTTTACTTTTCTCAAACACCATTTTTACTGTGATTTTCTCGGTCCATTGCAAACGAATTCCACACCAGTTTCACTGGATATGACTGGATGAAACCAGAAATAACCGTTTTTTTTTTTTTTTTTTTTTGGCTAACTCAATCCGAAATATTGCTACAGCCTCGGTGTTTGTGTTTTCTGGATATTATCAATGGACTCTATTTTTTTTAATGTTTTTTTTCAGGGAATATTTAATTTTGTACCGTAGAAACACTAATTGGTTCCACACGGAGACACCAGCTCTACACATTTGTATTTTCTAGGGAGAAAGCTAGAGGAACTGCGGCAAACAAACATGATATTTCTGTTTGTGTAGATGACATTTTATACACTTGCCTAACATAAAGACTTTGCTTTTCTCCAAAACCATTTTTACTCAGACTTTCTCGGTCCATTGCATACGAATTCCATAGCAGTTTGTCCGGATATGACTCAATGAAACTGGAAATATCCGGTTTTGTTTTGGCTAACACAATCCCAGATATTGCTACAGCCCCTGTGTTTGTGTTTTCTGGATATTATCAACGGACGTTATTGTTTTGAATGTTTTATATCGGGGAACATTTTATTTTGAGATTGGATACAGTAATTGGTTCCACATGGAGACAGCAGCTCTGCACATTTACATTTTCTAGGGAGGAAGCTAGAGGAAGTGCGACAAAGAAACATGATATTTCAGTTTGTATAGATGACATATTATGCACTTGCCTAACGAAAAGACTTTGCTTTTCTCCAAAACCATTTTAATGTGATTTTCTCGGTGCATTGCATACGAATTCCACACCACTTTGTCCAGATATGACTGGATGAAACCGGAAATATCCGGTTGTGTTTTGGCTAACTCAATCCAAAATATTGTAAAAGTTTCTGTGTTTGTGTTTTCTGGATATTATCGATGGACTTTATTGTTTTGAATGTTTTTTTTTTCAGGGAACATTTAATTTTGTGCTTGGAAACACTAATGGGTTCCACATGCAGACACCAGCTCTACACATTCATACTTTCTAGGGAGAAAGCTAGAGGAACTGCGGGAAACAAACTTCATATTTCTGTTTGTATGGATGACATTTTATGCACTTGCCTAACGAAAAGTCTTTGCTTTTCTCCAAAACCAATTTTACTCTGATTTTCTCGGTGCACTGCATACGAATTCCACACAAGTTTTTCCGGATATGACTGGATGAAACCGGCAATATCCGGTTTTGTTTAGGATAACTCAATCCCAGATATTGCCACAGCCCCTGTGTTTGTGCTTTCTGGATATTATCAACGGACTTTATTGTTTTTAATGTTTTTTATCGGTTAACATTTAATTTTGAGCTTGGATACAGTAATTGGTTCCACATGGAGACACCAGCTTAACATATTCGTATTTTCTAGGGAAAAAGCTAGAGGAACTGCGGCAAACAAACATGATATTTCTGTTTGTGTAGATGACATTTTATGTACTTACCTAAAGTAAAGGCTTTGCTTTTCTCCAAAACCATTTTTACTGTGATTTTCTCGGTCCACTGCATACGAATTCCACACCAGTTTATCAGGATATGACTAGATGAAACCGGAAATATTCGGTTGAGTTTTGGATAACTGAATCCCAGATATTGCTACAGCCTCTGTGTTTGTGTTTTCTGGATATTATCAACGGACTTTATTGTTTTGAATGTTTTTCATCGGCGAACATTGTAGTTTGAGCTTGGATACAGTAATTAGTTCCACATGGAGACACCAGGTCTACCTATTCCTATTTTCCTGGGAGAACGCTAGAGGAACTGCGGGAAACAAACATGATATTTCTGTTAGTATCGATGATATTTTATCAACTTGCCTAATGAAAAGACTTTGCTTTTCTACAAAACCATTTATACTGTGATTTTCTTGGTCCATTGCATATGAATTCCACACCAGTTTGTCCGGATATCACTGGATGTAACCAGAATTATCCGGTTGTGTTTTGGCTTACTCAATCCGAAATATTGCTACAGCATCTATGTTTGTCTATTCCTGATATTATCCACGGACTTTATTTTTGTGAATATTTTCTTAAGAGAACATTTAATTTTGTGCTTGGAAACACTAATTGTTTCCACATGGAGACACCAGCTTTACACATTCTTATTTTCTAGGGAGAATGCTAGAGAAACTGCGACAAACATGATATTTCAGTTTGTATAGATGACATTTTATGCACTTCCCTAATGAAAAGACTTTGCTTTTCTCCAAAACCAATTGTACTGTGATTTTCTCAGTGCATTGCATACAAATTCCACACCAGTTTGTCCGGATATGACTGGATGAACCCAGAAATATCTGGTTGGGTTTTGGCTAACACAATCCAAAATATTGCTAGAGCCTGTGTGTTTGTGTTTTCTGGAGATTATCAACAGACTTTATTGTTTTGAATGTTTTCATCAGGGAACATTTTATTTTCAGCTTGGATACAGTAATTGGTTGCACATGGAAACACCAGCTCTACATATTCGTATTTTCTAGGGAGAATGCTAGAGAAACTGCGACAAACATGATATTTCAGTTTGTATAGATGACATTTTATGCACTTGCCTAATGAAAAGACTTTGCTTTTCTCCAAAACCGTTTTTACTGTGATTTTCTTGGTCCATTGCATACGAATTCCACACCAGTTTGTCAGGATATGACTGGATGAAACCAGAAATATCCGGTTCTGTTTTGGCTAACTCAATCCAAAATATTGTAAAAGCCTCTGTGTTTGTGTTTTCTGGATATTATCGATGGACTTTATTGTTTTGAATGTTTTTATAATGGAACATTTAATTTTGTACCATAGAAACACTAATTGGTTCAGCATGGGAACACCAGCTCTACACATTTGTATTTTCTAGAGAGAAACCTTGAGGAACTGTGGCAAACAAACATGATATTTCTGTTTGTATTGATGACTTTTTATAAACTTGCCTAACGAAAAGTCTTTGCTTTTCTCCAAAACCATTTTTACTGTGAATATCTTGGTCCATGGCTTATGAATTCCACACCAGTTTACCAGACATGACTGGATGAACCCGGTAATATCCGGTTTTATATTGGCTAACTCAATCCCAGATATTGCTACAGCTCTGTGTTTCTGTATTCCTGATATTATCCACGGACTTTATTCTTTTGAATGTGTTTTATCAGGGAACATTTAATTTTGTACCATAGAAACACTAATTGGTTCCACACGGAGACACCAGCTCTACACATTTGTATTTTCTAGGGAGAAAGCTAGAGGAACTGCGGCAAACAAACATGATATTTCTGTTTGTATAGATGACATTTTATGCACTTGCCTAACCTAAAGACTTTGTTTTTTCCAAAACCATTTTTCTGTGATTTTCTCCGGACACTTCATATGAATTCCACACCAGTTTGTCCGGATATGACTGGATGAACCCGGAAATGTCCGGTTTTGTTTTGCCTAACTCAATCCCAGATATTGCTACAGCCTCTGTGTTTGTGTATTCCTTATATTATCCACAGACTTTATTGGTTTGAATGTTTTTTATCAGGGAACATTTAATTTTATGCTTGGAATCACTAATTGGTTCCACATGGAGACACGACTCTACACATTCGTATTTTCTAGATGGAAAGCTAGAGGAACTGCAACAAACAAACATGATATTTCTGTTTGTATAGATGACATTTTATGCACTTCCCTAACGAAAAGAACTTGCTTTTCTCCAAAACCATATTTACTGTGATTTTTGGTTCATTGCATACGAATTCCACACCACTTTGTCCGGATATGACTGGAGGAAACCATTAATATATGGTTGTGTTTTGGCTAACTCAATCCAAAATATTGTGAAAGCCTCTGTGTTTATGTTTTCTGGATACTATCAACGGACATTATTTTTTTTCTTTTTTTTTGCTTTTATTTAATGAATATAAATTTCCAGTGTACAGTTTATGGATTACAATGGCTTCCCCCTCCCATAACTTCCCTCCCACCCGCAACCCTCCCCTCTCCCACTCCCTCTCCCCTTTCATTTGCATCAAGATTCATTTTCAATTCTCTTTATATACAGAAGATCAATTTAGTATATATGAAATAAAGATTTCAACACCTTGCACCCACATAGAAACACAAAGTGAAACATACTGTTTGAGTACTAGTTATAGCATTAAATCACAATGGACAGCACATTAAGGACAGAGATCCCACATGAGGAGCAAGTGCACAGTGGCTCCTGTTGTTGACCTAACAAATTGACACTCTAGTTTATGGTGCCAGTAACCATCCTAGGCTGTCATCATGAGTTGCCAAGGCTATGGAAGCCTTCCAAGTTTACCGACTGTGATCATATTTAGACAAGGTCATAAAAGACAGAGTGAGGATAGTAACCAATGATCCTAAGAGTGGCCTTAACCAGGTCTGAACAATTATACAGCATTAAGTGGGGAAGAGGACCATCAGTACACACAGGTTGGGAGTAGAGCCATTGGTGGTAGAGTAGAGGTTATGATTACAAAGGAATGAGGCCCAAGTGCACTAGACAGGGCCTAGAACAAAGGACAGAGTCATTATTAGAGGAGCTAAGAAAGGTGCTGTCTAAGCTACAAGTAATTTTTCTGATTGAGAGGCAAATAGAACCTGATAGAAGGGGCTTGATAATAATCTGGTGGGCTTTGGGCCTTGTAAATTCAGAGGCCCAGACCTATCTATCTCTTCACATGGGGTACATCCTAAGGGAGGTGTGAACCTCCTAGGGGAAGGCACTCTGTTGACTTTCATTACTTGGCTGGCCTGGGAGGAGAGCTGGCCAGGTAAAGGCAGGGGGCATCTCTAACTAGAAATTTACAGTTCTGCCTGCAATGTTGCTGACCCTACTTGACCATCCCCTCAGCTGCAGTGGTCACTTTGGAAGTTGGGCTGAGTGAAGGGCTTTTCAGCTTAGAGCCAATAAGATCTGTGGCTCTGACCTGGGCATCCTTCGACTCCAGGGCAGGTCCATTTCCGGTGATCCAACTCTTGGCAGAGCTGCCAGGGCTCTTCACAAGCTGACTTCTGCTGAAGCCCAGGCTTACCACCTTGAAAGCCACTGCAGTGGACTGGCCGGTTGGGTCTCCTTGAGGGCAGATCACTGTACAGATCAGCCATTAATAGGCCTGCCACCCATTGCTTCTGATGCCTAGCTTTCTTTTCCTCCTGGTTTGTGTTAAAGCAGACCAGAGGATACAAGTCATGGGAGTGCCCAAGTCCCATCTCTAATCTTCGGTGGCCTGAACTACAAGTCTATAGTCACAGGCATGTTCTGTAGTAGTTTTTCTAAGGTAGACAATGCCCATGAGGAAAATTATATTCTCACTTTAAAACTTTCTTTTCCTTTGGTCTGAAAGGGAGGTTTTTTCTACTTACTGTATACTTCGCTGATGGTAAAGTGAATCTACTATGAGATTATTATTTAAGTTCTGATTTTGGCTATGCTATTACAGAAAAATGTTAGCCATCTCTTTTATAAGGTCTAAAGATTAAATTGTGCATCCTACAGATTCCTTTATAATAGAATTAGTTTCCTACCTTGAAGAGAATAGAGAAATGAAAGAACAAGTTGGCTCATCGAAGAGTTTGGCAAAGTAGCAGGATATAAAATCAATCCACAAAAATCAACAGCCTTTGTATACACAAGCAATGCCACGGCTGAGGAAGAACTTCTAAAATCAATGCCATTCACAATAGCTACAAAAACATTCAAATACCTTGGAATAAACTTAACCAAAGACGTTGAAGATCTCTACGATGAAAACTACAAAACCTTACAGAAAGAAATAGAAGAGGATACCAAAAAATGGAGAAATCTTCCATGCTCATGGATTGGAAGAATCAATATCATCAAAATGTCTATTCTCCCAAAAGCAATTTATACATTCAATGCAATACCCATCAAGATCCCGAAGACCTTCTTCTCAGATTTGGAAAAAATAATGCTGAAATTCATATGGAGACACAGAAGACCTCGAATAGCCAAAGCAATCCTGTACAACAAAAACAAAGCCGGAGGCATCACAATACCTGATTTTAGGACATACTACAGGGCAGTTGTTATCAAAACAGCATGGTACTGGTACAGAAACAGATGGATAGACCAATGGAACAGAATAGAAACACCAGAAATCAATCCAAACATCTACAGCCAACTTATATTTGACCAAAGATCCAAATCTAATCCCTGGAATAAGGACAGTCTATTCAATAAATGGTGCTGGGAAAATTGGATTTCCACATGCAGAAGCTTGAAGCAAGACCCATACCTATCACCTTACACAAAAATTCACTCAACATGGATTAAAGACTTAAATCTATGACCCGAAACCATCAAATTATTAGAGAGCATTGGAGAAACCCTGCAAGATATAGGCACAGGCAAAGACTTCCTGGAAAATACTCCAACAGCACAGGCAGTCAAAACCAAAATTAACATTTGGGACTGCATCAAATTGAGAAGTTTCTGTACTTCAAAAGAAACAGTCAGGAAAGTGAAGAGGCAACCAACAGAATGGGAAAAAATATTCGCAAACTATACTACAGATAAAGGATTGATAACCAGAATCTACAAAGAAATCAAGAAAATCCACAACAACAAAACAAACAAGCACTTAAGAAATGGGCCAAGGACCTCAATAGACATTTTTCGAAAGAGGAAATCCAAATGGCCAACAGACACATGAAAAAATGTTCAAGATCACTAGCAATCAGAGAAATGCAAATCAAAACCACAATGAGGTTCCATCTCACCCCGGTTAGAATGGCTCACATTCAGAAATCTACCAACAACAGATGCTGGAGAGGATGTGGGGAAAAAGGGACACTAACCCACTGTTGGTGGGAATGCAAACTGGTTAAGCCACTATGGAAGTCTGTCTGGAGATTCCTCAGAAACCTGAACATAACCCTACCATACAACCCAGCCATCCCACTCCTTGGAATTTACCCAAAGGAAATTAATTTGGCAAATAAAAAAGCCATCTGCACATTAATGTTTATTGCAGCTCAATTCACAATAGCTAAGACCTGGAACCAACCCAAATGCCCATCAACAGTAGACTGGATAAAGAAATTATGGGACATGTACTCCATAGAATACTATACAGCAGTAAGAAACAACGAAACCCAGTCATTTGCAACAAGATGGAGCAATCTGGAAAACATCATGCTGAGTGAATTAAGCCAGTCCCAAAGAGAAAAATATCATTTGTTTTCCCTGATCGGTGACAACTGAGTGCCAAAGGGGAAACCTGTTAAGTGAAATGGACACTATAAGCAACAATGAACTGATCAGCTCCTGTCCTGACTTTAGATGTACAATGTAATACTTTATCCTTTTTAGTATTTGTTGTTGTTGTTGTGGTTCTAGTACTATTGGTTGAACTCAGTAATTAACACACAATTATTCTTAGGTGTTTAAATTTTAACTGAAAAGTGATCCCTGTTAAATCTAAGAGTGGAAAAAGAGAGGGAGGAGATGAAGAGCTATGGGTTATTTAACTATGTGCTTATTTTCAAAGACTTGAATAATCACCTTGTAACAATGATCAGATTTAGTCTATGTTATGTCATGATTTTAAGGAATCTTATTTCAACCAGATATTTTGGATTTTGATATTGGTCTATTATGCTATGTTATATGTGCGTACATATTGTATGTCCACATGGGGAAATTTTATTAAGAGTTTTATTTTAAATGGCTTATAGATAAGATTGTCCATAAATTTAAGCTGCTAAAATCAATCAAAGATACATTTTAATTTGTATGACCTGAATCTGTGTATCATATGTTTTAAACTTGTTGGTAGAAAGAAACTAAAAACATTTTATATGGTTGTGCTTAAGTTTACTGGTTAAACAAACTACACCATGTTAGATATTTAAGAGGTGTTTTCAAATACATGATTCTTAAAATTTATAGAAGGCATTGGACCTTCCGGTACATGTTTTATTAAGTTGTTATCTAATGGTTGAAACGATTTGCTAAGTATTCATGTAATATTGCTATTGTCAGCAAGTGATCTAGGACTTGCTCCCTCATTTCTCTATTCTAAGCCCAACTTGTTCTTTCACTTCTCTATTCTCTTCAAGGTAGGGAACTAATTCTATTATGAAGGAATCTGTAGGACCCACAATTTAATCTTTAGACCTTATAAAAGAGATGGCTAACATTTTTCTGTAATAGCATAGCCAAAATAAGAACTTAACTAATAATCTCATAGCTAGATTCACATCACCATCAGCGAAGTATACAGTAAGTAAAAAAAAAAAAACTCCCTTTCAGACCAAAGGGAAAGAAAGTTTTAAAGTGAGAATATAATTTTCCTCATGGGCATTGTCTACCTTAGAAAAACTACTACAGAACATGCCTGTGACTATAGACTTGTAGTTCAGGCCACCAAAGATTAGAGATGGGACACGGGCACTCCCTTGACTTGCATCGTCTGGTCTGCTTTAACACAAACCAGGAGGAAAAGAAAGCTAGGCATCAGAAGCAATGGGTGGCAGGCCTATTAATGGCTGATCTGTACAGTGATCTGCCCTCAAGGAGACCCAACCGGCCAGTCCACTGCAGTGGCTTTCAAGGTGGTAAGCCTGGGCTTCAGCAGAAGTCAGCTTGTGAAGAGCCCTGGCAGCTCTGCCAAGAGTTGGATCACCGGAAATGGACCTGCCCTGGAATCGAAGGATGCCCAGGTCAGAGCCACAGATCTTATTGGCTCCAAGCTGAAAAGCCCTTCACTCAGCCCAACTTCCAAAGTGACCACTGCAGCTGAGGGGATGGTCAAGTAGGGTCAGCAACATTGCAGGCAGAACTGTAAATTTCTTGTTAGAGATGCCCCCTGCCTTTACCTGGCCAGCTCTCCTCCCAGGCCAGCCAAGTAATGAAAGTCAACAGAGTGCCTTCCCCTAGGAGGTTCACACCTCCCTTAGGAAATACCCCATGTGAAGAGATAGATAGGTCTGGGCCTCTTAACTTACAAGGCCTAAAGCCCAACAGATTATTATCAAGCCCCTTTTATCAGGATCTATTTGCCTATCAATCAGAAAAAATTACTTGTAGCTTAGACAGCACCTTTCTTAGCTCCTCTAATAATGACTCTGTCCTTTGTTCTAGGCCCTGTCTAGTGCACTTGGGCCTCATTCCTTTGTAATCATAACCTCTACTCTACCACCAATGGCTCTACTCCCAACCTGTGTGTACTGATGGTCCTCTTCCCCACTTAATGCTGTATAATTGTTCAGACCTGGTTAAGGCCACTCTTAGGATCATTGGTTACTATCCTCAACCTGTCTTTTATGACCTTGTCTAAATATGATCAGAATCGGGGAACTTGGAAGGCTTCCATAGCCTTGGCAACTCATGATGACAGCCTAGGGTGGTTACTGGCGCCATAAACTAGAGTGTCAATTTGTTGGGTCAACAACAGGAGCCACTGTGCGCTTGCTCCTGATGTGGGATCTCTGTCCTTAATGTACTGTACATTTTGATTTAATGCTATAACTAGTACTCAAACAGTATGTTTCACTTTGTGTTTCTATGTGGGTGCAAACTGTTGAAGTATTTATACTAAATTGATCTTCTGTATATAAATAGAATTGAAAATGAATCTTGATGTGAATGGAAAGGGAGAGGGAGCTGGAGAGGGGAGGGTTGCGGGTGGGAGGGAAATTATGGGAAGGGGAAGCCATTGTAATCCATAAGCTGTATACTGGAAATTTATATTCATTAAATAAAAGTTTAAAAAAAAAGTTGGGCTTAGAACAGAGAAATGAGGGAGCAAGTCCTAGATCGCTTGCTGACAATAGTAATATTACATGAATACTTAGGAAACCGTTTCAACCATTAGATAACAACTTAAGAAAACATTTACCAGAGGGTCCAATGCATTCTATAAATTTTAAGATTCATTTATTTGAAAACACCTCTTAAATATCTAACATGGTGTAGTTTGTTTAGCCAGTAAACTTAAGCACAACCATCTAAAATGTTTTTAGTTTCTTTCTACCAACAAGTATAAAACATATGATACAGAGATTCAGCTCACACCAATTAAAATGTATCCTTGATTGATTTTAGCAGCTTAAATTTATGGACAATCTTATCTATAAGCCATTTAAAATAAAACTCTAATAAATTTCCCCATGTGGACATACAATATGTATGCACATATAACATAGCATAATAGACCAGTATAGCAATTTTAATAATAACTTTTAAAATCTTTAACTCTTTTTCTAGATTGCCAATGGATTTGAATTGCTTATTGTTTTTAGTAACCTCAGTTAATCATACTTTCTCTCAGTTGGTACTGTTAATACATTATTGGCTTCATCTGTTTACAGAGCCATCCCAAAGTACTGAATACAATAAAAGTGGCTGGAAAACGTCCATAGGAACCTATAGGAGGACAGCTAAACACAGAACCTACAACGCTTTAGTTTTATGAGCAGCACATCATATATAACTATGGATGACAAAAGACTTTATATCTCCATGTTTAAAATTATAAACTCAACAACCAACAAGAGGCACTTGCTTACTTCACAGTATTTTTGACAGCACCTGTAGGATTTTACAAGCATTTAACCCTTTAGGCCTCTGGGGCTTTCTCATTAAGATAACTATCATGTCTAGTAACACAAGATCATTAGACTTTTTAATTCTCAAACATTTATATTAATAGCATTTTCCATTATAGAAACTTAAAGTCTGGTACCACATCACATCCTGACAGTCCTTCTAATATAATCCAAATAGACTGATTAGTTGGTGTCTCTATAAGATGAGAGACATAGGTCCTTCGATTTTTTCAGTTGGGCCCAAACTTGAAAAACCAAAATCCAGGATTTACTGGAAATTTTAGAGACCAGATTGTTTGAAACTTTGATTTTTTGAATGCCTGTCAAGAATGCCAAGAAGGCGCAAAATCCAAAATATCTGGTTGAAATAAGATTCCTTAAAATCATGACATAACATAGACCAAATTTGATCATTGTTACAAGGTGACTATTCAAATCTTTGAAAATAAGCACATATTTAAATAACCCATAGCTCTTAATAAAAATTCAGCTGTTTTTGAACAGTTAGAAGTGAACAGACATCAAGAGCACATAATAGATTACTTTAACACATTGCTTTAACAGAGCATCAGAGTTTAATTCTATGTCAAAGAGAAATTGAGCTTCCTGTGATCTTTTGCTGTAGGTTACCTTCCTTTACCTTCTTTCATATTGGTGACCGTGTTTCTGTGTTTCTGTGTGTAACACATCTTTAAGCATCTTTTGCAGGGCAGGATGAGTGGCAACAAATTCTTTCAGTTTCTGTTTGCTAGCTTTGCAGGATATAGTATTCTGGGCTGGCAGTTTTTCTCTCTTAATACCTGGGCTATGTCTCGCCATTCCCTTCTAGCTTGTAGGGTTTCTGATGAGAAGTCTGCTGTGAGTCTAATTGGAGATCCTCTAAGAATAATCTGACGTTTCTCTCTTGCACATTTTAGGATCTTTTCTTTATGTTTCACTGTGGTGAGTTTGATTACAACATGTCGTGGTGAGGATCTCTTTTGGTCATGTTTATTAGGGGTTCTATAAGCTTCCTGTACTAAGATGCCTCTGTCCTTCTCCAAACCTGGGAAATTTTCTGCTAGTATCTCACTGAAAATGCCTTCTAATCCTTTCTCCCTCTCCATGCCTTCAGGAACTCCTAGAACCCGAATGTTGGGTTTTTTAATAGTATCCTGTAGATTCCTGACCATATTATTTAGATTTCTGATTTCTTCTTCTTTTCTTTGGTTTGCCTGTTTCCTTTCCTGTTCTCCGTCTTCTAAGTCTGATATTCTTTCTTCTGCTTCGCCCATTCTGTTTTTAAGGCTCTCTAATGTGTTTGTCATTTGATCTATTGAATTCTTCATTTCATTATGATTTCTCGTCACTATCACAGTTTCTTGTTCCACTAGTTGTTTCATTTCATTTTGATTCCTCCTTAATATTTCATTTTCACGAGAGAGATTTTCTATCTTGTCCATTAAGGATTTCTGTAGTTCAAGAATTTGTTTTTGAGAACTTCTTAATGTTCTTATCAATTTTTTGAGATCCGCTTCTTGCATTTCTTCGATCTCAAGATCTTCATAATCTTGAATTGGGGTGTCTTTTTCATTTGGGGGCATCATAGTGTCTTCCTTGTTCTTGTTAGCTTGGTTTTTGTGTTTGTTGTTTGGCATGTTGGAGATATTTGGTTTCTTCACTGTGGTGTTTTTTCTTGTTACACTATGGCTCTATATTAAGTGGACTGTCTGCTTTCAGTGGAGTCTTAGAGGCTTGAGATGAGTGTGGATTGAGAGCTGTGTTTGGCTCCTCAGGCTTGAGGGTGTGTCAAAGATGACACTCCCAGGTTAGATGTGGTAAATGTCTCTTTCTTTTTTTTTGATTCAAAAGGGAAGTAATTCTGCACAGCTGAACGTAATTGGAGGTAGTTAGCAGGCAAATGATAAACCCACAGGAGCCAGAGATCGGAAGCTCTTTCCCAAGGACCACACAGGAAATCTGTGCTGCCCTCAGTGTGGGCTCCAATTCTCCTGCAGTCTCCCACTGGGTTGCCAAGTTAGATCCTAATCTCCTGTTATTTCACCCCACCCCACAGAGTCAGGTGTTTCTGCTAGGCTCAGGGCCGGTGCAGACCTGAGGTCGCCCTGCTTATGACGTATGTCCAAAATGGCGCCTGCTCTGTCTTGCTTACCTTTGAGAGGTGAGCGGAGAGAGAGAAACTTGTTTTAGTATCAGTCACTTTTTAAAATTTTTTTCCTCTCTCTCTTCTAGTTAGCCTGGTGAATTTTTCCCCACAGAGTTTCAAGCCTCGTTCCCTCTATCCTCCTCTTTCCACTTGCCAGCTGGTGTCTCGGGCTATTGAGGTTCTGCTCACCTCACGTCGCAGCTCTGCTGTGTTGAGTCTGCCGCTGGAGTCCCGAACTTGGGCTCCCATGCTCTCCACGCAGGTACACTGTGAATCACTAGTTCCGGAACTGTTTCCTCTGCTGCTTCATCCCCTACTCTTCCTTGACCCTGCAGTATCTCCACTTATATTAAACTGTCTCTCCCCCGGACTAATAGTGTGCTCCCTGCCTATTGCGCCATCTTGCCGCTCTCCTAATTTCCTATCCGGACTTTATTCTTTAGAATGTTTTTTATCGGGGAACACTTTATTTTGAGCTTGGATACAGTAATTGGTTCCACATGGAGACACCAGCTGAACATATTTGTATTTTCTAGGGAGAAAGTTAGAGGAACTGCGGCAAACAAACATGATATTTCTGTTTGTATAGATGACATTTTATGCACTTACCTAACATAAAGACTTTGCTTTTCTCCAGAACCATTTTTACTGTGATTTTCTCGGTCCATTGCATACGAATTCCACACCAGTTTGTCCGGATATGACTGGATGAAACCGGATATATCTGGTTTTCTTTTGGCTATCTCAATCCCAGATATTGCTACAGACTCGGTGTTTATTTTTCTGTATACTATGAATGGACATTATTGTTTTGAATGCTTTTTATCGAGGAACATTTTATTTTGAGTTTGGAAACAGTATTTGGTTCCACATGGAGACACCAGCTCTACATATTCATATTTTCTAGGGAGAAAGATAGAGGAACTGCGGCAAACAAACATGCAATTTCTGTTTGTATAGATGACATTTTATGCACTTGACTAACGAAAAGACTTTCCTTTTCTCCAAAATCATTTGTACTGTGATTTTTCGGTCCATTGCATACGAATTCCACACCAGTTTCTCCGGATATGACTGGATGAAACCAGAAATATCTGTTTGCGTTTTGGCTAACTCAATCCGAAATATTGCTACAGCCTCTGGTTTGTGTATTCCTGATATTATCCACAGACGTTATTGTTTTGAAAGTTTTTTTTTCAGGGAACATTTAACTTTGTGCTTGCAATCACTAATTGGTTCCACATGGGACACCAGCTCTACATATTCGTATTTTCTAGGGAGAAAACTAGAGGAACTGCGGCAAACAAACATGATATTTCTGTTTGTATAGATGACATTTTATGCACTTGCCTAACGAAAATACTTTGCTTTTCTCCAAAACCATTTGTACTGTGATTTTCTTGGACCATTGCATACGAATTCCACACGACTTTGTCAGGATATGACTGGATGAAACCATAAGTATCCGGTTGTGTTTTGGCAAACTCAATCCGAAATATTGTGAAAGGCTTTGTGCTGTGTTTTCTGGATATTATCGATGGACTTTATTGTTTTGAATGTTTTTATCAGGGAACATTTAATTTTGTGCTTGGAAACACTAATTGGTTCCACATGGGGACACCAGCTCTACACATTCGTATTTTCTAGGGAGAAAGCTAGAGGAACTGCGGCAAACAAACGTGACATTTCTGTTTGTAAAGATGACATTTTATGCACTTGCCTAACGAGAAGACTTTGCTTTTCTCCAAAACCAATTTTACTGTTATTTTCTCGGTCCATTGCATACAAATTCCACTCCAGTTTGTCGGGATATGACTGGATGAAACCAGAAATATCCCGTTTTGTTGTGGCTAACTCAATCCCAGATATTGCTACAGCCTCTGTGTTTGTGTTTTCTGGACCTTATCAACGGACTTTATTGTTTTGAATATTTTTTATCAGGGAACATTTAATTTTGTTCTTGGAACAACAATTGGTTCCACATGCAGACACCAGCTCCACATATTTGTATTTTCTAGGCAAAAGCTAGAGGAACTGCGGCAAACATACATGATATTTCTCTTTGTATACATGACATTTTATGCACGTGCCTAACGAAAAGACTTTGCTTTTCTCCAAAACCATTTTTACTCTGGTTTTGTCGGTGTATTGCATACGATTTCGAGACCATGTTGTCCGGATATGACTGGATGAACCCAGAAATATCCGGTTGTGTTTTGGCTAACTGAATCCCAGATATTGCGACAGCCTCTGTGTTTTTGTTTTCAAGATATTATCGATGGACTTTATTGTTTTGAATGTTTTTATCAGGGAACATTTAATTTTGTACCGTAGAAACACTAATTGGTTCCACATGGGACACCAGCTCTACACATTCGTATTTTCTAGGGAGAAAGCTAGAGGAACTGCAGGAAACAAACATGATATTTCTGTTTGTATACATGACATTTTATAGACTTGCCTAACGAAAAGACTTTCCTTTTCTCCAAAACCATTTTTGCTCTGATTTTCTCGGTGCATTGTATCCGAATTCCACACTAGTTGGTCCGGATATGACTGGATGAAACCAGAAATATCCGGTTGTGTTTTGGCTAACTCAATCCCAGATATGGCTACAGCCTCTGTGTTTGTGTATTCATGATATTAACCACGGACTTTGCCGTGTTGAATGTTTTTTATCAGGTAACATTTGATTTTGTTCTTGGAACACTAATTTGTTCCACATGGATACACTAGCTCTACATATTTGAATTTTCTAGGCAGAAAGCTAGAGGAACTGTGACAAACAAACATGACATTTCTGTTTGTATAGATGACATTTTATGCACTTGCCTAACGAGAAGACTTTGCTTTTCTCCAAAACCACTTTTACTGGGATTTTCTCGGTTCATTGCATAGGAATTCCATACCACTTTGTCTGGATATGACTGGATCAAACCGGAAATGTCCGGTTTTCTTTTGGCTAACTCAATCACAGATATGGCTACAGCCTCTGTGTTTGTGTATTCATGATATTAACAACGGACTTTGCCTTGTTGAATGTTTTTTATCAGGTAACATTTGCTTTTGTTCTTGGAACACTAATTTGTTCCACATGGATACACTATCTACATATTTGAATTTTCTAGGCAGAAAGCTAGAGGACCTGTGACAAACAAACATGACATTTCTGTTTGTATAGATGACATTTTATGCACTTTTCTAACGAGAAGACTTTGCTTTTCTCCAAAACCATTTTTACTGGGATTTTCTCGGTCCATTGCATAGGAATTCCACACCACTTTGTCTGGATATGACTGGATCAAACCGGAAATGTCCGGTTTTGTTTTGGCTAACTCAATCCCAGATATTGCTACAGCCTCTGTGTTTGTGTTTTTGGGTATTATCAACTGACTTTATTGTTTTGAAAATTTTTTATCAGGAAACATTTAATTTTGAGCTTAGATACACTAATTGGTTCCACGTGGAGACACCGGCTCTACATATTTTTATTTTCCAGGGAGAAAGCTAGAGTAACTTCGGCAAACAAACATGATATTTCTGTTTGTATCGATGACATTTTATGCACTTGCCTAACGAAGAGACTGTGCTTTTCCCCAAAACCATTTGTACTGTGATTTTCACAGTCCATTGCCTACGAATTCCACACCATTTTGTCCGGATATGACTGGATGAAACCGGAAATATCTGTTTTTGTTTTTGCTAACTCAATCCCAGGTTAGCTACAGACACTGTGTTTGTTTATTTCTGATATTATCCACGGACATTATTGCTTTTAATTTTTTAATCAGGGAAAATTTAATTTTGTACCGTTGAAACACTAACTGTTTTCACATAGAGACACCATCTCTACACATTCGTATTCTCTAGGAAGAAAGCTAGAGGAATTACGGCAAACAAACATGATATTTCTGTTTGCATTGATGACATTGTATGCACATGCCTAATGAAAAGACTTTGCTTTTCTCCAAAACCATTTTTACTGTGATTTTCTCCATCCACTGCATACGAATTCCACACTAGTTTGACCGGATATGACTGGATGAAAGCAAAAATATCAGATTTTGTTGTGGCTAACTCAATCCCAGTTATTGCTACAGCCTCTGTGTTTGTGTTTTCGCGATATTATCAACGGATTTTATTGTTTTCAATGTTTTTTTAACGGGGAACATTTAATTTTGAGCTTGGATACACTAATTGGTTCCACATGGAGACACCAGCTCTACATATTTGTATTTTCCAGGGAGAAAGCTAGAGTAACTTCGGCAAACAAACATGATATTTCTGTTTGTATCGATGACATTTTTTGCACGTGTCTATCGAAAAGTCTTTCCTTTTCTCCAAAAGCATTTTTATTTTGATTTTATGGGTCCATTGCATACGAATTCCACACCAGTTTGTCCGGATATGACTGGATGAAACCAGAAATATCCGGTTGTTTTGGCTAACTCAATCCGACATGTTGTGAAAGCCTCTATGTTTGTGTTTTCTAGATATTATCGATAGAGTTTATTGTGTTGAATGTTTTTATGAGCGAACATTTAATATTTTACCGCTGAAACACTAATTAGTTCATCATGGGGACACCAGCTCTACACATTCGTATTTTCTAGGCTGAAAGATAGAAGAACTGCGGCAAAAAAACACGATATTTCTGTTTGTATAAATGACATTTTATGCACTTGCCTAACGAAAAGACTTTGCTATTCTACAAAACCATTTGTACTGTGATTTTCTCGGTCCCTTACATACGAATTCCACACCAGCTTGACCAGATATGCCTGGATGAAACCAGAAATATCCGGTTTTCTTATGCCTAACTCAATCCAACATATTGCTACAGCCTCTGTGTTTGTGTATTCCTGATATTACCCACAGACTTTATTGTTTTGAATGTTTTTTGTCAGGGAACACTTTATTTTGAGTTTGGATACTGCAATTGTTTCCACATGGAGACATCAGCTTTACATATTCGTATTTTCTAGGGAGAAAGCTAGAGGAACTGTAGCAAACAACCATGATATTTCTGTTTATATAGATGATATTTTATGCACTTGCCTAACGAAAAGACTTTGCTTTTCTCCAAAGCCATTTTTACTGTAATTTTCTCGCTTCATTGCATACGAATTCCACACCAGTTTACCGTATCTGATTGGATGAAACCAGAAATATCCAGTTTTGTTTTGGGTAACTCAATCCCAGATATTGCTGCAGCCTCTGTGTTTTTTTTTCTTTTCTGGATACTATCAATGTACTTTATTGTTTTGAATGTTTTATATCAGGGAAAATGTTATTTTGAGCTTGGAGACACTAATGGGTCCACGTGGAGAAACCAGCTCTACACATTCCTATTTTCCAGGAAGAAAGCTAGAAAAACTAAGGCTAACAAACATGATATTTCTGTTTGTATCGATGACATTTTATGCACTTGCCTAACGAAAAGACTTTGCTTTTCTCCAAAACCATTTTTACTCTGATTTTCTCGGTCCATTGCATACGAATTCTAAACCACTTTGTCCGGATATGACTGGATGAAACCGGAAATATCTGTTTTTGTTTTTGCTAACTCAATCCCCGGTTTGCTACAGCCACTGTGTTTGTTTATTTCTGATATTATCCACGGACTTTATTGCTTTTAATTTTTTTTTATCAGGGAACATTTAATTTTGTACCATTGAAACACTAACTGTTTTCACATGGAGACACCAGCTCTACACATTCGTATTTTCTAGGGAGAAATCTAGAGGAATTACAACAAAGAAACATCATATTTCCGTTTGTATCGATGACATTGTATGCACTTGCCTAACGAAAAGACTTTGCTTTTCTCCAAAACCATTTTTACTGTGATTTTCTCCATCCACTGCATATGAAATCCACACTAGTTTGACAGGATATGACTGGATGAAAGCAAAAATATCCGGTTTTCTTATGGCTAACTCAATCCCAGATATTGCTACAGCCTCTGTGTTTGTGTTTTCGGGATATTATCAACGGATTTTATTGTTTTCAATGGTTTTTTTTATCGGGGAACATTTAATTTTGAGCTTGGATACACTAATTGGTTCCACATGGAGACACCAGCTCTACATATTTGTATTTTCCAGGGAGAAAGCTAGAGTAACTTCGGCAAACAAACATGATATTTCTGTTTGTATAGATGACATTTTATGCACTTGCCTGATGAAAACTCTTTACTTTTCTCCAAAACCATTTTTACTGTGATTTTCTCGGTCCATTACATACGAATTCCACAGTAGTTTGTCCAGATATTACTGGATGAAACCAGAATTATCCGGTTGTGTTTTTGCTAACTCAATCCGAAATATTGTGAAAGCCTCTGTGTTTGTGTTTTCTGGATATTATCGATGCACTATATTGCTTTGAATGTTTTTATCAGGGAACATTTTATTTTGAGTTTGGAAACACTAATTGTTTCCAGATGTAGACACCAGCTCCACACATTCCTATTTTCTACGGAAAAGCTAGAGGAATTGCAGCAAACAAACATGATATTTCTGTTTTTATAGATGAGAATTTATGCTCTTTCCTCATGAAAAGATTTTGCTTTTCTCCAAAACCATTTTTAATGTGGTTTTCTCGGTCGATTGCATAGGAATTCCACACCACTTTGTCCGGATATGACTGGATGAAACCAGAAATATCCGGTTGTGTTTTGGGTAATTGAATCCCAGATATTGCTATGTGTATTCCTGATATTATACATGGAGTTTATTGTTTTGAATGATTTTAACAGGGAAGATTTAATTTTGTGCTTGGACACACTAATTGCTTCCAAATGGAGACACCAGACTACACATTCCTATTTTTTTGGGAGAAAGCTAGAGGAACTGTGGCAAACAAACATGATATTTCTGTTTGTATACATGACATTTTATGCACTTTCCTAATGAAAAGACTTTGTTTTTATCCAAAACCATTTTTACTGTGATTTTCTTGGTTCATTGCATACGAATTCCACACAAGTTTGTCCGGATATAACGGGATGAAACTGGAATTATCCGGTTTTGTTTTGGCTAAGTCAATCCCAGATATTGCTACATCCTCTGTGTTTGTGTATTCCTAATATTATCCATGGAATTTATTTTTTTGTATGTTTTTTTTCAGGGAACACTTAATTTTGTGCTTGGAAACACTAATTGGTTCCACATGGAGACACCAGCTCTACATATTCGTATTTTCAAGGGAGAAAGCTAGAGGAACTGCGGCAAACAAGCATGATATTTCTGTTTGTATAGATGATATTTTATGCAGTTGCCTAACGAAAAGACTTTGATTTCTCCACAAACATTTTTACAGTTATTTTCTTGGTCCATTGCATACGAATTCAATACGAGTTTGTCCGGATAAGACTGGATGAAACCGGAAATATCCAGTTATGTTTTGGCTACCTCAATCCATGTTATTTTTACCGTCTCTGTGTTTCTGTATTCCTGATATTATCCACAGGCTTTATTGTTTTGTATGTTATTTATCAGGGAACATTTAATTTTGTGCTGCGAAACACTAATTGTTTCCACAAGGAGACACCAGCTCTACACATTCGTATTTTCTAGGGAGAAAGCTAGAGGAACTGCAGAAAACAAACATGATATTTCTGGTTTTATATATGACATTTTACACACTTGCATAACGAAAAGACTTTGCTTTTCTCCAAAACCGTTTTTACTGTGATTTTCTCAGTGCATTGAATACGAATTCCACACCACTTTGCCCGGATATGACTGGATGAAACCAGAAATATCCTGTTGTGTTTGGGCTAACTCAATCTGAAACATTGCTACAGCCTATGTGTTTGTGTTTTCTGGATATTATCCACAGACTTTATTGTTCTGAAAGTTTTTTTATCAGGGAATATTTTATTTTTTGCTTTGAATCACTAATTCTTCCACATGGAGACACCCGCACTACACATTCTTATTTTCTAGGGAGAAAGCTAGAGGAACTGTGGCAAACAAACATGATATTTCTGTTAGTCTAGATGACATTTTATGCACTTGCCTAACGAAAAGACTTTGCTTTTCTCGAAAACCATTTTTACTGTGATTTTCTTGGTCCATTGCATAGGAATTCCAAACCAGTTTGTCCGGATATGACTGCATGAAGCCAGAAATATCCGGTTGCGTTTTTGCTAATTCAATCCGAAATGTTGTGAAAGCCTTTGTATTTGTGTTTTTTTGATATTATCGATGGACTTTATTGTTTTGAATGTTATCATCAAGGAACATTTAATTTTGTACCATAGAAACACTAAATGGTTCATCATGGAGACGCCAGCTCTACACATTCGTATTTTCTAGGGAGAAAGCTAGAGGAACTGCGGTAAAGAGCATGATATTTCTGTTTGTATAGATGACATTTTATGCACTTGCCTAACGAAAAGACTTTGCTTTTCTCCAAAACCATTTTTACTTTGATTTTCTCGGTCCATTGCATACGAATTCCACAGGAGTTTGTCCGGAAAAAACTGGATGCAAAAGGAAATATCAGTTTCTGCTTTGGCTAATTCAATCCCAGATATTTCTACCGCCTCTGTGTATGTGTATTCCTGACATTATACTCGGAGTTTATTGTTTTAAATGATTTTATCAGGGAAGATTAAATTTTGTGCTTGGAAACACTAATTGTTTCCACATGGAGACACCAGCTCTACATATTCGTATTTTCTAGGGAGTAAGCTAGAGGAACTACGGCAAACAAACATGATATTTCTCTATGTATAGATGACATTTAATGCACTTGCCTAACGAAAAGACTTTGCTTTTCTCGAAAACCATTTTTACTGTGATTTTCTTGGTCCATTGCATAGGAATTCCAAACCAGTTTGTCCGGATATGACTGCATGAAGCCAGAAATATCCGGTTGTGTTTTGGCTATCTCAATCCGGAATACTGTGAAAGCCTCTGTGTTTGTGTTTTTTTGATATTATCGATGGACTTTATTGTTTTGAATGTTATCATCAAGGAACATTTAATTTTGTACCATAGAAACACTAAATGGTTCATCATGGAGACGCCAGCTCTACACATTCGTATTTTCTAGGGAGAAAGCTAGAGGAACTGCGGTAAAGAGCATGATATTTCTGTTTGTATAGATGACATTTTATGAACTTGCCTAACGAAAAGACTTTGCTTTTCTCCAAAACCATTTTATTGTGATTTTCTCGGTCCATTGCATACGAATTCCACACCACGTTGTCCGGATATAACTGGATGAAACCGGGAATATCCGGTTGTGGTTTGGCTAACTCAATCCCAGATATTGCTACAGCCTCTGTATTTGTGTATTCCTGATATCATCCACGGACTTTATTGTTTTGAATGTTTTTTATCAGGGAACATTTAATTTTGATCTTGGAAACACAAATTGTTTCCAGATGGAGACACCAGCTCTACACATTCCTATTTTCTACGGAAAAGCTAGAGGAACTGCAGCAAACAAACATGATATTTCTGTTTGTATAGATGACATTTTATGCACTTTCCTAACGAAAAGGCTTTGCTTTTCTCCAAAACCATTTTTAATGTGATTTTCTCGGTCCATTGCATACGAATTCCACACTAGTTTGTCCAGATATTACTGGATGAAAACAGAAATATCCGGTTGTGTTTTGGCTAACTCAATCCGAAATATTGTGAAAGCCTCTGTGTTTGTGTTTCTGGATATTATCAACGGACTTTGTATTTTTCAATGTTTTTTATCGGGGAACATTTTATTTTGAGCTTGGATACAGTAATTGATTCCACATGGAGACACCAGCTCTACACATTCGTATTTTCTGGGGAGAAAGCTAGAGGAACTGTGGCAAACAAACATGATATTTCTGTTTGTATAGATGACATTTTATGCACTTGCATAACGAAAAGACTTAGCTTTTCTCAATAACCATTTTTTACTGTGATTTTCTCGGTCCATTGCATACGAATTCCACACCACTTTGCCCGGATATGACTGATGTAACCAGAAATATCCGGTTGTTGTTTGGCTAACTAAATCCGAAATATTGTGAAAGCCTCTGTATTTGTGTTTTCTGGATATTATCCACGGGCTTTATTGTTTTGAATGTATTTTTATCAGGAAACATTTTATTATTTTTCGCTTGGAGTCACTAATTCTTCCACATGGAGACACCAGCTCTACACATTCGTATTTTCTAGGGAGAAAGCTAGAGGAACTGTGGCAAACAAACATGATATTTCTGTTTGTATAGATGACATTTTATGCACTTGCCTAATGAAAAGACTTTGCTTTTCTCCAAAACCATTTTTACTGTGATTTTCTCGGTCCATTACATACGAATTCCACAGTAGTTTGTCCAGATATTACTGGATGAAACCAGAAATATCCGGTTGTGTTTTTGCTAACTCAATCCGAAATATTGTGAAAGTTTCTGTGTTTGTATTTTCCGGATATTATCGATGGACTATTGCTTTGAATGTTTTTTATCAGGGAACATTATATTTTGAGCTTGGAAACACTAATTGTTTCCAGATGGAGACACCAGCTCTACACATTCCTATTTTCTACGGAAAAGCTAGAGGAACTGCAGCAAACAAACATGATATTTCTGTTTGTATAGATGACTTTTTCTACACTTGCCTAACGAAAAGGCTTTGCTTTTCTCCAAAACCATTTTACTGCGATTTTCTCGGTCCATTGCATACGAATTCCACACCACTTTGTCCGGATATGACTAGATGCAAATGGAAATATCAGGTTCTGTTTTGGCTAACTCAATCCCAGATAGGGCTACAACTTCTTGTTTGTGTATCCAGATATTATCAACGGACTTTATGGTTTTACAAATTTTTTATAAGGGAACATTTAATTTTATGCTGGGGAACACTAGTTGGTAGCACATGAAGACACCAGATCTACACATTCGTATTTTCTGGGGAGAAAGCTAGAGGAACTGCTGCAAACAAACATGATATTTCTGTTTGTATAGATGACATTTTATGCACTTGCCTAAAAAAAGAATTTGCTTTTCTCCAAAACCATTTTTACTGTGATTTTCTCAGTCCATTGCATCCGAATTTCACACCACTTTGTCCGGATATGCCTGGATGAAAACAGAAATATCCGGTTCTGTTTTGGCAAACTATATCCCAGATATGGCTACAGACTCTGTGTGTGTGTTTTCTGGATATTATCAAGAGACTTTATTGATTTGAGTGTTTTTATCAGGGAATATTTAATTTTGTACCGTAGAAACACTAATTGGTTCCACATGGAGACACCAGCTCTACACATTCATATTTTCTGGGGAGAAATCTAGAGGAACTGTGGCAAACAAACATGATATTTCTGTTTGAATAGATGACATTTTATGCACTTGCCTAATGAAAAGACTTTGCTTTTCTCCAAAACCATTTTACTGAAATTTTTTTGGTCCATTGCAAACGAATTCCACACCACTTTGTCCGGATATGACTGGATGAAACCAGAAATATCTAGTTATATTTTGTCTAACTATATCCCAGATATGGCTACAGCCTCAGTGTTTGTGTTTTCTGGATATTATCAACAGACTTTATTGTTTTGAATGTTCGTATCACGGAACATTTAATTTTGTACCGTACAAACACTATGGGTTCCACATGGAGACACCAGCTCTACACATTCATAGTTTCTAATGAGAAAGCTAGAGGAACTGCGGTAAGCAAACATGATATTTCTGTTTGAATAGATGACATTTTATGCACTTGCCGAAGGAAAAGACTTTGCTTTTCTCTAAAACCATTTTTACTGTGATTTTCTCAGTCCATTGCATACGAATTCCACCCCACTTTGTACGCATACGACTGGATGAAACCAGAAATATCTGGTTTTGTTTTGGCTAACTCAATCCCAGATATTGTGAAAGCCTCTGGGTTTGTGTTTTCCGGATATTATCAACGGATTTTATGGTTTTGCATGTTTTTTATCAGGGAACATTTAATTTTGTGCTTGGAAACACTAATTGGTTGCACTTGGAAACACCAGTCTACACATTCATATTTTCTAGCGACAAACCTAGAAGAACTGTGGCAAACAAACATGATATTTCTGTTTGTATACATGACATGTTATGCACTTGCCTAAAGAAAAGACTTTGATTTTCTCCAAAACCAATTTTACTGTGACTCTCTCGGTCCATTGCATACGAATTCCACAACACTTTCTCTGGATATGACTGGAGGAAACCAGAAATATCCGGTTGTGTTTGGCTAAATCAATCCCAGATATGGCTACTACCTCAGTGATTGTTTTTCCTGGATATTAGCAATAGACTTTATGGTTTTGAATGTTTTTTATCAGGGTACATTTAATATTTTGCTGGGACAAACTAATTGGTTCCACATGGAGACACAAGCTCTACACATTCGTATTTTCTGGGGAGAAAGCTAGAGAAACTCTGGCAAACATACATGATATTTCTGTTTCTAGAGATGACATTTTATGCACTGGCCGAAGGAAAAGACGTTGCTTTTCTCCAAAACCATATTTACTGTGATTTTCTGGGTCCATTGCATATGAATTCCACCCAACTTTGTCCGGATATGACTGGATAGAACCAGAAATATTGGGTTGTGTTTTGGCTAACTGAATCCCAGATATTGTGAAAGCCTCTGTGTTTGTGTTTTCTGGATATTATCAATGGACTTTATTGTTTTGAATAATTTTATCATGGAACATTTAATTTTGTACCGTAGAAACACTAATTGGTTCCACATGGAGACACCAGCTCTACACATTGGTAGGTTCTAGGGAGAAAGCTAGAGGAACTGCGGAAAACAAACCTGATATTTCTGTTTGTATACATGACATTTTATGCCCGGGCCAAAGGAAAAGACTTTGCTTTTCTCCAAAACCATTTTTACTGTGATTTTCTCGGTCCATTGCATCCGAATTCCACACCACTTTGTCCGGATATGCCTGGATGAAAACAGAAATCTCCGGTTCTCTTTTGACTAACTATATCCCAGATATGGCTACAGCCTCAGTGTTTGTGTTTTCTGGATGTTAGCAATTGATTTATGGTTTTGAATGTTTTTTTTCAGGGTATATTTAATATTGTGCTGGGACACACTAATTGGTTCCACATGGAGGCACAAGCTCTACATATTCGTATTTTCAAGGGAGAAAGCTAGAGGAACTGCGGCAAACAAACATGGTATTTCTGTTTCTAGAGATGACATTTTATGCACTGGCCAAAGGAAAAGACGTTGCTTTTCTCCAAAACCATATTTACTGTGATTTTCTCGGTCTATTACATACGAATTCCACCCCACTTTGTCCAGATATGACTGGATGTAACCAGAAATATCCGGTTGTGTTTTGGCTAACTATATCCCAGATATGGCTACAGCCTCAGTGTTTCTGTTTTCTGGATATTATCAATGGACTTTATTGTTTTGAATGTTTTTATCAGGGAACATTTAATTTTGTACCGTAAAAACAGTAATTGGTTCCACATGGAGACACCAGCTCTACAGATTCGTAGTTTCTAGGGAGAAAGCTAGAGGAACTGCGGCAAACAAACATGATAGTTCTGTTTGCATACATGACATTTTATGCACTTGCCTAATGAAAAGACTTTGCTTTTCTCGAAATCCATTTTCACTGTGCTTTTTCAGTCCATTGCATATGAACTCCACCCCACTTTTTCCGGATATGACTGGATGAAACCAGAAATATCCGGTTGTGCTTTGGCTAACTCAATCCCAGATATTGCTACAGCCTCTGTGTTTGTGTTTTCTGAATATTATCAATGGACTTTATTGGTTTCAATGTTTTTTTTTTTTCAGGGAACATTTAATTTTGTGCTGGGAAACACTAATTGGTTCCACATGGAGACACCAGTTCTACATATTCATATTTTCTAGAGAGAAGGCTAGAGGAAGTGCGGCAAACAAACATGATATTTCTGTTTGTATACATGACATTTTATGCACTTGCCTAAAGAAAAGACTTTGCTTTTCTCCAAAACCGTTTTTACTGTGATTTTTTTCAGTCCATTGCATCCGAATTCCACACCACTTTGTCGGGGTATGCCTGGATGAAAACAGAAATTTCCAATTCTGTTTTGGCGAACTATATCCCAGATATGGCTACAGCCTCAGTGTTTGTTTTTTCGGGATATTATCCACGGACTTTATGGTTTTTCATATTTTCTATCAGGGAACATTTAATTTTATGCTGGGGAACACTAGTTAGTTCCACATGGTGACACCAGCTATACACATTCGTATTTTCTGGGGAGAAAACTAGAGGAACTGCGACAAACAAACATGATATTTCTGTTTGTATAGGTGACATTTTATGCACTTGCCTAACGAAAAGATTTTGCTTTCTTCCAGAAACATTTTTACTCTGATTTTCTCGGTCCATTGCATACGAATTCCACAGCACTTTGTCCGGATATGACTGGATGAAACCAGAAATATCCGGTTTTGTTTTGGCTAACTCAATGTGAAATATTGAGAAAGCATCTGTGTTTGTAATTTCTGGATATTATCGATGGACTTTATTGTTTTGAATATTTTTATCAGGTAACATTTAATTTTCCACCATAGAAGCACTAATTAATTCACCATGGAGAAACCAGCGCTACACATTCGTATTTTCTAGGCAGAAAGCTAGAGGAACTGCGGCAATCAAACATGATATTTCAGTTTGCATACATGACATTTTATATACTTGCCTAAAGAAAAGACTTTGCTTTTCTCCAAAACCATTTTTACTGTGATTTTCTCGGTCCATTGCATACGAATTCCACAAAACTTTGTCCGGATATGACTGGATGAAACCAGAAATATCCGGTCGTGTTTTGGCTAACTGAATCCCAGATATTGTGAAAGCCTCTGTGTTTGTGTTTTATGGATATTATCAATGGACTTTATGGTTTTGAATTTTTTTTAACTTTTATTTAATGAATATAAATTTCCAGTGTACAGCTTATGGATTACAATGGCTTCCCCCTCCCATAACTTCCCTCCCGCCCAAACCCTCCCCTCTCCCGCTCCCTCTCCCCTTCCATTTGCATCAAGATTCATTTTCAATTCTCTTTATATACAGAAGATCAATTTAGTATAAAGATTTCAACAGTTTGCACCCACATAGAAACACAAAGTGAAACATACTGTTTGAGTACTAGTTATAGCATTAAATCAAAATGTACAGTACATTAAGGACAGAGATCCCACATGAGGAGCAAGTGCACAGTGGCTCCTGTTGTTGACCCAACAAATTGACACTCTAGTTTATGGTGCCAGAAACCATCCTAGACTGTCTTCATGAGTTGCCTAGGCTATGGAAGCCTTCCAAGTTTGCCGACTCTGATCATATTTAGACAAGGCCATAAAAGACAGGGTGAGGATAGTAACCAATGATCCTAAGAGTGGCATTTACCAGGTTTGAACAATTATACAGCATTAAGTGGGGAAGAGGACCATCAGTACACACAGGTTGGGAGTAGAGCCATTGGTGGTAGAGTAGAGGTTATGATTACAAAGGAATGAGGCCCAAGTGCACTAGACAGGGCCTAGAACAAAGGACAGAGTCATTATTAGAGGAGCTAAGAAAGGTGCTGTCTAAGCTACAAGTAATTTTTCTGATTGAGAGGCAAATAGAACCTGATAGAAGGGGCTTGATAATAATCTGGTGGGCTTTAGGCCTTGTAAATTCAGAGGACCAAACCTATCTATCTCTTCACATGGCATATATCCTATGGGAGGTGTGAACCTCTTAGGGGAAGGCACTCTGTTGACTTTCATTACTTGGCTGGCCTGGGAGGAGAGCTGGCCAGGTAAAGGCAGGGGGTATCTCTAACTAGAAATTTACAGTTCTGCCTGCAATGTTGCTGACCCTACTTGACCATCCCCTCAGCTGCAGTGGTCACTTTGGAAGTTGGGCTGAGTGAAGGGCTTTTCAGCTTAGAGCCAATAAGATCTGTGGCTCTGACCTGGGCATCCTTCGACTCCAGGGCAGGTCCAATTCCGGTGATCCAACTCTTGGCAGAGCTACCAGGGCTCTTCACAAGCTGACTTCTGCTGAAGCCCAGGCTTACCACCTTGAAAGCCACTGCAGTGGACTGGCCGGTTGGGTCTCCTTGAGGGCAGATCACTGTACAGATCAGCCATTAATAGGCCTGCCACCCATTGCTTCTGATGCCTAGCTTTCTTTTCCTCCTGGTTTGTGTTAAAGCAGACCAGAGGATGCAAGTCAAGGGAGTGCCCAAGTCCCATCTCTAATCTTCTGCGGCCTGAACTACAAGTCTATAGTCACAGGCGTGTTCTGTAGTAGTTTTTCTAAGGTAGACAATGCCCATGGGGAAAATTATATTCTCACTTTAAAACTTTCTTTCCCTTTGGTCTGAAAGGGAGTTTTTTTCTACTTACTGTATACTTCGCTGATGGCGATGTGAATCTAGCTATGAGATTATTATTTAAGTTCTTATTTTGGCTATGCTATTACAGAAAAATGTTAGCCATCTCTTTTATAAGGTCTAAAGATTAAATTGTGCATCCTACAGACTCCTTCATAATAGAATTATTTTCCTACCTTGAAGAGAATAGAGAAATGAAAGAACAAGTTGGGCTTAGAATAGAGAAATGAGGGAGCAAGTCCTAGATCGCTTGCTGACAATAGCAATATTACATGAATACTTAGCATACCGTTTCAACCATTAGATAACAACTTAAGAAAACATTTACCAGAGGGTCCAATGCCTTCTATAAATTTTAAGAATCATGTATTTGAAAACACCTCTTAAGTATCTAACATGGTGTTGTTTGTTTAGCCAGTAAACTTAAGCACAACCATCTAAAATGTCTTTAGTTTCTTTCTACCAACACGTTTAAAACATATGATACACAGATTCAGGTCACACAAATTAAAATGTGTCTTTGATTGATTTTAGCAGCTTAAATTTATGGACAATCTTATCTATAAGCCATTTAAAATAAAACTCTTAATAAAATTTCCCCATGTGGACATACAATATGTACACGCATATAACATAGCATAATAGACCAATATAGCAATAGCTTTTAAAATCTTTAACTCTTTTTGTAGGTTGCCAATAGATTTGAATTGGTTTTTGTTTTTAGTAACTTCAGTTAACCATACTTTTTCTCAGTTGGTACTGTTAATACATTATTGGCTTCATCTGTTTACAGAGCCATCCCAAAGTACTGAATACAATAAAAGTGGCTGGAAAACGTCCATAGGAACCTATAGGAGGACAGCTAAACACAGAACCTACAACGCTTTAGTTTTATGAGCAGCACATCATATATAACTATGGATGACAAAAGACTTTATGTCTCCATGTTTAAAATTATAAACTCAACAACCAACAAGAGGCACTTGCTTACTTCACAGTATTTTTGACAGCACCTGTAGGATTTTACAAGCATTTAACCCTTTAGGCCTCTGGGGCTTTCTCATTAAGATAACTATCATGTCTAGTAACACAAGATCATTAGACTTTTTAATTCTCAAACATTTGTATTAATAGCATTTTCCATTATAGAAACTTAAAGTCTGGTACCACATCACATCTTGACAGTCCTTCTAATATAATCCAAAGAGACTGATTAGTTGGTGTCTCTATAAGATGAGAGACATAGGTCCTTCGGTATTTTCAGTTGGGCCCAAACTGGAAAAACCAAAGTCCAGGATTTTCTGGAAATTTTAGAGACCAGATTGTTTGAAACTTTGATTTTGTGAATGCCTGTCAAGAATGCCAAGAAGGCGCAAAATCCAAAATATCTGGTTGAAATAAGATTCCTTAAAATCATGACATAACATAGACCAAATTTGATCATTGTTACAAGGTGATTCTTCAAATCTTTGAAAATAAGCACATATTTAAATAACCCATAGCTCTTAATAAAAATTCAGCTGTTTTTGAACAGTTAGAAGTGAACAGACATCAAGAGCACATAATAGATTACTTTAACACAGTGCTTTAACAGAGCATCAGAGTTTAATTCTATGTCAAAGAGAAATTGAGCTTCCTGTGATCTTTTGCTGTGAGGTTTCCTTCCTTTACCTTCTTTCATATTGGTGACCATGTTTCTGTGTTTTTTTATCAGGGAACATTTAATTTTGTGCTGGGAAACACTAGCTGGTTCCTCATCGAGACACCAGCTCTACACATTCGTATTTTCTAGGGAGAAAGCTAGAGGAACTGCGGCAAACAAACTTGATATTTCTGTTTGTATACATGACATTTTATGCACTTGCCAAATGAAAAGACTTTGTTTTTCCCAAAACAATTTTTACTGTGATTTTCTCGGTCCATTGCATACGAATTCCACACCACTTTGTCTGGATATGACTGGATGAAACTAGAAATATTCGGTTGTGTTTTGGCTAACTGAATCCCAGATATTGCTACAGCCTCTTTGTTTGAGTTTTCCGGATATTATCAACGGACTTACGGTTTTGAATGTTTTTATGAGAGAATATTTAATTTTGTGCTGGGAAACACTAATTGGTTCCACATGGAGACACCAGCTCTACACATTGGTATTTTCTAGGGAGAAACCCTGAGGAACTGCGGCAAACAAACATGATATTTCTATTTGTATACATGACATTTTATACACTTGCCTAACAAAAAGATTTTACTTTTCCCCAAAACCATTTTTACTGTCATTTTCTTCCTCCATTGCATATGAACTCCACACCACTTTTTCCGGATATGCCTGGATGAAAACAGAAATATCCGGTTCTATTTTGGCTAACTCAATCCAAAATATTGAGAAAGACTCTGTGTTTGTGATTTCTGGATATTATCGATGGACTTTATTGTTTTGAATGTTTTTATCAGGTAACATTTAATTTTGTACCATAGATACAGTAATTAATTCACCATTGAGAAAGCAGTTATACACATTCGTATTTTCTAGGCAGAAAGCTAGAGGAACTGCGGCAAACAAACATGATATTTCTGTTTGTATACATGACATTTTATGCACTAGCCTAACGAAAGGACTATGCTTTTCACCAAAACTATTTTTATTGTGATTTTCTTCGTCTATTGCATACGAATTTCACACCACTTTGTCCAGATATGCCTGGATGAACCAGAAATATCCAGTTGTGTTTTGGCTAACACAATCCGAAATATTGAGAAAGCCTCTGTGTTTGTGATTTCTGGATATTATCAACGGACTTTTTCTTTTGAATATTTTTTATCAGGGAACATTTAAATTTGTACCATAGAAACAATAATTAATTCATCATGAGAAACCAGCTCTACACATTCCTATTTTCTAGGGAGAAAGCTAGAGGAACTGCAGCAAACAAACATGATATTTCTGTTTGAATAGAAGATATTTTATATGCTTCCCTAACGAAAAGACTTTGCTTTTCTCCAAAACCATTTTTACTGTGATTTTCTTCGTCCATTGCATACGAATTCCACACCACTTTGTCCAGATATGACTGGTTGAAACCAGAAATATCCAGTTGTGTTTTGGCTAACTCAATCCGAAATATTGTGAAAGCCTGTGTGTTTGTGTTTTCCAGATATTATGAACGGACATTTTCTTTTGAATATTTTTTATCAGGGAACATTTAATTTTGTGCTTGGAAACACTAGTTGACTCCACTTGGAAACATCACACTGCACATTGGTATTACCCAAGGAGGAAGATAGAGGAATTGCGGCAAACAAACATGATATTTCTGCTTGTGTAGATGACATTTTATGCACTTGGCTAACAAAAAGACTTTGCTTTTCTCCAAAACAATTTTTACTGTGATATTCTCGGTCCATTGCATACGAATTCCACACCACTTTGTCTGGATATGAATGGATGAAACCAGAAATATCTGCTTGTGTTTTGGCCAACTCAATCTGAAATATTGAGTAAGACTCTGTGTTTGTGCTTTCTGGATATTATTGATGGACTTTATTGTTTTGAATGTTTTTATCAGGTAACATTTAATTTTGTGCTGGGAAACACTAGTTGGTTCCACATGGAGACACCAGCTCTACACATTCGTATTTTCTAGGGAGAAAGCTAGAGGAACTGCGGCAAAATAACATGATATTTCTGTTTGTATGCATGACATTTTATGCACTTGCCTAACAAAAAAACTTTTCTTTTCTCCAAAACAATTTTTACTGTGATTTTCTCGGTCCATTACATATGAATTCCACACCACTTTGTCCGGATATGCCTAGATGAAACTAGAAATATCCAGTTGTGTTTTGGCTAACTCAATCCCAGAAATTGCTTCAGGCTCTGTGTATGTGATTTCTGGATATTATCGATGTACTTTATTGTTTTGAATATTTTTATCAGGGAACATTTAATTTTCCACCATAGAAAAACTAATTAATACACCATGGAGAAACCAGCTGTACACATTCGTATTTTCTAGGGAGAAAGCTAGAGGAACTGTGGCAAACAAACATGATATTTGTTGGTATACATGACATTTTATGCACTTGCCTAATGAAAAGACTTTGCTTTTATTCAAAACCATTTTTATTGTGATTTTCTCAGTCTGTTGCATACAAATTCCAAACCACTGTCCGGATATGACTGGATGAAACCAGAAATATCCGGTCTTGTTTTGGCTAACTCAATCCCAGATATTGCTACAGCCTCGGTGTTTGGGTTTTCTGGATATTATCAACAGGCTTTATGATTTTGAATGTTTTTTATCAGAGAATATTTAATTTTGTGCTGGGAAAACTAATTGGTTCCACATGGAGACACCAGCTCTACACATTCATATTTTCTAGCGACAAACCTAGAAGAACTGTGGCAAACAAGCATGATATTTCTGTTTCTATACATTTCGTTTTATGCGCTTGCCTAAAGAAAAGACTTTGCTTTACTCCAAAACCATTTTTACTGCGATTTTCTCGGTCCATTGCATACGAATTCCACACCACTTTGTCCGGATATGACTTAATGAAAGGAGAAATATCCAATCCGAAATATTGTGAAAGCCTCTGTGTTTGTGTTTTCCGGATATTATCAACGGACTTTTTCTTTTGAATGTTTTTTATCAGGGAACATTTAATTTTGTGCTAGGAAACACTAATTCGTTCCACATGGAGACACCAGCTCTACACATTCGTATTTTCTAGGCAGAAAGCTAGAGGACGTGCGGCAAACAAACATATTATTTCTGTTTGTATACATGACATTTTGTGCACTTGCCTAACAAAAAGACTTTGCTTTCCTGCAAAACCATTTTTACTGTGATTTTCTCGGTCCATTGCATATGAATTCCACACCACTTTGTCTGGATATGACTGGATGAAACCAGGAATATCCGGTTGTGTTTTGGCTAACTGAATCCTAGATATTGCTACAGCCTATGCGTTTGTGTTTTCCGGATATTATCAACGGGTTTTATGCTTTTGAATGTTTTTTATCAGAGAATATTTAATTTTGTGCTGGGAAACACTATTTGGTTCCACAAGGAGACAGCAGCTCTACACATTCGTATTTTCTAGGGAGAAAGCTAGAAGAACTGTGGCCAACAAACATGATATTTCTGTTTCAATAGATGACATTTTATGCACTTGCCTAGCGAAAATACTTTGCTTTTCTCCAAAACAATTTTACTGTGATTTTTCGGTCCATTGTATACAAATTCCCCTCCACTTTTTTAGATATGACTGGATGAAAACCGAAATACCCGGTTGCGTTTTGGCTAACTCAATTCGAAATATTGTGAAAGCCTCTGAGTTTTTGTTTTCCAGATATAATGAATGGACTTTTTCCTTTGAATGTTTTTTTTTATCAGGGAACATTTAATTTTGTGCTGGAAACACTAGTTGACTCCACATGGAGACACCAGCTCTAACCATTCATATTTTCTAGGGAGAAAGCTAGAGGAACTGCCGCAAACAAACATGATATTTCTGTTCGTAGAGATTACATTTTATGCACTTGCCTAAACAAAGGACTTTGCTTTTTTCCAAAACCATTTTTACTTTGATTTTCTTGGTCCATTCCATACGAATTCCACACTACTTTGTCTGGATATGACTGGATGAATCCAGCAATATCAAGTTCTTTTTTGGCTAACTCAATCTGTAATATTGTGAAAGCCTCTGTGTTACTGTTTTCTGGATATTATCGATGGACTTTATTCTTTTGAGTGTTTTTATCCAGGAAAAGTTAATTTTGTGCTGGGACATACTAATTGGTTCGACCTGGAGACACCAGCTCTACACATTCGTATTTTCTAGGGAGAAAGTTAGAGTTACTGCTCAAACAAACATGATATTTCTGTTTGCATAGATGACTTTTTATGCACTTGCTTAAGGAAAAAACTTTGCTTTTCTTGAAAACAATTTTTTCTCTGATTTTGTTGGTCCATTGCATACAAATTCCACACCACTTTTTCCGGATATGACTGGATGGAACCAGAAATATCCGGTTGTGTTTAGGCTAACTCAATTCCAGATATTGCTACAAACTCTGTGTTTGTGTTTTCTGGATATTATCGATGGACTTTATTATTTTGAATGAGTTTATCAGGGAATATTTAATTTTGTACCATGTAAACACTAATTAGTTCCACATGGGGACACCATCTATACACATTCCTATTTTCTAGGGAGAAAGCTAGAGGAACTGGGACAAACAATGTGTTTCTGTTTCTATATATGCCATTTTATGCAATTGCCTAAAGAAAAGACTTTGCTTTTCTCCAAAACCATTTTTACTGTGATTTTATCGGTCCATTGCATATGAATTCCACACCACTTTTCTGAATATGACTGGATGAAAACCGAAATACCAAGTTGTGTTTTGGCTAACTCAATCCGAAATATGTTGAAAGCCTCTGTGTTTCTGTTTTCTGCATATTACCGATGGACTTTTTTGTTTTGAATGTTTTTATCAGGGAACATTTAATTTTGTTCTGGGAAGCAGTAATTGGTTCCACACGGAGACACCAGCTCTACACATTCGTATTTTCTAGGGAGAAAGCTAGAGGAACTGTGGCAAACAAACGTGGTATTTCTGTTTGTATAGATGACATTTTATGAACTTGCCTAACGAATAGATTTTTTTTTCTCCAAAACCATTTTAACTGTGATTTTCTCGGTCCATTGCATACGAATTCCACACATTTTGTGCAGATATTTTTAGAGCCTCCGTGTTTGCGTTTTCTGGACATTATCAACGAACTTTACTGTTTTGAATGCTTTTTATCAGGGAACTTTTAATTTTGTGCTGGGTTACACTAATTGGTTGTACATGGAGACACCAGCTCTACACATTCGTATTTTCTAGGGAGAAAGCTAGAGGAACTGCGGCAAACAAACCTGACATTTCTCATTGTATTGATGACATTATATGCACTGGCTGAAGGAAAAGACTTTGCTTTTCTCCAAAACCATTTTTACTGAGATTTTCTTAGTCCATTGCATATGAATTCCACACCACTTTGTCCGGATATACCTGGATGAAAATAGAAATATCTGGTTGTGTTTTGGCTAACTCAATGCCAGATATTGCTACAGCCTGTGTGTTTGTGTATTCTGGATATTATCGATGGACTTTATTGTTTTGAATGTTTTTTATCAGGGAACATTTAATTTTGTGCTAGGAAACACTCATTCACTCCACATGGAGACACCAGCTCTACACATTCGTATTTTCTAGGAAGAAAGGGAGAGGAACTGCGGCAAACAAACATGATATTTCTGTTTCTATAGATGACATTTTATGCACTGGCCGAAGGAAAAGACTTTGCCTTCCTCCAAAACCATTTTTCCTGTGATTTTCTCGGTTCATTTCATACGAATTCCATACCACGTTATCCGGATATACCTGGATGAAAACAGAAATATCCGGTAGTGTTTTGGCTAACTCAATCCCAGTTATTACTACAGCCTCTGTGTTTGTGTTTTCCAGATATTATCTTTTTTTTTAATTTTTTAATTTTTTTATTTTTTTGACAGGCAGATGAACAGTGAGAGAGAAACAGAGCGAAAGGTCTTCCTTTTGCCGTTGGTTCACCCTCCAATGGCCACTGCCATAGTGCTTTTCGGCTGGCTCACCGCGCTGATCTGATGGCAGTAGCCAGGTGCTTACCCTGTTCTCCCATGGGGTGCAGGGCCCATTGACTTGGGCCATCCTCCACTGCACTCCCTGGCCACAGCAGAGAGCTGGCCTGGAAGAGGGGCAACCGGGACAAGATCGGTGCCACGACCGGGACTAGAACCCGGTGTACCAGCACCGATAGGCGGAGGATTAGCCTAGAGAGACGAGGCAATGGCCACGGATATTATCAATGGACTTTATTGTTTTGAATGTTTTTTATCAGGGAACATTGAATTTTGTGCTGGGAAACACTAATTGGTTCCACATGGAGACACCAGCTCTACACATTCGTATTTTCTAGGGAGAAAGCTAGAGGAACTGCGGCAAACAAACATGATATTTCTGTTTTTATACATGACATTTTATGCACTGGCCGAAGGAAAAGACTTTGATTTTCTCCATAAACATTTTTACTGTGACTTTTTCGGTCCATTGCATACGAATTCCACCCCAGTTTTTCCGGATATGACTGGATGAAACCAGAAATATCCGGTTGTGTTTTGGCTAACTCAATCCCAGATATTGCTACAGGCTCTTGTTTGTGCTTTCCAGATATTATCAACGGACTTTATGGTTTTGCATGTTTTTTATCAGGAAACATTTAATTTTGTGCTGGGAAACACTAATTGGTTCCACATGGAGACACAAGCTCTACACATTTGTATTTTCTAGGGAGAAAGCTAGAGGACCTGCGTCAAACAAACATGATATGTCTGTTTGTATACTTGACATTTTATGCACTGGCCGAAGGAAAAGACTTTGCTTTTCTCCAAAACCATTTTTACTGTGATTTTCTCAGTCCATTACATACAAATTCCACCCCACTTTGTCCGGATATGACTACATGCAACCAGAAATATCTGGTTGAGTTTTGGCTTACTATATCCCAGATATTGCTACATCCTCAGTGTCTGTGCTTTGTGAATATTATTGATGGATTTTATTGTTTTGAATGTTTTTTATCAGGGAACATTTAATTTTGTGCTGGGAAACACTAATTGGTTCCACATGGAGACACCAGCTCTACACATCCATATTTTCTAGGGAGAAAGCTAGAGGAACTGCGGCAAACAAACATGACATTTCTGTTTGTATAGATGACATTTTATGCACTTGCCTAACGAAAAGACTTTGCTTTTCTCCAAAACCATCTTTACTGTGATTTTCTGGGTCCATTACATACGAATTTCACGCCACATTTTCCTGATGACTTCATGCAACCAGCAATATCCGGCTGTATTTTGGCTTACTACATCCCAGATATCGCTACAGTTTCTGTGTTTGTGTTTTCTGGATATTTTCGATAGATTTTATGGTTTTCAATGTTTTTATCAGCGAACATTTAATTTTGTACAATAGAAACCCTAATTGGTTTCACATGGAGTCACCAGCTCTACACATTCGTATTTTCTCGGGAGAAAGCTAGAGGAACTGAGGTAAACAAACATGATATTTCTGTTTGTATAGATGACATTTTATGCACTTGCCTAAAGAAAAAACTTTGCTTTTCTCTAAAACCATTTTTATTGTGATTTTCTGGGTCCATTGCATTCGAATTCCACCCCATTTTGTGCAGATACGACTGGAAGAAACCAAAAATATCCGGTCGTGTTTTGGCTTACTATATCCCAGATATTGCTACAGCCTCTGTGTTTGTGTTTTCTGGATATTATCGATGGATTTAATTTTTTTGAATGTTTTTATCAGGGAACATTTAATTTTGTACCCTAGAAACACTAATTGGTTCCACATGGAGACACCAGTCTACACATTTGTATGTTCTCGGGAGAAAGATAGAGGAACTGCAGCAAACAAACATGATATTTCTGTTTGTATACATGACATTTTACACTTTGCAGAAAGGAAAAGACTGCTTTTCTTCAAAACCATTATTCCTCTGATTTTCCCAGTCCATTGCATACGAATTCCAACCCACTTTGTCCAGTTATGACTGGATGAAACCAGAAATATCCAGTTGTGTTTTGGCTAACTCAATCCCAGATATTGTGAAAGCCTCTGTGTTTGTGTTTTCTGGATATTATCGACGGACTTTATTGTTTTGAATGTTTTTATCAGGGAACATTTAATTTTGTACGGTAGAAACACTAATTGGTTCCACATGGAGACACCAGCTCTACACATTGGTAGGTTCTAGGGAGAAAGCTAGAGGAACTGCGGAAAACAAACCTGATATTTCTGTTTGTATACATGACATTTTATGCCCGGGCCAAAGGAAAAGACTTTGCTTTTCTCCAAAACCATTTTTACTGTGATTTTCTCGGTCCATTGCATCCGAATTCCACACCACTTTGTCCGGATATGCCTGGATGAAAACAGAAATCTCCGGTTCTGTTTTGACTAACTATATCCCAGATATGGCTACAGCCTCAGTGTTTGTGTTTTCTGGATATTAGCAATTGATTTATGGTTTTGAATGTTTTGTTTCAGGGTATATTTAATATTGTGCTGGGACACACTAATTGGTTCCACATGGAGGCACAAGCTCTACATATTCGTATTTTCAAGGGAGAAAGCTAGAGGAACTGCGGCAAACAAACATGGTATTTCTGTTTCTAGAGATGACATTTTATGCACTGGCCAAAGGAAAAGACGTTGCTTTTCTCCAAAACCATATTTACTGTGATTTTCTCGGTCTATTACATACGAATTCCACCCCACTTTGTGCGGATATGACTGGATGTAACCAGAAATATCCGGTTGTGTTTTGGCTAACTATATCCCAGATATGGCTACAGCCTCAGTGTTTCTGTTTTCTGGATATTATCAATGGACTTTATTGTTTTGAATGTTTTTATCAGGGAACATTTAATTTTGTACCATAAAAACAGTAATTGGTTCCACATGGAGACACCAGCTCTACAGATTCGTAGTTTCTAGGGAGAAAGCTAGAGGAACTGCGGCAAACAAACATGATATTTCTGTTTGTATACATGACATTTTATGCACTTGCCTAAAAAAAGAATTTGCTTTTCCCCAAAACCATGTTTACTGCGATTTTTTCGGTCCATTGCATATGAATTCCACCAAACTTAGTCCGGATATGACTGGATGAAACCAGAAATATCCGGTTGTGTTTTGCCTAACTAAATCCGAAATCTTGTGAAAGCATCTGTGTTTGTGTTTTCTGGATATTATCAACGGGCTTTATTGTTTTGAATGTTTTTATCAGGGAACCTTTAATTTTGTACCATAGAAACACTAATTGGTTCCACATGGAGACACCAGCTCTACACATTTGTATTTTCTAGGGAGAAAGCTAGAGGGACTTTGGCAAACAAACATGATATTTCTGTTTGAATAGGTGACATTGTATGCACTTGCCTAACGAAAAGACTTTGCTTTTCTCCAAAACCATTTTAACTGTGATTTTCTCGGTCCATTTCATATGAATTCCACCAAACTATGTCCAGCTATGACTGGATGAAACCAGAAATATCCGGTTGTGTTTTGGCTAACTCAATCCCAGATATTGCTACAGCCTCTGTGTTTGTGTTTCCTGGATATTATCAGTGGACTTTATTGTTTTGAATGTTTCTATCAGGTAACATTTAATTTTGTACCATAGAAACACTAATTGGTTCCACATGGAGACACCAGCTCTGCACATTTACATTTTCTAGGGAGGAAGCTAGAGGAACTGCGGCAAACAAACATGATATTTTTGTTTGTATAGATGACATATTATGCACTTGCCTAATGAAAAGACTTTGCTATTCTCCAAAACCATTTTTACTGTGATTTTCTCAGTCCATTGCATACGAATTCCACATCACTTTGTCCAGATATGACTGGATGAAACCAAAAATATCCGGATGTGTTTTGGCTATCTCAATCTGAAATATTGAGAAAGCATCTGTGTTTGTGATATCCGGATATTATCGATGGACTTTATTGTTTTGAATATTATTATCAGGGAACATTTAATTTAGAACCGTAGAAACACAAAATAATTCACCATGGAGAAACAAGCTGTACACATTTGTATTTTCTGGGAGAAAGCCAGTGGAATTGCGGCAAACAAACATGATATTTCTGTTTCTATAGATGACATTTTATGCACTTGCCTACAGAAAGGACTTTGCTTTTCTCCAGAATTATTTTTACTGTGATTTTCTTGGTCCATTGCATACGAATTCCACACCACTTTGTCCGGATATGACTGGATGAAACCAGAAATATCCGGTTGTGTTTTGGCTAACACAATCCCAGATGTTGTGAAAGCCTCTGTGTTCGTGATTTCCGGATATTATCAACGGACTTTATGGTTTTGAATGTTTTTATCAGGGAATCTTTAATTTTCTACCGTAGAAACACTAATTGGTTCCACATGGAGACACCAGCTCTGAACATTTACATTTTCTAGGGAGGAAGCTAGAGGAACTGCGGCAAACAAACATGATAGTTCTGTTTGTATACATGACATTTTATGCACTTTCCTAATGAGAAGATTTTGCTTTTCTCTAAAACCATTTTTACTGTGATTTTCTCGGTCCATTGTATCCAAATTCCACCAAACTTTGTCCGGATATGACTGGATGAAACTAGAAATATCCGGCTGTGTTTTGGCTAACTCAATCCCAGGTATTGCTACAGCCACTGTGTTTGTGTTTTCCGGATATTATGAATGGACTTTATTGTTTTGAATGTTTTTATCAGGGAACATTTAATTTTGTACTTGGAAACACTAATTGGTTCCACATGGAGACACCAGCTCTACACTTTTGTATTTTCTAGGGAGAAAGCTAGAGGAACTGCGGAAAACAAACATGATATTTCTGTTTGTGTAGATGACATTTTATTCACTTGCCTAATGAAAAGAATTTGCTTTTCTCTAAAACCATTTTTACTGTGATTTTCTCGGTCCATTGCATATGATTTCCACCAAACTTTGTCCGGATATGACTGGATGAAACCAGAAATATCCAGTTGTGTTTTGGCTAACTCAATCCCATATATTGTGAAAGCCTCTGTGTTTGTGTTTTCTGGATATTATCAATGGACTTTACGGTTTTTCATGTTTTTTATCAGGGACCATTTAAATTTGTGCTGGTGAACACTAGTTGGTTCCACATGGAGACACCAGCTCAACACATTCGTATATTCTAGGTAGAAACCTAGAGGAACTGCAGCAAACAAACATGGTATTTCTGTTTGAATAGATGACATTTTATGCACTTGCCTAATGAAAAGACTTTGCTTTTCTCTAAAACCATTTTTACTGTGAGTTTCTCGGTCCATTGCATCCAAATTCAACCAAATTTTTCCGGATATGACTGCATGCAACAAGAAATATCCGGTTGTGTTTTGGCTAACTCAATCCCAGATATTGCTACAGCCACTGTGTTTGTGTTTTCCGGATAATATGAATGGACTTTATTGTTTTGAATGTTTTTATCAGGGAACATTTAATTTTGTACTTGGAAACACTAATTGGTTCCACATGGAGACACCAGCTCTACACTTTTGTATTTTCTAGGGAGAATGCTAGAGGAACTGTGGCAAACAAACATGATATTTCTGTTTGTATTCATGACATTTTATGCACTTGACGAAGGAAAAGACATTGCGTTCCTTCAAAAAAATTATTATTGTGATTTTCTTGGTCCATTTCATGCGAATTCCACACCACTTTGTCCGTATATTACTGGATGAAACCAGAAATATCCGGTTGTGTTTTGGCTGACTCAATCCCAGATATTGCTACAGCCTCTGTGTTTGTGTTTTCCAGATATTATCTACAGACCTTATTGTTTTGAATGTTTTTTATCAGGGAACATTTAATTTTGTGCTGGAAATACTAGTTGACTCCACATGGAGACACCAGCTCTACACATTCGTATTTTCTAGGGAGAACGCTAGAAGAACTGCGGCAAACACACATGATATTTCTGTTTCAATAGATGACATTTTATGCACTTGCCTAACGAAAAGACCTTGCTTTTCTCCAAAACCGTTTTTACTGTGGTTTTCTTGGACCATTGCATACGAATTCCACAACACTTTCTCTGGGTATGACTGGATGAAACCAGAAATATTCAGTTTTGTTTTGGCTAACCTAATCTGAAATATTTTGAAAGCCTGTGTGTTTGTTTTTTCCGGATTTTATCATTGGACTTTTTCTTTTGAATGTTTATTTTATCAGGGACTATTTAATTTTGTGCTGGGAAAACTAGTTCACCCCACTTGGAGACACCAGCTCTGCACATTTGTATTTTCTACTGAAAAAGCTAGAGGAACTGCGGCAAACAAACATGATAGTTCTGTTTGTATACATGACATTTTATGCACTTTCCTAACGAAAAGACTTGCTTTTCTCCACAACCATTTGTACTGTGATTTTCTCGGTCCATTGCATACGAATTTCACACCACTTTGTCCGGATATGCCTGGATGAAAACAGAAATATCCGGTTGTGTTTTGCCTAACTAAATCCCAGAATTTGCTACAGCCTCTGTGTTTGTGTTTCCTGGATATTACCATTGGACTTTATTGTTTGAATGTTTTTATCAGGGAACATTTAATTTTGTACCATAGAAACATTAATTGGTTCCACATGGAGACACCAGGTCTACAAATTCACATTTTCCAGGGAGAAAGCTAGAGGAACTGCGGCAAACAATCATGATATTTCTGTTTGTATACATGGCATTTTATGCACTTGCCTAAAAAAAGAATTTGCTTTTCCCCAAAACCATGTTTACTGTGATTTTTTTGGTCCATTGCATATGAATTCCACCAAACTTTGTGCTGATATGACTGGATGAAACCAGAAATATCCGGTTGTGTTTTGTCTAACTAAATCCGAAATATTGTGAAAGCATCTGTGTTTGTGTTTTCTGGATATTATCAACGGGCTTTATTGTTTTGAATGTTTTTATCAGGGAACCTTTAATTTTGTATCATAGAAACACTAATTGGTTCCACATGGAGACACCAGCTCTAACAATCGTATTTTCTAGTGAGAAAGCTAGAGGAACTGCGGCACACAAACATGATATTTCTGTTTGTGTAGATGACATTTTATGCACTTGCCTAACGAAAAGACTTTGCTTTTCTCCAAAACCATTTTCACTATGATTTTCTGAGTCCATTTCATATGAATTCCACCAAACTATGTCCGGATATGACTGGATGATACCAGAAATATCCGGTTGTGTTTTGGCTAACTTAATCCCAGATATTGCTACAGCCTCTGTGTTTGTGTTTTCTGGATATTCTCAATGGACTTTATTGTTTTGAATGTTTTTATCTGGGAACATTTAATTTTGTCCGGTAGAAACATTGATTGGTTCCACATGGAGAAACCAGCTCTACACATTCGTATTTTCTAGGGAGAAAGCTAGAGGGACTTTGGCAAACAAACATGATATTTCTGTTTGAATAGGTGACATTGTATGCACTTGCCTAATGAAAAGACTTTGCTTTTCCCCAAAACCATTTATACTGTTATTTTTTCGGTTCATTGCATACGAATTCCACCCCAATTTGTCCAGCTATGACTGGATGAAACCAGAAATATCCGGTTGTGTTTTGGCTAACTCAATCCCAGATATTGCTACAGCCTCTGTGTTTGTGTTTTTTGGATATTATCAATGGACTTTATTGTTTTGAATGTTTCTATCAGGGAACATTTAATTTTGTACTGTAGAAACACTAATTGGTTCCACATGGAGACACCAGCTCTGCACATTTACATTTTCTAGGGAGGAAGCTAGAGGAACTGCGGCAAACAAACATGATATTTTTGTTTGTATAGATGACATATTATGCACTTGCCTAATGAAAAGACTTTGCTATTCTCCAAAACCATTTTTACTGTGATTTTCTCCGCCCATTGCATACGAATTCCACATCACTTTGTCCAGATATGACTGGATGAAACCAAAAATATCCGGATGTGTTTTGGCTATCTCAATCTGAAATATTGAGAAAGCATCTGTGTTTGTGATATCCGGATATTATCGATGGACTTTATTGTTTTGAATATTATTATCAGGGAACATTTAATTTAGAACCGTAGAAACACAAAATAATTCACCATGGAGAAACAAGCTGTACACATTCGTATTTTCTGGGAGAAAGCCAGTGGAATTGCGGCAAACAAACATGATATTTCTGTTTCTATAGATGACATTTTATGCACTTGCCTACAGAAAGGACTTTGCTTTTCTCCAGAATTATTTTTACTGTGATTTTCTTGGTCCATTGCATACGAATTCCACACCACTTTGTCCGGATATGACTGGATGAAACCAGAAATATCCGGTTTTGTTTTGGCTAACACAATCCCAGATGTTGTGAAAGCCTCTGTGTTCGTGATTTCCGGATATTATCAACGGACTTTATGGTTTTGAATGTTTTTATCAGGGAACCTTTAATTTTGTACCGTAGAAACACTAATTGGTTCCACATGGAGACACCAGCTCTGAACATTTACATTTTCTAGGGAGGAAGCTAGAGGAACTGTGGCAAAGAAACATGATATTTCTGTTTTTATACATGACATTTTATGCACTTTCCTAATGAAAAGACTTTGCTTTTCCCTAAAACCATTTTTACGGTGATTTTCTCGGTCTATTGCATCCAAATTCCACCAAACTTTGTCCGGATATGACTGGATGAAACCAGAAATATCCGGTTGTGTTTTGGCTAACTCAATCTCAGGTATTGCTACAGCCACTGTGTTTGTGTTTTCCGGATATTATGAATGGACTATATTGTTTTGAATGTTTTTATCAGGGAACATTTAATTTTGTACTTGGAAACACTAATTGGTTCCATATGGAGACACCAGCTCTACACTTTTGTATTTTCTAGGGAGAAAGCTAGAGGAACTGCGGCAAACAATCATGATATTTCTGTTTGTATACATGACATTTTATGCACTTGCCTAAAAAAAGAATTTGCTTTTCCCCAAAACCATTTTTACTGTGATTTTTTCGGTCCATTGCATATGAATTCCACCAAACTTTGTGCTGATATGACTGGATGAAACCAGAAATATCCAGTTGTGTTTTGGCTACATCAATCCGAAATATTGTGAAAGCCTCTGTGTTTGTGTTTTCTGGATATTATCAATGGACTTTATTGTTTTCAATGTTTTTATCAGGGAACCTTTAATTTTGTACCGTAGAAACACTAATTGGTTCCACACGGAGACACCAGCTCTAACAATCGTATTTTCTAGGGAGAAAGCTAGAGGAACTGCGGCACACAAACATGATATTTCTGTTTGTGTAGATGACATTTTATGCACTTCCCTAACGAAAAGACTTTGCTTTTCTCCAAAACCATTTTCACTATGATTTTCTGAGTCCATTTCATATGAATTCCACCAAACTATGTCCGGATATGACTGGATGATACCAGAAATATCCGGTTGTGCTTTGGCTAACTCAATCCCAGATATTGCTACAGCCTCTGTGTTTGTGTTTTCTGGATATTCTCAATGGACTTTATTGTTTTGAATGTTTTTATCCTGGAACATTTAATTTTGTCCGGTAGAAACACTGATTGGTTCCACATGGAGAAACCAACTCTACACATTGGTATTTTCTAGGGAGAAAGCTAGAGGGACTTTGGCAAACAAACATGATATTTCAGTTGAATAGGTGACATTTTATGCACTTGCCTAATGGAAAGACTTTGCTTTTCCCCAAAACCATTTATACTGTTATTTTTTCGGTTCATTGCATACAAATTCCACCCCAATTTGTCCAGCTATGACTGGATAAACCAGAAATATCCGGTTGTGTTTTGGCTAACTCAATCCGAAACATTGTGAATTCCTATGTGTTTGTGTTTTCTGGTTATTATCGATGGACTTTGTTGTTTTGAAGTTTTTTACCAGGGAACATTTAATTTTGTACCGTGGAAACACTAATTAGTTGAAAATGGAGACACCAGCTCTACACATCGTATATTCTAGGGAGAAAGCTAGAGAAACTGCAGTAAACACGATATTTCTGTATGTATAGATGACATTTTATGCACTTGCCTAATGAAAAGACTTTGCATTTCTCGAAAAACATTTTTACTGTGATTTTCTGGGTCCATTGCATACAAATTCCAGCCCATTTTGTGCGGATATGACTGGATGATACCAGAAATATCCGGTTGTGTTATGGCTAACTCAAACCCAAATATTGCTACAGCCCCTGTGTTTGTGTTTTCAGGATATTATCGACAGACTTTATTGTTGTGAATTTTTTTTATCAGGAAACCTTGAATTTTGTACCGTAGAAACACTAATTGGTTCAACATGGAGACACCAGCTCTACACATTCGTATTTTCTAGGGAGAAAGCTAGAGGAACTGCGGCAAACAAACATGAACATGATATTTCTGTTTGTATAGATGACATTTCATGCACTTGCCTAATTAAATTACTTTGCCTTTCTCTAAAACCATATTTACTGTGATTTTTTTGGTCCATTGCATAAGAATTCCACCCCACTTTGTCTGGATATGACAAGATGAAACCAGAAATATCCGGTTGTGTTTTGGCTAACTATATCCCAAATATTGTGAGAGCCTCCGTGTTTGTGTTTTCTGGACATTATCAACGGACTTTACTGTTTTGAACGCTTTTTATCAGGGAACATTTAATTTTGTGCTGGGTAACACTAATTGGTTGTACATGGAGACACCAGCTCTACACAGTCGTATTTTCTAGGGAGAAAGCTCGAGGAACTGTGGCAAACAAACCTGACATTTCTCATTGTATAGATGACATATATGCACTGGCCGAAGAAAAGACTTTACTTTTCTCCAAAACCATTTTTACTGAGATTTTCTTAGTCCATTGCATATGAATTCCACACCACTTTGTCCGGATATACCTGGATGAAAACAGAAATATCTGGTTGTGTTTTGGCTAACTCAATGCCAGATATTGCTACAGCCTGTGTGTTTGTGTATTCTGGATATTATTGATGGACTTTATTGTTTTGAATGTTTTTTTATCAGGGAACATTTAATTTTGTGCTGGGAAACACTCGTTGACTCCACATGGAGACACCAGCTCTACACATTCATATTTTCTAGGAAGAAAGCTAGAGGAACTGCAGCAAACAAACCTGACATTTCTGTTTGTATAGATGACATTTTATGCACTTGCCTAACGAAAAGACTTAGCTTTTCTCCAAATCCATTTTTACTCTGAGTTTCTCAGTCCATGGCATGCGAATTCCACACCAATTTGTCCGGATATATCTGGATGAAAACAGAAATATGCGGTTGTGTTTTGGCTAACTCAATCAAAAATATTGTGAAAGCATCTGTGTTTGTGTTTTCTGGATTTTACCCATGGACTTTATTTTTTTGAATGTTTTTATCAGGGAACATTTAATTTTGTACCGTAGAAACACTAATTGGTTCACATGGAGACACCAGCTCTACACATTCGTATTTTCTAGGGAGAAAGCTAGAGGAAGTGCGGCAAACAGCATGATATTTCTGTTTGTGTAGAATACATTTTATGCACTTGCCTAATGAAAAGAATTTTTTTTTCTCCAAAACCATTTTTACTGTGATTTTCTCAGTCCATTGCATCCGAATTCCACACCACTTTGTCCGTATATGCCTGGATGAAACCAGAAATATCCGGTTCTGTTTTGGCTAAATATATACCAGATATGTCTACAGTGTCAGGGTTTGTGTTTTCTGGATATCATCAACAGACTTTATTGTTTTGAATTTTTTATCATGGAACATTTAATTTTGTACCATAGAAACACTAATTTGTTCACATGGAGACACCAGCTCTACACATTCCTATTTACTAGTGAGAAAGCTAGAGGAACTGCGGCAAACAAACTTGATATTTCTGTTTGTATACATGACATTTTATGCACTGGCCGAAGGAAATGACATTACTTTTCTCAAAAAAAATTCTTATTGTGATTTTCTCAGTCCAATGTATCCGAATTCCACACCACTTTGTCCGGATATGCCTGGATGGAAACACAATATCCGGTTCTCTTTTGGCAAACCTTATCCCAGATATGGCTACAGCCTCAGAGTTTGTGTTTTCTGGATATTATCAATGGACTTTATTGTTTTGAATGTTTTTTATCAAGGAGCATTTAACTCTGTGCTAGGAAACACTAGTTGATTCTACATGGAATCACCAGTACTACAAACCTGTATTTTGTACGGTGAAATCTAGAGGAACTGCAGCAAACAAATGTGCCATTTCTGTTTGTATAGATGACATTTTATGCACTTGCATAACAAAAAGACTTTGCTTTTCTCCAAAACCATTTTTGCTGTGATTTTCTCAGTCCATTGCATACGAATTCCACACCAGTTTGACCGGATATGCCTGGATGAAAACAGAAATATCTGTTCTGTTTTCGCTAACTCAATCTGAAACATTGTGAAAACCTCTGTGTTTGTGTTTTTTGGATATTATCGATGGACTTTATTGTTTTGAATGTTTTTATCAGGGAACATTTGATTTTGTACCATAGAAAAACTAATTCGTTCCACATGGAGACACCAGTCTAAACAATCCTATGTTCTAGGGAGGAAGCTTGAGGAACTACAGCAAACAAACATGATGTTTCTCTTTGTATAGATGATATTTTATGCAATTGCCGAAGGAAAAGACTTTGCTTTTCTCCAAAAGCATTTTTACTGAGATTTTCTCGGCCCATTGCATACCAATTCAATACCACTTTATCCGGATATGACTGGATGAAACCACAAATATCCGGTTGTATTTTTGGTAACTCAATCCCAGATATTGCTACTGCTTTTGTGTTTTTGTTTTCTGTATATTATTGAGGGACTTTATTGTTTTCAATGTTCTTTAGTTGGAAACATTTAATTTTGTGCTGGGAAACACTAAATGGTTCCACATGTAAACACCAGCTCTACACATTTGTGTTTTCAAGGGAAAAAGCTAGAGGAACTGCTGCAAACAAACATGATATTTCTGTTTGTATACATTACATATTATGCAGTTGCCTAAAGAAAAGACTTTGCTTTTCTCCAAAACCATTTTTACTCTGATTTTTTCGGTCCATTGCATACGAATTCCACACCACTTTGTTCGGATATGACGGGATGAAACTAGAAATATCCGGTTGTGTTTTGGTGACTAAATCCCAGATATTGCTACAGCCTCTGTATTGTGTTTTCCAGATATTATCGATGGACTTTATTGTTCTGAATGTTTTTATCAGGGAACATTTAATTTTGTACCGTACAAACACTAATTGGTTCAAAATGGAGACACAAGCTCTACGCATTTGTATTTTTTAGGGAGAAAGCTAGAGGAACTGCGGCAAACAAACATGATATTTCTGTTTGTATAGATGACATTTTATTCCCTTGCTGAAGGAAAGGACTTTGCTTTTCTCAAAACCATTTTTACTGTGATTTTCTCGGTCCATTGCATACGAATTCCACCAAATTCTGTCCGGATATAACTGGATGAAACCAGAAATATCCCGTTGTGTTTTCGGTAACTCAATCCGAAATATTGTGAAAGCCTCTAAGTTTGTGTTTTCTGGATATTACCAATGGACTTTATTGTTTAAATGTTTTTATCAGGGAACATTTAATTTAATACCATAAAAACACTAATTGGTTCCACGTGGAGACAACAGCTCTACACATTCTTATTTTCTAGGGAGAGAGCTAGAGGAACTGCGGCACACTATCATGATATTTCTGTTTGTATACATGCCATTTTATGCACTTGCCTAACGAAAAGACTTGCTTTTCTCCAAAACCATTTTACTGTGATTTTCTCGGTCCATTGCATACAAATTCCACACCACTTTGTCCTTATATGACTGGATGATACCAGAAATATCCGGTTGTGTTTGGCTAACTCAATACCAGATATTGCAACAGCATCTCTGTTTGTGTTTTGTGGATATTATCAATGGACTTTATTGTTTTGAACGTTTTTTATCAGGGAACATTTAATTTTGTTCTGGGAATCACTAATTGGTTCCACATGAAGACACCAGCTCTACACATTCGTATATTCTAGGGAGAAAGCTAGAGGAAATTCGGCAAACAAACATGATATTTCTGTTTTTATACATGACAGTTTATGCACTTGCCTAACGAAAAATCTTTGCTTTTCAACAAAACCATTTTTACTGTGATTTTCTCGATCCATTGCATACAAATTCCACACCACTTTGACCGGATATGCCTGCATGAAAACACAATTATCCTGTTGTAATTTGGCTAACTCAATCCGAAATATTGTGAAAGCCTCTGTGTTTGTGTTTTCTGGATATTATATATGGACTTTATTGTTTTGAATGTTTTTATCAGGGAACATTTAATTTTGTACCGTAGAAACACTAATTGGTTCAACATGGAGACAACAGCTCTAAACATTCGTATTTTCTACGGAGAAAGGTAGAGGAACTGCGGCAAAGAAACATGATATTTCTGTTTGTATACATGACATTTTATGCACTTCCCTAACGAAAAGACTTTGCTTCTCTACAAAACCATTTTTACTATGATTTTCTCAGTAAATTGCATATGAATTCCACACCACTTTGTCCGGATATGACTCGATGAAACCAGAAATATCCTGTTGTGTTTTGGCTAACTCAATGGGAAATATTGTGAAAGAATCTGTGTTTCTGTTTGATGGATATTATCAATGGACTTTATTGTTTTCAATGTTTTTATCAGGGAATATTTAATTTGTACCATAGAAACACTAATTGGTTTAACATAGAGACACCAGCTCTACACATTCGTATTTTCTAGGGAGAAAGCTAGAGGAACTGCAGCAAACAATCATGATATTTATGTTTGTATAGATGACAATTTTATGCACTTACCTAACGAAAAGACTTGCTTTTCTCCAAAACCATATTTACTGTGATTTTCTCGGTCCATTGCATACAAATTCCAGACAACTTTGTCCGTATATGACTGGATGAAACCAGAAATATCCAGTTGTGTTTTGGTTAACTCAATGCCATATATTGCTACAGCATATCTGTTTGTCTTTTTTGGATATTATCAATGGACTTTATTGTTTTGAATGTTTTTTATCAGGGAACATTTAATTTTGTTCTTGGAATCACTAACTGGTTCCACATGGAGACACCACCTGTACACATTCGTATTTTCAAGGCAGAAAGCTAGAGGAACTGCGGCAAATTAACATGGTATTTTCGTTTGTATAGATGACATTTTAAGCACTTGCCGAAGGAAATGACTTTGCTTTTCTCCAAAACCATTTTTGCTGTCATTTTCTTGGTCCATTGCATACGAATTCCACACGACTTTGTCAGGATATGAATGGATGAAACCATAAATATCCGGTTGTGTTTTGGCAAACTCAATCCGAAATATTGTGAAAACCTCTGTGTTTGTGTTTTCTGGAAATTTCCTATGGACTTTATTGTTTTGAATGTTTTTATCAGGGAACATTTAATTTTGTACCGTAGAAACACTAATTGGTTCCACATGGAGACACCAGCTCTACACATTCGTATTTTTTAGGGAGAAAGCTAGAGGAACTGCAGCAAAGAAACATGATATTTCTGTTTGTATACATGACATTTTATGCACTTCCCTAACAAAAAGACTTTGCTTCTCTCCAAAACCATTTTTACTGTGATTTTCTCAGTCCATTGCATACGAATTCCACACCACTTTGTCCGGATATGACTGAATGAAACCAGAAATATCCGGTTGTCTTTTGGCTACTCAATACCAGATATTGTGAAAGCCTCTGTGTTTGTGTTTTCCGGATATTATTGATGGACTTTATTGTTTTGAATGTTCTTTAGCTGGGAACATTTAATTTTGTTCTGTGAAACAATAATTGGTTCCACATGGAAACACCAGCTCTACAGATTTGTGTTTTCAAGGGAGAAAGCTAGAGGAACTACGGCACACAAACATGATATTTCTGTTTGTATACGTGGCATTTTATGCACATGCCTAACAAAAAACTTTGCTTTTCTCCAAACCATTTTTACTGTGATTTTCTCTTTCCATTGCATACGAATTCCACCAAACTTTGTCTGGATATGATTGGATGAAACCAGAAATATCCGGTTGTGTTTTGGCTAACTCAATCCCATTATATTGTGAAAGCCTCTGTGTTTGTGTTTTCCAGATATTATCAACGGACCTATGGTTTTGCATGTTTTTTATCAGGGAACATTTAATTTTCTGCTGGGAAACACTAATTGGTTCCACATGGAGACACCAGCTCTACACATTCGTATTTTCTAGGGAGAAAGCTAGAGGAACTGTGGCAAACCAATATGAGATTTCTGTTTGTATAGATGATATTTTATGCACTTGCGAAGGAAAAGACTTTTTGATTTTCTCCAAAACAATATTCCTGTATTTTCTCCATCCATTACATACGAATTCCTCCCCACATTGTCCGGTTATGACTGCATGCAACCAGAAATATCCGGTTGTGTTTTGGCTAACCCAATCCCAGGTATTTCTACAGCCTCTTTGTTTGTGTTTCCTGGATATTATCAACGGACTTTATTGTTTTGATTGTTTTTATCAGGGAACATTTCATTTTGTACCATAGAAACACTAATAGTTTCAACATGGAGACATCAGTTTGCACATTCATATGTTCTAGTGAGAAAGCTAGAGGAACTGCGGCAAACAAACATGATATTTCTGTTCGTATACATGACATTTTATAAACTGGACGAAGGAAAAGACTTTGCTTTTCTCGAATACCATTTTTACTGTGATTTTCTCGGTCCATTGCATATGAATTCCACCCCACTTTGTCCGGATATGCCTGGATGAAACCAGAAATATCCGGTTGTGTTTTGGCTAACTCAATCCCAGATATTGTGAAAGACTCTGTGTTTGTGTTTTCCAGATATTATAAATGGAATTTATGTTTTTGCATGTTTTTTATCAGGGAACATTTCATTTTGTGCTGGGAAACCCTTTGGTTCCACATGGAGACACCACCATTACACATTGGTATTATCTAAGGAGAAATCTAGTGGAACTGCAGCAAACAAACATGATATTTCTGTTTCTATAGATGATAGTTTATGCACTTTTCTAAATAAAATACTTTGCTTTTCTCCAAAACAATTTTTCCTGTGATTTTCTCGGTCCATTACATACGAATTCCACACAACTTTCTCCGGATATGACTGGATGAAACAAGAAATATCCTGTTATGTTTTGGATTACTATATTCCAGATATTGCTACAGCCGCAGTGTCTGTGTTTTCTGGAAATTATCCATTTATTTTATTTTTTGAATGTTATTTTATCAGGGAACATTTAATTTTTGCTGGGAATCACTAATTGGTTCCACATGGAGACACCAGTCTACACATTCGTATTTTCTAGGGAGAAAGCTAGAGGAACTGTGGAAAACAAACATGATATTTCTGTTTTCATACATGACATTTTATGCATTTGCGAAGGAAAAGACCTTTTGATTTCTCCAAAACCATATTTACTGTGATTTTCTCCGTCCATTGCATACGAATTCCACCCCAATTTGTCCGGTTATGACAGAATGCAACCAGAAATATCCCGTTGTGTTTTGGCTAACTCAATCCCAGCTATTGGTACAGCCTCTGTGTTTCTGTTTCCTGGATATTGTGGACAGACTTTATTGTTTTGAATATTTTTATCAGGAACCCTTTAATTTTGTAACGTACAAACACTAATTGGTTCCACATGAAGTCACCACTCTTCACATGCGGATGTTCTCGGGAGAAAGCTAGAGGAACTGCGGCAAACAAACATGGTATTTCTGTTTGAATAGATGATATTTTATGCACTTGCCTAACGAATAGACTTTGCTTTTTTTATAAAATCATTATTACTGTATTTTTCTTGGTCCATTGCATACAACTTCCAACCCAATTTGTCCGCATATGACAGCATGAAACCAGAAATATCCGGTTGTGTTTTGGCTAACTCAATCCCAGATATGCTGAAGCCTCTGTGTTAGTGTTTTCTGGATATTATCAATGGACTTTATGGTTTTGAATGTTTTTTATCAGGGAACATTTAATTTTGTACCGTAGAAACATTAATTGGTTCCACATGGAGACACCATTCTACAAATTCTTATGTTCTAGGCAGAAATCTAGCGGAACTGCGGCAAACAAACATGATATTTCTGTTTGTATAGATGACATTTTATGCACTGGCCAAAGGAAAAGACTTTGCTTTTCTCCAGAATTATTTTTACTGTGATCTTCTCGGTCCATTGCATACGAATTCCACACCACTTTGTCCGAATATGACTGGATGAAACCACAAAAATCCGGTTGTTTTTTGGCTAACTCAATCCCAGATATTGCTACAGCCTCAGTGTATCTGTTTTCCGGATATCATCAATGGACTTTATGGTTTTGAATGTTTTTTATCAGGGAACATTTAATTTTGTGCTGGGAAACACTAATTGGTTCCACATGGAGACAGCAGCTCTACATATTCGGATTTTCTAGGGAGGCATCTAGAGGAACTGTGGCAATCCAATATGAGATTTCTGTTTGTATAGAGGATATATTATGCACTTGCGAAGGAAAAGACTTTTTGATTTTCTCCAAAACCATTTTTCCTGTGATTTTCTCCGTCCATTACATACGAATTCCACCACACATTGTCCGGTTATGACTGCATGCAACCAGAAATATCCGGTTGTGTTTTGGCCAACCCAATCCCAGGTATTTCTACAGCATCTGTGTTTGTGTTTCCTGGATATTATGGACGGACTTTATGGTTTTGAATGTTTTTATCAGGGAACATTTAATTTTGTACCATAGAAACACTAATTGGTTCCACATGGAGACACCAGCTCTACACATTCGTATCTTCTAGGGAGAAAGCTAGAGGAACTGCGGCAAACAAACATGGTATTTCTTTTTGTATGGATGACATTTTATGCACTTGCCTAACGAAAAGATTTTGCTTTTCTCCAAAACCATTTTTACTGTGATTTTCTTGGTCCATTGCATATGAATTCCAACCAAATTTGTCCGGATATGATTGGATGAAACCAGAAATATCCGGTTGTGTTTTGGCTAACTCAATCCCAGATTGTGAATGCCTCTGTGTTTGTGTTTTCCGCATATTATCAACGGACTTTATGGTTTTGCATGTTTTTTATCAGTGAACATTTAATTTTGTACAATAGTAACACTTGCCTAAGGAAAAGACTTTGCTTTTCTCTAAAATCTTTTTTACTAAGATTTTCTTGGTCCATTGCATACGAATTCCAACCCACTTTGTCCGGATATGACTAGATGAAACCAGAAATATCCGGTTGTGTTTTCGCTAACTCAATCCCAGATATTGTGAAAGCCTCCTTGTTCGTGTTTTCTGGATATTATCAATGGACTTTATGGTTTTGAATGTTTTTTATCAGGGAACATTTAATTTTGTACTGTAGTAACACTAATTGGTTCCACATGGAGACAACAGTATACACATTCGTATGTTCTAGGGAGAAAGTTAGAGGAACTGCGGCAAACAAACATGATATTTCTGTTTGTATAGATGGCATTTTATGCACTTGCCTAAAGGAAAGACTTTGCTTTTCTCCAAACCATTTATACTGTGATTTCTCGGTCCATTACATACGAACACCACACCACTTTGTCCGGATATGACTGGATGAGAACAGAAATATCCAGATGTGTTTTGGCTTCCTATATCCCAGATATTGTGAAAGCCTCTGTGTTTTGTTTTCTGCATATTATTTATGGACTTTATTGTTTTCAATGTTTTTATCAGGGAACATTTAATTTTGTGCTGGGAAACACTAATTGGTTCCACATGGAGACACCAGCTCTACACATTCATATTTTCTAGGGAGAAAGCTAGAGGAACTGCGGCAAACAAACATGGTATTTCTGTTTGTATAGATGACATTTTATGCACTGGCGGAACGAAAAGTCATTGCTTTTCTCCAAAACAATTTTTACTGTGATTTTCTCGGTCCATTTCTTACGAATTCCAACCCACTTTGTCCAGAAATGACTGCATTCAACCGGAAATATCCTGTTGTGTTTTGGCTAACTCCGTCCCTGATATTGCTACAACCTCTGTGATTCTCTTTTCCGGATATTATCAACAGACTTTATGGTTTTGCATGTTTTTTTTTGCAGGGAACATTTAATTTTGTACAATAGAAATACTAATAGGTTCAACCTGGAGACACCAGCTCTACACCTTCATATGTTCTAGGGAGAAAGCTAGAGGAAATGCGGCAAACAAACATGATATTTCTGTTCGTATACATGACATTTTATACACTTGCCTAACGGAAAAACTTTGCTTTTTTCCAAAACCATTTTTACTGTGATTTTCTCGGTCCATTGCATACGAATTCCACCAAATTTTGTCCAGTTATGACTGGATGAAACCAGAAATATCCGGTTGTGTTTTGGCTAACTCAATCCCATATGTTGCTACAAATTTTGTGTTTGTTTTTTCAGATATTATCAACGGACTTTATGGTTTTGCATGTTTTTTATCAGGGAACATTTAATTTTTTGCTGGGAAACTCTAATTGGTTCCACATGGAGACACCAGCTCTACATATTCGTATTCTCTAGGCAGAAATCTAGAGGAACTGCGGCAAACAAACATGATATTTCTGTTTGTATAGATGGCATTTTATGCACTTGCCTAAAGGAAAGAATTTGCTTTTCTCCAAACCATTTATACTGTGATTTTCTCGGTCCATTACATACGAACAAAACACCACTTTGTCCGGATATGACCGGATGAAAACAGAAATATCCAGATGTGTTTTGGCTTCCTATATCCCAGATATTGTGAAAGCCTCTGTGTTTTGTTTTCTGCATATTATTTATGGACTTTATTGTTTTCAATGTTTTTATCAGGGAACATTTAATTTTGTGCTGGGAAACACTAATTGGTTCCACATGGAGACACCAGCTCTACACATTCATATTTTCTAGGGAGAAAGCTAGAGGAACTGCGGCAAACAAACATGATATTTCTGTTTGTATAGATGACATTTTATGCACTGGCGGAAGGAAAAGTCATTGCTTTTCTCCAAAACAATTTTTACTGTGATTTTCTCGGTCCATTTCTTACGAATTCCAACCCACTTTGTCAAGAAATGACTGCATTCAACCGGAAATATCCTGTTGTGTTTTGGCTAACTCAGTCCCTGATATTGCTACAACCTCTGTGATTCTCTTTTCCCGATATTATCAACAGACTTTATGGTTTTGCATGTTTTTTTTGCAGGGAACATTTAATTTTGTACAATAGAAATACTAATAGGTTCAACCTGGAGACACCAGCTCTACACATTCGTATGTTCTAGGGAGAAAGCTAGAGGAAATGTGGCATACAAACATGATATTTCTGTTCGTATACATGACATTTTATACACTTGCCTAACGGAAAAACTTTGCTTTTTTCCAAAACCAATTTTACTGTGATTTTCTCGGTCCATTGCATACGAATTCCACCAAATTTTGTCCGGTTATGACTGGATGAAACCAGAAATATCCGGTTGTGTTTTGGCTAACTCAATCCCATAAGTTGCTACAAATTCTGTGTTTGTATTTTCAGATATTATCAACGGACTTTATGGTTTTGCATGTTTTTTATCAGGGAACATTTAATTTTTTGCTGGGAAACTCTAATTGGTTCCACATGGAGACACCAGCTCTACATATTCGTATTCTCTAGGCAGAAATCTAGAGGAACTGCGGCAAACAAACATGATATTTCTGTTTGTATAGATGAAATTTTATGCACTTTCCTAAAGAAAAGACTTTGCTTTTCTCCAAAACAATTTTTCCTGTGATTTTCTCAGTCCATTACATACGAATTCCACACCTCTTTCTTCGTATATGACTGGAGGAAACCAGAAATATCCAGTTGCGTTTTGACTTCCTATATCCCAGATATTGCTACAGCCTCAGTGTCTGTGTTTACTGGATATATATGGATGGATTTTATTTTTTTGCATGTTTTTTATCAGTGAACATTATATTTTGTGCTGGGAAACACAAATTGGTTCCACATGGAGACACCAGCTCTACACATTCGTATTTTCCAGGGAGAAAGCTAGAGGAACTGTGGCAAACAAACACGATATTTCTGTTTGTATAGATGACATTTTATGCACTTGCCTAAACAAAAGATTTTGCTTTTCTCTAAAATCATAATTACTGTGATTTTCTCGGCCCATTGCATACGAATTCCACCCGAATTTTTCAGATATGACTGCATACAACCAGAATATCCGGTTGTGTTTTGTCTAACTCAATCACAGATATTCCTACTGTTTGTGTTTTCTGGATATTATCAACGGACTTTATTGTTTTGAATGTTTTTATCAGGGAACATTTAATTTTGTACCATAGAAACACTAATAGTTTCAACATGGAGACATCAGTCTACACATTCATATGTTCTAGGGAGAAAGCTAGAGGAACTGCGGCAAACAAACATGATATTACTGTTTGTAGACACGACATTTTATGCACTGGCCGAAGGAAAAGACTTTGCTTTTCTCGAAAACCACTTTTACTGAGATTTTCTCTGTCCATTGCATAGGAATTCCACCCCACTTTGTCCGGATATGACTGGATGAAACCAAAAATATCCGGTTGTGTTTTTGGCTAACTCAATCCCAGATATTGTGAAAACCTCTGTGTTTGTGTTTTCCAGATATTATCAACGGAATTTATGTTTTTGAATGTTTTTTATCAGGGGACATTTAATTTTGTGCTGGGAAACGCTAATTGGTTCCACATGGAGACAGCAGTTTTCACATTCATATTTTCTAGGGAGAAAACTAGAGGAACTGTCACAAACAAACATGATATTTCTGTTTGTATACATGAGATTTTATGCACTTGCCTAACGAAAAGACTTTGCTTTTCTGTAAAATCATTATTACTGTGATTTTCTCCGTCCATTGCATATGAATTCCACACTACTTTGTCCGGATATGCCTGTATGAAAACAGAAATATCCAGTTGTGTTTTCGCTGACCCAATCCGAAATATTGTGAAAGCCACTGTGATGCGTTTTCTGGATATTATCGATGGACTATATTGTTTTGAATGTTTTTATCAGGGAACATTTAATTTTGTACAGTAGAAATACTAATTGGTTCCACATGGAGACACGACTCTACACATTCGTATTTTCTAGTGAGGAAGCTACAGGAACTGCGGAAAACATGATATTTCTGTTTGTATAGATGACATTTTATACACTTGCCTAATGAAAAGACTTCTTCTTCTGCAAAACAACTTTTCCTGTGATTTTCTCGGTCCATACATACGAATTCCACAACACTTTGTCCGAATATGCCTGGATTAAAACAGAAATATCCGGTTCTTTTTGGCTAACTATATCCCAGATATGGCTACAGCCTCAGTGTTTGTGTTTTCTGGATATTATCAATGCACTTTATGGTTTTGACTGTTTTTTACCAGGGAACATTTAATTTTGTGCTGGGAAACAGTAATTGGTTCCACATGGAGACACCAGGTCTACAAATTCGTATTTTCTAGGGAGAAAGCTAGAGGAACTGGGGCAAACAAATATGATATTTCTGTTTGCATACATGACATTTTATGCACTGGCCGAAGGAAACGACTTTGCTTTTCTCCAAAACCATTCTTACTGTGATTTTCTCAGTCCAATACATACGAATTCCAAACGACTGTCTGGATATGCCTGGATGAAAACAGAAATATCCGGTTCTGTTTTGGCTAACTATATCCCAGATATGGCTACAGCCTCAGTGTTTGTGTTTTCTGGATATTATTCACAGACTTTATTGTTTTGAGTGTTTTATCAGGGAACATTTAATTTTGTACCGTAGAAACACTGATTGGTTCCACATGGAGACACGAGCTGTACACATTCGTATTTTCTAGGGAGAAGGCTAGAGGAACTGCCTAAAACAATCATGATATTTCTGTTTGTGTAGTTGACATTTTATGCACTTGCCTAACGAAAATACTTTGCTATTCACTAAAACCATTATAATATGATTTTCTGGGTCAATTCCGTAGGAATTCGACGCCACTTTGTCTGGATAAGACTGGATGAAACCAGAAATCTCCGGTTGTGTTTTGGCTAACTCAATCCCAGATATTGTGAAAGCCTCTGTGTTTGTGTTTTCTGGATATTATTCACACAATTTATTGTTTTGAGTGTTTTTATCAGGGAACATTTAATTTTCTGCTGGGAAACACTAATTGGTTCCACATGGAGACACCATTCTACACATTCGTATTTTCTAGGGAGAAAGCTAGAGGAACTGCGGCAAACAAACATGATATTTATGTTTGTACAGATGACATTTTATGCACTGGCTGAAGCATAAGACTTTGCTTGTCTCCAAAACCATTTTTACTGTGATTTTCTGGGTCCATTACATACGAATTCCACAAGACTTTGTCCGGATATGACTGGATGAAACCAGAAATATCCGGTTGTGTTTTGGTTAACTCAATGCCAGATATTGCTACAGCCTCTGTGTTTGTGTTTTCTTGATATTATCAATGGATTTTATTGTTTTGAATGTTTTTATGAGGGAACATTTAATTTTGTACCGTAAAAACAATAATTGGTTCCACATATGGGGACACCAGACTACACATTCATATTTTCTTGGGAAAAGCTAGATGAACTGCGGCAAAGAAACATGATATTTCTGTTTGTATAGATGACATTTTATGCACTTCCCTAACGAATAGATCTTGCTTTTCTCTGAAACTATGTTTATTGTGATTTTCTGGGTCCATTGCATACGAATTCCACACCACTTTGTCTGGATATGACTGGATGAAACCAGAAATATCCGGTTGTGTTTTGCCTAACTCAATCCCAGATATTGCTACAGCCTCTGTGTTTGTGTTTTCTGGATATTTTCGATGGACTTGATTGTTTTGAATGTTTTTATCAGGGAACATTTAATTTTCTGCTGGGAAACACTAATTGCTTCCACATGGAGACACCAGTCTACACATTCGTATGTTCTAGGGAGAATGTTACAGAAACTGCGGCAAACAGGCATGATATTACTGTTTGTATACAAGACATTTTATGCACTGGCTGAAGGAAAAGACTTAGCTTTTCTCCAAATCCATTTTTAATTGATTTTCTCATTCTATTTCATAGTAATTCCACCCCGTTTTTCCCGGATATGACTGGATGAAACCAGAAATATCCGGTTTTGTTTTGCCTAAATCAATCCCAGATATTGCTACAGGCTCTTGTTTGTGTTTTCCAGATATTATCAACGGATTTTATGGTTTTTCATGTTTTTTATCATGGAACATTTAATTTAGTGCTAGGAAACATAATTGTTTCCACTTGGAGACAACAGCTCTACACGTTCGTATTTTCTAGGGAGAAAGCTAGAGGAACTGTGGCAAACAAACATGATATTTCTGTTTGTATAGATGATATTTTATGCACTGGCCGAAGGAAAAGACTTTGCTTTTCTCCAAAACCATTTTTCCTGTGATTTTCTCCGTCCATTACATACGAATTCCACCAAACTTTGTCCGGGTATGACTGGATGAAACCAGAAATGTCCGGTTTTGTTTTTGCTTACTATAACCCAGATATTGCTACAGCCTTTGTGTTTGTGTTTTCTGGAGATTATCGATTTATTTTATTGTTCTGAATGTTTGTATCAGGATACATTTAATTTTTGTTGCAAACACTAATTGGTTCCACATGGAGACACCAGGTCTACACATTCGTATTTTCTAGTGAGGAAGCTACAGGAACTGCGGAAAACATGATATTTCTGTTTGTATAGATGACATTTTATACACTTGCCTAACGAAAAGACTTTTTTTTTTCTGCAAAACAATTTTTCCTGTGATTTTCTCGGTCCATACATACGAATTCCACACCACTTTATTCGAATATGGCTGGATGAATCAGAAATATCCGGTTCTGTTTTGGCTAACTATATCCCAGATATTGCTACAGCCTCTGTGTTTGTGTTTTCTGGATATTTTCGATGGACTTGATTGCTTTGAATATTTTTATCAGGGAACATTTAATTTTCTGCTGGGAAACACTAATTGGTTCCACATGGAGACACCAGTCTACACATTCCTATGTTCTAGGGAGAATGTTACAGGAACTGCGGCAAACAGGCATGATATTACTGTTTCTATACATGACATGTTATGCACCGGCCGAAGCAAAAGACTTAGCTTTCCTCCAAAACCATTTTTACTTGATTTTCTCGTTCTATTTCATAGGAATTCCACCACAGTTTTCCCGGATATGACTGGATGAAACCAGAAATATCCGGTTTTGTTTTGCCTAAATCAATCCCAGATATTGCTACAGCCTCTGTGTTTGTGTTTTCTGGATATTATCAACGGATTTTATGGTTTTTAATGTTTTTTTATTATGGAACAAAATTTAGTGCTGGGAAACATAATTGTTTCCACATGGCGACAACAGCTCTACGCATTCGTATTTTCTAGGGAGAAAGCTAGAGGAACTGTGGCAAACAAACATGATATTTCTGTTTGTATAGGTGACATTTTGTGCACTGGCCGAAGGAAAAGACTTTGCTTTTCTCCAAAACCATTTTTACTGTGATTTTCTCTGTCCATTGCATACGAATTCCACACTACTTTTTCTGGATATGACTGGATGATATCAGAAATGTCCAGTTGTGTTTTGGCTAACACAATCCGAGGTATTGCTATAGCCTCTGCGTTTGTGTTTTCTGGATAGTATCGACGGACTTTATTGTTTTGAATGTTTTTATCAGGGAACATTTAATTTTGTACAGTAGAAACACTAACTGGTTCCACATGGAGACACCAGTCTACACATTCGTATCTTCTAGGGAGAAAGCTAGAGGAACTGAGGCAAACAAACATGATATTTCTGTTTGCATACATGACATTTTATGAACTGGCCGAAGGAAAAGACTTTGCTTTTCTCCAAAACCATTCTTACTGTGATTTTCTCGGTCCAATACATACGAATTCCACACCACTTTCCGGATATGCCAGGATGAAAACAGAAATATCCGGTTGTGTTTTGGCTAACTCAATGCCAGATATTGCTACAGCCTCTGTGTTTGTGTTTTCCGGATATTATCAACGGACTTTATGGTTTTTCATGTTTTCTATCAGGGAACATTTAATTTTATGCTGGGAAACACTAGTCGGTTCCACATAGTGACACCAGCTTTACACATTAGTATTTTCTGGGGAGAAAGCTAGAGGAACTGCGGCAAACAAACATGATATTTCTGTTTATATAGATGACATTTTATGTATTTGCCTAAAAAAAGACTTTGATTTTCTCCAAAACCATTTTTACTGTGATTTTCTCAGTCTGTTGCATGCGAATTCCACACCACTTTGTCCGGATATGCCTGTATGAAAACAGAAATATCCAGTTCTGTTTTGGCTTACTCAGTCCCAGATATTGCTACAGCCGCAGTGTTTGTGTTTTCTGGATATTATCAATGGACTTTATTGTTTTGAATGTTTTTATCAAGGAACATTTAATTTTGTACCGTAGAAACACTAATTGGTTTCACATGGAGAAACGTCTCTAAACATTCTTATTTCTAAGCAGAAAGCTAGAGGAACTGCGGCAAACAAACATGATATTTCTGCTTGAATAGATGATATTTTATTCACTTGCCTAATGAAAAGACTTTGCTTTTCTCCAAAACCATTTTTACTGTGCTTTTTCGGTGCATTGCATACGAATTCCACCCCACTTTGTCTGGATATGACTGGATGAAACCAGAAATATCCGGTTGTGTTTTGGCTAACTCAATCCCAGATATTGCTACAGACTCTGGGTTTGTGTTTTCCGGATATTATCAATGGACTTTATGGTTTTTCATGTTTTCTATCAGGGAACATTTAATTTTATGCTGGGGAACACTAGTTGGTTCCACATGGTGACACCAGCTCTACACATTCGTATTTTCTAGCTAGAAAGCTAGAGGAACTGCAGCAAATAAACATGATACTTTTTGTTTGCATAGATGACATTTAATGTACTTGCCTTAAAAAAGACTTTGCTTTTCTCCAAAACAATTTTTACTCTGATTTTCTCATTCTATTGCATGCGAATTCCACACCACTTTGTCCGGATATGCCTGGACGAAACCAGAAATATCCAGTTGTGTTTTGGCTAACTATATCCCAGATATGGCTACAGCCTCTGTGTTTGTGTTTTCCGGATATAATCAACGGACTTTATGGTTTTTCATGTTTTCTATCAGGGAACATTTAATTTTATGCTGGGGAACAATAGTTGGTTCCACATGGTGACACCAGCTCTACACATTCGTATTTTCTACGGAGAAAGCCAGAGGAACTGCAGCAAACAAACATGATATTTCTGTTTGTATAGATGACATTTTAGGCACTTGCCTAAAAAAAGACTTTGCTTTTCTCCAAAACCATTTCTACGGTGATTTTCTCAGTCTATTGCATCCGAATTCCACACCAATTTGTCCGTATATGCCTGGATGAAAACAAAAATATCCGGTTATGTTTTGGCTAACTATATCCAAGATATGGCTACAGCCTCAGTGTTTGTGTTTTCTGCATATTATTCACAGACTTTATTATTTTGAGTGTTTTTATCTGGGAACATTTAATTTTGTACCCTAGAAAACTGATTGGTTCCACATGGAGACACCAGCTCTACACATTCATATTTTCTAGGGACAAAGCTAGAGGAACTGCGGCAAACAAACATGATATTTCTGTTTGAATAGATGACATTTTATGCACTTGCCTAATGAAAGGACTTTGCTTTTTTCCACAACCATATTTACTGAGATTTTCTCGGTCCATTGCATAAGAATTCCACCCCACATTGTAAGGATATGACTGGATGAAACCAGAAATATCCGGTGTGTTTTGGCTAACTCAATCCCAGATATTGCTACAGACTCTGTGTTTGTGTTTTCCGGATATTATCGATGGACTTTATGGATTTCCATGTTTTTTATCAGGGAACATTAAATTTTGTGCTGGGAAACACTAATTGGGTCCACATGGAGACACCAGCTATACACATTCGTATTTTCTAGGCAGAAAGCTAGAGGAACTGAGGCAAACAAACATGATATTTCTGTTTGCATACATGACATTTTATGAACTGGCCGAAGGAAAAGACTTTGCTTTTCTCCAAAACCATTCTTACTGTGATTTTCTCGGTCCAATACATACGAATTCCACACCACTTTCCGGATATGCCAGGATGAAAACAGAAATATCCGGTTGTGTTTTGGCTAACTCAATGCCAGATATTGCTACAGCCTCTGTGTTGGTGTTTTCCGGATATTATCAATGGACTTTATGGTTTTTCATGTCTTTTATCAGGGAACATTTAATTTTTTGCTGGGGAACACTAGTTGGTTCCACATGGAGACACCAGCTCTACACATTCGTATTTTCTGGGGAGACAGCTAGAGGAACTGCAGCAAACAAACATGATATTTCTGTTTATATAGATGGCATTTTATGCACTTGGCAAATGAAAAGACTTTGCTTTTCTCCAAAACCATTTTTACTGTGATTATTTTTTCGGTCCATTGCATACGAATTCCACGAAACATTGTCCGGATATGACTGGATGAAACCAGAAATATCCGGTTGTGTTTTGGCTACCACAATGCCAGATATTGCTACAGCCTCTTTGTTTGTGTTTTCCGGATATTATCAACGGACTTTATAGTTTTTCATGTCTTTTATCAGGGTACATTTAATTTTATACTGGGGAACACTAGTTGGTTCCACATGGAGACACCAGCTCTACACATTCGTATTTTCTAGGGAGAAAGCTAGAGGAACTGCAGCAAGCAAACATATTTCTGTTTATATAGATGACATTTTATGCACTTGCCTAAAAAAAGAATTGGCTTTTCTCCAAAACCATTTTTACTGTGATTTTCACGGTCCATTGCCTCCGAATTCCACACCACTTTCCGGATATGCCTGGATGAAAACAGAAATATCCAGTTCTGTTTTGGCTAACTATATCCCAGATATGGCTACAGCCTCAGTGTTTGTGTTTTCTGGATATTATCAACAGACTTTATTGGTTTGACTGTTTTTATCAGGGAACATTTAATTTTGTCCGGTAGAAACACTAATTGGTTCCACATGGAGACACCAGCTCTACACATTCGTATTTTCTAGGCAGACAGCTAGAGGAACTGCGGCAAACAAACTTGATATTTCTGTATGAATAGATGACATTTTATGCACTTGCCTAATGAAAAGACTTTGCTTTTCTCCAAAACCATTTTTACTGTGCTTTTTCGGTCCATTACATACGAATTCCACCCCACTTTGTCTGGATATGACTGGATGAAACCAGAAATATCCAGTTGTGTTTTGGCTAACTCAATCCCAGATATTGCTACAGCCTCTGTGTTTGTGTTTTCCGGATATTATCAACGGACTTTATGGTTTTTCATGTTTTCTATCAGGGAACATTTAATTTTATGCTGGGAAACACTAGTCGGTTCCACATAGTGACACCAGCTTTACACATTAGTATTTTCTGGGGAGAAAGCTAGAGGAACTGCGGCAAACAAACATGATATTTCTGTTTATATAGATGACATTTTATGCATTTGCCTAAAAAAAGACTTTGATTTTCTCCAAAACCATTTTTACTGTGATTTTCTCAGTCTGTTGCATGCGAATTCCACACCACTTTGTCCGGATATGCCTGTATGAAAACAAAAATATCCGGTTATGTTTTGGCTAACTATATCCAAGATATGGCTACAGCCTCAGTGTTTGTGTTTTCCGGATATTATCAACGGACTTTATGGTTTTTCATGTTTTCTATCAGGGAACATTTAATTTTATGCTGGGGAACACTAGTTGGTTCCACATGGTGACACCAGCTCTACACATTCGTATTTTCTAGCTAGAAAGCTAGAGGAACTGCAGCAAATAAACATGCTACTTTTTGTTTGCATAGATGACATTTAATGTACTTGCCTTAAAAAAGACTTTGCTTTTCTCCAAAACAATTTTTACTCTGATTTTCTCAGTCTATTGCATGCGAATTCCACACCACTTTGTCCGGATATGCCTGGATGAAACCAGAAATATCCAGTTGTGTTTTGGCTAACTATATCCCAGATATGGCTACAGCCTCTGTGTTTGTGTTTTCCGGATATAATCAACGGACTTTATGGTTTTTCATGTTTTCTATCAGGGAACATTTAATTTTATGCTGGGGAACAATAGTTGGTTCCACATGGTGACACCAGCTCTACACATTCGTATTTTCTACGGAGAAAGCCAGAGGAACTGCAGCAAACAAACATGATATTTCTGTTTGTATAGATGACATTTTAGGCACTTGCCTAAAAAAAGACTTTGCTTTTCTCCAAAACCATTTCTACGGTGATTTTCTCAGTCTATTGCATCCGAATTCCACACCAATTTGTCCGTATATGCCTGGATGAAAACAAAAATATCCGGTTATGTTTTGGCTAACTATATCCAAGATATGGCTACAGCCTCAGTGTTTGTGTTTTCTGCATATTATTCACAGACTTTATTATTTTGAGTGTTTTTATCTGGGAACATTTAATTTTGTACCCTAGAAAACTGATTGGTTCCACATGGAGACACCAGCTCTACACATTCATATTTTCTAGGGACAAAGCTAGAGGAACTGCGGCAAACAAACATGATATTTCTGTTTGAATAGATGACATTTTATGCACTTGCCTAATGAAAGGACTTTGCTTTTTTCCACAACCATATTTACTGAGATTTTCTCGGTCCATTGCATAAGAATTCCAACCCACATTGTAAGGATATGACTGGATGAAACCAGAAATATCCGGTGTGTTTTGGCTAACTCAATCCCAGATATTGCTACAGACTCTGTGTTTGTGTTTTCCGGATATTATCGATGGACTTTATGGATTTCCATGTTTTTTATCAGGGAACATTAAATTTTGTGCTGGGAAACACTAATTGGGTCCACATGGAGACACCAGCTATACACATTCGTATTTTCTAGGCAGAAAGCTAGAGGAACTGAGGCAAACAAACATGATATTTCTGTTTGCATACATGACATTTTATGAACTGGCCGAAGGAAAAGACTTTGCTTTTCTCCAAAACCATTCTTACTGTGATTTTCTCGGTCCAATACATACGAATTCCACACCACTTTCCGGATATGCCAGGATGAAAACAGAAATATCCGGTTGTGTTTTGGCTAACTCAATGCCAGATATTGCTACAGCCTCTGTGTTGGTGTTTTCCGGATATTATCAATGGACTTTATGGTTTTTCATGTCTTTTATCAGGGAACATTTAATTTTTTGCTGGGGAACACTAGTTGGTTCCACATGGAGACACCAGCTCTACACATTCGTATTTTCTGGGGAGACAGCTAGAGGAACTGCAGCAAACAAACATGATATTTCTGTTTATATAGATGGCATTTTATGCACTTGGCAAATGAAAAGACTTTGCTTTTCTCCAAAACCATTTTTACTGTGATTATTTTTTCGGTCCATTGCATACGAATTCCACGAAACATTGTCCGGATATGACTGGATGAAACCAGAAATATCCGGTTGTGTTTTGGCTACCACAATGCCAGATATTGCTACAGCCTCTTTGTTTGTGTTTTCCGGATATTATCAACGGACTTTATAGTTTTTCATGTCTTTTATCAGGGTACATTTAATTTTATACTGGGGAACACTAGTTGGTTCCACATGGAGACACCAGCTCTACACATTCGTATTTTCTAGGGAGAAAGCTAGAGGAACTGCAGCAAGCAAACATATTTCTGTTTATATAGATGACATTTTATGCACTTGCCTAAAAAAAGAATTGGCTTTTCTCCAAAACCATTTTTACTGTGATTTTCACGGTCCATTGCCTCCGAATTCCACACCACTTTCCGGATATGCCTGGATGAAAACAGAAATATCCAGTTCTGTTTTGGCTAACTATATCCCAGATATGGCTACAGCCTCAGTGTTTGTGTTTTCTGGATATGATCAACAGACTTTATTGGTTTGACTGTTTTTATCAGGGAACATTTAATTTTGTCCGGTAGAAACACTAATTGGTTCCACATGGAGACACCAGCTCTACACATTCGTATTTTCTAGGCAGACAGCTAGAGGAACTGCGGCAAACAAACTTGATATTTCTGTATGAATAGATGACATTTTATGCACTTGCCTAATGAAAAGACTTTGCTTTTCTCTAAAACCATTTTTACTGTGAGTTTCTCGGTCCATTGCATCCAAATTCAACCAAATTTTTCCGGATATGACTGCATGCAACAAGAAATATCCGGTTGGGTTTTGGCTAACTCAATCCCAGATATTGCTACAGCCACTGTGTTTGTGTTTTCCGGATAATATGAATGGACTTTATTGTTTTGAATGTTTTTATCAGGGAACATTTAATTTTGTACTTGGAAACACTAATTGGTTCCACATGGAGACACCAGCTCTACACTTTTGTATTTTCTAGGGAGAATGCTAGAGGAACTGTGGCAAACAAACATGATATTTCTGTTTGTATTCATGACATTTTATGCACTTGACGAAGGAAAAGACATTGCGTTCCTTCAAAAAAATTATTATTGTGATTTTCTTGGTCCATTTCATGCGAATTCCACACCACTTTGTCCGTATATTACTGGATGAAACCAGAAATATCCGGTTGTGTTTTGGCTGACTCAATCCCAGATATTGCTACAGCCTCTGTGTTTGTGTTTTCCAGATATTATCTACAGACCTTATTGTTTTGAATGTTTTTTATCAGGGAACATTTAATTTTGTGCTGGAAATACTAGTTGACTCCACATGGAGACACCAGCTCTACACATTCGTATTTTCTAGGGAGAACGCTAGAAGAACTGCGGCAAACACACATGATATTTCTGTTTCAATAGATGACATTTTATGCACTTGCCTAACGAAAAGACCTTGCTTTTCTCCAAAACCGTTTTTACTGTGGTTTTCTTGGACCATTGCATACGAATTCCACAACACTTTCTCTGGGTATGACTGGATGAAACCAGAAATATTCAGTTTTGTTTTGGCTAACCTAATCTGAAATATTTTGAAAGCCTGTGTGTTTGTTTTTTCCGGATTTTATCATTGGACTTTTTCTTTTGAATGTTTATTTTATCAGGGACTATTTAATTTTGTGCTGGGAAAACTAGTTCACCCCACTTGGAGACACCAGCTCTGCACATTTGTATTTTCTACTGAAAAAGCTAGAGGAACTGCGGCAAACAAACATGATAGTTCTGTTTGTATACATGACATTTTATGCACTTTCCTAACGAAAAGACTTGCTTTTCTCCACAACCATTTGTACTGTGATTTTCTCGGTCCATTGCATACGAATTTCACACCACTTTGTCCGGATATGCCTGGATGAAAACAGAAATATCCGGTTGTGTTTTGCCTAACTAAATCCCAGAATTTGCTACAGCCTCTGTGTTTGTGTTTCCTGGATATTACCATTGGACTTTACTGTTTGAATGTTTTTATCAGGGAACATTTAATTTTGTACCATAGAAACATTAATTGGTTCCACATGGAGACACCAGGTCTACAAATTCACATTTTCCAGGGAGAAAGCTAGAGGAACTGCGGCAAACAATCATGATATTTCTGTTTGTATACATGGCATTTTATGCACTTGCCTAAAAAAAGAATTTGCTTTTCCCCAAAACCATGTTTACTGTGATTTTTTTGGTCCATTGCATATGAATTCCACCAAACTTTGTGCTGATATGACTGGATGAATCCAGAAATATCCGGTTGTGTTTTGTCTAACTAAATCCGAAATATTGTGAAAGCATCTGTGTTTGTGTTTTCTGGATATTATCAACGGGCTTTATTGTTTTGAATGTTTTTATCAGGGAACCTTTAATTTTGTATCATAGAAACACTAATTGGTTCCACATGGAGACACCAGCTCTAACAATCGTATTTTCTAGTGAGAAAGCTAGAGGAACTGCGGCACACAAACATGATATTTCTGTTTGTGTAGATGACATTTTATGCACTTGCCTAACGAAAAGACTTTGCTTTTCTCCAAAACCATTTTCACTATGATTTTCTGAGTCCATTTCATATGAATTCCACCAAACTATGTCCGGATATGACTGGATGATACCAGAAATATCCGGTTGTGTTTTGGCTAACTTAATCCCAGATATTGCTACAGCCTCTGTGTTTGTGTTTTCTGGATATTCTCAATGGACTTTATTGTTTTGAATGTTTTTATCTGGGAACATTTAATTTTGTCCGGTAGAAACATTGATTGGTTCCACATGGAGAAACCAGCTCTACACATTCGTATTTTCTAGGGAGAAAGCTAGAGGGACTTTGGCAAACAAACATGATATTTCTGTTTGAATAGGTGACATTGTATGCACTTGCCTAATGAAAAGACTTTGCTTTTCCCCAAAACCATTTATACTGTTATTTTTTCGGTTCATTGCATACGAATTCCACCCCAATTTGTCCAGCTATGACTGGATGAAACCAGAAATATCCGGTTGTGTTTTGGCTAACTCAATCCCAGATATTGCTACAGCGTCTGTGTTTGTGTTTTTTGGATATTATCAATGGACTTTATTGTTTTGAATGTTTCTATCAGGGAACATTTAATTTTGTACCGTAGAAACACTAATTGGTTCCACATGGAGACACCAGCTCTGCACATTTACATTTTCTAGGGAGGAAGCTAGAGGAACTGCGGCAAACAAACATGATATTTTTGTTTGTATAGATGACATATTATGCACTTGCCTAATGAAAAGACTTTAATATTCTCCAAAACCATTTTTACTGTGATTTTCTCCGCCCATTGCATACGAATTCCACATCACTTTGTCCAGATATGACTGGATGAAACCAAAAATATCCGGATGTGTTTTGGCTATCTCAATCTGAAATATTGAGAAAGCATCTGTGTTTGTGATATCCAGATATTATCGATGGACTTTATTGTTTTGAATATTATTATCAGGGAACATTTAATTTAGAACCGTAGAAACACAAAATAATTCACCATGGAGAAACAAGCTGTACACATTCGTATTTTCTGGGAGAAAGCCAGTGGAATTGCGGCAAACAAACATGATATTTCTGTTTCTATAGATGACATTTTATGCACTTGCCTACAGAAAGGACTTTGCTTTTCTCCAGAATTATTTTTACTGTGATTTTCTTGGTCCATTGCATACGAATTCCACACCACTTTGTCCGGATATGACTGGATGAAACCAGAAATATCCGGTTTTGTTTTGGCTAACACAATCCCAGATGTTGTGAAAGCCTCTGTGTTCGTGATTTCCGGATATTATCAACGGACTTTATGGTTTTGAATGTTTTTATCAGGGAACCTTTAATTTTGTACCGTAGAAACACTAATTGGTTCCACATGGAGACACCAGCTCTGAACATTTACATTTTCTAGGGAGGAAGCTAGAGGAACTGTGGCAAAGAAACATGATATTTCTGTTTTTATACATGACATTTTATGCACTTTCCTAATGAAAAGACTTTGCTTTTCCCTAAAACCATTTTTACGGTGATTTTCTCGGTCTATTGCATCCAAATTCCACCAAACTTTGTCCGGATATGACTGGATGAAACCAGAAATATCCGGTTGTGTTTTGGCTAACTCAATCTCAGGTATTGCTACAGCCACTGTGTTTGTGTTTTCCGGATATTATGAATGGACTTTATTGTTTTGAATGTTTTTATCAGGGAACATTTAATTTTGTACTTGAAAACACTAATTGGTTCCATATGGAGACACCAGCTCTACACTTTTGTATTTTCTAGGGAGAAAGCTAGAGGAACTGCGGCAAACAATCATGATATTTCTGTTTGTATACATGACATTTTATGCACTTGCCTAAAAAAAGAATTTGCTTTTCCCCAAAACCATTTTTACTGTGATTTTTTCGGTCCATTGCATCCAAATTCAACCAAATTTTGTGCTGATATGACTGGATGAAACCAGAAATATCCAGTTGTGTTTTGGCTACATCAATCCGAAATATTGTGAAAGCCTCTGTGTTTGTGTTTTCTGGATATTATCAATGGACTTTATTGTTTTCAATGTTTTTATCAGGGAACCTTTAATTTTGTACCGTAGAAACACTAATTGGTTCCACACGGAGACACCAGCTCTAACAATCGTATTTTCTAGGGAGAAAGCTAGAGGAACTGCGGCACACAAACATGATATTTCTGTTTGTGTAGATGACATTTTATGCACTTGCCTAACGAAAAGACTTTGCTTTTCTCCAAAACCATTTTCACTATGATTTTCTGAGTCCATTTCATATGAATTCCACCAAACTATGTCCGGATATGACTGGATGATACCAGAAATATCCGGTTGTGCTTTGGCTAACTCAATCCCAGATATTGCTACAGCCTCTGTGTTTTTGTTTTCTGGATATTCTCAATGGACTTTATTGTTTTGAATGTTTTTATCCTGGAACATTTAATTTTGTCCGGTAGAAACACTGATTGGTTCCACATGGAGACACCAACTCTACACATTGGTATTTTCTAGGGAGAAAGCTAGAGGGACTTTGGCAAACAAACATGATATTTCAGTTGAATAGGTGACATTTTATGCACTTGCCTAATGGAAAGACTTTGCTTTTCCCCAAAACCATTTATACTGTTATTTTTTCGGTTCATTGCATACAAATTCCACCCCAATTTGTCCAGCTATGACTGGATAAACCAGAAATATCCGGTTGTGTTTTGGCTAACTCAATCCGAAACATTGTGAATTCCTATGTGTTTGTGTTTTCTGGTTATTATCGATGGACTTTGTTGTTTTGAAGTTTTTTACCAGGGAACATTTAATTTTGTACCGTGGAAACACTAATTAGTTGAAAATGGAGACACCAGCTCTACACATTCGTATATTCTAGGGAGAAAGCTAGAGAAACTGCAGTAAACACGATATTTCTGTATGTATAGATGACATTTTATGCACTTGCCTAATGAAAAGACTTTGCATTTCTCGAAAAACATTTTTACTGTGATTTTCTGGGTCCATTGCATACAAATTCCAGCCCATTTTGTGCGGATATGACTGGATGATACCAGAAATATCCGGTTGTGTTATGGCTAACTCAATCCCAAATATTGCTACAGCCCCTGTGTTTGTGTTTTCAGGATATTATCGACAGACTTTATTGTTGTGAATTTTTTTTATCAGGAAACCTTGAATTTTGTACCGTAGAAACACTAATTGGTTCAACATGGAGACACCAGCTCTACACATTCGTATTTTCTAGGGAGAAAGCTAGAGGAACTGCGGCAAACAAACATGAACATGATATTTCTGTTTGTATAGATGACATTTCATGCACTTGCCTAATTAAATTACTTTGCCTTTCTCTAAAACCATATTTACTGTGATTTTTTTGGTCCATTGCATAAGAATTCCACCCCACTTTGTCTGGATATGACAAGATGAAACCAGAAATATCCGGTTGTGTTTTGGCTAACTATATCCCAAATATTGTGAGAGCCTCTGTGTTTGTGTTTTCTGGACATTATCAACGGACTTTACTGTTTTGAACGCTTTTTATCAGGGAACATTTAATTTTGTGCTGGGTAACACTAATTGGTTGTACATGGAGACACCAGCTCTACACAGTCGTATTTTCTAGGGAGAAAGCTCGAGGAACTGTGGCAAACAAACCTGACATTTCTCATTGTATAGATGACATATATGCACTGGCCGAAGAAAAGACTTTACTTTTCTCCAAAACCATTTTTACTGAGATTTTCTTAGTCCATTGCATATGAATTCCACACCACTTTGTCCGGATATACCTGGATGAAAACAGAAATATCTGGTTGTGTTTTGGCTAACTCAATGCCAGATATTGCTACAGCCTGTGTGTTTGTGTATTCTGGATATTATTGATGGACTTTATTGTTTTGAATGTTTTTTTATCAGGGAACATTTAATTTTGTGCTTGGAAACACTCGTTGACTCCACATGGAGACACCAGCTCTACACATTCATATTTTCTAGGAAGAAAGCTAGAGGAACTGCAGCAAACAAACCTGACATTTCTGTTTGTATAGATGACATTTTATGCACTTGCCTAACGAAAAGACTTAGCTTTTCTCCAAATCCATTTTTACTCTGAGTTTCTCAGTCCATGGCATGCGAATTCCACACCAATTTGTCCGGATATATCTGGATGAAAACAGAAATATGCGGTTGTGTTTTGGCTAACTCAATCAAAAATATTGTGAAAGCATCTGTGTTTGTGTTTTCTGGATTTTACCCATGGACTTTATTTTTTTGAATGTTTTTATCAGGGAACATTTAATTTTGTACCGTAGAAACACTAATTGGTTCACATGGAGACACCAGCTCTACACATTCGTATTTTCTAGGGAGAAAGCTAGAGGAAGTGCGGCAAACAGCATGATATTTCTGTTTGTGTAGAATACATTTTATGCACTTGCCTAATGAAAAGAATTTTTTTTTCTCCAAAACCATTTTTACTGTGATTTTCTCAGTCCATTGCATCCGAATTCCACACCACTTTGTCCGTATATGCCTGGATGAAACCAGAAATATCCGGTTCTGTTTTGGCTAAATATATACCAGATATGTCTACAGTGTCAGGGTTTGTGTTTTCTGGATATCATCAACAGACTTTATTGTTTTGAATTTTTTATCATGGAACATTTAATTTTGTACCATAGAAACACTAATTTGTTCACATGGAGACACCAGCTCTACACATTCCTATTTACTAGTGAGAAAGCTAGAGGAACTGCGGCAAACAAACTTGATATTTCTGTTTGTATACATGACATTTTATGCACTGGCCGAAGGAAATGACATTACTTTTCTCAAAAAAAATTCTTATTGTGATTTTCTCAGTCCAATGTATCCGAATTCCACACCACTTTGTCCGGATATGCCTGGATGGAAACACAATATCCGGTTCTCTTTTGGCAAACCTTATCCCAGATATGGCTACAGCCTCAGAGTTTGTGTTTTCTGGATATTATCAATGGACTTTATTGTTTTGAATGTTTTTTATCAAGGAGCATTTAACTCTGTGCTAGGAAACACTAGTTGATTCTACATGGAATCACCAGTACTACAAACCTGTATTTTGTACGGTGAAATCTAGAGGAACTGCAGCAAACAAATGTGCCATTTCTGTTTGTATAGATGACATTTTATGCACTTGCATAACAAAAAGACTTTGCTTTTCTCCAAAACCATTTTTGCTGTGATTTTCTCAGTCCATTGCATACGAATTCCACACCACTTTGACCGGATATGCCTGGATGAAAACAGAAATATCTGTTCTGTTTTCGCTAACTCAATCTGAAACATTGTGAAAACCTCTGTGTTTGTGTTTTTTGGATATTATCGATGGACTTTATTGTTTTGAATGTTTTTATCAGGGAACATTTGATTTTGTACCATAGAAAAACTAATTCGTTCCACATGGAGACACCAGTCTAAACAATCCTATGTTCTAGGGAGGAAGCTTGAGGAACTACAGCAAACAAACATGATGTTTCTCTTTGTATAGATGATATTTTATGCAATTGCCGAAGGAAAAGACTTTGCTTTTCTCCAAAAGCATTTTTACTGAGATTTTCTCGGCCCATTGCATACCAATTCAATACCACTTTATCCGGATATGACTGGATGAAACCACAAATATCCGGTTGTATTTTTGGTAACTCAATCCCAGATATTGCTACTGCTTTTGTGTTTTTGTTTTCTGTATATTATTGAGGGACTTTATTGTTTTCAATGTTCTTTAGTTGGAAACATTTAATTTTGTGCTGGGAAACACTAAATGGTTCCACATGTAAACACCAGCTCTACACATTTGTGTTTTCAAGGGAAAAAGCTAGAGGAACTGCTGCAAACAAACATGATATTTCTGTTTGTATACATTACATATTATGCAGTTGCCTAAAGAAAAGACTTTGCTTTTCTCCAAAACCATTTTTACTCTGATTTTTTCGGTCCATTGCATACGAATTCCACACCACTTTGTTCGGATATGACGGGATGAAACTAGAAATATCCGGTTGTGTTTTGGTGACTAAATCCCAGATATTGCTAGAGCCTCTGTATTGTGTTTTCCAGATATTATCGATGGACTTTATTGTTCTGAATGTTTTTATCAGGGAACATTTAATTTTGTACCGTACAAACACTAATTGGTTCAAAATGGAGACACAAGCTCTACGCATTTGTATTTTTTAGGGAGAAAGCTAGAGGAACTGCGGCAAACAAACATGATATTTCTGTTTGTATAGATGACATTTTATTCCCTTGCTGAAGGAAAGGACTTTGCTTTTCTCAAAACCATTTTTACTGTGATTTTCTCGGTCCATTGCATACGAATTCCACCAAATTCTGTCCGGATATAACTGGATGAAACCAGAAATATCCCGTTGTGTTTTCGGTAACTCAATCCGAAATATTGTGAAAGCCTCTAAGTTTGTGTTTTCTGGATATTACCAATGGACTTTATTGTTTAAATGTTTTTATCAGGGAACATTTAATTTAATACCATAAAAACACTAATTGGTTCCACGTGGAGACAACAGCTCTACACATTCTTATTTTCTAGGGAGAGAGCTAGAGGAACTGCGGCACACTATCATGATATTTCTGTTTGTATACATGCCATTTTATGCACTTGCCTAACGAAAAGACTTGCTTTTCTCCAAAACCATTTTACTGTGATTTTCTCGGTCCATTGCATACAAATTCCACACCACTTTGTCCTTATATGACTGGATGATACCAGAAATATCCGGTTGTGTTTGGCTAACTCAATACCAGATATTGCAACAGCATCTCTGTTTGTGTTTTGTGGATATTATCAATGGACTTTATTGTTTTGAACGTTTTTTATCAGGGAACATTTAATTTTGTTCTGGGAATCACTAATTGGTTCCACATGAAGACACCAGCTCTACACATTCGTATATTCTAGGGAGAAAGCTAGAGGAAATTCGGCAAACAAACATGATATTTCTGTTTTTATACATGACAGTTTATGCACTTGCCTAACGAAAAATCTTTGCTTTTCAACAAAACCATTTTTACTGTGATTTTCTCGATCCATTGCATACAAATTCCACACCACTTTGACCGGATATGCCTGCATGAAAACACAATTATCCTGTTGTAATTTGGCTAACTCAATCCGAAATATTGTGAAAGCCTCTGTGTTTGTGTTTTCTGGATATTATATATGGACTTTATTGTTTTGAATGTTTTTATCAGGGAACATTTAATTTTGTACCGTAGAAACACTAATTGGTTCAACATGGAGACAACAGCTCTAAACATTCGTATTTTCTACGGAGAAAGGTAGAGGAACTGCGGCAAAGAAACATGATATTTCTGTTTATATACATGACATTTTATGCACTTCCCTAACGAAAAGACTTTGCTTCTCTACAAAACCATTTTTACTATGATTTTCTCAGTAAATTGCATATGAATTCCACACCACTTTGTCCGGATATGACTCGATGAAACCAGAAATATCCTGTTGTGTTTTGGCTAACTCAATGGGAAATATTGTGAAAGAATCTGTGTTTCTGTTTGATGGATATTATCAATGGACTTTATTGTTTTCAATGTTTTTATCAGGGAATATTTAATTTGTACCATAGAAACACTAATTGGTTTAACATAGAGACACCAGCTCTACACATTCGTATTTTCTAGGGAGAAAGCTAGAGGAACTGCAGCAAACAATCATGATATTTATGTTTGTATAGATGACAATTTTATGCACTTACCTAACGAAAAGACTTGCTTTTCTCCAAAACCATATTTACTGTGATTTTCTCGGTCCATTGCATACAAATTCCAGACAACTTTGTCCGTATATGACTGGATGAAACCAGAAATATCCAGTTGTGTTTTGGTTAACTCAATGCCATATATTGCTACAGCATATCTGTTTGTCTTTTTTGGATATTATCAATGGACTTTATTGTTTTGAATGTTTTTTATCAGGGAACATTTAATTTTGTTCTTGGAATCACTAACTGGTTCCACATGGAGACACCACCTGTACACATTCGTATTTTCAAGGCAGAAAGCTAGAGGAACTGCGGCAAATTAACATGGTATTTTCGTTTGTATAGATGACATTTTAAGCACTTGCCGAAGGAAATGACTTTGCTTTTCTCCAAAACCATTTTGCTGTCATTTTCTTGGTCCATTGCATACGAATTCCACACGACTTTGTCAGGATATGAATGGATGAAACCATAAATATCCGGTTGTGTTTTGGCAAACTCAATCCGAAATATTGTGAAAACCTCTGTGTTTGTGTTTTCTGGAAATTTCCTATGGACTTTATTGTTTTGAATGTTTTTATCAGGGAACATTTAATTTTGTACCGTAGAAACACTAATTGGTTCCACATGGAGACACCAGCTCTACACATTCGTATTTTCTAGGGAGAAAGCTAGAGGAACTGCAGCAAAGAAACATGATATTTCTGTTTGTATACATGACATTTTATGCACTTCCCTAACAAAAAGACTTTGCTTCTCTCCAAAACCATTTTTACTGTGATTTTCTCAGTCCATTGCATACGAATTCCACACCACTTTGTCCGGATATGACTGAATGAAACCAGAAATATCCGGTTGTCTTTTGGCTACTCAATACCAGATATTGTGAAAGCCTCTGTGTTTGTGTTTTCCGGATATTATTGATGGACTTTATTGTTTTGAATGTTCTTTAGCTGGGAACATTTAATTTTGTTCTGTGAAACAATAATTGGGTCCACATGGAAACACCAGCTCTACAGATTTGTGTTTTCAAGGGAGAAAGCTAGAGGAACTACGGCACACAAACATGATATTTCTGTTTGTATACGTGGCATTTTATGCACATGCCTAACGAAAAACTTTGCTTTTCTCCAAACCATTTTTACTGTGATTTTCTCTTTCCATTGCATACGAATTCCACCAAACTTTGTCTGGATATGATTGGATGAAACCAGAAATATCCGGTTGTGTTTTGGCTAACTCAATCCCATTATATTGTGAAAGCCTCTGTGTTTGTGTTTTCCAGATATTATCAACGGACCTATGGTTTTGCATGTTTTTTATCAGGGAACATTTAATTTTCTGCTGGGAAACACTAATTGGTTCCACATGGAGACACCAGCTCTACACATTCGTATTTTCTAGGGAGAAAGCTAGAGGAACTGTGGCAAACCAATATGAGATTTCTGTTTGTATAGATGATATTTTATGCACTTGCGAAGGAAAAGACTTTTTGATTTTCTCCAAAACAATATTCCTGTATTTTCTCCATCCATTACATACGAATTCCTCCCCACATTGTCCGGTTATGACTGCATGCAACCAGAAATATCCGGATGTGTTTTGGCTAACCCAATCCCAGGTATTTCTACAGCCTCTTTGTTTGTGTTTCCGGGATATTATCAACGAACTTTACTGTTTTGATTGTTTTTATCAGGGAACATTTCATTTTGTACCATAGAAACACTAATAGTTTCAACATGGAGACATCAGTTTGCACATTCATATGTTCTAGTGAGAAAGCTAGAGGAACTGCGGCAAACAAACATGATATTTCTGTTCGTATACATGACATTTTATAAACTGGACGAAGGAAAAGACTTTGCTTTTCTCGAATACCATTTTTACTGTGATTTTCTCGGTCCATTGCATATGAATTCCACCCCACTTTGTCCGGATATGACTGGATGAAACCAGAAATATCCGGTTGTGTTTTGGCTAACTCAATCCCAGATATTGTGAAAGACTCTGTGTTTGTGTTTTCCAGATATTATAAATGGAATTTATGTTTTTGCATGTTTTTTATCAGGGAACATTTCATTTTGTGCTGGGAAACCCTTTGGTTCCACATGGAGACACCACCATTACACATTGGTATTATCTAGGGAGAAATCTAGTGGAACTGCAGCAAACAAACATGATATTTCTGTTTCTATAGATGATAGTTTATGCACTTTTCTAAATAAAATACTTTGCTTTTCTCCAAAACAATTTTTCCTGTGATTTTCTCGGTCCATTACATACGAATTCCACACAACTTTCTCCGGATATGACTGGATGAAACAAGAAATATCCTGTTATGTTTTGGATTACTATATTCCAGATATTGCTACAGCCGCAGTGTCTGTGTTTTCTGGAAATTATCCATTTATTTTATTTTTTGAATGTTATTTTATCAGGGAACATTTAATTTTTGCTGGGAATCACTAATTGGTTCCACATGGAGACACCAGTCTACACATTCGTATTTTCTAGGGAGAAAGCTAGAGGAACTGTGGAAAACAAACATGATATTTCTGTTTTCATACATGACATTTTATGCATTTGCGAAGGAAAAGACCTTTTGATTTCTCCAAAACCATATTTACTGTGATTTTCTCCGTCCATTGCATACGAATTCCACCCCAATTTGTCCGGTTATGACAGAATGCAACCAGAAATATCCCGTTGTGTTTTGGCTAACTCAATCCCAGCTATTGGTACAGCCTCTGTGTTTCTGTTTCCTGGATATTGTGGACAGACTTTATTGTTTTGAGTATTTTTATCAGGAACCCTTTAATTTTGTAACGTACAAACACTAATTGGTTCCACATGAAGTCACCACTCTTCACATGCGGATGTTCTCGGGAGAAAGCTAGAGGAACTGCGGCAAACAAACATGGTATTTCTGTTTGAATAGATGATATTTTATGCACTTGCCTAACGAATAGACTTTGCTTTTTTTATAAAATCATTATTACTGTATTTTTCTTGGTCCATTGCATACAACTTCCAACCCAATTTGTCCGGATATGACAGCATGAAACCAGAAATATCCGGTTGTGTTTTGGCTAACTCAATCCCAGATATGCTGAAGCCTCTGTGTTTGTGTATTCTGGATATTATCAATGGAATTTATGGTTTTGAATGTTTTTATGAGGGAACATTTAATTTTGTACTGGGAAACACTAATTGGTTGCACATGGAGACACCAGCTCTACAAATTCATATTTTCTAGGAAGAAAGCTAAATGAACTGCAGAAAACAAACATGATATTTCTGTTTGAATAGATGACATTTTATGCACTTGCCTAAAGAAAAGACTTTGTTTTTCTCCAAAACCATTTTTACTGTGATTTTCTCGGTCCATTGCATACGAATTCCACACCACTTTGTCCAGATAGGACTGGATGACACCAGAAATATCCGGTTGTGTTTTGGCTAACTCAATGCCAGATAGTGCTACAGCCTCTGTGTTTGTGTTTCCTGGATTTTATGGACATACTTTATTGTTTTGAATGTTTTTATCAGGGAGCATTTACATTTGTACCGTAGAAACACTAATTGGTTCCACATGGAGACACTAGTCTACACATTCGTATTTTCTAGGGAGAAAGCTAGAGGAACTGCAGCAAACCAATATGAGATTTCTGTTTGTATAGATTGCATTTTATGCACTTGCCTAATGAAAAGACTTTGCTTTTCTCTAAAACCATTTTTACTGTGATTTTCTCGGACCATTGCATCCAAATCCACACCACTTTGTTCGGATATGACTGGATAAAACCAGAAATATCCGGTTGTGTTTTGGCTAACTCAATCCCAGATATTGTGAAAGCCTCTGTGTTAGTGTTTTCTGGATATTATCAATGGACTTTATGGTTTTGAATGTTTTTTATCAGGGAACATTTAATTTTGTACCGTAGAAATATTAATTGGTTCCACATGGAGACACCATTCTACAAATTCTTATGTTCTAGGCAGAAATCTAGCGGAACTGCGGCAAACAAACATGATATTTCTGTTTGTATAGATGACATTTTATGCACTGGCCAAAGGAAAAGACTTTGCTTTTCTCCAGAATTATTTTTACTGTGATCTTCTCGGTCCATTGCATACGAATTCCACACCACTTTGTCCGAATATGACTGGATGAAACCACAAAAATCCGGTTGTTTTTTGGCTAACTCAATCCCAGATATTGCTACAGCCTCAGTGTATCTGTTTTCCGGATATCATCAATGGACTTTATGGTTTTGAATGTTTTTTATCAGGGAACATTTAATTTTGTGCTGGGAAACACTAATTGGTTCCACATGGAGACAGCAGCTCTACATATTCGGATTTTCTAGGGAGGCATCTAGAGGAACTGTGGCAATCCAATATGAGATTTCTGTTTGTATAGAGGATATATTATGCACTTGCGAAGGAAAAGACTTTTTGATTTTCTCCAAAACCATTATTCCTGTGATTTTCTCCGTCCATTACATACGAATTCCACCACACATTGTCCGGTTATGACTGCATGCAACCAGAAATATCCGGTTGTGTTTTGGCCAACCCAATCCCAGGTATTTCTACAGCATCTGTGTTTGTGTTTCCTGGATATTATGGACGGACTTTATGGTTTTGAATGTTTTTATCAGGGAACATTTAATTTTGTACCATAGAAACACTAATTGGTTCCACATGGAGACACCAGCTCTACACATTCGTATCTTCTAGGGAGAAAGCTAGAGGAACTGCGGCAAACAAACATGGTATTTCTTTTTGTATGGATGACATTTTATGCACTTGCCTAACGAAAAGATTTTGCTTTTCTCCAAAACCATTTTTCCTGTGATTTTCTTGGTCCATTGCATATGAATTCCAACCAAATTTGTCCGGATATGATTGGATGAAACCAGAAATATCCGGTTGTGTTTTGGCTAACTCAATCCCAGATTGTGAATGCCTCTGTGTTTGTGTTTTCCGCATATTATCAACGGACTTTATGGTTTTGCATGTTTTTTATCAGTGAACATTTAATTTTGTACAATAGTAACACTTGCCTAAGGAAAAGACTTTGCTTTTCTCTAAAATCTTTTTTACTAAGATTTTCTTGGTCCATTGCATACGAATTCCAACCCACTTTGTCCGGATATGACTAGATGAAACCAGAAATATCCGGTTGTGTTTTCGCTAACTCAATCCCAGATATTGTGAAAGCCTCCTTGTTCGTGTTTTCTGGATATTATCAATGGACTTTATGGTTTTGAATGTTTTTTATCAGGGAACATTTAATTTTGTACTGTAGTAACACTAATTGGTTCCACATGGAGACAACAGTATACACATTCGTATGTTCTAGGGAGAAAGTTAGAGGAACTGCGGCAAACAAACATGATATTTCTGTTTGTATAGATGGCATTTTATGCACTTGCCTAAAGGAAAGACTTTGCTTTTCTCCAAACCATTTATACTGTGATTTCTCGGTCCATTACATACGAACACCACACCACTTTGTCCGGATATGACTGGATGAGAACAGAAATATCCAGATGTGTTTTGGCTTCCTATATCCCAGATATTGTGAAAGCCTCTGTGTTTTGTTTTCTGCATATTATTTATGGACTTTATTGTTTTCAATGTTTTTATCAGGGAACATTTAATTTTGTGCTGGGAAACACTAATTGGTTCCACATGGAGACACCAGCTCTACACATTCATATTTTCTAGGGAGAAAGCTAGAGGAACTGCGGCAAACAAACATGGTATTTCTGTTTGTATAGATGACATTTTATGCACTGGCGGAACGAAAAGTCATTGCTTTTCTCCAAAACAATTTTTACTGTGATTTTCTCGGTCCATTTCTTACGAATTCCAACCCACTTTGTCCAGAAATGACTGCATTCAACCGGAAATATCCTGTTGTGTTTTGGCTAACTCCGTCCCTGATATTGCTACAACCTCTGTGATTCTCTTTTCCGGATATTATCAACAGACTTTATGGTTTTGCATGTTTTTTTTTGCAGGGAACATTTAATTTTGTACAATAGAAATATTAATAGGTTCAACCTGGAGACACCAGCTCTACACCTTCATATGTTCTAGGGAGAAAGCTAGAGGAAATGCGGCAAACAAACATGATATTTCTGTTCGTATACATGACATTTTATACACTTGCCTAACGGAAAGCTTTGCTTTTTTCCAAAACCATTTTTACTGTGATTTTCTCGGTCCATTGCATACGAATTCCACCAAATTTTGTCCAGTTATGACTGGATGAAACCAGAAATATCCGGTTGTGTTTTGGCTAACTCAATCCCATATGTTGCTACAAATTTTGTGTTTGTTTTTTCAGATATTATCAACGGACTTTATGGTTTTGCATGTTTTTTATCAGGGAACATTTAATTTTTTGCTGGGAAACTCTAATTGGTTCCACATGGAGACACCAGTTCTACATATTCGTATTCTCTAGGCAGAAATCTAGAGGAACTGCGGCAAACAAACATGATATTTCTGTTTGTATAGATGGCATTTTATGCACTTGCCTAAAGGAAAGACTTTGCTTTTCTCCAAACCATTTATACTGTGATTTTCTCGGTCCATTACATACGAACACCACACCACTTTGTCCGGATATGACTGGATGAAAACAGAAATATCCAGATGTGTTTTGGCTTCCTATATCCCAGATATTGTGAAAGCCTCTGTGTTTTGTTTTCTGCATATTATTTATGGACTTTATTGTTTTCAATGTTTTTATCAGGGAACATTTAATTTTGTGCTGGGAAACACTAATTGGTTCCACATGGAGACACCAGCTCTACACATTCATATTTTCTAGGGAGAAAGCTAGAGGAACTGCGGCAAACAAACATGATATTTCTGTTTGTATAGATGACATTTTATGCACTGGCGGAAGGAAAAGTCATTGCTTTTCTCCAAAACAATTTTTACTGTGATTTTCTCGGTCCATTTCTTACGAATTCCAACCCACTTTGTCAAGAAATGACTGCATTCAACCGGAAATATCCTGTTGTGTTTTGGCTAACTCAGTCCCTGATATTGCTACAACCTCTGTGATTCTCTTTTCCGGATATTATCAACAGACTTTATGGTTTTGCATGTTTTTTTTGCAGGGAACATTTAATTTTGTACAATAGAAATACTAATAGGTTCAACCTGGAGACACCAGCTCTACACATTCGTATGTTCTAGGGAGAAAGCTAGAGGAAATGTGGCATACAAACATGATATTTCTGTTCGTATACATGACATTTTATACACTTGCCTAACGGAAAAACTTTGCTTTTTTCCAAAACCAATTTTACTGTGATTTTCTCGGTCCATTGCATACGAATTCCACCAAATTTTGTCCGGTTATGACTGGATGAAACCAGAAATATCCGGTTGTGTTTTGGCTAACTCAATCCCATAAGTTGCTACAAATTCTGTGTTTGTATTTTCAGATATTATCAACGGACTTTATGGTTTTGCATGTTTTTTATCAGGGAACATTTAATTTTTTGCTGGGAAACTCTAATTGGTTCCACATGGAGACACCAGCTCTACATATTCGTATTCTCTAGGCAGAAATCTAGAGGAACTGCGGCAAACAAACATGATATTTCTGTTTGTATAGATGAAATTTTATGCACTTTCCTAAAGAAAAGACTTTGCTTTTCTCCAAAACAATTTTTCCTGTGATTTTCTCAGTCCATTACATACGAATTCCACACCTCTTTCTTCGTATATGACTGGAGGAAACCAGAAATATCCAGTTGCGTTTTGACTTCCTATATCCCAGATATTGCTACAGCCTCAGTGTCTGTGTTTACTGGATATATATGGATGGATTTTATTTTTTTGCATGTTTTTTATCAGTGAACATTATATTTTGTGCTGGGAAACACAAATTGGTTCCACATGGAGACACCAGCTCTACACATTCGTATTTTCCAGGGAGAAAGCTAGAGGAACTGTGGCAAACAAACATGATATTTCTGTTTGTATAGATGACATTTTATGCACTTGCCTAAACAAAAGATTTTGCTTTTCTCTAAAATCATAATTACTGTGATTTTCTCGGCCCATTGCATACGAATTCCACCCGAATTTTTCGGATATGACTGCATACAACCAGAATATCCGGTTGTGTTTTGTCTAACTCAATCACAGATATTCCTACTGCCTATGGGTTTGTGTTTTCTGGATATTATCAACGGACTTTATTGTTTTGAATGTTTTTATCAGGGAACATTTAATTTTGTACCATAGAAACACTAATAGTTTCAACATGGAGACATCAGTCTACACATTCATATGTTCTAGGGAGAAAGCTAGAGGAACTGCGGCAAACAAACATGATATTACTGTTTGTAGACACGACATTTTATGCACTGGCCGAAGGAAAAGACTTTGCTTTTCTCGAAAACCACTTTTACTGAGATTTTCTCTGTCCATTGCATAGGAATTCCACCCCACTTTGTCCGGATATGACTGGATGAAACCAAAAATATCCGGTTGTGTTTTTGGCTAACTCAATCCCAGATATTGTGAAAACCTCTGTGTTTGTGTTTTCCAGATATTATCAACGGAATTTATGTTTTTGAATGTTTTTTATCAGGGGACATTTAATTTTGTGCTGGGAAACGCTAATTGGTTCCACATGGAGACAGCAGTTTTCACATTCATATTTTCTAGGGAGAAAACTAGAGGAACTGTCACAAACAAACATGATATTTCTGTTTGTATACATGAGATTTTATGCACTTGCCTAACGAAAAGACTTTGCTTTTCTGTAAAATCATTATTACTGTGATTTTCTCCGTCCATTGCATATGAATTCCACACTACTTTGTCCGGATATGCCTGTATGAAAACAGAAATATCCAGTTGTGTTTTCGCTGACCCAATCCGAAATATTGTGAAAGCCACTGTGATGCGTTTTCTGGATATTATCGATGGACTATATTGTTTTGAATGTTTTTATCAGGGAACATTTAATTTTGTACAGTAGAAATACTAATTGGTTCCACATGGAGACACGACTCTACACATTCGTATTTTCTAGTGAGGAAGCTACAGGAACTGCGGAAAACATGATATTTCTGTTTGTATAGATGACATTTTATACACTTGCCTAATGAAAAGACTTCTTCTTCTGCAAAACAACTTTTCCTGTGATTTTCTCGGTCCATACATACGAATTCCACAACACTTTGTCCGAATATGCCTGGATTAAAACAGAAATATCCGGTTCTTTTTGGCTAACTATATCCCAGATATGGCTACAGCCTCAGTGTTTGTGTTTTCTGGATATTATCAATGCACTTTATGGTTTTGACTGTTTTTTACCAGGGAACATTTAATTTTGTGCTCGGAAACACTAATTGGTTCCACATGGAGACACCAGTCTACACATTCCTATGTTCTAGGGAGAATGTTACAGGAACTGCGGCAAACAGGCATGATATTACTGTTTCTATACATGACATGTTATGCACCGGCCGAAGCAAAAGACTTAGCTTTCCTCCAAAACCATTTTTACTTGATTTTCTCGTTCTATTTCATAGGAATTCCACCACAGTTTTCCCGGATATGACTGGATGAAACCAGAAATATCCGGTTTTGTTTTGCCTAAATCAATCCCAGATATTGCTACAGCCTCTGTGTTTGTGTTTTCTGGATATTATCAACGGATTTTATGGTTTTTAATGTTTTTTTATTATGGAACAAAATTTAGTGCTGGGAAACATAATTGTTTCCACATGGCGACAACAGCTCTACGCATTCGTATTTTCTAGGGAGAAAGCTAGAGGAACTGTGGCAAACAAACATGATATTTCTGTTTGTATAGGTGACATTTTGTGCACTGGCCGAAGGAAAAGACTTTGCTTTTCTCCAAAACCATTTTTACTGTGATTTTCTCTGTCCATTGCATCTGAATTCCACACTACTTTTTCTGGATATGACTGGATGATATCAGAAATGTCCAGTTGTGTTTTGGCTAACACAATCCGAGGTATTGCTATAGCCTCTGCGTTTGTGTTTTCTGGATAGTATCGACGGACTTTATTGTTTTGAATGTTTTTATCAGGGAACATTTAATTTTGTACAGTAGAAACACTAACTGGTTCCACATGGAGACACCAGTCTACACATTCGTATCTTCTAGGGAGAAAGCTAGAGGAACTGAGGCAAACAAACATGATATTTCTGTTTGCATACATGACATTTTATGAACTGGCCGAAGGAAAAGACTTTGCTTTTCTCCAAAACCATTCTTACTGTGATTTTCTCGGTCCAATACATACGAATTCCACACCACTTTCCGGATATGCCAGGATGAAAACAGAAATATCCGGTTGTGTTTTGGCTAACTCAATGCCAGATATTGCTACAGCCTCTGTGTTTGTGTTTTCCGGATATTATCAATGGACTTTATGGTTTTTCATGTCTTTTATCAGGGAACATTTAATTTTTTGCTGGGGAACACTAGTTGGTTCCACATGGAGACACCAGCTCTACACATTCGTATTTTCTGGGGAGACAGCTAGAGGAACTGCAGCAAACAAACATGATATTTCTGTTTATATAGATGACATTTTATGCACTTGGCAAATGAAAAGACTTTGCTTTTCTCCAAAACCATTTTTACTGTGATTATTTTTTCGGTCCATTGCATACGAATTCCACGAAACATTGTCCGGATATGACTGGATGAAACCAGAAATATCCGGTTGTGTTTTGGCTACCACAATGCCAGATATTGCTACAGCCTCTTTGTTTGTGTTTTCCGGATATTATCAACGGACTTTATAGTTTTTCATGTCTTTTATCAGGGTACATTTAATTTTATACTGGGGAACACTAGTTGGTTCCACATGGAGACACCAGCTCTACACATTCGTATTTTCTAGGGAGAAAGCTAGAGGAACTGCAGCAAGCAAACATATTTCTGTTTATATAGATGACATTTTATGCACTTGCCTAAAAAAAGAATTGGCTTTTCTCCAAAACCATTTTTACTGTGATTTTCACGGTCCATTGCCTCCGAATTCCACACCACTTTCCGGATATGCCTGGATGAAAACAGAAATATCCAGTTCTGTTTTGGCTAACTATATCCCAGATATGGCTACAGCCTCAGTGTTTGTGTTTTCTGGATATGATCAACAGACTTTATTGGTTTGACTGTTTTTATCAGGGAACATTTAATTTTGTCCGGTAGAAACACTAATTGGTTCCACATGGAGACACCAGCTCTACACATTCGTATTTTCTAGGCAGACAGCTAGAGGAACTGCGGCAAACAAACTTGATATTTCTGTATGAATAGATGACATTTTATGCACTTGCCTAATGAAAAGACTTTGCTTTTCTCCAAAACCATTTTTACTGTGCTTTTTCGGTCCATTACATACGAATTCCACCCCACTTTGTCTGGATATGACTGGATGAAACCAGAAATATCCAGTTGTGTTTTGGCTAACTCAATCCCAGATATTGCTACAGCCTCTGTGTTTGTGTTTTCCGGATATTATCAACGGACTTTATGGTTTTTCATGTTTTCTATCAGGGAACATTTAATTTTATGCTGGGAAACACTAGTCGGTTCCACATAGTGACACCAGCTTTACACATTAGTATTTTCTGGGGAGAAAGCTAGAGGAACTGCGGCAAACAAACATGATATTTCTGTTTATATAGATGACATTTTATGCATTTGCCTAAAAAAAGACTTTGATTTTCTCCAAAACCATTTTTACTGTGATTTTCTCAGTCTGTTGCATGCGAATTCCACACCACTTTGTCCGGATATGCCTGTATGAAAACAAAAATATCCGGTTATGTTTTGGCTAACTATATCCAAGATATGGCTACAGCCTCAGTGTTTGTGTTTTCCGGATATTATCAACGGACTTTATGGTTTTTCATGTTTTCTATCAGGGAACATTTAATTTTATGCTGGGGAACACTAGTTGGTTCCACATGGTGACACCAGCTCTACACATTCGTATTTTCTAGCTAGAAAGCTAGAGGAAGTGCAGCAAATAAACATGATACTTTTTGTTTGCATAGATGACATTTAATGTACTTGCCTTAAAAAAGACTTTGCTTTTCTCCAAAACAATTTTTACTCTGATTTTCTCAGTCTATTGCATGCGAATTCCACACCACTTTGTCCGGATATGCCTGGATGAAACCAGAAATATCCAGTTGTGTTTTGGCTAACTATATCCCAGATATGGCTACAGCCTCTGTGTTTGTGTTTTCCGGATATAATCAACGGACTTTATGGTTTTTCATGTTTTCTATCAGGGGACATTTAATTTTATGCTGGGGAACAATAGTTGGTTCCACATGGTGACACCAGCTCTACACATTCGTATTTTCTACGGAGAAAGCCAGAGGAACTGCAGCAAACAAACATGATATTTCTGTTTGTATAGATGACATTTTAGGCACTTGCCTAAAAAAAGACTTTGCTTTTCTCCAAAACCATTTCTACGGTGATTTTCTCAGTCTATTGCATCTGAATTCCACACCAATTTGTCCGTATATGCCTGGATGAAAACAAAAATATCCGGTTATGTTTTGGCTAACTATATCCAAGATATGGCTACAGCCTCAGTGTTTGTGTTTTCTGCATATTATTCACAGACTTTATTATTTTGAGTGTTTTTATCTGGGAACATTTAATTTTGTACCCTAGAAAACTGATTGGTTCCACATGGAGACACCAGCTCTACACATTCATATTTTCTAGGGACAAAGCTAGAGGAACTGCGGCAAACAAACATGATATTTCTGTTTGAATAGATGACATTTTATGCACTTGCCTAATGAAAGGACTTTGCTTTTTTCCACAACCATATTTACTGAGATTTTCTCGGTCCATTGCATAAGAATTCCAACCCACATTGTAAGGATATGACTGGATGAAACCAGAAATATCCGGTGTGTTTTGGCTAACTCAATCCCAGATATTGCTACAGACTCTGTGTTTGTGTTTTCCGGATATTATCGATGGACTTTATGGATTTCCATGTTTTTTATCAGGGAACATTAAATTTTGTGCTGGGAAACACTAATTGGGTCCACATGGAGACACCAGCTATACACATTCGTATTTTCTAGGCAGAAAGCTAGAGGAACTGAGGCAAACAAACATGATATTTCTGTTTGCATACATGACATTTTATGAACTGGCCGAAGGAAAAGACTTTGCTTTTCTCCAAAACCATTCTTACTGTGATTTTCTCGGTCCAATACATACGAATTCCACACCACTTTCCGGATATGCCAGGATGAAAACAGAAATATCCGGTTGTGTTTTGGCTAACTCAATGCCAGATATTGCTACAGCCTCTGTGTTTGTGTTTTCCGGATATTATCAATGGACTTTATGGTTTTTCATGTCTTTTATCAGGGAACATTTAATTTTTTGCTGGGGAACACTAGTTGGTTCCACATGGAGACACCAGCTCTACACATTCGTATTTTCTGGGGAGACAGCTAGAGGAACTGCAGCAAACAAACATGATATTTCTGTTTATATAGATGACATTTTATGCACTTGGCAAATGAAAAGACTTTGCTTTTCTCCAAAACCATTTTTACTGTGATTATTTTTTCGGTCCATTGCATACGAATTCCACGAAACATTGTCCGGATATGACTGGATGAAACCAGAAATATCCGGTTGTGTTTTGGCTACCACAATGCCAGATATTGCTACAGCCTCTTTGTTTGTGTTTTCCGGATATTATCAACGGACTTTATAGTTTTTCATGTCTTTAATCAGGGTACATTTAATTTTATACTGGGGAACACTAGTTGGTTCCACATGGAGACACCAGCTCTACACATTCGTATTTTCTAGGGAGAAAGCTAGAGGAACTGCAGCAAGCAAACATATTTCTGTTTATATAGATGACATTTTATGCACTTGCCTAAAAAAAGAATTGGCTTTTCTCCAAAACCATTTTTACTGTGATTTTCACGGTCCATTGCCTCCGAATTCCACACCACTTTCCGGATATGCCTGGATGAAAACAGAAATATCCAGTTCTGTTTTGGCTAACTATATCCCAGATATGGCTACAGCCTCAGTGTTTGTGTTTTCTGGATATGATCAACAGACTTTATTGGTTTGACTGTTTTTATCAGGGAACATTTAATTTTGTTCGGTAGAAACACTAATTGGTTCCACATGGAGACACCAGCTCTACACATTCGTATTTTCTAGGCAGACAGCTAGAGGAACTGCGGCAAACAAACTTGATATTTCTGTATGAATAGATGACATTTTATGCACTTGCCTAATGAAAAGACTTTGCTTTTCTCCAAAACCATTTTTACTGTGCTTTTTCGGTCCATTACATACGAATTCCACCCCACTTTGTCTGGATATGACTGGATGAAACCAGAAATATCCAGTTGTGTTTTGGCTAACTCAATCCCAGATATTGCTACAGCCTCTGTGTTTGTGTTTTCCGGATATTATCAACGGACTTTATGGTTTTTCATGTTTTCTATCAGGGAACATTTAATTTTATGCTGGGAAACACTAGTCGGTTCCACATAGTGACACCAGCTTTACACATTAGTATTTTCTGGGGAGAAAGCTAGAGGAACTGCGGCAAACAAACATGATATTTCTGTTTATATAGATGACATTTTATGTATTTGCCTAAAAAAAGACTTTGATTTTCTCCAAAACCATTTTTACTGTGATTTTCTCAGTCTGTTGCATGCGAATTCCACACCACTTTGTCCGGATATGCCTGTATGAAAACAGAAATATCCAGTTCTGTTTTGGCTTACTCAGTCCCAGATATTGCTACAGCCGCAGTGTTTGTGTTTTCTGGATATTATCAATGGACTTTATTGTTTTGAATGTTTTTATCAGGGAACATTTAATTTTGTACCGTAGAAACACTAATTGGTTTCACATGGAGAAACGTCTCTAAACATTCTTATTTCTAAGCAGAAAGCTAGAGGAACTGCGGCAAACAAACATGATATTTCTGCTTGAATAGATGATATTTTATTCACTTGCCTAATGAAAAGACTTTGCTTTTCTCCAAAACCATTTTTACTGTGCTTTTTCGGTGCATTGCATACGAATTCCACCCCACTTTGTCTGGATATGACTGGATGAAACCAGAAATATCCGGTTGTGTTTTGGCTAACTCAATCCCAGATATTGCTACAGACTCTGTGTTTGTGTTTTCTGGATATTATCAACGGACTTTATGGTTTTTCATGTTTTCTATCAGGGAACATTTAATTTTATGCTGGGGAACACTAGTTGGTTCCACATGGAGACACGTCTCTAAACATTCTTATTTTCTAAGCAGAAAGCAAGAGGAACTGCGGCAAACAAACATGATATTTCTGTTTCTATTTTTTTTTATTTTTGACAGGCAGAGTGGACAGTGAGAGAGAGAGAGAGAGACAGAAAGAAAGGTCTTCCTTTGCCGTTGGTTCACCCTCTAATGGCCGCCGCGGTAGCGCGCTGCGGCCGGCGCACCACGCTGTTCTGATGGCAGGAGCCAGGTGCTTATCCTGGTCTCCCATGGGGTGCAGAGCCCAAGCACTTGGGCCATCCTCCACTGCACTCCCTGGCCACAGCAGTGAGCTGGCCTGGAAGAGGGGCAACCGGGATAGGATCGGTGCCCCGACCGGGACTAGAACCCGGTGTGCCGGCGCCGTAAGGCAGAGGATTAGCCTAGTGAGCCGCGGCGCCGGCCGATATTTCTGTTTCAATAGATGACATTTTATGCACTTGCCTAAAGAAAGAATTTGCTTTTCCACCAAAACCATTTTTACTGTGATTTTCTCGGTCCATTGCATCCGAATTCCACACCACTTTGTCCGGAGATGCCAGGATGAAACCAGAAAAATCCAGTTGTGTTTTCGCTAACTATATCCCAGATATGGCTACAGCCTCAGTGTTTGTGTTTTCTGGATATTATCAACAGACTTTATTTGTTTGAGTGTTTTTCTCAGGGAACATTTAATTTTGTACCATAGAAACACTAATTGGTTCCACATGGAGACACCAGCTCTACACATTCGTATTTTCTAGGCAGAAAGCTAGAGGAACTGCAGCAAACAAACGTGACATATCTGTTTGATAGATGACATTTTATGCACTTGCCTAATGAAAAGACTTTGCTTTTCTCCAAAACCATTTTTACTGTGCTTTTTCGGTGCATTGCATACGAATTCCACCCCACTTTGTCTGGATATGACTGGATGAAACCAGAAATATCCAGTTGTGTTTTGGCTAACTCAATCCCAGATATTGCTACAGCCTCTGTGTTTGTGTTTTCCGGATATTATCAACGGACTTTATGGTTTTTCATGTTTTCTATCAGGGAACATTTAATTTTATGCTGGGAAACACTAGTCGGTTCCACATAGTGACACCAGCTTTACACATTAGTATTTTCTGGGGAGAAAGCTAGAGGAACTGCGGCAAACAAACATGATATTTCTGTTTATATAGATGACATTTTATGCATTTGCCTAAAAAAAGACTTTGATTTTCTCCAAAACCATTTTTACTGTGATTTTCTCAGTCTGTTGCATGCGAATTCCACACCACTTTGTCCGGATATGCCTGTATGAAAACAGAAATATCCAGTTCTGTTTTGGCTTACTCAGTCCCAGATATTGCTACAGCCGCAGTGTTTGTGTTTTCTGGATATTATCAATGGACTTTATTGTTTTGAATGTTTTTATCAGGGAACATTTAATTTTGTACCGTAGAAACACTAATTGGTTTCACATGGAGAAACGTCTCTAAACATTCTTATTTCTAAGCAGAAAGCTAGAGGAACTGCGGCAAACAAACATGATATTTCTGCTTGAATAGATGATATTTTATTCACTTGCCTAATGAAAAGACTTTGCTTTTCTCCAAAACCATTTTTACTGTGCTTTTTCGGTGCATTGCATACGAATTCCACCCCACTTTGTCTGGATATGACTGGATGAAACCAGAAATATCCGGTTGTGTTTTGGCTAACTCAATCCCAGATATTGCTACAGACTCTGTGTTTGTGTTTTCTGGATATTATCAACGGACTTTATGGTTTTTCATGTTTTCTATCAGGGAACATTTAATTTTATGCTGGGGAACACTAGTTGGTTCCACATGGAGACACGTCTCTAAACATTCTTATTTTCTAAGCAGAAAGCAAGAGGAACTGCGGCAAACAAACATGATATTTCTGTTTCTATTTTTTTTTATTTTTGACAGGCAGAGTGGACAGTGAGAGAGAGAGAGAGAGACAGAGAGAAAGGTCTTCCTTTGCCGTTGGTTCACCCTCTAATGGCCGCCGCGGTAGCACGCTGCGGCCGGCGCACCACGCTGTTCTGATGGCAGGAGCCAGGTGCTTATCCTGGTCTCCCATGGGGTGCAGAGCCCAAGCACTTGGGCCATCCTCCACTGCACTCCCTGGCCACAGCAGTGAGCTGGCCTGGAAGAGGGGCAACCGGGATAGGATCGGTGCCCCGACCGGGACTAGAACCCGGTGTGCCGGCGCCGTAAGGCAGAGGATTAGCCTAGTGAGCCGCGGCGCCGGCCGATATTTCTGTTTCAATAGATGACATTTTATGCACTTGCCTAAAGAAAGAATTTGCTTTTCCACCAAAACCATTTTTACTGTGATTTTCTCGGTCCATTGCATCCGAATTCCACACCACTTTGTCCGGAGATGCCAGGATGAAACCAGAAAAATCCAGTTGTGTTTTCGCTAACTATATCCCAGATATGGCTACAGCCTCAGTGTTTGTGTTTTCTGGATATTATCAACAGACTTTATTTGTTTGAGTGTTTTTCTCAGGGAACATTTAATTTTGTACCATAGAAACACTAATTGGTTCCACATGGAGACACCAGCTCTACACATTCGTATTTTCTAGGCAGAAAGCTAGAGGAACTGCAGCAAACAAACGTGACATATCTGTTTGATAGATGACATTTTATGCACTTGCCTAATGAAAAGACTTTGCTTTTCTCCAAAACCATTTTTACTGTGCTTTTTCGGTGCATTGCATACGAATTCCACCACATTTTATCTGAATATGCCTGGATGAAACCAGAAATATCCGGTTGTGTTTTGGCTAACTCAATCCCAGATATTGCTACAGCCTCTGTGTTTGTGTTTTCCGGATATTATCAACGGACTTTATGGTTTTTCATGTTTTCTATCAGGGAACATTTAATTTTATGCTGGGGAACACTAGTTGGTTCCACATGGTGACACCAGCTCTACACATTCGTATTTTCTAGCTAGAAAGCTAGAGGAAGTGCAGCAAATAAACATGATACTTTTTGTTTGCATAGATGACATTTAATGTACTTGCCTTAAAAAAGACTTTGCTTTTCTCCAAAACTATTTTTACTCTGATTTTCTCAGTCTATTGCATGCGAATTCCACACCACTTTGTCCGGATATGCCTGGATGAAACCAGAAATATCCAGTTGTGTTTTGGCTAACTATATCCCAGATATGGCTACAGCCTCTGTGTTTGTGTTTTCCGGATATAATCAACGGACTTTATGGTTTTTCATGTTTTCTATCAGGGGACATTTAATTTTATGCTGGGGAACAATAGTTGGTTCCACATGGTGACACCAGCTCTACACATTCGTATTTTCTACGGAGAAAGCCAGAGGAACTGCAGCAAACAAACATGATATTTCTGTTTGTATAGATGACATTTTAGGCACTTGCCTAAAAAAAGACTTTGCTTTTCTCCAAAACCATTTCTACGGTGATTTTCTCAGTCTATTGCATCCGAATTCCACACCAATTTGTCCGTATATGCCTGGATGAAAACAAAAATATCCGGTTATGTTTTGGCTAACTATATCCAAGATATGGCTACAGCCTCAGTGTTTGTGTTTTCTGCATATTATTCACAGACTTTATTATTTTGAGTGTTTTTATCTGGGAACATTTAATTTTGTACCCTAGAAAACTGATTGGTTCCACATGGAGACACCAGCTCTACACATTCATATTTTCTAGGGACAAAGCTAGAGGAACTGCGGCAAACAAACATGATATTTCTGTTTGAATAGATGACATTTTATGCACTTGCCTAATGAAAGGACTTTGCTTTTTTCCACAACCATATTTACTGAGATTTTCTCGGTCCATTGCATAAGAATTCCACCCCACTTTGTAAGGATATGACTGGATGAAACCAGAAATATCCGGTTTGTTTTGGCTAACTCAATCCCAGATATTGCTACAGACTCTGTGTTTGTGTTTTCCGGATATTATTGATGGACTTTACGGTTTTCCATGTTTTTTATCAGGGAACATTAAATTTTGTGCTGGGAAACACTAATTGGGTCCACATGGAGACACCAGATCTACACATTCGTATTTTCTAGGCAGAAAGCTAGAGGAACTGAGGCAAACATACATGATATTTCTGTTTGCATACATGACATTTTATGAACTGGCCGAAGGAAAAGACTTTGCTTTTCTCCAGAACCATTTTTACTGCGATTTTCTCGGTCCATTGCATACGAATTCCACGAAATATTGTCCGGATATGACTGGGTGAAACCAGAAATATCCGGTTGTGTTTTTTCTACCACAATGCCAGATATGGAAACAGCCTCTTTGTTTGTGTTTTCCGGATATTATCAACGGACTTTATAGTTTTTCATGTCTTTTATCAGGGTACATTTAATTTTATACTGGGGAACACTAGTTGGTTCCACATGGAGACACCAGCTCTACACATTAGTATTTTCTAGGCAGAAAGCCAGAGGAACTGCAGCAAACAAACATGATATTTCTGTTTATATAGATGACATTTTATGCACTTGCCTAAAAAAAGACTTTGATTTTCTCCAAAAACATTTTTACTGTGATTTTCGCGGTCCATTGCCTCCGAATTCCACACCACTTTCCGGATATGCCTGGATGAAAACAGAAATATCCAGTTCTGTTTTGGCTAACTATATCCCAGATATGGCTACAGCCTCAGTGTTTGTGTTTTCTGGATATTATCAACAGACTTTATTGGTTTGAGTGTTTTTCTCAGGGAACATTTAATTTTGTACCATAGAAACACTAATTGGTTCCACATGGAGACACCAGCTCTACACATTCGTATTTTCTAGGCAGAAAGCTAGAGGAACTGCGGCAAACAAACTTGATATTTCTGTATGAATAGATGACATTTTATGCACTTGCCTAATGAAAAGACTTTGCTTTTCTCCAAAACCGTTTTTACTCTGATTTTCTCATTCTGTTGCATGCGAATTCCACCCCACTTTGTCTGGATATGACTGGATGAAACCAGAAATATCCAGTTGTGTTTTGGCTAACTCAATCCTAGATATTGCTACAGCCTCTGTGTTTGTGTTTTCCGGATATTATCGATGGACTTATTGTTTTGAATGTTTTTATCAGGGAACATTAAATTTTGTTCCGTTAAAACACTAATTGGTTCATAATGGGAACACCAGCTCTACAAATTCGTATTTTCTAGGGAGAAAGCTAGAGGAAATGCGGCCAAGAAACATGATATTTCTGTGTGTATAGATGACATTTTATGCACTTGCCTAACGAAAAGACTTTGCTTTTCTTCAAAACCATTTGTACTGTGATTTTCTCGGTCCATTGCATACGAATTCCACACCACTTTGTCCGGATATCACTGGATGACACCAGAAATATCCGGTTGTGTTTGGGCTAACTCAATCCGAAATATTGCTACAGCCTCTGTGTTTGTGTTTTCGGGATATTATCGATGGACTTATTGTTTTGAATGTTTTTATCAGGGAACATTAAATTTTGTACCGTTAAAACACTAATTGGTTCATAATGGGAACACCAGCTCTACACATTCGTATTTTCTAGGGAGAAAGCTAGAGGAACTGCGACAAACAAACATGATATTTCTGTTTGTATCAATGACATTTTATGCATTTGCCTAACGAAAAGACTTTGCTTTTCTCCAAAACCATTTTTACTGTGATTTTCTCAGTCCATTGCATACGAATTCCACACCAGTTTGTCCGGATATGACTGGATGAAACCGGAAATATCTTTTTTTTTTTTTTTTGCTAACTCTATCCCAGATATTGTTACCGCCTCTGTGTTTGTGTATTCCTCATATTATCCACGGACTTTTTTTTTGAATATTTTTATCAGGTGACATTTAATTTTGTTCTGCGAAACGCTTGTTGGTTCCACGTGGAGACACCAGCTCTACATATTTGTAGTTTCTAGAGAGAATGGGAGAGGAACTGCGAAAAACAAACATGATATTTCTATTTCTATAGATGACATTTTTTCGACTTGCCTAATGAAAAGACTTTGCTTTGCTCCAAAACCATTTTTACTGTGAATTTCTCGTTCCATTGCATACGAATTCCACACCACTTTGTCCAGAAGACTGGTTGAAACCAGAAATATCCGGTTGTGTTTTGGCTAACTCATTCCGAAATACTGTGAAAGCCTCTGTGTTTGTGTTTTCTGGATATTATCGATGGACTTTATTGTTTTTAATGTTTTTATCAGGAAACATTTAATTTTGTACTGTTGAAACACTAATTGGTTCCACATGGAGACACCAGCTCCACACATTCTTATTTTCTAGGGATAAAGCTAGAGGAACTGCGGCAAACAAACATGATATTTCTGTTTGTATCGATGACATTTTATGCTCTTGCCTAAACAAAGGACTTTGCTTTTCTCCAAAACCATTTGTACTGTGATTTTCTCAGTCCATTGCATACGAATTCCACACCACTTTGTCCGTATATGACTGGATGAAACCGGAAATATCTGGTTTTGTTTTGGCTAACTCAATCCCAGATATTGCTACAGCCACTGTGTTTGTTTGTTCTTGATATTATCCACAGACTTTTTTGTTTTGAATGTTTTTTATCGGGGAACATTTAATTTTGTGCTTGGAAACACTAATTGGTTCCACATGAAGACACCAGCTCTACACATTCGTAATTAGTTTTTTTTATTAAACTTTTATTTAATGAATATAAATTTCCAAAGTTCAGCTCATGGGTTACAATGGCTTCCCTCTCCCAAAACTTCCCTCCCACCCACAACCCTCCCCTTTCCCGCTCCCTCTCCCCTTCCAATCACATCATGATTCATTTTCAGTTCTCTTTATATACAAAAGATCAGTTTAGTATAAATTAGGTAACGATTTCAACAGTTTGCCCCCATATAGCAACACAAAGTGAAAAAAAATACTGTTGGAGTACTAGTTATAGCATTAAATAAGAGTGTACAGCACATTAAAGGCAGAGATCTTACATAATATTTTTTTAAATTAATTAATTATCTATGCCATTTCCAATTTAACACCAGGTTTTTTTTTTCATTTCCAATTATCTTTATATACAGAAGATCGATTCAGTATATAATTAGTAAAGATCTCATCAGTTTGTACCCATGCAGAAACACAAAGTGTAAAAATACTCTTTCAGTTCTAGTTATAGAATCACTGCACATTAGACAACACATTAAGGACAGATCCCACATGGGATGTAAATACACAGTGACTCCTGTTGCTGACTTAACAATTTGACACACTTGTTCATGGCGTCAGTAATTACGTTCGTAATTTCTACAGAAAACCTATAGGCTTTGCGGCAAACAAACATGATATTTCTGTCTGTATAGATGACATTTTATGCACTTGCCGAACGAAAATACTTGCTGTTCTCCAACACCATTTGCACTGTGATTTTCTCAGTCCATTGCATACGAATTCCACACCACTTTGTCCCAGTAAGACTGGATGTAACCAGAAATATCCGGTTGTGTTTTGGCTAACTCAATCCCAGATATTGCTACAGCCTCTGCGTTTGTGTATTCCTAATATTATCCACGGACTTTATTTTTTTTGAATGTTTTTTTTTCAGGGAACATTTACTTTGGTACCGTTGAAACACTAATTGTTTCCACATGGAGACACCAGTCTACACATTCGTATTTTCTAGGCAGAAAGCTAGAGGAACTGCGGCAAACAAACATGATATTTCTGTTTGTATGGATGACATTTTATGCACTTGCCTAACGAAAAGACTTTGCTTTTCTCCAAATCCATTTTTACTGTGATTTTCACAGTCCATTGCATATGAATTCTACACCACTTTGTCCAGATATGACTGGGTGAAACCAGATATATCTGGTTGGGTTTTGGCTAACTCAACCCAAAATATTGCTACAGCCTCTAAGTTTATGTATTCCTGATATTATGGACGGACTTTATTTTTTTGAATTTTTTTTTCAGGGAACATTTAATTTGTGCTTGGAAACAATAATTGGTTCCATGTGGAGACACCAGCTCTACATATTCGTATTTTCTAGGGAAAAACCTAGACGAACTGCGGCAAACAATCATGATATTTCTGTTTGCATAGATGACATTTTATGCATTTTATTGCCTAACGAAAAGACTTTGCTTTTCTCCAAAACTATTTGTACTGTGGTTTTGTCGGTCCATTGTATACGAATTCCACACCACTTTGTCTGGATATGACTGGATGAATCCAGAAATATCTGGTTGTGTTTTGGCTAACTCAATTCGAAATATTACTATAGCCTCTGTGTTTGTGTTTTCCGGATATTATCAATGGACTTTATTTTTTTCAATGTTTTTTTTCAGGGAACATATAATTTTGTGCTTGGAAACACTAATTGGTTCCACATGAAGACACCAGCTCTACACATTCGTATTTTCTATGGAGAATGCTAGAGGAATTACGGCAAACAAACATGATATTTCTGTTTCTGTAGATGACATTTTATGTACTTGCCTAATGAGAAGACTTTGCTTTTCTCCAAAACCATTTTTACTGTGATTTTCTCGGTCCATTGCATACGAATTCCACACCAGTTTGTCTGGATATGACTGCATGAAACCAGAAATATCCGGTTTTGTTTTGCCTAACTCAATCCCAGATATTGCTACAGCCTCTGTGTTTGTGTATTCCTGATATTATCCACAGACTTTATTGTTTTGAATGTTTTTTTTATTAGGGAACCTTTAATTTTGTACCATTGTAACACTAATTGTTTTCACATGGAGTCACCAGCTCTACGTATTCATATTTCTAGGTAGAAAGGTAGAGGAACTGCGGAAAATATACATGATATTCCTGTTTGTATAGATGACATTTTATGCACTTGCCTAACGAAAAGACTTTGCTTTTCTCCAAAACCATTTGTACTGTGATTTTCTCGATCCATTGCATACGTATTCCACACCACTTTGTCCGGATATGACTGGATGTAAACGGAAATATGCGGTTTTCTTTTGGCTAACTCAATCCCGGGTATTGCTACAGCCTCTGCGTTTGTTTTTTCTTGATATTATCCACAGACTTTTTTCTTTTCATTGTTTTTTTTAATCGTGGAACTTTTTATTTTGTGCTTGGATACTGTAATGGGTTCCACATGAAGACACCAGCACTACATATTCGTATTTTCTAGGGAGAAAGCTAGAGGAACTGCGTCAAACAAACATGATATTTTTGTTTGTATCGATGATATTTTATCTACTTCCCTTATGAAAAGACTTTGTTTTTCTAAAAAAACATTTTTACTGTGATTTTCTAGTTCCATTGCATACAAATTCCACACCAGTTTGTCCGGATATGACTGCGTGAAACCGGACATATCTGGTTTTGTTTTGCCTAACTAAACACCAGATATTGATACGGCCTCTGTGTTTGTGTAAGCCTGATATTATTCACAGACTTTAATGATTTGAATATTTTTATAAGGGTACATTTAATTTTGTACCATTGAAATAACAATTGTTTCCACATGGAGACACCAGCTCTACACATTCATATTTTCTAGGGAGAAAGAGAGAAGGAACTGCGGCAAACAAACATGATATTTCTGTTTGTATAGATGACATTTTATGCACTTGCCTAACGAAAAGACTTTGCTTTTCTGCAAAACCATTTGTATTTTGATTTTCTCGGTCCATGGCATATGAATTCCACAACAGTTTGTCCGGAAATGACTGGATGTAACCGGAAATATCCGGTTTTGTTTTGGCTAACTCAATCCCAGATATTGCTACAGCCTCTGTGTTTGTGTTTTCCGGATATTATCCACAAACTTTATTGTTTTAAATGTTTTTTTAACAGGGAACATTTAATTTTGTACCGTTGAAACACTAATTTTTTCCACATGGAGACACCAGCTCTACACATTCATATTTTCTAGGGAGAAAGCTAGAGGAACTGCGGCAAACAAACATGATATTTCTGTTTGTATCGATGACATTTTATACACAAGCCTAACGAAAAGACTTTGCTTTTCTCCAAAACCATTTTTACTGTTATTTTCTCGGTCCATTGCATATGAATTCCACAACCCTTTGTCAGGATATGACTGGGTGAAACCGGAAATATCGGGTTGTGTTTTGGCTAACTCTGTCCCAGATATTGCTACAGCCTCTGAGTTTGTTTTTTCTGGATATTATCCACAGACTTTATTATGTTGAATGTTTTTTATTAGGGAACATTTCATTTTGAGCTTGTATAGAGTAATTAGTTCCACATGGAGACACCAGCTCTACACATTCGTATTTTCTAGGGAGAAAGCTAGAGGAACTGCGGCAAAGAAACATGATATTTCTGTTTGTATCGATGACATTTTATGCACTTGCCTAGTGAAAAGACTTTGCTTTTCTCCAAAACCATTTGTACTGTGATTTTCTCGGTCCATTTCATATGAATTCCACACCACTTTGTCCGGATATGACTGGATGAAACTAGAAATATCCGGCTGTGTTTTGGCTAACTAAATCCTAAATATTGTGAAAACCACTGTGTCTGTGTTTTCTGGATATTATCGATGGACTTTATTGTTTTAAATATTTTTTCAGGGAACATTTAATTTTGTACCGTAGAAACACTAATTGGTTCATCATGGGGACTCCAGCTCTACACATTCGTATTTTCTAGGGAGAAAGCTAGAGGAACTGCGGCAAACATACGTGATATTTCTGTTTGTATAGATGACATTTTATGCACTTCCCACACGTAAAGACTTTGCTTTTCTCTAAAACCATTTTTACTTTGATTTTCTCTGTCCATTGCATACAAATTCCACACCAGTTTGTCCGGATATGACTGGATGAAACCGGAAATATCTGGTTTCCTTTTTGCTAATTCAAACCCAGATATTCCTACAGCCTCTTTGTTTGTGTATTCCTGATATTATCTACGGACTTTATTTTTTTTCAATGCTTTTTTCCAGGGAACATTTAATTTTGTGCTGTGAAATACTAATTTTTTCCACATGGAGACAGCAGCTCTACACATTTGTATTTTCTAGGGAGAAAGCTAGAGGAACTGTAGCAAACAAACATGATATTTCTGTTTGTATCGATGACATTTTAAGCACTTGCCTAACGAAATGACTTTGCTTTTCTCCAAAAACATTTTTTACTGTGATTTTCTTCATCCATTGCATACGAATTCCACACCAGTTTGTCCGGATATGACTGGATGAAACCGGAAATATCCGGTTGTGTTTTGGCTAACTCAATCCCGGGTATTGTTACTACTTCTGTGTTTGTGTATTCCTGATATTATTCACAGAATTTATTGTTTGAATGTTTTTTATCAGGGAACATTTAGTTTTCTGCATGGAAACACTAATTGTTTCAAAATGGGAACACCAGCTCTACAGATTCGTATTTTCTAGGGAGAAAGCTAGAGGAACTGCGGCAAACAAACATGATATTTCTGTTTGTATAGATAACATTTTATGCACTTGCCTAACGAAAAGACTTTGCTTTTCTCCGAAACCATTTGTACTGTGATTTTCTCGATCCATTGCATACGTATTCCACACCACTTTGTCCGGATATGACTGGATGTAAACGGAAATATGCGGTTTTGTTTTGGCTAACTCAATCCAGATATTGCTACAGACTCTGTGTTTGTTTTTTCTTGATATTATCCACAGAATTTTTTCTTTTCATTGTTTTTTTATCGTGGAACTTTTTATTTTGTGCTTGGATACTGTAATTGGTTCCACATGAAGACACCAGCACAACATATTCATATTTTCTAGGGAGAAACCTAGAGGAACTGCGGCAAAGAAACATGATATTTCTGTTTGTATCGATGACATTTTATGCACTTGCCTAGTGAAAAGACTTTGCTTTTCTCCAAAACCATTTGTACTGTGATTTTCTTGGTCCATTTCATATGAATTCCACACCACTTTGTCCGGATATGACTGGATGAAACTAGAAATATCCGGCTGTGTTTTGGCTAACTAAATCCTAAATATTGTGAAAACCACTGTGTCTGTGTTTTCTGGATATTATCGATGGACTTTATTGTTTTAAATATTTTTTCAGGGAACATTTAATTTTGTACCGTAGAAACACTAATTGGTTCATCATGGGGACTCCAGCTCTACACATTCGTATTTTCTAGGGAGAAAGCTAGAGGAACTGTGGCAAACAAACGTGATATTTTTGTTTGTATACATGACATTTTATGCACTTCCCAAACGTAAAGACTTTGCTTTTCTCCAAAACCATTTTTACTGTGATTTTCTCTGTCCATTGCATACAAATTCCACACCAGTTTGTCCGGATATGACTGGATGAAACCGGAAATATCTGGTTTTCTTTTTGCTAATTCAAACCCAGATATTCCTACAGCCTCTTTGTTTGTGTATTCCTGATATTATCTACGGACTTTATTTTTTTGAATGCTTTTTTTCAGGGATCATTTAATTTTGTGCTGTGAAACACTAATTTTTTCCACATGGAGACAGCAGCTCTACACATTCGTATTTTCTAGGGAGAAAGCTAGAGGAACTGCGGCAAACAAACATGATATTTCTGTTTGTATGGATGACATTTTAAGCACTTGCCTAACGAAACGACTTTGCTTTTCTCCAAAACCATTTTTACTGTGATTTTCTTCGTCCATTGCATACGAATTCCACACCAGTTTGTCCGGATATGACTGGATGAAACCGGAAATATCCGGTTGTGTTTTGGCTAACTCAATCCTGGGTATTGTTACCGCCTCTGTGTTTGTGTATTCCTGATATTATCCACAGAATTTATTGTTTGAATGTTTTTTATCAGAGAACATTTAGTTTTCTGCATGGAAACACTAATTGTTTCAAAATGGGAACACCAGCTCTACAGATTCGTATTTTCTAGGGAGAAAGCTAGAGGAACTGTGGCAAACAAACATGATATTTCTTTTTGTATAGATGACATTTTATGCACTGGCTTAAGGAAAAGACTTTGTTTTACTCCAAAACCATTTTTACTGTCATTTTCTCGGACCATTGCATACGAATTCCACACCAGTTTGTCCGGATATGATTGGATGAAATCGGAAATATCCGGTTTTGCTTTGGCTAACTCAATCCCAGATATTGCTACAGCCTCTGTGTTTTTTTTTTTCTGGATATTATCGATGGACTTATTGTTTTGAATGTTTTTGAAAGAATTAGGCAGGTTAGGCAGGTTTAAGATGGAGTGGCTTGAGCTAACTGCATATTGTTCTGCTTTTGTACAATTTGACTGGGCTTGCAATAATCTTGCAAGAAATGTGACTGCTTTCATAAGATGGCTGAGCTTGCAATATGTAACCGTTTTTAGGAACTATATAGGCTGAAGTTAACAGAAAATGTACCCAACCTATATCCTGTTACAACACTACAAGTTACCACACACTACATACCCGGCTTGACGACCCCTGCCCTTGCTTGCTCAAGCTAAAGATAAAAACCGCAAGGCACGTACAGCATGTAACTTCTTCCTTTATCCTGTAATCATTTAGGTTACCCAATGAAATTGTAACATAGTGGAAATATGCTAATGTTGTGGTTTTAAGCCTTAAATACTCTGTGAAACTGATGATCGGGGCCGCTCTCTCTGCACTAAACTAGAGGGTGATGCTGAGACGGCCCATTTGCAAATGAAATAAACTTCCCTCTTGCCTTTTGCATCGATTGGTGTGGAGATCGTGTATCTGGGGTTCGGTCGATTTGTGGGACTCCTGCTTCGGGGGTCCTACATTTTGGGGGCTCGTCCGGGATGCAGACCCCCCCCCCCAGATTCACCCTCCATCTCCCAATTGGAGGTAAGTCTTTTCTGTTCCGTGTATTTTTGTGTGTTCCATTGTCTATCTTCCCCGGGCGCCTGGCGTACGGGTGTTTGTGTTTGCGGGCACTGGGCGCCGAAAGAGTAGAGAGCCAGTAGAAGGAAAGGACAGACGTGTCCAGGACCCCTGGCTCGAGCCTCTGGAGGACGCTCCAGTGGCAGTCCGGGAGGAGAAGGAGGTGGATTTTGTCTCCCTCCTTCTTCGGGAGAGCCTGGCTGCTAGGCAGCCGCTCCCGAGCCTGCCTGTCAGGCGGCTGCTCCCATCGGAGGTTTTGGTTTCAGTTTTGTCTCGTTCCATAGTCGCGCGCAGTGTGTTTGTGTGTTTTGTAATTGTGTTCTGTGTTATAATTTACTTACCTTTCTTCTCCAATATGGGACAGGGATTAACTACACCTCTAAGCCTCACTTTAGGTCATTGGAAAGAGGTCCGGGAGCGGGCCCAAAACTTGTCTGTGAGAGTGCAGAAGAAGAATTGGACAGGTTTTTGTACGTCCGAATGGCCAGCCTTCAATATCGGGTGGCCACGGGATGGGACTTTTGACTCTCGTATTATCTTACAGGTGAAAAGCCAGGTCTGTAAGGAAGGGAAAGAGGGGCACCCGGATCAAGTGCCCTACATCTTTGTGTGGGAGGACCTGGCACAAAACCCCCCAAAATGGGTAAAACCTTTCCTCTTCTCCAACAGGGTGGTGGTGGTGGAGCTCGATCCCGCTACACCCGCCACCGCCCAGGTTTTAACAGGGTTAATCGAATCTATCCTTTTGACCCACCAACCGACTTGGGATGATTGCCAGCAGCTTTTGCAGGCCCTCCTGGCCACGGAAGAAAGACAACGAGTTCTCACGGAAAATCGGAAGAGCGTTCCGGGGGACAATGGTCAACCCACCCAACTGCCAAACGAAATTGATGCAGCTTTTCTGTTAACCAGATCAGATTGGGATTTCAATATGGCAGCCGGTAGGGAACGACTCCGTCTCTATCGCCAGATTCTCCTGACAGGTCTCAAAGGGGCAGGGAGACGCCCTACCAATTTGGCTAAGATACGAGCCATAATCCAGGGTAAGGGAGAGACCCCGGCGGGGTTTCTGGAGAGGTTAATGGAGGGATACCGAATGTACACCCCGTTTGATCCCCAGGCCCCAGACCGACAGTCGGATGTAATAATGTCTTTCATAGGCCAGTCGGCCCCAGACATCCGGACGCGGCTGCAGAGGCTGGAGGGCCTACAGGGCTATACATTGCCGGACCTCCTAAAGGAAGCAGAAAGAATTTTCAATAAGAGAGAAAAGAGGAAAAAACCGCGGTTAGGTCGTGACCAATGCACGTACTGCAAGGAGAAAGGACACTGGTATAGAGACTGTCCAAATAAAAAATGCCACCAGAGAAAAGAGGAAAAAGGACATTCCAGTCCTTCTACTGGAGGAGGACAATGACTGGGGGGGGTCAGGGCCAGGAGCCTCCCCCTGAGCCCCGGGTAACCTTAAGAATGGGAGGCCCCGCTAGCACCTGAGTGGCTAGAAAAATTTCCGGGGTCCTGGGCAGAGACTGGGGGAATAGGATTAGCAATTCAGCAGCCACCCATAATAGTAAATGTAAAGCCCACGGCTGAACCAATATCTGTGCGGCAGTACCCTATGACCAAGAAAGCAAAAGATGGGATTCGGCCCCATATTAAGAGACTGTTGGACTTGAAAATATTAAAGCCTTGCCAGTCCCCCTGGAACACGCCGTTATTGCCGGTAAGGAAACCAGGCACTAATGATTTCCGACCTGCGCAGGACTTACGCGAGGTAAATCGCCGGGTTGAAGATATACACCCGACAGTGCCAAATCCGTATAACTTGCTGAGTACCTTGCCCCCGTCATGTACCTGGTATACAGTGTTAGATTTAAAAGACGCTTTCTTTTGCCTGAGACTGAGCCCCCAGAGCCAACCCTTACTTGCCTTCGAGTGGAAGGATCCGAAGACCGGATTTTCGGGGCAATTGACTTGGACATGGCTTCCTCAGGGATTCAAGAACCCGCCCACACTATTCAAAATAACGACCTCCCTCAATCCCGCCACGCTGCTACCGGAACCAGGAGACCAAACGCAGGTCAGTCATAACTGTCAACAGGTGCTGACCGAAGTCCATGGGGCCCGAGAAGACCTGACAGATCGGCCCCTACCAGATGCTGAGTACACCTGGTATACTGATGGCAGCAGCTTCCTCCATCAAGGTGAGAGGAGGGCAGGGGCGGTGGTGGTCGACGGGAAGGCTGTTGTTTGGGCCTCTGCCTTACCACCAGGCACTTCAGCCCAAAAAGCTGAGTTAATTGCACTAACTCAAGCCCTAAAACGGGCAAAGGCAAGGAGAGTAAACATTTATACGGACAGTCGGCACGCCTTTGCCACTGCACATGTGCATGGTGAAATATACAAAAGAAGGGGACTGCTAACTTCGGGAGGCAGAGAAATCAAAAATAAACAAGAAATCCTAGACCTCCTACAGGCCCTCTTCCTACCAAAGAAGGTGAGCATCATGCATTGCCCAGGTCACCAAAAAGGAGAGGACCCAGTGGCACAAGGTAACCGGATGGCAGATGAGGTGGCCAGGGCCAGTGCCTTAGGTAGCGACGTGTTAAACTTTAACGCGCTGAACTCCCCCAGCCGGGAGCCGGGATGGACTTATACCAAACAGGATGTGGCAGCTATACAAAGGCTGGGGGGAATATATAATGAAGCTACTAAAAATTGGAAGATACAGGACAAGGTTGTGCTACCCAAAGAGGAAACTAAGAGACTAGTACAAGATTTACACAGATGGACCCACTTAGGATATAAAAAGCTAAAAACTTTGCTGAACAGAGAAGAGACTTCTCATTGTTTATTAGGGCTAGATACAGCGGTAAAGCAAACCATAGAGGCCTGCATCCCATGTGCCAAAGTAAATCCCAAATGCTCCAAAATACCTGAAGGAATAAGAGTGCGGGGAGCTAGACCAGGAAAAAGGAAACGGCACAAGTGGTGAAAAAAAAAAACTGTTAGAAGAAATCTTCCCGCGGTTTGGCTTACCTAAGGTATTGGGGTCAGATAATGGACCCGCTTTCGTCTCCCGGGTAAGCCAGTTGGTGGCCAAGGTGCTGGGGATTGATTGGAAATTACATTGTGCATACAGACCCCAGAGTTCAGGTCAGGTAAAACGTATGAACAGAACAATAAAAGAGACCTTAACTAAATTAATAGTGGAGACTGGCACTAGAGACTGGGTCGAGTTGCTGCCGATGGCTTTGTTTAGGGCTCGTAATACACCTTCTATATGTGGATTAACACCTTATGAAATATTGTATGGAGGTCCCCCACCCGCGGCGGATTTGTTAGGACCCATTGCTGACTCTTTTGCAACTTCCCCTACCCTGTAGACTCGCTTCCGTGCCTTGCAGCTGATTCACAAGCACATGGGAAAGCAGCTGGTGGCTGCCGCATATTGGTCCAGGGGTTTCGTGCTCCCACACTTGTTCCAGGCTGGGGACACCGTCTATGTTCGCAGGCACCAAAGCACGACTCTTGAGCCGCGCTAGACCACCCCAACAGCGGTAAAAGTCGACGGATTCGCCGCCTGGGTCCACGCGTTCTATGTGAAGCGAGCCCTACTGGAGGAGGACAAAACTCAGGACGATTGCCCCGCTGACCGGACAGTATGGAAGGCACAACACACTCAAAATCCACTCAAGATAAGACTCTTAAAGACTGTTTAGTACTTGTAATACTTTTGATTTTTCTTACCCCGATTATGGGCAGCCCACATACCCCAAGGAGGCTCACGTGGGAGGTGAGATCTGGTACCACTGAGGTCGTGTGGTCCGTTTCCCACGAGGCCCCTTCTGGGACGTGGTGGCCTTCATTGCACCCTGATGTGTGTCAGTTGGTAGCAGGGATAGACACCTGGGATATACCGGACTGGAGCCCAGCCGAAATCCCCAAGGAAGGAGTCCCCGCCAGCGCCGCTGGAGGGTGGATCCCCATGGTCTACGGCGCCAGGTGGCTTGGGTGCAGATATAAGACAAAAAGATGCCAGTTACAACAACAAGAGTTTTACGTGTGCCCTAAGGATGGCAGGTCTACGGAAGAAAGGTGGCGGTGCGGGGGGCCAGAATCTCTTTACTGTAAAGCCTGGGGATGTGAGACCACGGGTCACGCATATTGGAAACCCTCCTCTAGTTGGGATTGGATTACTGTGCACCGTAATTTCACCCCGGGAACAGGGCCCTCCTGCTCTATGCCCCTAAACATTTCCTTCACAGAAAAGGGAAAAAAGGCCAACATTGCTGACTGGAAAAGGGGAAGGACTTGGGGTTTAAGGTTTTATGTTTCTGACTACGATCCTGGGTTCCAATTTTCCATTCAACTTAAAGAAAAAACTATCTCTCAGTCTATAAGCCCCAACCTAGTGTTGGCGGGGTTGGCGGATCAGAGGCCGAGGCCTGTGTTGGCAGATCAAAGGCCTGTGTCTAGGGTTACACCCCCAAGATCCCAGGGCCAACCCTCGACCTCTCCACCTTCCCTGACGACAGGGGCAGCTGTGAGTCCTAACTCGTCTCCTGCTGTATGGCTGGGCACAGGGGACCGCCTCTTAGGCCTAATACATGGGGCCTTCCAAGCACTAAATGGCTCTGACCCCGATAGGACCCGGGATTGCTGGCTGTGCCTTGCCACACCTCCCCCTTATTATGAGGGAGTAGCTGTCGTTGGGAATTGGACCAACCTACTATTGTCCCTCCCCAGTGCTCCAATCTTCCATCCCACCGACTAACTCTTACAGAAGTATCAGGACAGGGACTTTGCGTAGGCTCCATTCCCCCTCAATATCAGGGCCTCTGTAATAAAACTATGACTCTCAAACCAGGCACCTATTATTTAACAGGACCAAATGGGACATTTTGGGCATGCAATACAGGCCTAACCCCCTGCTTGGCAGGACAAACTCATAATCAAACTCATGAATGGTGCGTCATGGTTGAGGTATGGCCTCGGGTCACACTACATGACCCTGAGGAAGTCTACCGACAATATGAGGGAAATCTCCGGCTCCCTAGGAAACCCCTAACCATAACGCTAGCCCTCATATTGGGAGGACTCACAGTCAGGGGCATCGGAGCAGGCATAGGTACCGGAGCCACTGCTCTGTCAAAGACAAATCAGTTTCACCTGTTACAGCAAGCTATGCATTCAGATTTACAAGCTTTAGAAGAATCTGTCAGTGCCTTGGAAAAGTCCTTAACTTCACTTTCCGAGGTAGTATTACAAAATAGAAGGGGGCTGGACCTGGTATTTTTAAAGGAAGGGGGACTCTGTGCAGCCCTAAAGGAAGAGTGTTGTTTCTATGCGGATCACACTGGAGTGGTCAGAGATAGCATGGCAAAATTAAGGGAAAGACTAAAACAACGACAGAGCCATTTTGAGGCAGGACAGTCATGGTTTCAGAGCTGGTTTAATTCATCCCCTTGGTTAACAACCCTAATCTCCACCATCACAGGACCCTTAATAATATTACTTTTAATTTTAACCTTTAGACCCTGCATAATAAATAGGCTTCTTCAGTTTATTAAAAGTAAATTGTCTATCACCCACGCCTTGGTCCTGACCCAGCAGTACCAAAGTTTAAAAACGAAGGACATAGAAGAAAAATTTCAGGATGCAGCTATTCCTTAAATTTTAAGATTAAAATTTGCCAAAAACAAGAGGAGGGAATGAAAGAATTAGGCAGGTTAGGCAGGTTTAAGATGGAGTGGCTTGAGCTAACTGCATATTGTTCTGCTTTTGTACAAATTGACTGGGCTTGCAATAAACTTGCAAGAAATGTGACTGCTTTCATAAGATGGCTGAGCTTGCAATATGTAACCGTTTTTAGGAACTATAAAGGCTGAAGTTAACAGAAAATGTACCCAACCTATATCCTGTTACAACACTACAAGTTACCACACACTACATACCCGGCTTGACGACCCCTGCCCTTGCTTGCTCAAGCTAAAGATAAAAACCGCAAGGCACGTACAGCATGTAACTTCTGCCTTTATCCTGTAATCATTTAGGTTACCCAATGAAATTGTAACATAGTGGAAATATGCTAATGTTGTGGTTTAAGCCTTAAATACTCTTTGAAACTGATGATCGGGGCCGCTCTCTCTGCACTAAACTAGAGGGTGATGCTGAGACGGCCCATTTGCAAATAAAATAAACTTCCCTCTTGCTTTTTGCATTGATTGGTGTGGAGATCGTGTATCTGGGGTTCGGTCGATTTGTGGGACACCTGCTTTGGGGGTCCTACAGTTTTATCAGGGAACATTTAATTTTGTGCCGTAGAAACACTAATTTGTTCATCATGGGAACACCAGCTCTACACATTCGTACTTTCAGGGAGAAACCTAAAGGAACTGCGGCAAACAAACATGATATTTCTGTTTGTATCGATGATATTTTATCTACTTGTCTAATGAAAAGACTTTGCTTTTCTCCAAAACCATTTTTTACTGTGATTTTCTCGGTCCATTGCATACGAATTCCACATGACTTTGCACAGATATGACTGCATGAAACCGGAAATATCCGATTGTGTTTGGCTAACTCAATCTCAGATATTGATACAGCCTCTGTGTTTGTGCATTCCTGATATTATCCACGGATTTTATTGTTTTTAATGTTAATTATCAGGGAACATTTAATTTTGTGCTTGGAAACACTAATAGCTTCCCCATGGAGACACCAGCTCTACACATTCTAATTTTCTAGGGAGAAAGCTAGAGGAACTGCGGCAAACAATCATGATATTTCTGTTTGTATCGATGACATTTTATGCTCTTGCCTAACGAAAAGACTTTGCTTTTCTCCAAAACCATTTGTACTGTGATTTTCTCAGTCCATTGCATACGAATTCCATACCACTTTCTCAGGATATGACTGGATGTACCAGAAATAGCTGGTTGTGTTTTGGCTAACTCAATTCCAGATATTGCTACAGCCTCTGTGTTTGTGTATTCCTGATATTATCGATGGACTTTATTGTTTTGAATGTTTTTTTTTCAGGGAACATTTAATTTTTTACCGTGGAAACACTCATTGGTTCATCATGGGGACACCAGCTCTACACATTCATATTTTCTAGGGAGAAAGCTTGAAGAATTGCGGCAAACAAACATGATATTTCTGTTTCTATTATTGACATTTTATGCACTTTCCAAACGTAATGACTTTGCTTTTCTCCAAAACCATTTTTACTGTGATTTTCTCGGTCCATTGCATACGAATTCCACACCACTTTGTCCGGATATGCCTGGATGAAACAGGAAATATCTTGTTTTGTTTTGCCTAACTCAATCCCAGATATTCCTGCAGCCTCTATATATGTTTTTTCTAAATATTATCAACAGACTTTATTGTATTGAATGTTTTTTATCGGGGAACATTTTATTTTGAGCTTTAATACGGTAATTATTTCCACATGGAGACAGCAGCTCTACACATTCGTATTTTCTAGGGAGAAAGCTAGAGGAACTGCGGTAAACAAACATGATATTTCTGTTTGTATAGATGATATTTTATGCACTTCCCTAACGTAAAGACTTTGCTTTTCTCCAAAACTATTTGTACTGTGATTTCTCAGTCCATTGCATACGAATTCCACACAACTTTGTCCGGATATGACTGGAAGAACTGGAAATAATCGCTTTTCTTTTGGCTAACTCAATCCCAGAGATTGCTACAGCCTCTGTGTTTGTGCATTCCTGATAATATCAACGGAATTCATTGTTTTGAATGTTTTTTATCAGGGAACATTTAATTTTGTACCGTTGAAACACTAATTGTTTCCAGATGGAGACACCAGCTCTACACATTCCTATTTTCTAGGGAGAAAGCTAGAGGAACTGCGGCAAACAAATATGATATTTCTGTTTGTATCGATGACATTTTAAGCACTTGCCTAACGAAAAGACTTTGCTTTTCTCCAAAACCATTTTTACTGCGGTTTTCTCGGTCCATTGCATATGAATTCCACACCACTTTGTCCGGATATGACTGCATGAAACCGGAAATATCTGGTGGTGTTTTTTGTCTAAAACAATCTGAATATTGCTACAGTGTCTGTGTTTGTGTATTCCTGATATTATCCACAGACGTTATTTTTTTCAATGTTTTTTTCAGGGAACATTTAATTTTGTGCTTGGAAACACTAATTGGTTCCACATGGAGATAGCAGTACTATATATTCGTATTTTCTAGGGAGAATGCTAGAGGAACTGTGGCAAAGAAACATGATATTTCTGTTTCTATAGATAACATTTTATGCACTTGCCTAACGAATAGACTTTGCTTTTCTCCAAAACCATTTTTACTGTGATTTTCTCGGTCCATTGCATATGAATTCCATACCACTTTGTCAGGATATGACTGGATGTACCAGAAATAGCTGGTAGTGTTTTGGCTAACACAATCCCAGATATTGCTACAGCCTCTGTGTTTGTGTATTCCTGACATTATCGATGGACTTTATAGTTTTGAATGTTTTTTTTTCAGGGAACATTTAATTTTTTACCGTAGAAACACTCATTGGTTCATCATGGGGACAGCAGCTCTACACATTCATATTTTCTAGGGAGAAAGCTTGAGGAATTGCGGCAAACAAACATGATATTTCTGTTTCTATTATTGACATTTTATGCACTTGCCAAACGTAAAGACTTTGCTTTTCTCCAAAACCATTTTTACTGTGATTTTCTCGGTCCATTGCATACGAATTCCACATCAGTTTGTCTGGATATGACTTGATGAATCCGGAAATATCCGGTTGTGTTTTGGCTAACACTATCAGAAATATTGCTACAGCCTGTGTGTTTGTGTATTCCTGATATTATCCACGGACTTTATTTTTTTCAATGTTTTTTTAACAGGGAACATTTAATTTTTTACCGTTGAAACACTAATTGTTTCCACATGGAGACACCAGCTCTACACATTCGTATTTTCTAGGGAGAAAGCTAGAGGAACTGCAGTAAACAAACATGATATTTCTGTTACTATAGATAACATTTTATGCACTTGCCTAACGGAAAGACTTTGCTTTTCTCCAATACCATTTTTTACTGTGATTTTCTCAGTCCATTGCATACGAATTCTACACCAGTTTGTCCAGATATGACTGGGTGAAACCAGATATATCTCATTGTGTTTTGGCTAACTCAATCAGAAATATTGCTACAGCCTCTAAGTTTGTGTATTCCTGATATTATAGATGGTCTTTATTTTTTTCAATATTTTTTTCAGGGAATATTTAATTTATAATGGAAACAATAATTGGTTCCACGTGGAGACACCAGCTGTACATATTCGTATGTTCTAGGGAAAAAGCTAGACGAACTGAGGCAAACAATTATGATATTTCTGTTTGCATAGATGATATTTTATACACTTGCCTAACAAAAAGACTTTGCTTTTCTCCAAAACTATTTGTTGTGACTTTGACGGTGCATTATATACGAATTCCACACCACTTTGTCCGGATATGACTGGATGAATCCAGAAATATCTGGTTCTGTTTTGGCTAACTCAATCCGAAATATTACTACAGCCTCTGTGTTTGTGTATTCCTGATATTATCGACGGACTTAATTTTTTTCAATGTTTTTTTTCTGGGAACATATAATTTTGTGCTTGGAAACACTAATTGGTTCCACATGAAGACACCAGCTCTACACATTCGTATTTTCTATGGAGAAAGTTAGAGGAATTGCGGAAAACGAACATGATATTTCTTTTTCTTAGATGACATTTTATGCACTTGCCAAACGAGAAGACTTTGCTTTTCTCCAAAACCATTTTTACTGTGATTTTCTCGGTCCATTGCATACGAATTCCACACCAGTTTGTCAGAATATGAGTGGATGAAACCGGAAATACCCGGTTTTGTTTTGGCTAACTCAATCCCAGATATTGCTGCAGACCCTATGTTTCTGAATTCCTGATATTATCCACGGACTTTATTGTTATGAATGTTTTTATCAGGGAACATTTAATTTTGTGCTGTGAAACACTAATTTTTTCCAAATGGAGACACCAGCTCTACATATTTGTATTTTCTAGGGAGAAAGCTAGAGGAACTGCGGCAAACAAATATGATATTTCTGTTTGTATCGATGATATATAATCTACTTCCCTAATGAAAGACTTTGCCTTTCTCCAAAACCATTTTTACTGTGATTTTCTCGGTCCATTGCATACGAATTCCACACCAGTTTGTCAGAATATGACTGGATGAAACCGGAAATACCCGGTTTTGTTTTGGCTAACTCAATCCCAGATATTGCTGCAGACCCTATGTTTCTGAATTCCTGATATTATCCACGGACTTTATTGTTATGAATGTTTTTATCAGGGAACATTTAATTTTGTGCTGTGAAACACTAATTTTTTCCAAATGGAGACACCAGCTCTACATATTTGTATTTTCTAGGGAGAAAGCTAGAGGAACTGCGGCAAACAAATATGATATTACTGTTTGTATCGATGATATATAATCTACTTCCCTAATGAAAGACTTTGCTTTTCTCCAAAACCATTTTTACTGTGATTTTCTCAGTCCATTGCATACGAATTCCACACCATTTGTCCGGATATGACTGGATGAATTCGGAAATATCCGGTTGTGTTTTGGCTAACTCAATCCGAAAATTTGCTACAGCCTCTGTGTTTGTGTATTCCTGATATTATCCACGGACTTTATTTTTTTCAATGTTTTTTAACAGGGAACATTTAATTTTGTACTGTTGAAACACTAATTGTTTCCACAGGGAGACACCAGCTCTACACATTCGTGTTTTCTAGGGAGAAAGCTAGAGGAACTGCGGCAAACAAACATGATATTTCTGTTTGTATAGATGACATTTTATGAACTTGCCTAACTAAAAGACTTTGCTTTTCTCCAAATCCACTTTTACTGTGATTTTCTCAGTCCATTGCATACGAATTCTACACCCTTTGTCCGGATATGACTGGGTGAAACCAGATATATCTGGTTGGGTTTTGGCTAACTCAATCCGAAATTTTGCTACAGCCTCTAAGTTTGTGTATTCCTGATATTATCCACAGACTTTATTGTTTTGAATATTTTTTTCAGGGAACATTTAAATTTGTGCTGTGAAACAGTAATTGTTTCCACATGGAGACACCAGCTCTACATATTTGTGTTTTGTAGGGAGAAAGCTAGAGGAACTGCGGCTAAAAAACATGATATTTCTGTTTGTGTATGATATTTTATCTACTTCCCTAATGAAAGACTTTGCTTTTCTCCAAAGCATTTGTACTGTGATTTTCTCGGTCCATTGAATACAAATTCCACAATTTGTCAGGATATGATTGGATTTAACAGAAATATCTGGTTGTGTTTTAGCTAACTAAATCCGATTATTGTGAAAGACTCTGTGTTTTTGTGTTTTCTGGATATTATCGATGGACTCATTGTTTTGAATGTTTTTATCAGGGAACATTTAATTTTGTGCTGTGAAACACTACTTGGTTCATCATGGGGACACCAGCTCTACACATTCGTATTTTCTAGGGAGAAAGCTAGAGGAACTGCGGCAAACAAACATGATATTTCTGTTTGTATAGATGACATTTTATGCACTTGTCTAATGAAAAGACTTTGCTTTTCTCCAAAACCATTTTTACTGTGATTTTCTCGGTCCATTGCATACGAATTCCACATGACTTTGTCCGGATTTCACTGGATGAAACCGGAAATATCCAGTTGTGTTTTGGCTAACTCAATCACAGATAATGCTACAGCAACTCTGTTTGTGTTTTCCGGATATTATCAACGGATTTATTGTTTTGAATTTTTTTTATCAGGGAACATTTAATTTTATGCTTGCAAACTCTAATTGGTTCCACATGGAGACACCAGCTCTACACATTCTTATTTTCTAGGGAGAAATCTAGAGGAAATGCGGTAAACAAACATAATATTTCTGTTTGTATAGATGACATTTGATACACTTGCCTAACGAAAAGACTTTGCTTTTCGCCAAAACCATTTTTACTGTGATTTTCTCGGTCCATTGCATACGAATTCCACACCAGTTTGTCCGGATATGACTGGATGAAACCAGAAATATCCAGTTGTGTTTTGGCTATCTCAATCCGGAATACTGTGAAAGCCTCTGTGTTTGTGATTTCTGGATATTATCGATGGACTTTATTTTTTTGAATGTTTTTATCAGGGAACCTTTAATTTTGTAACGTAGAAACACTAATTGGTTCATCATGGGGAAACCAGCTCTACACATTCGTATTTTCTAGGGAGAATGCTAGAGGAACTGCGACAAACAAACATGATATTTCTGTTTCTATCGATGACATTTTATGCACTTGCCTAACGAAATGATTTTGCTTTCCTCCAAACCATTATTACTGTGATTTTCTTGGTAGATTGCATACGAGTTCCACACCAGTGTTCCGAATATGACCGGATGAAGCCGGAAATATCTGATTTTGGTTTGGCTAACTCAATCCGAAATATTGTGAAAGCCTCTGTGCTTGTGTTTTCAGGATATTATCATAGGACTTTATTGTTTTGAATTTTTTTTATCGGGGAACATTTAATTTAGTGCTTTGATACACTAATTGGTTCCACAAGGAGACACCAGCTCTACACATTCGTATTTTATAGGGAGAAAGCTAGAGGAACTGCGGCAAACAAACATGATATTTCTGTTTGTTTAGACGACATTTTATGCACTTTCCTAAAGAAAAGACTTTGCTTTTCTCCAAAACCATTTTTACTGTGATTTTGTCAGTCCATTGCATACGAATTCCACACCAGTTTGTCCGGATATCACTGGATGAAACCAGAAATATCCCGTTGTGTTTTGGCTAACTCAATCCGGAATACTGTGAAAGCCTCTGTGTTTGTGTTTTCTGGATATTATCGATGGACTTTATTGTTTTGAATGTTTTTATCAGGGAACCTTTAATTTTGTACTGTTGAAACACTAATTGGTTCATCATGGGGACACCAGCTCTACACATTCGTAATTTCTAGGGAGAAAGCTAGAGGAACTGCGGCAAACAAACATGATATTTCTGTTTGTATAGATGACATTTATGCACTTGCCTAACGAAATGATTTTGCTTTCCTACAAACCATTATTACTGTGATTTTCTCGGTACATTGCATACGAGTTCCACACCAGTGTTCCGAATATGACTGGATGAAGCCGGAAATATCTGATTTTGGTTTGGCTAACTCAATCCGAAATATTGTGAAAGCCTCTGTGCTTGTGTTTTCAGGATATTATCGTAGGACATTATTGTTTTGAATTTTTTTTATCGGGGAACATTTAATTTAGTGCTTTGATACACTAATTGGTTCCACAAGGAGACACCAGCTCTACACATTCGTATTTTCTAGGGAGAAAGCTAGAGGAACTGCGGCAAATAAACATCATATTTCTGTTTGTATCAATGACATTTTATGCACTTACCTAACAAAAAGACTTTGCTTTTCTCCATAACCATTTTTACTGTGATTTACTCGGTCCATTGCATATGAATTCAAAACGACTTTTTCCGGATATGACTGGATGAAACTGGAAATATCCGATTTTGTTACAGCTAACTCAATCCCAGATATTGTTACCGCCTCTGTGTTTGTGAATTCCTGATATTATCCACAGACTTTATTGTTTTTAATGTTTATTATCAGGGAACATTTAACTTTGTGCTGAGAAACACTAGTTGGATGCACTTGGAGACACCAGCTCGACATATTTTTATTTTCCATAGAGAAAGCTAGATGAACTGCGGCAAACAAACATGATATTTCTGTTTGTATCGATGACATTTTACGCACTTGCCTAACGAAAAGACTTTGCTTTTCTCCAAAACCATTTTACTGTAATTATCTCGTTCCATTCCATACGAATTCCACACGAGTTTGTCCGGATATGACTGGATGAAACCAGAAATATACAGTTTTCTTTGGCTAACTGAATCCCAGATATTGCTAAAGCCTCTGTGTTTGTTTTTTCTGGATATTGTCCACAGACTTTATTGTTTTGAATGTTTTTTATCGGGGAACATTTAATTTTGTGCTGGGAAACACTAATTTTATTTTGAGCTTGGATACATTAATTGGTTACACATGGAGACACCAGCTCTACACATTTGTATTTTCTAGGGAGAAAGCTAGAGGAACTGCGGCAAACAAACATGATATTTCTGTTTGTATACATGACATTTTATGCACTTGCCTAACGTAAAGACTTTGCTTTTCTTCAAAACCATTTTTACTGTGATTTTCTCAGACCATTTCATACGAATTCCACACCACTTTGTCTGGATATGACTGGAAGAATCCAGAAATATCTGGTTGTGTTTTGGCTAACTCAATCCGAAATATAGCTACAGCCTCCGTGTTTGTGTATTCCTGATATTATCCACGGACTTTTTTTTTGAATTTTTTTAAGGGAACATTTAATTTTGGGCTTGTAAACACTAATTGGTTCACATGGAGACACCAGCTCTACACATTCGCATTTTCTAGGGAGAAAGCTAGAGGAACTGCGGCAAACAAACATGATATTTCTGTTTGTATTGATGACATTTTATGCACTTGCCTAACGAAAATACTTTGCTTTTCTCCAAAACGATTTTTACTGTGAATTTCTCGGTCCATTGCATACGAATTCCAAACCACTTTGTCCGGATATGACTGAAAAGAACCAGAAATATCCGGTTGTCTTTTGGCTAACTCAATCTGAAATACTGTGAAAGCCTCTGTGTTTGTGTTTTCTGGATATTATCGATGGACTTTATTGTTTTGAATGTTTTTTTTTTTCAGGGAACATTTAATTTTCTACCGTAGAAACACTACTTGGTTCATCATGGGGACACCAGCTCTACACATTTGTATTTTCTAGGGAGAAAGCTAGAGGAACTGTGGTAAGCAAACATGATATTTCTTTTTGTATAGATGATATTTTATGCACTTGCCTCACGAAAATACTTTGCTTTTCTCCAAACCCTTTTTACTGTGATTTTCTCGTTCCATTGCATACGAATTCCACACGAGTTTCTGCGGATTTGACTGCATGAAACCGGAAATTTCCGGATTTATTTTGGTTAACTCAATACTAAATATTGTGAAAGCCTCTGTGTTTGTGTTTTCTGGATATTATCGATGGACCTTATTGTTTTGAATGTTTTTATCAGGGAACATTTAATTTGGTACCGTAGAAACACTAATTCGATCATCATGGGGACACCAACTCTACGCATTCGTATTTTCTAGGGAGAAATCTAGAGGAACTGTGGCAAACAAACATGATATTTCTGTTTGTATCGATGACATTTTATGCACTTGCCTAACGAAAAGACTTTGCTTTTCTCCAAAACCAATTTACTGTGATTCTCTCAGTCCATTGCATCCGAATTCCACACCACTTTGTACACATATGCCTGGATGAAACCGGAAATATCCGGTTTTGTTTTGGCTATTGCAATCCAAAATATTGTGAAAGCCTCTGTGTTTGTGATTTCTGGATATTATCGATGGACTTTATTGTGTTGTTTATTTTTATCAGGAAACATTTAATTTTATACCGTAGAAACACTAATTGGTTCATCATGGGGACACCAGCTCTACACATTCGTATTTTCTAGGGAGAAAGCTAGAGGAACTGCGGCAAACAAACATGATATTTCTGTTTATAAAAATGACATTTTATGCACTTGCCTAACTAAAAGACTTTGCTTTTCTCCAAAAAAAATTTTACTAAGATTTTTTTGGTTCATTGCATCCGAGTTCCACACCACTTTGTCTGGATATGCCGGGATGAAACCAGAAATATCCGGTTGTGTTTTGGCTAACTGAATCCGAAATATTGTGAAAGCCTCTTTGTTTGGGACTTCTGGATATTATCGATGGACTTTATTGTGTTGTTTATTTTTATCAGGGAACATTTAATTTTGTACCGTAGAACCACTAATTGGTTCATCATGGGGACACCAGCTCTACACATTCGTATTTTCTAGGGAGAAAGCTAGAGCAACTATGCAAACAAACATGATATTTCTGTTTGTATAGATGACATTTTATGCATTTGCCTAATGAAAAGTCTGTGCTTTTCTCCAAAACCATTTTTATTGTGATTTTCTCGGTCCATTGCATACGAATTCCACAACAGTTTGTCCGGATATAGCCAGATGAAACCGGAAATATCCAGTTTTGTTTAGGCTAACTCAATCCCAGATATTGCAACAGCCTCTGTGTTTCTGTTTTGAGGATATTATGAACGGATATTTTGTTTTGAATGTTTTTTTATCTGGGAACATTTTATTTTGAGCTTGGATACAGTAATTGGTTCCACGTAGAGACACTCACTCTACGTATTCGTATATTCTAGGTAAAAAACTAGAGGAACTGCGGGAAACAAACATGATATTTTTGTTTGTATAGATGACATTTTATGCACTCGCCTAACGAAAGGACTTTGCTTTTCTCCAAAACCATTTTTACTGTGATTTTCTCGGTCCATTGCATACGAATTCCACACCAGTTTGTCCGGATATAACTGGATGAAACCAGAAATATCTGGTTGTGTTTTGGAAAACACTCTGCGAAATATTGTGATAGATTTTGTGTTTGTGTTTTCAAGATATTATCAATTGACTTTATTGTTTTGAATGTTTTTATCAGGGAACATTTAATTTTGTGCTGGGAAACACTAATTGGTTCCACATGGAGACACCAGTCTACACATTCGTATTTTCTAGGGAGAAAGCTAGAATAACTGCAGTAAACAAACATGATGTTTCTGTTTGTATAGATGACATTTTATGCACTGGCTTAAGGAAAAGACTTTGTTTTACTCCAAAACCAGTTTTACTGCGATTTTCCCGGTTCATTGCATACGAATTCCACCAAACTTAGTCCGGATATGACTGGATGAAACCAGAAATATCCGGTTGTGTTTTGGCTAACTCAATCCCAGATATTGTGAAAGCTTCTGTATTTGTGTTTTCCGGATATTATCAACGGATTTTATGGTTTTGCATGTTATTTATCAGGGAACATTTAATTTTGTACCTTAGAAACACTAATTGGTTCCACACGGAGACACCAGCTCTACACATTTGTATTTTCTAGGGAGAAAGCTAGAGGAACTGCGGCAAACAAACATGATATTTCTGTTTGTATAGATGACATTTTATGCACTTGCATAACGAAAAAAATTTGCTTTTCTCCAAAACCATTTTTACTGTGATTTTCTCGGTCCATTGCATACGAATTCCACCTCACTTTGTCCGGATATGACTGGATGAAACCAGAAATATCCGTTTTCTTTTTTTTTGGCTTACTATATTCCAGATATTACTACAGACTCTGTGTTTGTGTTTTCTGGATATTATCGATGGATTATATTGTTTTGAATGTTTTTATCAGGGAACATTTAGTTTTGTGCTGGGAAACACTAATTGGTTCCACATGGAGACACCAGTCTACACATTCGTATTTTCTAGGGAGAAAGCTAGAATAACTGCAGTAAACAAACATGATGTTTCTGTTTGTATAGATGACATTTTATGCACTGGCTTAAGGAAAAGACTTTGTTTTACTCCAAAACCAGTTTTACTGCGATTTTCCCGGTTCATTGCATACGAATTCCACCAAACTTAGTCCGGATATGACTGGATGAAACCAGAAATATCCGGTTGTGTTTTGGCTAACTCAATCCCAGATATTGTGAAAGCTTCTGTATTTGTGTTTTCCGGATATTATCAACGGATTTTATGGTTTTGCATCTTTTTTATCAGGGAACATTTAATTTTGTACCTTAGAAACACTAATTGGTTCCACACGGAGACACCAGCTGTACACATTTGTATTTTCTAGGGAGAAAGTTAGAGGAACTGTGGGAAACAAACATGATATTTCTGTTTGTATACATGACATTTTATGCACTTGCATAACGAAAAAAACTTTGCTTTTCTCCAAATCCATTTTTACTGTGATTTTCTCGGTCCATTGCATACGAATTCCACCTCGCTTTGTCCGGATATGACTGGATGAAACCAGAAATATCCGGTTGTGTTTTGGCTTACTACAACCCAGATATTGTGAAAGCCTCTGTGTTTATGTTTTCCGGATATTATCAACGGAATTTATGTTTTTGCATGTTATTTATCAGGGAACATTTAATTTTGTGCTGGGAAACACTAATTGGTTCCACATGGAGACACCAGCTCTACACATTCGTATTTTCTAGGGAGAAAGCTAGAGGAACTGCGGCAAACAAACATGATATTTCTGTTTGTATAGATGACATTTTATGCACTTTCCTAAAGAAAAGACTTTGCTTTTCTCCAAAACCATTTTTCCTGTGATTTTCTCGGTCCATTACATATGAATTCCACCCCACTTTGTCCGGATATGAGTGGATGAAACCAGAAATATCCGTTTTCTTTTTTTTTTTTTTTTGGCTTACTATATCCCAGATATTACTACAGACTCTGTGTTTTCTGGACATTATCAACGGACTTTATTGTTTTGAATGTTTTTATCAGGGAACATTTAATTTTGTACCTTAGAAACACTAATAGGTTCAACATGGAGACACCAGTCTACACATTCGTATGTTCTAGGGAGAAAGTTAGAGGAACTGCGGCAAACAAACATGATATTTCTGTTTGTATAGATGACATTTTATGCACTTTCCTAAAGAAAAGACTTTGCTTTTCTCCAAAACCATTTTTACTGTGATTTTCTCAGTCCATTGCATACGAATTCCACCTCGCTTTGTCCGGATATGACTGGATGAAACCAGAAATATCCGGTTGTGTTTTGGCTTACTACAACCCAGATATTGTGAAAGCCTCTGTGTTTATGTTTTCCGGATATTATCAACGGAATTTATGTTTTTGCATGTTATGTATCAGGGAACATTTAATTTTGTGCTGGGAAACACTAATTGGTTCCACATGGAGACACCAGCTCTACACATTCGTATTTTCTAGGCAGAAAGCTAGAGGAACTGCGGCAAACAAACATGATATTTCTGTTTGTATAGATGACATTTTATGCACTTTCCTAAAGAAAAGACTTTGCTTTTCTCCAAAACCATTTTTCCTGTGATATTCTCCATCCATTACATATGAATTCCACCCCACTTTGTCCGGATATGAGTGGATGAAACCAGAAATATCCGGTTGTGTTTTGTCTTACTATATCCCAGATATTGCTACAGCCTCAGTGTCTGTGTTTTCTGGATATTATGGATGGATTTTATTGTTTTGAATGTTTTTATCAGGGAACATTTAATTTTGTACCGTAGAAACACTAATTGGTTCCACATGGAGACACCAGTAACACATTCCTATGTTCTAGGGAGAAAGCTTGAGGAACTGCAAATCGATATGATATGTCTGTTTGTATAGATGACACTTTATGCACTTGCGATGGAAAAGACTTTTTGCCTTTCTCTAAAACCATTTTTTACTGTGATTTTGTTGGTCCATTGCATACGAATTCCAACCCACTTTGTCCGGATATGACTGGATGAAACCAGAAATATCCGGTTGTGTTTTGGCTAACTCAATCCCAGATATTGTGAAAGCTTCTGTATTTGTGTTCTCCGGATATTATGAACGGATTTTATGGTTTTGCATGTTTTTTATCAGGGAACATTTAATTTTGTACCGTAGAAACACTAATTGGTTCCACACGGAGACACCAGCTCTACACATTTGTATTTTCTAGGGAGAAAGCTAGAGGAACTGCGGCAAACAAACATGATATTTCTGTTTGTATAGATGACATTTTATGCACTTTCCTAACAAAAAGACTTTACTTTTCTCCAAAACCATTTTTACTGTGATTTTCTCGGTCCATTGCATACGAATTCCACCTCACTTTGTCCGGATATGAGTGGATGAAACGAGAAATATCCGTTTTCTTTTTTTTTTTTTTTTTGCTTACTATATCCCAGATATTACTACAGACTCTGTGTTTGTGTTTTCTGGATATTATCGATGGATTATATTGTTTTGAATGTTTTTATCAGGGAACATTTAGTTTTGTGCTGGGAAACACTAATTGTTTGCACATGGAGACACCAGTCTACACATTCGTGTTTTCTAGGGAGAAAGCTAGAATAACTGCGGTAAACAAACATGATGTTTCTGTTTGTATAGATGACATTTTATGCACTGGCTTAAGGAAAAGACTTTGTTTTACTCCAAAACCATTTTTACTGCGATTTTCCCGGTTCATTGCATACGAATTCCACCAAACTTAGTCCGGATATGACTGGATGAAACCAGAAATATCCGGTTGTGTTTTGGCTAACTCAATCCCAGATATTGCGACGGACTCTGTGTTTGTGTTTTCTGGACATTATCAACGGACTTTATTGTTTTGAATGTTTTTATCAGGGAACATTTAATTTTGTACCTTAGAAACACTAATAGGTTCAACATGGAGACACCAGTATACACATTCGTAAGTTCTAGGGAGAAAGTTAGAGGAACTGCGGCAAACAAACATGATATTTCTGTTTGTATACATGACATTTTATGCACTTGCATAACGAAAAAAACTTTGCTTTTCTCCAAAACCATTTTTACTGTGATTTTCTTGGTCCATTGCATACGAATTCCACCTCGCTTTGTCCGGATATGACTGGATGAAACCAGAAATATCCGGTTGTGTTTTAGCTTACTACAACCCAGATATTGTGAAAGCCTCTGTGTTTATGTTTTCCGGATATTATCAACGGAATTTATGTTTTTGCATGTTATGTATCAGGGAACATTTAATTTTGTGCTGGGAAACACTAATTGGTTCCACATGGAGACACCAGCTCTACATATTCGTATTTTCTAGGGAGAAAGCTAGAGGAACTGCGGCAAACAAACATGATATTTCTGTTTGTATAGATGACATTTTATGCACTTTCCTAAAGAAAAGACTTTGCTTTTCTCCAAAACCATTTTTCCTGTGATATTCTCGATCCATTACATATGAATTCCACCCCACTTTGTCCGGATATGAGTGGATGAAACCAGAAATATCCGGTTGTGTTTTGTCTTACTATATCCCAGATATTGCTACAGCCTCAGTGTCTGTGTTTTCTGGATATTATGGATGGATTTTATTGTTTTGAATGTTTTTATCAGGGAACATTTAATTTTGTACCGTAGAAACACTAATTGGTTCCACATGGAGACAGCAGTAACACATTCCTATGTTCTAGGGAGAAAGCTTGAGGAACTGCAAATCGATATGATATGTCTGTTTGTATAGATGACATTTTATGCACTTGCGATGGAAAAGACTTTTTGCCTTTCTCTAAAACCATTTTTACTGTGATTTTGTTGGTCCATTGCATACGAATTCCACCAAACTTAGTCCGGATATGACTGGATGAAACCAGAAATATCCGGTTGTGTTTTGGCTAACTCAATCCCAGATATTGTAAAAGCTTCTGTATTTGTGTTTTCCGGATATTATCAACGGATTTTATGGTTTTGCATGTTTTTTATCAGGGAACATTTAATTTTGTACCTTAGAAACACTAATTGGTTCCACACGGAGACACCAGCTGTACACATTTGTATTTTCTAGGGAGAAAGTTAGAGGAACTGTGGGAAACAAACATGATATTTCTGTTTGTATACATGACATTTTATGCACTTGCATAACGAAAAAAACTTTGCTTTTCTCCAAATCCATTTTTACTGTGATTTTCTCGGTCCATTGCATACGAATTCCACCTCGCTTTGTCCGGATATGACTGGATGAAACCAGAAATATCCGGTTGTGTTTTGGCTTACTACAACCCAGATATTGTGAAAGCCTCTGTGTTTATGTTTTCCGGATATTATCAACGGAATTTATGTTTTTGCATGTTATTTATCAGGGAACATTTAATTTTGTACCGTAGAAACACTAATTGGTTCCACATGGAGACACCAGCTCTACACATTCGTATTTTCTAGGGAGAAAGCTAGAGGAACTGCGGCAAACAAACATGATATTTCTGTTTGTATAGATGACATTTTATGCACTTTCCTAAAGAAAAGACTTTGCTTTTCTCCAAAACCATTTTTCCTGTGATTTTCTCGGTCCATTACATATGAATTCCACCCCACTTTGTCCGGATATGAGTGGATGAAACCAGAAATATCCGTTTTCTTTTTTTTTTTTTTTTTGGCTTACTATATCCCAGATATTACTACAGACTCTGTGTTTGTGTTTTCTGGACATTATCAACGGACTTTATTGTTTTGAATGTTTTTATCAGGGAACATTTAATTTTGTACCTTAGAAACACTAATAGGTTCAACATGGAGACACCAGTCTACACATTCGTATGTTCTAGGGAGAAAGTTAGAGGAACTGCGGCAAACAAACATGATATTTCTGTTTGTATAGATGACATTTTATGCACTTTCCTAAAGAAAAGACTTTGCTTTTCTCCAAAACCATTTTTACTGTGATTTTCTCAGTCCATTGCATACGAATTCCACCTCGCTTTGTCCGGATATGACTGGATGAAACCAGAAATATCCGGTTGTGTTTTGGCTTACTACAACCCAGATATTGTGAAAGCCTCTGTGTTTATGTTTTCCGGATATTATCAACGGAATTTATGTTTTTGCATGTTATGTATCAGGGAACATTTAATTTTGTGCTGGGAAACACTAATTGGTTCCACATGGAGACACCAGCTCTACACATTCGTATTTTCTAGGCAGAAAGCTAGAGGAACTGCGGCAAACAAACATGATATTTCTGTTTGTATAGATGACATTTTATGCACTTTCCTAAAGAAAAGACTTTGCTTTTCTCCAAAACCATTTTTCCTGTGATATTCTCCATCCATTACATATGAATTCCACCCCACTTTGTCCGGATATGACTGGATGAAACCAGAAATATCCGGTTGTGTTTTGTCTTACTATATCCCAGATATTGCTACAGCCTCAGTGTCTGTGTTTTCTGGATATTATGGATGGATTTTATTGTTTTGAATGTTTTTATCAGGGAACATTTAATTTTGTACCGTAGAAACACTAATTGGTTCCACATGGAGACACCAGTAACACATTCCTATGTTCTAGGGAGAAAGCTTGAGGAACTGCAAATCGATATGATATGTCTGTTTGTATAGATGACACTTTATGCACTTGCGATGGAAAAGACTTTTTGCCTTTCTCTAAAACCATTTTTTACTGTGATTTTGTTGGTCCATTGCATACGAATTCCAACCCACTTTGTCCGGATATGACTGGATGAAACCAGAAATATCCGGTTGTGTTTTGGCTAACTCAATCCCAGATATTGTGAAAGCTTCTGTATTTGTGTTCTCCGGATATTATGAACGGATTTTATGGTTTTGCATGTTTTTTATCAGGGAACATTTAATTTTGTACCGTAGAAACACTAATTGGTTCCACACGGAGACACCAGCTCTACACATTTGTATTTTCTAGGGAGAAAGCTAGAGGAACTGCGGCAAACAAACATGATATTTCTGTTTGTATAGATGACATTTTATGCACTTTCCTAACAAAAAGACTTTACTTTTCTCCAAAACCATTTTTACTGTGATTTTCTCGGTCCATTGCATACGAATTCCACCTCACTTTGTCCGGATATGAGTGGATGAAACGAGAAATATCCGTTTTCTTTTTTTTTTTTTTTGCTTACTATATCCCAGATATTACTACAGACTCTGTGTTTGTGTTTTCTGGATATTATCGATGGATTATATTGTTTTGAATGTTTTTATCAGGGAACATTTAGTTTTGTGCTGGGAAACACTAATTGTTTGCACATGGAGACACCAGTCTACACATTCGTGTTTTCTAGGGAGAAAGCTAGAATAACTGCGGTAAACAAACATGATGTTTCTGTTTGTATAGATGACATTTTATGCACTGGCTTAAGGAAAAGACTTTGTTTTACTCCAAAACCATTTTTACTGCGATTTTCCCGGTTCATTGCATACGAATTCCACCAAACTTAGTCCGGATATGACTGGATGAAACCAGAAATATCCGGTTGTGTTTTGGCTAACTCAATCCCAGATATTGCGACGGACTCTGTGTTTGTGTTTTCTGGACATTATCAACGGACTTTATTGTTTTGAATGTTTTTATCAGGGAACATTTAATTTTGTACCTTAGAAACACTAATAGGTTCAACATGGAGACACCAGTATACACATTCGTAAGTTCTAGGGAGAAAGTTAGAGGAACTGCGGCAAACAAACATGATATTTCTGTTTGTATACATGACATTTTATGCACTTGCATAACGAAAAAAACTTTGCTTTTCTCCAAAACCATTTTTACTGTGATTTTCTTGGTCCATTGCATACGAATTCCACCTCGCTTTGTCCGGATATGACTGGATGAAACCAGAAATATCCGGTTGTGTTTTGGCTTACTACAACCCAGATATTGTGAAAGCCTCTGTGTTTATGTTTTCCGGATATTATCAACGGAATTTATGTTTTTGCATGTTATGTATCAGGGAACATTTAATTTTGTGCTGGGAAACACTAATTGGTTCCACATGGAGACACCAGCTCTACATATTCGTATTTTCTAGGGAGAAAGCTAGAGGAACTGCGGCAAACAAACATGATATTTCTGTTTGTATAGATGACATTTTATGCACTTTCCTAAAGAAAAGACTTTGCTTTTCTCCAAAACCATTTTTCCTGTGATATTCTCGATCCATTACATATGAATTCCACCCCACTTTGTCCAGATATGAGTGGATGAAACCAGAAATATCCGGTTGTGTTTTGTCTTACTATATCCCAGATATTGCTACAGCCTCAGTGTCTGTGTTTTCTGGATATTATCGATGGATTTTATTGTTTTGAATGTTTTTATCAGGGAACATTTAATTTTGTACCGTAGAAACACTAATTGGTTCCACATGGAGACAGCAGTAACACATTCCTATGTTCTAGGGAGAAAGCTTGAGGAACTGCAAATCGATATGATATGTCTGTTTGTATAGATGACATTTTATGCACTTGCGATGGAAAAGACTTTTTGCCTTTCTCTAAAACCATTTTTACTGTGATTTTGTTGGTCCATTGCATACGAATTCCAACCCACTTTGTCCGGATATGACTGGATGAAACCAGAAATATCCGGTTGTGTTTTGGCTAACTCAATCCCAGATATTGTGAAAGCTTCTGTATTTGTGTTCTCCGGATATTATGAACGGATTTTATGGTTTTGCATGTTTTTTACCAGGGAACATTTAATTTTGTACCGTAGAAACACTAATTGGTTCCACACGGAGACACCAGCTCTACACATTTGTATTTTCTAGGGAGAAAGCTAGAGGAACTGCGGCAAACAAACATGATATTTCTGTTTGTATAGATGACATTTTATGCACTTTCCTAACAAAAAGACTTTACTTTTCTCCAAAACCATTTTTACTGTGATTTTCTCGGTCCATTGCATACGAATTCCACCTCACTTTGTCCGGATATGACTGGATGAAACCAGAAATATCCGTTTTCTTTTTTTTTTTTTTTTGCTTACTATATCCCAGATATTACTACAGACTCTGTGTTTGTGTTTTCTGGATATTATCGATGGATTATATTGTTTTGAATGTTTTTATCAGGGAACATTTAGTTTTGTGCTGGGAAACACTAATTGGTTCCACATGGAGACACCAGTCTACACATTCGTGTTTTCTAGGGAGAAAGCTAGAATAACTGCGGTAAACAAACATGATGTTTCTGTTTGTATAGATGACATTTTATGCACTGGCTTAAGGAAAAGACTTTGTTTTACTCCAAAACCATTTTTACTGCGATTTTCCCGGTTCATTGCATACGAATTCCACCAAACTTAGTCCGGATATGACTGGATGAAACCAGAAATATCCGGTTGTGTTTTGGCTAACTCAATCCCAGATATTGCGACGGACTCTGTGTTTGTGTTTTCTGGACATTATCAACGGACTTTATTGTTTTGAATGTTTTTATCAGGGAACATTTAATTTTGTACCTTAGAAACACTAATAGGTTCAACATGGAGACACCAGTCTACACATTCGTATGTTCTAGGGAGAAAGTTAGAGGAACTGCGGCAAACAAACATGATATTTCTGTTTGTATACATGACATTTTATGCACTTGCATAATGAAAAAATCTTTGCTTTTCTCCAAAACCATTTTTACTGTGATTTTCTTGGTCCATTGCATACGAATTCCACCTCGCTTTGTCCGGATATGACTGGATGAAACCAGAAATATCCGGTTGTGTTTTGGCTTACTACAACCCAGATATTGTGAAAGCCTCTGTGTTTATGTTTTCCGGATACTATCAACGGAATTTATGTTTTTGCATGTTATTTATCAGGGAACATTTAATTTTGTGCTGGGAAACACTAATTGGTTCCACATGGAGACACCAGCTCTACACATTCGTATTTTCTAGGGAGAAAGCTAGAGGAACTGCGGCAAACAAACATGATATTTCTGTTTGTATAGATGACATTTTATGCACTTTCCTAAAGAAAAGACTTTGCTTTTCTCCAAAGCCATTTTTCCTGTGATATTCTCGATCCATTACATATGAATTCCACCCAACTTTGTCCGGATATGAGTGGATGAAACCAGAAATATCCGGTTGTGTTTTGTCTTACTATATCCCAGATATCGCTACAGCCTCAGTGTCTGTGTTTTCTGGATATTATGGATGGATTTTATTGTTTTGAATGTTTTTATCAGGGAACATTTAATTTTGTACCGTAGAAACACTAATTGGTTCCACATGGAGACAGCAGTAACACATTCCTCTGTTCTAGGGAGAAAGCTTGAGGAACTGCAAATCGATATGACATGTCTGTTTGTATAGATGACATTTTATGCACTTGCGATGAAAAAGACTTTTTGCCTTTCTCTAAAACCATTTTTACAGTGATTTTGTTGGTCCATTGCATACGAATTCCAACCCACTTTGTCCGGATATGACTGGATGAAACCAGAAATATCCGGTTGTGTTTTGGCTAACTCAATCCCAGATATTGTGAAAGCTTCTGTATTTGTGTTCTCCGGATATTATGAACGGATTTTATGGTTTTGCATGTTTTTTATCAGGGAACATTTAATTTTGTACCGTAGAAACACTAATTGGTTCCACACGGAGACACCAGCTCTACACACTTGTATTTTCTAGGGAGAAAGCTAGAGGAACTGCGGCAAACAAACATGATATTTCTGTTTGTATAGATGACATTTTATGCACTTTCCTAAGAAAAAGACTTTACTTTTCTCCAAAACCATTTTTACTGTGATTTTCTCGGTCCATTGCATACGAATTCCACCTCACTTTGTCCGGATATGAGTGGATGAAACCAGAAATATCCGTTTTCTTTTTTTTTGGCTTACTATATCCCAGATATTACTACAGACTCTGTGTTTGTGTTTTCTGGATATTATCGATGGATTATATTGTTTTGAATGTTTTTATCAGGGAACATTTAATTTTGTGCTGGGAAACACTAATTGGTTCCACATGGAGACACCAGTAACACATTCCTATGTTCTAGGGAGAAAGCTTGAGGAACTGCAAATCGATATGATATGTCTGTTTGTATAGATGACATTTTATGCACTTGCGATGGAAAAGACTTTTTGCCTTTCTCTAAAACCATTTTTACTGTGATTTTGTTGGTCCATTGCATACGAATTCCAACCCACTTTGTCCGGATATGACTGGATGAAACCAGAAATATCCGGTTGTGTTTTGGCTAACTCAATCCCAGATATTGTGAAAGCTTCTGTATTTGTGTTCTCTGGATATTTTGAACGGATTTTATGGTTTTGCATGTTTTTTGTCAGGGAACATTTAATTTTGTACCGTAGAAACACTAATTGGTTCCACACGGAGACACCAGCTCTACACATTTGTATTTTCTAGGGAGAAAGCTAGAGGAACTGCGGCAAACAAACATGATATTTCTGTTTGTATAGATGACATTTTATGCACTTTCCTAACAAAAAGACTTTACTTTTCTCCAAAACCATTTTTACTGTGATTTTCTCGGTCCATTGCATACGAATTCCACCTCACTTTGTCCGGATATGACTGGATGAAACCAGAAATATCCGTTTTCTTTTTTTTTTTTTTTTTTGGCTTACTATATCCCAGATATTACTACAGACTCTGTGTTTGTGTTTTCTGGATATTATCGATGGATTATATTGTTTTGAATGTTTTTATCAGGGAACATTTAATTTTGTGCTGGGAAACACTAATTGGTTCCACATGGAGACACCAGTCTACACATTCGTATTTTCTAGGGAGAAAGCTAGAATAACTGCGGTAAACAAACATGATGTTTCTGTTTGTATAGATGACATTTTATGCACTTGCGATGGAAAAGACTTTCTTTTACTCCAAAACCATTTTTACTGCGATTTTCCGGTTCATTGCATACGAATTCCACCAAACTTAGTCCGGATATGACTGGATGAAACCAGAAATATCCGGTTGTGTTTTGGCTAACTCAATCCCAGATATTGCGACGGACTCTGTGTTTGTGTTTTCTGGACATTATCAACGGACTTTATTGTTTTGAATGTTTTTATCAGGGAACATTTAATTTTGTACCTTAGAAACACTAATAGGTTCAACATGGAGACACCAGTCTACACATTCGTATGTTCTAGGGAGAAAGTTAGAGGAACTGCGGCAAACAAACATGATATTTCTGTTTGTATAGATGACATTTTATGCACTTTCCTAAAGAAAAGACTTTGCTTTTCTCCAAAACCATTTTTACTGTGATTTTCTCAGTCCATTGCATACGAATTCCACCTCGCTTTGTCCGGATATGACTGGATGAAACCAGAAATATCCGGTTGTGTTTTGGCTTACTACAACCCAGATATTGTGAAAGCCTCTGTGTTTATGTTTTCCGGATATTATCAACGGAATTTATGTTTTTGCATGTTATGTATCAGGGAACATTTAATTTTGTGCTGGGAAACACTAATTGGTTCCACATGGAGACACCAGCTCTACACATTCGTATTTTCTAGGCAGAAAGCTAGAGGAACTGCGGCAAACAAACATGATATTTCTGTTTGTATAGATGACATTTTATGCACTTTCCTAAAGAAAAGACTTTGCTTTTCTCCAAAACCATTTTTCCTGTGATATTCTCGATCCATTACATATGAATTCCACCCCACTTTGTCCGGATATGAGTGGATGAAACCAGAAATATCCGGTTGTGTTTTGTCTTACTATATCCCAGATATTGCTACAGCCTCAGTGTCTGTGTTTTCTGGATATTATGGATGGATTTTATTGTTTTGAATGTTTTTATCAGGGAACATTTAATTTTGTACCGTAGAAACACTAATTGGTTCCACATGGAGACACCAGTAACACATTCCTATGTTCTAGGGAGAAAGCTTGAGGAACTGCAAATCGATATGATATGTCTGTTTGTATAGTTGACACTTTATGCACTTGCGATGGAAAAGACTTTTTGCCTTTCTCTAAAACCATTTTTTACTGTGATTTTGTTGGTCCATTGCATACGAATTCCAACCCACTTTGTCCGGATATGACTGGATGAAACCAGAAATATCCGGTTGTGTTTTGGCTAACTCAATCCCAGATATTGTGAAAGCTTCTGTATTTGTGTTCTCCGGATATTATGAACGGATTTTATGGTTTTGCATGTTTTTTATCAGGGAACATTTAATTTTGTACCGTAGAAACACTAATTGGTTCCACACGGAGACACCAGCTCTACACATTTGTATTTTCTAGGGAGAAAGCTAGAGGAACTGCGGCAAACAAACATGATATTTCTGTTTGTATAGATGACATTTTATGCACTTTCCTAACAAAAAGACTTTACTTTTCTCCAAAACCATTTTTACTGTGATTTTCTCGGTCCATTGCATACGAATTCCACCTCACTTTGTCCGGATATGAGTGGATGAAACGAGAAATATCCGTTTTCTTTTTTTTTTTTTTTTGCTTACTATATCCCAGATATTACTACAGACTCTGTGTTTGTGTTTTCTGGATATTATCGATGGATTATATTGTTTTGAATGTTTTTATCAGGGAACATTTAGTTTTGTGCTGGGAAACACTAATTGGTTCCACATGGAGACACCAGTCTACACATTCGTGTTTTCTAGGGAGAAAGCTAGAATAACTGCGGTAAACAAACATGATGTTTCTGTTTGTATAGATGACATTTTATGCACTGGCTTAAGGAAAAGACTTTGTTTTACTCCAAAACCATTTTTACTGCGATTTTCCCGGTTCATTGCATACGAATTCCACCAAACTTAGTCCGGATATGACTGGATGAAACCAGAAATATCCGGTTGTGTTTTGGCTAACTCAATCCCAGATATTGCGACGGACTCTGTGTTTGTGTTTTCTGGACATTATCAACGGACTTTATTGTTTTGAATGTTTTTATCAGGGAACATTTAATTTTGTACCTTAGAAACACTAATAGGTTCAACATGGAGACACCAGTCTACACATTCGTATGTTCTAGGGAGAAAGTTAGAGGAACTGCGGCAAACAAACATGATATTTCTGTTTGTATACATGACATTTTATGCACTTGCATAATGAAAAAATCTTTGCTTTTCTCCAAAACCATTTTTACTGTGATTTTCTCGGTCCATTGCATACGAATTCCACCTCGCTTTGTCCGGATATGACTGGATGAAACCAGAAATATCCGGTTGTGTTTTGGCTTACTACAACCCAGATATTGTGAAAGCCTCTGTGTTTATGTTTTCCGGATACTATCAACGGAATTTATGTTTTTGCATGTTATTTATCAGGGAACATTTAATTTTGTGCTGGGAAACACTAATTGGTTCCACATGGAGACACCAGCTCTACACATTCGTATTTTCTAGGGAGAAAGCTAGAGGAACTGCGGCAAACAAACATGATATTTCTGTTTGTATAGATGACATTTTATGCACTTTCCTAAAGAAAAGACTTTGCTTTTCTCCAAAGCCATTTTTCCTGTGATATTCTCGATCCATTACATATGAATTCCACCCCACTTTGTCCGGATATGAGTGGATGAAACCAGAAATATCCGGTTGTGTTTTGTCTTACTATATCCCAGATATTGCTACAGCCTCAGTGTCTGTGTTTTCTGGATATTATGGATGGATTTTATTGTTTTGAATGTTTTTATCAGGGAACATTTAATTTTGTACCGTAGAAACACTAATTGGTTCCACATGGAGACAGCAGTAACACATTCCTCTGTTCTAGGGAGAAAGCTTGAGGAACTGCAAATCGATATGACATGTCTGTTTGTATAGATGACATTTTATGCACTTGCGATGAAAAAGACTTTTTGCCTTTCTCTAAAACCATTTTTACAGTGATTTTGTTGGTCCATTGCATACGAATTCCAACCCACTTTGTCCGGATATGACTGGATGAAACCAGAAATATCCGGTTGTGTTTTGGCTAACTCAATCCCAGATATTGTGAAAGCTTCTGTATTTGTGTTCTCCGGATATTATGAACGGATTTTATGGTTTTGCATGTTTTTTATCAGGGAACATTTAATTTTGTACCGTAGAAACACTAATTGGTTCCACACGGAGACACCAGCTCTACACATTTGTATTTTCTAGGGAGAAAGCTAGAGGAACTGCGGCAAACAAACATGATATTTCTGTTTGTATAGATGACATTTTATGCACTTTCCTAAGAAAAAGACTTTACTTTTCTCCAAAACCATTTTTACTGTGATTTTCTCGGTCCATTGCATACGAATTCCACCTCACTTTGTCCGGATATGAGTGGATGAAACCAGAAATATCCGTTTTCTTTTTTTTTGGCTTACTATATCCCAGATATTACTACAGACTCTGTGTTTGTGTTTTCTGGATATTATCGATGGATTATATTGTTTTGAATGATTTATCAGGGAACATTTAATTTTGTGCTGGGAAACACTAATTGGTTCCACATGGAGACACCAGTAACACATTCCTATGTTCTAGGGAGAAAGCTTGAGGAACTGCAAATCGATATGATATGTCTGTTTGTATAGATGACATTTTATGCACTTGCGATGGAAAAGACTTTTTGCCTTTCTCTAAAACCATTTTTACTGTGATTTTGTTGGTCCATTGCATACGAATTCCAACCCACTTTGTCCGGATATGACTGGATGAAACCAGAAATATCCGGTTGTGTTTTGGCTAACTCAATCCCAGATATTGTGAAAGCTTCTGTATTTGTGTTCTCTGGATATTTTGAACGGATTTTATGGTTTGCATGTTTTTTGTCAGGGAACATTTAATTTTGTACCGTAGAAACACTAATTGGTTCCACACGGAGACACCAGCTCTACACATTTGTATTTTCTAGGGAGAAAGCTAGAGGAACTGCGGCAAACAAACATGATATTTCTGTTTGTATAGATGACATTTTATGCACTTTCCTAACAAAAAGACTTTACTTTTCTCCAAAACCATTTTTACTGTGATTTTCTCGGTCCATTGCATACGAATTCCACCTCACTTTGTCCGGATATGACTGGATGAAACCAGAAATATCCGTTTTCTTTTTTTTTTTTTTTTTGGCTTACTATATCCCAGATATTACTACAGACTCTGTGTTTGTGTTTTCTGGATATTATCGATGGATTATATTGTTTTGAATGTTTTTATCAGGGAACATTTAATTTTGTGCTGGGAAACACTAATTGGTTCCACATGGAGACACCAGTCTACACATTCGTATTTTCTAGGGAGAAAGCTAGAATAACTGCGGTAAACAAACATGATGTTTCTGTTTGTATAGATGACATTTTATGCACTGGCTTAAGGAAAAGACTTTGTTTTACTCCAAAACCATTTTTACTGCGATTTTCCCGGTTCATTGCATACGAATTCCACCAAACTTAGTCCGGATATGACTGGATGAAACCAGAAATATCCGGTTGTGTTTTGGCTAACTCAATCCCAGATATTGCGACGGACTCTGTGTTTGTGTTTTCTGGACATTATCAACGGACTTTATTGTTTTGAATGTTTTTATCAGGGAACATTTAATTTTGTACCTTAGAAACACTAATAGGTTCAACATGGAGACACCAGTCTACACATTCGTATGTTCTAGGGAGAAAGTTAGAGGAACTGCGGCAAACAAACATGATATTTCTGTTTGTATACATGACATTTTATGCACTTGCATAACGAAAAAAACTTTGCTTTTCTCCAAAACCATTTTACTGTGATTTTCTCGGTCCATTGCATACGAATTCCACCTCGCTTTGTCCGGATATGACTGGATGAAACCAGAAATATCCGGTTGTGTTTTGGCTTACTACAACCCAGATATTGTGAAAGCCTCTGTGTTTATGTTTTCTGGATATTACCAACGGAATTTATGTTTTTGCATGTTATGTATCAGGGAACATTTAATTTTGTGCTGGGAAACACTAATTGGTTCCACATGGAGACACCAGCTCTACATATTCGTATTTTCTAGGGAGAAAGCTAGAGGAACTGCGGCAAACAAACATGATATTTCTGTTTGTATAGATGACATTTTATGCACTTTCCTAAAGAAAAGACTTTGCTTTTCTCCAAAACCATTTTTCCTGTGATATTCTCGATCCATTACATATGAATTCCACCCCACTTTGTCCGGATATGAGTGGATGAAACCAGAAATATCCGGTTGTGTTTTGTCTTACTATATCCCAGATATTGCTACAGCCTCAGTGTCTGTGTTTTCTGGATATTATCGATGGATTTTATTGTTTTGAATGTTTTTATCAGGGAACATTTAATTTTGTACCGTAGAAACACTAATTGGTTCCACATGGAGACTCCAGTAACACATTCCTATGTTCTAGGGAGAAAGCTTGAGGAACTGCAAATCGATATGATATGTCTGTTTGTATAGATGACATTTTATGCACTTGCGATGGAAAAGACTTTTTGCCTTTCTCTAAAACCATTTTTACTGTGATTTTGTTGGTCCAATGCATACGAATTCCAACCCACTTTGTCCGGATATGACTGGATGAAACCAGAAATATCCGGTTGTGTTTTGGCTAACTCAATCCCAGATATTGCGACGGACTCTGTGTTTGTGTTTTCTGGACATTATCAACGGACTTTATTGTTTTGAATGTTTTTATCAGGGAACATTTAATTTTGTACCTTAGAAACACTAATAGGTTCAACATGGAGACACCAGTCTACACATTCGTATGTTCTAGGGAGAAAGTTAGAGGAACTGCGGCAAACAAACATGATATTTCTGTTTGTATACATGACATTTTATGCACTTGCATAACGAAAAAAACTTTGCTTTTCTCCAAAACCATTTTTACTGTGATTTTCTCGGTCCATTGCATACGAATTCCACCTCGCTTTGTCCGGATATGACTGGATGAAACCAGAAATATCCGGTTGTGTTTTGGCTTACTACAACCCAGATATTGTGAAAGCCTCTGTGTTTATGTTTTCTGGATACTATCAACGGAATTTATGTTTTTGCATGTTATTTATCAGGGAACATTTAATTTTGTGCTGGGAAACACTAATTGGTTCCACACGGAGACACCAGCTCTACACATTCGTATTTTCTAGGGAGAAAGCTAGAGGAACTGCGGCAAACAAACATGATATTTCTGTTTGTATAGATGACATTTTATGCACTTTCCTAAAGAAAAGACTTTGCTTTTCTCCAAAACCATTTTTCCTGTGATATTCTCCATCCATTACATATGAATTCCACCCCACTTTGTCCGGATATGACTGGATGAAACCAGAAATATCCGGTTGTGTTTTGTCTTACTATATCCCAGATATTGCTACAGCCTCAGTGTCTGTGTTTTCTGGATATTATCGATGGATTTTATTGTTTTGAATGTTTTTATCAGGGAACATTTAATTTTGTACCGTAGAAACACTAATTGGTTCCACATGGAGACACAAGTAACACATACCTATGTTCTAGGGAGAAAGCTTGAGGAACTGCAAATCGATATGATATGTCTGTTTGTATAGATGACATTTTATGCACTTGCGATGGAAAAGACTTTTTGCCTTTCTCTAAAACCATTTTTACTGTGATTTTGTTGGTCCATTGCATACGAATTCCAACCCACTTTGTCCGGATATGACTGGATGAAACCAGAAATATCCGGTTGTGTTTTGGCTAACTCAATCCCAGATATTGTGAAAGCTTCTGTATTTGTGTTCTCCGGATATTATGAACGGATTTTATGGTTTTGCATGTTTTTTATCAGGGAACATTTAATTTTGTACCATAGAAACACTAATTAGTTCCACACGGAGACACCAGCTCTACACATTTGTATTTTCTAGGGAGAAAGCTAGAGGAACTGCAGGAAAAAAACATGATATTTATGTTTGTATAGATGACATTTTATGCACTTTCCTAACAAAAAGACTTTACTTTTCTCCAAAAGCATTTTTACTGTGATTTTCTCGGTCCATTGCATACGAATTCCACCTCACTTTGTCCGGATATGACTGGATGAAACCAGAAATATCCGTTTTCTTTTTTTTTTTTTGGCTTACTATATCCCCGATATTACTACAGACTCTGTGTTTGTGTTTTCTGGATATTATCGATGGATTATATTGTTTTGAATGTTTTTATCAGGGAACATTTAATTTTGTGCTGGGAAACACTAATTGGTTCCACATGGAGACACCAGTCTACACATTCGTATTTTCTAGGGAGAAAGCTAGAATAACTGCGGTAAACAAACATGATGTTTCTGTTTGTATAGATGACATTTTATGCACTGGCTTAAGGAAAAGACTTTGTTTTACTCCAAAACCATTTTTACTGCGATTTTCCCGGTTCATTGCATACGAATTCCACCAAACTTAGTCCGGATATGACTGGATGAAACCAGAAATATCCGGTTGTGTTTTGGCTAACTCAATCCCAGATATTGCGATGGACTCTGTGTTTGTGTTTTCTGGACATTATCAACGGACTTTATTGTTTTGAATGTTTTTATCAGGGAACATTTAATTTTGTACCTCAGAAACACTAATAGGTTCAACATGGAGACACCAGTCTACACATTCGTATGTTCTAGGGAGAAAGTTAGAGGAACTGCGGCAAACAAACATGATATTTCTGTTTGTATACATGACATTTTATGCACTTGCATAACGAAAAAAACTTTGCTTTTCTCCAAAACCATTTTTACTGTGATTTTCTCGGTCCATTGCATACGAATTCCACCTCGCTTTGTCCGGATATGACTGGATGAAACCAGAACTATCCGGTTGTGTTTTGGCTTACTACAACCCAGATATTGTGAAAGCCTCTGTGTTTATGTTTTCCGGATATTATCAACGGAATTTATGTTTTTGCATGTTATGTATCAGGGAACATTTAATTTTGTGCTGGGAAACACTAATTGGTTCCACATGGAGACACCAGCTCTACACATTCGTATTTTCTAGGGAGAAAGCTAGAGGAACTGCGGCAAACAAACATGATATTTCTGTTTGTATAGATGACATTTTATGCACTTTCCTAAAGAAAAGACTTTGCTTTTCTCCAAAACCATTTTTCCTGTGATATTCTCGATCCATTACATATGAATTCCACCCCACTTTGTCCGGATATGACTGGATGAAACCAGAAATATCCGGTTGTGTTTTGTCTTACTATATCCCAGATATTGCTACAGCCTCAGTGTCTGTGTTTTCTGGATATTATCGATGGATTTTATTGTTTTGAATGTTTTTATCAGGGAACATTTAATTTTGTACCGTAGAAACACTAATTGGTTCCACATGGAGACACCAGTAACACATTCCTATGTTCTAGGGAGAAAGCTTGAGGAACTGCAAATCGATATGATATGTCTGTTTGTATAGATGACATTTTATGCACTTGCGATGGAAAAGACTTTTTGCCTTTCTCTAAAACCATTTTTACTGTGATTTTGTTGGTCCATTGCATACGAATTCCAACCCACTTTGTCCGGATATGACTGGATGAAACCAGAAATATCCAGTTGTGTTTTGGCTAACTCAATCCCAGATATTGTGAAAGCTTCTGTATTTGTGTTCTCCGGATATTATGAACGGATTTTATGGTTTTGCATGTTTTTTATCAGGGAACATTTAATTTTGTACCGTAGAAACACTAATTGGTTCCACACGGAGACACCAGCTCTACACATTTGTATTTTCTAGGGAGAAAGCTAGAGGAACTGCGGCAAACAAACATGATATTTCTGTTTGTATAGATGACATTTTATGCACTTTCCTAACAAAAAGACTTTACTTTTCTCCAAAACCATTTTTACTGTGATTTTCTCGGTCCATTGCATACGAATTCCACCTCACTTTGTCCGGATATGACAGGATGAAACCAGAAATATCCGTTTTCTTTTTTTTTTGGCTTACAATATCCCAGATATTACTACAGACTCTGTGTTTGTGTTTTCTGGATATTATCGATGGATTATATTGTTTTGAATGTTTTTATCAGGGAACATTTAATTTTGTGCTGGGAAACACTAATTGGTTCCACATGGAGACACCAGTCTACACATTCGTATTTTCTAGGGAGAAAGCTAGAATAACTGCGGTAAACAAACATGATGTTTCTGTTTGTATAGATGACATTTTATGCACTGGCTTAAGGAAAAGACTTTGTTTTACTCGAAAACCATTTTTACTGCGATTTTCCCGGTTCATTGCATACGAATTCCACCAAACTTAGTCCGGATATGACTGGATGAAACCAGAAATATCCGGTTGTGTTTTGGCTAACTCAATCCCAGATATTGCGACGGACTCTGTGTTTGTGTTTTCTGGACATTATCAACGGACTTTATTGTTTTGAATGTTTTTATTGGGGAACATTTAATTTTGTACCTTAGAAACACTAATAGGTTCAACATGGAGACACCAGTATACACATTCGTATGTTCTAGGGAGAAAGTTAGAGGAACTGCGGCAAACAAACATGATATTTCTGTTTGTATACATGACATTTTATGCACTTGCATAACGAAAAAAACTTTGCTTTTCTCCAAAACCATTTTTACTGTGATTTTCTCGGTCCATTGCATCCGAATTCCACCTCGCTTTGTCCGGATATGACTGGATGAAACCAGAAATATCCGGTTGTGTTTTGGCTTACTACAACCCAGATATTGTGAAAGCCTCTGTGTTTATGTTTTCCGGATATTATCAACGGAATTTATGTTTTTGCATGTTATGTATCAGGGAACATTTAATTTTGTGCTGGGAAACACTAATTGGTTCCACATGGAGACACCAGCTCTACACATTCGTATTTTCTAGGGAGAAAGCTAGAGGAACTGAGGCAAACAAACATGATATTTCTGTTTGTATAGATGACATTTTATGCACTTTCCTAAAGAAAAGACTTTGCTTTTCTCCAAAACCATTTTTCCTATGATATTCTCGATCCATTACATATGAATACCACCCCCCGTTTGTCCGGATATGACTGGATGAAACCAGAAATATCCGGTTGTGTTTTGTCTTACTATATCCCAGATATTGCTACAGCCTCAGTGTCTGTGTTTTCTGGATATTATCGATGGCTTTTATTGTTTTGAATGTTTTTATCAGGGAACATTTAATTTTGTACCGTAGAAATACAATTTGGTTCCACATGGAGACAGCAGTAACACATTCCTATGTTCTAGGGAGAAAGCTTGAGGAACTGCAAATCGATATGATATGTCTGTTTGTATAGATGACATTTTATGCACTTGCGATGGAAAAGACTTTTTGCCTTTCTCTAAAACCATTTTTACTGTGATTTTGTTGGTCCATTGCATACGAATTCCAACCCACTTTGTCCGGATATGACTGGATGAAACCAGAAATATCCGGTTGTGTTTTGGCTAACTCAATCCCAGATATTGTGAAAGCTTCTGTATTTGTGTTCTCCGGATATTATGAACGGATTTTATGGTTTTGCATGTTTTTTATCAGGGAACATTTAATTTTGTACCATAGAAACACTAATTGGTTCCACACGGAGACACCAGCTCTACACATTTGTATTTTCTAGGGAGAAAGCTAGAGGAACTGCGGCAAACAAACATGATATTTCTGTTTGTATAGATGACATTTTATGCACTTTCCTAACAAAAAGATTTTACTTTTCTCCAAAACCATTTTTACTGTGATTTTCTCAGTCCATTGCATACGAATTCCACCTCACATTGTCCAGATATGACTAGATGAAACGAGAAATATCCGTTTTCTTTTTTTTTGGCTTACTATATCCCAGATATTACTACAGACTCTGTGTTTATGTTTTCTGGATATTATCGATGGATTATATTGTTTTGAATGTTTTTATCAGGGAACATTTAATTTTGTGCTGGGAAACACTAATTGGTTCCACATGGAGACACCAGTCTACACATTCGTATTTTCTAGGGAGAAAGCTAGAATAACTGCGGTAAACAAACATGATGTTTCTGTTTGTATAGATGACATTTTATGCACTGGCTTAAGGAAAAGACTTTGTTTTACTCCAAAACCATTTTTACTGCGATTTTCCCGGTTCATTGCATACGAATTCCACCAAACTTAGTCCGGATATGACTGGATGAAACCAGAAATATCCGGTTGTGTTTTGGCTAACTCAATCCCAGATATTGCGACGGACTCTGTGTTTGTGTTTTCTGGACATTATCAACGGACTTTATTGTTTTGAATGTTTTTATCAGGGAACATTTAATTTTGTACCTTAGAAACACTAATAGGTTCAACATGGAGACACCAGTATACACATTCGTAAGTTCTAGGGAGAAAGCTAGAGGAACTGCGGCAAACAAACATGATATTTCTGTTTGTATACATGACATTTTATGCACTTGCATAACGAAAAAAACTTTGCTTTTCTCCAAAACCATTTTTACTGTGATTTTCTTGGTCCATTGCATACGAATTCCACCTCGCTTTATCCGGATATGACTGGATGAAACCAGAAATATCCGGTTGTGTTTTGGCTTACTACAACCCAGATATTGTGAAAGCCTCTGTGTTTATGTTTTCTGGATATTACCAACGGAATTTATGTTTTTGCATGTTATTTATCAGGGAACATTGAATTTTGTACCTTAGAAACACTAATTGGTTCCACACGGAGACACCAGCTCTACACATTTATATTTTCTAGGGAGAAAGCTAGAGGAACTGCGGCAAACAAACATGATATTTCTGTTTGTATAGATGACATTTTATGCACTTTCCTAAAGAAAAGACTTTGCTTTTCTCCAAAACCATTTTTCCTGTGATATTCTCGATCCATTACATATGAATTCCACCCCACTTTGTCCGGATATGACTGGATGAAACCAGAAATATCCGGTTGTGTTTTGTCTTACTATATCCCAGATATTGCTACAGCCTCAGTGTCTGTGTTTTCTGGATATTATCGATGGATTTTATTGTTTTGAATGTTTTTATCAGGGAACATTTAATTTTGTACCGTAGAAACACTAATTGGTTCCACATGGAGACACCAGTAACACATTCCTATATTCTAGGGAGAAAGCTTGAGGAACTGCAAATCGATATGATATGTCTGTTTGTATAGATGACACTTTATGCACTTGCGATGGAAAAGACTTTTTGCCTTTCTCTAAAACCATTTTTCTGTGATTTTGTTGGTCCATTGCATACGAATTCCAACCCACTTTGTCCGGATATGACTGGATGAAACCAGAAATATCCGGTTGTGTTTTGGCTAACGCAATCCCAGATATTGTGAAAGCTTCTGTATTTGTGTTCTCCGGATATTATGAACGGATTTTATGGTTTTGCATGTTTTTTATCAGGGAACATTTAATTTTGTACCGTAGAAACACTAATTGGTTCCACACGGAGACACCAGCTCTACACATTTGTATTTTCTAGGGAGAAAGCTAGAGGAACTGCGGCAAACAAACATGATATTTCTGTTTGTATAGATGACATTTTATGCACTTTCCTAACAAAAAGGCTATACTTTTCTCCAAAACCATTTTTACTGTGATTTTCTCGGTCCATTGCATATGAATTCCACCCCACTTTGTCCGGATATGACTGGATGAAACCAGAAATATCCGTTTTCTTTTTTTTTTGGCTTACTATATCCCAGATATTACTACAGACTCTGTGTTTGTGTTTTCTGGATATTATCGATGGATTATATTGTTTTGAATGTTTTTATCAGGGAACATTTAATTTTGTGCTGGGAAACACTAATTGGTTCCACATGGAGACACCAGTCTACACATTCGTATTTTCTAGGGAGAAAGCTAGAATAACTGCGGTAAACAAACATGATGTTTCTGTTTGTATAGATGACATTTTATGCACTGGCTTAAGGAAAAGACTTTGTTTTACTCCAAAACCATTTTTACTGCGATTTTCCCGGTTCATTGCATACGAATTCCACCAAACTTAGTCCGGATATGACTGGATGAAACCAGAAATATCCGGTTGTGTTTTGGCTAACTCAATCCCAGATATTGCGACGGACTCTGTGTTTGTGTTTTCTGGACATTATCAATGGACTTAATGGTATTGCATGTTTTTTATCAGGGAACATTTAATTTTGTACCTTAGAAACACTAATTGGTTCCACACGGAGACACCAGCTCTACACATTTGTATTTTCTAGGGAGAAAGCTAGAGGAACTGTGGCAAACAAACATGATATTTCTGTTTGTATACATGACATTTTATGCACTTGCATAATGAAAAAAACTTTGCTTTTCTCCAAAACCATTTTTACTGTGATTTTCTCGGTCCATTGCATACGAATTCCACCTCGCTTTGTCCGGATATGACTGGATGAAACCAGAAATATCCGGTTGTGTTTTGGCTTACTACAACCCAGATATTGTGAAAGCCTCTGTGTTTATGTTTTCCGGATACTATCAACGGAATTTATGTTTTTGCATGTTATTTATCAGGGAACATTTAATTTTGTACCTTAGAAACACTAATTGGTTCCACACGGAGACACCAGCTCTACACATTTATATTTTCTAGGGAGAAAGCTAGAGGAACTGCGGCAAACAAACATGATATTTCTGTTTGTATAGATGACATTTTATGCACTTTCCTAAAGAAAAGACTTTGCTTTTCTCCAAAACCATTTTTCCTGTGATATTCTCGATCCATTACATATGAATTCCACCCCACTTTGTCCGGATATGACTGGATGAAACCAGAAATATCCGGTTGTGTTTTGTCTTACTATATCCCAGATATTGCTACAGCCTCAGTGTCTGTGTTTTCTGGATATTATCGATGGATTTTATTGTTTTGAATGTTTTTATCAGGGAACATTTAATTTTGTACCGTAGAAACACTAATTGGTTCCACATGGAGACACCAGTAACACATTCCTATATTCTAGGGAGAAAGCTTGAGGAACTGCAAATCGATATGATATGTCTGTTTGTATAGATGACACTTTATGCACTTGCGATGGAAAAGACTTTTTGCCTTTCTCTAAAACCATTTTTCTGTGATTTTGTTGGTCCATTGCATACGAATTCCAACCCACTTTGTCCGGATATGACTGGATGAAACCAGAAATATCCGGTTGTGTTTTGGCTAACGCAATCCCAGATATTGTGAAAGCTTCTGTATTTGTGTTCTCCGGATATTATGAACGGATTTTATGGTTTTGCATGTTTTTTATCAGGGAACATTTAATTTTGTACCGTAGAAACACTAATTGGTTCCACACGGAGACACCAGCTCTACACATTTGTATTTTCTAGGGAGAAAGCTAGAGGAACTGCGGCAAACAAACATGATATTTCTGTTTGTATAGATTACATTTTATGCACTTTCCTAACAAAAAGACTATACTTTTCTCCAAAACCATTTTTACTGTGATTTTCTCGGTCCATTGCATATGAATTCCACCCCACTTTGTCCGGATATGACTGGATGAAACCAGAAATATCCGTTTTCTTTTTTTTTTGGCTTACTATATCCCAGATATTACTACAGACTCTGCGTTTGTGTTTTCTGGATATTATCGATGGATTATATTGTTTTGAATGTTTTTATCAGGGAACATTTAATTTTGTGCTGGGAAACACTAATTGGTTCCACATGGAGACACCAGTCTACACATTCGTATTTTCTAGGGAGAAAGCTAGAATAACTGCGGTAAACAAACATGATGTTTCTGTTTGTATAGATGACATTTTATGCACTGGCTTAAGGAAAAGACTTTGTTTTACTCCAAAACCATTTTTACTGCGATTTTCCCGGTTCATTGCATACGAATTCCACCAAACTTAGTCCGGATATGACTGGATGAAACCAGAAATATCCGGTTGTGTTTTGGCTAACTCAATCCCAGATATTGTGAAAGCTTCTGTATTTGTGTTTTCCGGATATTATCAACGGTTTTTATGGTTTTGCATGTTTTTTATCAGGGAACATTTAATTTTGTACCTTAGAAACACTAATTGGTTCCACACGGAGACACCAGCTCTACACATTTGTATTTTCTAGGGAGAAAGCTAGAGGAACTGCGGCAAACAAACATGATATTTCTGTTTGTATAGATGACATTTTATGCACTTTCCTAACAAAAAGATTTTACTTTTCTCCAAAACCATTTTTACTGTGATTTTCTCAGTCCATTGCATACGAATTCCACCTCACTTTGTCCAGATATGACTGGATGAAACGAGAAATATCCGTTTTCTTTTTTTTTGGCTTACTATATCCCAGATATTACTACAGACTCTGTGTTTGTGTTTTCTGGATATTATCGATGGATTATATTGTTTTGAATGTTTTTATCAGGGAACACTTAATTTTGTGCTGGGGAACACTAATTGGTTCCACATGGAGACACCAGTCTACACATTCGTATTTTCTAGGGAGAAAGCTAGAATAACTGCGGTAAACAAACATGATGTTTCTGTTTGTATAGATGACATTTTATGCACTGGCTTAAGGAAAAGACTTTGTTTTACTCCAAAACCATTTTTACTGAGATTTTCCCGGTTCATTGCATACGAATTCCACCAACCTTAGTCCGGATATGACTGGATAAAACCAGAAATATCCGGTTGTGTTTTGGCTAACTCAATCCCAGATATTGCGACGGACTCTGTGTTTGTGTTTTCTGGACATTATCAATGGACTTAATGGTATTGCATGTTTTTTATCAGGGAACATTTAATTTTGTACCTTAGAAACACTAATTGGTTCCACACGGAGACACCAGCTCTACATATTTGTATTTTCTAGGGAGAAAGTTAGAGGAACTGCGGCAAACAAACATGATATTTCTGTTTGTATACATGACATTTTATGCACTTGCATAATGAAAAAAACTTTGCTTTTCTCCAAAACCATTTTTACTGTGATTTTCTCGGTCCATTGCATACGAATTCCACCTCGCTTTGTCCGGATATGACTGGATGAAACCAGAAATATCCGGTTGTGTTTTGGCTTACTACAACCCAGATATTGTGAAAGCCTCTGTGTTTATGTTTTCCGGATATTATCAACGGAATTTATGTTTTTGCATGTTATTTATCAGGGAACATTTAATTTTGTGCTGGGAAACACTAATTGGTTCCACATGGAGACACCAGCTCTACACATTTGTATTTTCTAGGGAGAAAGCTAGAGGAACTGCGGCAAACAAACATGATATTTCTGTTTGTATAGATGACATTTTATGCACTTTCCTAAAGAAAAGACTTTGCTTTTCTCCAAAACCATTTTTCTGTGATTTTCTCGGTCCATTACATATCAATTCCACCCCACTTTGTCCGGATATGACTGGATGAAACCAGAAATATCCGGTTGTGTTTTGTCTTACTATATCCCAGATATTGCTACAGCCTCAGTGTCTGTGTTTTCTGGATATTATCGATGGATTTTATTGTTTTGAATGTTTTTATCAGGGAACATTTAATTTTGTACCGTAGAAACACTAATTGGTTCCACATGGAGACACCAGTAACACATTCCTATATTCTAGGGAGAAAGCTTGAGGAACTGCAAATCGATATGATATGTCTGTTTGTATAGATGACACTTTATGCACTTGCGATGGAAAAGACTTTTTGCCTTTCTCTAAAACCATTTTTCTGTGATTTTGTTGGTCCATTGCATACGAATTCCAACCCACTTTGTCCGGATATGACTGGATGAAACCAGAAATATCCGGTTGTGTTTTGGCTAACTCAATCCCAGATATTGTGAAAGCTTCTGTATTTGTGTTCTCCGGATATTATGAACGGATTTTATGGTTTTGCATGTTTTTTATCAGGGAACATTTAATTTTGTACCGTAGAAACACTAATTGGTTCCACACGGAGACACCAGCTCTACACATTTGTATTTTCTAGGGAGAAAGCTAGAGGAACTGCGGCAAACAAACATGATATTTCTGTTTGTATAGATTACATTTTATGCACTTTCCTAACAAAAAGACTATACTTTTCTCCAAAACCATTTTTACTGTGATTTTCTCGGTCCATTGCATATGAATTCCACCCCACTTTGTCCGGATATGACTGGATGAAACCAGAAATATCCGTTTTCTTTTTTTTTTGGCTTACTATATCCCAGATATTACTACAGACTCTGCGTTTGTGTTTTCTGGATATTATCGATGGATTATATTGTTTTGAATGTTTTTATCAGGGAACATTTAATTTTGTGCTGGGAAACACTAATTGGTTCCACATGGAGACACCAGTCTACACATTCGTATTTTCTAGGGAGAAAGCTAGAATAACTGCGGTAAACAAACATGATGTTTCTGTTTGTATAGATGACATTTTATGCACTGGCTTAAGGAAAAGACTTTGTTTTACTCCAAAACCATTTTTACTGCGATTTTCCCGGTTCATTGCATACGAATTCCACCAAACTTAGTCCGGATATGACTGGATGAAACCAGAAATATCCGGTTGTGTTTTGGCTAACTCAATCCCAGATATTGTGAAAGCTTCTGTATTTGTGTTTTCCGGATATTATCAACGGTTTTTATGGTTTTGCATGTTTTTTATCAGGGAACATTTAATTTTGTACCTTAGAAACACTAATTGGTTCCACACGGAGACACCAGCTCTACACATTTGTATTTTCTAGGGAGAAAGCTAGAGGAACTGCGGCAAACAAACATGATATTTCTGTTTGTATAGATGACATTTTATGCACTTTCCTAACAAAAAGATTTTACTTTTCTCCAAAACCATTTTTACTGTGATTTTCTCAGTCCATTGCATACGAATTCCACCTCACTTTGTCCAGATATGACTGGATGAAACGAGAAATATCCGTTTTCTTTTTTTTTGGCTTACTATATCCCAGATATTACTACAGACTCTGTGTTTGTGTTTTCTGGATATTATCGATGGATTATATTGTTTTGAATGTTTTTATCAGGGAACACTTAATTTTGTGCTGGGGAACACTAATTGGTTCCACATGGAGACACCAGTCTACACATTCGTATTTTCTAGGGAGAAAGCTAGAATAACTGCGGTAAACAAACATGATGTTTCTGTTTGTATAGATGACATTTTATGCACTGGCTTAAGGAAAAGACTTTGTTTTACTCCAAAACCATTTTTACTGAGATTTTCCCGGTTCATTGCATACGAATTCCACCAACCTTAGTCCGGATATGACTGGATAAAACCAGAAATATCCGGTTGTGTTTTGGCTAACTCAATCCCAGATATTGCGACGGACTCTGTGTTTGTGTTTTCTGGACATTATCAATGGACTTAATGGTATTGCATGTTTTTTATCAGGGAACATTTAATTTTGTACCTTAGAAACACTAATTGGTTCCACACGGAGACACCAGCTCTACATATTTGTATTTTCTAGGGAGAAAGTTAGAGGAACTGCGGCAAACAAACATGATATTTCTGTTTGTATACATGACATTTTATGCACTTGCATAATGAAAAAAACTTTGCTTTTCTCCAAAACCATTTTTACTGTGATTTTCTCGGTCCATTGCATACGAATTCCACCTCGCTTTGTCCGGATATGACTGGATGAAACCAGAAATATCCGGTTGTGTTTTGGCTTACTACAACCCAGATATTGTGAAAGCCTCTGTGTTTATGTTTTCCGGATATTATCAACGGAATTTATGTTTTTGCATGTTATTTATCAGGGAACATTTAATTTTGTGCTGGGAAACACTAATTGGTTCCACATGGAGACACCAGCTCTACACATTTGTATTTTCTAGGGAGAAAGCTAGAGGAACTGCGGCAAACAAACATGATATTTCTGTTTGTATAGATGACATTTTATGCACTTTCCTAAAGAAAAGACTTTGCTTTTCTCCAAAACCATTTTTCTGTGATTTTCTCGGTCCATTACATATCAATTCCACCCCACTTTGTCCGGATATGACTGGATGAAACCAGAAATATCCGGTTGTGTTTTGTCTTACTATATCCCAGATATTGCTACAGCCTCAGTGTCTGTGTTTTCTGGATATTATCGATGGATTTTATTGTTTTGAATGTTTTTATCAGGGAACATTTAATTTTGTACCGTAGAAACACTAATTGGTTCCACATGGAGACACCAGTAACACATTCCTATATTCTAGGGAGAAAGCTTGAGGAACTGCAAATCGATATGATATGTCTGTTTGTATAGATGACACTTTATGCACTTGCGATGGAAAAGACTTTTTACCTTTCTCTAAAACCATTTTTCTGTGATTTTGTTGGTCCATTGCATATGAATTCCAACCCACTTTGTCCGGATATGACTGGATGAAACCAGAAATATCCGGTTGTGTTTTGGCTAACGCAATCCCAGATATTGTGAAAGCTTCTGTATTTGTGTTCTCCGGATATTATGAATGGATTTTATGATTTTGCATGTTTTTTATCAGGGAACATTTAATTTTGTACCGTAGAAACACTAATTGGTTCCACACGGAGACACCAGCTCTACACATTTGTATTTTCTAGGGAGAAAGCTAGAGGAACTGCGGCAAACAAACATGATATTTCTGTTTGTATAGATGACATTTTATGCACTTTCATAACAAAAAGACTTTACTTTTCTCCAAAACCATTTTTACTGTGATTTTCTCGGTCCATTGCATACGAATTCCACCTCACTTTGTCCGGATATGACTGGATGAAACCAGAAGTATCCGTTTTATTTTTATGTCGCTTACTATATCCCAGATATTACTACAGACTCTGTGTTTGTTTTTTCTGGATATTATCGATGGATTATATTGTTTTGAATGTATTTATCAGGGAACATTTAATTTTGTGCTGGGAAACACTAATTGGTTCCACATGGAGACACCAGTCTACACATTCGTATTTTCTAGGGAGAAAGCTAGAATAACTGCGGTAAACAAACATGATGTTTCTGTTTGTATAGATGACATTTTATGCACTGGCTTAAGGAAAAGACTTTGTTTTACTCCAAAACCATTTTTACTGCGATTTTCCCGGTTCATTGCATACGAATTCCACCAAACTTAGTCCGGATATGACTGGATGAAACCAGAAATATCCGGTTGTGTTTTGGCTAACGCAATCCCAGATATTGTGAAAGCTTCTGTATTTGTGTTCTCCGGATATTATGAACAGATTTTATGGTTTTGCATGTTTTTTATCAGGGAACATTTAATTTTGTACCGTAGAAACACTAATTGGTTCCACACGGAGACACCAGCTCTACACATTTGTATTTTCTAGGGAGAAAGCTAGAGGAACTGCGGCAAACAAACATGATATTTCTGTTTGTATAGATGACATTTTATGCACTTTCCTAAAGAAAAGACTTTGCTTTTCTCCAAAACCATTTTTCTGTGATTTTCTCGGTCCATTACATATCAATTCCACCCCACTTTGTCCGGATATGACTGGATGAAACCAGAAATATCCGGTTGTGTTTTGTCTTACTATATCCCAGATATTGCTACAGCCTCAGTGTCTGTGTTTTCTGGATATTATCGATGGATTTTATTGTTTTGAATGTTTTTATCAGGGAACATTTAATTTTGTACCGTAGAAACACTAATTGGTTCCACATGGAGACACCAGTAACACATTCCTATATTCTAGGGAGAAAGCTTGAGGAACTGCAAATCGATATGATATGTCTGTTTGTATAGATGACACTTTATGCACTTGCGATGGAAAAGACTTTTTGCCTTTCTCTAAAACCATTTTTCTGTGATTTTGTTGGTCCATTGCATACGAATTCCAACCCACTTTGTCCGGATATGACTGGATGAAACCAGAAATATCCGGTTGTGTTTTGGCTAACGCAATCCCAGATATTGTGAAAGCTTCTGTATTTGTGTTCTCCGGATATTATGAACAGATTTTATGGTTTTGCATGTTTTTTATCAGGGAACATTTAATTTTGTACCGTAGAAACACTAATTGGTTCCACACGGAGACACCAGCTCTACACATTTGTATTTTCTAGGGAGAAAGCTAGAGGAACTGCGGCAAACAAACATGATATTTCTGTTTGTATAGATGACATTTTATGCACTTTCCTAACAAAAAGACTATACTTTTCTCCAAAACCATTTTTACTGTGATTTTCTCGGTCCATTGCATATGAATTCCACCCCACTTTGTCCGGATATGACTGGATGAAACCAGAAATATCCGTTTTCTTTTTTTTTTGGCTTACTATATTCCAGATATTACTACAGACTCTGTGTTTGTGTTTTCTGGATATTATCGATGGATTATATTGTTTTGAATGTTTTTATCAGGGAACATTTAATTTTGTGCTGGGAAACACTAATTGGTTCCACATGGAGACACCAGTCTACACATTCGTATTTTCTAGGGAGAAAGCTAGAATAACTGCGGTAAACAAACATGATGTTTCTGTTTGTATAGATGACATTTTATGCACTGGCTTAAGGAAAAGACTTTGTTTTACTCCAAAACCATTTTTACTGCGATTTTCCCGGTTCATTGCATACGAATTCCACCAACCTTAGTCCGGATATGACTGGATGAAACCAGAAATATCCGGTTGTGTTTTGGCTAACTCAATCCCAGATATTGTGAATGCTTCTGTATTGGTGTTTTCCGGATATTATCAACGGATTTTATGGTTTTGCATGTTTTTTATCAGGGAACATTTAATTTTGTACCTTAGAAACACTAATAGGTTCAACATGGAGACACCAGTCTACACATTCGTATGTTCTAGGGAGAAAGTTAGAGGAACTGCGGCAAACAAACATGATATTTCTGTTTGTATACATGACATTTTATGCACTTGCATAACGAAAAAAACTTTGCTTTTCTCCAAAACCATTTTTACTGTGATTTTCTCGGTCCATTGCATACGAATTCCACCTCGCTTTGTCCGGATATGACTGGATGAAACCAGAAATATCCGGTTGTGTTTTGGCTTACTACAACCCAGATATTGTGAAAGCCTCTGTGTTTATGTTTTCCGGATATTATCAACGGAATTTATGTTTTTGCATGTTATGTATCAGGGAACATTTAATTTTGTGCTGGGAAACACTAATTGGTTCCACATGGAGACACCAGCTCTACACATTCGTATTTTCTAGGGAGAAAGCTAGAGGAACTGCGGCAAACAAACATGATATTTCTGTTTGTATAGATGACATTTTATGCACTTTCCTAAAGAAAAGACTTTGCTTTTCTCCAAAACCATTTTTCCTGTGATATTCTCGATCCATTACATATGAATTCCACCCCACTTTGTCCGGATATGAGTGGATGAAACCAGAAATATCCAGTTGTGTTTTGTCTTACTATATCCCAGATATTGCTACAGCCTCAGTGTCTGTGTTTTCTGGATATTATCGATGGATTTTATTGTTTTGAATGTTTTTATCAGGGAACATTTAATTTTGTACCGGAGAAACACTAATTGGTTCCACATGGAGATAGCGGTAACACATTCTTCTGTTCTAGGGAGAAAGCTTGAGGAACTGCAAATCGATATGATATGTCTGTTTGTATAGATGACATTTTATGCACTTGCGATGGAAAAGACTTTTTGCCTTTCTCTAAAACCATTTTTACTGTGATTTTGTTGGTCCATTGCATACGAATTCCAACCCACTTTGTCCGGATATGACTGGATGAAACCAGAAATATCCGGTTGTGTTTTGGCTAACGCAATCCCAGATATTGTGAAAGCTTCTGTATTTGTGTTCTCCGGATATTATGAATGGATTTTATGGTTTTGCATGTTTTTTATCAGGGAACATTTAATTTTGTACCGTAGAAACACTAATTGGTTCCACACGGAGACACCAGCTCTACACATTTGTATTTTCTAGGGAGAAAGCTAGAGGAACTGCGGCAAACAAACATGATATTTCTGTTTGTATAGATGACATTTTATGCACTTTCCTAACAAAAAGATTTTACTTTTCTCCAAAACCATTTTTACTGTGATTTTCTCAGTCCATTGCATACGAATTCCACCTCACTTTGTCCAGATATGACTGGATGAAACGAGAAATATCCGTTTTCTTTTTTTTTGGCTTACTATATCCCAGATATTACTACAGACTCTGTGTTTGTGTTTTCTGGATATTATCGATGGATTATATTGTTTTGAATGTTTTTATCAGGGAACACTTAATTTTGTGCTGGGAAACACTAATTGGTTCCACATGGAGACACCAGTCTACACATTCGTATTTTCTAGGGAGAAAGCTAGAATAACTGCGGTAAACAAACATGATGTTTCTGTTTGTATAGATGACATTTTATGCACTGGCTTAAGGAAAAGACTTTGTTTTACTCCAAAACCATTTTTACTGAGATTTTCCCGGTTCATTGCATACGAATTCCACCAAACTTAGTCCGGATATGACTGGATGAAACCAGAAATATCCGGTTGTGTTTTGGCTAACTCAATCCCAGATATTGTGAAAGCTTCTGTATTTGTGTTCTCCGGATATTATGAACGGATTTTATGGTTTTGCATGTTTTTTATCAGGGAACATTTAATTTTGTGCTGGGAAACACTAATTGGTTCCACATGGAGACACCAGTCTACACATTCGTATTTTCTAGGGAGAAAGCTAGAATAACTGCGGTAAACAAACATGATGTTTCTGTTTGTATAGATGACATTTTATGCACTGGCTTAAGGAAAAGACTTTGTTTTACTCCAAAACCATTTTTACTGCGATTTTCCCGGTTCATTGCATACGAATTCCAACAAACTTAGTCCGGATATGACTGGATGAAACCAGAAATATCCGGTTGTGTTTTGGCTAACTCAATCCCAGATATTGTGAAAGCTTCTGTATTGGTGTTTTCCGGATATTATCAACGGATTTTATGGTTTTGCATGTTTTTTATCAGGGAACATTTAATTTTGTACCTTAGAAACATTAATAGGTTCAACATGGAGACACCAGTATACACATTCGTATGTTCTAGGGAGAAAGTTAGAGGAACTGCGGCAAACAAACATGATATTTCTGTTTGTATACATGACATTTTATGCACTTGCATAACGAAAAAAACTTTGCTTTTCTCCAAAACCATTTTTACTGTGATTTTCTCAGTCCATTGCATACGAATTCCACCAAACTTAGTCCGGATATGACTGGATGAAACCAGAAATATCCTGTTGTGTTTTGGCTAACTCAATCCCAGATATTGCGACGGACTCTGTGTTTGTGTTTTCTGGACATTATCAACGGGCTTTATTGTTTTGAATATTTTCATCAGGGAACATTTAATTTTGTACCTTAGAAACACTAATAGGTTCAACATGGAGACACCAGTCTACACATTCGTATGTTCTAGGGAGAAAGTTAGAGGAACTGCGGCAAACAAACATGATATTTCTGTTTGTATACATGACATTTTATGCACTTGCATAACGAAAAAAACTTTGCTTTTCTCGAAAACCATTTTTACTGTGATTTTCTCGGTCCATTGCATACGAATTCCACCTCGCTTTGTCCGGATATGACTGGATGAAACCAGAAATATCCGGTTGTGTTTTGGCTTACTACAACCCAGATATTGTGAAAGCCTCTGTGTTTATGTTTTCCGGATATTATCAACGGAATTTATGTTTTTGCATGTTATTTATCAGGGAACATTTAATTTTGTGCTGGGAAACACTAATTGGTTCCACATGGAGACACCAGCTCTACACATTCGTATTTTCTAGGGAGAAAGCTAGAGGAACTGCGGCAAACAAACATGATATTTCTGTTTGTATAGATGACATTTTATGCACTTTCCTAAAGAAAAGACTTTGCTTTTCTCCAAAACCATTTTTCCTGTGATATTCTCCATCCATTACATATGAATTCCACCCCACTTTGTCCGGATATGAGTGGATGAAACCAGAAATATCCGGTTGTGTTTTGTCTTACTATATCCCAGATATTGCTACAGCCTCAGTGTCTGTGTTTTCTGGATATTATCGATGGATTTTATTGTTTTGAATGTTTTTATCAGGGAACATTTAATTTTGTACCGTAGAAACACTAATTGGTTCCACATGGAGACACCAGGAACACATTCCTATGTTCTAGGGAGAAAGCTTGAGGAACTGCAAATCGATATGATATGTCTGTTTGTATAGATGACATTTTATGCACTTGCGATGGAAAAGACTTTTTGCCTTTCTCTAAAACCATTTTTACTGTGATTTTGTTGGTCCATTGCATACGAATTCCAACCCACTTTGTCCGGATATGACTGGATGAAACCAGAAATATCCGGTTGTGTTTTGGCTAACTCAATCCCAGATATTGTGAAAGCTTCTGTATTTGTGTTCTCCGGATATTATGAACGGATTTTATGGTTTTGCATGTTTTTTACCAGGGAACATTTAATTTTGTACCGTAGAAACACTAATTGGTTCCACACGGAGACACCAGCTCTACACATTTGTATTTTCTAGGGAGATAGCTAGAGGAACTGCGGCAAACAAACATGATATTTCTGTTTGTATACATGACATTTTATGCAATTGCATAACGAAAAAAACTTCACTTTTCTCCAAAACCATTTTTACTGTGATTTTCTCGGTCCATTGCATACAAATTCCAGCTCGCTTTGTCCGGATATGACTGGATGAAACCAGAAATATCCGGTTGTGTTTTGGCTTACTACAACCCAGATATTGTGAAAGCCTCTGTGTTTATGTTTTCCGGATATTATCAACGGAATTTATGTTTTTGCATGTTATTTATCAGGGAACATTTAATTTTGTGCTGGGAAACACTAATTGGTTCCACATGGAGACACCAGCTCTACACATTCGTATTTTCTAGGGAGAAAGCTAGAGGAACTGCGGCAAACAAACATGATATTTCTGTTTGTATAGATGACATTTTATGCACTTTCCTAAAGAAAAGACTTTGCTTTTCTCCAAAACCATTTTTCCTGTGATATTCTCGATCCATTACATATGAATTCCACCCCACTTTGTCCGGATATGAGTGGATGAAACCAGAAATATCCGGTTGTGTTTTGTCTTACTATATCCCAGATATTGCTACAGCCTCAGTGTCTGTGTTTTCTGGATATTATCGATGGATTTTATTGTTTTGAATGTTTTTATCAGGGAACATTTAATTTTGTACCGTAGAAACACTAATTGGTTCCACATGGAGACACCAGTAACACATTCCTATGTTCTAGGGAGAAAGCTTGAGGAACTGCAAATCGATATGATATGTCTGTTTGTATAGATGACATTTTATGCACTTGCGATGGAAAAGACTTTTTGCCTTTCTCTAAAACCATTTTTACTGTGATTTTGTTGGTCCATTGCATACGAATTCCAACCCACTTTGTCCGGATATGACTGGATGAAACCAGAAATATCCGGTTGTGTTTTGGCTACTCAATCCCAGATATTGTGAAAGCTTCTGTATTTGTGTTCTCCGGATATTATGAACGGATTTTATGGTTTTGCATGATTTTTTTCAGGGAACATTTAATTTTGTACCGTAGAAACACTAATTGGTTCCACACGGAGACACCAGCTCTACACATTCGTATTTCTAGGGAGAAAGCTAGAGGAACTGCGGCAAACAAACATGATATTTCTGTTTGTATACATGACATTATATGCACTTTTCTAAGAAAAAGACTTTACTTTTCTCCAAAACCATTTTTACTGTGATTTTCTCGGTCCATTGCATACGAATTCCACCTCACTTTGTCCGGATATGAGTGGATGAAACCAGAAATATCCGTTTTCTTTTTTTTTTTTTTTGGCTTAATATATCCCAGATATTACTACAGACTCTGTGTTTGTGTTTTCTGGATATTATCGATGGATTATATTGTTTTGAATGTTTTTGTCAGGGAACATTTAATTTTGTGCTGGGAAACACTAATGGGTTCCACATGGAGACACCAGTCTACACATTCGTATTTTCTAGGGAGAAAGCTAGAATAACTGCGGTAAACAAACATGATATTTCTGTTTGTATAGATGACATTTTATGCACTTTCCTAACAAAAAGACTTTACTTTTCTCCAAAACCATTTATACTGTGATTTTCTCGGTCCATTGCATACGAATTCCACCTCACTTTGTCCGGATATGACTGGATGAAACCAGAAATATCCGTTTTCTTTTTTTTTGGCTTACTATATCCCAGATATTACTACAGACTCTGTGTTTGTGTTTTCTGGATATTATCGATGGATTATATTGTTTTGAATGTTTTTATCAGGGAACATTTAATTTTGTGCTGGGAAACACTAAATGGTTCCACATGGAGACACCAAGTCTACACATTCGTATTTTCTAGTGAGAAAGCTAGAATAACTGCAGTAAACCAACATGATGTTTCTGTTTGTATAGATGACATTTTATGCACTGGCTTAAGGAAAAGACTTTGTTTTACTCCAAAACCATTTTTACTGCGATTTTCCCGGTTCATTGCATACGAATTCCACCAAACTTAGTCCGGATATGACTGGATGAAACCAGAAATATCCGGTTGTGTTTTGGCTAACTCAATCCCAGATATTGCGACAGACTCTGTGTTTGTGTTTTCTGGACATTATCAACGGACTTTATTGTTTTGAATGTTTTTATCAGGGAACATTTAATTTTGTACGTTAGAAACACTAATAGGTTCAACATGGAGACACCAGTCTACACATTCGTATGTTCTAGGGAGAAAGTTAGAGGAACTGCGGCAAACAAACATGATATTTCTGTTTGTATACATGACATTTTATGCACTTGCATAACGAAAAAAACTTTGGTTTTCTCCAAAACCATTTTTACTGTGATTTTCTCGGTCCATTGCATACGAATTCCACCTCGCTTTGTCCGGATATGACTGGATGAAACCAGAAATATCCGGTTGTGTTTTGGCTTACTACAACCCAGATATTGTGAAAGCCTCTGTGTTTATGTTTTCCGGATATTATCAATGGAATTTATGTTTTTGCATGTTATTTATCAGGGAACATTTAATTTTGTGCTGGGAAACACTAATTGGTTCCACATGGAGACACCAGCTCTACACATTCGTATTTTCTAGGGAGAAAGCTAGAGGAACTGCGGCAAACAAACATGATATTTCTGTTTGTATAGATGACATTTTATGCACTTTCCTAAAGAAAAGACTTTGCTTTTCTCCAAAACCATTTTTCCTGTGATTTTCTCGATCCATTACATATGAATTCCACCCCACTTTGTCCGGATATGAGTGGATGAAACCAGAAATATCCGGTTGTGTTTTGTTTTACTATATCCCAGATATTGCTACAGCCTCAGTGTCTGTGTTTTCTGGATATTATCGATGGATTTTATTGTTTTGAATGTTTTTATCAGGGAACATTTAATTTTGTGCTGGGAAACACTAATTGGTTCCACATGGAGACACCAGTAACACATTCCTATGTTCTAGGGAGAAAGCTTGAGGAACTGCAAATCGATATGATATGTCTGTTTGTATAGATGACATTTTATGCACTTGCGATGGAAAAGACTTTTTGCCTTTCTCTAAAACCATTTTTACTGTGATTTTGTTGGTCCATTGCATACGAATTCCAACCCACTTTGTCCGGATATGACTGGATGAAACCAGAAATATCCGGTTGTGTTTTGGCTTACTACAACCCAGATATTGTGAAAGCTTCTGTATTTGTGTTCTCCGGATATTATGAACGGATTTTATGGTTTTGCATGTTTTTTATCAGGGAACATTTAATTTTGTACCGTAGAAACACTAATTGGTTCCACACGGAGACACCAGCTCTACACATTTGTATTTTCTAGGGAGAAAGCTAGAGGAACTGCGGCAAACAAACATGATATTTCTGTTTGTATAGATGACATTTTATGCACTTTCCTAAGAAAAAGACTTTACTTTTCTCCAAAACCATTTTTACTGTGATTTTCTCGGTCCATTGCATACGAATTCCACCTCACTTTGTCCGGATATGACTGGATGAAACCAGAAATATCCGTTTTCTTTTTTTTGGGCTTACTATATCCCAGATATTACTACAGACTCTGTGTTTGTGTTTTCTGGATATTATCGATGGATTATATTGTTTTGAATGTTTTTATCAGGGAACATTTAATTTTGTGCTGGGAAACACTAATTGGTTCCACATGGAGACACCAGTCTACACATTCATATTTTCTAGGGAGAAAGCTAGAATAACTGCGGTAAACAAACATGATATTTCTGTTTGTATAGATGACATTTTATGCACTGGCTTAAGGAAAAGACTTTGTTTTACTCCAAAACCATTTTTACTGCGATTTTCCCGGTTCATTGCATACAAATTCCACCAACCTTAGTCCGGATATGACTGGATGAAACCAGAAATATCCGGTTGTGTTTTGGCTAACTCAATCCCAGATATTGCGACAGACTCTGTGTTTGTGTTTTCTGGACATTATCAACGGACTTTATTGTTTTGAATGTTTTTATCAGGGAACATTTAATTTTGTACCTTAGAAACACTAATAGGTTCAACATGGAGACACCAGTCTACACATTCGTATGTTCTAGGGAGAAAGTTAGAGGAACTGCGGCAAACAAACATGATATTTCTGTTTGTATACATGACATTTTATGCACTTGCATAACGAAAAAAACTTTGCTTTTCTCCAAAACCATTTTTACTGTGATTTTCTCGGTCCATTGCATACGAATTCCACCTCGCTTTGTCCGGATATGACTGGATGAAACCAGAAATATCCGGTTGTGTTTTGGCTTACTACAACCCAGATATTGTGAAAGCCTCTGTGTTTATGTTTTCCGGATATTATCAACGGAATTTATGTTTTTGCATGTTATTTATCAGGGAACATTTAATTTTGTGCTGGGAAACACTAATTGGTTCCACATGGAGACACCAGCTCTACACATTCGTATTTTCTAGGGAGAAAGCTAGAGGAACTGCGGCAAACAAACATGATATTTCTGTTTGTATAGATGACATTTTATGCACTTTCCTAAAGAAAAGACTTTGCTTTTCTCCAAAACCATTTTTCCTGTGATTTTCTCGATCCATTACATATGAATTCCACCCCACTTTGTCCGGATATGAGTGGATGAAACCAGAAATATCCGGTTGTGTTTTGTTTTACTATAACCCAGATATTGCTACAGCCTCAGTGTCTGTGTTTTCTGGATATTATCGATGGATTTTATTGTTTTGAATGTTTTTATCAGGGAACATTTAATTTTGTGCTGGGAAACACTAATTGGTTCCACATGGAGACACCAGTAACACATTCCTATGTTCTAGGGAGAAAGCTTGAGGAACTGCAAATCGATATGATATGTCTGTTTGTATAGATGACATTTTATGCACTTGCGATGGAAAAGACTTTTTGCCTTTCTCTAAAACCATTTTTACTGTGATTTTGTTGGTCCATTGCATACGAATTCCAACCCACTTTGTCCGGATATGACTGGATGAAACCAGAAATATCTGGTTGTGTTTTGGCTAACTCAATCCCAGATATTGTGAAAGCTTCTGTATTTGTGTTCTCCGGATATTATGAACGGATTTTATGGTTTTGCATGTTTTTTATCAGGGAACATTTAATTTTGTACCGTAGAAACACTAATTGGTTCCACACGGAGACACCAGCTCTACACATTTGTATTTTCTAGGGAGAAAGCTAGAGGAACTGCGGCAAACAAACATGATATTTCTGTTTGTATAGATGACATTTTATGCACTTTCCTAACAAAAAGACTTTACTTTTCTCCAAAACCATTTTACTGTGATTTTCTCGGTCCATTGCATACGAATTCCACCTCACTTTGTCCGGATATGACTGGATGAAACCAGAAATATCCGTTTTCTTTTTTTTGGGCTTACTATATCCCAGATATTACTACAGACTCTGTGTTTGTGTTTTCTGGATATTATCGATGGATTATATTGTTTTGAATGTTTTTATCAGGGAACATTTAATTTTGTGCTGGGAAACACTAATTGGTTCCACATGGAGACACCAGTCTACACATTCATATTTTCTAGGGAGAAAGCTAGAATAACTGCGGTAAACAAACATGATATTTCTGTTTGTATAGATGACATTTTATGCACTGGCTTAAGGAAAAGACTTTGTTTTACTCCAAAACCATTTTTACTGCGATTTTCCCGGTTCATTGCATACGAATTCCACCAACCTTAGTCCGGATATGACTGGATGAAACCAGAAATATCCGGTTGTGTTTTGGCTAACTCAATCCCAGATATTGCGACGGACTCTGTGTTTGTGTTTTCTGGACATTATCAACGGACTTTATTGTTTTGAATGTTTTTATCAGGGAACATTTAATTTTGTACCTTAGAAACACTAATAGGTTCAACATGGAGACACCAGTCTACACATTCGTATGTTCTAGGGAGAAAGTTAGAGGAACTGCGGCAAACAAACATGATATTTCTGTTTGTATACATGACATTTTATGCACTTGCATAACGAAAAAAACTTTGCTTTTCTCCAAAACCATTTTTACTGTGATTTTCTCGGTCCATTGCATACGAATTCCACCTCGCTTTGTCTGGATATGACTGGATGAAACCAGAAATATCCGGTTGTGTTTTGGCTTACTACAACCCAGATATTGCTACAGCCTCAGTGTCTGTGTTTTCTGGATATTATCGATGGCTTTTATTGTTTTGAATGTTTTTATCAGGGAACATTTAATTTTGTACCGTAGAAATACAATTTGGTTCCACATGGAGACACCAGGAACACATTCCTATGTTCTAGGGAGAAAGCTTGAGGAACTGCAAATCGATATGATATGTCTGTTTGTATAGATGACATTTTATGCACTTGCGATGGAAAAGACTTTTTGCCTTTCTCTAAAACCATTTTTACTGTGATTTTGTTGGTCCATTGCATACGAATTCCAACCCACTTTGTCCGGATATGACTGGATGAAACCAGAAATATCCGGTTGTGTTTTGGCTAACTCAATCCCAGATATTGTGAAAGCTTCTGTATTTGTGTTCTCCGGATATTATGAACGGATTTTATGGTTTTGCATGTTTTTTTTCAGGGAACATTTAATTTTGTACCGTAGAAACACTAATTGGTTCCACACGGAGACACCAGCTCTACACATTTGTATTTTCTAGGGAGAATGCTAGAGGAACTGCGACAAACAAACATGATATTTCTGTTTGTATAGATGACATTTTATGCACTTTCCTAAGAAAAAGACTTTACTTTTCTCCAAAACCATTTTTACTGTGATTTTCTCGGTCCATTGCATACGAATTCCACCTCACTTTGTCCGGATATGACTGGATGAAACCAGAAATATCCGTTTTCTTTTTTTTTGGCTTACTATATCCCAGATATTACTACAGACTCTGTGTTTGTGTTTTCTGGATATTATCGATGGATTATATTGTTTTGAATGTTTTTATCAGGGAACACTTAATTTTGTGCTGGGAAACACTAATTGTTTGCACATGGAGACACCAGTCTACACATTCGTATGTTCTAGGGAGAAAGTTAGAGGAACTGCGGCAAACAAACATGATATTTCTGTTTGTATACATGACATTTTATGCACTTGCATAACGAAAAAAACTTTGCTTTTCTCCAAAACCATCTTTACTGTGATTTTCTCGGTCCATTGCATACGAATTCCACCTCGCTTTGTCCGGATATGACTGGATGAAACCAGAAATATCCGGTTGTGTTTTGGCTTACTACAACCCAGATATTGTGAAAGCCTCTGTGTTTATGTTTTCCGGATACTATCAACGGAATTTATGTTTTTGCATGTTATTTATCAGGGAACATTTAATTTTGTGCTGGGAAACACTAATTGGTTCCACATGGAGACACCAGCTCTACACATTCGTATTTTCTAGGGAGAAAGCTAGAGGAACTGCGGCAAACAAACATGATATTTCTGTTTGTATAGATGACATTTTATGCACTTTCCTAAAGAAAAGACTTTGCTTTTCTCCAAAACCATTTTTCCTGTGATATTCTCCATCCATTACATATGAATTCCACCCCACTTTGTCCGGATATGAGTGGATGAAACCAGAAATATCCGGTTGTGTTTTGTCTTACTATATCCCAGATATTGCTACAGCCTCAGTGTCTGTGTTTTCTGGATATTATCGATGGATTTTATTGTTTTGAATGTTTTTATCAGGGAACATTTAATTTTGTACCGTAGAAACACTAATTGGTTCCACATGGAGACACCAGTAACACATTCCTATGTTCTAGGTTGAAAGCTTGAGGAACTGCAAATCGATATGATATGTCTGTTTGTATAGATGACATTTTATGCACTTGCGATGGAAAAGACTTTTTGCCTTTCTCTAAAACCATTTTTACTGTGATTTTGTTGGTCCATTGCATACGAATTCCAACCCACTTTGTCCGGATATGACTGGATGAAACCAGAAATATCCGGTTGTGTTTTGGCTAACTCAATCCCAGATATTGTGAAAGCTTCTGTATTTGTGTTCTCCGGATATTATGAACGGATTTTATGGTTTTGCATGTTTTTTATCAGGGAACATTTAATTTTGTACCGTAGAAACACTAATTGGTTCCACACGGAGACACCAGCTCTACACATTTGTATTTTCTAGGGAGAAAGCTAGAGGAACTGCGGCAAACAAACATGATATTTCTGTTTGTATAGATGACATTTTATGCACTTTCCTAACAAAAAGACTTTACTTTTCTCCAAAACCATTTTACTGTGATTTTCTCGGTCCATTGCATACGAATTCCACCTCACTTTGTCCGGATATGACTGGATGAAACCAGAAATATCCGTTTTCTTTTTTTTGGGCTTACTATATCCCAGATATTACTACAGACTCTGTGTTTGTGTTTTCTGGATATTATCGATGGATTATATTGTTTTGAATGTTTTTATCAGGGAACATTTAATTTTGTGCTGGGAAACACTAATTTGTTCCACATGGAGACACCAGTCTACACATTCATATTTTCTAGGGAGAAAGCTAGATTAACTGCGGTAAACAAACATGATGTTTCTGTTTGTATAGATGACATTTTATGCACTGGCTTAAGGAAAAGACTTTGTTTTACTCCAAAACCATTTTTACTGCGTTTTTCCCGGTTCATTGCATACGAATTCCACCAAACTTAATCCGGATATGACTGGATGAAACCAGAAATATCCGGTTGTGTTTTGGCTAACTCAATCCCAGATATTGTGAAAGCTTCTGTATTTGTGTTCTCCGGATATTATCAACGGATTTTATGGTTTTGCATGTTTTTTATCAGGGAACATTTAATTTTGTACCTTAGAAACACTAATAGGTTCAACATGGAGACACCAGTCTACACATTCGTATGTTCTAGGGAGAAAGTTAGAGGAACTGCGGCAAACAAACATGATATTTCTGTTTGTATACATGACATTTTATGCACTTGCATAACGAAAAAAACTTTGCTTTTCTCCAAAACCATTTTTACTGTGATTTTCTCGGTCCATTGCATACGAATTCCACCTCGCTTTGTCCGGATATGACTGGATGAAACCAGAAATATCCGGTTGTGTTTTGGCTTACTACAACCCAGATATTGCTACAGCCTCAGTGTCTGTGTTTTCTGGATATTATCGATGGCTTTTATTGTTTTGAATGTTTTTATCAGGGAACATTTAATTTTGTACCGTAGAAACACTAATTGGTTCCACATGCAGACACCAGGAACACATTCCTATGTTCTAGGGAGAAAGCTTGAGGAACTGCAAATCGATATGATATGTCTGTTTGTATAGATGACATTTTATGCACTTGCGATGGAAAAGACTTTTTGCCTTTCTCTAAAACCATTTTTACTGTGATTTTGTTGGTCCATTGCATACGAATTCCAACCCACTTTGTCCGGATATGACTGGATGAAACCAGAAATATCCGGTTGTGTTTTGGCTAACTCAATCCCAGATATTGTGAAAGCTTCTGTATTTGTGTTCTCCGGATATTATGAACGGATTTTATGGTTTTGCATGTTTTTTTTCAGGGAACTTTTAATTTTGTACCGTAGAAACACTAATTGGTTCCACACGGAGACACCAGCTCTACACATTTGTATTTTCTAGGGAGAATGCTAGAGGAACTGCGGCAAACAAACATGATATTTCTGTTTGTATAGATGACATTTTATGCACTTTCCTAAGAAAAAGACTTTACTTTTCTCCAAAACCATTTTTACTGTGATTTTCTCGGTCCATTGCATACGAATTCCACCTCACTTTGTCCGGATATGACTGGATGAAACCAGAAATATCCGTTTTCTTTTTTTTTGGCTTACTATATCCCAGATATTACTACAGACTCTGTGTTTGTGTTTTCTGGATATTATCGATGGATTATATTGTTTTGAATGTTTTTATCTGGGAACACTTAATTTTGTGCTGGGAAACACTAATTGTTTGCACATGGAGACACCAGTCTACACATTCGTATTTTCTAGGGAGAAAGCTAGAATAACTGCGGTAAACAAACATGATGTTTCTGTTTGTATAGATGACATTTTATGCACTGGCTTAAGGAAAAGACTTTGTTTTACTCCAAAACCATTTTTACTGCGATTTTCCCGGTTCATTGCATACGAATTCCACCAAACTTAGTCCGGATATGACTGGATGAAACCAGAAATATCCGGTTGTGTTTTGGCTAACTCAATCCCAGATATTGCGACGGACTCTGTGTTTGTGTTTTCTGGACATTATCAACGGACTTTATTGTTTTGAATGTTTTTATCAGGGAACATTTAATTTTGTACCTTAGAAACACTAATAGGTTCAACATGGAGACACCAGTCTACACATTCGTATGTTCTAGGGAGAAAGTTAGAGGAACTGCGGCAAACAAACATGATATTTCTGTTTGTATACATGACATTTTATGCACTTGCATAACGAAAAAAACTTTGCTTTTCTCCAAAACCATTTTTACTGTGATTTTCTCGGTCCATTGCATACGAATTCCACCTCGCTTTGTCCGGATATGACTGGATGAAACCAGAAATATCCGGTTGTGTTTTGGCTTACTACATCCCAGATATTGTGAAAGCCTCTGTGTTTATGTTTTCCGGATATTATCAACGGAATTTATGTTTTTGCATGTTATTTATCAGGGAACATTTAATTTTGTGCTGGGAAACACTAATTGGTTCCACATGGAGACACCAGCTCTACACATTCGTATTTTCTAGGGAGAAAGCTAGAGGAACTGCGGCAAACAAACATGATATTTCTGTTTGTATAGATGACATTTTATGCACTTTCCTAAAGAAAAGACTTTGCTTTTCTCCAAAACCATTTTTCCTGTGATTTTCTCGATCCATTACATATGAATTCCACCCCACTTTGTCCGGATATGAGTGGATGAAACCAGAAATATCCGGTTGTGTTTTGTTTTACTATATCCCAGATATTGCTACAGCCTCAGTGTCTGTGTTTTCTGGATATTATCGATGGATTTTATTGTTTTGAATGTTTTTATCAGGGAACATTTAATTTTGTGCTGGGAAACACTAATTGGTTCCACATGCAGACACCAGTAACACATTCCTATGTTCTAGGGAGAAAGCTTGAGGAACTGCAAATCGATATGATATGTCTGTTTGTATAGATGACATTTTATGCACTTGCGATGGAAAAGACTTTTTGCCTTTCTCTAAAACCATTTTTACTGTGATTTTGTTGGTCCATTGCATACGAATTCCAACCCACTTTGTCCGGATATGACTGGATGAAACCAGAAATATCCGGTTGTGTTTTGGCTTACTACAACCCAGATATTGTGAAAGCTTCTGTATTTGTGTTCTCCGGATATTATGAACGGATTTAATGGTTTTGCATGTTTTTTATCAGGGAACATTTAATTTTGTACCGTAGAAACACTAATTGGTTCCACACGGAGACACCAGCTCTACACATTTGTATTTTCTAGGGAGAAAGCTAGAGGAACTGCGGCAAACAAACATGATATTTCTGTTTGTATACATGACATTTTATGCACTTTCCTAAGAAAAAGACTTTACTTTTCTCCAAAACCATTTTTACTGTGATTTTCTCGGTCCATTGCATACGAATTCCAGCTCACTTTGTCCGGATATGACTGGATAAAACCAGAAATATCCGTTTTCTTTTTTTTTGGCTTACTATATCCCAGATATTACTACAGACTCTGTGTTTGTGTTTTCTGGATATTATCGATGGATTATATTTTTTTGAATGTTTTGATCAGGGAACACTTAATTTTGTGCTGGGAAACACTAATTGGTTCCACATGGAGACACCAGTCTACACATTCGTATTTTCTAGGGAGAAAGCTAGAATAACTGCGGTAAACAAACATGATGTTTCTGTTTGTATAGATGACATTTTATGCACTGGCTTAAGGAAAAGACTTTGTTTTACTCCAAAACCATTTTTACTGCGATTTTCCCGGTTCATTGCATACGAATTCCACCAAACTTAGTCCGGATATGACTGGATGAAACCAGAAATATCCGGTTGTGTTTTGGCTAACTCAATCCCAGATATTGTGAAAGCTTCTTTATTGGTGTTTTCCGGATAATATCAACGGATTTTATGGTTTTGCATGTTTTTTATCAGGGAACATTTAATTTTGTACCTTAGAAACACTAATAGGTTCAACATGGAGACACCAGTCTACACATTCGTATGTTCTAGGGAGAAAGTTAGAGGAACTGCGGCAAACAAACATGATATTTCTGTTTGTATACATGACATTTTATGCACTTGCATAACGAAAAAAACTTTGCTTTTCTCCAAAACCATTTTTACTGTGATTTTCTCGGTCCATTGCATACGAATTCCACCTTGCTTTGTCCGGATATGACTGGATGAAACCAGAAATATCCGGTTGTGTTTTGGCTTACTACAACCCAGATATTGTGAAAGCCTCTGTGTTTATGTTTTCCGGATACTATCAACGGAATTTATGTTTTCGCATGTTATTTATCAGGGAACATTTAATTTTGTGCTGGGAAACACTAATTGGTTCCACATGGAGACACCAGCTCTACACATTCGTATTTTCTAGGGAGAAAGCTAGAGGAACTGCGGCAAACAAACATGATATTTCTGTTTGTATAGATGACATTTTATGCACTTTCCTAAAGAAAAGACTTTGCTTTTCTCCAAAACCATTTTTCCTGTGATATTCTCGATCCATTACATATGAATTCCACCCCACTTTGTCCGGATATGACTGGATGAAACCAGAAATATCCGGTTGTGTTTTGTCTTACTATATCCCAGATATTGCTACAGCCTCAGTGTCTGTGTTTTCTGGATATAATCGATGGATTTTATTGTTTTGAATGTTTTTATCAGGGAACCTTTAATTTTGTACCGTAGAAACACTAATTGGTTCCACATGGAGACACCAGTAACACATTCCTATGTTCTAGGGAGAAAGCTTGAGGAACTGCAAATCGATATGGTATGTCTGTTTGTATAGATGACATTTTATGCACTTGCGATGGAAAAGACTTTTTGCCTTTCTCTAAAACCATTTTTACTGTGATTTTGTTGGTCCATTGCATACGAATTCCAACCCACTTTGTCCGGATATGACTGGATGAAACCAGAAATATCCGGTTGTGTTTTGGCTAACTCAATCCCAGATATTGTGAAAGCTTCTGTATTTGTGTTCTCCGGATATTATGAACGGATTTTATGGTTTTGCATGTTTTTTATCAGGGAACATTTAATTTTGTACCGTAGAAACACTAATTGGTTCCACACGGAGACACCAGCTCTACACATTTGTATTTTCTAGGGAGAAAGCTAGAGGAACTGCGGCAAACAAACATGATATTTCTGTTTGTATAGATGACATTTTATGCACTTTCCTAAGAAAAAGACTTTACTTTTCTCCAAAACCATTTTTACTGTGATTTTCTCGGTCCATTGCATACGAATTCCACCTCACTTTGTCCGGATATGACTGGATGAAACCAGAAATATCCGTTTTCTTTTTTTTTGGCTTACTATATCCCAGATATTACTACAGACTCTGTGTTTGTGTTTTCTGGATATTATCGATGGATTATATTGTTTTGAATGTTTTTATCAGGGAACACTTAATTTTGTGCTGGGAAACACTAATTGTTTGCACATGGAGACACCAGTCTACACATTCGTATTTTCTAGGGAGAAAGCTAGAATAACTGCGGTAAACAAACATGATGTTTCTGTTTGTATAGATGACATTTTATGCACTGGCTTAAGGAAAAGACTTTGTTTTACTCCAAAACCATTTTTACTGCGATTTTCCCGGTTCATTGCATACGAATTCCACCAAACTTAGTCCGGATATGACTGGATGAAACCAGAAATATCCGGTTGTGTTTTGGCTAACTCAATCCCAGATATTGTGAAAGCTTCTGTATTGGTGTTTTCCGGATATTATGAACGGATTTTATGGTTTTGCATGTTTTTTATCAGGGAACATTTAATTTTGTACCTTAGAAACACTAATAGGTTCAACATGGAGACACCAGTCTACACATTCGTATGTTCTAGGGAGAAAGTTAGAGGAACTGCGGCAAACAAACATGATATTTCTGTTTGTATACATGACATTTTATGCACTTGCATAACGAAAAAAACTTTGCTTTTCTCCAAAACCATTTTTACTGTGATTTTCTCGGTCCATTGCATACGAATTCCACCTCGCTTTGTCCGGATATGACTGGATGAAACCAGAAATATCTGGTTGTGTTTTGGCTTACTACAACCCAGATATTGTGAAAGCCTCTGTGTTTATGTTTTCCGGATATTATCAACGGAATTTATGTTTTTGCATGTTATTTATCAGGGAACATTTAATTTTGTGCTGGGAAACACTAATTGGTTCCACATGGAGACACCAGCTCTACACATTCGTATTTTCTAGGGAGAAAGCTAGAGGAACTGCGGCAAACAAACATGATATTTCTGTTTGTATAGATGACATTTTATGCACTTTCCTAAAGAAAAGACTTTGCTTTTCTCCAAAACCATTTTTCCTGTGATATTCTCGATCCATTACATATGAATTCCACCCCACTTTGTCCGGATATGAGTGGATGAAACCAGAAATATCCGGTTGTGTTTTGTATTACAATATCCCAGATATTGCTACAGCCTCAGAGTCTGGTTTTCTGGATATTATCGATGGATTTTATTGTTTTGAATGTTTTTATCAGGGAACCTTTAATTTTGTACCATAGAAATACAATTTGGTTCCACATGGAGACACCAGTAACACATTCCTATGTTCTAGGGAGAAAGCTTGAGGAACTGCAAATCGATATGATATGTCTGTTTGTATAGATGACATTTTATGCACTGGCTTAAGGAAAAGACTTTGTTTTACTCCAAAACCATTTTTACTGCAATTTTCCCGGTTCATTGCATACGAATTCCACCAAACTTAGTCCGGATATGACTGGATGAAACCAGAAATATCCGGTTGTGTTTTGGCTAACTCAATCCCAGATATTGTGAAAGCTTCTGTATTGGTGTTCTCCGGATAATATCAACGGATTTTATGGTTTTGCATGTTTTTTATCAGGGAACATTTAATTTTGTACCTTAGAAACACTAATAGGTTCAACATGGAGATACCAGTCTACACATTCGTATGTTCTAGGGAGAAAGTTAGAGGAACTGCGGCAAACAAACATGATATTTCTGTTTGTATACATGACATTTTATGCACTTGCATAACGAAAAAAACTTTGCTTTTCTCCAAAACCATTTTTACTGTGATTTTCTCGGTCCATTGCATACGAATTCCACCTCGCTTTGTCCGGATATGACTGGATGAAACCAGAAATATCCGGTTGTGTTTTGGCTTACTACAACCCAGATATTGTGAAAGCCTCTGTGTTTATGTTTTCCGGATACTATCAACGGAATTTATGTTTTTGCATGTTATTTATCAGGGAACATTTAATTTTGTGCTGGGAAACACTAATTGGTTCCACATGGAGACACCAGCTCTACACATTCGTATTTTCTAGGGAGAAAGCTAGAGGAACTGCGGCAAACAAACATGATATTTCTGTTTGTATAGATGACATTTTATGCACTTTCCTAAAGAAAAGACTTTGCTTTTCTCCAAAACCATTTTTCCTGTGATATTCTCCATCCATTACATATGAATTCCACCCCACTTTGTCCGGATATGAGTGGATGAAACCAGAAATATCCGGTTGTGTTTTGTCTTACTATATCCCAGATATTGCTACAGCCCCAGTGTCTGTGTTTTCTGGATATTATCGATGGATTTTATTGTTTTGAATGTTTTTATCAGGGAACCTTTAATTTTGTACCGTAGAAACACTAATTGGTTCCACATGGAGACACCAGGAACACATTCCTATGTTCTAGGGAGAAAGCTTGAGGAACTGCAAATCGATATGATATGTCTGTTTGTATAGATGACATTTTATGCACTTGCGATGGAAAAGACTTTTTGCCTTTCTCTAAAACCATTTTTACTGTGATTTTGTTGGTCCATTGCATACGAATTCCAACCCACTTTGTCCGGATATGACTGGATGAAACCAGAAATATCCGGTTGTGTTTTGGCTAACTCAATCCCAGATATTGTGAAAGCTTCTGTATTTGTGTTCTCCGGATATTATGAACGGATTTTATGGTTTTGCATGTTTTTTATCAGGGAACATTTAATTTTGTACCGTAGAAACACTAATTGGTTCCACACGGAGACACCAGCTCTACACATTTGTATTTTCTAGGGAGAAAGCTAGAGGAACTGCGGCAAACAAACATGATATTTCTGTTTGTATAGATGACATTTTATGCACTTTCCTAAGAAAAAGACTTTACTTTTCTCCAAAACCATTTTTACTGTGATTTTCTCGGTCCATTGCATACGAATTCCACCTCTCTTTGTCCGGATATGACTGGATGAAACCAGAAATATCCGTTTTCTTTTTTTTTTTTTTTGGCTTACTATATCCCAGATATTACTACAGACTCTGTGTTTGTGTTTTCTGGATATTATCGATGGATTATATTGTTTTGAATGTTTTTATCAGGGAACACTTAATTTTGTGCTGGGAAACACTAATTGTTTGCACATGGAGACACCAGTCTACACATTCGTATTTTCTAGGGAGAAAGCTAGAATAACTGCGGTAAACAAACATGATGTTTCTGTTTGTATAGATGACATTTTATGCACTGGCTTAAGGAAAAGACTTTGTTTTACTCCAAAACCATTTTTACTGCGATTTTGCCGGTTCATTGCATACGAATTCCACCAAACTTAGTCCGGATATGACTGGATGAAACCAGAAATATCCGGTTGTGTTTTGGCTAACTCAATCCCAGATATTGTGAAAGCTTCTGTATTGGTGTTTTCCGGATATTATGAACGGATTTTATGGTTTTGCATGTTTTTTATCAGGGAACATTTAATTTTGTACCTTAGAAACACTAATAGGTTCAACATGGAGACACCAGTCTACACATTCGTATGTTCTAGGGAGAAAGTTAGAGGAACTGCGGCAAACAAACATGATATTTCTGTTTGTATACATGACATTTTATGCACTTGCATAACGAAAAAAACTTTGCTTTTCTCCAAAACCATTTTTACTGTGATTTTCTCGGTCCATTGCATACGAATTCCACCTCGCTTTGTCCGGATATGACTGGATGAAACCAGAAATATCTGGTTGTGTTTTGGCTTACTACAACCCAGATATTGTGAAAGCCTCTGTGTTTATGTTTTCCGGATATTATCAACGGAATTTATGTTTTTGCATGTTATTTATCAGGGAACATTTAATTTTGTGCTGGGAAACACTAATTGGTTCCACATGGAGACACCAGCTCTACACATTCGTATTTTCTAGGGAGAAAGCTAGAGGAACTGCGGCAAACAAACATGATATTTCTGTTTGTATAGATGACATTTTATGCACTTTCCTAAAGAAAAGACTTTGCTTTTCTCCAAAACCATTTTTCCTGTGATATTCTCGATCCATTACATATGAATTCCACCCCACTTTGTCCGGATATGAGTGGATGAAACCAGAAATATCCGGTTGTGTTTTGTATTACAATATCCCAGATATTGCTACAGCCTCAGAGTCTGGTTTTCTGGATATTATCGATGGATTTTATTGTTTTGAATGTTTTTATCAGGGAACCTTTAATTTTGTACCATAGAAATACAATTTGGTTCCACATGGAGACACCAGTAACACATTCCTATGTTCTAGGGAGAAAGCTTGAGGAACTGCAAATCGATATGATATGTCTGTTTGTATAGATGACATTTTATGCACTGGCTTAAGGAAAAGACTTTGTTTTACTCCAAAACCATTTTTACTGCGATTTTCCCGGTTCATTGCATACGAATTCCACCAAACTTAGTCCGGATATGACTGGATGAAACCAGAAATATCCGGTTGTGTTTTGGCTAACTCAATCCCAGATATTGTGAAAGCTTCTGTATTGGTGTTCTCCGGATAATATCAACGGATTTTATGGTTTTGCATGTTTTTTATCAGGGAACATTTAATTTTGTACCTTAGAAACACTAATAGGTTCAACATGGAGATACCAGTCTACACATTCGTATGTTCTAGGGAGAAAGTTAGAGGAACTGCGGCAAACAAACATGATATTTCTGTTTGTATACATGACATTTTATGCACTTGCATAACGAAAAAAACTTTGCTTTTCTCCAAAACCATCTTTACTGTGATTTTCTCGGTCCATTGCATACGAATTCCACCTCGCTTTGTCCGGATATGACTGGATGAAACCAGAAATATCCGGTTGTGTTTTGGCTTACTACAACCCAGATATTGTGAAAGCCTCTGTGTTTATGTTTTCCGGATACTATCAACGGAATTTATGTTTTTGCATGTTATTTATCAGGGAACATTTAATTTTGTGCTGGGAAACACTAATTGGTTCCACATGGAGACACCAGCTCTACACATTCGTATGTTCTAGGGAGAAAGCTAGAGGAACTGCGGCAAACAAACATGATATTTCTGTTTGTATAGATGACATTTTATGCACTTTCCTAAAGAAAAGACTTTGCTTTTCTCCAAAACCATTTTTCCTGTGATATTCTCCATCCATTACATATGAATTCCACCCCACTTTGTCCGGATATGAGTGGATGAAACCAGAAATATCCGGTTGTGTTTTGTCTTACTATATCCCAGATATTGCTACAGCCTCAGTGTCTGTGTTTTCTGGATATTATCGATGGATTTTATTGTTTTGAATGTTTTTATCAGGGAACCTTTAATTTTGTACCGTAGAAATACAATTTGGTTCCACATGGAGACACCAGGAACACATTCCTATGTTCTAGGGAGAAAGCTTGAGGAACTGCAAATCGATATGATATGTCTGTTTGTATAGATGACATTTTATGCACTGGCTTAAGGAAAAGACTTTGTTTTACTCCAAAACCATTTTTACTGCGATTTTCCCGGTTCATTGCATACGAATTCCACCAAACTTAGTCCGGATATGACTGGATGAAACCAGAAATATCCGGTTGTGTTTTGGCTAACTCAATCCCAGATATTGTGAAAGCTTCTGTATTGGTGTTCTCCGGATAATATCAACGGATTTTATGGTTTTGCATGTTTTTTATCAGGGAACATTTAATTTTGTACCTTAGAAACACTAATAGGTTCAACATGGAGATACCAGTCTACACATTCGTATGTTCTAGGGAGAAAGTTTGAGGAACTGCGGCAAACAAACATGATATTTCTGTTTGTATACATGACATTTTATGCACTTGCATAACGAAAAAAACTTTGCTTTTCTCCAAAACCATTTTTACTGTGATTTTCTCGGTCCATTGCATACGAATTCCACCTCGCTTTGTCCGGATATGACTGGATGAAACCAGAAATATCCGGTTGTGTTTTGGCTTACTACAACCCAGATATTGTGAAAGCCTCTGTGTTTATGTTTTCCGGATACTATCAACGGAATTTATGTTTTTGCATGTTATTTATCAGGGAACATTTAATTTTGTGCTGGGAAACACTAATTGGTTCCACATGGAGACACCAGCTCTACACATTCGTATTTTCTAGGGAGAAAGCTAGAGGAACTGCGGCAAACAAACATGATATTTCTGTTTGTATAGATGACATTTTATGCACTTTCCTAAAGAAAAGACTTTGCTTTTCTCCAAAACCATTTTTCCTGTGATATTCTCCATCCATTACATATGAATTCCACCCCACTTTGTCCGGATATGAGTGGATGAAACCAGAAATATCCGGTTGTGTTTTGTCTTACTATATCCCAGATATTGCTACAGCCCCAGTGTCTGTGTTTTCTGGATATTATCGATGGATTTTATTGTTTTGAATGTTTTTATCAGGGAACCTTTAATTTTGTACCGTAGAAATACAATTTGGTTCCACATGGAGACACCAGGAACACATTCCTATGTTCTAGGGAGAAAGCTTGAGGAACTGCAAATCGATATGATATGTCTGTTTGTATAGATGACATTTTATGCACTTGCGATGGAAAAGACTTTTTGCCTTTCTCTAAAACCATTTTTACTGTGATTTTGTTGGTCCATTGCATACGAATTCCAACCCACTTTGTCCGGATATGACTGGATGAAACCAGAAATATCCGGTTGTGTTTTGGCTAACTCAATCCCAGATATTGTGAAAGCTTCTGTATTTGTGTTCTCCGGATATTATGAACGGATTTTATGGTTTTGCATGTTTTTTTTCAGGGAACATTTAATTTTGTACCGTAGAAACACTAATTGGTTCCACACGGAGACACCAGCTCTACACATTTGTATTTTCTAGGGAGAATGCTAGAGGAACTGCGACAAACAAACATGATATTTCTGTTTGTATAGATGACATTTTATGCACTTTCCTAAGAAAAAGACTTTACTTTTCTCCAAAACCATTTTTACTGTGATTTTCTCGGTCCATTGCATACGAATTCCACCTCACTTTGTCCGGATATGACTGGATGAAACCAGAAATATCCGTTTTCTTTTTTTTTGGCTTACTATATCCCAGATATTACTACAGACTCTGTGTTTGTGTTTTCTGGATATTATCGATGGATTATATTGTTTTGAATGTTTTTATCAGGGAACACTTAATTTTGTGCTGGGAAACACTAATTGTTTGCACATGGAGACACCAGTCTACACATTCGTATTTTCTAGGGAGAAAGCTAGAATAACTGCGGTAAACAAACATGATGTTTCTGTTTGTATAGATGACATTTTATGCACTGGCTTAAGGAAAAGACTTTGTTTTACTCCAAAACCATTTTTACTGCGATTTTCCCGGTTCATTGCATACGAATTCCACCAAACTTAGTCCGGATATGACTGGATGAAACCAGAAATATCCGGTTGTGTTTTGGCTAACTCAATCCCAGATATTGTGAAAGCTTCTGTATTGGTGTTTTCCGGATATTATCAACGGATTTTATGGTTTTGCATGTTTTTTATCAGGGAGCATTTAATTTTGTACCTTAGAAACACTAATATGTTCAACATGGAGACACCAGTCTACACATTCGTATGTTCTAGGGAGAAAGTTAGAGGAACTGCGGCAAACAAACATGATATTTCTGTTTGTATAGATGACATTTTATGCACTTGCATAACGAAAAAAACTTTGCTTTTCTCCAAAACCATTTTTACTGTGATTTTCTCGGTCCATTGCATACGAATTCCACCTCGCTTTGTCCGGATATGACTGGATGAAACCAGAAATATCCGGTTGTGTTTTGGCTTACTACAACCCAGATATTGTGAAAGCCTCTGTGTTTATGTTTTCCGGATATTATCAACGGAATTTATGTTTTTGCATGTTATTTATCAGGGAACATTTAATTTTGTGCTGGGAAACACTAATTGGTTCCACATGGAGACACCAGCTCTACACATTCGTATTTTCTAGGGAGAAAGCTAGAGGAACTGCGGCAAACAAACATGATATTTCTGTTTGTATAGATGACATTTTATGCACTTTCCTAAAGAAAAGACTTTGCTTTTCTCCAAAACCATTTTTCCTGTGATATTCTCGATCCATTACATATGAATTCCACCCCACTTTGTCCGGATATGAGTGGATGAAACCAGAAATATCCGGTTGTGTTTTGTCTTACTATATCCCAGATATTGCTACAGCCTCAGAGTCTGGTTTTCTGGATATTATCGATGGATTTTATTGTTTTGAATGTTTTTATCAGGGAACCTTTAATTTTGTACCATAGAAATACAATTTGGTTCCACATGGAGACACCAGTAACACATTCCTATGTTCTAGGGAGAAAGCTTGAGGAACTGCAAATCGATATGATATGTCTGTTTGTATAGATGACATTTTAAGCACTTGCGATGGAAAAGACTTTTTGCCTTTCTCTAAAACCATTTTTACTGTGATTTTGTTGGTCCATTGCATACGAATTCCAACCCACTTTGTCCGGATATGACTGGATGAAACCAGAAATATCCGGTTGTGTTTTGGCTAACTCAATCCCAGATATTGTGAAAGCTTCTGTATTTGTGTTCTCCGGATATTATGAACGGATTTTATGGTTTTGCATGTTTTTTATCAGGGAACATTTAATTTTGTACCGTAGAAACACTAATTGGTTCCACACGGAGACACCAGCTCTACACATTTGTATTTTCTAGGGAGAAAGCTAGAGGAACTGCGGCAAACAAACATGATATTTCTGTTTGTATAGATGACATTTTATGCACTTTCCTAACAAAAAGACTTTACTTTTCTCCAAAACCATTTTTACTGTGATTTTCTCGGTCCATTGCATACGAATTCCACCTCACTTTGTCCGGATATGACTGGATGAAACCAGAAATATCCGTTTTCTTTTTTTTTGGCTTACTATATCCCAGATATTACTACAGACTCTGTGTTTGTGTTTTCTGGATATTATCGATGGATTATATTGTTTTGAATGTTTTTATCAGGGAACACTTAATTTTGTGCTGGGAAACACTAATTGTTTGCACATGGAGACACCAGTCTACACATTCGTATTTTCTAGGGAGAAAGCTAGATTAACTGCGGTAAACAAACATGATGTTTCTGTTTGTATAGATGACATTTTATGCACTGGCTTAAGGAAAAGACTTTGTTTTACTCCAAAACCATTTTTACTGCGTTTTTCCCGGTTCATTGCATACGAATTCCACCAAACTTAGTCCGGATATGACTGGATGAAACCAGAAATATCCGGTTGTGTTTTGGCTAACTCAATCCCAGATATTGTGAAAGCTTCTGTATTTGTGTTCTCCGGATATTATGAACGGATTTTATGGTTTTGCATGTTTTTTATCAGGGAACATTTAATTTTGTACCTTAGAAACACTAATTGGTTCCACACGGAGACACCAGTCTACACATTCGTATTTTCTAGGGAGAAAGTTAGAGGAACTGCGGCAAACAAACATGATATTTCTGTTTGTATACATGACATTTTATGCACTTGCATAACGAAAAAAACTTTGCTTTTCTCCAAAACCATTTTTACTGCGATTTTCTCGGTCCATTGCATACGAATTCCACCTCGCTTTGTCCGGATATGACTGGATGAAACCAGAAATATCCGGTTGTGTTTGGCTTACTACAACCCAGATATTGTGAAAGCTTCTGTGTTTATGTTTTCTGGATATTATCAACGGAATTTATGTTTTTGCATGTTATTTATCAGGGAAATTTAATTTTGTGCTGGGAAACACTAATTGGTTCCACATGGAGACACCAGCTCTACACATTCGTATTTTCTAGGGAGAAAGCTAGAGGAACTACGGCAAACAAACATGATATTTCTGTTTGTATAGATGACATTTTATGCACTTTCCTAAAGAAAAGACTTTGCTTTTCTCCAAAACCATTTTTCCTGTGATATTCTCGATCCATTACATATGAATTCCACCCCACTTTGTCCGGATATGAGTGGATGAAACCAGAAATATCCGGTTGTGTTTTGTCTTACTATATCCCAGATATTGCTACAGCCTCAGAGTCTGGTTTTCTGGATATTATCGATGGATTTTATTGTTTTGAATGTTTTTATCAGGGAACCTTTAATTTTGTACCATAGAAATACAATTTGGTTCCACATGGAGACACCAGTAACACATTCCTATGTTCTAGGGAGAAAGCTTGAGGAACTGCAAATCGATATGATATGTCTGTTTGTATAGATGACATTTTATGCACTTGCGATGGAAAATACTTTTTGCCTTTCTCTAAAACCATTTTTACTGTGATTTTGTTGGTCCATTGCATACGAATTCCAACCCACTTTGTCCGGATATGACTGGATGAAACCAGAAATATCCGGTTCTGTTTTGGCTTACTACAACCCAGATATTGTGAAAGCCTCTGTGTTTATGTTTTCCGGATACTATCAACGGAATTTATGTTTTTGCATGTTATTTATCAGGGAACATTTAATTTTGTGCTGGGAAACACTAATTGGTTCCACATGGAGACACCAGCTCTACACATTCGTATTTTCTAGGGAGAAAGCTAGAGGAACTGCGGCAAACAAACATGATATTTCTGTTTGTATAGATGACATTTTATGCACTTTCCTAAAGAAAAGACTTTGCTTTTCTCCAAAACCATTTTTCCTGTGATATTCTCGATCCATTACATATGAATTCCACCCCACTTTGTCCGGATATGAGTGGATGAAACCAGAAATATCCGGTTGTGTTTTGTCTTACTATATCCCAGATATTGCTACAGCCTCAGTGTCTGTGTTTTCTGGATATTATCGATGGCTTTTATTGTTTTGAATGTTTTTATCAGGGAACCTTTAATTTTGTACCATAGAAACACTAATTGGTTCCACATGGAGACACCAGTAACACATTCCTATGTTCTAGGGAGAAAGCTTGAGGAACTGCAAATCGATATGATATGTCTGTTTGTATAGATGACATTTTATGCACTTGCGATGGAAAAGACTTTTTGCCTTTCTCTAAAACCATTTTTACTGTGATTTTGTTGGTCCATTGCATACGAATTCCAACCCACTTTGTCCGGATATGACTGGATGAAACCAGAAATATCCGGTTGTGTTTTGGCTAACTCAATCCCAGATATTGTGAAAGCTTCTGTATTTGTGTTCTCAGGATATTATGAACGGATTTTATGGTTTGCATGTTTTTTATCAGGGAACATTTAATTTTGTACCGTAGAAACACTAATTGGTTCCACACGGAGACACCAGCTCTACACATTTGTATTTTCTAGGGAGAAAGCTAGAGGAACTGCGGCAAACAAACATGATATTTCTGTTTGTATAGATGACATTTTATGCACTTTCCTAACAAAAAGACTTTACTTTTCTCCAAAATCATTTTTACTGTGATTTTCTCGGTCCATTGCATACGAATTCCACCTCACTTTGTCCGGATATGACTGGATGAAACCAGAAATATCTGGTTGTGTTTTGGCTTACTACAACCCAGATATTGTGAAAGCCTCTGTGTTTATGTTTTCCGGATATTATCAACGGAATTTATGTTTTTGCATGTTATTTATCAGGGAACATTTAATTTTGTGCTGGGAAACACTAATTGGTTCCACATGGAGACACCAGCTCTACACATTCGTATTTTCTAGGGAGAAAGCTAGAGGAACTGCGGCAAACAAACATGATATTTCTGTTTGTATAGATGACATTTTATGCACTTTCCTAAAGAAAAGACTTTGCTTTTCTCCAAAACCATTTTTCCTGTGATATTCTCGATCCATTACATATGAATTCCACCCCACTTTGTCCGGATATGAGTGGATGAAACCAGAAATATCCGGTTGTGTTTTGTCTTACTATATCCCAGATATTGCTACAGCCTCAGTGTCTGTGTTTTCTGGATATTATCGATGGATTTTATTGTTTTGAATGTTTTTATCAGGGAACCTTTAATTTTGTACCGTAGAAATACAATTTGGTTCCACATGGAGACACCAGTAACACATTCCTATGTTCTAGGGAGAAAGCTTGAGGAACTGCAAATCGATATGATATGTCTGTTTCTATAGATGACATTTTATGCACTTGCGATGGAAAAGACTTTTTGCCTTTCTCTAAAACCATTTTTACAGTGATTTTGTTGGTCCATTGCATACGAATTCCAACCCACTTTGTCCGGATATGACTGGATGAAACCAGAAATATCCGGTTGTGATTTGGCTTACTACAACCCAGATATTGTGAAAGCCTCTGTGTTTATGTTTTCCGGATATTATCAACGGAATTTATGTTTTTGCATGTTATTTATCAGGGAACATTTAATTTTGTACCATAGAAACACTAATTGGTTCCACATGGAGACACCAGCTCTACACATTTGTATGTTCTAGGGAGAAAGCTAGAGGAACTGCGGCAAACAAACATGATATTTCTGTTTGTATAGATGACATTTTATGCACTTTCCTAAAGAAAAGACTTTGCTTTTCTCCAAAACCATTTTTCCTGTGATATTCTCGATCCATTACATATGAATTCCACCCCACTTTGTCCGGATATGAGTGGATGAAACCAGAAATATCCGGTTGTGTTTTGTCTTACTATATCCCAGATATTGCTACAGCCTCAGTGTCTGTGTTTTCTGGATATTATCGATGGATTTTATTGTTTTGAATGTTTTTATCAGGGAACCTTTAATTTTGTACCGTAGAAACACTAATTGGTTCCACATGGAGACACCAGTAACACATTCCTATGTTCTAGGGAGAAAGCTTGAGGAACTGCAAATCGATATGATATGTCTGTTTGTATAGATGACATTTTATGCACTTGCGATGGAAAAGACTTTTTGCCTTTCTCTAAAACCATTTTTACTGTGATTTTGTTGGTCCATTGCATACGAATTCCAACCCACTTTGTCCGGATATGACTGGATGAAACCAGAAATATCCGGTTGTGTTTTGGCTAACTCAATCCCAGATATTGTGAAAGCTTCTGTATTTGTGTTCTCCGGATATTATGAACGGATTTTATGGTTTTGCATGTTTTTTATCAGGGAACATTTAATTTTGTACCGTAGAAACACTAATTGGTTCCACACGGAGACACCAGCTCTACACATTTGTATTTTCTAGGGAGAAAGCTAGAGGAACTGCGGCAAACAAACATGATATTTCTGTTTGTATACATGACATTTTATGCACTTTCCTAACAAAAAGACTTTACTTTTCTCCAAAACCATTTTTACTGTGATTATCTCGGTCCATTGCATACGAATTCCACCTCGCTTTGTCCGGATATGAGTGGATGAAACCAGAAATATCTGGTTGTGTTTTGGCTTACTACAACCCAGATATTGTGAAAGCCTCTGTGTTTATGTTTTCCGGATATTATCAACAGAATTTATGTTTTTGCATGTTATTTATCAGGGAACATTTAATTTTGTGCTGGGAAACACTAATTGGTTCCACATGGAGACACCAGCTCTACACATTCGTATTTTCTAGGGAGAAAGCTAGAGGAACTGCGGCAAACAAACATGATATTTCTGTTTGTATAGATGACATTTTATGCACTTTCCTAAAGAAAAGACTTTGCTTTTCTCCAAAACCATTTTTCCTGTGATATTCTCGATCCATTACATATGAATTCCACCCCACTTTGTCCGGATATGAGTGGATGAAACCAGAAATATCCGGTTGTGTTTTGTCTTACTATATCCCAGATATTGCTACAGCCTCAGTGTCTGTGTTTTCTGGATATTATCGATGGATTTTATTGTTTTGAATGTTTTTATCAGGGAACCTTTAATTTTGCACCGTAGAAATACAATTTGGTTCCACATGGAGACACCGGTAACACATTCCTATGTTCTAGGGAGAAAGCTTGAGGAACTGCAAATCGATATGATATGTCTGTTTGTATAGATGATATTTTATGCACTTGCGATGGAAAAGACTTTTTGCCTTTCTCTAAAACCATTTTTACTGTGATTTTGTTGGTCCATTGCATACGAATTCCAACCCACTTTGTCCGGATATGACTGGATGAAACCAGAAATATCCGGTTGTGATTTGGCTTACTACAACCCAATATTGTGAAAGCCTCTGTGTTTATGTTTTCCGGATATTATCAACGGAATTTATGTTTTTGCATGTTATTTATCAGGGAACATTTAATTTTGTACCATAGAAACACTAATTGGTTCCACATGGAGACACCAGCTCTACACATTTGTATGTTCTAGGGAGAAAGCTAGAGGAACTGCGGCAAACAAACATGATATTTCTGTTTGTATAGATGACATTTTATGCACTTTCCTAAAGAAAAGACTTTGCTTTTCTCCAAAACCATTTTTCTGTGATTTTCTCGGTCCATTACATATCAATTCCACCCCACTTTGTCCGGATATGACTGGATGAAACCAGAAATATCCGGTTGTGTTTTGTCTTACTATATCCCAGATATTGCTACAGCCTCAGTGTCTGTGTTTTCTGGATATTATCGATGGCTTTTATTGTTTTGAATGTTTTTATCAGGGAACCTTTAATTTTGTACCGTAGAAACACTAATTGGTTCCACATGGAGACACCAGTAACACATTCCTATGTTCTAGGGAGAAAGCTTGAGGAACTGCAAATCGATATGATATGTCTGTTTGTATAGATGACATTTTATGCACTTGCGATGGAAAAGACTTTTTGCCTTTCTCTAAAACCATTTTTACTGTGATTTTGTTGGTCCATTGCATACGAATTCCAACCCACTTTGTCCGGATATGACTGGATGAAACCAGAAATATCCGGTTGTGTTTTGGCTAACTCAATCCCAGATATTGTGAAAGCTTCTGTATTTGTGTTCTCCGGATATTATGAACGGATTTTATGGTTTTGCATGTTTTTTATCAGGGAACATTTAATTTTGTACCGTAGAAACACTAATTGGTTCCACACGGAGACACCAGCTCTACACATTTGTATTTTCTAGGGAGAAAGCTAGAGGAACTGCGGCAAACAAACATGATATTTCTGTTTGTATAGATGACATTTTATGCACTTTCCTAACAAAAAGACTTTACTTTTCTCCAAAACCATTTTTACTGTGATTTTCTCGGTCCATTGCATACGAATTCCACCTCGCTTTGTCCGGATATGACTGGATGAAACCAGAAATATCTGGTTGTGTTTTGGCTTACTACAACCCAGATATTGTGAAAGCCTCTGTGTTTATGTTTTCCGGATATTATCAACGGAATTTATGTTTTTGCATGTTATTTATCAGGGAACATTTAATTTTGTGCTGGGAAACACTAACTGGTTCCACATGGAGACAGCAGCTCTACACATTCGTATTTTCTAGGGAGAAAGCTAGAGGAACTGCGGCAAACAAACATGATATTTCTGTTTGTATACATGACATTTTATGCACTTGCATAACGAAAAAAACTTTGCTTTTCTCCAAAACCATTTTTACTGTGATTTTCTCGGTCCATTGCATACGAATTCCACCTCGCTTTGTCCGGATATGACTGGATGAAACCAGAAATATCCGGTTGTGTTTTGGCTTACTACAACCCAGATATTGTGAAAGCCTCTGTGTTTATGTTTTCCGGATATTATCAACGGAATTTATGTTTTTGCATGTTATGTATCAGGGAACATTTAATTTTGTGCTGGGAAACACTAATTGGTTCCACATGGAGACACCAGCTCTACACATTTGTATGTTCTAGGGAGAAAGCTAGAGGAACTGCGGCAAACAAACATGATATTTCTGTTTGTATAGATGACATTTTATGCACTTTCCTAAAGAAAAGACTTTGCTTTTCTCCAAAACCATTTTTCCTGTGATATTCTCGATCCATTACATATGAATTCCACCCCCCCTTTGTCCGGATATGAGTGGATGAAACCAGAAATATCCGGTTGTGTTTTGTCTTACTATATCCCAGATATTGCTACAGCCTCAGTGTCTGTGTTTTCTGGATATTATCGATGGCTTTTATTGTTTTGAATGTTTTTATCAGGGAACCTTTAATTTTGTACCGTAGAAATACAATTTGGTTCCACATGGAGACACCAGTAACACAGTCCTATGTTCTAGGGAGAAAGCTTGAGGAACTGCAAATCGATATGATATGTCTGTTTGTATAGATGATATTTTATGCACTTGCGATGGAAAAGACTTTTTGCCTTTCTCTAAAACCATTTTTACTGTGATTTTGTTGGTCCATTGCATACGAATTCCAACCCACTTTGTCCGGATATGACTGGATGAAACCAGAAATATCCGGTTGTGATTTGGCTTACTACAACCCAGATATTGTGAAAGCCTCTGTGTTTATGTTTTCCGGATATTATCAACGGAATTTATGTTTTTGCATGTTATTTATCAGGGAACATTTAATTTTGTGCTGGGAAACACTAATTGGTTCCACACGGAGACACCAGCTCTACACATTTGTATGTTCTAGGGAGAAAGCTAGAGGAACTGCGGCAAACAAACATGATATTTCTGTTTGTATAGATGACATTTTATGCACTTTCCTAACAAAAAGACTTTACTTTTCTCCAAAACCATTTTTACTGTGATTTTCTCGGTCCATTGCATACGAATTCCACCTCACTTTGTCCGGATATGACTGGATGAAACCAGAAATATCCGTTTTCTTTTTTTTTGGCTTACTATATCCCAGATATTACTACAGACTCTGTGTTTGTGTTTTCTGGATATTATCGATGGATTATATTGTTTTGAATGTTTTTATCAGGGAACACTTAATTTTGTGCTGGGAAACACTAATTGGTTCCACATGGAGACACCAGTCTACACATTCGTATTTTCTAGGGAGAAAGCTAGAATAACTGCGGTAAACAAACATGATGTTTCTGTTTGTATAGATGACATTTTATGCACTGGCTTAAGGAAAAGACTTTGTTTTACTCCAAAACCATTTTTACTGTGATTTTCCCAGTTCATTGCATACGAATTCCACCAAACTTAGTCCGGATATGACTGGATGAAACCAGAAATATCCGGTTGTGTTTTGGCTAACTCAATCCCAGATATTGTGAAAGCTTCTGTATTGGTGTTTTCCGGATATTATCAACGGATTTTATGGTTTTGCATGTTTTTTATCAGGGAACATTTAATTTTGTACCTTAGAAACACTAATAGGTTCAACATGGAGACACCAGTCTACACATTCGTATGTTCTAGGGAGAAAGTTAGAGGAACTGCGGCAAACAAACATGATATTTCTGTTTGTATACATGACATTTTATGCACTTGCATAACGAAAAAAACTTTGCTTTTCTCCAAAACCATTTTTACTGTGATTTTCTCGGTCCATTGCATACGAATTCCACCTCGCTTTGTCCGGATATGACTGGATGAAACCAGAAATATCCGGTTGTGTTTTGGCTTACTACAACCCAGATATTGTGAAAGCCTCTGTGTTTATGTTTTCCGGATATTATCAACGGAATTTATGTTTTTGCATGTTATTTATCAGGGAACATTTAATTTTGTGCTGGGAAACACTAATTGGTTCCACATGGAGACACCAGCTCTACACATTCGTATTTTCTAGGGAGAAAGCTAGAGGAACTGCGGCAAACAAACATGATATTTCTGTTTGTATAGATGACATTTTATGCACTTTCCTAAAGAAAAGACTTTGCTTTTCTCCAAAACCATTTTTCCTGTGATATTCTCGATCCATTACATATGAATTCCACCCCACTTTGTCCGGATATGAGTGGATGAAACCAGAAATATCCGGTTGTGTTTTGTCTTACTATATCCCAGATATTGCTACAGCCTCAGAGTCTGGTTTTCTGGATATTATCGATGGATTTTATTGTTTTGAATGTTTTTATCAGGGAACCTTTAATTTTGTACCGTAGAAATACAATTTGGTTCCACATGGAGACACCAGTAACACATTCCTATGTTCTAGGGAGAAAGCTTGAGGAACTGCAAATCGATATGATATGTCTGTTTGTATAGATGACATTTTATGCACTTGCGATGGAAAAGACTTTTTGCCTTTCTCTAAAACCATTTTTACTGTGATTTTGTTGGTCCATTGCATACGAATTCCAACCCACTTTGTCCGGATATGACTGGATGAAACCAGAAATATCCGGTTGTGTTTTGGCTAACTCAATCCCAGATATTGTGAAAGCTTCTGTATTTGTGTTCTCCGGATATTATGAACGGATTTTATGGTTTTGCATGTTTTTTGTCAGGGAACATTTAATTTTGTACCGTAGAAACACTAATTGGTTCCACACGGAGACACCAGCTCTACACATTTGTATTTTCTAGGGAGAAAGCTAGAGGAACTGCGGCAAACAAACATGATATTTCTGTTTGTATAGATGACATTTTATGCACTTTCCTAACAAAAAGACTTTACTTTTCTCCAAAAGCATTTTTACTGTGATTTTCTCGGTCCATTGCATACGAATTCCACCTCACTTTGTCCGGATATGACTGGATGAAACCAGAAATATCCGTTTTCTTTTTTTTTGGCTTACTATATCCCAGATATTACTACAGACTCTGTGTTTGTGTTTTCTGAATATTATCGATGGATTATATTGTTTTGAATGTTTTTATCAGGGAACACTTAATTTTGTGCTGGGAAACACTAATTGGTTCCACATGGAGACACCAGTCTACACATTCGTATTTTCTAGGGAGAAAGCTAGATTAACTGCGGTAAACAAACATGATGTTTCTGTTTGTATAGATGACATTTTATGCACTGGCTTAAGGAAAAGACTTTGTTTTACTCCAAAACCATTTTTACTGCGTTTTTCCCGGTTTATTGCATACGAATTCCACCAAACTTAGTCCGGATATGACTGGATGAAACCAGAAATATCCGGTTGTGTTTTGGCTAACTCAATCCCAGATATTGTGAAAGCTTCTGTATTTGTGTTCTCCGGATATTATCAACGGATTTTATGGTTTTGCATGTTTTTTATCAGGGAACATTTAATTTTGTACCTTAGAAACACTAATAGGTTCAACATGGAGACACCAGTCTACACATTCGTATGTTCTAGGGAGAAAGTTAGAGGAACTGCGGCAAACAAACATGATATTTCTGTTTGTATACATGACATTTTATGCACTTGCATAACGAAAAAAACTTTGCTTTTCTCCAAAACCATTTTACTGTGATTTTCTCGGTCCATTGCATACGAATTCCACCTCGCTTTGTCCGGATATGACTGGATGAAACCAGAAATATCCGGTTGTGTTTTGGCTTACTATATCCCAGATATTGCTACAGCCTCAGTGTCTGTGTTTTCTGGATATTATCGATGGCTTTTATTGTTTTGAATGTTTTTATCAGGGAACCTTTAATTTTGTACCGTAGAAATACAATTTGGTTCCACATGGAGACACCAGTAACACATTCCTATGTTCTAGGGAGAAAGCTTGAGGAACTGCAAATCGATATGATATGTCTGTTTGTATAGATGACATTTTATGCACTTGCGATGGAAAAGACTTTTTGCCTTTCTCTAAAACCATTTTTACTGTGATTTTGTTGGTCCATTGCATACGAATTCCAACCCACTTTGTCCGGATATGACTGGATGAAACCAGAAATATCCGGTTCTGTTTTGGCTTACTACAATCCAGATATTGTGAAAGCCTCTGTGTTTATGTTTTCCGGATATTATCAACGGAATTTATGTTTTTGCATGTTATTTATTAGGGAACATTTAATTTTGTGCTGGGAAACACTAATTGGTTCCACATGGAGACACCAGCTCTACACATTCGTATTTTCTAGGGAGAAAGCTAGAGGAACTGCGGCAAACAAACATGATATTTCTGTTTGTATAGATGACATTTTATGCACTTTCCTAAAGAAAAGACTTTGCTTTTCTCCAAAACCATTTTTCCTGTGATATTCTCGATCCATTACATATGAATTCCACCCCACTTTGTCCGGATATGAGTGGATGAAACCAGAAATATCCGGTTGTGTTTTGTCTTACTATATCCCAGATATTGCTACAGCCTCAGTGTCTGTGTTTTCTGGATATTATCGATGGCTTTTATTGTTTTGAATGTTTTTATCAGGGAACCTTTAATTTTGTACCGTAGAAACACTAATTGGTTCCACATGGAGACACCAGTAACACATTCCTATGTTCTAGGGAGAAAGCTTGAGGAACTGCAAATCGATATGATATGTCTGTTTGTATAGATGACATTTTATGCACTTGCGATGGAAAAGACTTTTTGCCTTTCTCTAAAACCATTTTTACTGTGATTTTGTTGGTCCATTGCATACGAATTCCAACCCACTTTGTCCGGATATGACTGGATGAAACCAGAAATATCCGGTTGTGTTTTGGCTAACTCAATCCCAGATATTGTGAAAGCTTCTGTATTTGTGTTCTCAGGATATTATGAACGGATTTTATGGTTTGCATGTTTTTTATCAGGGAACATTTAATTTTGTACCGTAGAAACACTAATTGGTTCCACACGGAGACACCAGCTCTACACATTTGTATTTTCTAGGGAGAAAGCTAGAGGAACTGCGGCAAACAAACATGATATTTCTGTTTGTATAGATGACATTTTATGCACTTTCCTAACAAAAAGACTTTACTTTTCTCCAAAACCATTTTTACTGTGATTTTCTCGGTCCATTGCATACGAATTCCACCTCGCTTTGTCCGGATATGAGTGGATGAAACCAGAAATATCTGGTTGTGTTTTGGCTTACTACAACCCAGATATTGTGAAAGCCTCTGTGTTTATGTTTTCCGGATATTATCAACGGAATTTATGTTTTTGCATGTTATTTATCAGGGAACATTTAATTTTGTGCTGGGAAACACTAATTGGTTCCACATGGAGACACCAGCTCTACACATTCGTATTTTCTAGGGAGAAAGCTAGAGGAACTGCGGCAAACAAACATGATATTTCTGTTTGTATAGATGACATTTTATGCACTTTCCTAAAGAAAAGACTTTGCTTTTCTCCAAAACCATTTTTCCTGTGATATTCTCGATCCATTACATATGAATTCCACCCCACTTTGTCCGGATATGAGTGGATGAAACCAGAAATATCCGGTTGTGTTTTGTCTTCCTATATCCCAGATATTGCTACAGCCTCAGTGTCTGTGTTTTCTGGATATTATCGATGGATTTTATTGTTTTGAATGTTTTTATCAGGGAACCTTTAATTTTGTACCATAGAAATACAATTTGGTTCCACATGGAGACACCAGTAACACATTCCTATGTTCTAGGGAGAAAGCTTGAGGAACTGCAAATCGATATGATATGTCTGTTTGTATAGATGACATTTTATGCACTTGCGATGGAAAAGACTTTTTGCCTTTCTCTAAAACCATTTTTACAGTGATTTTGTTGGTCCATTGCATACGAATTCCAACCCACTTTGTCCGGATATGACTGGATGAAACCAGAAATATCCGGTTGTGATTTGGCTTACTACAACCCAGATATTGTGAAAGCCTCTGTGTTTATGTTTTCCGGATATTATCAACGGAATTTATGTTTTTGCATGTTATTTATCAGGGAACATTTAATTTTGTACCATAGAAACACTAATTGGTTCCACATGGAGACACCAGCTCTACACATTTGTATTTTCTAGGGAGAAAGCTAGAGGAACTGCGGCAAACAAACATGATATTTCTGTTTGTATAGATGACATTTTATGCACTTTCCTAAAGAAAAGACTTTGCTTTTCTCCAAAACCATTTTTCCTGTGATATTCTCGATCCATTACATATGAATTCCACCCCACTTTGTCCGGATATGAGTGGATGAAACCAGAAATATCCGGTTGTGTTTTGTCTTACTATATCCCAGATATTGCTACAGCCTCAGTGTCTGTGTTTTCTGGATATTATCGATGGCTTTTATTGTTTTGAATGTTTTTATCAGGGAACCTTTAATTTTGTACCGTAGAAACACTAATTGGTTCCACATGGAGACACCAGTAACACATTCCTATGTTCTAGGGAGAAAGCTTGAGGAACTGCAAATCGATATGATATGTCTGTTTGTATAGATGACATTTTATGCACTTGCGATGGAAAAGACTTTTTGCCTTTCTCTAAAACCATTTTTACTGTGATTTTGTTGGTCCATTGCATACGAATTCCAACCCACTTTGTCCGGATATGACTGGATGAAACCAGAAATATCCGGTTGTGTTTTGGCTAACTCAATCCCAGATATTGTGAAAGCTTCTGTATTTGTGTTCTCAGGATATTATGAACGGATTTTATGGTTTGCATGTTTTTTATCAGGGAACATTTAATTTTGTACCGTAGAAACACTAATTGGTTCCACACGGAGACACCAGCTCTACACATTTGTATTTTCTAGGGAGAAAGCTAGAGGAACTGCGGCAAACAAACATGATATTTCTGTTTGTATAGATGACATTTTATGCACTTTCCTAACAAAAAGACTTTACTTTTCTCCAAAATCATTTTTACTGTGATTTTCTCGGTCCATTGCATACGAATTCCACCTCACTTTGTCCGGATATGACTGGATGAAACCAGAAATATCTGGTTGTGTTTTGGCTTACTACAACCCAGATATTGTGAAAGCCTCTGTGTTTATGTTTTCCGGATATTATCAACGGAATTTATGTTTTTGCATGTTATTTATCAGGGAACATTTAATTTTGTGCTGGGAAACACTAATTGGTTCCACATGGAGACACCAGCTCTACACATTCGTATTTTCTAGGGAGAAAGCTAGAGGAACTGCGGCAAACAAACATGATATTTCTGTTTGTATAGATGACATTTTATGCACTTTCCTAAAGAAAAGACTTTGCTTTTCTCCAAAACCATTTTTCCTGTGATATTCTCGATCCATTACATATGAATTCCACCCCACTTTGTCCGGATATGAGTGGATGAAACCAGAAATATCCGGTTGTGTTTTGTCTTACTATATCCCAGATATTGCTACAGCCTCAGTGTCTGTGTTTTCTGGATATTATCGATGGCTTTTATTGTTTTGAATGTTTTTATCAGGGAACCTTTAATTTTGTACCGTAGAAACACTAATTGGTTCCACATGGAGACACCAGTAACACATTCCTATGTTCTAGGGAGAAAGCTTGAGGAACTGCAAATCGATATGATATGTCTGTTTGTATAGATGACATTTTATGCACTTGCGATGGAAAAGACTTTTTGCCTTTCTCTAAAACCATTTTTACTGTGATTTTGTTGGTCCATTGCATACGAATTCCAACCCACTTTGTCCGGATATGACTGGATGAAACCAGAAATATCCGGTTGTGTTTTGGCTAACTCAATCCCAGATATTGTGAAAGCTTCTGTATTTGTGTTCTCAGGATATTATGAACGGATTTTATGGTTTGCATGTTTTTTATCAGGGAACATTTAATTTTGTACCGTAGAAACACTAATTGGTTCCACACGGAGACACCAGCTCTACACATTTGTATTTTCTAGGGAGAAAGCTAGAGGAACTGCGGCAAACAAACATGATATTTCTGTTTGTATAGATGACATTTTATGCACTTTCCTAACAAAAAGACTTTACTTTTCTCCAAAACCATTTTTACTGTGATTTTCTCGGTCCATTGCATACGAATTCCACCTCGCTTTGTCCGGATATGAGTGGATGAAACCAGAAATATCTGGTTGTGTTTTGGCTTACTACAACCCAGATATTGTGAAAGCCTCTGTGTTTATGTTTTCCGGATATTATCAACGGAATTTATGTTTTTGCATGTTATTTATCAGGGAACATTTAATTTTGTGCTGGGAAACACTAATTGGTTCCACATGGAGACACCAGCTCTACACATTCGTATTTTCTAGGGAGAAAGCTAGAGGAACTGCGGCAAACAAACATGATATTTCTGTTTGTATAGATGACATTTTATGCACTTTCCTAAAGAAAAGACTTTGCTTTTCTCCAAAACCATTTTTCCTGTGATATTCTCGATCCATTACATATGAATTCCACCCCACTTTGTCCGGATATGAGTGGATGAAACCAGAAATATCCGGTTGTGTTTTGTCTTCCTATATCCCAGATATTGCTACAGCCTCAGTGTCTGTGTTTTCTGGATATTATCGATGGATTTTATTGTTTTGAATGTTTTTATCAGGGAACCTTTAATTTTGTACCGTAGAAATACAATTTGGTTCCACATGGAGACACCAGTAACACATTCCTATGTTCTAGGGAGAAAGCTTGAGGAACTGCAAATCGATATGATATGTCTGTTTGTATAGATGACATTTTATGCACTTGCGATGGAAAAGACTTTTTGCCTTTCTCTAAAACCATTTTTACAGTGATTTTGTTGGTCCATTGCATACGAATTCCAACCCACTTTGTCCGGATATGACTGGATGAAACCAGAAATATCCGGTTGTGATTTGGCTTACTACAACCCAGATATTGTGAAAGCCTCTGTGTTTATGTTTTCCGGATATTATCAACGGAATTTATGTTTTTGCATGTTATTTATCAGGGAACATTTAATTTTGTACCATAGAAACACTAATTGGTTCCACATGGAGACACCAGCTCTACACATTCGTATTTTCTAGGGAGAAAGCTAGAGGAACTGCGGCAAACAAACATGATATTTCTGTTTGTATAGATGACATTTTATGCACTTTCCTAAAGAAAAGACTTTGCTTTTCTCCAAAACCATTTTTCCTGTGATATTCTCGATCCATTACATATGAATTCCACCCCACTTTGTCCGGATATGAGTGGATGAAACCAGAAATATCCGGTTGTGTTTTGTCTTACTATATCCCAGATATTGCTACAGCCTCAGTGTCTGTGTTTTCTGGATATTATCGATGGCTTTTATTGTTTTGAATGTTTTTATCAGGGAACCTTTAATTTTGTACCGTAGAAACACTAATTGGTTCCACATGGAGACACCAGTAACACATTCCTATGTTCTAGGGAGAAAGCTTGAGGAACTGCAAATCGATATGATATGTCTGTTTGTATAGATGACATTTTATGCACTTGCGATGGAAAAGACTTTTTGCCTTTCTCTAAAACCATTTTTACTGTGATTTTGTTGGTCCATTGCATACGAATTCCAACCCACTTTGTCCGGATATGACTGGATGAAACCAGAAATATCCGGTTGTGTTTTGGCTAACTCAATCCCAGATATTGTGAAAGCTTCTGTATTTGTGTTCTCAGGATATTATGAACGGATTTTATGGTTTGCATGTTTTTTATCAGGGAACATTTAATTTTGTACCGTAGAAACACTAATTGGTTCCACACGGAGACACCAGCTCTACACATTTGTATTTTCTAGGGAGAAAGCTAGAGGAACTGCGGCAAACAAACATGATATTTCTGTTTGTATAGATGACATTTTATGCACTTTCCTAACAAAAAGACTTTACTTTTCTCCAAAATCATTTTTACTGTGATTTTCTCGGTCCATTGCATACGAATTCCACCTCACTTTGTCCGGATATGACTGGATGAAACCAGAAATATCTGGTTGTGTTTTGGCTTACTACAACCCAGATATTGTGAAAGCCTCTGTGTTTATGTTTTCCGGATATTATCAACGGAATTTATGTTTTTGCATGTTATTTATCAGGGAACATTTAATTTTGTGCTGGGAAACACTAATTGGTTCCACATGGAGACACCAGCTCTACACATTCGTATTTTCTAGGGAGAAAGCTAGAGGAACTGCGGCAAACAAACATGATATTTCTGTTTGTATAGATGACATTTTATGCACTTTCCTAAAGAAAAGACTTTGCTTTTCTCCAAAACCATTTTTCCTGTGATATTCTCGATCCATTACATATGAATTCCACCCCACTTTGTCCGGATATGAGTGGATGAAACCAGAAATATCCGGTTGTGTTTTGTCTTCCTATATCCCAGATATTGCTACAGCCTCAGTGTCTGTGTTTTCTGGATATTATCGATGGATTTTATTGTTTTGAATGTTTTTATCAGGGAACCTTTAATTTTGTACCGTAGAAATACAATTTGGTTCCACATGGAGACACCAGTAACACATTCCTATGTTCTAGGGAGAAAGCTTGAGGAACTGCAAATCGATATGATATGTCTGTTTGTATAGATGACATTTTATGCACTTGCGATGGAAAAGACTTTTTGCCTTTCTCTAAAACCATTTTTACAGTGATTTTGTTGGTCCATTGCATACGAATTCCAACCCACTTTGTCCGGATATGACTGGATGAAACCAGAAATATCCGGTTGTGATTTGGCTTACTACAACCCAGATATTGTGAAAGCCTCTGTGTTTATGTTTTCCGGATATTATCAACGGAATTTATGTTTTTGCATGTTATTTATCAGGGAACATTTAATTTTGTACCATAGAAACACTAATTGGTTCCACATGGAGACACCAGCTCTACACATTTGTATGTTCTAGGGAGAAAGCTAGAGGAACTGCGGCAAACAAACATGATATTTCTGTTTGTATAGATGACATTTTATGCACTTTCCTAAAGAAAAGACTTTGCTTTTCTCCAAAACCATTTTTCCTGTGATATTCTCGATCCATTACATATGAATTCCACCCCACTTTGTCCGGATATGAGTGGATGAAACCAGAAATATCCGGTTGTGTTTTGTCTTACTATATCCCAGATATTGCTACAGCCTCAGTGTCTGTGTTTTCTGGATATTATCGATGGCTTTTATTGTTTTGAATGTTTTTATCAGGGAACCTTTAATTTTGTACCGTAGAAACACTAATTGGTTCCACATGGAGACACCAGTAACACATTCCTATGTTCTAGGGAGAAAGCTTGAGGAACTGCAAATCGATATGATATGTCTGTTTGTATAGATGACATTTTATGCACTTGCGATGGAAAAGACTTTTTGCCTTTCTCTAAAACCATTTTTACTGTGATTTTGTTGGTCCATTGCATACGAATTCCAACCCACTTTGTCCGGATATGACTGGATGAAACCAGAAATATCCGGTTGTGTTTTGGCTAACTCAATCCCAGATATTGTGAAAGCTTCTGTATTTGTGTTCTCAGGATATTATGAACGGATTTTATGGTTTGCATGTTTTTTATCAGGGAACATTTAATTTTGTACCGTAGAAACACTAATTGGTTCCACACAGAGACACCAGCTCTACACATTTGTATTTTCTAGGGAGAAAGCTAGAGGAACTGCAGCAAACAAACATGATATTTCTGTTTGTATAGATGACATTTTATGCACTTTCCTAACAAAAAGACTTTACTTTTCTCCAAAATCATTTTTACTGTGATTTTCTCGGTCCATTGCATACGAATTCCACCTCACTTTGTCCGGATATGACTGGATGAAACCAGAAATATCTGGTTGTGTTTTGGCTTACTACAACCCAGATATTGTGAAAGCCTCTGTGTTTATGTTTTCCGGATATTATCAACGGAATTTATGTTTTTGCATGTTATTTATCAGGGAACATTTAATTTTGTGCTGGGAAACACTAATTGGTTCCACATGGAGACACCAGCTCTACACATTCGTATTTTCTAGGGAGAAAGCTAGAGGAACTGCGGCAAACAAACATGATATTTCTGTTTGTATAGATGACATTTTATGCACTTTCCTAAAGAAAAGACTTTGCTTTTCTCCAAAACCATTTTTCCTGTGATATTCTCGATCCATTACATATGAATTCCACCCCACTTTGTCCGGATATGAGTGGATGAAACCAGAAATATCCGGTTGTGTTTTGTCTTACTATATCCCAGATATTGCTACAGCCTCAGTGTCTGTGTTTTCTGGATATTATCGATGGATTTTATTGTTTTGAATGTTTTTATCAGGGAACCTTTAATTTTGTACCGTAGAAATACAATTTGGTTCCACATGGAGACACCAGTAACACATTCCTATGTTCTAGGGAGAAAGCTTGAGGAACTGCAAATCGATATGATATGTCTGTTTGTATAGATGACATTTTATGCACTTGCGATGGAAAAGACTTTTTGCCTTTCTCTAAAACCATTTTTACAGTGATTTTGTTGGTCCATTGCATACGAATTCCAACCCACTTTGTCCGGATATGACTGGATGAAACCAGAAATATCCGGTTGTGATTTGGCTTACTACAACCCAGATATTGTGAAAGCCTCTGTGTTTATGTTTTCCGGATATTATCAACGGAATTTATGTTTTTGCATGTTATTTATCAGGGAACATTTAATTTTGTACCATAGAAACACTAATTGGTTCCACATGGAGACACCAGCTCTACACATTTGTATGTTCTAGGGAGAAAGCTAGAGGAACTGCGGCAAACAAACATGATATTTCTGTTTGTATAGATGACATTTTATGCACTTTCCTAAAGAAAAGACTTTGCTTTTCTCCAAAACCATTTTTCCTGTGATATTCTCGATCCATTACATATGAATTCCACCCCACTTTGTCCGGATATGAGTGGATGAAACCAGAAATATCCGGTTGTGTTTTGTCTTACTATATCCCAGATATTGCTACAGCCTCAGTGTCTGTGTTTTCTGGATATTATCGATGGCTTTTATTGTTTTGAATGTTTTTATCAGGGAACCTTTAATTTTGTACCGTAGAAACACTAATTGGTTCCACATGGAGACACCAGTAACACATTCCTATGTTCTAGGGAGAAAGCTTGAGGAACTGCAAATCGATATGATATGTCTGTTTGTATAGATGACATTTTATGCACTTGCGATGGAAAAGACTTTTTGCCTTTCTCTAAAACCATTTTTACTGTGATTTTGTTGGTCCATTGCATACGAATTCCAACCCACTTTGTCCGGATATGACTGGATCAAACCAGAAATATCCGGTTGTGTTTTGGCTAACTCAATCCCAGATATTGTGAAAGCTTCTGTATTTGTGTTCTCAGGATATTATGAACGGATTTTATGGTTTGCATGTTTTTTATCAGGGAACATTTAATTTTGTACCGTAGAAACACTAATTGGTTCCACACGGAGACACCAGCTCTACACATTTGTATTTTCTAGGGAGAAAGCTAGAGGAACTGCGGCAAACAAACATGATATTTCTGTTTGTATAGATGACATTTTATGCACTTTCCTAACAAAAAGACTTTACTTTTCTCCAAAACCATTTTTACTGTGATTTTCTCGGTCCATTGCATACGAATTCCACCTCGCTTTGTCCGGATATGAGTGGATGAAACCAGAAATATCTGGTTGTGTTTTGGCTTACTACAACCCAGATATTGTGAAAGCCTCTGTGTTTATGTTTTCCGGATATTATCAACGGAATTTATGTTTTTGCATGTTATTTATCAGGGAACATTTAATTTTGTGCTGGGAAACACTAATTGGTTCCACATGGAGACACCAGCTCTACACATTCGTATTTTCTAGGGAGAAAGCTAGAGGAACTGCGGCAAACAAACATGATATTTCTGTTTGTATAGATGACATTTTATGCACTTTCCTAAAGAAAAGACTTTGCTTTTCTCCAAAACCATTTTTCCTGTGATATTCTCGATCCATTACATATGAATTCCACCCCACTTTGTCCGGATATGAGTGGATGAAACCAGAAATATCCGGTTGTGTTTTGTCTTACTATATCCCAGATATTGCTACAGCCTCAGTGTCTGTGTTTTCTGGATATTATCGATGGCTTTTATTGTTTTGAATGTTTTTATCAGGGAACCTTTAATTTTGTACCATAGAAACACTAATTGGTTCCACATGGAGACACCAGTAACACATTCCTATGTTCTAGGGAGAAAGCTTGAGGAACTGCAAATCGATATGATATGTCTGTTTGTATAGATGACATTTTATGCACTTGCGATGGAAAAGACTTTTTGCCTTTCTCTAAAACCATTTTTACTGTGATTTTGTTGGTCCATTGCATACGAATTCCAACCCACTTTGTCCGGATATGACTGGATGAAACCAGAAATATCCGGTTGTGTTTTGGCTAACTCAATCCCAGATATTGTGAAAGCTTCTGTATTTGTGTTCTCAGGATATTATGAACGGATTTTATGGTTTGCATGTTTTTTATCAGGGAACATTTAATTTTGTACCGTAGAAACACTAATTGGTTCCACACGGAGACACCAGCTCTACACATTTGTATTTTCTAGGGAGAAAGCTAGAGGAACTGCGGCAAACAAACATGATATTTCTGTTTGTATAGATGACATTTTATGCACTTTCCTAACAAAAAGACTTTACTTTTCTCCAAAACCATTTTTACTGTGATTTTCTCGGTCCATTGCATACGAATTCCACCTCGCTTTGTCCGGATATGAGTGGATGAAACCAGAAATATCTGGTTGTGTTTTGGCTTACTACAACCCAGATATTGTGAAAGCCTCTGTGTTTATGTTTTCCGGATATTATCAACGGAATTTATGTTTTTGCATGTTATTTATCAGGGAACATTTAATTTTGTGCTGGGAAACACTAATTGGTTCCACATGGAGACACCAGCTCTACACATTCGTATTTTCTAGGGAGAAAGCTAGAGGAACTGCGGCAAACAAACATGATATTTCTGTTTGTATAGATGACATTTTATGCACTTTCCTAAAGAAAAGACTTTGCTTTTCTCCAAAACCATTTTTCCTGTGATATTCTCGATCCATTACATATGAATTCCACCCCACTTTGTCCGGATATGAGTGGATGAAACCAGAAATATCCGGTTGTGTTTTGTCTTACTATATCCCAGATATTGCTACAGCCTCAGTGTCTGTGTTTTCTGGATATTATCGATGGCTTTTATTGTTTTGAATGTTTTTATCAGGGAACCTTTAATTTTGTACCGTAGAAACACTAATTGGTTCCACATGGAGACAGCAGTAACACATTCCTATGTTCTAGGGAGAAAGCTTGAGGAACTGCAAATCGATATGATATGTCTGTTTGTATAGATGACATTTTATGCACTTGCGATGGAAAAGACTTTTTGCCTTTCTCTAAAACCATTTTTACTGTGATTTTGTTGGTCCATTGCATATGAATTCCAACCCACTTTGTCCGGATATGACTGGATGAAACCAGAAATATCCAGTTGTGTTTTGGCTAACTCAATCCCAGATATTGTGAAAGCTTCTGTATTTGTGTTCTCAGGATATTATGAACGGATTTTATGGTTTGCATGTTTTTTATCAGGGAACATTTAATTTTGTACCGTAGAAACACTAATTGGTTCCACACGGAGACACCAGCTCTACACATTTGTATTTTCTAGGGAGAAAGCTAGAGGAACTGCGGCAAACAAACATGATATTTCTGTTTGTATAGATGACATTTTATGCACTTTCCTAACAAAAAGACTTTACTTTTCTCCAAAACCATTTTTACTGTGATTTTCTCGGTCCATTGCATACGAATTCCACCTCGCTTTGTCCGGATATGAGTGGATGAAACCAGAAATATCTGGTTGTGTTTTGGCTTACTACAACCCAGATATTGTGAAAGCCTCTGTGTTTATGTTTTCCGGATATTATCAACGGAATTTATGTTTTTGCATGTTATTTATCAGGGAACATTTAATTTTGTGCTGGGAAACACTAATTGGTTCCACATGGAGACACCAGCTCTACACATTCGTATTTTCTAGGGAGAAAGCTAGAGGAACTGCGGCAAACAAACATGATATTTCTGTTTGTATAGATGACATTTTATGCACTTTCCTAAAGAAAAGACTTTGCTTTTCTCCAAAACCATTTTTCCTGTGATATTCTCGATCCATTACATATGAATTCCACCCCACTTTGTCCGGATATGAGTGGATGAAACCAGAAATATCCGGTTGTGTTTTGTCTTACTATATCCCAGATATTGCTACAGCCTCAGTGTCTGTGTTTTCTGGATATTATCGATGGCTTTTATTGTTTTGAATGTTTTTATCAGGGAACCTTTAATTTTGTACCGTAGAAACACTAATTGGTTCCACATGGAGACACCAGTAACACATTCCTATGTTCTAGGGAGAAAGCTTGAGGAACTGCAAATCGATATGATATGTCTGTTTGTATAGATGACATTTTATGCACTTGCGATGGAAAAGACTTTTTGCCTTTCTCTAAAACCATTTTTACTGTGATTTTGTTGGTCCATTGCATATGAATTCCAACCCACTTTGTCCGGATATGACTGGATGAAACCAGAAATATCCAGTTGTGTTTTGGCTAACTCAATCCCAGATATTGTGAAAGCTTCTGTATTTGTGTTCTCAGGATATTATGAACGGATTTTATGGTTTGCATGTTTTTTATCAGGGAACATTTAATTTTGTACCGTAGAAACACTAATTGGTTCCACACGGAGACACCAGCTCTACACATTTGTATTTTCTAGGGAGAAAGCTAGAGGAACTGCGGCAAACAAACATGATATTTCTGTTTGTATAGATGACATTTTATGCACTTTCCTAACAAAAAGACTTTACTTTTCTCCAAAACCATTTTTACTGTGATTTTCTCGGTCCATTGCATACGAATTCCACCTCGCTTTGTCCGGATATGAGTGGATGAAACCAGAAATATCTGGTTGTGTTTTGGCTTACTACAACCCAGATATTGTGAAAGCCTCTGTGTTTATGTTTTCCGGATATTATCAACGGAATTTATGTTTTTGCATGTTATTTATCAGGGAACATTTAATTTTGTGCTGGGAAACACTAATTGGTTCCACATGGAGACACCAGCTCTACACATTCGTATTTTCTAGGGAGAAAGCTAGAGGAACTGCGGCAAACAAACATGATATTTCTGTTTGTATAGATGACATTTTATGCACTTTCCTAAAGAAAAGACTTTGCTTTTCTCCAAAACCATTTTTCCTGTGATATTCTCGATCCATTACATATGAATTCCACCCCACTTTGTCCGGATATGAGTGGATGAAACCAGAAATATCCGGTTGTGTTTTGTCTTACTATATCCCAGATATTGCTACAGCCTCAGTGTCTGTGTTTTCTGGATATTATCGATGGCTTTTATTGTTTTGAATGTTTTTATCAGGGAACCTTTAATTTTGTACCGTAGAAACACTAATTGGTTCCACATGGAGACACCAGTAACACATTCCTATGTTCTAGGGAGAAAGCTTGAGGAACTGCAAATCGATATGATATGTCTGTTTGTATAGATGACATTTTATGCACTTGCGATGGAAAAGACTTTTTGCCTTTCTCTAAAACCATTTTTACTGTGATTTTGTTGGTCCATTGCATATGAATTCCAACCCACTTTGTCCGGATATGACTGGATGAAACCAGAAATATCCAGTTGTGTTTTGGCTAACTCAATCCCAGATATTGTGAAAGCTTCTGTATTTGTGTTCTCAGGATATTATGAACGGATTTTATGGTTTGCATGTTTTTTATCAGGGAACATTTAATTTTGTACCGTAGAAACACTAATTGGTTCCACACGGAGACACCAGCTCTACACATTTGTATTTTCTAGGGAGAAAGCTAGAGGAACTGCGGCAAACAAACATGATATTTCTGTTTGTATAGATGACATTTTATGCACTTTCCTAACAAAAAGACTTTACTTTTCTCCAAAACCATTTTTACTGTGATTTTCTCGGTCCATTGCATACGAATTCCACCTCGCTTTGTCCAGATATGAGTGGATGAAACCAGAAATATCTGGTTGTTTTGGCTTACTACAACCCAGATATTGTGAAAGCCTCTGTGTTTATGTTTTCCGGATATTATCAACGGAATTTATGTTTTTGCATGTTATTTATCAGGGAACATTTAATTTTGTGCTGGGAAACACTAATTGGTTCCACATGGAGACACCAGCTCTACACATTCGTATTTTCTAGGGAGAAAGCTAGAGGAACTGCGGCAAACAAACATGATATTTCTGTTTGTATAGATGACATTTTATGCACTTTCCTAAAGAAAAGACTTTGCTTTTCTCCAAAACCATTTTTCCTGTGATATTCTCGATCCATTACATATGAATTCCACCCCACTTTGTCCGGATATGAGTGGATGAAACCAGAAATATCCGGTTGTGTTTTGTCTTACTATATCCCAGATATTGCTACAGCCTCAGTGTCTGTGTTTTCTGGATATTATCGATGGATTTTATTGTTTTGAATGTTTTTATCAGGGAACCTTTAATTTTGTACCGTAGAAATACAATTTGGTTCCACATGGAGACACCAGTAACACATTCCTATGTTCTAGGGAGAAAGCTTGAGGAACTGCAAATCGATATGATATGTCTGTTTGTATAGATGACATTTTATGCACTTGCGATGGAAAAGACTTTTTGCCTTTCTCTAAAACCATTTTTACTGTGATTTTGTTGGTCCATTGCATACGAATTCCAACCCACTTTGTCCGGATATGACTGGATGAAACCAGAAATATCCGGTTGTGTTTTGGCTAACTCAATCCCAGATATTGTGAAAGCTTCTGTATTTGTGTTCTCAGGATATTATGAACGGATTTTATGGTTTGCATGTTTTTTATCAGGGAACATTTAATTTTGTACCGTAGAAACACTAATTGGTTCCACACGGAGACACCAGCTCTACACATTTGTATTTTCTAGGGAGAAAGCTAGAGGAACTGCAGCAAACAAACATGATATTTCTGTTTGTATAGATGACATTTTATGCACTTTCCTAACAAAAAGACTTTACTTTTCTCCAAAATCATTTTTACTGTGATTTTCTCGGTCCATTGCATACGAATTCCAGCTCACTTTGTCCGGATATGACTGGATGAAACCAGAAATATCTGGTTGTGTTTTGGCTTACTACAACCCAGATATTGTGAAAGCCTCTGTGTTTATGTTTTCCGGATATTATCAACGGAATTTATGTTTTTGCATGTTATTTATCAGGGAACATTTAATTTTGTGCTGGGAAACACTAATTGGTTCCACATGGAGACACCAGCTCTACACATTCGTATTTTCTAGGGAGAAAGCTAGAGGAACTGCGGCAAACAAACATGATATTTCTGTTTGTATAGATGACATTTTATGCACTTTCCTAAAGAAAAGACTTTGCTTTTCTCCAAAACCATTTTTCCTGTGATATTCTCGATCCATTACATATGAATTCCACCCCACTTTGTCCGGATATGAGTGGATGAAACCAGAAATATCCGGTTGTGTTTTGTCTTACTATATCCCAGATATTGCTACAGCCTCAGTGTCTGTGTTTTCTGGATATTATCGATGGATTTTATTGTTTTGAATGTTTTTATCAGGGAACCTTTAATTTTGTACCGTAGAAATACAATTTGGTTCCACATGGAGACACCAGTAACACATTCCTATGTTCTAGGGAGAAAGCTTGAGGAACTGCAAATCGATATGATATGTCTGTTTGTATAGATGACATTTTATGCACTTGCGATGGAAAAGACTTTTTGCCTTTCTCTAAAACCATTTTTACAGTGATTTTGTTGGTCCATTGCATACGAATTCCAACCCACTTTGTCCGGATATGACTGGATGAAACCAGAAATATCCGGTTGTGATTTGGCTTACTACAACCCAGATATTGTGAAAGCCTCTGTGTTTATGTTTTCCGGATATTATCAACGGAATTTATGTTTTTGCATGTTATTTATCAGGGAACATTTAATTTTGTACCATAGAAACACTAATTGGTTCCACATGGAGACACCAGCTCTACACATTTGTATGTTCTAGGGAGAAAGCTAGAGGAACTGCGGCAAACAAACATGATATTTCTGTTTGTATAGATGACATTTTATGCACTTTCCTAAAGAAAAGACTTTGCTTTTCTCCAAAACCATTTTTCCTGTGATATTCTCGATCCATTACATATGAATTCCACCCCACTTTGTCCGGATATGAGTGGATGAAACCAGAAATATCCGGTTGTGTTTTGTCTTACTATATCCCAGATATTGCTACAGCCTCAGTGTCTGTGTTTTCTGGATATTATCGATGGCTTTTATTGTTTTGAATGTTTTTATCAGGGAACCTTTAATTTTGTACCGTAGAAACACTAATTGGTTCCACATGGAGACACCAGTAACACATTCCTATGTTCTAGGGAGAAAGCTTGAGGAACTGCAAATCGATATGATATGTCTGTTTGTATAGATGACATTTTATGCACTTGCGATGGAAAAGACTTTTTGCCTTTCTCTAAAACCATTTTTACTGTGATTTTGTTGGTCCATTGCATATGAATTCCAACCCACTTTGTCCGGATATGACTGGATGAAACCAGAAATATCCAGTTGTGTTTTGGCTAACTCAATCCCAGATATTGTGAAAGCTTCTGTATTTGTGTTCTCAGGATATTATGAACGGATTTTATGGTTTGCATGTTTTTTATCAGGGAACATTTAATTTTGTACCGTAGAAACACTAATTGGTTCCACACGGAGACACCAGCTCTACACATTTGTATTTTCTAGGGAGAAAGCTAGAGGAACTGCGGCAAACAAACATGATATTTCTGTTTGTATAGATGACATTTTATGCACTTTCCTAACAAAAAGACTTTACTTTTCTCCAAAACCATTTTTACTGTGATTTTCTCGGTCCATTGCATACGAATTCCACCTCGCTTTGTCCGGATATGAGTGGATGAAACCAGAAATATCTGGTTGTGTTTTGGCTTACTACAACCCAGATATTGTGAAAGCCTCTGTGTTTATGTTTTCCGGATATTATCAACGGAATTTATGTTTTTGCATGTTATTTATCAGGGAACATTTAATTTTGTGCTGGGAAACACTAATTGGTTCCACATGGAGACACCAGCTCTACACATTCGTATTTTCTAGGGAGAAAGCTAGAGGAACTGCGGCAAACAAACATGATATTTCTGTTTGTATAGATGACATTTTATGCACTTTCCTAAAGAAAAGACTTTGCTTTTCTCCAAAACCATTTTTCCTGTGATATTCTCGATCCATTACATATGAATTCCACCCCACTTTGTCCGGATATGAGTGGATGAAACCAGAAATATCCGGTTGTGTTTTGTCTTACTATATCCCAGATATTGCTACAGCCTCAGTGTCTGTGTTTTCTGGATATTATCGATGGCTTTTATTGTTTTGAATGTTTTTATCAGGGAACCTTTAATTTTGTACCGTAGAAACACTAATTGGTTCCACATGGAGACACCAGTAACACATTCCTATGTTCTAGGGAGAAAGCTTGAGGAACTGCAAATCGATATGATATGTCTGTTTGTATAGATGACATTTTATGCACTTGCGATGGAAAAGACTTTTTGCCTTTCTCTAAAACCATTTTTACAGTGATTTTGTTGGTCCATTGCATACGAATTCCAACCCACTTTGTCCGGATATGACTGGATGAAACCAGAAATATCCGGTTGTGATTTGGCTTACTACAACCCAGATATTGTGAAAGCCTCTGTGTTTATGTTTTCCGGATATTATCAACGGAATTTATGGTTTGCATGTTTTTTATCAGGGAACATTTAATTTTGTACCGTAGAAACACTAATTGGTTCCACATGGAGACACCAGCTCTACACATTTGTGTGTTCTAGGGAGAAAGCTAGAGGAACTGCGGCAAACAAACATGATATTTCTGTTTGTATAGATGACATTTTATGCACTTTCCTAAAGAAAAGACTTTGCTTTTCTCCAAAACCATTTTTCTGTGATTTTCTCGGTCCATTACATATCAATTCCACCCCACTTTGTCCGGATATGACTGGATGAAACCAGAAATATCCGGTTGTGTTTTGTCTTACTATATCCCAGATATTGCTACAGCCTCAGTGTCTGTGTTTTCTGGATATTATCGATGGCTTTTATTGTTTTGAATGTTTTTATCAGGGAACCTTTAATTTTGTACCGTAGAAACACTAATTGGTTCCACATGGAGACACCAGTAACACATTCCTATGTTCTAGGGAGAAAGTTGAGGAACTGCAAATCGATATGATATGTCTGTTTGTATAGATGACATTTTATGCACTTGCGATGGAAAAGACTTTTTGCCGTTCTCTAAAACCATTTTTACTGTGATTTTGTTGGTCCATTGCATACGAATTCCAACCCACTTTGTCCGGATATGACTGGATGAAACCAGAAATATCCGGTTGTGTTTTGGCTAACTCAATCCCAGATATTGTGAAAGCTTCTGTATTTGTGTTCTCAGGATATTATGAACGGATTTTATGGTTTGCATGTTTTTTATCAGGGAACATTTAATTTTGTACCATAGAAACACTAATTGGTTCCACACGGAGACACCAGCTCTACACATTTGTATTTTCTAGGGAGAAAGCTAGAGGAACTGCGGCAAACAAACATGATATTTCTGTTTGTATAGATGACATTTTATGCACTTTCCTAACAAAAAGACTTTACTTTTCTCCAAAACCATTTTTACTGTGATTTTCTCGGTCCATTGCATACGAATTCCACCTCGCTTTGTCCGGATATGAGTGGATGAAACCAGAAATATCTGGTTGTGTTTTGGCTTACTACAACCCAGATATTGTGAAAGCCTCTGTGTTTATGTTTTCCGGATATTATCAACGGAATTTATGTTTTTGCATGTTATTTATCAGGGAACATTTAATTTTGTGCTGGGAAACACTAATTGGTTCCACATGGAGACACCAGCTCTACACATTCGTATTTTCTAGGGAGAAAGCTAGAGGAACTGCGGCAAACAAACATGATATTTCTGTTTGTATAGATGACATTTTATGCACTTTCCTAAAGAAAAGACTTTGCTTTTCTCCAAAACCATTTTTCCTGTGATATTCTCGATCCATTACATATGAATTCCACCCCACTTTGTCCGGATATGAGTGGATGAAACCAGAAATATCCGGTTGTGTTTTGTCTTACTATATCCCAGATATTGCTACAGCCTCAGTGTCTGTGTTTTCTGGATATTATCGATGGATTTTATTGTTTTGAATGTTTTTATCAGGGAACCTTTAATTTTGTACCGTAGAAACACTAATTGGTTCCACATGGAGACACCAGTAACACATTCCTATGTTCTAGGGAGAAAGCTTGAGGAACTGCAAATCGATATGATATGTCTGTTTGTATAGATGACATTTTATGCACTTGCGATGGAAAAGACTTTTTGCCTTTCTCTAAAACCATTTTTACTGTGATTTTGTTGGTCCATTGCATACGAATTCCAACCCACTTTGTCCGGATATGACTGGATGAAACCAGAAATATCCGGTTGTGTTTTGGCTAACTCAATCCCAGATATTGTGAAAGCTTCTGTATTTGTGTTCTCAGGATATTATGAACGGATTTTATGGTTTGCATGTTTTTTATCAGGGAACATTTAATTTTGTACCGTAGAAACACTAATTGGTTCCACACGGAGACACCAGCTCTACACATTCGTATTTTCTAGGGAGAAAGCTAGAGGAACTGCGGCAAACAAACATGATATTTCTGTTTGTATAGATGACATTTTATGCACTTTCCTAAAGAAAAGACTTTGCTTTTCTCCAAAACCATTTTTCCTGTGATATTCTCGATCCATTACATATGAATTCCACCCCACTTTGTCCGGATATGAGTGGATGAAACCAGAAATATCCGGTTGTGTTTTGTCTTACTATATCCCAGATATTGCTACAGCCTCAGTGTCTGTGTTTTCTGGATATTATCGATGGATTTTATTGTTTTGAATGTTTTTATCAGGGAACCTTTAATTTTGTACCGTAGAAATACAATTTGGTTCCACATGGAGACACCAGTAACACATTCCTATGTTCTAGGGAGAAAGCTTGAGGAACTGCAAATCGATATGATATGTCTGTTTGTATAGATGACATTTTATGCACTTGCGATGGAAAAGACTTTTTGCCTTTCTCTAAAACCATTTTTACAGTGATTTTGTTGGTCCATTGCATACGAATTCCAACCCACTTTGTCCGGATATGACTGGATGAAACCAGAAATATCCGGTTGTGATTTGGCTTACTACAACCCAGATATTGTGAAAGCCTCTGTGTTTATGTTTTCCGGATATTATCAACGGAATTTATGTTTTTGCATGTTATTTATCAGGGAACATTTAATTTTGTACCATAGAAACACTAATTGGTTCCACATGGAGACACCAGCTCTACACATTTGTATGTTCTAGGGAGAAAGCTAGAGGAACTGCGGCAAACAAACATGATATTTCTGTTTGTATAGATGACATTTTATGCACTTTCCTAAAGAAAAGACTTTGCTTTTCTCCAAAACCATTTTTCCTGTGATATTCTCGATCCATTACATATGAATTCCACCCCACTTTGTCCGGATATGAGTGGATGAAACCAGAAATATCCGGTTGTGTTTTGTCTTACTATATCCCAGATATTGCTACAGCCTCAGTGTCTGTGTTTTCTGGATATTATCGATGGCTTTTATTGTTTTGAATGTTTTTATCAGGGAACCTTTAATTTTGTACCGTAGAAACACTAATTGGTTCCACATGGAGACACCAGTAACACATTCCTATGTTCTAGGGAGAAAGCTTGAGGAACTGCAAATCGATATGATATGTCTGTTTGTATAGATGACATTTTATGCACTTGCGATGGAAAAGACTTTTTGCCTTTCTCTAAAACCATTTTTACTGTGATTTTGTTGGTCCATTGCATATGAATTCCAACCCACTTTGTCCGGATATGACTGGATGAAACCAGAAATATCCAGTTGTGTTTTGGCTAACTCAATCCCAGATATTGTGAAAGCTTCTGTATTTGTGTTCTCAGGATATTATGAACGGATTTTATGGTTTGCATGTTTTTTATCAGGGAACATTTAATTTTGTACCGTAGAAACACTAATTGGTTCCACACGGAGACACCAGCTCTACACATTTGTATTTTCTAGGGAGAAAGCTAGAGGAACTGCGGCAAACAAACATGATATTTCTGTTTGTATAGATGACATTTTATGCACTTTCCTAACAAAAAGACTTTACTTTTCTCCAAAACCATTTTTACTGTGATTTTCTCGGTCCATTGCATACGAATTCCACCTCGCTTTGTCCGGATATGAGTGGATGAAACCAGAAATATCTGGTTGTGTTTTGGCTTACTACAACCCAGATATTGTGAAAGCCTCTGTGTTTATGTTTTCCGGATATTATCAACGGAATTTATGTTTTTGCATGTTATTTATCAGGGAACATTTAATTTTGTGCTGGGAAACACTAATTGGTTCCACATGGAGACACCAGCTCTACACATTCGTATTTTCTAGGGAGAAAGCTAGAGGAACTGCGGCAAACAAACATGATATTTCTGTTTGTATAGATGACATTTTATGCACTTTCCTAAAGAAAAGACTTTGCTTTTCTCCAAAACCATTTTTCCTGTGATATTCTCGATCCATTACATATGAATTCCACCCCACTTTGTCCGGATATGAGTGGATGAAACCAGAAATATCCGGTTGTGTTTTGTCTTACTATATCCCAGATATTGCTACAGCCTCAGTGTCTGTGTTTTCTGGATATTATCGATGGCTTTTATTGTTTTGAATGTTTTTATCAGGGAACCTTTAATTTTGTACCGTAGAAACACTAATTGGTTCCACATGGAGACACCAGTAACACATTCCTATGTTCTAGGGAGAAAGCTTGAGGAACTGCAAATCGATATGATATGTCTGTTTGTATAGATGACATTTTATGCACTTGCGATGGAAAAGACTTTTTGCCTTTCTCTAAAACCATTTTTACAGTGATTTTGTTGGTCCATTGCATACGAATTCCAACCCACTTTGTCCGGATATGACTGGATGAAACCAGAAATATCCGGTTGTGATTTGGCTTACTACAACCCAGATATTGTGAAAGCCTCTGTGTTTATGTTTTCCGGATATTATCAACGGAATTTATGGTTTGCATGTTTTTTATCAGGGAACATTTAATTTTGTACCGTAGAAACACTAATTGGTTCCACATGGAGACACCAGCTCTACACATTTGTGTGTTCTAGGGAGAAAGCTAGAGGAACTGCGGCAAACAAACATGATATTTCTGTTTGTATAGATGACATTTTATGCACTTTCCTAAAGAAAAGACTTTGCTTTTCTCCAAAACCATTTTTCTGTGATTTTCTCGGTCCATTACATATCAATTCCACCCCACTTTGTCCGGATATGACTGGATGAAACCAGAAATATCCGGTTGTGTTTTGTCTTACTATATCCCAGATATTGCTACAGCCTCAGTGTCTGTGTTTTCTGGATATTATCGATGGCTTTTATTGTTTTGAATGTTTTTATCAGGGAACCTTTAATTTTGTACCGTAGAAACACTAATTGGTTCCACATGGAGACACCAGTAACACATTCCTATGTTCTAGGGAGAAAGTTGAGGAACTGCAAATCGATATGATATGTCTGTTTGTATAGATGACATTTTATGCACTTGCGATGGAAAAGACTTTTTGCCGTTCTCTAAAACCATTTTTACTGTGATTTTGTTGGTCCATTGCATACGAATTCCAACCCACTTTGTCCGGATATGACTGGATGAAACCAGAAATATCCGGTTGTGTTTTGGCTAACTCAATCCCAGATATTGTGAAAGCTTCTGTATTTGTGTTCTCAGGATATTATGAACGGATTTTATGGTTTGCATGTTTTTTATCAGGGAACATTTAATTTTGTACCATAGAAACACTAATTGGTTCCACACGGAGACACCAGCTCTACACATTTGTATTTTCTAGGGAGAAAGCTAGAGGAACTGCGGCAAACAAACATGATATTTCTGTTTGTATAGATGACATTTTATGCACTTTCCTAACAAAAAGACTTTACTTTTCTCCAAAACCATTTTTACTGTGATTTTCTCGGTCCATTGCATACGAATTCCACCTCGCTTTGTCCGGATATGACTGGATGAAACCAGAAATATCTGGTTGTGTTTTGGCTTACTACAACCCAGATATTGTGAAAGCCTCTGTGTTTATGTTTTCCGGATATTATCAACGGAATTTATGTTTTTGCATGTTATTTATCAGGGAACATTTAATTTTGTGCTGGGAAACACTAATTGGTTCCACATGGAGACACCAGCTCTACACATTCGTATTTTCTAGGGAGAAAGCTAGAGGAACTGCGGCAAACAAACATGATATTTCTGTTTGTATAGATGACATTTTATGCACTTTCCTAAAGAAAAGACTTTGCTTTTCTCCAAAACCATTTTTCCTGTGATATTCTCGATCCATTACATATGAATTCCACCCCACTTTGTCCGGATATGAGTGGATGAAACCAGAAATATCCGGTTGTGTTTTGTCTTACTATATCCCAGATATTGCTACAGCCTCAGTGTCTGTGTTTTCTGGATATTATCGATGGCTTTTATTGTTTTGAATGTTTTTATCAGGGAACCTTTAATTTTGTACCATAGAAACACTAATTGGTTCCACATGGAGACACCAGTAACACATTCCTATGTTCTAGGGAGAAAGCTTGAGGAACTGCAAATCGATATGATATGTCTGTTTGTATAGATGACATTTTATGCACTTGCGATGGAAAAGACTTTTTGCCTTTCTCTAAAACCATTTTTACTGTGATTTTGTTGGTCCATTGCATACGAATTCCAACCCACTTTGTCCGGATATGACTGGATGAAACCAGAAATATCCGGTTGTGTTTTGGCTAACTCAATCCCAGATATTGTGAAAGCTTCTGTATTTGTGTTCTCAGGATATTATGAACGGATTTTATGGTTTGCATGTTTTTTATCAGGGAACATTTAATTTTGTACCGTAGAAACACTAATTGGTTCCACACGGAGACACCAGCTCTACACATTTGTATTTTCTAGGGAGAAAGCTAGAGGAACTGCGGCAAACAAACATGATATTTCTGTTTGTATAGATGACATTTTATGCACTTTCCTAACAAAAAGACTTTACTTTTCTCCAAAACCATTTTTACTGTGATTTTCTCGGTCCATTGCATACGAATTCCACCTCGCTTTGTCCGGATATGAGTGGATGAAACCAGAAATATCTGGTTGTGTTTTGGCTTACTACAACCCAGATATTGTGAAAGCCTCTGTGTTTATGTTTTCCGGATATTATCAACGGAATTTATGTTTTTGCATGTTATTTATCAGGGAACATTTAATTTTGTGCTGGGAAACACTAATTGGTTCCACATGGAGACACCAGCTCTACACATTCGTATTTTCTAGGGAGAAAGCTAGAGGAACTGCGGCAAACAAACATGATATTTCTGTTTGTATAGATGACATTTTATGCACTTTCCTAAAGAAAAGACTTTGCTTTTCTCCAAAACCATTTTTCCTGTGATATTCTCGATCCATTACATATGAATTCCACCCCACTTTGTCCGGATATGAGTGGATGAAACCAGAAATATCCGGTTGTGTTTTGTCTTACTATATCCCAGATATTGCTACAGCCTCAGTGTCTGTGTTTTCTGGATATTATCGATGGCTTTTATTGTTTTGAATGTTTTTATCAGGGAACCTTTAATTTTGTACCGTAGAAACACTAATTGGTTCCACATGGAGACACCAGGAACACATTCCTATGTTCTAGGGAGAAAGCTTGAGGAACTGCAAATCGATATGATATGTCTGTTTGTATAGATGACATTTTATGCACTTGCGATGGAAAAGACTTTTTGCCTTTCTCTAAAACCATTTTTACTGTGATTTTGTTGGTCCATTGCATATGAATTCCAACCCACTTTGTCCGGATATGACTGGATGAAACCAGAAATATCCAGTTGTGTTTTGGCTAACTCAATCCCAGATATTGTGAAAGCTTCTGTATTTGTGTTCTCAGGATATTATGAACGGATTTTATGGTTTGCATGTTTTTTATCAGGGAACATTTAATTTTGTACCGTAGAAACACTAATTGGTTCCACACGGAGACACCAGCTCTACACATTTGTATTTTCTAGGGAGAAAGCTAGAGGAACTGCGGCAAACAAACATGATATTTCTGTTTGTATAGATGACATTTTATGCACTTTCCTAACAAAAAGACTTTACTTTTCTCCAAAACCATTTTTACTGTGATTTTCTCGGTCCATTGCATACGAATTCCACCTCGCTTTGTCCGGATATGAGTGGATGAAACCAGAAATATCTGGTTGTGTTTTGGCTTACTACAACCCAGATATTGTGAAAGCCTCTGTGTTTATGTTTTCCGGATATTATCAACGGAATTTATGTTTTTGCATGTTATTTATCAGGGAACATTTAATTTTGTGCTGGGAAACACTAATTGGTTCCACATGGAGACACCAGCTCTACACATTCGTATTTTCTAGGGAGAAAGCTAGAGGAACTGCGGCAAACAAACATGATATTTCTGTTTGTATAGATGACATTTTATGCACTTTCCTAAAGAAAAGACTTTGCTTTTCTCCAAAACCATTTTTCCTGTGATATTCTCGATCCATTACATATGAATTCCACCCCACTTTGTCCGGATATGAGTGGATGAAACCAGAAATATCCGGTTGTGTTTTGTCTTACTATATCCCAGATATTGCTACAGCCTCAGTGTCTGTGTTTTCTGGATATTATCGATGGCTTTTATTGTTTTGAATGTTTTTATCAGGGAACCTTTAATTTTGTACCATAGAAACACTAATTGGTTCCACATGGAGACACCAGTAACACATTCCTATGTTCTAGGGAGAAAGCTTGAGGAACTGCAAATCGATATGATATGTCTGTTTGTATAGATGACATTTTATGCACTTGCGATGGAAAAGACTTTTTGCCTTTCTCTAAAACCATTTTTACTGTGATTTTGTTGGTCCATTGCATATGAATTCCAACCCACTTTGTCCGGATATGACTGGATGAAACCAGAAATATCCAGTTGTGTTTTGGCTAACTCAATCCCAGATATTGTGAAAGCTTCTGTATTTGTGTTCTCAGGATATTATGAACGGATTTTATGGTTTGCATGTTTTTTATCAGGGAACATTTAATTTTGTACCGTAGAAACACTAATTGGTTCCACACGGAGACACCAGCTCTACACATTTGTATTTTCTAGGGAGAAAGCTAGAGGAACTGCGGCAAACAAACATGATATTTCTGTTTGTATAGATGACATTTTATGCACTTTCCTAACAAAAAGACTTTACTTTTCTCCAAAACCATTTTTACTGTGATTTTCTCGGTCCATTGCATACGAATTCCACCTCGCTTTGTCCGGATATGAGTGGATGAAACCAGAAATATCTGGTTGTGTTTTGGCTTACTACAACCCAGATATTGTGAAAGCCTCTGTGTTTATGTTTTCCGGATATTATCAACGGAATTTATGTTTTTGCATGTTATTTATCAGGGGACATTTAATTTTGTGCTGGGAAACACTAATTGGTTCCACATGGAGACACCAGCTCTACACATTCGTATTTTCTAGGGAGAAAGCTAGAGGAACTGCGGCAAACAAACATGATATTTCTGTTTGTATAGATGACATTTTATGCACTTTCCTAAAGAAAAGACTTTGCTTTTCTCCAAAACCATTTTTCCTGTGATATTCTCGATCCATTACATATGAATTCCACCCCACTTTGTCCGGATATGAGTGGATGAAACCAGAAATATCCGGTTGTGTTTTGTCTTACTATATCCCAGATATTGCTACAGCCTCAGTGTCTGTGTTTTCTGGATATTATCGATGGCTTTTATTGTTTTGAATGTTTTTATCAGGGAACCTTTAATTTTGTACCGTAGAAACACTAATTGGTTCCACATGGAGACACCAGTAACACATTCCTATGTTCTAGGGAGAAAGCTTGAGGAACTGCAAATCGATATGATATGTCTGTTTGTATAGATGACATTTTATGCACTTGCGATGGAAAAGACTTTTTGCCTTTCTCTAAAACCATTTTTACTGTGATTTTGTTGGTCCATTGCATATGAATTCCAACCCACTTTGTCCGGATATGACTGGATGAAACCAGAAATATCCAGTTGTGTTTTGGCTAACTCAATCCCAGATATTGTGAAAGCTTCTGTATTTGTGTTCTCAGGATATTATGAACGGATTTTATGGTTTGCATGTTTTTTATCAGGGAACATTTAATTTTGTACCGTAGAAACACTAATTGGTTCCACACGGAGACACCAGCTCTACACATTTGTATTTTCTAGGGAGAAAGCTAGAGGAACTGCGGCAAACAAACATGATATTTCTGTTTGTATAGATGACATTTTATGCACTTTCCTAACAAAAAGACTTTACTTTTCTCCAAAACCATTTTTACTGTGATTTTCTCGGTCCATTGCATACGAATTCCACCTCGCTTTGTCCAGATATGAGTGGATGAAACCAGAAATATCTGGTTGTTTTGGCTTACTACAACCCAGATATTGTGAAAGCCTCTGTGTTTATGTTTTCCGGATATTATCAACGGAATTTATGTTTTTGCATGTTATTTATCAGGGAACATTTAATTTTGTGCTGGGAAACACTAATTGGTTCCACATGGAGACACCAGCTCTACACATTCGTATTTTCTAGGGAGAAAGCTAGAGGAACTGCGGCAAACAAACATGATATTTCTGTTTGTATAGATGACATTTTATGCACTTTCCTAAAGAAAAGACTTTGCTTTTCTCCAAAACCATTTTTCCTGTGATATTCTCGATCCATTACATATGAATTCCACCCCACTTTGTCCGGATATGAGTGGATGAAACCAGAAATATCCGGTTGTGTTTTGTCTTACTATATCCCAGATATTGCTACAGCCTCAGTGTCTGTGTTTTCTGGATATTATCGATGGATTTTATTGTTTTGAATGTTTTTATCAGGGAACCTTTAATTTTGTACCGTAGAAATACAATTTGGTTCCACATGGAGACACCAGTAACACATTCCTATGTTCTAGGGAGAAAGCTTGAGGAACTGCAAATCGATATGATATGTCTGTTTGTATAGATGACATTTTATGCACTTGCGATGGAAAAGACTTTTTGCCTTTCTCTAAAACCATTTTTACTGTGATTTTGTTGGTCCATTGCATACGAATTCCAACCCACTTTGTCCGGATATGACTGGATGAAACCAGAAATATCCGGTTGTGTTTTGGCTAACTCAATCCCAGATATTGTGAAAGCTTCTGTATTTGTGTTCTCAGGATATTATGAACGGATTTTATGGTTTGCATGTTTTTTATCAGGGAACATTTAATTTTGTACCGTAGAAACACTAATTGGTTCCACACGGAGACACCAGCTCTACACATTTGTATTTTCTAGGGAGAAAGCTAGAGGAACTGCAGCAAACAAACATGATATTTCTGTTTGTATAGATGACATTTTATGCACTTTCCTAACAAAAAGACTTTACTTTTCTCCAAAATCATTTTTACTGTGATTTTCTCGGTCCATTGCATACGAATTCCAGCTCACTTTGTCCGGATATGACTGGATGAAACCAGAAATATCTGGTTGTGTTTTGGCTTACTACAACCCAGATATTGTGAAAGCCTCTGTGTTTATGTTTTCCGGATATTATCAACGGAATTTATGTTTTTGCATGTTATTTATCAGGGAACATTTAATTTTGTGCTGGGAAACACTAATTGGTTCCACATGGAGACACCAGCTCTACACATTCGTATTTTCTAGGGAGAAAGCTAGAGGAACTGCGGCAAACAAACATGATATTTCTGTTTGTATAGATGACATTTTATGCACTTTCCTAAAGAAAAGACTTTGCTTTTCTCCAAAACCATTTTTCCTGTGATATTCTCGATCCATTACATATGAATTCCACCCCACTTTGTCCGGATATGAGTGGATGAAACCAGAAATATCCGGTTGTGTTTTGTCTTACTATATCCCAGATATTGCTACAGCCTCAGTGTCTGTGTTTTCTGGATATTATCGATGGATTTTATTGTTTTGAATGTTTTTATCAGGGAACCTTTAATTTTGTACCGTAGAAATACAATTTGGTTCCACATGGAGACACCAGTAACACATTCCTATGTTCTAGGGAGAAAGCTTGAGGAACTGCAAATCGATATGATATGTCTGTTTGTATAGATGACATTTTATGCACTTGCGATGGAAAAGACTTTTTGCCTTTCTCTAAAACCATTTTTACAGTGATTTTGTTGGTCCATTGCATACGAATTCCAACCCACTTTGTCCGGATATGACTGGATGAAACCAGAAATATCCGGTTGTGATTTGGCTTACTACAACCCAGATATTGTGAAAGCCTCTGTGTTTATGTTTTCCGGATATTATCAACGGAATTTATGTTTTTGCATGTTATTTATCAGGGAACATTTAATTTTGTGCTGGGAAACACTAATTGGTTCCACATGGAGACACCAGCTCTACACATTCGTATTTTCTAGGGAGAAAGCTAGAGGAACTGCGGCAAACAAACATGATATTTCTGTTTGTATAGATGACATTTTATGCACTTTCCTAAAGAAAAGACTTTGCTTTTCTCCAAAACCATTTTTCCTGTGATATTCTCGATCCATTACATATGAATTCCACCCCACTTTGTCCGGATATGAGTGGATGAAACCAGAAATATCCGGTTGTGTTTTGTCTTACTATATCCCAGATATTGCTACAGCCTCAGTGTCTGTGTTTTCTGGATATTATCGATGGCTTTTATTGTTTTGAATGTTTTTATCAGGGAACCTTTAATTTTGTACCGTAGAAACACTAATTGGTTCCACATGGAGACACCAGTAACACATTCCTATGTTCTAGGGAGAAAGCTTGAGGAACTGCAAATCGATATGATATGTCTGTTTGTATAGATGACATTTTATGCACTTGCGATGGAAAAGACTTTTTGCCTTTCTCTAAAACCATTTTTACTGTGATTTTGTTGGTCCATTGCATATGAATTCCAACCCACTTTGTCCGGATATGACTGGATGAAACCAGAAATATCCAGTTGTGTTTTGGCTAACTCAATCCCAGATATTGTGAAAGCTTCTGTATTTGTGTTCTCAGGATATTATGAACGGATTTTATGGTTTGCATGTTTTTTATCAGGGAACATTTAATTTTGTACCGTAGAAACACTAATTGGTTCCACACGGAGACACCAGCTCTACACATTTGTATTTTCTAGGGAGAAAGCTAGAGGAACTGCGGCAAACAAACATGATATTTCTGTTTGTATAGATGACATTTTATGCACTTTCCTAACAAAAAGACTTTACTTTTCTCCAAAACCATTTTTACTGTGATTTTCTCGGTCCATTGCATACGAATTCCACCTCGCTTTGTCCGGATATGAGTGGATGAAACCAGAAATATCTGGTTGTGTTTTGGCTTACTACAACCCAGATATTGTGAAAGCCTCTGTGTTTATGTTTTCCGGATATTATCAACGGAATTTATGTTTTTGCATGTTATTTATCAGGGAACATTTAATTTTGTGCTGGGAAACACTAATTGGTTCCACATGGAGACACCAGCTCTACACATTCGTATTTTCTAGGGAGAAAGCTAGAGGAACTGCGGCAAACAAACATGATATTTCTGTTTGTATAGATGACATTTTATGCACTTTCCTAAAGAAAAGACTTTGCTTTTCTCCAAAACCATTTTTCCTGTGATATTCTCGATCCATTACATATGAATTCCACCCCACTTTGTCCGGATATGAGTGGATGAAACCAGAAATATCCGGTTGTGTTTTGTCTTACTATATCCCAGATATTGCTACAGCCTCAGTGTCTGTGTTTTCTGGATATTATCGATGGCTTTTATTGTTTTGAATGTTTTTATCAGGGAACCTTTAATTTTGTACCGTAGAAACACTAATTGGTTCCACATGGAGACACCAGTAACACATTCCTATGTTCTAGGGAGAAAGCTTGAGGAACTGCAAATCGATATGATATGTCTGTTTGTATAGATGACATTTTATGCACTTGCGATGGAAAAGACTTTTTGCCTTTCTCTAAAACCATTTTTACAGTGATTTTGTTGGTCCATTGCATACGAATTCCAACCCACTTTGTCCGGATATGACTGGATGAAACCAGAAATATCCGGTTGTGATTTGGCTTACTACAACCCAGATATTGTGAAAGCCTCTGTGTTTATGTTTTCCGGATATTATCAACGGAATTTATGGTTTGCATGTTTTTTATCAGGGAACATTTAATTTTGTACCGTAGAAACACTAATTGGTTCCACATGGAGACACCAGCTCTACACATTTGTGTGTTCTAGGGAGAAAGCTAGAGGAACTGCGGCAAACAAACATGATATTTCTGTTTGTATAGATGACATTTTATGCACTTTCCTAAAGAAAAGACTTTGCTTTTCTCCAAAACCATTTTTCTGTGATTTTCTCGGTCCATTACATATCAATTCCACCCCACTTTGTCCGGATATGACTGGATGAAACCAGAAATATCCGGTTGTGTTTTGTCTTACTATATCCCAGATATTGCTACAGCCTCAGTGTCTGTGTTTTCTGGATATTATCGATGGCTTTTATTGTTTTGAATGTTTTTATCAGGGAACCTTTAATTTTGTACCGTAGAAACACTAATTGGTTCCACATGGAGACACCAGTAACACATTCCTATGTTCTAGGGAGAAAGTTGAGGAACTGCAAATCGATATGATATGTCTGTTTGTATAGATGACATTTTATGCACTTGCGATGGAAAAGACTTTTTGCCGTTCTCTAAAACCATTTTTACTGTGATTTTGTTGGTCCATTGCATACGAATTCCAACCCACTTTGTCCGGATATGACTGGATGAAACCAGAAATATCCGGTTGTGTTTTGGCTAACTCAATCCCAGATATTGTGAAAGCTTCTGTATTTGTGTTCTCAGGATATTATGAACGGATTTTATGGTTTGCATGTTTTTTATCAGGGAACATTTAATTTTGTACCATAGAAACACTAATTGGTTCCACACGGAGACACCAGCTCTACACATTTGTATTTTCTAGGGAGAAAGCTAGAGGAACTGCGGCAAACAAACATGATATTTCTGTTTGTATAGATGACATTTTATGCACTTTCCTAACAAAAAGACTTTACTTTTCTCCAAAACCATTTTTACTGTGATTTTCTCGGTCCATTGCATACGAATTCCACCTCGCTTTGTCCGGATATGAGTGGATGAAACCAGAAATATCTGGTTGTGTTTTGGCTTACTACAACCCAGATATTGTGAAAGCCTCTGTGTTTATGTTTTCCGGATATTATCAACGGAATTTATGTTTTTGCATGTTATTTATCAGGGAACATTTAATTTTGTGCTGGGAAACACTAATTGGTTCCACATGGAGACACCAGCTCTACACATTCGTATTTTCTAGGGAGAAAGCTAGAGGAACTGCGGCAAACAAACATGATATTTCTGTTTGTATAGATGACATTTTATGCACTTTCCTAAAGAAAAGACTTTGCTTTTCTCCAAAACCATTTTTCCTGTGATATTCTCGATCCATTACATATGAATTCCACCCCACTTTGTCCGGATATGAGTGGATGAAACCAGAAATATCCGGTTGTGTTTTGTCTTACTATATCCCAGATATTGCTACAGCCTCAGTGTCTGTGTTTTCTGGATATTATCGATGGCTTTTATTGTTTTGAATGTTTTTATCAGGGAACCTTTAATTTTGTACCGTAGAAACACTAATTGGTTCCACATGGAGACACCAGTAACACATTCCTATGTTCTAGGGAGAAAGCTTGAGGAACTGCAAATCGATATGATATGTCTGTTTGTATAGATGACATTTTATGCACTTGCGATGGAAAAGACTTTTTGCCTTTCTCTAAAACCATTTTTACTGTGATTTTGTTGGTCCATTGCATACGAATTCCAACCCACTTTGTCCAGATATGACTGGATGAAACCAGAAATATCCGGTTGTGTTTTGGCTAACTCAATCCCAGATATTGTGAAAGCTTCTGTATTTGTGTTCTCCGGATATTATGAACGGATTTTATGGTTTTGCATGTTTTTTATCAGGGAACATTTAATTTTGTACCGTAGAAACACTAATTGGTTCCACACGGAGACACCAGCTCTACACATTTGTATTTTCTAGGGAGAAACCTAGAGGAACTGCGGCAAACAAACATGATATTTCTGTTTGTATAGATGACATTTTATGCACTTTCCTAACAAAAAGACTTTACTTTTCTCCAAAACCATTTTTACTGTGATTTTCTCGGTCCATTGCATACGAATTCCACCTCACTTTGTCCGGATATGACTGGATGAAACCAGAAATATCCGTTTTCTTTTTTTTTGGCTTACTATATCCCAGATATTACTACAGACTCTGTGTTTGTGTTTTCTGGATATTATCGATGGATTATATTGTTTTGAATGTTTTTATCAGGGAACACTTAATTTTGTGCTGGGAAACACTAATTGGTTCCACATGGAGACACCAGTCTACACATTCGTATATTCTAGGGAGAAAGCTAGATTAACTGCGGTAAACAAACATGATGTTTCTGTTTGTATAGATGACATTTTATGCACTGGCTTAAGGAAAAGACTTTGTTTTACTCCAAAACCATTTTTACTGCGATTTTCCCGGTTCATTGCATACGAATTCCACCAAACTTAGTCCGGATATGACTGGATGAAACCAGAAATATCCGGTTGTGTTTTGGCTAACTCAATCCCAGATATTGTGAAAGCTTCTGTATTGGTGTTTTCCGGATATTATCAACGGATTTTATGATTTTGCATGTTTTTTATCAGGGAACATTTAATTTTGTACCTTAGAAACACTAATAGGTTCAACATGGAGACACCAGTCTACACATTCGTATGTTCTAGGGAGAAAGTTAGAGGAACTGTGGCAAACAAACATGATATTTCTGTTTGTATAGATGACATTTTATGCACTTGCATAACGAAAAAAAACTTTGCTTTTCTCCAAAACCATTTTTACTGTGATTTTCTCGGTCCATTGCATATGAATTCCACCTCGCTTTGTCCGGATATGACTGGATGAAACCAGAAATATCCGGTTGTGTTTTGGCTTACTACAACCCAGATATTGTGAAAGCCTCTGTGTTTATGTTTTCCGGATATTATCAACGGAATTTATGTTTTTGCATGTTATTTATCAGGGAACATTTAATTTTGTGCTGGGAAACACTAATTGGTTCCACATGGAGACACCAGCTCTACACATTTGTATGTTCTAGGGAGAAAGCTAGAGGAACTGCGGCAAACAAACATGATATTTCTGTTTGTATAGATGACATTTTATGCACTTTCCTAAAGAAAAGACTTTGCTTTTCTCCAAAACCATTTTTCTGTGATTTTCTCGGTCCATTACATATCAATTCCACCCCACTTTGTCCGGATATGACTGGATGAAACCAGAAATATCCGGTTGTGTTTTGTCTTACTATATCCCAGATATTGCTACAGCCTCAGTGTCTGTGTTTTCTGGATATTATCGATGGCTTTTATTGTTTTGAATGTTTTTATCAGGGAACCTTTAATTTTGTACCGTAGAAACACTAATTGGTTCCACATGGAGACACCAGTAACACATTCCTATGTTCTAGGGAGAAAGCTTGAGGAACTGCAAATCGATATGATATGTCTGTTTGTATAGATGACATTTTATGCACTTGCGATGGAAAAGACTTTTTGCCGTTCTCTAAAACCATTTTTACTGTGATTTTGTTGGTCCATTGCATACGAATTCCAACCCACTTTGTCTGGATATGACTGGATGAAACCAGAAATATCCGGTTGTGTTTTGGCTAACTCAATCCCAGATATTGTGAAAGCTTCTGTATTTGTGTTCTCAGGATATTATGAACGGATTTTATGGTTTGCATGTTTTTTATCAGGGAACATTTAATTTTGTACCGTAGAAACACTAATTGGTTCCACACGGAGACACCAGCTCTACACATTTGTATTTTCTAGGGAGAAAGCTAGAGGAACTGCGGCAAACAAACATGATATTTCTGTTTGTATAGATGACATTTTATGCACTTTCCTAACAAAAAGACTTTACTTTTCTCCAAAACCATTTTTACTGTGATTTTCTCGGTCCATTGCATACGAATTCCACCTCGCTTTGTCCGGATATGAGTGGATGAAACCAGAAATATCTGGTTGTGTTTTGGCTTACTACAACCCAGATATTGTGAAAGCCTCTGTGTTTATGTTTTCCGGATATTATCAACGGAATTTATGTTTTTGCATGTTATTTATCAGGGAACATTTAATTTTGTGCTGGGAAACACTAATTGGTTCCACATGGAGACACCAGCTCTACACATTCGTATTTTCTAGGGAGAAAGCTAGAGGAACTGCGGCAAACAAACATGATATTTCTGTTTGTATAGATGATATTTTATGCACTTTCCTAAAGAAAAGACTTTGCTTTTCTCCAAAACCATTTTTCCTGTGATATTCTCGATCCATTACATATGAATTCCACCCCACTTTGTCCGGATATGAGTGGATGAAACCAGAAATATCCGGTTGTGTTTTGTCTTACTATATCCCAGATATTGCTACAGCCTCAGTGTCTGTGTTTTCTGGATATTATCGATGGCTTTTATTGTTTTGAATGTTTTTATCAGGGAACCTTTAATTTTGTACCGTAGAAACACTAATTGGTTCCACATGGAGACACCAGTAACACATTCCTATGTTCTAGGGAGAAAGCTTGAGGAACTGCAAATCGATATGATATGTCTGTTTGTATAGATGACATTTTATGCACTTGCGATGGAAAAGACTTTTTGCCTTTCTCTAAAACCATTTTTACTGTGATTTTGTTGGTCCATTGCATACGAATTCCAACCCACTTTGTCCAGATATGACTGGATGAAACCAGAAATATCCGGTTGTGTTTTGGCTAACTCAATCCCAGATATTGTGAAAGCTTCTGTATTTGTGTTCTCCGGATATTATGAACGGATTTTATGGTTTTGCATGTTTTTTATCAGGGAACATTTAATTTTGTACCGTAGAAACACTAATTGGTTCCACACGGAGACACCAGCTCTACACATTTGTATTTTCTAGGGAGAAACCTAGAGGAACTGCGGCAAACAAACATGATATTTCTGTTTGTATAGATGACATTTTATGCACTTTCCTAACAAAAAGACTTTACTTTTCTCCAAAACCATTTTTACTGTGATTTTCTCGGTCCATTGCATACGAATTCCACCTCACTTTGTCCGGATATGACTGGATGAAACCAGAAATATCCGTTTTCTTTTTTTTTGGCTTACTATATCCCAGATATTACTACAGACTCTGTGTTTGTGTTTTCTGGATATTATCGATGGATTATATTGTTTTGAATGTTTTTATCAGGGAACACTTAATTTTGTGCTGGGAAACACTAATTGGTTCCACATGGAGACACCAGTCTACACATTCGTATATTCTAGGGAGAAAGCTAGATTAACTGCGGTAAACAAACATGATGTTTCTGTTTGTATAGATGACATTTTATGCACTGGCTTAAGGAAAAGACTTTGTTTTACTCCAAAACCATTTTTACTGCGATTTTCCCGGTTCATTGCATACGAATTCCACCAAACTTAGTCCGGATATGACTGGATGAAACCAGAAATATCCGGTTGTGTTTTGGCTAACTCAATCCCAGATATTGTGAAAGCTTCTGTATTGGTGTTTTCCGGATATTATCAACGGATTTTATGATTTTGCATGTTTTTTATCAGGGAACATTTAATTTTGTACCTTAGAAACACTAATAGGTTCAACATGGAGACACCAGTCTACACATTCGTATGTTCTAGGGAGAAAGTTAGAGGAACTGTGGCAAACAAACATGATATTTCTGTTTGTATAGATGACATTTTATGCACTTGCATAACGAAAAAAAACTTTGCTTTTCTCCAAAACCATTTTTACTGTGATTTTCTCGGTCCATTGCATATGAATTCCACCTCGCTTTGTCCGGATATGACTGGATGAAACCAGAAATATCCGGTTGTGTTTTGGCTTACTACAACCCAGATATTGTGAAAGCCTCTGTGTTTATGTTTTCCGGATATTATCAACGGAATTTATGTTTTTGCATGTTATTTATCAGGGAACATTTAATTTTGTGCTGGGAAACACTAATTGGTTCCACATGGAGACACCAGCTCTACACATTTGTATGTTCTAGGGAGAAAGCTAGAGGAACTGCGGCAAACAAACATGATATTTCTGTTTGTATAGATGACATTTTATGCACTTTCCTAAAGAAAAGACTTTGCTTTTCTCCAAAACCATTTTTCCTGTGATATTCTCCATCCATTACATATGAATTCCACCTCACTTTGTCCGGATATGAGTGGATGAAACCAGAAATATCCGGTTGTGTTTTGTCTTACTATATCCCAGATATTGCTACAGCCTCAGTGTCTGTGTTTTCTGGATATTATCGATGGCTTTTATTGTTTTGAATGTTTTTATCAGGGAACATTTAATTTTGTACCGTAGAAACACTAATTGGTTCCACATGGAGACACCAGTAACACATTCCTATGTTCTAGGGAGAAAGCTTGAGGAACTGCAAATCGATATGATATGTCTGTTTGTATAGATGACATTTTATGCACTTGCGATGGAAAAGACTTTTTGCCTTTCTCTAAAACCAATTTTACTGTGATTTTGTTGGTCCATTGCATACGAATTCCAACCCACTTTGTCCGGATATGACTGGATGAAACCAGAAATATCCGGTTGTGTTTTGGCTAACTCAATCCCAGATATTGTGAAAGCTTCTGTATTTGTGTTCTCCGGATATTATGAACGGATTTTATGGTTTTGCATGTTTTTTATCAGGGAACATTTAATTTTGTACCGTAGAAACACTAATTGGTTCCACACGGAGACACCAGCTCTACACATTTGTATTTTCTAGGGAGAAAGCTAGAGGAACTGCGGCAAACAAACATGATATTTCTGTTTGTATAGATGACATTTTATGCACTTTCCTAAGAAAAAGACTTTACTTTTCTCCAAAACCATTTTTACTGTGATTTTCTCGGTCCATTGCATACGAATTCCACCTCGCTTTGTCCGGATATGACTGGATGAAACCAGAAATATCTGGTTGTGTTTTGGCTTACTACAACCCAGATATTGTGAAAGCCTCTGTGTTTATGTTTTCCGGATATTATCAACGGAATTTATGTTTTTGCATGTTATTTATCAGGGAACATTTAATTTTGTGCTGGGAAACACTAATTGGTTCCACATGGAGACACCAGCTCTACACATTCGTATTTTCTAGGGAGAAAGCTAGAGGAACTGCGGCAAACAAACATGATATTTCTGTTTGTATAGATGACATTTTATGCACTTGCATAACGAAAAAAACTTTGCTTTTCTCCAAAACCATTTTTACTGTGATTTTCTCGGTCCATTGCATACGAATTCCACCTCACTTTGTCCGGATATGACTGGATGAAACCAGAAATATCCGGTTGTGTTTTGGCTTACTACAACCCAGATATTGTGAAAGCCTCTGTGTTTATGTTTTCCAGATATTATCAACGGAATTTATGTTTTTGCATGTTATGTATCAGGGAACATTAAATTTTGTGCTGGGAAACACTAATTGGTTCCACATGGAGACACCAGCTCTACACATTCGTATTTTCTAGGGAGAAAGCTAGAGGAACTGCGGCAAACAAACATGATATTTCTGTTTGTATAGATGACATTTTATGCACTTTCCTAAAGAAAAGACTTTGCTTTTCTCCAAAACCATTTTTCCTGTGATATTCTCGATCCATTACATATGAATTCCACCCCCCCTTTGTCCGGATATGAGTGGATGAAACCAGAAATATCCGGTTGTGTTTTGTCTTACTATATCCCAGATATTGCTACAGCCTCAGTGTCTGTGTTTTCTGGATATTATCGATGGCTTTTATTGTTTTGAATGTTTTTATCAGGGAACCTTTAATTTTGTACCGTAGAAATACAATTTGGTTCCACATGGAGACACCAGTAACACATTCCTATGTTCTAGGGAGAAAGCTTGAGGAACTGCAAATCGATATGATATGTCTGTTTGTATAGATGATATTTTATGCACTTGCGATGGAAAAGACTTTTTGCCTTTCTCTAAAACCATTTTTACTGTGATTTTGTTGGTCCATTGCATACGAATTCCAACCCACTTTGTCCGGATATGACTGGATGAAACCAGAAATATCCGGTTGTGATTTGGCTTACTACAACCCAGATATTGTGAAAGCCTCTGTGTTTATGTTTTCCGGATATTATCAACGGAATTTATGTTTTTGCATGTTATTTATCAGGGAACATTTAATTTTGTGCTGGGAAACACTAATTGGTTCCACACGGAGACACCAGCTCTACACATTTGTATGTTCTAGGGAGAAAGCTAGAGGAACTGCGGCAAACAAACATGATATTTCTGTTTGTATAGATGACATTTTATGCACTTTCCTAACAAAAAGACTTTACTTTTCTCCAAAACCATTTTTACTGTGATTTTCTCGGTCCATTGCATACGAATTCCACCTCACTTTTTCCGGATATGACTGGATGAAACCAGAAATATCCGTTTTCTTTTTTTTTGCTTACTATATCCCAGATATTACTACAGACTCTGTGTTTGTGTTTTCTGGATATTATCGATGGATTATATTGTTTTGAATGTTTTTATCAGGGAACACTTAATTTTGTGCTGGGAAACACTAATTGGTTCCACATGGAGACACCAGTCTACACATTCGTATTTTCTCGGGAGAAAGCTAGAATAACTGCGGTAAACAAACATGATGTTTCTGTTTGTATAGATGACATTTTATGCACTGGCTTAAGGAAAAGACTTTGTTTTACTCCAAAACCATTTTTACTGCGATTTTCCCGGTTCATTGCATACGAATTCCACCAAACTTAGTCCGGATATGACTGGATGAAACCAGAAATATCCGGTTGTGTTTTGGCTAACTCAATCCCAGATATTGTGAAAGCTTCTGTATTGGTGTTTTCCGGATATTATCAACGGATTTTATGATTTTGCATGTTTTTTATCAGGGAACATTTAATTTTGTACCTTAGAAACACTAATAGGTTCAACATGGAGACACCAGTCTACACATTCGTATGTTCTAGGGAGAAAGTTAGAGGAACTGTGGCAAACAAACATGATATTTCTGTTTGTATAGATGACATTTTATGCACTTGCATAACGAAAAAAAACTTTGCTTTTCTCCAAAACCATTTTTACTGTGATTTTCTCGGTCCATTGCATATGAATTCCACCTCGCTTTGTCCGGATATGACTGGATGAAACCAGAAATATCTGGTTGTGTTTTGGCTTACTACAACCCAGATATTGTGAAAGCCTCTGTGTTTATGTTTTCCGGATATTATCAACGGAATTTATGTTTTTGCATGTTATTTATCAGGGAACATTTAATTTTGTGCTGGGAAACACTAATTGGTTCCACATGGAGACACCAGCTCTACACATTTGTATGTTCTAGGGAGAAAGCTAGAGGAACTGCGGCAAACAAACATGATATTTCTGTTTGTATAGATGACATTTTATGCACTTTCCTAAAGAAAAGACTTTGCTTTTCTCCAAAACCATTTTTCCTGTGATATTCTCCATCCATTACATACGAATTCCACCCCACTTTGTCCGGATATGAGTGGATGAAACCAGAAATATCCGGTTGTGTTTTGTCTTACTATATCCCAGATATTGCTACAGCCTCAGTGTCTGTGTTTTCTGGATATTATCGATGGCTTTTATTGTTTTGAATGTTTTTATCAGGGAACATTTAATTTTGTACCGTAGAAACACTAATTGGTTCCACATGGAGACACCAGTAACACATTCCTATGTTCTAGGGAGAAAGCTTGAGGAACTGCAAATCGATATGATATGTCTGTTTGTATAGATGACATTTTATGCACTTGCGATGGAAAAGACTTTTTGCCTTTCTCTAAAACCATTTTTACTGTGATTTTGTTGGTCCATTGCATACGAATTCCAACCCACTTTGTCCGGATATGACTGGATGAAACCAGAAATATCCGGTTGTGTTTTGGCTAACTCAATCCCAGATATTGTGAAAGCTTCTGTATTTGTGTTCTCCGGATATTATGAACAGATTTTATGGTTTTGCATGTTTTTTATCAGGGAACATTTAATTTTGTACCGTAGAAACACTAATTGATTCCACACGGAGACACCAGCTCTACACATTTGTATTTTCTAGGGAGAAAGCTAGAGGAACTGCGGCAAACAAACATGATATTTCTGTTTGTATAGATGACATTTTATGCACTTTCCTAAGAAAAAGACTTTACTTTTCTCCAAAACCATTTTTACTGTGATTTTCTCGGTCCATTGCATACGAATTCCACCTCGCTTTGTCCGGATATGACTGGATGAAACCAGAAATATCTGGTTGTGTTTTGGCTTACTACAACCCAGATATTGTGAAAGCCTCTGTGTTTATGTTTTCCGGATATTATCAACGGAATTTATGTTTTTGCATGTTATTTATCAGGGAACATTTAATTTTGTGCTGGGAAACACTAATTGGTTCCACATGGAGACACCAGCTCTACACATTCGTATTTTCTAGGGAGAAAGCTAGAGGAACTGCGGCAAACAAACATGATATTTCTGTTTGTATAGATGACATTTTATGCACTTTCCTAAAGAAAAGACTTTGCTTTTCTCCAAAACCATTTTTCCTGTGATATTCTCGATCCATTACATATGAATTCCACCCCACTTTGTCCGGATATGAGTGGATGAAACCAGAAATATCCGGTTGTGTTTTGTCTTACTATATCCCAGATATTGCTACAGCCTCAGTGTCTGTGTTTTCTGGATATTATCGATGGATTTTATTGTTTTGAATGTTTTTATCAGGGAACATTTAATTTTGTACCATAGAAATACAATTTGGTTCCACATGGAGACACCAGTAACACATTCCTATGTTCCAGGGAGAAAGCTTGAGGAACTGCAAATCGATATGATATGTCTGTTTGTATAGATGACATTTTATGCACTTGCGATGGAAAAGACTTTTTGCCTTTCTCTAAAACCATTTTTACTGTGATTTTGTTGGTCCATTGCATACGAATTCCAACCCACTTTGTCCGGATATGACTGGATGAAACCAGAAATATCTGGTTGTGTTTTGGCTTACTACAACCCAGATATTGTGAAAGCCTCTGTGTTTATGTTTTCTGGATATTATCAACGGAATTTATGTTTTTGCATGTTATTTATCAGGGAACATTTAATTTTGTACCATAGAAACACTAATTGGTTCCACATGGAGACACCAGCTCTACACATTCGTATGTTCTAGGGAGAAAGCTAGAGGAACTGCGGCAAACAAACATGATATTTCTGTTTGTATAGATGACATTTTATGCACTTTCCTAAAGAAAAGACTTTGCTTTTCTCCAAAACCATTTTTCCTGTGATATTCTCGATCCATTACATAGGAATTCCACCCCACTTTGTCCGGATATGAGTGGATGAAACCAGAAATATCCGGTTGTGTTTTGTCTTACTATATCGCAGATATTGCTACAGCCTCAGTGTCTGTGTTTTCTGGATATTATCGATGGATTTTATTGTTTTGAATGTTTTTATCAGGGAACATTTAATTTTGTACCGTAGAAACACTAATTGGTTCCACATGCAGACACCAGGAACACATTCCTATGTTCTAGGGAGAAAGCTTGAGGAACTGCAAATCGATATGATATGTCTGTTTGTATAGATGACATTTTATGCACTTGCGATGGAAAAGACTTTTTGCCTTTCTCTAAAACCATTTTTACTGTGATTTTCTCGGTCCATTGCATACGAATTCCAACCCACTTTGTCCGGATATGACTGGATGAAACCAGAAATATCCGGTTGTGTTTTGGCTAACTCAATCCCAGATATTGTGAAAGCTTCTGTATTTGTGTTCTCCGGATATTATGAACGGATTTTATGGTTTTGCATGTTTTTTATCAGGGAACATTTAATTTTGTACCGTAGAAACACTAATTGGTTCCACACGGAGACACCAGCTCTACACATTTGTATTTTCTAGGGAGAAAGCTAGAGGAACTGCGGCAAACAAACATGATATTTCTGTTTGTATAGATGACATTTTATGCACTTTCCTAACAAAAAGACTTTACTTTTCTCCAAAACCATTTTTACTATGATTCTCTCGGTCCATTGCATACGAATTCCACCTCACTTTGTCCGGATATGACTGGATGAAACCAGAAATATCCGTTTTCTTTTTTTTTGGCTTACTATATCCCAGATATTACTACAGACTCTGTGTTTGTGTTTTCTGGATATTATCGATGGATTATATTGTTTTGAATGTTTTTATCAGGGAACACTTAATTTTGTGCTGGGAAACACTAATTGGTTCCACATGGAGACACCAGTCTACACATTCGTATTTTCTAGGGAGAAAGCTAGAATAACTGCGGTAAACAAACATGATGTTTCTGTTTGTATAGATGACATTTTATGCACTGGCTTAAGGAAAAGACTTTGTTTTACTCCAAAACCATTTTTACTGCGATTTCCCCGGTTCATTGCATACGAATTCCACCAAACTTAGTCCGGATATGACTGGATGAAACCAGAAATATCCGGTTGTGTTTTGGCTAACTCAATCCCAGATATTGTGAAAGCTTCTGTATTGGTGTTTTCCGGATATTATCAACGGATTTTATGGTTTTGCATGTTTTTTATCAGGGAACCTTTAATTTTGTACCGTAGAAATACAATTTGGTTCCACAAGGAGACACCAGTAACACATTCCTATGTTCTAGGGAGAAAGCTTGAGGAACTGCAAATCGATATGATATGTCTGTTTGTATAGATGACATTTTATGCACTTGCGATGGAAAAGACTTTTTGCCTTTCTCTAAAACCATTTTTACTGTGATTTTGTTGGTCCATTGCATACGAATTCCAACCCACTTTGTCCGGATATGACTGGATGAAACCAGAAATATCCGGTTGTGTTTTGGCTTACTACAACCCAGATATTGTGAAAGCCTCTGTGTTTATGTTTCCGGATATTATCAACGGAATTTATGTTTTTGCATGTTATTTATCAGGGAACATTTAATTTTGTGCTGGGAAACACTAATTGGTTGCACACGGAGACACCAGCTCTACACATTTGTATTTTCTAGGGAGAAAGCTAGAGGAACTGCGGCAAACAAACATGATATTTCTGTTTGTATAGATGACATTTTATGCACTTTCCTAACAAAAAGACTTTACTTTTCTCCAAAAGCATTTTTACTGTGATTTTCTCGGTCCATTGCATACGAATTCCACCTCGCTTTGTCCGGATATGACTGGATGAAACCAGAAATATCTGGTTGTGTTTTGGCTTACTACAACCCAGATATTGTGAAAGCCTCTGTGTTTATGTTTTCCGGATATTATCAACGGAATTTATGTTTTTGCATGTTATTTATCAGGGAACATTTAATTTTGTGCTGGGAAACACTAATTGGTTCCACATGGAGACACCAGCTCTACACATTCGTATTTTCTAGGGAGAAAGCTAGAGGAACTGCGGCAAACAAACATGATATTTCTGTTTGTATAGATGACATTTTATGCACTTTCCTAAAGAAAAGACTTTGCTTTTCTCCAAAACCATTTTTCCTGTGATATTCTCCATCCATTACATATGAATTCCACCCCACTTTGTCCGGATATGAGTGGATGAAACCAGAAATATCCGGTTGTGTTTTGTCTTACTATATCCCAGATATTGCTACAGCCTCAGTGTCTGTGTTTTCTGGATATTATCGATGGCTTTTATTGTTTTGAATGTTTTTATCAGGGAACATTTAATTTTGTACCGTAGAAATACAATTTGGTTCCACATGGAGACACCAGTAACACATTCCTATGTTCTAGGGAGAAAGCTTGAGGAACTGCAAATCGATATGATATGTCTGTTTGTATAGATGACATTTTATGCACTTGCGATGGAAAAGACTTTTTGCCTTTCTCTAAAACCATTTTTACTGTGATTTTGTTGGTCCATTGCATACGAATTCCAACCCACTTTGTCCGGATATGACTGGATGAAACCAGAAATATCCGGTTGTGTTTTGGCTAACTCAATCCCAGATATTGTGAAAGCTTCTGTATTTGTGTTCTCCGGATATTATGAACGGATTTTATGGTTTTGCATGTTTTTTATCAGGGAAAATTTAATTTTGTACCGTAGAAACACTAATTGGTTCCACACGGAGACACCAGCTCTACACATTTGTATTTTCTAGGGAGAAAGCTAGAGGAACTGCGGCAAACAAACATGATATTTCTGTTTGTATAGATGACATTTTATGCACTTTCCTAACAAAAAGACTTTACTTTTCTCCAAAACCATTTTTACTATGATTCTCTCGGTCCATTGCATACGAATTCCACCTCACTTTGTCCGGATATGACTGGATGAAATCAGAAATATCCGTTTTCTTTTTTTTTGGCTTACTATATCCCAGATATTACTACAGCCTCAGTGTCTGTGTTTTCTGGATATTATCGATGGATTATATTGTTTTGAATGTTTTTATCAGGGAACATTAAATTTTGTGCTGGGAAACACTAATTGGTTCCACATGGAGACACCAGTCTACACATTCGAATTTTCTAGGGAGAAAGCTAGAATAACTGCGGTAAACAAACATGATGTTTCTGTTTGTATAGATGACATTTTATGCACTGGCTTAAGGAAAAGACTTTGTTTTACTCCAAAACCATTTTTACTGCGATTTCCCCGGTTCATTGCATACGAATTCCACCAAACTTAGTCCGGATATGACTGGATGAAACCAGAAATATCCGGTTGTGTTTTGGCTAACTCAATCCCAGATATTGTGAAAGCTTCTGTATTGGTGTTTTCCGGATATTATCAACGGATTTTATGGTTTTGCATGTTTTTTATCAGGGAACCTTTAATTTTGTACCGTAGAAATACAATTTGGTTCCACAAGGAGACACCAGTCTACACATTCCTATGTTCTAGGGAGAAAGCTTGAGGAACTGCAAATCGATATGATATGTCTGTTTGTATAGATGACATTTTATGCACTGGCTTAAGGAAAAGACTTTGTTTTACTCCAAAACCATTTTTACTGCGATTTTCCTTGTTCATTGCATACGAATTCCACCAAACTTAGTCCGGATATGAGTGGATGAAACCAGAAATATCCGGTTGTGTTTTGTCTTACTATATCCCAGATATTGCTACAGCCTCAGTGTCTGTGTTTTCTGGATATTATCGATGGCTTTTATTGTTTTGAATGTTTTTATCAGGGAACATTTAATTTTGTACCGTAGAAACACTAATTGGTTCCACATGGAGACACCAGCTCTACACATTCGTATTTTCTAGGGAGAAAGCTAGAGGAACTGTGGCAAACAAACATGATATTTCTGTTTGTATAGATGACATTTTATGCACTTTCCTAAAGAAAAGACTTTGCTTTTCTCCAAAACCATTTTTCCTGTGATATTCTCCATCCATTACATATGAATTCCACCCCACTTTGTCCGGATATGAGTGGATGAAACCAGAAATATCCGGTTGTGTTTTGTCTTACTATATCCCAGATATTGCTACAGCCTCAGAGTCTGGTTTTCTGGATATTATCGATGGATTTTATTGTTTTGAATGTTTTTATCAGGGAACCTTTAATTTTGTACCATAGAAATACAATTTGGTTCCACATGGAGACACCAGTAACACATTCCTATGTTCTAGGGAGAAAGCTTGAGGAACTGCAAATCGATATGATATGTCTGTTTGCATAGATGACATTTTATGCACTGGCTTAAGGAAAAGACTTTGTTTTACTCCAAAACCATTTTTACTGCGATTTTCCCAGTTCATTGCATACGAATTCCACCAAACTTAGTCCGGATATGAGTGGATGAAACCAGAAATATCCGGTTGTGTTTTGTCTTACTATATCCCAGATATTGCTACAGCCTCAGTGTCTGTGTTTTCTGGATATTATCGATGGCTTTTATTGTTTTGAATGTTTTTATCAGGGAACATTTAATTTTGTACCATAGAAATACAATTTGGTTCCACATGGAGACACCAGTAACACATTCCTATGTTCTAGGGAGAAAGCTTGAGGAACTGCAAATCGATATGATATGTCTGTTTGTATAGATGACATTTTATGCACTTGCGATGGAAAAGACTTTTTGCCTTTCTCTAAAACCATTTTTACTGTGATTTTGTTGGTCCATTGCATACGAATTCCAACCCACTTTGTCCGGATATGACTGGATGAAACCAGAAATATCCGGTTGTGTTTTGGCTAACTCAATCCCAGATAATGTGAAAGCTTCTGTATTTGTGTTCTCCGGATATTATGAACGGATTTTATGGTTTTGCATGTTTTTTATCAGGGAACATTTAATTTTGTACCGTAGAAACACTAATTGGTTGCACACGGAGACACCAGCTCTACACATTTGTATTTTCTAGGGAGAAAGCTAGAGGAACTGCGGCAAACAAACATGATATTTCTGTTTGTATAGATGACATTTTATGCACTTTCCTAAGAAAAAGACTTTACTTTTCTCCAAAACCATTTTTACTGTGATTTTCTCGGTCCATTGCATACGAATTCCACCTCGCTTTGTCCGGATATGAGTGGATGAAACCAGAAATATCTGGTTGTGTTTTGGCTTACTACAACCCAGATATTGTGAAAGCCTCTGTGTTTATGTTTTCCGGATATTATCAACGGAATTTATGTTTTTGCATGTTATTTATCAGGGAACATTTAATTTTGTGCTGGGAAACACTAATTGGTTCCACATGGAGACACCAGCTCTACACATTCGTATTTTCTAGGGAGAAAGCTAGAGGAACTGCGGCAAACAAACATGATATTTCTGTTTGTATAGATGACATTTTATGCACTTTCCTAAAGAAAAGACTTTGCTTTTCTCCAAAACCATTTTTCCTGTGATATTCTCGATCCATTACATATGAATTCCACCCCACTTTGTCCGGATATGAGTGGATGAAACCAGAAATATCCGGTTGTGTTTTGTCTTACTATATCCCAGATATTGCTACAGCCTCAGTGTCTGTGTTTTCTGGATATTATCGATGGCTTTTATTGTTTTGAATGTTTTTATCAGGGAACCTTTAATTTTGTACCGTAGAAATACAATTTGGTTCCACATGGAGACACCAGTAACACATTCCTATGTTCTAGGGAGAAAGCTTGAGGAACTGCAAATCGATATGATATGTCTGTTTGTATAGATGACATTTTATGCACTTGCGATGGAAAAGACTTTTTGCCTTTCTCTAAAACCATTTTTACTGTGATTTTGTTGGTCCATTGCATACGAATTCCAACCCACTTTGTCCGGATATGACTGGATGAAACCAGAAATATCCGGTTGTGATTTGGCTTACTACAACCCAGATATTGTGAAAGCCTCTGTGTTTATGTTTTCCGGATATTATCAACGGAATTTATGTTTTTGCATGTTATTTATCAGGGAACATTTAATTTTGTGCTGGGAAACACTAATTGGTTCCACATGGAGACACCAGCTCTACACATTCGTATGTTCTAGGGAGAAAGCTAGAGGAACTGCGGCAAACAAACATGATATTTCTGTTTGTATAGATGACATTTTATGCACTTTCCTAAAGAAAAATCTTTGCTTTTCTCCAAAACCATTTTTCCTGTGATATTCTCGATCCATTACATATGAATTCCACCCCACTTTGTCCGGATATGAGTGGATGAAACCAGAAATATCCGGTTGTGTTTTGTCTTACTATATCCCAGATATTGCTACAGCCTCAGTGTCTGTGTTTTCTGGATATTATCGATGGCTTTTATTGTTTTGAATGTTTTTATCAGGGAACATTTAATTTTGTACCGTAGAAACACTAATTGGTTCCACATGGAGACACCAGTAACACATTCCTATGTTCTAGGGAGAAAGCTTGAGGAACTGCAAATCGATATGATATGTCTGTTTGTATAGATGACATTTTATGCACTTGCGATGGAAAAGACTTTTTGCCTTTCTCTAAAACCATTTTTACTGTGATTTTGTTGGTCCATTGCATACGAATTCCAACCCACTTTGTCCGGATATGACTGGATGAAACCAGAAATATCCGGTTGTGTTTTGGCTAACTCAATCCCAGATATTGTGAAAGCTTCTGTATTTGTGTTCTCCGGATATTATGAACGGATTTTATGGTTTTGCATGTTTTTTATCAGGGAACATTTAATTTTGTACCGTAGAAACACTAATTGGTTCCACACGGAGACACCAGCTCCACACATTTGTATTTTCTAGGGAGAAAGCTAGAGGAACTGCGGCAAACAAACATGATATTTCTGTTTGTATAGATGACATTTTATGCACTTTCCTAACAAAAAGACTTTACTTTTCTCCAAAACCATTTTTACTATGATTCTCTCGGTCCATTGCATACGAATTCCACCTCACTTTGTCCGGATATGACTGGATGAAACCAGAAATATCCGTTTTCTTTTTTTTTTGGCTTACTATATCCCAGATATTACTACAGCCTCAGTGTCTGTGTTTTCTGGATATTATCGATGGATTATATTGTTTTGAATGTTTTTATCAGGGAACATTAAATTTTGTGCTGAGAAACACTAATTGGTTCCACATGGAGACACCAGTCTACACATTCGTATTTTCTAGGGAGAAAGCTAGAATAACTGCGGTAAACAAACATGATGTTTCTGTTTGTATAGATGACATTTTATGCACTGGCTTAAGGAAAAGACTTTGTTTTACTCCAAAACCATTTTTACTGCGATTTTCCCGGTTCATTGCATACGAATTCCACCAAACTTAGTCCGGATATGACTGGATGAAACCAGAAATATCCGGTTGTGTTTTGGCTTACTACAACCCAGATATTGTGAAAGCCTCTGTGTTTATGTTTCCGGATATTATCAACGGAATTTATGTTTTTGCATGTTATTTATCAGGGAACATTTAATTTTGTGCTGGGAAACACTAATTGGTTCCACACGGAGACACCAGCTCTACACATTTGTATTTTCTAGGGAGAAAGCTAGAGGAACTGCGGCAAACAAACATGATATTTCTGTTTGTATAGATGACATTTTATGCACTTTCCTAACAAAAAGACTTTACTTTTCTCCAAAACCATTTTTACTGTGATTTTCTCGGTCCATTGCATACGAATTCCACCTCGCTTTGTCCGGATATGACTGGATGAAACCAGAAATATCTGGTTGTGTTTTGGCTTACTACAACCGAGATATTGTGAAAGCCTCTGTGTTTATGTTTTCCGGATATTATCAACGGAATTTATGTTTTTGCATGTTATTTATCAGGGAACATTTAATTTTGTGCTGGGAAACACTAATTGGTTCCACATGGAGACACCAGTAACACATTCGTATGTTCTAGGGAGAAAGCTAGAGGAACTGCGGCAAACAAACATGATATTTCTGTTTGTATAGATGACATTTTATGCACTTTCCTAAAGAAAAGACTTTGCTTTTCTCCAAAACCATTTTTCCTGTGATATTCTCCATCCATTACATAGGAATTCCACCCCACTTTGTCCGGATATGAGTGGATGAAACCAGAAATATCCGGTTGTGTTTTGTCTTACTATATCCCAGATATTGCTACAGCCTCAGTGTCTGTGTTTTCTGGATATTATCGATGGCTTTTATTGTTTTGAATGTTTTTATCAGGGAACATTTAATTTTGTACCATAGAAATACAATTTGGTTCCACATGGAGACACCAGTAACACATTCCTATGTTCTAGGGAGAAAGCTTGAGGAACTGCAAATCGATATGATATGTCTGTTTGTATAGATGACATTTTATGCACTTGCGATGGAAAAGACTTTTTGCCTTTCTCTAAAACCATTTTTACTGTGATTTTGTTGGTCCATTGCATACGAATTCCAACCCACTTTGTCCGGATATGACTGGATGAAACCAGAAATATCCGGTTGTGTTTTGGCTAACTCAATCCCAGATAATGTGAAAGCTTCTGTATTTGTGTTCTCCGGATATTATGAACGGATTTTATGGTTTTGCATGTTTTTTATCAGGGAACATTTAATTTTGTACCGTAGAAACACTAATTGGTTGCACACGGAGACACCAGCTCTACACATTTGTATTTTCTAGGGAGAAAGCTAGAGGAACTGCGGCAAACAAACATGATATTTCTGTTTGTATAGATGACATTTTATGCACTTTCCTAACAAAAAGACTTTACTTTTCTCCAAAACCATTTTACTGTGATTTTCTCGGTCCATTGCATACGAATTCCACCTCGCTTTGTCCGGATATGAGTGGATGAAACCAGAAATATCTGGTTGTGTTTTGGCTTACTACAACCCAGATATTGTGAAAGCCTCTGTGTTTATGTTTTCCGGATATTATCAACGGAATTTATGTTTTTGCATGTTATTTATCAGGGAACATTTAATTTTGTGCTGGGAAACGCTAATTGGTTCCACATGGAGACACCAGCTCTACACATTCGTATTTTCTAGGGAGAAAGCTAGAGGAACTGCGGCAAACAAACATGATATTTCTGTTTGTATAGATGACATTTTATGCACTTTCCTAAAGAAAAGACTTTGCTTTTCTCCAAAACCATTTTTCCTGTGATATTCTCGATCCATTACATATGAATTCCACCCCACTTTGTCCGGATATGAGTGGATGAAACCAGAAATATCCGGTTGTGTTTTGTCTTACTATATCCCAGATATTGCTACAGCCTCAGTGTCTGTGTTTTCTGGATATTATCGATGGATTTTATTGTTTTGAATGTTTTTATCAGGGAACCTTTAATTTTGTACCGTAGAAATACAATTTGGTTCCACATGGAGACACCAGGAACACATTCCTATGTTCTAGGGAGAAAGCTTGAGGAACTGCAAATCGATATGATATGTCTGTTTGTATAGATGACATTTTATGCACTTGCGATGGAAAAGACTTTTTGCCTTTCTCTAAAACCATTTTTACTGTGATTTTGTTGGTCCATTGCATACGAATTCCAACCCACTTTGTCCGGATATGACTGGATGAAACCAGAAATATCCGGTTGTGATTTGGCTTACTACAACCCAGATATTGTGAAAGCCTCTGTGTTTATGTTTTCCGGATATTATCAACGGAATTTATGTTTTTGCATGTTATTTATCAGGGAACATTTAATTTTGTGCTGGGAAACACTAATTGGTTCCACATGGAGACACCAGCTCTACACATTTGTATGTTCTAGGGAGAAAGCTAGAGGAACTGCGGCAAACAAACATGATATTTCTGTTTGTATAGATGACATTTTATGCACTTTCCTAAAGAAAAGACTTTGCTTTTCTCCAAAACCATTTTTCCTGTGATATTCTCGATCCATTACATATGAATTCCACCCCACTTTGTCCGGATATGAGTGGATGAAACCAGAAATATCCGGTTGTGTTTTGTCTTACTATATCCCAGATATTGCTACAGCCTCAGTGTCTGTGTTTTCTGGATATTATCGATGGCTTTTATTGTTTTGAATGTTTTTATCAGGGAACATTTAATTTTGTACCGTAGAAACACTAATTGGTTCCACATGGAGACACCAGTAACACATTCCTATGTTCTAGGGAGAAAGCTTGAGGAACTGCAAATCGATATGATATGTCTGTTTGTATAGATGACATTTTATGCACTCGCGATGGAAAAGACTTTTTGCCTTTCTCTAAAACCATTTTTACTGTGATTTTGTTGGTCCATTGCATACGAATTCCAACCCACTTTGTCCGGATATGACTGGATGAAACCAGAAATATCCGGTTGTGTTTTGGCTAACTCAATCCCAGATATTGTGAAAGCTTCTGTATTTGTGTTCTCCGGATATTATGAACGGATTTTATGGTTTTGCATGTTTTTTTTCAGGGAACATTTAATTTTGTACCGTAGAAACACTAATTGGTTCCACACGGAGACACCAGCTCTACACATTTGTATGTTCTAGGGAGAAAGCTAGAGGAACTGCGGCAAACAAACATGATATTTCTGTTTGTATAGATGACATTTTATGCACTTTCCTAAGAAAAAGACTTTACTTTTCTCCAAAACCATTTTTACTGTGATTTTCTCGGTCCATTGCATACGAATTCCAGCTCACTTTGTCCGGATATGACTGGATGAAACCAGAAATATCCGTTTTCTTTTTTTTTGGCTTACTATATCCCAGATATTACTACAGACTCTGTGTTTGTGTTTTCTGGATATTATCGATGGATTATATTGTTTTGAATGTTTTTATCAGGGAACACTTAATTTTGTGCTGGGAAACACTAATTGGTTCCACATGGAGACACCAGTCTACACATTCGTATATTCTAGGGAGAAAGCTAGATTAACTGCGGTAAACAAACATGATGTTTCTGTTTGTATAGATGACATTTTATGCACTGGCTTAAGGAAAAGACTTTGTTTTACTCCAAAACCATTTTTACTGCGAATTTCCCGGTTCATTGCATACGAATTCCACCAAACTTAGTCCGGATATGACTGGATGAAACCAGAAATATCCGGTTGTGTTTTGGCTAACTCAATCCCAGATATTGTGAAAGCTTCTGTATTGGTGTTTTCCGGATATTATCAACGGATTTTATGATTTTGCATGTTTTTTATCAGGGAACATTTAATTTTGTACCTTAGAAACACTAATAGGTTCAACATGGAGACACCAGTCTACACATTCGTATGTTCTAGGGAGAAAGTTAGAGGAACTGTGGCAAACAAACATGATATTTCTGTTTGTATACATGACATTTTATGCACTTGCATAAAGAAAAAAAACTTTGCTTTTCTCCAAAACCATTTTTACTGTGATTTTCTCGGTCCATTGCATATGAATTCCACCTCGCTTTGTCCGGATATGACTGGATGAAACCAGAAATATCTGGTTGTGTTTTGGCTTACTACAACCCAGATATTGTGAAAGCCTCTGTGTTTATGTTTTCCGGATATTATCAACGGAATTTATGTTTTTGCATGTTATTTATCAGGGAACATTTAATTTTGTGCTGGGAAACACTAATTGGTTCCACATGGAGACACCAGCTCTACACATTCGTATGTTCTAGGGAGAAAGCTAGAGGAACTGCGGCAAACAAACATGATATTTCTGTTTGTATAGATGACATTTTATGCACTTTCCTAAAGAAAAGACTTTGCTTTTCTCCAAAACCATTTTTCCTGTGATATTCTCGATCCATTACATATGAATTCCACCCCACTTTGTCCGGATATGAGTGGATGAAACCAGAAATATCCGGTTGTGTTTTGTCTTACTATATCCCAGATATTGCTACAGCCTCAGTGTCTGTGTTTTCTGGATATTATCGATGGATTTTATTGTTTTGAATGTTTTTATCAGGGAACCTTTAATTTTGTACCGTAGAAACACTAATTGGTTCCACATGGAGACACCAGGAACACATTCCTATGTTCTAGGGAGAAAGCTTGAGGAACTGCAAATCGATATGATATGTCTGTTTGTATAGATGACATTTTATGCACTTGCGATGGAAAAGACTTTTTGCCTTTCTCTAAAACCATTTTTACTGTGATTTTGTTGGTCCATTGCATACGAATTCCAACCCACTTTGTCCGGATATGACTGGATGAAACCAGAAATATCCGGTTGTGTTTTGGCTAACTCAATCCCAGATATTGTGAAAGCTTCTGTATTTGTGTTCTCCGGATATTATGAACGGATTTTATGGTTTTGCATGTTTTTTATCAGGGAACATTTAATTTTGTACCGTAGAAACACTAATTGGTTCCACACGGAGACACCAGCTCTACACATTTGTATTTTCTAGGGAGAAAGCTAGAGGAACTGCGGCAAACAAACATGATATTTCTGTTTGTATAGATGACATTTTATGCACTTTCCTAACAAAAAGACTTTACTTTTCTCCAAAACCATTTTACTGTGATTTTCTCGGTCCATTGCATACGAATTCCACCTCGCTTTGTCCGGATATGAGTGGATGAAACCAGAAATATCTGGTTGTGTTTTGGCTTACTACAACCCAGATATTGTGAAAGCCTCTGTGTTTATGTTTTCCGGATATTATCAACGGAATTTATGTTTTTGCATGTTATTTATCAGGGAACATTTAATTTTGTGCTGGGAAACACTAATTGGTTCCACATGGAGACACCAGCTCTACACATTCGTATTTTCTAGGGAGAAAGCTAGAGGAACTGCGGCAAACAAACATGATATTTCTGTTTGTATAGATGACATTTTATGCACTTTCCTAAAGAAAAGACTTTGCTTTTCTCCAAAACCATTTTTCCTGTGATATTCTCGATCCATTACATATGAATTCCACCCCACTTTGTCCGGATATGAGTGGATGAAACCAGAAATATCCGGTTGTGTTTTGTCTTACTATATCCCAGATATTGCTACAGCCTCAGTGTCTGTGTTTTCTGGATATTATCGATGGATTTTATTGTTTTGAATGTTTTTATCAGGGAACATTTAATTTTGTACCGTAGAAATACAATTTGGTTCCACATGGAGACACCAGTAACACATTCCTATGTTCTAGGGAGAAAGCTTGAGGAACTGCAAATCGATATGATATGTCTGTTTGTATAGATGACATTTTATGCACTTGCGATGGAAAAGACTTTTTGCCTTTCTCTAAAACCATTTTTACTGTGATTTTTTTGGTCCATTGCATACGAATTCCAACCCACTTTGTCCGGATATGACTGGATGAAACCAGAAATATCCGGTTGTGATTTGGCTTACTACAACCCAGATATTGTGAAAGCCTCTGTGTTTATGTTTTCCGGATATTATCAACGGAATTTATGTTTTTGCATGTTATTTATCAGGGAACATTTAATTTTGTGCTGGGAAACACTAATTGGTTCCACATGGAGACACCAGCTCTACACATTTGTATGTTCTAGGGAGAAAGCTAGAGGAACTGCGGCAAACAAACATGATATTTCTGTTTGTATAGATGACATTTTATGCACTTTCCTAAAGAAAAGACTTTGCTTTTCTCCAAAACCATTTTTCCTGTGATATTCTCGATCCATTACATATGAATTCCACCCCACTTTGTCCGGATATGAGTGGATGAAACCAGAAATATCCGGTTGTGTTTTGTCTTACTATATCCCAGATATTGCTACAGCCTCAGTGTCTGTGTTTTCTGGATATTATCGATGGCTTTTATTGTTTTGAATGTTTTTATCAGGGAACATTTAATTTTGTACCGTAGAAACACTAATTGGTTCCACATGGAGACACCAGTAACACATTCCTATGTTCTAGGGAGAAAGCTTGAGGAACTGCAAATCGATATGATATGTCTGTTTGTATAGATGACATTTTATGCACTTGCGATGGAAAAGACTTTTTGCCTTTCTCTAAAACCATTTTTACTGTGATTTTGTTGGTCCATTGCATACGAATTCCAACCCACTTTGTCCGGATATGACTGGATGAAACCAGAAATATCCGGTTGTGTTTTGGCTAACTCAATCCCAGATATTGTGAAAGCTTCTGTATTTGTGTTCTCCGGATATTATGAACGGATTTTATGGTTTTGCATGTTTTTTTTCAGGGAACATTTAATTTTGTACCGTAGAAACACTAATTGGTTCCACACGGAGACACCAGCTCTACACATTTGTATGTTCTAGGGAGAAAGCTAGAGGAACTGCGGCAAACAAACATGATATTTCTGTTTGTATAGATGACATTTTATGCACTTTCCTAAGAAAAAGACTTTACTTTTCTCCAAAACCATTTTTACTGTGATTTTCTCGGTCCATTGCATACGAATTCCACCTCACTTTGTCCGGATATGACTGGATGAAACCAGAAATATCCGTTTTTTTTTTTTTTGGCTTACTATATCCCAGATATTACTACAGACTCTGTGTTTGTGTTTTCTGGATATTATCGATGGATTATATTGTTTTGAATGTTTTTATCAGGGAACACTTAATTTTGTGCTGGGAAACACTAATTGGTTCCACATGGAGACACCAGTCTACACATTCGTATATTCTAGGGAGAAAGCTAGATTAACTGCGGTAAACAAACATGATGTTTCTGTTTGTATAGATGACATTTTATGCACTGGCTTAAGGAAAAGACTTTGTTTTACTCCAAAACCATTTTTACTGCGAATTTCCCGGTTCATTGCATACGAATTCCACCAAACTTAGTCCGGATATGACTGGATGAAACCAGAAATATCCGGTTGTGTTTTGGCTAACTCAATCCCAGATATTGTGAAAGCTTCTGTATTGGTGTTTTCCGGATATTATCAACGGATTTTATGATTTTGCATGTTTTTTATCAGGGAACATTTAATTTTGTACCGTAGAAACACTAATAGGTTCAACATGGAGACACCAGTCTACACATTCGTATGTTCTAGGGAGAAAGTTAGAGGAACTGTGGCAAACAAACATGATATTTCTGTTTGTATACATGACATTTTATGCACTTGCATAACGAAAAAAAACTTTGCTTTTCTCCAAAACCATTTTTACTGTGATTTTCTCGGTCCATTGCATATGAATTCCACCTCGCTTTGTCCGGATATGACTGGATGAAACCAGAAATATCTGGTTGTGTTTTGGCTTACTACAACCCAGATATTGTGAAAGCCTCTGTGTTTATGTTTTCCGGATATTATCAACGGAATTTATGTTTTTGCATGTTATTTATCAGGGAACATTTAATTTTGTGCTGGGAAACACTAATTGGTTCCACATGGAGACACCAGCTCTACACATTCGTATGTTCTAGGGAGAAAGCTAGAGGAACTGCGGCAAACAAACATGATATTTCTGTTTGTATAGATGACATTTTATGCACTTTCCTAAAGAAAAGACTTTGCTTTTCTCCAAAACCATTTTTCCTGTGATATTCTCGATCCATTACATATGAATTCCACCCCACTTTGTCCAGATATGAGTGGATGAAACCAGAAATATCCGGTTGTGTTTTGTCTTACTATATCCCAGATATTGCTACAGCCTCAGTGTCTGTGTTTTCTGGATATTATCGATGGATTTTATTGTTTTGAATGTTTTTATCAGGGAACCTTTAATTTTGTACCGTAGAAATACAATTTGGTTCCACATGGAGACACCAGTAACACATTCCTATGTTCTAGGGAGAAAGCTTGAGGAACTGCAAATCGATATGATATGTCTGTTTGTATAGATGACATTTTATGCACTTGCGATGGAAAAGACTTTTTGCCTTTCTCTAAAACCATTTTTACTGTGATTTTGTTGGTCCATTGCATACGAATTCCAACCCACTTTGTCCGGATATGACTGGATGAAACCAGAAATATCCGGTTGTGATTTGGCTTACTACAACCCAGATATTGTGAAAGCCTCTGTGTTTATGTTTTCCGGATATTATCAACGGAATTTATGTTTTTGCATGTTATTTATCAGGGAACATTTAATTTTGTGCTGGGAAACACTAATTGGTTCCACATGGAGACACCAGCTCTACACATTTGTATGTTCTAGGGAGAAAGCTAGAGGAACTGCGGCAAACAAACATGATATTTCTGTTTGTATAGATGACATTTTATGCACTTTCCTAAAGAAAAGACTTTGCTTTTCTCCAAAACCATTTTTCCTGTGATATTCTCGATCCATTACATATGAATTCCACCCCACTTTGTCCGGATATGAGTGGATGAAACCAGAAATATCCAGTTGTGTTTTGTCTTACTATATCCCAGATATTGCTACAGCCTCAGTGTCTGTGTTTTCTGGATATTATCGATGGCTTTTATTGTTTTGAATGTTTTTATCAGGGAACATTTAATTTTGTACCGTAGAAACACTAATTGGTTCCACATGGAGACACCAGTAACACATTCCTATGTTCTAGGGAGAAAGCTTGAGGAACTGCAAATCGATATGATATGTCTGTTTGTATAGATGACATTTTATGCACTTGCGATGGAAAAGACTTTTTGCCTTTCTCTAAAACCATTTTTACTGTGATTTTCTCGGTCCATTGCATACGAATTCCAACCCACTTTGTCCGGATATGACTGGATGAAACCAGAAATATCCGGTTGTGTTTTGGCTAACTCAATCCCAGATATTGTGAAAGCTTCTGTATTTGTGTTCTCCGGATATTATGAACGGATTTTATGGTTTTGCATGTTTTTTATCAGGGAACATTTAATTTTGTACCGTAGAAACACTAATTGGTTCCACACGGAGACACCAGCTCTACACATTTGTATTTTCTAGGGAGAAAGCTAGAGGAACTGCGGCAAACAAACATGATATTTCTGTTTGTATAGATGACATTTTATGCACTTTCCTAACAAAAAGACTTTACTTTTCTCCAAAACCATTTTACTGTGATTTTCTCGGTCCATTGCATACGAATTCCACCTCGCTTTGTCCGGATATGAGTGGATGAAACCAGAAATATCTGGTTGTGTTTTGGCTTACTACAACCCAGATATTGTGAAAGCCTCTGTGTTTATGTTTTCCGGATATTATCAACGGAATTTATGTTTTTGCATGTTATTTATCAGGGAACATTTAATTTTGTGCTGGGAAACACTAATTGGTTCCACATGGAGACACCAGCTCTACACATTCGTATTTTCTAGGGAGAAAGCTAGAGGAACTGCGGCAAACAAACATGATATTTCTGTTTGTATAGATGACATTTTATGCACTTTCCTAAAGAAAAGACTTTGCTTTTCTCCAAAACCATTTTTCCTGTGATATTCTCGATCCATTACATATGAATTCCACCCCACTTTGTCCGGATATGAGTGGATGAAACCAGAAATATCCGGTTGTGTTTTGTCTTACTATATCCCAGATATTGCTACAGCCTCAGTGTCTGTGTTTTCTGGATATTATCGATGGATTTTATTGTTTTGAATGTTTTTATCAGGGAACCTTTAATTTTGTACCGTAGAAATACAATTTGGTTCCACATGGAGACACCAGTAACACATTCCTATGTTCTAGGGAGAAAGCTTGAGGAACTGCAAATCGATATGATATGTCTGTTTGTATAGATGACATTTTATGCACTTGCGATGGAAAAGACTTTTTGCCTTTCTCTAAAACCATTTTTACTGTGATTTTGTTGGTCCATTGCATACGAATTCCAACCCACTTTGTCCGGATATGACTGGATGAAACCAGAAATATCCGGTTGTGATTTGGCTTACTACAACCCAGATATTGTGAAAGCCTCTGTGTTTATGTTTTCCGGATATTATCAACGGAATTTATGTTTTTGCATGTTTTTTATCAGGGAACATTTAATTTTGTGCTGGGAAACACTAATTGGTTCCACATGGAGACACCAGCTCTACACATTTGTATGTTCTAGGGAGAAAGCTAGAGGAACTGCGGCAAACAAACATGATATTTCTGTTTGTATAGATGACATTTTATGCACTTTCCTAAAGAAAAGACTTTGCTTTTCTCCAAAACCATTTTTCCTGTGATATTCTCGATCCATTACATATGAATTCCACCCCACTTTGTCCGGATATGAGTGGATGAAACCAGAAATATCCGGTTGTGTTTTGTCTTACTATATCCCAGATATTGCTACAGCCTCAGTGTCTGTGTTTTCTGGATATTATCGATGGCTTTTATTGTTTTGAATGTTTTTATCAGGGAACATTTAATTTTGTACCGTAGAAACACTAATTGGTTCCACATGGAGACACCAGTAACACATTCCTATGTTCTAGGGAGAAAGCTTGAGGAACTGCAAATCGATATGATATGTCTGTTTGTATAGATGACATTTTATGCACTTGCGATGGAAAAGACTTTTTGCCTTTCTCTAAAACCATTTTTACTGTGATTTTGTTGGTCCATTGCATACGAATTCCAACCCACTTTGTCCGGATATGACTGGATGAAACCAGAAATATCCGGTTGTGATTTGGCTTACTACAACCCAGATATTGTGAAAGCTTCTGTATTTGTGTTCTCCGGATATTATGAACGGATTTTATGGTTTTGCATGTTTTTTTTCAGGGAACATTTAATTTTGTACCGTAGAAACACTAATTGGTTCCACACGGAGACACCAGCTCTACACATTTGTATGTTCTAGGGAGAAAGCTAGAGGAACTGCGGCAAACAAACATGATATTTCTGTTTGTATAGATGACATTTTATGCACTTTCCTAAGAAAAAGACTTTACTTTTCTCCAAAACCATTTTTACTGTGATTTTCTCGGCCCATTGCATACGAATTCCACCCCACTTTGTCCGGATATGACTGGATGAAACCAGAAATATCCGTTTTCTTTTTTTTTGGCTTACTATATCCCAGATATTACTACAGACTCTGTGTTTGTGTTTTCTGGATATTATCGATGGATTATATTGTTTTGAATGTTTTTATCAGGGAACACTTAATTTTGTGCTGGGAAACACTAATTGGTTCCACATGGAGACACCAGTCTACACATTCGTATATTCTAGGGAGAAAGCTAGATTAACTGCGGTAAACAAACATGATGTTTCTGTTTGTATAGATGACATTTTATGCACTGGCTTAAGGAAAAGACTTTGTTTTACTCCAAAACCATTTTTACTGCGAATTTCCCGGTTCATTGCATACGAATTCCACCAAACTTAGTCCGGATATGACTGGATGAAACCAGAAATATCCGGTTGTGTTTTGGCTAACTCAATCCCAGATATTGTGAAAGCTTCTGTATTGGTGTTTTCCGGATATTATCAACGGATTTTATGATTTTGCATGTTTTTTATCAGGGAACATTTAATTTTGTACCTTAGAAACACTAATAGGTTCAACATGGAGACACCAGTCTACACATTCGTATGTTCTAGGGAGAAAGTTAGAGGAACTGTGGCAAACAAACATGATATTTCTGTTTGTATACATGACATTTTATGCACTTGCATAACGAAAAAAAACTTTGCTTTTCTCCAAAACCATTTTTACTGTGATTTTCTCGGTCCATTGCATATGAATTCCACCTCGCTTTGTCCGGATATGACTGGATGAAACCAGAAATATCTGGTTTTGTTTTGGCTTACTACAACCCAGATATTGTGAAAGCCTCTGTGTTTATGTTTTCCGGATATTATCAACGGAATTTATGTTTTTGCATGTTATTTATCAGGGAACATTTAATTTTGTGCTGGGAAACACTAATTGGTTCCACATGGAGACACCAGCTCTACACATTCGTATGTTCTAGGGAGAAAGCTAGAGGAACTGCGGCAAACAAACATGATATTTCTGTTTGTATAGATGACATTTTATGCACTTTCCTAAAGAAAAGACTTTGCTTTTCTCCAAAACCATTTTTCCTGTGATATTCTCCATCCATTACATATGAATTCCACCCCACTTTGTCCGGATATGAGTGGATGAAACCAGAAATATCCGGTTGTGTTTTGTCTTACTATATCCCAGATATTGCTACAGCCTCAGTGTCTGTGTTTTCTGGATATTATCGATGGCTTTTATTGTTTTGAATGTTTTTATCAGGGAACCTTTAATTTTGTACCGTAGAAACACTAATTGGTTCCACATGGAGACACCAGTAACACATTCCTATGTTCTAGGGAGAAAGCTTGAGGAACTGCAAATCGATATGATATGTCTGTTTGTATAGATGACATTTTATGCACTTGCGATGGAAAAGACTTTTTGCCTTTCTCTAAAACCATTTTTACTGTGATTTTGTTGGTCCATTGCATACGAATTCCAACCCACTTTGTCCGGATATGACTGGATGAAACCAGAAATATATGGTTGTGTTTTGGCTAACTCAATCCCAGATATTGTGAAAGCTTCTGTATTTGTGTTCTCCGGATATTATGAACGGATTTTATGGTTTTGCATGTTTTTTTTTCAGGGAACATTTAATTTTGTACCGTAGAAACACTAATTGGTTCCACACGGAGACACCAGCTCTACACATTTGTATTTTCTAGGGAGAAAGCTAGAGGAACTGCGGCAAACAAACATGATATTTCTGTTTGTATAGATGACATTTTATGCACTTTCCTAAGAAAAAGACTTTACTTTTCTCCAAAACCATTTTTACTGTGATTTTCTCGGTCCATTGCATACGAATTCCACCTCACTTTGTCCGGATATGACTGGATGAAACCAGAAATATCCGTTTTCTTTTTTTTTGGCTTACTATATCCCAGATATTACTACAGACTCTGTGTTTGTGTTTTCTGGATATTATCGATGGATTATATTGTTTTGAATGTTTTTATCAGGGAACACTTAATTTTGTGCTGGGAAACACTAATTGGTTCCACATGGACACACCAGTCTACACATTCGTATATTCTAGGGAGAAAGCTAGATTAACTGCGGTAAACAAACATGATGTTTCTGTTTGTATAGATGACATTTTATGCACTGGCTTAAGGAAAAGACTTTGTTTTACTCCAAAACCATTTTTACTGCGATTTTGCCGGTTCATTGCATACGAATTCCACCAAACTTAGTCCGGATATGACTGGATGAAACCAGAAATATCCGGTTGTGTTTTGGCTAACTCAATCCCAGATATTGTGAAAGCTTCTGTATTGGTGTTTTCCGGATATTATCAACGGATTTTATGATTTTGCATGTTTTTTATCAGGGAACATTTAATTTTGTACCTTAGAAACACTAATAGGTTCAACATGGAGACACCAGTCTACACATTCGTATGTTCTAGGGAGAAAGTTAGAGGAACTGTGGCAAACAAACATGATATTTCTGTTTGTATACATGACATTTTATGCACTTGCATAACGAAAAAAAACTTTGCTTTTCTCCAAAACCATTTTTACTGTGATTTTCTCGGTCCATTGCATATGAATTCCACCTCGCTTTGTCCGGATATGACTGGATGAAACCAGAAATATCTGGTTGTGTTTTGGCTTACTACAACCCAGATATTGTGAAAGCCTCTGTGTTTATGTTTTCCGGATATTATCAACGGAATTTATGTTTTTGCATGTTATTTATCAGGGAACATTTAATTTTGTGCTGGGAAACACTAATTGGTTCCACATGGAGACACCAGCTCTACACATTCGTATGTTCTAGGGAGAAAGCTAGAGGAACTGCGGCAAACAAACATGATATTTCTGTTTGTATAGATGACATTTTATGCACTTTCCTAAAGAAAAGACTTTGCTTTTCTCCAAAACCATTTTTCCTGTGATATTCTCCATCCATTACATATGAATTCCACCCCACTTTATCCGGATATGAGTGGATGAAACCAGAAATATCCGGTTGTGTTTTGTCTTACTATATCCCAGATATTGCTACAGCCTCAGTGTCTGTGTTTTCTGGATATTATCGATGGATTATATTGTTTTGAATGTTTTTATCAGGGAACATTTAATTTTGTACCGTAGAAACACTAATTGGTTCCACATGGAGACACCAGTAACACATTCCTATGTTCTAGGGAGAAAGCTTGAGGAACTGCAAATCGATATGATATGTCTGTTTGTATAGATGACATTTTATGCACTTGCGATGGAAAAGACTTTTTGCCTTTCTCTAAAACCATTTTTACTGTGATTTTGTTGGTCCATTGCATACGAATTCCAACCCACTTTGTCCGGATATGACTGGATGAAACCAGAAATATCCGGTTGTGTTTTGGCTAACTCAATCCCAGATATTGTGAAAGCTTCTGTATTTGTGTTCTCCGGATATTATGAACGGATTTTATGGTTTTGCATGTTTTTTATCAGGGAACATTTAATTTTGTACCGTAGAAACACTAATTGGTTCCACACGGAGACACCAGCTCTACACATTTGTATTTTCTAGGGAGAAAGCTAGAGGAACTGCGGCAAACAAACATGATATTTCTGTTTGTATAGATGACATTTTATGCACTTTCCTAAAGAAAAGACTTTGCTTTTCTCCAAAACCATTTTTCCTGTGATATTCTCGATCCATTACATATGAATTCCACCCCACTTTGTCCGGATATGAGTGGATAAAACCAGAAATATCCGGTTGTGTTTTGTCTTACTATATCCCAGATATTGCTACAGCCTCAGTGTCTGTGTTTTCTGGATATTATCGATGGCTTTTATTGTTTTGAATGTTTTTATCAGGGAACATTTAATTTTGTACCATAGAAACACTAATTGGTTCCACATGGAGATACCAGTAACACATTCCTATGTTCTAGGGAGAAAGCTTGAGGAACTGCAAATCGATATGATATGTCTGTTTGTATAGATGACATTTTATGCACTGGCTTAAGGAAAAGACTTTGTTTTACTCCAAAACCATTTTTACTGCGATTTTCCCGGTTCATTGCATACGAATTCCCCCAAACTTAGTCCGAATATGAGTGGATGAAACCAGAAATATCCGGTTGTGTTTTGTCTTACTATATCCCAGATATTGCTACAGCCTCAGTGTCTGTGTTTTCTGGATATTATCGATGGCTTTTATTGTTTTGAATGTTTTTATCAGGGAACATTTAATTTTGTACCGTAGAAACACTAATTGGTTCCACATGGAGACACCAGTAACACATTCCTATGTTCTAGGGAGAAAGCTTGAGGAACTGCAAATCGATATGATATGTCTGTTTGTATAGATGACATTTTATGCACTTGCGATGGAAAAGACTTTTTGCCTTTCTCTAAAACCATTTTTACTGTGATTTTCTCGGTCCATTGCATACGAATTCCAACCCACTTTGTCCGGATATGACTGGATGAAACCAGAAATATCCGGTTGTGTTTTGGCTTACTACAACCCAGATATTGTGAAAGCCTCTGTGTTTATGTTTCCCGATATTATCAACGGAATTTATGTTTTTGCATGTTATTTATCAGGGAACATTTAATTTTGTGCTGGGAAACACTAATTGGTTGCACACGGAGACACCAGCTCTACACATTTGTATTTTCTAGGGAGAAAGCTAGAGGAACTGCGGCAAACAAACATGATATTTCTGTTTGTATAGATGACATTTTATGCACTTTCCTAACAAAAAGACTTTACTTTTCTCCAAAACCATTTTTACTGTGATTTTCTCAGTCCATTGCATACGAATTCCACCTCGCTTTGTCCGGATATGACTGGATGAAACCAGAAATATCCGGTTGTGTTTTGGCTTACTACAACCCAGATATTGTGAAAGCCTCTGTGTTTATGTTTTCCGGATACTATCAACGGAATTTATGTTTTTGCATGTTATTTATCAGGGAAATTTAATTTTGTGCTGGGAAACACTAATTGGTTCCACATGGAGACACCAGCTCTACACATTCGTATTTTCTAGGGAGAAAGCTAGAGGAACTGCGGCAAACAAACATGATATTTCTGTTTGTATAGATGACATTTTATGCACTTTCCTAAAGAAAAGACTTTGCTTTTCTCCAAAACCATTTTTCCTGTGATATTCTCGATCCATTACATATGAATTCCACCCCACTTTGTCCGGATATGACTGGATGAAACCAGAAATATCCGTTTTCTTTTTTTTTTGGCTTACTATATCCCAGATATTACTACAGACTCTGTGTTTGTGTTTTCTGGATATTATCGATGGATTATATTGTTTTGAATGTTTTTATCAGGGAACATTTAATTTTGTGCTGGGAAACACTAATTGGTTCCACATGGAGACACCAGTCTACACATTCGTATTTTCTAGGGAGAAAGCTAGAATAACTGCGGTAAACAAACATGATGTTTCTGTTTGTATAGATGACATTTTATGCACTGGCTTAAGGAAAAGACTTTGTTTTACTCCAAAACCATTTTTACTGCGATTTTCCCGGTTCATTGCATACGAATTCCACCAAACTTAGTCCGGATATGACTGGATGAAACCAGAAATATCCGGTTGTGTTTTGGCTAACACAATCCCAGATATTGCGACGGACTCTGTGTTTGTGTTTTCTGGACATTATCAACGGACTTTATTGTTTTGAATGTTTTTATCAGGGAACATTTAATTTTGTACCTTAGAAACACTAATAGGTTCAACATGGAGACACCAGTCTACACATTCGTATGTTCTAGGGAGAAAGTTAGAGGAACTGCGGCAAACAAACATGATATTTCTGTTTGTATACATGACATTTTATGCACTTGCATAACGAAAAAAACTTTGCTTTTCTCCAAAACCATTTTTATTGTGATTTTCTCGGTCCATTGCATACGAATTTCACCTCGCTTTGTCCGGATATGACTGGATGAAACCAGAAATATCCGGTTGTGATTTGGCTTACTACAACCCAGATATTGTGAAAGCCTCTGTGTTTATGTTTTCCGGATATTATCAACGGAATTTATGTTTTTGCATGTTATTTATCAGGGAACATTTAATTTTGTGCTGGGAAACACTAATTGGTTCCACATGGAGACACCAGCTCTACACATTCGTATTTTCTAGGGAGAAAGCTAGAGGAACTGCGGCAAACAAACATGATATTTCTGTTTGTATAGATGACATTTTATGCACTTTCCTAAAGAAAAGACTTTGCTTTTCTCCAAAACCATTTTTCCTGTGATATTCTCGATCCATTACATATGAATTCCACCCCACTTTGTCCGGATATGAGTGGATGAAACCAGAAATATCCGGTTGTGTTTTGTCTTACTATATCCCAGATATTGCTACAGCCTCAGTGTCTGTGTTTTCTGGATATTATCGATGGCTTTTATTGTTTTGAATGTTTTTATCAGGGAACATTTAATTTTGTACCGTAGAAACACTAATTGGTTCCACATGGAGACACCAGTAACACATTCCTATGTTCTAGGGAGAAAGCTTGAGGAACTGCAAATCGATATGATATGTCTGTTTGTATAGATGACATTTTATGCACTTGCGATGGAAAAGACTTTTTGCCTTTCTCTAAAACCATTTTTACTGTGATTTTGTTGGTCCATTGCATACGAATTCCACCAAACTTAGTCCGGATATGACTGGATGAAACCAGAAATATCCGGTTGTGTTTTGGCTAACTCAATCCCAGATATTGTGAAAGCTTCTGTATTTGTGTTTTCCGGATATTATCAACTTTTTTTATGGTTTTGCATGTTTTTTATCAGGGAACATTTAATTTTGTACCTTAGAAACACTAATTGGTTCCACACGGAGACACCAGCTCTACACATTTGTATTTTCTAGGGAGAAAGCTAGAGGAACTGCGGCAAACAAACATGATATTTCTGTTTGTATACATGACATTTTATGCACTTTCCTAACAAAAAGATTTTGCTTTTCTCCAAAACCATTTTTACTCTGATTTTCTCAGTCCATTGCATACGAATTCCACCTCGCTTTGTCCGGATATGACTGGATGAAACCAGAAATATCCGGTTGTGTTTTGGCTTACTACAACCCAGATATTGTGAAAGCCTCTGTGTTTATGTTTTCCGGATATTATCAACGGAATTCATCTTTTTGCATGTTATTTATCAGGGAACATTTAATTTTGTGCTGGGAAACACTAATTGGTTCCACATGGAGACACCAGCTCTACACATTCGTATTTTCTAGGGAGAAAGCTAGAGGAACTGCGGCAAACAAACATGATATTTCTGTTTGTATAGATGACATTTTATGCACTTTCCTAAAGAAAAGACTTTGCTTTTCTCCAAAACCATTTTTCCTGTGATATTCTCGATCCATTACATATGAATTCCACCCCACTTTGTCCGGATATGAGTGGATGAAACCAGAAATATCCGGTTGTGTTTTGTCTTACTATATCCCAGATATTGCTACAGCCTCAGTGTCTGTGTTTTCTGGATATTATCGATGGATTTTATTGTTTTGAATGTTTTTATCAGGGAACATTTAATTCTACCATAGAAACACTAATTGGTTCCACATGGAGACACCAGTAACACATTCCTATGTTCTAGGGAGAAAGCTTGAGGAACTGCAAATCGATATGATATGTCTGTTTGCATAGATGACATTTTATGCACTTGCGATGGAAAAGACTTTTTGCCTTTCTCTAAAACCATTTTTACTGTGATTTTGTTGGTCCATTGCATACGAATTCCAACCCACTTTGTCCGGATATGACTGGATGAAACCAGAAATATCCGGTTGTGTTTTGACTAACTCAATCCCAGATATTGTGAAAGCTTCTGTATTTGTGTTCTCCGGATATTATGAACGGATTTTATGGTTTTGCATGATTTTTATGAGGGAACATTTAATTTTGTACCATAGAAACACTAATTGGTTCCACACGGAGACACCAGCTCTACACATTTGTATTTTCTAGGGAGAAATCTAGAGGAACTGCGGCAAACAAACATGATATTTCTGTTTGTATACATGACATTTTATGCACTTTCCTAACAAAAGACTTTACTTTTCTCCAAAACCATTTTTACTGTGATTTTCTCGGTCCATTGCATACGAATTCCACCTCACTTTGTCCAGGTATGACTGGATGAAACGAGAAATATCCGTTTTCTTTTTTTTTGGCTTACTATATCCCAGATATTGCTACAGCCTCAGTGTCTGTGTTTTCTGGATATTATCGATGGATTTTATTGTTTTGAATGTTTTTATCAGGGAACATTTAATTTTGTACCATAGAAACACTAATTGGTTCCACATGGAGACACCAGTAACACATTCCTATGTTCTAGGGAGAAAGCTTGAGGAACTGCAAATCGATATGATATGTCTGTTTGCATAGATGACACTTTATGCACTTGCGATGGAAAAGACTTTTTGCCTCTCTCTAAAACCATTTTTACTGTGATTTTGTTGGTCCATTGCATACGAATTCCAACCCACTTTGTCCGGATATGACTGGATGAAACCAGAAATATCCGGTTGTGTTTTGGCCAACTCAATCCCAGATATTGTGAAAGCTTCTGTATTTGTGTTCTCCAGATATTATGAACGGATTTCATGGTTTTGCATGTTTTTTATCAGGGAACATTTAATTTTGTACCGTAGAAACACTAATTGGTTCCACACGGAGACACCAGCTCTACACATTTGTATTTTCTAGGGAGAAAGCTAGAGGAACTGCGGCAAACAAACATGATATTTCTGTTTGTATAGATGACATTTTATGCACTTTCCTAAGAAAAAGACTTTACTTTTCTCCAAAACCATTTTTACTGTGATTTTCTCGGTCCATTGCATACGAATTCCACCTCACTTTGTCCAGGTATGACTGGATGAAACGAGAAATATCCGTTTTCTTTTTTTTTGGCTTACTATATCCCAGATATTACTACAGACTCTGTGTTTGTGTTTTCTGGATATTATCGATGGATTATATTGTTTTGAATGTTTTTATCAGGGAACATTTAATTTTGTGCTGGGAAACACTAATTGGTTCCACATGGAGACACCAGTCTACACATTCGTATTTTCTAGGGAGAAAGCTAGAATAACTGCGGTAAACAAACATGATGTTTCTGTTTGTATACATGACATTTTATGCACTGGCTTAAGGAAAAGACTTTGTTTTACTCCAAAACCATTTTTACTGCGATTTTCCCGGTTCATTGCATACGAATTCCACCAAACTTAGTCCGGATATGACTGGATGAAACCAGAAATATCCGGTTGTGTTTTGGCTAACTCAATCCCAGATATTGTGAAAGCTTCTGTATTGGTGTTTTCCGGATATTATCAACGGATTTTATGGTTTTGCATGTTTTTTATCAGGGAACCTTTAATTTTGTACCGTAGAAATACAGTTTGGTTCCACATGGAGACACCAGTAACACATTCCTATGTTCTAGGGAGAAAGCTTGAGGAACTGCAAATCGATATGATATGTCTGTTTGTATAGATGACATTTTATGCACTTGCGATGGAAAAGACTTTTTGCCTTTCTCTAAAACCATTTTTACTGTGATTTTCTCGGTCCATTGCATACGAATTCCACCAAACTTAGTCCGGATATGACTGGATGAAACCAGAAATATCCGGTTGTGTTTTGTCTTACTATATCCCAGATATTGCTACAGCCTCAGTGTCTGTGTTTTCTGGATATTATCGATGGATTTTATTGTTTTGAATGTTTTTATCAGGGAACATTTAATTTTGTACCGTAGAAACACTAATTGGTTCCACATGGAGACACCAGTAACACATTCCTATGTTCTAGGGAGAAAGCTTGAGGAACTGCAAATCGATATGATATGTCTGTTTGTATAGATGACATTTTATGCACTTGCGATGGAAAAGACTTTTTGCCTTTCTCTAAAACCATTTTTACTGTGCTTTTGTTGGTCCATTGCATACGAATTCCAACCCACTTTGTCCGGATATGACTGGATGAAACCAGAAATATCCGGTTGTGTTTTGGCTTACTACAACCCAGATATTGTGAAAGCCTCTGTGTTTATGTTTCCGGATATTATCAACGGAATTTATGTTTTTGCATGTTATTTATCAGGGAACATTTAATTTTGTGCTGGGAAACACTAATTGGTTGCACACGGAGACACCAGCTCTACACATTTGTATTTTCTAGGGAGAAAGCTAGAGGAACTGCGGCAAACAAACATGATATTTCTGTTTGTATAGACGACATTTTATGCACTTTCCTAACAAAAAGACTTTACTTTTCTCCAAAACCATTTTTACTGTGATTTTCTCGGTCCATTGCATACGAATTCCACCTCGCTTTGTCCGGATATGACTGGATGAAACCAGAAATATCCGGTTGTGTTTTGGCTTACTACAACCCAGATATTGTGAAAGCCTCTGTGTTTATGTTTTCCGGATACTATCAACGGAATTTATGTTTTTGCATGTTATTTATCAGGGAACATTTAATTTTGTGCTGGGAAACACTAATTGGTTCCACATGGAGACACCAGCTCTACACATTCGTATTTTCTAGGGAGAAAGCTAGAGGAACTGCGGCAAACAAACATGATATTTCTGTTTGTATAGATGACATTGTATGCACTTGCCTAACGAAAAGACTTTGCTTTTCTCCAAAACCATTTTTCCTGTGATATTCTCGATCCATTACATATGAATTCCACCCCACTTTGTCCGGATATGACTGGATGAAACCAGAAATATCCGTTTTCTTTTTTTTTTGGCTTACTATATCCCAGATATTACTACAGACTCTGTGTTTGTGTTTTCTGGATATTATCGATGGATTATATTGTTTTGAATGTTTTTATCAGGGAACATTTAATTTTGTGCTGGGAAACACTAATTGTTTGCACATGGAGACACCAGTCTACACATTCGTATTTTCTAGGGAGAAAGCTAGAATAACTGCGGTAAACAAACATGATGTTTCTGTTTGTATAGATGACATTTTATGCACTGGCTTAAGGAAAAGACTTTGTTTTACTCCAAAACCATTTTTACTGCGATTTTCCCGGTTCATTGCATACGAATTCCACCAAACTTAGTCCGGATATGACTGGATGAAACCAGAAATATCCGGTTGTGTTTTGGCTAACTCAATCCCAGATATTGCGACGGACTCTGTGTTTGTGTTTTCTGGACATTATCAACGGACTTTATTGTTTTGAATGTTTTTATCAGGGAACATTTAATTTTGTACCTTAGAAACACTAATAGGTTCAACATGGAGACACCAGTCTACACATTCGTATGTTCTAGGGAGAAAGTTAGAGGAACTGCGGCAAACAAACATGATATTTCTGTTTGTATACATGACATTTTATGCACTTGCATAACGAAAAAAACTTTGCTTTTCTACAAAACCATTTTTACTGTGATTTTCTTGGTCCATTGCATACGAATTCCAACCCACTTTGTCCGGATATGACTGGATGAAACCAGAAATATCCGGTTGTGTTTTGGCTTACTACAACCCAGATATTGTGAAAGCCTCTGTGTTTATGTTTTCCGGATATTATCAACGGAATTTATGTTTTTGCATGTTATTTATCAGGGAACATTTAATTTTGTGCTGGGAAACACTAATTGGTTCCACATGGAGACACCAGCTCTACACATTCGTATTTTCTAGGGAGAAAGCTAGAGGAACTGCGGCAAACAAACATGATATTTCTGTTTGTATAGATGACATTTTATGCACTTTCCTAAAGAAAAGACTTTGCTTTTCTCCAAAACCATTTTTCCTGTGATATTCTCGATCCATTACATATGAATTCCACCCCACTTTGTCCGGATATGAGTGGATGAAACCAGAAATATCCGGTTGTGTTTTGTCTTATATATCCCAGATATTGCTACAGCCTCAGTGTCTGTGTTTTCTGGATATTATCGATGGATTTTATTGTTTTGAATGTTTTTATCAGGGAACCTTTAATTTTGTACCGTAGAAATACAATTTGGTTCCACATGGAGACACCAGTAACACATTCCTATGTTCTAGGGAGAAAGCTTGAGGAACTGCAAATCGATATGATATGTCTGTTTGTATAGATGACATTTTATGCACTTGCGATGGAAAAGACTTTTTGCCTTTCTCTAAAACCATTTTTACTGTGATTTTGTTGGTCCATTGCATACGAATTCCAACCCACTTTGTCCGGATATGACTGGATGAAACCAGAAATATCCGGTTGTGTTTTGGCTTACTACAACCCAGATATTGTGAAAGCCTCTGTGTTTATGTTTCCGGATATTATCAACGGAATTTATGTTTTTGCATGTTATTTATCAGGGAACATTTAATTTTGTGCTGGGAAACACTAATTGGTTGCACACGGAGACACCAGCTCTACACATTTGTATTTTCTAGGGAGAAAGCTAGAGGAACTGCGGCAAACAAACATGATATTTCTGTTTGTATAGATGACATTTTATGCACTTTCCTAACAAAAAGACTTTACTTTTCTCCAAAACCATTTTTACTGTGATTTTCTCGGTCCATTGCATACGAATTCCACCTCACTTTGTCCGGATATGACTGGATGAAACCAGAAATATCCGTTTTCTTTTTTTTGGCTTACTATATCCCAGATATTACTACACTCTGTGTTTGTGTTTTCTGGATATTATCGATGGATTATATTGTTTTGAATGTTTTTATCAGGGAACACTTAATTTTGTGCTGGGAAACACTAATTGTTTGCACATGGAGACACCAGTCTACACATTCGTATTTTCTAGGGAGAAAGCTAGAATAACTGCGGTAAACAAACATGATGTTTCTGTTTGTATAGATGACATTTTATGCACTGGCTTAAGGAAAAGACTTTGTTTTACTCCAAAACCATTTTTACTGCGATTTTCCCGGTTCATTGCATACGAATTCCAACAAACTTAGTCCGGATATGACTGGATGAAACCAGAAATATCCGGTTGTGTTTTGGCTAAATCAATCCCAGATATTGCGACGGACTCTGTGTTTGTGTTTTCTGGACATTATCAACGGACTTTATTGTTTTGAATGTTTTTATCAGGGAACATTTAATTTTGTACCTTAGAAACACTAATAGGTTCAACATGGAGACACCAGTCTACACATTCGTATGTTCTAGGGAGAAAGTTAGAGGAACTGCAGCAAACAAACATGATATTTCTGTTTGTATACATGACATTTTATGCACTTGCATAACGAAAAAAACTTTGCTTTTCTCCAAAACCATTTTTACTGTGATTTTCTCGGTCCATTGCATACGAATTCCACCTCGCTTTGTCCGGATATGACTGGATGAAACCAGAAATATCCGGTTGTGTTTTGGCTTACTACAACCCAGATATTGTGAATGCCTCTGTGTTTATGTTTTCCGGATATTATCAACGGAATTTATGTTTTTGCATGTTATTTATCAGGGAACATTTAATTTTGTGCTGGGAAACACTAATTGGTTCCACATGGAGACACCAGCTCTACACATTCGTATTTTCTAGGGAGAAAGCTAGAGGAACTGCGGCAAACAAACATGATATTTCTGTTTGTATAGATGACATTTTATGCACTTTCCTAAAGAAAAGACTTTGCTTTTCTCCAAAACCATTTTTCCTGTGATATTCTCGATCCATTACATATGAATTCCACCCCACTTTGTCCGGATATGAGTGGATGAAACCAGAAATATCCGGTTGTGTTTTGTCTTACTATATCCCAGATATTGCTACAGCCTCAGTGTCTGTGTTTTCTGGATATTATCGATGGATTTTATTGTTTTGAATGTTTTTATCAGGGAACATTTAATTTTGTACCGTAGAAACACTAATTGGTTCCACATGGAGACACCAGTAACACATTCCTATGTTCTAGGGAGAAAGCTTGAGGAACTGCAAATCGATATGATATGTCTGTTTGTATAGATGACACTTTATGCACTTGCGATGGAAAAGACTTTTTGCCTTTCTCTAAAACCATTTTTACTGTGATTTTGTTGGTCCATTGCATACGAATTCCAACCCACTTTGTCCGGATATGACTGGATGAAACCAGAAATATCCGGTTGTGTTTTGGCTTACTACAACCCAGATATTGTGAAAACCTCTGTGTTTATGTTTCCGGATATTATCAACGGAATTTATGTTTTTGCATGTTATTTATCAGGGAACATTTAATTTTGTGCTGGGAAACACTAATTGGTTCCACACGGAGACACCAGCTCTACACATTTGTATTTTCTAGGGAGAAAGCTAGAGGAACTGCGGCAAACAAACATGATATTTCTGTTTGTATAGATGACATTTTATGCACTTTCCTAAGAAAAAGACTTTACTTTTCTCCAAAACCATTTTTACTGTGATTTTCTCGGTCCATTGCATACGAATTCCACCTCACTTTGTCCGGATATGACTGGATGAAACCAGAAATATCCGTTTTCTTTTTTTTTGGCTTACTATATCCCAGATATTACTACACTCTGTGTTTGTGTTTTCTGGATATTATTGATGGATTATATTGTTTTGAATGTTTTTATCAGGGAACACTTAATTTTGTGCTGGGAAACACTAATTGTTTGCACATGGAGACACCAGTCTACACATTTGTATTTTCTAGGGAGAAAGCTAGAATAACTGCGGTAAACAAACATGATGTTTCTGTTTGTATAGATGACATTTTATGCACTGGCTTAAGGAAAAGACTTTGTTTTACTCCAAAACCATTTTTACTGCGATTTTCCCGGTTCATTGCATACGAATTCCACCAAACTTAGTCCGGATATGACTGGATGAAACCAGAAATATCCGGTTGTGTTTTGGCTAAATCAATCCCAGATATTGCGACGGACTCTGTGTTTGTGTTTTCTGGACATTATCAACAGAATTTATTGTTTTGAATGTTTTTATTGGGGAACATTTAATTTTGTACCTTAGAAACACTAATATGTTCAACATGGAGACACCAGTCTACACATTCGTATGTTCTAGGGAGAAAGTTAGAGGAACTGCGGCAAACAAACATGATATTTCTGTTTGTATACATGACATTTTATGCACTTGCATAACGAAAAAAACTTTGCTTTTCTCCAAAACCATTTTTACTGTGATTTTCTCGGTCCATTGCATACGAATTCCACCTCGCTTTGTCCGGATATGACTGGATGAAACCAGAAATATCCGGTTGTGTTTTGGCTTACTACAACCCAGATATTGTGAAAGCCTCTGTGTTTATGTTTTCCGGATACTATCAACGGAATTTATGTTTTTGCATGTTATTTATCAGGGAACATTTAATTTTGTGCTGGGAAACACTAATTGGTTCCACATGGAGACACCAGCTCTACACATTCGTATTTTCTAGGGAGAAAGCTAGAGGAACTGCGGCAAACAAACATGATATTTCTGTTTGTATAGATGACATTTTATGCACTTTCCTAAAGAAAAGACTTTGCTTTTCTCCAAAACCATTTTTCCTGTGATATTCTCGATCCATTACATATGAATTCCACCCCACTTTGTCCGGATATGAGTGGATGAAACCAGAAATATCCGGTTGTGTTTTGTCTTACTATATCCCAGATATTACTGCAGACTCTGTGTCTGTGTTTTCTGGATATTATCGATGGATTTTATTGTTTTGAATGTTTTTATCAGGGAACATTTAATTTTGTACCGTAGAAACACTAATTGGTTCCACATGGAGACACCAGTAACACATTCCTATGTTCTAGGGAGAAAGCTTGAGGAACTGCAAATCGATATGATATGTCTGTTTGTATAGATGACATTTTATGCACTTGCGATGGAAAAGACTTTTTGCCTTTCTCTAAAACCATTTTTACTGTGATTTTCTCGGTCCATTGCATACGAATTCCAACCCACTTTGTCCGGATATGACTGGATGAATCCAGAAATATCCGGTTGTGTTTTGGCTTACTACAACCCAGATATTGTGAAAGCCTCTGTGTTTATGTTTCCGGATATTATCAACGGAATTTATGTTTTTGCATGTTATTTATCAGGGAACATTTAATTTTGTGCTGGGAAACACTAATTGGTTGCACACGGAGACACCAGCTCTACACATTTGTATTTTCTAGGGAGAAAGTTAGAGGAACTGCGGCAAACAAACATGATATTTCTGTTTGTATACATGACATTTTATGCACTTGCATAACGAAAAAAACTTTGCTTTTCTCCAAAACCATTTTTACTGTGATTTTCTCGGTCCATTGCATACGAATTCCACCTCGCTTTGTCCGGATATGACTGGATGAAACCAGAAATATCCGGTTGTGTTTTGGCTTACTACAACCCAGATATTGTGAAAGCCTCTGTGTTTATGTTTTCCGGATATTATCAACGGAATTTATGTTTTTGCATGTTATTTATCAGGGAACATTTAATTTTGTGCTGGGAAACACTAATTGGTTCCACATGGAGACACCAGCTCTACACATTCGTATTTTCTAGGGAGAAAGCTAGAGGAACTGCGGCAAACAAACATGATATTTCTGTTTGTATAGATGACATTGTATGCACTTGCCTAACGAAAAGACTTTGCTTTTCTCCAAAACCATTTTTCCTGTGATATTCTCGATCCATTACATATGAATTCCACCCCACTTTGTCCGGATATGACTGGATGAAACCAGAAATATCCGTTTTCTTTTTTTTTTGGCTTATTATATCCCAGATATTACTACAGACTCTGTGTTTGTGTTTTCTGGATATTATCGATGGATTATATTGTTTTGAATGATTTTATCAGGGAACACTTAATTTTGTGCTGGGAAACACTAATTGTTTGCACATGGAGACACCAGTCTACACATTCGTATTTTCTAGGGAGAAAGCTAGAATAACTGCGGTAAACAAACATGATGTTTCTGTTTGTATAGATGACATTTTATGCACTGGCTTAAGGAAAAGACTTTGTTTTACTCCAAAACCATTTTTACTGCGATTTTCCCGGTTCATTGCATACGAATTCCACCAAACTTAGTCCGGATATGACTGGATGAAACCAGAAATATCCGGATGTGTTTTGGCTAACTCAATCCCAGATATTGCGACGGACTCTGTGTTTGTGTTTTCTGGACATTATCAACGGACTTTATTGTTTTGAATGTTTTTATCAGGGAACATTTAATTTTGTAGCTTAGAAACACTAATAGGTTCAACATGGAGACACCAGTCTACACATTCGTATGTTCTAGGGAGAAAGTTAGAGGAACTGCGGCAAACAAACATGATATTTCTGTTTGTATACATGACATTTTATGCACTTGCATAACGAAAAAAACTCTGCTTTTCTCCAAAACCATTTTTACTGTGATTTTCTTGGTCCATTGCATACGAATTCCACCTCGCTTTGTCCGGATATGACTGGATGAAACCAGAAATATCCGGTTGTGTTTTGGCTTACTACAACCCAGATATTGTGAAAGCCTCTGTGTTTATGTTTTCCGGATATTATCAACGGAATTTATGTTTTTGCATGTTATTTATCAGGGAACATTTAATTTTGTGCTGGGAAACACTAATTGGTTCCACATGGAGACACCAGCTCTACACATTCGTATTTTCTAGGGAGAAAGCTAGAGGAACTGCGGCAAACAAACATGATATTTCTGTTTGTATAGATGACATTTTATGCACTTTCCTAAAGAAAAGACTTTGCTTTTCTCCAAAACCATTTTTCCTGTGATATTCTCGATCCATTACATATGAATTCCACCCCACTTTGTCCGGATATGAGTGGATGAAACCAGAAATATCCGGTTGTGTTTTGTCTTACTATATCCCAGATATTGCTACAGCCTCAGTGTCTGTGTTTTCTGGATATTATCGATGGATTTTATTGTTTTGAATGTTTTTATCAGGGAACCTTTAATTTTGTACCGTAGAAATACAATTTGGTTCCACATGGAGACACCAGTAACACATTCCTATGTTCTAGGGAGAAAGCTTGAGGAACTGCAAATCGATATGATATGTCTGTTTGTATAGATGACATTTTATGCACTTGCGATGGAAAAGACTTTTTGCCTTTCTCTAAAACCATTTTTACTGTGATTTTGTTGGTCCATTGCATACGAATTCCAACCCACTTTGTCCGGATATGACTGGATGAAACCAGAAATATCCGGTTGTGTTTTGGCTTACTACAACCCAGATATTGTGAAAGCCTCTGTGTTTATGTTTTCCGGATATTATCAACGGAATTTATGTTTTTGCATGTTATTTATCAGGGAACATTTAATTTTGTGCTGGGAAACACTAATTGGTTGCACACGGAGACACCAGCTCTACACATTTGTATTTTCTAGGGAGAAAGCTAGAGGAACTGCGGCAAACAAACATGATATTTCTGTTTGTATAGATGACATTTTATGCACTTTCCTAAGAAAAAGACTTTACTTTTCTCCAAAACCATTTTTACTGTGATTTTCTCGGTCCATTGCATACGAATTCCACCTCACTTTGTCCGGATATGACTGGATGAAACCAGAAATATCCGTTTTCTTTTTTTTGGCTTACTATATCCCAGATATTACTACACTCTGTGTTTGTGTTTTCTGGATATTATTGATGGATTATATTGTTTTGAATGTTTTTATCAGGCAACACTTAATTTTGTGCTGGGAAACACTAATTGTTTGCACATGGAGACACCAGTCTACACATTCGTATTTTCTAGGGAGAAAGCTAGAATAACTGCGGTAAACAAACATGATGTTTCTGTTTGTATAGATGATATTTTATGCACTTTCCTAAAGAAAAGACTTTGCTTTTCTCCAAAACCATTTTTTATGTGATATTCTTGATCCATTACATATGAATTCCACCCCACTTTGTCCGGATATGAGTGGATGAAACCAGAAATATCCGGTTGTGTTTTGTCTTACTATATCCCAGATATTGCTACAGCCTCAGTGTCTGTGTTTTCTGGATATTATCGATGGATTTTATTGTTTTGAATGTTTTTATCAGGGAACATTTAATTTTGTACCGTAGAAACACTAATTGGTTCCACATGCAGACACCAGGAACACATTCCTATGTTCTAGGGAGAAAGCTTGAGGAACTGCAAATCGATATGATATGTCTGTTTGTATAGATGACATTTTATGCACTTGCGATGGAAAAGACTTTTTGCCTTTCTCTAAAACCATTTTTACTGTGATTTTGTTGGTCCATTGCATACGAATTCCAACCCACTTTGTCCGGATATGACTGGATGAAACCAGAAATATCCGGTTGTGTTTTGGCTAACTCAATCCCAGATATTGTGAAAGCTTCTGTATTTGTGTTCTCAGGATATTATGAATGGATTTTATGGTTTTGCATGTTTTTTATCAGGGAACATTTAATTTTGTACCGTAGAAACACTAATTGGTTCCACACGGAGACACCAGCTCTACACATTTGTATTTTCTAGGGAGAAAGCTAGAGGAACTGCGGCAAACAAACATGATATTTCTGTTTGTATAGATGACATTTTATGCACTTTCCTAAGAAAAAGACTTTACTTTTCTCCAAAACCATTTTTACTGTGATTTTCTCGGTCCATTGCATACGAATTCCACCTCACTTTGTCCGGATATGACTGGATGAAACCAGAAATATCCGTTTTCTTTTTTTTTGGCTTACTATATCCCAGATATTACTACAGACTCTGTGTTTGTGTTTTCTGGATATTATCGATGGATTATATTGTTTTGAATGTTTTTATCAGGGAACACTTAATTTTGTGCTGGGAAACACTAATTGGTTCCACATGGAGACACCAGTCTACACATTCGTATTTTCTAGGGAGAAAGCTAGAATAACTGCGGTAAACAAACATGATGTTTCTGTTTGTATAGATGACATTTTATGCACTGGCTTAAGGAAAAGACTTTGTTTTACTCCAAAACCATTTTTACTGCGATTTTCCCGGTTCATTGCATACGAATTCCACCAAACTTAGTCCGGATATGACTGGATGAAACCAGAAATATCCGGTTGTGTTTTGGCTAAATCAATCCCAGATATTGCGACGGACTCTGTGTTTGTGTTTTCTGGACATTATCAACGGACTTTATTGTTTTGAATGTTTTTATCAGGGAACATTTAATTTTGTACCTTAGAAACACTAATAGGTTCAACATGGAGACACCAGTCTACACATTCGTATGTTCTAGGGAGAAAGTTAGAGGAACTGCGGCAAACAAACATGATATTTCTGTTTGTATACATGACATTTTATGCACTTGCATAACGAAAAAAACTTTGCTTTTCTCCAAAACCATTTTTACTGTGATTTTCTCGGTCCATTGCATACGAATTCCACCTCGCTTTGTCTGGTTATGACTGGATGAAACCAGAAATATCCGGTTGTGTTTTGGCTTACTACAACCCAGATATTGTGAAAGCCTCTGTGTTTATGTTTTCCGGATATTATCAACGGAATTTATGTTTTTTCATGTTATTTATCAGGGAACATTTAATTTTGTGCTGGGAAACACTAATTGGTTCCACATGGAGACACCAGCTCTACACATTCGTATGTTCTAGGGAGAAAGCTAGAGGAACTGCGGCAAACAAACATGATATTTCTGTTTGTATAGATGACATTTTATGCACTTTCCTAAAGAAAAGACTTTGCTTTTCTCCAAAACCATTTTTCCTGTGATATTCTCGATCCATTACATATGAATTCCACCCCACTTTGTCCGGATATGAGTGGATGAAACCAGAAATATCCGGTTGTGTTTTGTCTTACTATATCCCAGATATTGCTACAGCCTCAGTGTCTGTGTTTTCTGGACATTATCGATGGATTTTATTGTTTTGAATGTTTTTATCAGGGAACATTTAATTTTGTACCGTAGAAACACTAATTGGTTCCACATGGAGACACCAGGAACACATTCCTATGTTCTAGGGAGAAAGCTTGAGGAACTGCAAATCGATATGATATGTCTGTTTGTATAGATGACATTTTATGCACTTGCGATGGAAAAGACTTTTTGCCTTTCTCTAAAACCATTTTTACTGTGATTTTGTTGGTCCATTGCATACGAATTCCAACCCACTTTGTCCGGATATGACTGGATGAAACCAGAAATATCCAGTTGTGTTTTGGCTAACTCAATCCCAGATATTGTGAAAGCTTCTGTATTTGTGTTCTCTGGATATTATGAACGGATTTTATGGTTTTGCATGTTTTTTATCAGGGAACATTTAATTTTGTACCGTAGAAACACTAGTTGGTTCCACACGGAGACACCAGCTCTACACATTTGTATTTTCTAGGGAGAAAGCTAGAGGAACTGCGGCAAACAAACATGATATTTCTGTTTGTATAGATGACATTTTATGCACTTTCCTAAGAAAAAGACTTTACTTTTCTCCAAAACCATTTTTACTGTGATTTTCTCGGTCCATTGCATACGAATTCCACCTCACTTTGTCCGGATATGACTGGATGAAACCAGAAATATCCGTTTTCTTTTCTTTGGGCTTACTATATCCCAGATATTACTACAGACTCTGTGTTTGTGTTTTCTGGATATTATCGATGGATTATATTGTTTTGAATGTTTTTATCAGGGAACACTTAATTTTGTGCTGGGAAACACTAATTGCACATGGAGACACCAGTCTACACATTCGTATTTTCTAGGGAGAAAGCTAGAATAACTGCGGTAAACAAACATGATGTTTCTCTTAGTATAGATGACATTTTATGCACTGGCTTAAGGAAAAGACTTTGTTTTACTCCAAAACCATTTTTACTGCGATTTTCCCGGTTCATTGCATACGAATTCCACCAAACTTAGTCCGGATATGACTGGATGAAACCAGAAATATCCGGTTGTGTTTTGGCTAAATCAATCCCAGATATTGTGACGGACTCTGTGTTTGTGTTTTCTGGACATTATCAACGGACTTTATTGTTTTGAATATTTTTATCAGGAAACATTTAATTTTGTACCTTAGAAACACTAATAGGTTCAACATGGAGACACCAGTCTACACATTCGTATGTTCTAGGGAGAAAGTTAGAGGAACTGCGGCAAACAAACATGATATTTCTGTTTGTATACATGACATTTTATGCACTTGCATAACGAAAAAAACTTTGCTTTTCTCCAAAACCATTTTTACTGTGATTTTCTCGGTCCATTGCATACGAATTCCACCTCGCTTTGTCTGGTTATGACTGGATGAAACCAGAAATATCTGGTTGTGTTTTGGCTTACTACAACCCAGATATTGTGAAAGCCTCTGTGTTTATGTTTTCCGGATATTATCAACGGAATTTATGTTTTTGCATGTTATTTATCAGGGAACATTTAATTTTGTGCTGGGAAACACTAATTGGTTCCACGTGGAGACACCAGCTCTACACATTCGTATGTTCTAGGGAGAAAGCTAGAGGAACTGCGGCAAACAAACATGATATTTCTGTTTGTATAGATGACATTATATGCACTTTCCTAAAGAAAAGACTTTGCTTTTCTCCAAAACCATTTTTCCTGTGATATTCTCGATCCATTACATATGAATTCCACCCCCCTTTGTCCGGATATGAGTGGATGAAACCAGAAATATCCGGTTGTGTTTTGTCTTACTATATCCCAGATATTGCTACAGCCTCAGTGTCTGTGTTTTCTGGATATTATCGATGGATTTTATTGTTTTGAATGTTTTTATCAGGGAACATTTAATTTTGTACCGTAGAAACACTAATTGGATCCACATGGAGACACCAGTAACGCATTCCTATTTTCTAGGGAGAAAGCTTGAGGAACTGCAAATCGATATGATATGTCTGTTTGTATAGATGACATTTTATGCACTTGCGATGGAAAAGACTTTTTGCCTTTCTCTAAAACCATTTTTACTGTGATTTTGTTGGTCCATTGCATACGAATTCCAACCCACTTTGTCCGGATATGACTGGATGAAACCAGAAATATCCGGTTGTGTTTTGGCTTACTACAACCCAGATATTGTGAAAGCTTCTGTATTTGTGTTCTCCGGATATTATGAACGGATTTTATGGTTTTGCATGTTTTTTATCAGGGAACATTTAATTTTGTACCGTAGAAACACTAGTTGGTTCCACACGGAGACACCAGCTCTACACATTTGTATTTTCTAGGGAGAAAGCTAGAGGAACTGCGGCAAATAAACATGATATTTCTGTTTGTATAGATGACATTTTATGCACTTTCCTAAGAAAAAGACTTTACTTTTCTCCAAAACCATTTTTACTGTGATTTTCTCGGTCCATTGCATACGAATTCCACCTCACTTTGTCCGGATATGACTGGATGAAACCAGAAATATCCGTTTTCTTTTTTTTTGGCTTACTATATCCCAGATATTACTACAGACTCTGTGTTTGTGTTTTCTGGATATTATCGATGGATTATATTGTTTTGAATGTTTTTATCAGGGAACACTTAATTTTGTGCTGGGAAACACTAATTGTTTGCACATGGAGACACCAGTCTACACATTCGTATTTTCTAGGGAGAAAGCTAGAATAACTGCGGTAAACGAACATGATGTTTCTGTTTGTATAGATGAGATTTTATGCACTGGCTTAAGGAAAAGACTTTGTTTTACTCCAAAACCATTTTTACTGCGATTTTCCCGGTTCATTGCATACGAATTCCACCAAACTTAGTCCGGATATGACTGGATGAAACCAGAAATATCCGGTTGTGTTTTGGCTAACTCAATCCCAGATATTGCGACGGACTCTGTGTTTGTGTTTTCTGGACATTATCAACGGACTTTATTGTTTTGAATGTTTTTATCAGGGAACATTTAATTTTGTACCTTAGAAACACTAATAGGTTCAACATGGAGACACCAGTCTACACATTCGTATGTTCTAGGGAGAAAGTTAGAGGAACTGCGGCAAACAAACATGATATTTCTGTTTGTATACATGACATTTTATGCACTTGCATAACGAAAAAAACTTTGCTTTTCTCCAAAACCATTTTTACTGTGATTTTCTCGGTCCATTGCATACGAATTCCACCTCGCTTTGTCCAGATATGACTGGATGATACCAGAAATATCCGGTTGTGTTTTGTCTTACTACAACCCAGATATTGTGAAAGCCTCTGTGTTTATGTTTTCCGGATATTATCAACGGAATTTATGTTTTTGCATGTTATTTATCAGGGAACATTTAATTTTGTGCTGGGAAACACTAATTGGTTCCACATGGAGACACCAGCTCTACACATTCGTATGTTCTAGGGAGAAAGCTAGAGGAACTGCGGCAAACAAACATGATATTTCTGTTTGTATAGATGACATTTTATGCACTTTCCTAAAGAAAAATCTTTGCTTTTCTCCAAAACCATTTTTCCTGTGATATTCTCGATCCATTACATATGAATTCCACCCCCCTTTGTCCGGATATGAGTGGATGAAACCAGAAATATCCGGTTGTGTTTTGTCTTACTATATCCCAGATATTGCTACAGCCTCAGTGTCTGTGTTTTCTGGATATTATCGATGGATTTAATTGTTTTGAATGTTTTTATCAGGGAACATTTAATTTTGTACCGTAGAAACACTAATTGGTTCCACATGGAGACACCAGGAACACATTCCTATGTTCTAGGGAGAAAGCTTGAGGAACTGCAAATCGATATGATATGTCTGTTTGTATAGATGACATTTTATGCACTTGCGATGGAAAAGACTTTTTGCCTTTCTCTAAAACCATTTTTACTGTGATTTTGTTGGTCCATTGCATACGAATTCCAACCCACTTTGTCCGGATATGACTGGATGAAACCAGAAATATCCGGTTGTGTTTTGGCTAACTCAATCCCAGATATTGTGAAAGCTTCTGTATTTGTGTTCTCTGGATATTATGAACGGATTTTATGGTTTTGCATGTTTTTTATCAGGGAACATTTAATTTTGTACCATAGAAACACTAATTGGTTCCACACGGAGACACCAGCTCTACACATTTGTATTTTCTAGGGAGAAAGCTAGAGGAACTGCGGCAAACAAACATGATATTTCTGTTTGTATACATGACATTTTATGCACTTTCCTAAGAAAAAGACTTTACTTTTCTCCAAAACCATTTTTACTGTGATTTTCTCGGTCCATTGCATACGAATTCCACCTCACTTTGTCCGGATATGACTGGATGAAACCAGAAATATCCATTTTCTTTTCTTTGGGCTTACTATATCCCAGATATTACTACAGACTCTGTGTTTGTGTTTTCTGGATATTATCGATGGATTATATTGTTTTGAATGTTTTTATCAGGGAACACTTAATTTTGTGCTGGGAAACACTAATTGTTTGCACATGGAGACACCAGTCTACGCATTCGTATTTTCTAGGGAGAAAGCTAGCATAACTGCGGTAAACAAACATGATGTTTCTCTTAGTATAGATGACATTTTATGCACTGGCTTAAGGAAAAGACTTTGTTTTACTCCAAAACCATTTTTACTGCGATTTTCCCGGTTCATTGCATACGAATTCCACCAAACTTAGTCCGGATATGACTGGATGAAACCAGAAATATCCGGTTGTGTTTTGGCTAAATCAATCCCAGATATTGTGACGGACTCTGTGTTTGTGTTTTCTGGACATTATCAACGGACTTTATTGTTTTGAATATTTTTATCAGGAAACATTTAATTTTGTACCTTAGAAACACTAATAGGTTCAACATGGAGACACCAGTCTACACATTCGTATGTTCTAGGGAGAAAGTTAGAGGAACTGCGGCAAACAAACATGATATTTTTGTTTGTATACATGACATTTTATGCACTTGCATAACGAAAAAAACTTTGCTTTTCTCCAAAACCATTTTTACTGTGATTTTCTCGGTCCATTGCATACGAATTCCACCTCGCTTTGTCTGGTTATGACTGGATGAAACCAGAAATATCCGGTTGTGTTTTGGCTTACTACAACCCAGATATTGTGAAAGCCTCTGTGTTTATGTTTTCCGGATATTATCAACGGAATTTATGTTTTTTCATGTTATTTATCAGGGAACATTTAATTTTGTGCTGGGAAACACTAATTGGTTCCACATGGAGACACCAGCTCTACACATTCGTATGTTCTAGGGAGAAAGCTAGAGGAACTGCGGCAAACAAACATGATATTTCTGTTTGTATAGATGACATTTTATGCACTTTCCTAAAGAAAAGACTTTGCTTTTCTCCAAAACCATTTTTCCTGTGATATTCTCGATCCATTACATATGAATTCCACCCCACTTTGTCCGGATATGAGTGGATGAAACCAGAAATATCCGGTTGTGTTTTGTCTTACTATATCCCAGATATTGCTACAGCCTCAGTGTCTGTGTTTTCTGGACATTATCGATGGATTTTATTGTTTTGAATGTTTTTATCAGGGAACATTTAATTTTGTACCGTAGAAACACTAATTGGTTCCACATGGAGACACCAGGAACACATTCCTATGTTCTAGGGAGAAAGCTTGAGGAACTGCAAATCGATATGATATGTCTGTTTGTATAGATGACATTTTATGCACTTGCGATGGAAAAGACTTTTTGCCTTTCTCTAAAACCATTTTTACTGTGATTTTGTTGGTCCATTGCATACGAATTCCAACCCACTTTGTCCGGATATGACTGGATGAAACCAGAAATATCCAGTTGTGTTTTGGCTAACTCAATCCCAGATATTGTGAAAGCTTCTGTATTTGTGTTCTCTGGATATTATGAACGGATTTTATGGTTTTGCATGTTTTTTATCAGGGAACATTTAATTTTGTACCGTAGAAACACTAGTTGGTTCCACACGGAGACACCAGCTCTACACATTTGTATTTTCTAGGGAGAAAGCTAGAGGAACTGCGGCAAACAAACATGATATTTCTGTTTGTATAGATGACATTTTATGCACTTTCCTAAGAAAAAGACTTTACTTTTCTCCAAAACCATTTTTACTGTGATTTTCTCGGTCCATTGCATACGAATTCCACCTCACTTTGTCCGGATATGACTGGATGAAACCAGAAATATCCGTTTTCTTTTCTTTGGGCTTACTATATCCCAGATATTACTACAGACTCTGTGTTTGTGTTTTCTGGATATTATCGATGGATTATATTGTTTTGAATGTTTTTATCAGGGAACACTTAATTTTGTGCTGGGAAACACTAATTGCACATGGAGACACCAGTCTACACATTCGTATTTTCTAGGGAGAAAGCTAGAATAACTGCGGTAAACAAACATGATGTTTCTCTTAGTATAGATGACATTTTATGCACTGGCTTAAGGAAAAGACTTTGTTTTACTCCAAAACCATTTTTACTGCGATTTTCCCGGTTCATTGCATACGAATTCCACCAAACTTAGTCCGGATATGACTGGATGAAACCAGAAATATCCGGTTGTGTTTTGGCTAAATCAATCCCAGATATTGTGACGGACTCTGTGTTTGTGTTTTCTGGACATTATCAACGGACTTTATTGTTTTGAATATTTTTATCAGGAAACATTTAATTTTGTACCTTAGAAACACTAATAGGTTCAACATGGAGACACCAGTCTACACATTCGTATGTTCTAGGGAGAAAGTTAGAGGAACTGCGGCAAACAAACATGATATTTCTGTTTGTATACATGACATTTTATGCACTTGCATAACGAAAAAAACTTTGCTTTTCTCCAAAACCATTTTTACTGTGATTTTCTCGGTCCATTGCATACGAATTCCACCTCGCTTTGTCTGGTTATGACTGGATGAAACCAGAAATATCTGGTTGTGTTTTGGCTTACTACAACCCAGATATTGTGAAAGCCTCTGTGTTTATGTTTTCCGGATATTATCAACGGAATTTATGTTTTTGCATGTTATTTATCAGGGAACATTTAATTTTGTGCTGGGAAACACTAATTGGTTCCACGTGGAGACACCAGCTCTACACATTCGTATGTTCTAGGGAGAAAGCTAGAGGAACTGCGGCAAACAAACATGATATTTCTGTTTGTATAGATGACATTATATGCACTTTCCTAAAGAAAAGACTTTGCTTTTCTCCAAAACCATTTTTCCTGTGATATTCTCGATCCATTACATATGAATTCCACCCCCCTTTGTCCGGATATGAGTGGATGAAACCAGAAATATCCGGTTGTGTTTTGTCTTACTATATCCCAGATATTGCTACAGCCTCAGTGTCTGTGTTTTCTGGATATTATCGATGGATTTTATTGTTTTGAATGTTTTTATCAGGGAACATTTAATTTTGTACCGTAGAAACACTAATTGGATCCACATGGAGACACCAGTAACGCATTCCTATTTTCTAGGGAGAAAGCTTGAGGAACTGCAAATCGATATGATATGTCTGTTTGTATAGATGACATTTTATGCACTTGCGATGGAAAAGACTTTTTGCCTTTCTCTAAAACCATTTTTACTGTGATTTTGTTGGTCCATTGCATACGAATTCCAACCCACTTTGTCCGGATATGACTGGATGAAACCAGAAATATCCGGTTGTGTTTTGGCTTACTACAACCCAGATATTGTGAAAGCTTCTGTATTTGTGTTCTCCGGATATTATGAACGGATTTTATGGTTTTGCATGTTTTTTATCAGGGAACATTTAATTTTGTACCGTAGAAACACTAGTTGGTTCCACACGGAGACACCAGCTCTACACATTTGTATTTTCTAGGGAGAAAGCTAGAGGAACTGCGGCAAATAAACATGATATTTCTGTTTGTATAGATGACATTTTATGCACTTTCCTAAGAAAAAGACTTTACTTTTCTCCAAAACCATTTTTACTGTGATTTTCTCGGTCCATTGCATACGAATTCCACCTCACTTTGTCCGGATATGACTGGATGAAACCAGAAATATCCGTTTTCTTTTTTTTTGGCTTACTATATCCCAGATATTACTACAGACTCTGTGTTTGTGTTTTCTGGATATTATCGATGGATTATATTGTTTTGAATGTTTTTATCAGGGAACACTTAATTTTGTGCTGGGAAACACTAATTGTTTGCACATGGAGACACCAGTCTACACATTCGTATTTTCTAGGGAGAAAGCTAGAATAACTGCGGTAAACGAACATGATGTTTCTGTTTGTATAGATGAGATTTTATGCACTGGCTTAAGGAAAAGACTTTGTTTTACTCCAAAACCATTTTTACTGCGATTTTCCCGGTTCATTGCATACGAATTCCACCAAACTTAGTCCGGATATGACTGGATGAAACCAGAAATATCCGGTTGTGTTTTGGCTAACTCAATCCCAGATATTGCGACGGACTCTGTGTTTGTGTTTTCTGGACATTATCAACGGACTTTATTGTTTTGAATGTTTTTATCAGGGAACATTTAATTTTGTACCTTAGAAACACTAATAGGTTCAACATGGAGACACCAGTCTACACATTCGTATGTTCTAGGGAGAAAGTTAGAGGAACTGCGGCAAACAAACATGATATTTCTGTTTGTATACATGACATTTTATGCACTTGCATAACGAAAAAAACTTTGCTTTTCTCCAAAACCATTTTTACTGTGATTTTCTCGGTCCATTGCATACGAATTCCACCTCGCTTTGTCCAGATATGACTGGATGATACCAGAAATATCCGGTTGTGTTTTGTCTTACTACAACCCAGATATTGTGAAAGCCTCTGTGTTTATGTTTTCCGGATATTATCAACGGAATTTATGTTTTTGCATGTTATTTATCAGGGAACATTTAATTTTGTGCTGGGAAACACTAATTGGTTCCACATGGAGACACCAGCTCTACACATTCGTATGTTCTAGGGAGAAAGCTAGAGGAACTGCGGCAAACAAACATGATATTTCTGTTTGTATAGATGACATTTTATGCACTTTCCTAAAGAAAAATCTTTGCTTTTCTCCAAAACCATTTTTCCTGTGATATTCTCGATCCATTACATATGAATTCCACCCCCCTTTGTCCGGATATGAGTGGATGAAACCAGAAATATCCGGTTGTGTTTTGTCTTACTATATCCCAGATATTGCTACAGCCTCAGTGTCTGTGTTTTCTGGATATTATCGATGGATTTAATTGTTTTGAATGTTTTTATCAGGGAACATTTAATTTTGTACCGTAGAAACACTAATTGGTTCCACATGGAGACACCAGGAACACATTCCTATGTTCTAGGGAGAAAGCTTGAGGAACTGCAAATCGATATGATATGTCTGTTTGTATAGATGACATTTTATGCACTTGCGATGGAAAAGACTTTTTGCCTTTCTCTAAAACCATTTTTACTGTGATTTTGTTGGTCCATTGCATACGAATTCCAACCCACTTTGTCCGGATATGACTGGATGAAACCAGAAATATCCGGTTGTGTTTTGGCTAACTCAATCCCAGATATTGTGAAAGCTTCTGTATTTGTGTTCTCTGGATATTATGAACGGATTTTATGGTTTTGCATGTTTTTTATCAGGGAACATTTAATTTTGTACCATAGAAACACTAATTGGTTCCACACGGAGACACCAGCTCTACACATTTGTATTTTCTAGGGAGAAAGCTAGAGGAACTGCGGCAAACAAACATGATATTTCTGTTTGTATACATGACATTTTATGCACTTTCCTAAGAAAAAGACTTTACTTTTCTCCAAAACCATTTTTACTGTGATTTTCTCGGTCCATTGCATACGAATTCCACCTCACTTTGTCCGGATATGACTGGATGAAACCAGAAATATCCGTTTTCTTTTCTTTGGGCTTACTATATCCCAGATATTACTACAGACTCTGTGTTTGTGTTTTCTGGATATTATCGATGGATTATATTGTTTTGAATGTTTTTATCAGGGAACACTTAATTTTGTGCTGGGAAACACTAATTGTTTGCACATGGAGACACCAGTCTACGCATTCGTATTTTCTAGGGAGAAAGCTAGCATAACTGCGGTAAACAAACATGATGTTTCTCTTAGTATAGATGACATTTTATGCACTGGCTTAAGGAAAAGACTTTGTTTTACTCCAAAACCATTTTTACTGCGATTTTCCCGGTTCATTGCATACGAATTCCACCAAACTTAGTCCGGATATGACTGGATGAAACCAGAAATATCCGGTTGTGTTTTGGCTAAATCAATCCCAGATATTGTGACGGACTCTGTGTTTGTGTTTTCTGGACATTATCAACGGACTTTATTGTTTTGAATATTTTTATCAGGAAACATTTAATTTTGTACCTTAGAAACACTAATAGGTTCAACATGGAGACACCAGTCTACACATTCGTATGTTCTAGGGAGAAAGTTAGAGGAACTGCGGCAAACAAACATGATATTTCTGTTTGTATACATGACATTTTATGCACTTGCATAACGAAAAAAACTTTGCTTTTCTCCAAAACCATTTTTACTGTGATTTTCTCGGTCCATTGCATACGAATTCCACCTCGCTTTGTCTGGTTATGACTGGATGAAACCAGAAATATCTGGTTGTGTTTTGGCTTACTACAACCCAGATATTGTGAAAGCCTCTGTGTTTATGTTTTCCGGATATTATCAACGGAATTTATGTTTTTGCATGTTATTTATCAGGGAACATTTAATTTTGTGCTGGGAAACACTAATTGGTTCCACGTGGAGACACCAGCTCTACACATTCGTATGTTCTAGGGAGAAAGCTAGAGGAACTGCGGCAAACAAACATGATATTTCTGTTTGTATAGATGACATTATATGCACTTTCCTAAAGAAAAGACTTTGCTTTTCTCCAAAACCATTTTTCCTGTGATATTCTCGATCCATTACATATGAATTCCACCCCACTTTGTCCGGATATGAGTGGATGAAACCAGAAATATCCGGTTGTGTTTTGTCTTACTATATCCCAGATATTGCTACAGCCTCAGTGTCTGTGTTTTCTGGATATTATCGATGGATTTTATTGTTTTGAATGTTTTTATCAGGGAACATTTAATTTTGTACCGTAGAAACACTAATTGGATCCACATGGAGACACCAGTAACGCATTCCTATTTTCTAGGGAGAAAGCTTGAGGAACTGCAAATCGATATGATATGTCTGTTTGTATAGATGACATTTTATGCACTTGCGATGGAAAAGACTTTTTGCCTTTCTCTAAAACCATTTTTACTGTGATTTTGTTGGTCCATTGCATACGAATTCCAACCCACTTTGTCCGGATATGACTGGATGAAACCAGAAATATCCGGTTGTGTTTTGGCTTACTACAACCCAGATATTGTGAAAGCTTCTGTATTTGTGTTCTCCGGATATTATGAACGGATTTTATGGTTTTGCATGTTTTTTATCAGGGAACATTTAATTTTGTACCGTAGAAACACTAGTTGGTTCCACACGGAGACACCAGCTCTACACATTTGTATTTTCTAGGGAGAAAGCTAGAGGAACTGCGGCAAATAAACATGATATTTCTGTTTGTATAGATGACATTTTATGCACTTTCCTAAGAAAAAGACTTTACTTTTCTCCAAAACCATTTTTACTGTGATTTTCTCGGTCCATTGCATACGAATTCCACCTCACTTTGTCCGGATATGACTGGATGAAACCAGAAATATCCGTTTTCTTTTTTTTTGGCTTACTATATCCCAGATATTACTACAGACTCTGTGTTTGTGTTTTCTGGATATTATCGATGGATTATATTGTTTTGAATGTTTTTATCAGGGAACACTTAATTTTGTGCTGGGAAACACTAATTGTTTGCACATGGAGACACCAGTCTACACATTTGTATTTTCTAGGGAGAAAGCTAGAATAACTGCGGTAAACGAACATGATGTTTCTGTTTGTATAGATGAGATTTTATGCACTGGCTTAAGGAAAAGACTTTGTTTTACTCCAAAACCATTTTTACTGCGATTTTCCCGGTTCATTGCATACGAATTCCACCAAACTTAGTCCGGATATGACTGGATGAAACCAGAAATATCCGGTTGTGTTTTGGCTAACTCAATCCCAGATATTGCGACGGACTCTGTGTTTGTGTTTTCTGGACATTATCAACGGACTTTATTGTTTTGAATGTTTTTATCAGGGAACATTTAATTTTGTACCTTAGAAACACTAATAGGTTCAACATGGAGACACCAGTCTACACATTCGTATGTTCTAGGGAGAAAGTTAGAGGAACTGCGGCAAACAAACATGATATTTCTGTTTGTATACATGACATTTTATGCACTTGCATAACGAAAAAAACTTTGCTTTTCTCCAAAACCATTTTTACTGTGATTTTCTCGGTCCATTGCATACGAATTCCACCTCGCTTTGTCCAGATATGACTGGATGATACCAGAAATATCCGGTTGTGTTTTGTCTTACTACAACCCAGATATTGTGAAAGCCTCTGTGTTTATGTTTTCCGGATATTATCAACGGAATTTATGTTTTTGCATGTTATTTATCAGGGAACATTTAATTTTGTGCTGGGAAACACTAATTGGTTCCACATGGAGACACCAGCTCTACACATTCGTATGTTCTAGGGAGAAAGCTAGAGGAACTGCGGCAAACAAACATGATATTTCTGTTTGTATAGATGACATTTTATGCACTTTCCTAAAGAAAAATCTTTGCTTTTCTCCAAAACCATTTTTCCTGTGATATTCTCGATCCATTACATATGAATTCCACCCCCCTTTGTCCGGATATGAGTGGATGAAACCAGAAATATCCGGTTGTGTTTTGTCTTACTATATCCCAGATATTGCTACAGCCTCAGTGTCTGTGTTTTCTGGATATTATCGATGGATTTAATTGTTTTGAATGTTTTTATCAGGGAACATTTAATTTTGTACGGTAGAAACACTAATTGGTTCCACATGGAGACACCAGGAACACATTCCTATGTTCTAGGGAGAAAGCTTGAGGAACTGCAAATCGATATGATATGTCTGTTTGTATAGATGACATTTTATGCACTTGCGATGGAAAAGACTTTTTGCCTTTCTCTAAAACCATTTTTACTGTGATTTTGTTGGTCCATTGCATACGAATTCCAACCCACTTTGTCCGGATATGACTGGATGAAACCAGAAATATCCGGTTGTGTTTTGGCTAACTCAATCCCAGATATTGTGAAAGCTTCTGTATTTGTGTTCTCTGGATATTATGAACGGATTTTATGGTTTTGCATGTTTTTTATCAGGGAACATTTAATTTTGTACCATAGAAACACTAATTGGTTCCACACGGAGACACCAGCTCTACACATTTGTATTTTCTAGGGAGAAAGCTAGAGGAACTGCGGCAAACAAACATGATATTTCTGTTTGTATACATGACATTTTATGCACTTTCCTAAGAAAAAGACTTTACTTTTCTCCAAAACCATTTTTACTGTGATTTTCTCGGTCCATTGCATACGAATTCCACCTCACTTTGTCCGGATATGACTGGATGAAACCAGAAATATCCGTTTTCTTTTCTTTGGGCTTACTATATCCCAGATATTACTACAGACTCTGTGTTTGTGTTTTCTGGATATTATCGATGGATTATATTGTTTTGAATGTTTTTATCAGGGAACACTTAATTTTGTGCTGGGAAACACTAATTGTTTGCACATGGAGACACCAGTCTACGCATTCGTATTTTCTAGGGAGAAAGCTAGCATAACTGCGGTAAACAAACATGATGTTTCTCTTAGTATAGATGACATTTTATGCACTGGCTTAAGGAAAAGACTTTGTTTTACTCCAAAACCATTTTTACTGCGATTTTCCCGGTTCATTGCATACGAATTCCACCAAACTTAGTCCGGATATGACTGGATGAAACCAGAAATATCCGGTTGTGTTTTGGCTAAATCAATCCCAGATATTGCGACGGACTCTGTGTTTGTGTTTTCTGGACATTATCAACGGACTTTATTGTTTTGAATGTTTTTATCAGGGAACATTTAATTTTGTACTGTAGAAACACTAATAGGTTCAACATGGAGACACCAGTCTACACATTCGTATGTTCTAGGGAGAAAGTTAGAGGAACTGCGGCAAACAAACATGATATTTCTGTTTGTATACATGACATTTTATGCACTTGCATAACGAAAAAAACTTTGCTTTTCTCCAAAACCATTTTTACTGTGATTTTCTCGGTCCATTGCATACGAATTCCACCTCGCTTTGTCCGGATATGACTGGATGAAACCAGAAATATCCGGTTGTGATTTGGCTTACTACAACCCAGATATTGTGAAAGCCTCTGTGTTTATGTTTTCCGGATATTATCAACGGAATTTATGTTTTTGCATGTTATTTATCAGGGAACATTTAATTTTGTGCTGGGAAACACTAATTGGTTCCACATGGAGACACCAGCTCTACACATTCGTATTTTCTAGGGAGAAAGCTAGAGGACCTGCGGCAAACAAACATGATATTTCTGTTTGTATAGATGACATTTTATGCACTTTCCTAAAGAAAAGACTTTGCTTTTCTCCAAAACCATTTTTCCTGTGATATTCTCGATCCATTACATATGAATTCCACCCCACTTTGTCTGGATATGAGTGGATGAAACCAGAAATATCCGGTTGTGTTTTGTCTTACTATATCCCAGATACTGCTACAGCCTCAGTGTCTGTGTTTTCTGGATATTATCGATGGATTTTATTGTTTTGAATGCTTTTATCAGGTAACATTTAATTTTGTACCGTAGAAATACAATTTGGTTCCACATGGAGACACCAGTAACACATTCCTATGTTCTAGGGAGAAAGCTTGAGGAACTGCAAATCGATATGATATGTCTGTTTGTATAGATGACATTTTATGCACTTGCGATGGAAAAGACTTTTTGCCTTTCTCTAAAACCATTTTTACTGTGATTTTGTTGGTCCATTGCATACGAATTGCAACCCACTTTGTCCGGATATGACTGGATGAAACCAGAAATATCCGGTTGTGTTTTGGCTTACTACAACCCAGATATTGTGAAAACCTCTGTGTTCATGTTTCCGGATATTATCAACGGAATTTATGTTTTTGCATGTTATTTATCAGGGAACATTTAATTTTGTGCTGGGAAACACTAATTGGTTCCACACGGAGACACCAGCTCTACACATTTGTATTTTCTAGGGAGAAAGCTAGAGGAACTGCGGCAAACAAACATGATATTTCTGTTTGTATAGATGACATTTTATGCACTTTCCTAAGAAAAAGACTTTGCTTTTCTCCAAAACCATTTTTCCTGTGATATTCTCGATCCATTACATATGAATTCCACCCCACTTTGTCCGGATATGACTGGATGAAACCAGAAATATCCGGTTGTGTTTTGTCTTACTATATCCCAGATATTGCTACAGCCTCAGTGTCTGTGTTTTCTGGATATTATCGATGGCTTTTATTGTTTTGAATGTTTTTATCAGGGAACATTTAATTTTGTACCGTAGAAACACTAATTGGTTCCACATGGAGACACCAGGAACACATTCCTATGTTCTAGGGAGAAAGCTTGAGGAACTGCAAATCGATATGATATGTCTGTTTGTATAGATGACATTTTATGCACTTGCGATGGAAAAGACTTTTTGCCTTTCTCTAAAACCATTTTTACTGTGATTTTGTTGGTCCATTGCATACGAATTCCAACCCACTTTGTCCGGATATGACTGGATGAAACCAGAAATATCCAGTTGTGTTTTGGCTAACTCAATCCCAGATATTGTGAAAGCTTCTGTATTTGTGTTCTCCGGATATTATGAACGGATTTTATGTTTTTGCATGTTATTTATCAGGGAACATTTAATTTTGTGCTGGGAAACACTAATTGGTTCCACATGGAGACACCAGCTCTACACATTCGTATTTTCTAGGGAGAAAGCTAGAGGAACTGTGGCAAACAAACATGATATTTCTGTTTGTATAGATGACATTTTATGCACTTTCCTAAAGAAAAGACTTTGCTTTTCTCCAAAACCATTTTTCCTGTGATATTCTCGATCCATTACATATGAATTCCACCCTACTTTGTCCGGATATGAGTGGATGAAACCAGAAATATCCGGTTGTGTTTTGTCTTACTATATCCCAGATATTGCTACAGCCTCAGTGTCTGTGTTTTCTGGATATTATCGATGGCTTTTATTGTTTTGAATGTTTTTATCAGGGAACATTTAATTTTGTACCGTAGAAACACTAATTGGTTCCACATGGAGACACCAGGAACACATTCCTATGTTCTAGGGAGAAAGCTTGAGGAACTGCAAATCGATATGATATGTCTGTTTGTATAGATGACATTTTATGCACTTGCGATGGAAAAGACTTTTTGCCTTTCTCTAAAACCATTTTTACTGTGATTTTGTTGGTCCATTGCATACGAATTCCAACCCACTTTGTCCGGATATGACTGGATGAAACCAGAAATATCCGGTTGTGTTTTGGCTAACTCAATCCCAGATATTGTGAAAGCTTCTGTATTTGTGTTCTCCGGATATTATGAACGGATTTTATGGTTTTGCATGTTTTTTATCAGGGAACATTTAATTTTGTACCGTAGAAACACTAATTGGTTCCACACGGAGACACCAGCTCTACACATTTGTATTTTCTAGGGAGAAAGCTAGAGGAACTGCGGCAAACAAACATGATATTTCTGTTTGTATAGATGACATTTTATGCACTTTCCTAAGAAAAAGACTTTACTTTTCTCCAAAACAATTTTTACTGTGATTTTCTCGGTCCATTGCATACGAATTCCACCTCACTTTGTCCGGATATGACTGGATGAAACCAGAAATATCCGTTTTCTTTTTTTTGGCGTACTATATCCCAGATATTACTACAGACTCTGTGTTTGTGTTTTCTGGATATTATCGATGGATTATATTGTTTTGAAAGTTTTTATCAGGGAACACTTAATTTTGTGCTGGGAAACACTAATTGTTTGCACATGGAGACACCAGTCTACACATTCGTATTTTCTAGGGAGAAAGCTAGAATAACTGCGGTAAACAAACATGATGTTTCTGTTTGTATAGATGAGATTTTATGCACTGGCTTAAGGAAAAGACTTTGTTTTACTCCAAAACCATTTTTACTGTGATTTTCCCGGTTCATTGCATACGAATTCCACCAAACTTAGTCCGGATATGACTGGATGAAACCAGAAATATCCGGTTTTGTTTTGGCTAAATCAATCCCAGATATTGCGACGGACTCTGTGTTTGTGTTTTCTGGACATTATCAACGGACTTTATTGTTTTGAATGTTTTTATCAGGGAACATTTAATTTTGTACCTTAGAAACACTAATAGGTTCAACATGGAGACACCAGTCTACACATTCGTATGTTCTAGGGAGAAAGTTAGAGGAACTGCGGCAAACAAACATGATATTTCTGTTTGTATACATGACATTTTATGCACTTGCATAACGAAAAAAACTTTGCTTTTCTCCAAAACCATTTTTACTGTGATTTTCTCGGTCCATTGCATACGAATTCCACCTCGCTTTGTCCAGATATGACTGGATGAAACCAGAAATATCCGGTTGTGTTTTGGCTTACTACAACCCAGATATTGTGAAAGCCTCTGTGTTTATTTTTTCCGGATATTATCAACGGAATTTATGTTTTTGCATGTTATTTATCAGGGAACATTTAATTTTGTGCTGGGAAACACTAATTGGTTCCACATGGAGACACCAGCTCTACACATTCGTATGTTCTAGGGAGAAAGCTAGAGGAACTGCGGCAAACAAACATGATATTTCTGTTTGTATAGATGACATTTTATGCACTTTCCTAAAGAAAAGACTTTGCTTTTCTCCAAAACCATTTTTCCTGTGATATTCTCGATCCATTACATATGAATTCCACCCCCCTTTTTCCGGATATGACTGGATGAAACCAGAAATATCCGGTTGTGTTTTGTCTTACTATATCCCAGATATTGCTATAGCCTCAGTGTCTGTGTTTTCTGGATATTATCGATGGATTTTATTGTTTTGAATGTTTTTATCAGGGAACATTTAATTTTGTACCGTAGAAACACTAATTGGTTCCACATGGAGACACCAGGAACACATTCCTATGTTCTAGGGAGAAAGCTTGAGGAACTGCAAATCGATATGATATGTCTGTTTGTATAGATGACATTTTATGCACTTGCGATGGAAAAGACTTTTTGCCTTTCTCTAAAACCATTTTTACTGTGATTTTGTTGGTCCATTGCATACGAATTCCAACCCACTTTGTCCGGATATGACTGGATGAAACCAGAAATATCCGGTTGTGTTTTGGCTAACTCAATCCCAGATATTGTGAAAGCTTCTGTATTTGTGTTCTCTGGATATTATGAACGTATTTTATGGTTTTGCATGTTTTTTATCAGGGAACATTTAATTTTGTACCGTAGAAACACTAATTGGTTCCACACGGAGACACCAGCTCTACACATTTGTATTTTCTAGGGAGAAAGCTAGAGGAACTGCGGCAAACAAACATGATATTTCTGTTTGTATAGATGACATTTTATGCACTTTCCTAACAAAAAGACTTTACTTTTCTCCAAAACCATTTTTACTCTGATTTTCTTGGTCCATTGCATACGAATTCCACCTCACTTTGTCCGGATATGACTGGATGAAACCAGAAATATCCGTTTTCTTTTTTTTTTGCTTACTATATCCCAGATATTACTACAGACTCTGTGTTTGTGTTTTCTGGATATTATCGATGGATTATATTGTTTTGAATGTTTTTATCAGGGAACATTTAATTTTGTGCTGGGAAACACTAATTGGTTCCACATGGAGACACCAGTCTACACATTCGTATATTCTAGGGAGAAAGCTAGATTAACTGCGGTAAACAAACATGATGTTTCTGTTTGTATAGATGACATTTTATGCACTGGCTTAAGGAAAAGACTTTGTTTTACTCCAAAACCATTTTTACTGCGAATTTCCCGGTTCATTGCATACGAATTCCACCAAACATAGTCCGGATATGACTGGATGAAACCAGAAATATCCGGTTGTGTTTTGGCTAACTCAATCCCAGATATTGTGAAAGCTTCTGTATTGGTCTTTTCTGGATATTATCAACGGATTTTATGGTTTTGCATGTTTTTTATCAGGGAACATTTAATTTTGTACCTTAGAAACACTAATAGGTTCAACATGGAGACACCAGTCTACACATTCGTATGTTCTAGGGAGAAAGTTAGAGGAACTGCGGCAAACAAACATGATATTTCTGTTTGTATACATGACATTTTATGCACTTGCATAACGAAAAAAACTTTGCTTTTCTCCAAAACCATTTTTACTGTGATTTTCTTGGTCCATTGCATACGAATTCCACATCGCTTTGTCCAGATATGACTGGATGAAACCAGAAATATCCGGTTGTGTTTTGGCTTACTACAACCCAGATATTGTGAAAGCCTCTGTGTTTATGTTTTCCGGATATTATCAACGGAATTTATGTTTTTGCATGTTATTTATCAGGGAACATTTAATTTTGTGCTGGGAAACACTAATTGGTTCCACATGGAGACACCAGCTCTACACATTCGTATTTTCTAGGGAGAAAGCTAGAGGAACTGCGGCAAACAAACATGATATTTCTGTTTGTATAGATGACATTTTATGCACTTTCCTAAAGAAAAGACTTTACTTTTCTCCAAAACAATTTTTACTGTGATTTTCTCGGTCCATTGCATACGAATTCCACCTCACTTTGTCCGGATATGACTGGATGAAACCAGAAATATCCGTTTTCTTTTTTTTGGCGTACTATATCCCAGATATTACTACAGACTCTGTGTTTGTGTTTTCTGGATATTATCGATGGATTTTATTGTTTTGAATGTTTTTATCAGGGAACATTTAATTTTGTACCGTAGAAACACTAATTGGTTCCACATGGAGACACCAGTAACACATTCCTATGTTCTAGGGAGAAAGCTTGAGGAACTGCAAATCGATATGATATGTCTGTTTGTATAGATGACATTTTATGCACTTGCGATGGAAAAGACTTTTTGCCTTTCTCTAAAACCATTTTTACTGTGATTTTGTTGGTCCATTGCATACGAATTCCAACCCACTTTGTCCGGATATGACTGGATGAAACCAGAAATATCCGGTTGTGTTTTGGCTAACTCAATCCCAGATATTGTGAAAGCTTCTGTATTTGTGTTCTCCGGATATTATGAACGGATTTTATGGTTTTGCATGTTTTTTATCAGGGAACATTTAATTTTGTACCGTAGAAACACTAATTGGTTCCACACGGAGACACCAGCTCTACACATTTGTATTTTCTAGGGAGAAAGCTAGAGGAACTGCGGCAAACAAACATGATATTTCTGTTTGTATAGATGACATTTTATGCACTTTCCTAAGAAAAAGACTTTACTTTTCTCCAAAACAATTTTTACTGTGATTTTCTCGGTCCATTGCATACGAATTCCACCTTACTTTGTCCGGATATGACTGGATGAAACCAGAAATATCCGTTTTCTTTTTTTTGGCGTACTATATCCCAGATATTACTACAGACTCTGTGTTTGTGTTTTCTGGATATTATCGATGGATTATATTGTTTTGAAAGTTTTTATCAGGGAACACTTAATTTTGTGCTGGGAAACACTAATTGTTTGCACATGGAGACACCAGTCTACACATTCGTATTTTCTAGGGAGAAAGCTAGAATAACTGCGGTAAACAAACATGATGTTTCTGTTTGTATAGATGAGATTTTATGCACTGGCTTAAGGAAAAGACTTTGTTTTACTCCAAAACCATTTTTACTGTGATTTTCCCGGTTCATTGCATACGAATTCCACCAAACTTAGTCCGGATATGACTGGATGAAACCAGAAATATCCGGTTTTGTTTTGGCTAAATCAATCCCAGATATTGCGACGGACTCTGTGTTTGTGTTTTCTGGACATTATCAACGGACTTTATTGTTTTGAATGTTTTTATCAGGGAACATTTAATTTTGTACCTTAGAAACACTAATAGGTTCAACATGGAGACACCAGTCTACACATTCGTATGTTCTAGGGAGAAAGTTAGAGGAACTGCGGCAAACAAACATGATATTTCTGTTTGTATACATGACATTTTATGCACTTGCATAACGAAAAAAACTTTGCTTTTCTCCAAAACCATTTTTACTGTGATTTTCTCGGTCCATTGCATACGAATTCCACCTCGCTTTGTCCAGATATGACTGGATGAAACCAGAAATATCCGGTTGTGTTTTGGCTTACTACAACCCAGATATTGTGAAAGCCTCTGTGTTTATTTTTTCCGGATATTATCAACGGAATTTATGTTTTTGCATGTTATTTATCAGGGAACATTTAATTTTGTGCTGGGAAACACTAATTGGTTCCACATGGAGACACCAGCTCTACACATTCGTATGTTCTAGGGAGAAAGCTAGAGGAACTGCGGCAAACAAACATGATATTTCTGTTTGTATAGATGACATTTTATGCACTTTCCTAAAGAAAAGACTTTGCTTTTCTCCAAAACCATTTTTCCTGTGATATTCTCGATCCATTACATATGAATTCCACCCCCCTTTTTCCGGATATGACTGGATGAAACCAGAAATATCCGGTTGTGTTTTGTCTTACTATATCCCAGATATTGCTATAGCCTCAGTGTCTGTGTTTTCTGGATATTATCGATGGATTTTATTGTTTTGAATGTTTTTATCAGGGAACATTTAATTTTGTACCGTAGAAACACTAATTGGTTCCACATGGAGACACCAGGAACACATTCCTATGTTCTAGGGAGAAAGCTTGAGGAACTGCAAATCGATATGATATGTCTGTTTGTATAGATGACATTTTATGCACTTGCGATGGAAAAGACTTTTTGCCTTTCTCTAAAACCATTTTTACTGTGATTTTGTTGGTCCATTGCATACGAATTCCAACCCACTTTGTCCGGATATGACTGGATGAAACCAGAAATATCCGGTTGTGTTTTGGCTAACTCAATCCCAGATATTGTGAAAGCTTCTGTATTTGTGTTCTCTGGATATTATGAACGTATTTTATGGTTTTGCATGTTTTTTATCAGGGAACATTTAATTTTGTACCGTAGAAACACTAATTGGTTCCACACGGAGACACCAGCTCTACACATTTGTATTTTCTAGGGAGAAAGCTAGAGGAACTGTGGCAAACAAACATGATATTTCTGTTTGTATAGATGACATTTTATGCACTTTCCTAAGAAAAAGACTTTACTTTTCTCCAAAACCATTTTTACTGTGATTTTCTCGGTCCATTGCATACGAATTCCACCTCACTTTGTCCGGATATGACTGGATGAAACCAGAAATATCCGTTTTCTTTTCTTTGGGCTTACTATATCCCAGATATTACTACAGACTCTGTGTTTGTGTTTTCTGGATATTATCGATGGATTATATTGTTTTGAATGTTTTTATCAGGGAACACTTAATTTTGTGCTGGGAAACACTAATTGTTTGCACATGGAGACACCAGTCTACACATTCGTATTTTCTAGGGAGAAAGCTAGAATAACTGCGGTAAACAAACATGATGTTTCTGTTTGTATAGATGACATTTTATGCACTGGCTTAAGGAAAAGACTTTGTTTTACTCCAAAACCATTTTTACTGCGATTTTCCCGGTTCATTGCATACGAATTCCACCAAACTTAGTCCGGATATGACTGGATGAAACCAGAAATATCCGGTTGTGTTTTGGCTAAATCAATCCCAGATATTGCGACGGACTCTGTGTTTGTGTTTTCTGGACATTATCAACGGACTTTATTGTTTTGAATGTTTTTATCAGGGAACATTTAATTTTGTACCTTAGAAACACTAATAGGTTCAACATGGAGACACCAGTATACACATTCGTATGTTCTAGGGAGAAAGTTAGAGGAACTGCGGCAAACAAACATGATATTTCTGTTTGTATACATGACATTTTATGCACTTGCATAACGAAAAAAACTTTGCTTTTCTCCAAAACCATTTTTACTGTGATTTTCTTGGTCCATTGCATACGAATTCCACCTCGCTTTGTCTGGATATGACTGGATGAAACCAGAAATATCCGGTTGTGTTTTGGCTTACTACAACCCAGATATTGTGAAAGCCTCTGTGTTTATGTTTTCCGGATATTATCAACGGAATTTATGTTTTTGCATGTTATTTATCAGGGAACATTTAATTTTGTGCTGGGAAACACTAATTGGTTCCACATGGAGACACCAGCTCTACACATTCGTATTTTCTAGGGAGAAAGCTAGAGGAACTGTGGCAAACAAACATGATATTTCTGTTTGTATAGATGACATTTTATGCACTTTCCTAAAGAAAAGACTTTGCTTTTCTCCAAAACCATTTTTCCTGTGATATTCTCCATCCATTACATATGAATTCCACCCCACTTTGTCCGGATATGACTGGATGAAACCAGAAATATCCGGTTGTGTTTTGTCTTACTATATCCCAGATATTGCTACAGCCTCAGTGTCTGTGTTTTCTGGATATTATCGATGGATTTTATTGTTTTGAATGTTTTTATCAGGGAACCTTTAATTTTGTACCGTAGAAATACAATTTGGTTCCACATGGAGACACCAGGAACACATTCCTATGTTCTAGGGAGAAAGCTTGAGGAACTGCAAATCGATATGATATGTCTGTTTGTATAGATGACATTTTATGCACTTGCGATGGAAAAGACTTTTTGCCTTTCTCTAAAACCATTTTTACTGTGATTTTGTTGGTCCATTGCATACGAATTCCAACCCACTTTGTCCGGATATGACTGGATGAAACCAGAAATATCCGGTTGTGTTTTGGCTTACTACAACCCAGATATTGTGAAAGCCTCTGTGTTTATGTTTTCCGGATATTATCAACGGAATTTATGTTTTTGCATGTTATTTATCAGGGAACATTTAATTTTGTGCTGGGAAACACTAATTGGTTCCACATGGAGACACCAGCTCTACACATTCGTATTTTCTAGGGAGAAAGCTAGAGGAACTGCGGCAAACAAACATGATATTTCTGTTTGTATAGATGACATTTTATGCAATTGCCTGACAAAAGGACTTTGCTTTTCTCCAAAACCATTTTTACGGTGATTTTCTCGGTCCATTGCATACGAATTCCACACCACTTTGTCCGGATATGAGTGGATGAACCCAGAAATATCCGATTGTGTTTTGGCTAACTCAATCCCATTATTGCTACAACCTCTCTGTTTGTGTTTTCCGGATATTATCAACGGGCTTTATGGTTTTGAATGTTTTTTATCAGAGAATATTCAATTTTGTGCTGGGAATCACTAATTAATTTCACATGGAGACACCAGCTCTACACATTCGTATTTTCTAGGGAGAAAGCTAGAGGAACTGTGGCAAACAAGCATGATATTTCTGTTTGTATACATGGCATTTTATGCACTTGCCTAACGAAAAGACTTTGCTTTTCTCCAAAACCATTTTTACTGTGATTTTCTCGGTCAATTGCATACGAATTCCACACCACTTTGTCCGGATATGACTGGATGAAACCAGAAATATCCGGTTGTGTTTTGGCTAACTCAATCCGAAATATTTCGAAAGCCTCTCTGTTTGTGTTTTCCGGATATTATCAATGGACTTTTTTTTTGAATGTTTTTTATCAGGGAACATTTAATCTTGTGCTGGGAAACAGTAGTTGACTCCACATGGATACACCAGATGCACATTCGTATTTTCTAGGGAGGAAGCTAGAGGAACTGTGGCAAACCAACCTGATATTTCTGTTCCTCTTGATGATATTTTATGCACTTGCCTAAAGAAAAGAGTTTGCTTTTCTCAAGAACCATTTTTACGATGATTTTCTCAGACTATTGCATACGAATTCCACACCACTTTGTCTGGATATGACTGGATGAAACCAGAAATATCTGGTTGCGTTTTGGCTAACTCAATCCCAGATATTCCTACAGCCTCTGTGTTTGTGTTTTCTAGATATTATCAACCGACTTTATGGTTTTGAATCTTTTTTATCAGGGAACATTTAATTTTGTACCGTAGAAACACTAACAGGTTCCACATGGAGACACCAGCTCTACACATTTGTATTTTGTAGGTAGAAACCTAGAGGAACTGGGGCAAACAAACATGATATTTCTGTTTGAATTGATGACATTTTATACACTTCCCTAACGAAAAGACTTCGCTTTTCTCCAAAACTATTTTTACTGTGATTTTCTCGGTCCATTGCATACGAATTCCATCCCACTTTGTCCGGATATGAGTGGATTAAACCAGAAATATCCGGTTGTGTTTTGGCTAACTGAATCCGAAATATTTTGAAAGCCTCTGTGTTGGTGTTTTCCGGATATTATCAACGGACTTTATGGATTTGAATGTTTTTTATCATGGAACATTTAATTTTGTGCTGGGAAACACTAATTGGTTTCACAAGGAGAAACCAGCTCTACACATTCATATTTTCTTAGCAGAAAGCTAGAGGAACTGTGGAAAACAAACATGATATTTCTGTTTGTATACCTGACCTTTATGCACTTGCCTAAAAAAAAGACTTTGCTTTTCTCCAAAACCATTTTTACTTTTATTTTCTCTGTCCATTGCATACGAATTCCACACCACTTTGTCCGGATATGCCTGGATGAAAACTGAAATATACGGTTGTATTTTGGCTAACTAAATCCGAAATATTGAGAAAGCCACTGTGCTTGTAATTTTTGGATATTATCGATGGACTTTATCGTTTTGATTGTTTTTATCAGGTAACATTTAATTTTGTACCGTTTAAACACTAATTAATTCACCATGCAGAAACCAGCTCTACACATTCTTATTTTCTAGGGAGAAAGCTAGAGGAAATGCGGCAAACATGATATTTCTGTTTGTGTAGATGACATTTTATGCACTTTCCTAACGAAAAGACTTCGCTTTTTTCCAAAACCGTTTTTACTGTGATTTTCTCCGTCCTTTGCATACGAATTCCAACCCACTTTGTCCGGATATGACTGGATGAAACCAGAAATATCCGGTTGTGTTTTGGCTTACTACAACCCAGATATTGTGAAAGCTTCTGTATTTGTGTTCTACGGATATTATGAACGGATTTTATGGTTTTGCATGTTTTTTATCAGGGAACATTTAATTTTGTACCGTAGAAACACTAATTGGTTCCACACGGAGACACCAGCTCTACACATTTGTATTTTCTAGGGAGAAAGCTAGAGGAACTGCGGCAAACAAACATGATATTTCTGTTTGTATAGATGACATTTTATGCACTTTCCTAAGAAAAAGACTTTACTTTTCTCCAAAACCATTTTTACTGTGATTTTCTCGGTCCATTGCATACGAATTCCACCTCACTTTGTCCAGATATGACTGGATGAAACCAGAAATATCCGTTTTCTTTATTTTTGGCTTACTATATCCCAGATATTACTACAGACTCTGTGTTTGTGTTTTCTGGATATTATCGATGGATTATATTGTTTTGAATGTTTTTATCAGGGAACACTTAATTTTGTGCTGGGAAACACTAATTGGTTCCACATGGAGACACCAGTCTACACATTCGTATTTTCTAGGGAGAAAGCTAGAATAACTGCGGTAAACAAACATGATGTTTCTGTTTGTATAGATGACATTTTATGCACTGGCTTAAGGAAAAGACTTGGTTTTACTCCAAAACCATTTTTACAGCGATTTTCCCGGTTCATTGCATACGAATTCCACCAAACTTAGTCCGGATATGACTGGATGAAACCAGAAATATCCGGTTGTGTTTTGGCTAACTCAATCCCAGATATTGTGAAAGCTTCTGTATTGGTGTTTTCCGGATATTATCAACGGATTTTATGGTTTTGCATGTTTTTTATCAGGGAACATTTAATTTTGTACCTTAGAAACACTAATAGGTTCAACATGGAGACACCAGTATACACATTCGTATGTTCTAGGGAGAAAGTTAGAGGAACTGCGGGAAACAAACATGATATTTCTGTTTGTATACATGACATTTTATGCACTTGCATAACGAAAAAAAAACTTTGCTTTTCTCCAAAACCATTTTTACTGTGATTTTCTCGGTCCATTGCATATGAATTCCACCTCGCTTTGTCCGGATATGACTGGATGAAACCAGAAATATCCGGTTGTGTTTTGGCTTACTACAACCCAGATATTGTGAAAGCCTCTGTGTTTATGTTTTCCGGATACTATCAACGGAATTTATGTTTTTGCATGTTATTTATCAGGGAACATTTAATTTTGTGCTGGGAAACACTAATTGGTTCCACATGGAGACACCAGCTCTACACATTTGTATTTTCTAGGGAGAAAGCTAGAGGAACTGCGGCAAACAAACATGATATTTCTGTTTGTATAGATGACATTTTATGCACTTTCCTAAAGAAAAGACTTTGCTTTTCTCCAAAACCATTTTTCCTGTGATATTCTCGATCCATTACATATGAATTCCACCCCACTTTGTCCGGATATGAGTGGATGAAACCAGAAATATCCGGTTGTGTTTTGTCTTACTATATCCCAGATATTGCTGCAGCCTCAGTGTCTGTGTTTTCTGGATATTATCGATGGATTTTATTGTTTTGAATGTTTTTATCAGGGAACATTTAATTTTGTACCTAAGAAACACTAATAGGTTCCACATGGAGACACCAGTAACACATTCCTATGTTCTAGGGAGAAAGCGTGAGGAACTGCAAATCGATATGATATGTCTGTTTGTATAGATGACATTTTATGCACTTGCGATGGAAAAGACTTTTTGCCTTTCTCTAAAACCATTTTTACTGTGATTTTGTTGGTCCATTGCATACGAATTCCAACCCACTTTGTCCGGATATGACTGGATGAAACCAGAAATATCCGGTTGTGTTTTGGCTAACTCAATCCCAGATATTGTGAAAGCTTCTGTATTTGTGTTCTCCGGATATTATGAACGGATTTTATGGTTTTGCATGTTTTTAATCAGGGAACATTTAATTTTGTACCATAGAAACACTAATTGGTTCCACACGGAGACACCAGCTCTACACATTTGTATTTTCTAGGGAGAAAGCTAGAGGAACTGCGGCAAACAAACATGATATTTCTGTTTGTATAGATGACATTTTATGCACTTTCCTAAGAAAAAGACTTTACTTTTCTCCAAAACCATTTTTACTGTGATTTTCTCGGTCCATTGCATACGAATTCCACCTCACTTTGTCCGGATATGAGTGGATGAAACCAGAAATATCCGTTTTCTTTTTTTTTTTTTTGGCTTACTATATCCCAGATATTACTACAGACTCTGTGTTTGTGTTTTCTGGATATTATCGATGGATTATATTGTTTTGAATGTTTTTATCAGGGAACACTTAATTTTGTGCTGGGAAACACTAATTGTTTGCACATGGAGACACCAGTCTACACATTCGTATTTTCTAGGGAGAAAGCTAGAATAACTGCGGTAAACAAACATGATGTTTCTGTTTGTATAGATGACATTTTATGCACTGGCTTAAGGAAAAGACTTTGTTTTACTCCAAAACCATTTTTACTGCGATTTTCCCGGTTCATTGCATACGAATTCCACCAAACTTAGTCCGGATATGACTGGATGAAACCAGAAATATCCGGTTGTGTTTTGGCTAACTCAATCCCAGATATTGCAACGGACTCTGTGTTTGTGTTTTCTGGACATTATCAACGGACTTTATTGTTTTGAATGTTTTTATGAGGGAACATTTAATTTTGTACCTTAGAAACACTAATAGGTTCAACATGGAGACACCAGTATACACATTCGTATGTTCTAGGGAGAAAGTTAGAGGAACTGCGGCAAACAAACATGATATTTCTGTTTGTATACATGACATTTTATGCACTTGCATAACGAAAAAAACTTTGCTTTTCTCCAAAACCATTTTTACTGTGATTTTCCCGGTTCATTGCATACGAATTCCACCAAACTTAGTCCGGATATGACTGGATGAAACCAGAAATATCCGGTTGTGTTTTGGCTAACTCAATCCCAGATATTGTGAAAGCTTCTGTATTGGTGTTTTCCGGATATTATTAACGGATTTTATGGTTTTGCATGTTTTTTATCAGGGAACATTTAATTTTGTACCTTAGAAACACTAATTGGTTCCACACGGAGACACCAGCTCTACACATTTGTATTTTCTAGGGAGAAAGCTAGAGGAACTGTGGCAAACAAACATGATATTTCTGTTTGTATACATGACATTTTATGCACTTGCATAACGAAAAAAACTTTGCTTTTCTCCAAAACCATTTTTACTGTGATTTTCTCGGTCCATTGCATACGAATTCCACATCGCTTTGTCCGGATATGACTGGATGAAACCAGAAATATCCGGTTGTGTTTTGGCTTACTACAACCCAGATATTGTGAAAGCCTCTGTGTTTATGTTTTCCGGATAGTATCAACGGAATTTATGTTTTTGCATGTTATTTATCAGGGAACATTTAATTTTGTGCTGGGAAACACTAATTGGTTCCACATGGAGACACCAGCTCTACACATTCGTATTTTCTAGGGAGAAAGCTAGAGGAACTGCGGCAAACAAACATGATATTTCTGTTTGTATAGATGACATTTTATGCACTTTCCTAAAGAAAAGACTTTGCTTTTCTCCAAAACCATTTTTCCTGTGATATTCTCGATCCATTACATATGAATAACACCCCCACTTTGTCCGGATATGAGTGGATGAAACCAGAAATATCCGGTTGTGTTTTGTCTTACTATATCCCAGATATTGCTACAGCCTCAGTGTATGTGTTTTCTGGATATTATCGATGGATTTTACTGTTTTGAATGTTTTTATCAGGGAACCTTTAATTTTGTACCGTAGAAATACAATTTGGTTCCACATGGAGACACCAGTAACACATTCCTATGTTCTAGGGAGAAAGCTTGAGGAACTGCAAATCGATATGATATGTCTGTTTGTATAGATGACATTTTATGCACTTGCGATGGAAAAGACTTTTTGCCTTTCTCTAAAACCATTTTTACTGTGATTTTGTTGGTCCATTGCATACGAATTCCAACCCACTTTGTCCGGATATGACTGGATGAAACCAGAAATATCCGGTTGTGTTTTGGCTAACTCAATCCCAGATATTGTGAAAGCTTCTGTATTTGTGTTCTCCGGATATTATGAACGGATTTTATGGTTTTGCATGTTTTTAATCAGGGAACATTTAATTTTGTACTGTAGAAACACTAATTGGTTCCACACGGAGACACCAGCTCTACACATTTGTATTTTCTAGGGAGAAAGCTAGAGGAACTGCGGCAAACAAACATGATATTTCTGTTTGTATAGATGACATTTTATGCACTTTCCTAAGAAAAAGACTTTACTTTTCTCCAAAACCATTTTTACTGTGATTTTCTCGGTCCATTGCATACGAATTCCACCTCACTTTGTCCGGATATGAGTGGATGAAACCAGAAATATCCGTTTTCTTTTTTTTTTTTTTTGGCTTACTATATCCCAGATATTACTACAGACTCTGTGTTTGTGTTTTCTGGATATTATCGATGGATTATATTGTTTTGAATGTTTTTATCAGGGAACACTTAATTTTGTGCTGGGAAACACTAATTGTTTGCACATGGAGACACCAGTCTACACATTCGTATTTTCTAGGGAGAAAGCTAGAATAACTGCGGTAAACAAACATGATGTTTCTGTTTGTATAGATGACATTTTATGCACTGGCTTAAGGAAAAGACTTTGTTTTACTCCAAAACCATTTTTACTGCGATTTTCCCGGTTCATTGCATACGAATTCCACCAAACTTAGTCCGGATATGACTGGATGAAACCAGAAATATCCGGCTGTGTTTTGGCTAACTCAATCCCAGATATTGCAACGGACTCTGTGTTTGTGTTTTCTGGACATTATCAACGGACTTTATTGTTTTGAAAATTTTTATCAGGGAACATTTAATTTTGTACCTTAGAAACACTAATAGGTTCAACATGGAGACACCAGTATACACATTCGTATGTTCTAGGGAGAAAGTTAGAGGAACTGCGGCAAACAAACATGATATTTCTGTTTGTATACATGACATTTTATGCACTTGCATAACGAAAAAAACTTTGCTTTTCTCCAAAACCATTTTTACTGTGATTTTCTCGGTCCATTGCATACGAATTCCACCTCGCTTTGTCCGGATATGACTGGATGAAACCAGAAATATCCGGTTGTGTTTTGGCTTACTACAACCCAGATATTGTGAAAGCCTCTGTGTTTATGTTTTCCGGATAGTATCAACGGAATTTATGTTTTTGCATGTTATTTATCAGGGAACATTTAATTTTGTGCTGGGAAACACTAATTGGTTCCACATGGAGACACCAGCTCTACACATTCGTATTTTCTAGGGAGAAAGCTAGAGGAACTGCGGCAAACAAACATGATATTTCTGTTTGTATAGATGACATTTTATGCACTTTCCTAAAGAAAAGACTTTGCTTTTCTCCAAAACCATTTTTCCTGTGATATTCTCGATCCATTACATATGAATAACACCCCCACTTTGTCCGGATATGAGTGGATGAAACCAGAAATATCCGGTTGTGTTTTGTCTTACTATATCCCAGATATTGCTACAGCCTCAGTGTATGTGTTTTCTGGATATTATCGATGGATTTTACTGTTTTGAATGTTTTTATCAGGGAACCTTTAATTTTGTACCGTAGAAATACAATTTGGTTCCACATGGAGACACCAGTAACACATTCCTATGTTCTAGGGAGAAAGCTTGAGGAACTGCAAATCGATATGATATGTCTGTTTGTATAGATGACATTTTATGCACTTGCGATGGAAAAGACTTTTTGCCTTTCTCTAAAACCATTTTTACTGTGATTTTGTTGGTCCATTGCATACGAATTCCAACCCACTTTGTCCGGATATGACTGGATGAAACCAGAAATATCCGGTTGTGTTTTGGCTAACTCAATCCCAGATATTGTGAAAGCTTCTGTATTTGTGTTCTCCGGATATTATGAACGGATTTTATGGTTTTGCATGTTTTTAATCAGGGAACATTTAATTTTGTACTGTAGAAACACTAATTGGTTCCACACGGAGACACCAGCTCTACACATTTGTATTTTCTAGGGAGAAAGCTAGAGGAACTGCGGCAAACAAACATGATATTTCTGTTTGTATAGATGACATTTTATGCACTTTCCTAAGAAAAAGACTTTACTTTTCTCCAAAACCATTTTTACTGTGATTTTCTCGGTCCATTGCATACGAATTCCACCTCACTTTGTCCGGATATGAGTGGATGAAACCAGAAATATCCGTTTTCTTTTTTTTTTTTTTTGGCTTACTATATCCCAGATATTACTACAGACTCTGTGTTTGTGTTTTCTGGATATTATCGATGGATTATATTGTTTTGAATGTTTTTATCAGGGAACACTTAATTTTGTGCTGGGAAACACTAATTGTTTGCACATGGAGACACCAGTCTACACATTCGTATTTTCTAGGGAGAAAGCTAGAATAACTGCGGTAAACAAACATGATGTTTCTGTTTGTATAGATGACATTTTATGCACTGGCTTAAGGAAAAGACTTTGTTTTACTCCAAAATCATTTTTACTGTGATTTTCTCGGTCCATTGCATACGAATTCCACCTCACTTTGTCCGGATATGACTGGATGAAACCAGAAATATCCGTTTTGTTTTTTTTTGGCTTACTATATCCCAGATATTACTACAGACTCTGTGTTTGTGTTTTCTGGATATTATCGATGGATTATATTGTTTTGAATGTTTTTATCAGGGAACATTTAATTTTGTGCTGGGAAACACTAATTGGTTCCACATGGAGACACCAGTCTACACATTCGTATTTTCTAGGGAGAAAGCTAGAATAACTGCGGTAAACAAACATGATGTTTCTGTTTGTATAGATGACATTTTATGCACTGGCTTAAGGAAAAGACTTTGTTTTACTCCAAAACCATTTTTACTGCGATTTTCCCGGTTCACTGCATACGAATCCCACCAAACTTAGTCCGGATATGACTGGATGAAACCAGAAATATCCGGTTGTGTTTTGGCTAACTCAATCCCAGATATTGCGACGGACTCTGTGTTTGTGTTTTCTGGACATTATCAACGGACTTTATTGTTTTGAATGTTTTTATCAGGGAACATTTAATTTTGTACCTTAGAAACACTAATAGGTTCAACATGGAGACACCAGTCTACACATTCGTATGTTCTAGGGAGAAAGTTAGAGGAACTGTGGCAAACAAACATGATATTTCTGTTTGTATACATGACATTTTATGCACTTGCATAATGAAAAAAACTTTGCTTTTCTCCAAAACCATTTTTACTGTGATTTTCTCGGTCCATTGCATACGAATTCCACCTCGCTTTGTCCGGATATGACTGGATGAAACCAGAAATATCCGGTTGTGTTTTGGCTTACTACAACCCAGATATTGTGAAAGCCTCTGTGTTTATGTTTTCCGGATACTATCAACGGAATTTATGTTTTTGCATGTTATTTATCAGGGAACATTTAATTTTGTGCTGGGAAACACTAATTGGTTCCACATGGAGACACCAGCTCTACACATTCGTATTTTCTAGGGAGAAAGCTAGAGGAACTGCGGCAAACAAACATGATATTTCTGTTTGTATAGATGACATTTTATGCACTTTCCTAAAGAAAAGACTTTGCTTTTCTCCAAAACCATTTTTCCTGTGATATTCTCGATCCATTACATATGAATTCCACCCCACTTTGTCCGGATATGAGTGGATGAAACCAGAAATATCCGGTTGTGTTTTGTCTTACTATATCCCAGATATTGCTACAGCCTCAGTGTCTGTGTTTTCTGGATATTATCGATGGATTTTATTGTTTTGAATGTTTTTATCAGGGAACATTTAATTTTGTACCGTAGAAACACTAATTGGTTCCACATGGAGACACCAGTAACACATTCCTATGTTCTAGGGAGAAAGCTTGAGGAACTGCAAATTGATATGATATGTCTGTTTGTATAGATGACATTTTATGCACTTGCGATGGAAAAGACTTTTTGCCTTTCTCTAAAACCATTTTTACTGTGATTTTGTTGGTCCATTGCATACGAATTCCAACCCACTTTGTCCGGATATGACTGGATGAAACCAGAAATATCCGGTTGTGTTTTGGCTAACTCAATCCCAGATATTGTGAAAGCTTCTGTATTTGTGTTCTCCGGATATTATGAACGGATTTTATGGTTTTGCATGTTTTTTATCAGGGAACATTTAATTTTGTGCTGGGAAACACTAATTGGTTCCACACGGAGACACCAGCTCTACACATTTGTATTTTCTAGGGAGAAAGCTAGAGGAACTGCGGCAAACAAACATGATATTTCTGTTTGTATAGATGACATTTTATGCACTTTCCTAACAAAAAGACTATACTTTTCTCCAAAAGCATTTTTACTGTGATTTTCTCGGTCCATTGCATATGAATTCCACCCCACTTTGTCCGGATATGACTCGATGAAACCAGAAATATCCGTTTTCTTTTTTTTTTTGGCTTACTATATCCCAGATATTACTACAGACTCTGTGTTTGTGTTTTCTGGATATTATCGATGGATTATATTGTTTTGAATGTTTTTATCAGGGAACATTTAATTTTGTGCTGGGAAACACTAATTGGTTCCACATGGAGACACCAGTCTACATATTCGTATTTTCTAGGGAGAAAGCTAGAATAACTGCGGTAAACAAACATGATGTTTCTGTTTGTATAGATGACATTTTATGCACTGGCTTAAGGAAAAGACTTTGTTTTACTCCAAAACCATTTTTACTGCGATTTTCCCGGTTCATTGCATACGAATTCCACCAAACTTAGTCCGGATATGACTGGATGAAACCAGAAATATCCGGTTGTGTTTTGGCTAACTCAATCCCAGATATTGCGACGGACTCTGTGTTTGTGTTTTCTGGACATTATCAACGGACTTTATTGTTTTGAATGTTTTTATCAGGGAACATTTAATTTTGTACCTTAGAAACACTAATAGGTTCAACATGGAGACACCAGTCTACACATTCGTATGTTCTAGGGAGAAAGTTAGAGGAACTGCGGCAAACCAACATGATATTTCTGTTTGTATACATGACATTTTATGCACTTGCATAACGAAAAAAACTTTGATTTTCTCCAAAACCATTTTTACTGTGATTTTCTCGGTCCATTGCATACGAATTCCACCTCGCTTTGTCCGGATATGACTGGATGAAACCAGAAATATCCGGTTGTGTTTTGGCTAACTCAATCCCAGATATTGTGAAAGCTTCTGTATTTGTGTTCTCCGGATATTATGAACGGATTTTATGGTTTTGCATGTTTTTTTTCAGGGAACATTTAATTTTGTACCATAGAAACACTAATTGGTTCCACACGGAGACACCAGCTCTACACATTTGTATTTTCTAGGGAGAAAGCTAGAGGAACTGCGGCAAACAAACATGATATTTCTGTTCGTATAGATGACATTTTATGCACTTTCCTAAGAAAAAGACTTTACTTTTCTCCAAAACCATTTTTACTGTGATTTTCTCGGTCCATTGCATATGAATTCCACCTCACTTTGTCCGGATATGAGTGGATGAAACCAGAAATATCCGTTTTCTTTTTTTTTTTTTTTTTTTTTTGGCTTACTATATCCCAGATATTACTACAGACTCTGTGTTTGTGTTTTCTGGATATTATCGATGGATTATATTGTTTTGAATGTTTTTATCAGGGAACATTTAATTTTGTGCTGGGAAACACTAATTGGTTCCACATGGAGACACCAGTCTACACATTCGTATTTTCTAGGGAGAAAGCTAGAATAACTGCGGTAAACAAACATGATGTTTCTGTTTGTATAGATGACATTTTATGCACTGGCTTAAGGAAAAGACTTTGTTTTACTCCAAAACCATTTTTACTGCGATTTTCCCGGTTCATTGCATACGAATTCCACCAACCTTAGTCCGGATATGACTGGATGAAACCAGAAATATCCGGTTGTGTTTTGGCTAACTCAATCCCAGATATTGCGACGGACTCTGTGTTTGTGTTTTCTGGACATTATCAACGGACTTTATTGTTTTGAATGTTTTTATCAGGGAACATTTAATTTTGTACCTTAGAAACACTAATAGGTTCAACATGGAGACACCAGTCTACACATTCGTATGTTCTAGGGAGAAAGTTAGAGGAACTGCGGCAAACCAACATGATATTTCTGTTTGTATACATGACATTTTATGCACTTGCATAACGAAAAAAACTTTGCTTTTCTCCAAAACCATTTTTACTGTGATTTTCTCGGTCCATTGCATACGAATTCCACCTCGCTTTGTCCGGATATGACTGGATGAAACCAGAAATATCCGGTTGTGTTTTGGCTTACTACAACCCAGATATTGTGAAAGCCTCTGTGTTTATGTTTTCCGGATAGTATCAACGGAATTTATATTTTTGCATGTTATTTATCAGGGAACATTTAATTTTGTGCTGGGAAACACTAATTGGTTCCACATGGAGACACCAGCTCTACACATTTGTATTTTCTAGGGAGAAAGCTAGAGGAACTGCGGCAAACAAACATGATATTTCTGTTTGTATAGATGACATTTTATGCACTTTCCTAAGAAAAAGACTTTACTTTTCTCCAAAACCATTTTTACTGTGATTTTCTCGGTCCATTGCATACGAATTCCACCTCACTTTGTCCGGATATGAGTGGATGAAACCAGAAATATCCGTTTTCTTTTTTTTTTTTTTTTGGCTTACTATATCCCAGATATTACTACAGACTCTGTGTTTGTGTTTTCTGGATATTATCGATGGATTATATTGTTTTGAATGTTTTTATCAGGGAACACTTAATTTTGTGCTGGGAAACACTAATTGTTTGCACATGGAGACACCAGTCTACACATTCGTATTTTCTAGGGAGAAAGCTAGAATAACTGCGGTAAACAAACATGATGTTTCTGTTTGTATAGATGACATTTTATGCACTGGCTTAAGGAAAAGACTTTGTTTTACTCCAAAATCATTTTTACTGTGATTTTCTCGGTCCATTGCATACGAATTCCACCTCACTTTGTCCGGATATGACTGGATGAAACCAGAAATATCCGTTTTGTTTTTTTTTGGCTTACTATATCCCAGATATTACTACAGACTCTGTGTTTGTGTTTTCTGGATATTATCGATGGATTATATTGTTTTGAATGTTTTTATCAGGGAACATTTAATTTTGTGCTGGGAAACACTAATTGGTTCCACATGGAGACACCAGTCTACACATTCGTATTTTCTAGGGAGAAAGCTAGAATAACTGCGGTAAACAAACATGATGTTTCTGTTTGTATAGATGACATTTTATGCACTGGCTTAAGGAAAAGACTTTGTTTTACTCCAAAACCATTTTTACTGCGATTTTCCCGGTTCACTGCATACGAATCCCACCAAACTTAGTCCGGATATGACTGGATGAAACCAGAAATATCCGGTTGTGTTTTGGCTAACTCAATCCCAGATATTGCGACGGACTCTGTGTTTGTGTTTTCTGGACATTATCAACGGACTTTATTGTTTTGAATGTTTTTATCAGGGAACATTTAATTTTGTACCTTAGAAACACTAATAGGTTCAACATGGAGACACCAGTCTACACATTCGTATGTTCTAGGGAGAAAGTTAGAGGAACTGTGGCAAACAAACATGATATTTCTGTTTGTATACATGACATTTTATGCACTTGCATAATGAAAAAAACTTTGCTTTTCTCCAAAACCATTTTTACTGTGATTTTCTCGGTCCATTGCATACGAATTCCACCTCGCTTTGTCCGGATATGACTGGATGAAACCAGAAATATCCGGTTGTGTTTTGGCTTACTACAACCCAGATATTGTGAAAGCCTCTGTGTTTATGTTTTCCGGATACTATCAACGGAATTTATGTTTTTGCATGTTATTTATCAGGGAACATTTAATTTTGTGCTGGGAAACACTAATTGGTTCCACATGGAGACACCAGCTCTACACATTCGTATTTTCTAGGGAGAAAGCTAGAGGAACTGCGGCAAACAAACATGATATTTCTGTTTGTATAGATGACATTTTATGCACTTTCCTAAAGAAAAGACTTTGCTTTTCTCCAAAACCATTTTTCCTGTGATATTCTCGATCCATTACATATGAATTCCACCCCACTTTGTCCGGATATGAGTGGATGAAACCAGAAATATCCGGTTGTGTTTTGTCTTACTATATCCCAGATATTGCTACAGCCTCAGTGTCTGTGTTTTCTGGATATTATCGATGGATTTTATTGTTTTGAATGTTTTTATCAGGGAACATTTAATTTTGTACCGTAGAAACACTAATTGGTTCCACATGGAGACACCAGTAACACATTCCTATGTTCTAGGGAGAAAGCTTGAGGAACTGCAAATCGATATGATATGTCTGTTTGTATAGATGACATTTTATGCACTTGCGATGGAAAAGACTTTTTGCCTTTCTCTAAAACCATTTTTACTGTGATTTTGTTGGTCCATTGCATACGAATTCCAACCCACTTTGTCCGGATATGACTGGATGAAACCAGAAATATCCGGTTGTGTTTTGGCTAACTCAATCCCAGATATTGTGAAAGCTTCTGTATTTGTGTTCTCCGGATATTATGAACGGATTTTATGGTTTTGCATGTTTTTTTTCAGGGAACATTTAATTTTGTACCATAGAAACACTAATTGGTTCCACACGGAGACACCAGCTCTACACATTTGTATTTTCTAGGGAGAAAGCTAGAGGAACTGCGGCAAACAAACATGATATTTCTGTTTGTATAGATGACATTTTATGCACTTTCCTAAGAAAAAGACTTTACTTTTCTCCAAAACCATTTTTACTGTGATTTTCTCGGTCCATTGCATACGAATTCCACCTCACTTTGTCCGGATATGAGTGGATGAAACCAGAAATATCCGTTTTCTTTTTTTTTTTTTTTTTGGCTTACTATATCCCAGATATTACTACAGACTCTGTGTTTGTGTTTTCTGGATATTATCGATGGATTATATTGTTTTGAATGTTTTTATCAGGGAACATTTAATTTTGTGCTGGGAAACACTAATTGGTTCCACATGGAGACACCAGTCTACACATTCGTATTTTCTAGGGAGAAAGCTAGAATAACTGCGGTAAACAAACATGATGTTTCTGTTTGTATAGATGACATTTTATGCACTGGCTTAAGGAAAAGACTTTGTTTTACTCCAAAACCATTTTTACTGCGATTTTCCCGGTTCATTGCATACGAATTCCACCAACCTTAGTCCGGATATGACTGGATGAAACCAGAAATATCCGGTTGTGTTTTGGCTAACTCAATCCCAGATATTGCGACGGACTCTGTGTTTGTGTTTTCTGGACATTATCAACGGACTTTATTGTTTTGAATGTTTTTATCAGGGAACATTTAATTTTGTACCTTAGAAACACTAATAGGTTCAACATGGAGACACCAGTCTACACATTCGTATGTTCTAGGGAGAAAGTTAGAGGAACTGCGGCAAACAAACATGATATTTCTGTTTGTATACATGACATTTTATGCACTTGCATAACGAAAAAAACTTTGCTTTTCTCCAAAACCATTTTTACTGTGATTTTCTCGGTCCATTGCATACGAATTCCACCTCGCTTTGTCCGGATATGACTGGATGAAACCAGAAATATCCGGCTGTGTTTTGGCTTACTACAACCCAGATATTGTGAAAGCCTCTGTGTTTATGTTTTCCGGATACTATCAACGGAATTTATGTTTTTGCATGTTATTTATCAGGGAACATTTAATTTTGTGCTGGGAAACACTAATTGGTTCCACATGGAGACACCAGCTCTACACATTCGTATTTTCTAGGGAGAAAGCTAGAGGAACTGCGGCAAACAAACATGATATTTCTGTTTGTATAGATGACATTTTATGCACTTTCCTAAAGAAAAGACTTTGCTTTTCTCCAAAACCATATTTCCTGTGATATTCTCGATCCATTACATATGAATTCCACCCCACTTTGTCCGGATATGAGTGGATGAAACCAGAAATATCCGGTTGTGTTTTGGCTAACTCAATCCCAGATATTGTGAAAGCTTCTGTATTTGTGTTCTCCGGATATTATGAACGGATTTTATGGTTTTGCATGTTTTTTTTCAGGGAACATTCAATTTTGTACCGTAGAAACACAAATTGGTTCCACACGGAGACACCAGCTCTACACATTCGTATTTTCTAGGGAGAAAGCTAGAGGAACTGCGGCAAACAAACATGATATTTCTGTTTGTATAGATGACATTTTATGCACTTTCCTAAAGAAAAGACTTTGCTTTTCTCCAAAACCATATTTCCTGTGATATTCTCGATCCATTGCATACGAATTCCACCTCGCTTTGTCCGGATATGACTGGATGAAACCAGAAATATCCGGTTGTGTTTTGGCTAACTCAATCCCAGATATTGTGAAAGCTTCTGTATTTGTGTTCTCCGGATATTATGAACGGATTTTATGGTTTTGCATGTTTTTTTTCAGGGAACATTCAATTTTGTACCGTAGAAACACTAATTGGTTCCACACGGAGACACCAGCTCTACACATTCGTATTTTCTAGGGAGAAAGCTAGAGGAACTGCGGCAAACAAACATGATATTTCTGTTTGTATAGATGACATTTTATGCACTTTCCTAAAGAAAAGACTTTGCTTTTCTCCAAAACCATTTTTCCTGTGATATTCTCGATCCATTACATATGAATTCCACCCCACTTTGTCCGGATATGAGTGGATGAAACCAGAAATATCCGGTTGTGTTTTGTCTTACTATATCCCCGATATTGCTACAGCCTCAGTGTCTGTGTTTTCTGGATATTATCGATGGATTTTATTGTTTTGAATGTTTTTATCAGGGAACATTTAATTTTGTACCGTAGAAACACTAATTGGTTCCACATGGAGACACCAGTAACACATTCCTATGTTCTATGGAGAAAGCTTGAGGAACTGCAAATCGATATGATATGTCTGTTTGTATAGATGACATTTTATGCACTTGCGATGGAAAAGACTTTTTGCCTTTCTCTAAAACCATTTTTACTGTGATTTTGTTGGTCCATTGCATACGAATTCCAACCCACTTTGTCCGGATATGACTGGATGAAACCAGAAATATCCGGTTGTGTTTTGGCTAACTCAATCCCAGATATTGTGAAAGCTTCTGTATTTGTGTTCTCCGGATATTATGAACGGATTTTATGGTTTTGCATGTTTGTTTTCAGGGAACATTTAATTTTGTACCATAGAAACACTAATTGGTTCCACACGGAGACACCAGCTCTACACATTTGTATTTTCTAGGGAGAAAGCTAGAGGAACTGCGGCAAACAAACATGATATTTCTGTTTGTATAGATGACATTTTATGCACTTTCCTAAGAAAAAGACTTTACTTTTCTCCAAAACCATTTTTACTGTGATTTTCTCGGTCCATTGCATACGAATTCCACCTCACTTTGTCCGGATATGAGTGGATGAAACCAGAAATATCCGTTTTCTTTTTTTTTTTTTTTGGCTTACTATATCCCAGATATTACTACAGACTCTGTGTTTGTGTTTTCTGGATATTATCGATGGATTATATTGTTTTGAATGTTTTTATCAGGGAACATTTAATTTTGTGCTGGGAAACACTAATTGGTTCCACATGGAGACACCAGTCTACACATTCGTATTTTCTAGGGAGAAAGCTAGAATAACTGCGGTAAACAAACATGATGTTTCTGTTTGTATAGATGACATTTTATGCACTGGCTTAAGGAAAAGACTTTGTTTTACTCCAAAACCATTTTTACTGCGATTTTCCCGGTTCATTGCATACGAATTCCACCAACCTTAGTCCGGATATGACTGGATGAAACCAGAAATATCCGGTTGTGTTTTGGCTAACTCAATCCCAGATATTGCGACGGACTCTGTGTTTGTGTTTTCTGGACATTATCAACGGACTTTATTGTTTTGAATGTTTTTATCAGGGAACATTTAATTTTGTACCTTAGAAACACTAATAGGTTCAACATGGAGACACCAGTCTACACATTCGTATGTTCTAGGGAGAAAGTTAGAGGAACTGCGGCAAACAAACATGATATTTCTGTTTGTATACATGACATTTTATGCACTTGCATAACGAAAAAAACTTTGCTTTTCTCCAAAACCATTTTTACTGTGATTTTCTCGGTCCATTGCATACGAATTCCACCTCGCTTTGTCCGGATATGACTGGATGAAACCAGAAATATCCGGCTGTGTTTTGGCTTACTACAACCCAGATATTGTGAAAGCCTCTGTGTTTATGTTTTCCGGATACTATCAACGGAATTTATGTTTTTGCATGTTATTTATCAGGGAACATTTAATTTTGTGCTGGGAAACACTAATTGGTTCCACATGGAGACACCAGCTCTACACATTCGTATTTTCTAGGGAGAAAGCTAGAGGAACTGCGGCAAACAAACATGATATTTCTGTTTGTATAGATGACATTTTATGCACTTTCCTAAAGAAAAGACTTTGCTTTTCTCCAAAACCATTTTTCCTGTGATATTCTCGATCCATTACATATGAATTCCACCCCACTTTGTCCGGATATGAGTGGATGAAACCAGAAATATCCGGTTGTGTTTTGTCTTACTATATCCCAGATATTGCTACAGCCTCAGTGTCTGTGTTTTCTGGATATTATCGATGGATTTTATTGTTTTGAATGTTTTTATCAGGGAACATTTAATTTTGTACCGTAGAAACACTAATTGGTTCCACATGGAGACACCAGTAACACATTCCTATGTTCTAGGGAGAAAGCTTGAGGAACTGCAAATTGATATGATATGTCTGTTTGTATAGATGACATTTTATGCACTTGCGATGGAAAAGACTTTTTGCCTTTCTCTAAAACCATTTTTACTGTGATTTTGTTGGTCCATTGCATACGAATTCCAACCCACTTTGTCCGGATATGACTGGATGAAACCAGAAATATCCGGTTGTGTTTTGGCTAACTCAATCCCAGATATTGTGAAAGCTTCTGTATTTGTGTTCTCCGGATATTATGAACGGATTTTATGGTTTTGCATGTTTTTTATCAGGGAACATTTAATTTTGTGCTGGGAAACACTAATTGGTTCCACACGGAGACACCAGCTCTACACATTTGTATTTTCTAGGGAGAAAGCTAGAGGAACTGCGGCAAACAAACATGATATTTCTGTTTGTATAGATGACATTTTATGCACTTTCCTAAGAAAAAGACTTTACTTTTCTCCAAAACCATTTTTACTGTGATTTTCTCGGTCCATTGCATACGAATTCCACCCCACTTTGTCCGGATATGACTGGATGAAACCAGAAATATCCGTTTTCTTTTTTTTTTGGCTTACTATATCCCAGATATTACTACAGACTCTGTGTTTGTGTTTTCTGGATATTATCGATGGATTATATTGTTTTGAATGTTTTTATCAGGGAACATTTAATTTTGTGCTGGGAAACACTAATTGGTTCCACATGGAGACACCAGTCTACATATTCGTATTTTCTAGGGAGAAAGCTAGAATAACTGCGGTAAACAAACATGATGTTTCTGTTTGTATAGATGACATTTTATGCACTGGCTTAAGGAAAAGACTTTGTTTTACTCCAAAACCATTTTTACTGCGATTTTCCCGGTTCATTGCATACGAATTCCACCAAACTTAGTCCGGATATGACTGGATGAAACCAGAAATATCCGGTTGTGTTTTGGCTAACTCAATCCCAGATATTGCGACGGACTCTGTGTTTGTGTTTTCTGGACATTATCAACGGACTTTATTGTTTTGAATGTTTTTATCAGGGAACATTTAATTTTGTACCTTAGAAACACTAATAGGTTCAACATGGAGACACCAGTCTACACATTCGTATGTTCTAGGGAGAAAGTTAGAGGAACTGCGGCAAACCAACATGATATTTCTGTTTGTATACATGACATTTTATGCACTTGCATAACGAAAAAAACTTTGATTTTCTCCAAAACCATTTTTACTGTGATTTTCTCGGTCCATTGCATACGAATTCCACCTCGCTTTGTCCGGATATGACTGGATGAAACCAGAAATATCCGGTTGTGTTTTTGCTAACTCAATCCCAGATATTGTGAAAGCTTCTGTATTTGTGTTCTCCGGATATTATGAACGGATTTTATGGTTTTGCATGTTTTTTTTCAGGGAACATTCAATTTTGTACTGTAGAAACACTAATTGGTTCCACACGGAGACACCAGCTCTACACATTCGTATTTTCTAGGGAGAAAGCTAGAGGAACTGCGGCAAACAAACATGATATTTCTGTTTGTATAGATGACATTTTATGCACTTTCCTAAAGAAAAGACTTTGCTTTTCTCCAAAACCATTTTTCCTGTGATATTCTCCATCCATTACATATGAATTCCACCCCACTTTGTCCGGATATGAGTGGATGAAACCAGAAATATCCGGTTGTGTTTTGGCTAACTCAATCCCAGATATTGTGAAAGCTTCTGTATTTGTGTTCTCCGGATATTATGAACGGATTTTATGGTTTTGCATGTTTTTTTTCAGGGAACATTCAATTTTGTACCGTAGAAACACAAATTGGTTCCACACGGAGACACCAGCTCTACACATTCGTATTTTCTAGGGAGAAAGCTAGAGGAACTGCGGCAAACAAACATGATATTTCTGTTTGTATAGATGACATTTTATGCACTTTCCTAAAGAAAAGACTTTGCTTTTCTCCAAAACCATATTTCCTGTGATATTCTCGATCCATTGCATACGAATTCCACCTCGCTTTGTCCGGATATGACTGGATGAAACCAGAAATATCCGGTTGTGTTTTGGCTAACTCAATCCCAGATATTGTGAAAGCTTCTGTATTTGTGTTCTCCGGATATTATGAACGGATTTTATGGTTTTGCATGTTTTTTTTCAGGGAACATTCAATTTTGTACCGTAGAAACACTAATTGGTTCCACACGGAGACACCAGCTCTACACATTCGTATTTTCTAGGGAGAAAGCTAGAGGAACTGCGGCAAACAAACATGATATTTCTGTTTGTATAGATGACATTTTATGCACTTTCCTAAAGAAAAGACTTTGCTTTTCTCCAAAACCATTTTTCCTGTGATATTCTCCATCCATTACATATGAATTCCACCCCACTTTGTCCGGATATGAGTGGATGAAACCAGAAATATCCGGTTGTGTTTTGTCTTACTATATCCCCGATATTGCTACAGCCTCAGTGTCTGTGTTTTCTGGATATTATCGATGGATTTTATTGTTTTGAATGTTTTTATCAGGGAACATTTAATTTTGTACCGTAGAAACACTAATTGGTTCCACATGGAGACACCAGTAACACATTCCTATGTTCTAGGGAGAAAGCTTGAGGAACTGCAAATCGATATGATATGTCTGTTTGTATAGATGACATTTTATGCACTTGCGATGGAAAAGACTTTTTGCCTTTCTCTAAAACCATTTTTACTGTGATTTTGTTGGTCCATTGCATACGAATTCCAACCCACTTTGTCCGGATATGACTGGATGAAACCAGAAATATCCGGTTGTGTTTTGGCTAACTCAATCCCAGATATTGTGAAAGCTTCTGTATTTGTGTTCTCCGGATATTATGAACGGATTTTATGGTTTTGCATGTTTTTTTTCAGGGAACATTTAATTTTGTACCATAGAAACACTAATTGGTTCCACACGGAGACACCAGCTCTACACATTTGTATTTTCTAGGGAGAAAGCTAGAGGAACTGCGGCAAACAAACATGATATTTCTGTTTGTATAGATGACATTTTATGCACTTTCCTAAGAAAAAGACTTTACTTTTCTCCAAAACCATTTTTACTGTGATTTTCTCGGTCCATTGCATACGAATTCCACCTCACTTTGTCCGGATATGAGTGGATGAAACCAGAAATATCCGTTTTCTTTTTTTTTTTTTTTGGCTTACTATATCCCAGATATTACTACAGACTCTGTGTTTGTGTTTTCTGGATATTATCGATGGATTATATTGTTTTGAATGTTTTTATCAGGGAACATTTAATTTTGTGCTGGGAAACACTAATTGGTTCCACATGGAGACACCAGTCTACACATTCGTATTTTCTAGGGAGAAAGCTAGAATAACTGCGGTAAACAAACATGATGTTTCTGTTTGTATAGATGACATTTTATGCACTGGCTTAAGGAAAAGACTTTGTTTTACTCCAAAACCATTTTTACTGCGATTTTCCCGGTTCATTGCATACGAATTCCACCAACCTTAGTCCGGATATGACTGGATGAAACCAGAAATATCCGGTTGTGTTTTGGCTAACTCAATCCCAGATATTGCGACGGACTCTGTGTTTGTGTTTTCTGGACATTATCAACGGACTTTATTGTTTTGAATGTTTTTATCAGGGAACATTTAATTTTGTACCTTAGAAACACTAATAGGTTCAACATGGAGACACCAGTCTACACATTCGTATGTTCTAGGGAGAAAGTTAGAGGAACTGCGGCAAACAAACATGATATTTCTGTTTGTATACATGACATTTTATGCACTTGCATAACGAAAAAAACTTTGCTTTTCTCCAAAACCATTTTTACTGTGATTTTCTCGGTCCATTGCATACGAATTCCACCTCGCTTTGTCCGGATATGACTGGATGAAACCAGAAATATCCGGCTGTGTTTTGGCTTACTACAACCCAGATATTGTGAAAGCCTCTGTGTTTATGTTTTCCGGATACTATCAACGGAATTTATGTTTTTGCATGTTATTTATCAGGGAACATTTAATTTTGTGCTGGGAAACACTAATTGGTTCCACATGGAGACACCAGCTCTACACATTCGTATTTTCTAGGGAGAAAGCTAGAGGAACTGCGGCAAACAAACATGATATTTCTGTTTGTATAGATGACATTTTATGCACTTTCCTAAAGAAAAGACTTTGCTTTTCTCCAAAACCATTTTTCCTGTGATATTCTCGATCCATTACATATGAATTCCACCCCACTTTGTCCGGATATGAGTGGATGAAACCAGAAATATCCGGTTGTGTTTTGTCTTACTATATCCCAGATATTGCTACAGCCTCAGTGTCTGTGTTTTCTGGATATTATCGATGGATTTTATTGTTTTGAATGTTTTTATCAGGGAACATTTAATTTTGTACCGTAGAAACACTAATTGGTTCCACATGGAGACACCAGTAACACATTCCTATGTTCTAGGGAGAAAGCTTGAGGAACTGCAAATTGATATGATATGTCTGTTTGTATAGATGACATTTTATGCACTTGCGATGGAAAAGACTTTTTGCCTTTCTCTAAAACCATTTTTACTGTGATTTTGTTGGTCCATTGCATACGAATTCCAACCCACTTTGTCCGGATATGACTGGATGAAACCAGAAATATCCGGTTGTGTTTTGGCTAACTCAATCCCAGATATTGTGAAAGCTTCTGTATTTGTGTTCTCCGGATATTATGAACGGATTTTATGGTTTTGCATGTTTTTTATCAGGGAACATTTAATTTTGTGCTGGGAAACACTAATTGGTTCCACACGGAGACACCAGCTCTACACATTTGTATTTTCTAGGGAGAAAGCTAGAGGAACTGCGGCAAACAAACATGATATTTCTGTTTGTATAGATGACATTTTATGCACTTTCCTAAGAAAAAGACTTTACTTTTCTCCAAAACCATTTTTACTGTGATTTTCTCGGTCCATTGCATACGAATTCCACCCCACTTTGTCCGGATATGACTGGATGAAACCAGAAATATCCGTTTTCTTTTTTTTTTGGCTTACTATATCCCAGATATTACTACAGACTCTGTGTTTGTGTTTTCTGGATATTATCGATGGATTATATTGTTTTGAATGTTTTTATCAGGGAACATTTAATTTTGTGCTGGGAAACACTAATTGGTTCCACATGGAGACACCAGTCTACATATTCGTATTTTCTAGGGAGAAAGCTAGAATAACTGCGGTAAACAAACATGATGTTTCTGTTTGTATAGATGACATTTTATGCACTGGCTTAAGGAAAAGACTTTGTTTTACTCCAAAACCATTTTTACTGCGATTTTCCCGGTTCATTGCATACGAATTCCACCAAACTTAGTCCGGATATGACTGGATGAAACCAGAAATATCCGGTTGTGTTTTGGCTAACTCAATCCCAGATATTGCGACGGACTCTGTGTTTGTGTTTTCTGGACATTATCAACGGACTTTATTGTTTTGAATGTTTTTATCAGGGAACATTTAATTTTGTACCTTAGAAACACTAATAGGTTCAACATGGAGACACCAGTCTACACATTCGTATGTTCTAGGGAGAAAGTTAGAGGAACTGCGGCAAACCAACATGATATTTCTGTTTGTATACATGACATTTTATGCACTTGCATAACGAAAAAAACTTTGATTTTCTCCAAAACCATTTTTACTGTGATTTTCTCGGTCCATTGCATACGAATTCCACCTCGCTTTGTCCGGATATGACTGGATGAAACCAGAAATATCCGGTTGTGTTTTGGCTAACTCAATCCCAGATATTGTGAAAGCTTCTGTATTTGTGTTCTCCGGATATTATGAACGGATTTTATGGTTTTGCATGTTTTTTTTCAGGGAACATTCAATTTTGTACTGTAGAAACACTAATTGGTTCCACACGGAGACACCAGCTCTACACATTCGTATTTTCTAGGGAGAAAGCTAGAGGAACTGCGGCAAACAAACATGATATTTCTGTTTGTATAGATAACATTTTATGCACTTTCCTAAGAAAAAGACTTTACTTTTCTCCAAAACCATTTTTACTGTGATTTTCTCGGTCCATTGCATACGAATTCCCCCTCACTTTGTCCAGATATGACTGGATGAAACCAGAAATATCCGTTTTCTTTTTTTTTTTTTTTTGGGCTTACTATATCCCAGATATTACTACAGACTCTGTGTTTGTGTTTTCTGGATATAATCGATGGATTATATTGTTTTGAATGTTTTTATCAGGGAACATTTAATTTTGTGCTGGGAAACACTAATTGGTTCCACATGGAGACACCAGTCTACACATTCGTATTTTCTAGGGAGAAAGCTAGAATAACTGCGGTAAACAAACATGATGTTTCTGTTTGTATAGATGACATTTTATGCACTGGCTTAAGGAAAAGACTTTGTTTTACTCCAAAACCATTTTTACTGCGATTTTCCCGGTTCATTGCATACGAATTCCACCAACCTTAGTCCGGATATGACTGGATGAAACCAGAAATATCCGGTTGTGTTTTGGCTTACTACAACCCAGATATTGTGAAAGCCTCTGTGTTTATGTTTTCCGGATAGTATCAACGGAATTTATGTTTTTGCATGTTATTTATCAGGGAACATTTAATTTTGTGCTGGGAAACACTAATTGGTTCCACATGGAGACACCAGCTCTACACATTCGTATTTTCTAGGGAGAAAGCTAGAGGAACTGCGGCAAACAAACATGATATTTCTGTTTGTATAGATGACATTTTATGCACTTTCCTAAAGAAAAGACTTTGCTTTTCTCCAAAACCATTTTTCCTGTGATATTCTCGATCCATTACATATGAATAACACCCCCACTTTGTCCGGATATGAGTGGATGAAACCAGAAATATCCGGTTGTGTTTTGTCTTACTATATCCCAGATATTGCTACAGCCTCAGTGTATGTGTTTTCTGGATATTATCGATGGATTTTACTGTTTTGAATGTTTTTATCAGGGAACCTTTAATTTTGTACCGTAGAAATACAATTTGGTTCCACATGGAGACACCAGTAACACATTCCTATGTTCTAGGGAGAAAGCTTGAGGAACTGCAAATCGATATGATATGTCTGTTTGTATAGATGACATTTTATGCACTTGCGATGGAAAAGACTTTTTGCCTTTCTCTAAAACCATTTTTACTGTGATTTTGTTGGTCCATTGCATACGAATTCCAACCCACTTTGTCCGGATATGACTGGATGAAACCAGAAATATCCGGTTGTGTTTTGGCTAACTCAATCCCAGATATTGTGAAAGCTTCTGTATTTGTGTTCTCCGGATATTATGAACGGATTTTATGGTTTTGCATGTTTTTAATCAGGGAACATTTAATTTTGTACTGTAGAAACACTAATTGGTTCCACACGGAGACACCAGCTCTACACATTTGTATTTTCTAGGGAGAAAGCTAGAGGAACTGCGGCAAACAAACATGATATTTCTGTTTGTATAGATGACATTTTATGCACTTTCCTAAGAAAAAGACTTTACTTTTCTCCAAAACCATTTTTACTGTGATTTTCTCGGTCCATTGCATACGAATTCCACCTCACTTTGTCCTGATATGAGTGGATGAAACCAGAAATATCCGTTTTCTTTTTTTTTTTTTTTTGGCTTACTATATCCCAGATATTACTACAGACTCTGTGTTTGTGTTTTCTGGATATTATCGATGGATTATATTGTTTTGAATGTTTTTATCAGGGAACACTTAATTTTGTGCTGGGAAACACTAATTGTTTGCACATGGAGACACCAGTCTACACATTCGTATTTTCTAGGGAGAAAGCTAGAATAACTGCCGTAAACAAACATGATGTTTCTGTTTGTATAGATGACATTTTATGCACTGGCTTAAGGAAAAGACTTTGTTTTACTCCAAAACCATTTTTACTGCGATTTTCCCGGTTCATTGCATACGAATTCCACCAAACTTAGTCCGGATATGACTGGATGAAACCAGAAATATCCGGTTGTGTTTTGGCTAACTCAATCCCAGATATTGCAACGGACTCTGTGTTTGTGTTTTCTGGACATTATCAACGGACTTTATTGTTTTGAATGTTTTTATCAGGGAACATTTAATTTTGTACCTTAGAAACACTAATAGGTTCAACATGGAGACACCAGTCTACACATTCGTATGTTCTAGGGAGAAAGTTAGAGGAACTGCGGCAAACCAACATGATATTTCTGTTTGTATACATGACATTTTATGCACTTGCATAACGAAAAAAACTTTGATTTTCTCCAAAACCATTTTTACTGTGATTTTCTCGGTCCATTGCATACGAATTCCACCTCGCTTTGTCCGGATATGACTGGATGAAACCAGAAATATCCGGTTGTGTTTTGGCTAACTCAATCCCAGATATTGTGAAAGCTTCTGTATTTGTGTTCTCCGGATATTATGAACGGATTTTATGGTTTTGCATGTTTTTTTTCAGGGAACATTCAATTTTGTACTGTAGAAATACTAATTGGTTCCACACGGAGACACCAGCTCTACACATTCGTATTTTCTAGGGAGAAAGCTAGAGGAACTGCGGCAAACAAACATGATATTTCTGTTTGTATAGATGACATTTTATGCACTTTCCTAAAGAAAAGACTTTGCTTTTCTCCAAAACCATTTTTCCTGTGATATTCTCCATCCATTACATATGAATTCCACCCCACTTTGTCCGGATATGAGTGGATGAAACCAGAAATATCCGGTTGTGTTTTGTCTTACTATATCCCCGATATTGCTACAGCCTCAGTGTCTGTGTTTTCTGGATATTATCGATGGATTTTATTGTTTTGAATGTTTTTATCAGGGAACATTTAATTTTGTACCGTAGAAACACTAATTGGTTCCACATGGAGACACCAGTAACACATTCCTATGTTCTAGGGAGAAAGCTTGAGGAACTGCAAATCGATATGATATGTCTGTTTGTATAGATGACATTTTATGCACTTGCCATGGAAAAGACTTTTTGCCTTTCTCTAAAACCATTTTTACTGTGATTTTGTTGGTCCATTGCATACGAATTCCAACCCACTTTTTCCGGATATGACTGGATGAAACCAGAAATATCCGGTTGTGTTTTGGCTAACTCAATCCCAGATATTGTGAAAGCTTCTGTATTTGTGTTCTCCGGATATTATGAACGGATTTTATGGTTTTGCATGTTTTTTTTCAGGGAACATTTAATTTTGTACCATAGAAACACTAATTGGTTCCACACGGAGACACCAGCTCTACACATTTGTATTTTCTAGGGAGAAAGCTAGAGGAACTGCGGCAAACAAACATGATATTTCTGTTCGTATAGATGACATTTTATGCACTTTCCTAAGAAAAAGACTTTACTTTTCTCCAAAACCATTTTTACTGTGATTTTCTCGGTCCATTGCATATGAATTCCACCTCACTTTGTCCGGATATGAGTGGATGAAACCAGAAATATCCGTTTTCTTTTTTTTTTTTTTTTTTTTTTGGCTTACTATATCCCAGATATTACTACAGACTCTGTGTTTGTGTTTTCTGGATATTATCGATGGATTATATTGTTTTGAATGTTTTTATCAGGGAACATTTAATTTTGTGCTGGGAAACACTAATTGGTTCCACATGGAGACACCAGTCTACACATTCGTATTTTCTAGGGAGAAAGCTAGAATAACTGCGGTAAACAAACATGATGTTTCTGTTTGTATAGATGACATTTTATGCACTGGCTTAAGGAAAAGACTTTGTTTTACTCCAAAACCATTTTTACTGCGATTTTCCCGGTTCATTGCATACGAATTCCACCAACCTTAGTCCGGATATGACTGGATGAAACCAGAAATATCCGGTTGTGTTTTGGCTAACTCAATCCCAGATATTGCGACGGACTCTGTGTTTGTGTTTTCTGGACATTATCAACGGACTTTATTGTTTTGAATGTTTTTATCAGGGAACATTTAATTTTGTACCTTAGAAACACTAATAGGTTCAACATGGAGACACCAGTCTACACATTCGTATGTTCTAGGGAGAAAGTTAGAGGAACTGCGGCAAACCAACATGATATTTCTGTTTGTATACATGACATTTTATGCACTTGCATAACGAAAAAAACTTTGCTTTTCTCCAAAACCATTTTTACTGTGATTTTCTCGGTCCATTGCATACGAATTCCACCTCGCTTTGTCCGGATATGACTGGATGAAACCAGAAATATCCGGTTGTGTTTTGGCTTACTACAACCCAGATATTGTGAAAGCCTCTGTGTTTATGTTTTCCGGATAGTATCAACGGAATTTATATTTTTGCATGTTATTTATCAGGGAACATTTAATTTTGTGCTGGGAAACACTAATTGGTTCCACATGGAGACACCAGCTCTACACATTTGTATTTTCTAGGGAGAAAGCTAGAGGAACTGCGGCAAACAAACATGATATTTCTGTTTGTATAGATGACATTTTATGCACTTTCCTAAGAAAAAGACTTTACTTTTCTCCAAAACCATTTTTACTGTGATTTTCTCGGTCCATTGCATACGAATTCCACCTCACTTTGTCCGGATATGAGTGGATGAAACCAGAAATATCCGTTTTCTTTTTTTTTTTTTTTTGGCTTACTATATCCCAGATATTACTACAGACTCTGTGTTTGTGTTTTCTGGATATTATCGATGGATTATATTGTTTTGAATGTTTTTATCAGGGAACACTTAATTTTGTGCTGGGAAACACTAATTGTTTGCACATGGAGACACCAGTCTACACATTCGTATTTTCTAGGGAGAAAGCTAGAATAACTGCGGTAAACAAACATGATGTTTCTGTTTGTATAGATGACATTTTATGCACTGGCTTAAGGAAAAGACTTTGTTTTACTCCAAAATCATTTTTACTGTGATTTTCTCGGTCCATTGCATACGAATTCCACCTCACTTTGTCCGGATATGACTGGATGAAACCAGAAATATCCGTTTTGTTTTTTTTTGGCTTACTATATCCCAGATATTACTACAGACTCTGTGTTTGTGTTTTCTGGATATTATCGATGGATTATATTGTTTTGAATGTTTTTATCAGGGAACATTTAATTTTGTGCTGGGAAACACTAATTGGTTCCACATGGAGACACCAGTCTACACATTCGTATTTTCTAGGGAGAAAGCTAGAATAACTGCGGTAAACAAACATGATGTTTCTGTTTGTATAGATGACATTTTATGCACTGGCTTAAGGAAAAGACTTTGTTTTACTCCAAAACCATTTTTACTGCGATTTTCCCGGTTCACTGCATACGAATCCCACCAAACTTAGTCCGGATATGACTGGATGAAACCAGAAATATCCGGTTGTGTTTTGGCTAACTCAATCCCAGATATTGCGACGGACTCTGTGTTTGTGTTTTCTGGACATTATCAACGGACTTTATTGTTTTGAATGTTTTTATCAGGGAACATTTAATTTTGTACCTTAGAAACACTAATAGGTTCAACATGGAGACACCAGTCTACACATTCGTATGTTCTAGGGAGAAAGTTAGAGGAACTGTGGCAAACAAACATGATATTTCTGTTTGTATACATGACATTTTATGCACTTGCATAATGAAAAAAACTTTGCTTTTCTCCAAAACCATTTTTACTGTGATTTTCTCGGTCCATTGCATACGAATTCCACCTCGCTTTGTCCGGATATGACTGGATGAAACCAGAAATATCCGGTTGTGTTTTGGCTTACTACAACCCAGATATTGTGAAAGCCTCTGTGTTTATGTTTTCCGGATACTATCAACGGAATTTATGTTTTTGCATGTTATTTATCAGGGAACATTTAATTTTGTGCTGGGAAACACTAATTGGTTCCACATGGAGACACCAGCTCTACACATTCGTATTTTCTAGGGAGAAAGCTAGAGGAACTGCGGCAAACAAACATGATATTTCTGTTTGTATAGATGACATTTTATGCACTTTCCTAAAGAAAAGACTTTGCTTTTCTCCAAAACCATTTTTCCTGTGATATTCTCGATCCATTACATATGAATTCCACCCCACTTTGTCCGGATATGAGTGGATGAAACCAGAAATATCCGGTTGTGTTTTGTCTTACTATATCCCAGATATTGCTACAGCCTCAGTGTCTGTGTTTTCTGGATATTATCGATGGATTTTATTGTTTTGAATGTTTTTATCAGGGAACATTTAATTTTGTACCGTAGAAACACTAATTGGTTCCACATGGAGACACCAGTAACACATTCCTATGTTCTAGGGAGAAAGCTTGAGGAACTGCAAATTGATATGATATGTCTGTTTGTATAGATGACATTTTATGCACTTGCGATGGAAAAGACTTTTTGCCTTTCTCTAAAACCATTTTTACTGTGATTTTGTTGGTCCATTGCATACGAATTCCAACCCACTTTGTCCGGATATGACTGGATGAAACCAGAAATATCCGGTTGTGTTTTGGCTAACTCAATCCCAGATATTGTGAAAGCTTCTGTATTTGTGTTCTCCGGATATTATGAACGGATTTTATGGTTTTGCATGTTTTTTATCAGGGAACATTTAATTTTGTGCTGGGAAACACTAATTGGTTCCACACGGAGACACCAGCTCTACACATTTGTATTTTCTAGGGAGAAAGCTAGAGGAACTGCGGCAAACAAACATGATATTTCTGTTTGTATAGATGACATTTTATGCACTTTCCTAAGAAAAAGACTTTACTTTTCTCCAAAACCATTTTTACTGTGATTTTCTCGGTCCATTGCATACGAATTCCACCCCACTTTGTCCGGATATGACTGGATGAAACCAGAAATATCCGTTTTCTTTTTTTTTTGGCTTACTATATCCCAGATATTACTACAGACTCTGTGTTTGTGTTTTCTGGATATTATCGATGGATTATATTGTTTTGAATGTTTTTATCAGGGAACATTTAATTTTGTGCTGGGAAACACTAATTGGTTCCACATGGAGACACCAGTCTACATATTCGTATTTTCTAGGGAGAAAGCTAGAATAACTGCGGTAAACAAACATGATGTTTCTGTTTGTATAGATGACATTTTATGCACTGGCTTAAGGAAAAGACTTTGTTTTACTCCAAAACCATTTTTACTGCGATTTTCCCGGTTCATTGCATACGAATTCCACCAAACTTAGTCCGGATATGACTGGATGAAACCAGAAATATCCGGTTGTGTTTTGGCTAACTCAATCCCAGATATTGCGACGGACTCTGTGTTTGTGTTTTCTGGACATTATCAACGGACTTTATTGTTTTGAATGTTTTTATCAGGGAACATTTAATTTTGTACCTTAGAAACACTAATAGGTTCAACATGGAGACACCAGTCTACACATTCGTATGTTCTAGGGAGAAAGTTAGAGGAACTGCGGCAAACCAACATGATATTTCTGTTTGTATACATGACATTTTATGCACTTGCATAACGAAAAAAACTTTGATTTTCTCCAAAACCATTTTTACTGTGATTTTCTCGGTCCATTGCATACGAATTCCACCTCGCTTTGTCCGGATATGACTGGATGAAACCAGAAATATCCGGTTGTGTTTTGGCTAACTCAATCCCAGATATTGTGAAAGCTTCTGTATTTGTGTTCTCCGGATATTATGAACGGATTTTATGGTTTTGCATGTTTTTTTTCAGGGAACATTCAATTTTGTACTGTAGAAACACTAATTGGTTCCACACGGAGACACCAGCTCTACACATTCGTATTTTCTAGGGAGAAAGCTAGAGGAACTGCGGCAAACAAACATGATATTTCTGTTTGTATAGATGACATTTTATGCACTTTCCTAAAGAAAAGACTTTGCTTTTCTCCAAAACCATTTTTCCTGTGATATTCTCCATCCATTACATATGAATTCCACCCCACTTTGTCCGGATATGAGTGGATGAAACCAGAAATATCCGGTTGTGTTTTGTCTTACTATATCCCCGATATTGCTACAGCCTCAGTGTCTGTGTTTTCTGGATATTATCGATGGATTTTATTGTTTTGAATGTTTTTATCAGGGAACATTTAATTTTGTACCGTAGAAACACTAATTGGTTCCACATGGAGACACCAGTAACACATTCCTATGTTCTAGGGAGAAAGCTTGAGGAACTGCAAATCGATATGATATGTCTGTTTGTATAGATGACATTTTATGCACTTGCGATGGAAAAGACTTTTTGCCTTTCTCTAAAACCATTTTTACTGTGATTTTGTTGGTCCATTGCATACGAATTCCAACCCACTTTGTCCGGATATGACTGGATGAAACCAGAAATATCCGGTTGTGTTTTGGCTAACTCAATCCCAGATATTGTGAAAGCTTCTGTATTTGTGTTCTCCGGATATTATGAACGGATTTTATGGTTTTGCATGTTTTTTTTCAGGGAACATTTAATTTTGTACCATAGAAACACTAATTGGTTCCACACGGAGACACCAGCTCTACACATTTGTATTTTCTAGGGAGAAAGCTAGAGGAACTGCGGCAAACAAACATGATATTTCTGTTTGTATAGATGACATTTTATGCACTTTCCTAAGAAAAAGACTTTACTTTTCTCCAAAACCATTTTTACTGTGATTTTCTCGGTCCATTGCATACGAATTCCACCTCACTTTGTCCGGATATGAGTGGATGAAACCAGAAATATCCGTTTTCTTTTTTTTTTTTTTTTTGGCTTACTATATCCCAGATATTACTACAGACTCTGTGTTTGTGTTTTCTGGATATTATCGATGGATTATATTGTTTTGAATGTTTTTATCAGGGAACATTTAATTTTGTGCTGGGAAACACTAATTGGTTCCACATGGAGACACCAGTCTACACATTCGTATTTTCTAGGGAGAAAGCTAGAATAACTGCGGTAAACAAACATGATGTTTCTGTTTGTATAGATGACATTTTATGCACTGGCTTAAGGAAAAGACTTTGTTTTACTCCAAAACCATTTTTACTGCGATTTTCCCGGTTCATTGCATACGAATTCCACCAACCTTAGTCCGGATATGACTGGATGAAACCAGAAATATCCGGTTGTGTTTTGGCTAACTCAATCCCAGATATTGCGACGGACTCTGTGTTTGTGTTTTCTGGACATTATCAACGGACTTTATTGTTTTGAATGTTTTTATCAGGGAACATTTAATTTTGTACCTTAGAAACACTAATAGGTTCAACATGGAGACACCAGTCTACACATTCGTATGTTCTAGGGAGAAAGTTAGAGGAACTGCGGCAAACAAACATGATATTTCTGTTTGTATACATGACATTTTATGCACTTGCATAACGAAAAAAACTTTGCTTTTCTCCAAAACCATTTTTACTGTGATTTTCTCGGTCCATTGCATACGAATTCCACCTCGCTTTGTCCGGATATGACTGGATGAAACCAGAAATATCCGGCTGTGTTTTGGCTTACTACAACCCAGATATTGTGAAAGCCTCTGTGTTTATGTTTTCCGGATACTATCAACGGAATTTATGTTTTTGCATGTTATTTATCAGGGAACATTTAATTTTGTGCTGGGAAACACTAATTGGTTCCACATGGAGACACCAGCTCTACACATTCGTATTTTCTAGGGAGAAAGCTAGAGGAACTGCGGCAAACAAACATGATATTTCTGTTTGTATAGATGACATTTTATGCACTTTCCTAAAGAAAAGACTTTGCTTTTCTCCAAAACCATATTTCCTGTGATATTCTCGATCCATTACATATGAATTCCACCCCACTTTGTCCGGATATGAGTGGATGAAACCAGAAATATCCGGTTGTGTTTTGGCTAACTCAATCCCAGATATTGTGAAAGCTTCTGTATTTGTGTTCTCCGGATATTATGAACGGATTTTATGGTTTTGCATGTTTTTTTTCAGGGAACATTCAATTTTGTACCGTAGAAACACAAATTGGTTCCACACGGAGACACCAGCTCTACACATTCGTATTTTCTAGGGAGAAAGCTAGAGGAACTGCGGCAAACAAACATGATATTTCTGTTTGTATAGATGACATTTTATGCACTTTCCTAAAGAAAAGACTTTGCTTTTCTCCAAAACCATATTTCCTGTGATATTCTCGATCCATTGCATACGAATTCCACCTCGCTTTGTCCGGATATGACTGGATGAAACCAGAAATATCCGGTTGTGTTTTGGCTAACTCAATCCCAGATATTGTGAAAGCTTCTGTATTTGTGTTCTCCGGATATTATGAACGGATTTTATTGTTTTGCATGTTTTTTTTCAGGGAACATTCAATTTTGTACCGTAGAAACACTAATTGGTTCCACACGGAGACACCAGCTCTACACATTCGTATTTTCTAGGGAGAAAGCTAGAGGAACTGCGGCAAACAAACATGATATTTCTGTTTGTATAGATGACATTTTATGCACTTTCCTAAAGAAAAGACTTTGCTTTTCTCCAAAACCATTTTTCCTGTGATATTCTCGATCCATTACATATGAATTCCACCCCACTTTGTCCGGATATGAGTGGATGAAACCAGAAATATCCGGTTCTGTTTTGTCTTACTATATCCCCGATATTGCTACAGCCTCAGTGTCTGTGTTTTCTGGATATTATCGATGGATTTTATTGTTTTGAATGTTTTTATCAGGGAACATTTAATTTTGTACCGTAGAAACACTAATTGGTTCCACATGGAGACACCAGTAACACATTCCTATGTTCTATGGAGAAAGCTTGAGGAACTGCAAATCGATATGATATGTCTGTTTGTATAGATGACATTTTATGCACTTGCGATGGAAAAGACTTTTTGCCTTTCTCTAAAACCATTTTTACTGTGATTTTGTTGGTCCATTGCATACGAATTCCAACCCACTTTGTCCGGATATGACTGGATGAAACCAGAAATATCCGGTTGTGTTTTGGCTAACTCAATCCCAGATATTGTGAAAGCTTCTGTATTTGTGTTCTCCGGATATTATGAACGGATTTTATGGTTTTGCATGTTTGTTTTCAGGGAACATTTAATTTTGTACCATAGAAACACTAATTGGTTCCACACGGAGACACCAGCTCTACACATTTGTATTTTCTAGGGAGAAAGCTAGAGGAACTGCGGCAAACAAACATGATATTTCTGTTTGTATAGATGACATTTTATGCACTTTCCTAAGAAAAAGACTTTACTTTTCTCCAAAACCATTTTTACTGTGATTTTCTCGGTCCATTGCATACGAATTCCACCTCACTTTGTCCGGATATGAGTGGATGAAACCAGAAATATCCGTTTTCTTTTTTTTTTTTTTTGGCTTACTATATCCCAGATATTACTACAGACTCTGTGTTTGTGTTTTCTGGATATTATCGATGGATTATATTGTTTTGAATGTTTTTATCAGGGAACATTTAATTTTGTGCTGGGAAACACTAATTGGTTCCACATGGAGACACCAGTCTACACATTCGTATTTTCTAGGGAGAAAGCTAGAATAACTGCGGTAAACAAACATGATGTTTCTGTTTGTATAGATGACATTTTATGCACTGGCTTAAGGAAAAGACTTTGTTTTACTCCAAAACCATTTTTACTGCGATTTTCCCGGTTCATTGCATACGAATTCCACCAACCTTAGTCCGGATATGACTGGATGAAACCAGAAATATCCGGTTGTGTTTTGGCTAACTCAATCCCAGATATTGCGACGGACTCTGTGTTTGTGTTTTCTGGACATTATCAACGGACTTTATTGTTTTGAATGTTTTTATCAGGGAACATTTAATTTTGTACCTTAGAAACACTAATAGGTTCAACATGGAGACACCAGTCTACACATTCGTATGTTCTAGGGAGAAAGTTAGAGGAACTGCGGCAAACAAACATGATATTTCTGTTTGTATACATGACATTTTATGCACTTGCATAACGAAAAAAACTTTGCTTTTCTCCAAAACCATTTTTACTGTGATTTTCTCGGTCCATTGCATACGAATTCCACCTCGCTTTGTCCGGATATGACTGGATGAAACCAGAAATATCCGGCTGTGTTTTGGCTTACTACAACCCAGATATTGTGAAAGCCTCTGTGTTTATGTTTTCCGGATACTATCAACGGAATTTATGTTTTTGCATGTTATTTATCAGGGAACATTTAATTTTGTGCTGGGAAACACTAATTGGTTCCACATGGAGACACCAGCTCTACACATTCGTATTTTCTAGGGAGAAAGCTAGAGGAACTGCGGCAAACAAACATGATATTTCTGTTTGTATAGATGACATTTTATGCACTTTCCTAAAGAAAAGACTTTGCTTTTCTCCAAAACCATTTTTCCTGTGATATTCTCGATCCATTACATATGAATTCCACCCCACTTTGTCCGGATATGAGTGGATGAAACCAGAAATATCCGGTTGTGTTTTGTCTTACTATATCCCAGATATTGCTACAGCCTCAGTGTCTGTGTTTTCTGGATATTATCGATGGATTTTATTGTTTTGAATGTTTTTATCAGGGAACATTTAATTTTGTACCGTAGAAACACTAATTGGTTCCACATGGAGACACCAGTAACACATTCCTATGTTCTAGGGAGAAAGCTTGAGGAACTGCAAATCGATATGATATGTCTGTTTGTATAGATGACATTTTATGCACTTGCGATGGAAAAGACTTTTTGCCTTTCTCTAAAACCATTTTTACTGTGATTTTGTTGGTCCATTGCATACGAATTCCAACCCACTTTGTCCGGATATGACTGGATGAAACCAGAAATATCCGGTTGTGTTTTGGCTAACTCAATCCCAGATATTGTGAAAGCTTCTGTATTTGTGTTCTCCGGATATTATGAACGGATTTTATGGTTTTGCATGTTTTTTATCAGGGAACATTTAATTTTGTGCTGGGAAACACTAATTGGTTCCACACGGAGACACCAGCTCTACACATTTGTATTTTCTAGGGAGAAAGCTAGAGGAACTGCGGCAAACAAACATGATATTTCTGTTTGTATAGATGACATTTTATGCACTTTCCTAAGAAAAAGACTTTACTTTTCTCCAAAACCATTTTTACTGTGATTTTCTCGGTCCATTGCATACGAATTCCACCCCACTTTGTCCGGATATGACTGGATGAAACCAGAAATATCCGTTTTCTTTTTTTTTTGGCTTACTATATCCCAGATATTACTACAGACTCTGTGTTTGTGTTTTCTGGATATTATCGATGGATTATATTGTTTTGAATGTTTTTATCAGGGAACATTTAATTTTGTGCTGGGAAACACTAATTGGTTCCACATGGAGACACCAGTCTACATATTCGTATTTTCTAGGGAGAAAGCTAGAATAACTGCGGTAAACAAACATGATGTTTCTGTTTGTATAGATGACATTTTATGCACTGGCTTAAGGAAAAGACTTTGTTTTACTCCAAAACCATTTTTACTGCGATTTTCCCGGTTCATTGCATACGAATTCCACCAAACTTAGTCCGGATATGACTGGATGAAACCAGAAATATCCGGTTGTGTTTTGGCTAACTCAATCCCAGATATTGCGACGGACTCTGTGTTTGTGTTTTCTGGACATTATCAACGGACTTTATTGTTTTGAATGTTTTTATCAGGGAACATTTAATTTTGTACCTTAGAAACACTAATAGGTTCAACATGGAGACACCAGTCTACACATTCGTATGTTCTAGGGAGAAAGTTAGAGGAACTGCGGCAAACCAACATGATATTTCTGTTTGTATACATGACATTTTATGCACTTGCATAACGAAAAAAACTTTGATTTTCTCCAAAACCATTTTTACTGTGATTTTCTCGGTCCATTGCATACGAATTCCACCTCGCTTTGTCCGGATATGAGTGGATGAAACCAGAAATATCCGGTTGTGTTTTGGCTAACTCAATCCCAGATATTGTGAAAGCTTCTGTATTTGTGTTCTCCGGATATTATGAACGGATTTTATGGTTTTGCATGTTTTTTTTCAGGGAACATTCAATTTTGTACCGTAGAAACACAAATTGGTTCCACACGGAGACACCAGCTCTACACATTCGTATTTTCTAGGGAGAAAGCTAGAGGAACTGCGGCAAACAAACATGATATTTCTGTTTGTATAGATGACATTTTATGCACTTTCCTAAAGAAAAGACTTTGCTTTTCTCCAAAACCATATTTCCTGTGATATTCTCGATCCATTGCATACGAATTCCACCTCGCTTTGTCCGGATATGACTGGATGAAACCAGAAATATCCGGTTGTGTTTTGGCTAACTCAATCCCAGATATTGTGAAAGCTTCTGTATTTGTGTTCTCCGGATATTATGAACGGATTTTATGGTTTTGCATGTTTTTTTTCAGGGAACATTCAATTTTGTACCGTAGAAACACTAATTGGTTCCACACGGAGACACCAGCTCTACACATTCGTATTTTCTAGGGAGAAAGCTAGAGGAACTGCGGCAAACAAACATGATATTTCTGTTTGTATAGATGACATTTTATGCACTTTCCTAAAGAAAAGACTTTGCTTTTCTCCAAAACCATTTTTCCTGTGATATTCTCCATCCATTACATATGAATTCCACCCCACTTTGTCCGGATATGAGTGGATGAAACCAGAAATATCCGGTTGTGTTTTGTCTTACTATATCCCCGATATTGCTACAGCCTCAGTGTCTGTGTTTTCTGGATATTATCGATGGATTTTATTGTTTTGAATGTTTTTATCAGGGAACATTTAATTTTGTACCGTAGAAACACTAATTGGTTCCACATGGAGACACCAGTAACACATTCCTATGTTCTAGGGAGAAAGCTTGAGGAACTGCAAATCGATATGATATGTCTGTTTGTATAGATGACATTTTATGCACTTGCGATGGAAAAGACTTTTTGCCTTTCTCTAAAACCATTTTTACTGTGATTTTGTTGGTCCATTGCATACGAATTCCAACCCACTTTGTCCGGATATGACTGGATGAAACCAGAAATATCCGGTTGTGTTTTGGCTAACTCAATCCCAGATATTGTGAAAGCTTCTGTATTTGTGTTCTCCGGATATTATGAACGGATTTTATGGTTTTGCATGTTTTTTTTCAGGGAACATTTAATTTTGTACCATAGAAACACTAATTGGTTCCACACGGAGACACCAGCTCTACACATTTGTATTTTCTAGGGAGAAAGCTAGAGGAACTGCGGCAAACAAACATGATATTTCTGTTTGTATAGATGACATTTTATGCACTTTCCTAAGAAAAAGACTTTACTTTTCTCCAAAACCATTTTTACTGTGATTTTCTCGGTCCATTGCATACGAATTCCACCTCACTTTGTCCGGATATGAGTGGATGAAACCAGAAATATCCGTTTTCTTTTTTTTTTTTTTTGGCTTACTATATCCCAGATATTACTACAGACTCTGTGTTTGTGTTTTCTGGATATTATCGATGGATTATATTGTTTTGAATGTTTTTATCAGGGAACATTTAATTTTGTGCTGGGAAACACTAATTGGTTCCACATGGAGACACCAGTCTACACATTCGTATTTTCTAGGGAGAAAGCTAGAATAACTGCGGTAAACAAACATGATGTTTCTGTTTGTATAGATGACATTTTATGCACTGGCTTAAGGAAAAGACTTTGTTTTACTCCAAAACCATTTTTACTGCGATTTTCCCGGTTCATTGCATACGAATTCCACCAACCTTAGTCCGGATATGACTGGATGAAACCAGAAATATCCGGTTGTGTTTTTGCTAACTCAATCCCAGATATTGCGACGGACTCTGTGTTTGTGTTTTCTGGACATTATCAACGGACTTTATTGTTTTGAATGTTTTTATCAGGGAACATTTAATTTTGTACCTTAGAAACACTAATAGGTTCAACATGGAGACACCAGTCTACACATTCGTATGTTCTAGGGAGAAAGTTAGAGGAACTGCGGCAAACAAACATGATATTTCTGTTTGTATACATGACATTTTATGCACTTGCATAACGAAAAAAACTTTGCTTTTCTCCAAAACCATTTTTACTGTGATTTTCTCGGTCGATTGCATACGAATTCCACCTCGCTTTGTCCGGATATGACTGGATGAAACCAGAAATATCCGGCTGTGTTTTGGCTTACTACAACCCAGATATTGTGAAAGCCTCTGTGTTTATGTTTTCCGGATACTATCAACGGAATTTATGTTTTTGCATGTTATTTATCAGGGAACATTTAATTTTGTGCTGGGAAACACTAATTGGTTCCACATGGAGACACCAGCTCTACACATTCGTATTTTCTAGGGAGAAAGCTAGAGGAACTGCGGCAAACAAACATGATATTTCTGTTTGTATAGATGACATTTTATGCACTTTCCTAAAGAAAAGACTTTGCTTTTCTCCAAAACCATTTTTCCTGTGATATTCTCGATCCATTACATATGAATTCCACCCCACTTTGTCCGGATATGAGTGGATGAAACCAGAAATATCCGGTTGTGTTTTGTCTTACTATATCCCAGATATTGCTACAGCCTCAGTGTCTGTGTTTTCTGGATATTATCGATGGATTTTATTGTTTTGAATGTTTTTATCAGGGAACATTTAATTTTGTACCGTAGAAACACTAATTGGTTCCACATGGAGACACCAGTAACACATTCCTATGTTCTAGGGAGAAAGCTTGAGGAACTGCAAATTGATATGATATGTCTGTTTGTATAGATGACATTTTATGCACTTGCGATGGAAAAGACTTTTTGCCTTTCTCTAAAACCATTTTTACTGTGATTTTGTTGGTCCATTGCATACGAATTCCAACCCACTTTGTCCGGATATGACTGGATGAAACCAGAAATATCCGGTTGTGTTTTGGCTAACTCAATCCCAGATATTGTGAAAGCTTCTGTATTTGTGTTCTCCGGATATTATGAACGGATTTTATGGTTTTGCATGTTTTTTATCAGGGAACATTTAATTTTGTGCTGGGAAACACTAATTGGTTCCACACGGAGACACCAGCTCTACACATTTGTATTTTCTAGGGAGAAAGCTAGAGGAACTGCGGCAAACAAACATGATATTTCTGTTTGTATAGATGACATTTTATGCACTTTCCTAAGAAAAAGACTTTACTTTTCTCCAAAACCATTTTTACTGTGATTTTCTCGGTCCATTGCATACGAATTCCACCCCACTTTGTCCGGATATGACTGGATGAAACCAGAAATATCCGTTTTCTTTTTTTTTTGGCTTACTATATCCCAGATATTACTACAGACTCTGTGTTTGTGTTTTCTGGATATTATCGATGGATTATATTGTTTTGAATGTTTTTATCAGGGAACATTTAATTTTGTGCTGGGAAACACTAATTGGTTCCACATGGAGACACCAGTCTACATATTCGTATTTTCTAGGGAGAAAGCTAGAATAACTGCGGTAAACAAACATGATGTTTCTGTTTGTATAGATGACATTTTATGCACTGGCTTAAGGAAAAGACTTTGTTTTACTCCAAAACCATTTTTACTGCGATTTTCCCGGTTCATTGCATACGAATTCCACCAAACTTAGTCCGGATATGACTGGATGAAACCAGAAATATCCGGTTGTGTTTTGGCTAACTCAATCCCAGATATTGCGACGGACTCTGTGTTTGTGTTTTCTGGACATTATCAACGGACTTTATTGTTTTGAATGTTTTTATCAGGGAACATTTAATTTTGTACCTTAGAAACACTAATAGGTTCAACATGGAGACACCAGTCTACACATTCGTATGTTCTAGGGAGAAAGTTAGAGGAACTGCGGCAAACCAACATGATATTTCTGTTTGTATACATGACATTTTATGCACTTGCATAACGAAAAAAACTTTGATTTTCTCCAAAACCATTTTTACTGTGATTTTCTCGGTCCATTGCATACGAATTCCACCTCGCTTTGTCCGGATATGACTGGATGAAACCAGAAATATCCGGTTGTGTTTTGGCTAACTCAATCCCAGATATTGTGAAAGCTTCTGTATTTGTGTTCTCCGGATATTATGAACGGATTTTATGGTTTTGCATGTTTTTTTTCAGGGAACATTCAATTTTGTACTGTAGAAACACTAATTGGTTCCACACGGAGACACCAGCTCTACACATTCGTATTTTCTAGGGAGAAAGCTAGAGGAACTGCGGCAAACAAACATGATATTTCTGTTTGTATAGATAACATTTTATGCACTTTCCTAAGAAAAAGACTTTACTTTTCTCCAAAACCATTTTTACTGTGATTTTCTCGGTCCATTGCATACGAATTCCCCCTCACTTTGTCCAGATATGACTGGATGAAACCAGAAATATCCGTTTTCTTTTTTTTTTTTTTTTTTGGGCTTACTATATCCCAGATATTACTACAGACTCTGTGTTTGTGTTTTCTGGATATAATCGATGGATTATATTGTTTTGAATGTTTTTATCAGGGAACATTTAATTTTGTGCTGGGAAACACTAATTGGTTCCACATGGAGACACCAGTCTACACATTCGTATTTTCTAGGGAGAAAGCTAGAATAACTGCGGTAAACAAACATGATGTTTCTGTTTGTATAGATGACATTTTATGCACTGGCTTAAGGAAAAGACTTTGTTTTACTCCAAAACCATTTTTACTGCGATTTTCCCGGTTCATTGCATACGAATTCCACCAACCTTAGTCCGGATATGACTGGATGAAACCAGAAATATCCGGTTGTGTTTTGGCTTACTACAACCCAGATATTGTGAAAGCCTCTGTGTTTATGTTTTCCGGATAGTATCAACGGAATTTATGTTTTTGCATGTTATTTATCAGGGAACATTTAATTTTGTGCTGGGAAACACTAATTGGTTCCACATGGAGACACCAGCTCTACACATTCGTATTTTCTAGGGAGAAAGCTAGAGGAACTGCGGCAAACAAACATGATATTTCTGTTTGTATAGATGACATTTTATGCACTTTCCTAAAGAAAAGACTTTGCTTTTCTCCAAAACCATTTTTCCTGTGATATTCTCGATCCATTACATATGAATAACACCCCCACTTTGTCCGGATATGAGTGGATGAAACCAGAAATATCCGGTTGTGTTTTGTCTTACTATATCCCAGATATTGCTACAGCCTCAGTGTATGTGTTTTCTGGATATTATCGATGGATTTTACTGTTTTGAATGTTTTTATCAGGGAACCTTTAATTTTGTACCGTAGAAATACAATTTGGTTCCACATGGAGACACCAGTAACACATTCCTATGTTCTAGGGAGAAAGCTTGAGGAACTGCAAATCGATATGATATGTCTGTTTGTATAGATGACATTTTATGCACTTGCGATGGAAAAGACTTTTTGCCTTTCTCTAAAACCATTTTTACTGTGATTTTGTTGGTCCATTGCATACGAATTCCAACCCACTTTGTCCGGATATGACTGGATGAAACCAGAAATATCCGGTTGTGTTTTGGCTAACTCAATCCCAGATATTGTGAAAGCTTCTGTATTTGTGTTCTCCGGATATTATGAACGGATTTTATGGTTTTGCATGTTTTTAATCAGGGAACATTTAATTTTGTACTGTAGAAACACTAATTGGTTCCACACGGAGACACCAGCTCTACACATTTGTATTTTCTAGGGAGAAAGCTAGAGGAACTGCGGCAAACAAACATGATATTTCTGTTTGTATAGATGACATTTTATGCACTTTCCTAAGAAAAAGACTTTACTTTTCTCCAAAACCATTTTTACTGTGATTTTCTCGGTCCATTGCATACGAATTCCACCTCACTTTGTCCTGATATGAGTGGATGAAACCAGAAATATCCGTTTTCTTTTTTTTTTTTTTTGGCTTACTATATCCCAGATATTACTACAGACTCTGTGTTTGTGTTTTCTGGATATTATCGATGGATTATATTGTTTTGAATGTTTTTATCAGGGAACACTTAATTTTGTGCTGGGAAACACTAATTGTTTGCACATGGAGACACCAGTCTACACATTCGTATTTTCTAGGGAGAAAGCTAGAATAACTGCCGTAAACAAACATGATGTTTCTGTTTGTATAGATGACATTTTATGCACTGGCTTAAGGAAAAGACTTTGTTTTACTCCAAAACCATTTTTACTGCGATTTTCCCGGTTCATTGCATACGAATTCCACCAAACTTAGTCCGGATATGACTGGATGAAACCAGAAATATCCGGTTGTGTTTTGGCTAACTCAATCCCAGATATTGCAACGGACTCTGTGTTTGTGTTTTCTGGACATTATCAACGGACTTTATTGTTTTGAATGTTTTTATCAGGGAACATTTAATTTTGTACCTTAGAAACACTAATAGGTTCCACATGGAGACACCAGTATACACATTCGTATGTTCTAGGGAGAAAGTTAGAGGAACTGCGGCAAACAAACATGATATTTCTGTTTGTATACATGACATTTTATGCACTTGCATAACGAAAAAAACTTTGCTTTTCTCCAAAACCATTTTTACTGTGATTTTCCCGGTTCATTGCATACGAATTCCACCAAACTTAGTCCGGATATGACTGGATGAAACCAGAAATATCCGGTTGTGTTTTGGCTAACTCAATCCCAGATATTGTGAAAGCTTCTGTATTGGTGTTTTCCGGATATTATTAACGGATTTTATGGTTTTGCATGTTTTTTATCAGGGAACATTTAATTTTGTACCTTAGAAACACTAATTGGTTCCACACGGAGACACCAGCTCTACACATTTGTATTTTCTAGGGAGAAAGCTAGAGGAACTGTGGCAAACAAACATGATATTTCTGTTTGTATACATGACATTTTATGCACTTGCATAACGAAAAAAACTTTGCTTTTCTCCAAAACCATTTTTACTGTGATTTTCTCGGTCCATTGCATACGAATTCCACATCGCTTTGTCCGGATATGACTGGATGAAACCAGAAATATCCGGTTGTGTTTTGGCTTACTACAACCCAGATATTGTGAAAGCCTCTGTGTTTATGTTTTCCGGATATTATCAACGGAATTTATGTTTTTGCATGTTATTTATCAGGGAACATTTAATTTTGTGCTGGGAAACACTAATTGGTTCCACATGGAGACACCAGCTCTACACATTCGTATTTTCTAGGGAGAAAGCTAGAGGAACTGCGGCAAACAAACATGATATTTCTGTTTGTATAGATGACATTTTATGCACTTTCCTAAAGAAAAGACTTTGCTTTTCTCCAAAACCATTTTTCCTGTGATATTCTCGATCCATTACATATGAATAACACCCCCACTTTGTCCGTATATGAGTGGATGAAACCAGAAATATCCGGTTGTGTTTTGTCTTACTATATCCCAGATATTGCTACAGCCTCAGTGTATGTGTTTTCTGGATATTATCGATGGATTTTATTGTTTTGAATGTTTTTATCAGGGAACCTTTAATTTTGTACCGTAGAAATACAATTTGGTTCCACATGGAGACACCAGTAACACATTCCTATGTTCTAGGGAGAAAGCTTGAGGAACTGCAAATCGATATGATATGTCTGTTTGTATAGATGACATTTTATGCACTTGCGATGGAAAAGACTTTTTGCCTTTCTCTAAAACCATTTTTACTGTGATTTTGTTGGTCCATTGCATACGAATTCCAACCCACTTTGTCCGGATATGACTGGATGAAACCAGAAATATCCGGTTGTGTTTTGGCTAACTCAATCCCAGATATTGTGAAAGCTTCTGTATTTGTGTTCTCCGGATATTATGAACGGATTTTATGGTTTTGCATGTTTTTTATCAGGGAACATTTAATTTTGTACTGTAGAAACACTAATTGGTTCCACACGGAGACACCAGCTCTACACATTTGTATTTTCTAGGGAGAAAGCTAGAGGAACTGCGGCAAACAAACATGATATTTCTGTTTGTATAGATGACATTTTATGCACTTTCCTAAGAAAAAGACTTTACTTTTCTCCAAAACCATTTTTACTGTGATTTTCTCGGTCCATTGCATAAGAATTCCACCTCACTTTGTCCGGATATGAGTGGATGAAACCAGAAATATCCGTTTTCTTTTTTTTTTTTTTTTGGCTTACTATATCCCAGATATTACTACAGACTCTGTGTTTGTGTTTTCTGGATATTATCGATGGATTATATTGTTTTGAATGTTTTTATCAGGAAACACTTAATTTTGTGCTGGGAAACACTAATTGTTTGCACATGGAGACACCAGTCTACACATTCGTATTTTCTAGCGAGAAAGCTAGAATAACTGCCGTAAACAAACATGATGTTTCTGTTTGTATAGATGACATTTTATGCACTGGCTTAAGGAAAAGACTTTGTTTTACTCCAAAACCATTTTTACTGTGATTTTCTCGGTCCATTGCATACGAATTCCACCTCACTTTGTCCGGATATGACTGGATGAAACCAGAAATATCCGTTTTGTTTTTTTTTGGCTTACTATATCCCAGATATTACTACAGACTCTGTGTTTGTGTTTTCTGGATATTATCGATGGATTATATTGTTTTGAATGTTTTTATCAGGGAACATTTAATTTTGTGCTGGGAAACACTAATTGGTTCCACATGGAGACACCAGTCTACACATTCGTATTTTCTAGGGAGAAAGCTAGATTAACTGCGGTAAACAAACATGATGTTTCTGTTTGTATAGATGACATTTTATGCACTGGCTTAAGGAAAAGACTTTGTTTTACTCCAAAACCATTTTTACTGCGATTTTCCCGGTTCACTGCATACGAATCCCACCAAACTTAGTCCGGATATGACTGGATGAAACCAGAAATATCCGGTTGTGTTTTGGCTAACTCAATCCCAGATATTGTGAAAGCTTCTGTATTGGTGTTTTCCGGATATTATTAACGGATTTTATGGTTTTGCATGTTTTTTATCAGGGAACATTTAATTTTGTACCTTAGAAACACTAATTGGTTCCACACGGAGACACCAGCTCTACACATTTGTATTTTCTAGGGAGAAAGCTAGAGGAACTGTGGCAAACAAACATGATATTTCTGTTTGTATACATGACATTTTATGCACTTGCATAACGAAAAAAACTTTGCTTTTCTCCAAAACCATTTTTACTGTGATTTTCTCGGTCCATTGCATACGAATTCCACATCGCTTTGTCCGGATATGACTGGATGAAACCAGAAATATCCGGTTGTGTTTTGGCTTACTACAACCCAGATATTGTGAAAGCCTCTGTGTTTATGTTTTCCGGATATTATCAACGGAATTTATGTTTTTGCATGTTATTTATCAGGGAACATTTAATTTTGTGCTGGGAAACACTAATTGGTTCCACATGGAGACACCAGCTCTACACATTCGTATTTTCTAGGGAGAAAGCTAGAGGAACTGCGGCAAACAAACATGATATTTCTGTTTGTATAGATGACATTTTATGCACTTTCCTAAAGAAAGGACTTTGCTTTTCTCCAAAACCATTTTTCCTGTGATATTCTCGATCCATTACATATGAATAACACCCCCGCTTTGTCCGTATATGAGTGGATGAAACCAGAAATATCCGGTTGTGTTTTGTCTTACTATATCCCAGATATTGCTACAGCCTCAGTGTCTGTGTTTTCTGGATATTATCGATGGATTTTATTGTTTTGAATGTTTTTATCAGGGAACCTTTAATTTTGTACCGTAGAAATACAATTTGGTTCCACATGGAGACACCAGTAACACATTCCTATGTTCTAGGGAGAAAGCTTGAGGAACTGCAAATCGATATGATATGTCTGTTTGTATAGATGACATTTTATGCACTTGCGATGGAAAAGACTTTTTGCCTTTCTCTAAAACCATTTTTACTGTGATTTTGTTGGTCCATTGCATACGAATTCCAACCCACTTTGTCCGGATATGACTGGATGAAACCAGAAATATCCGGTTGTGTTTTGGCTAACTCAATCCCAGATATTGTGAAAGCTTCTGTATTTGTGTTCTCCGGATATTATGAACGGATTTTATGGTTTTGCATGTTTTTTATCAGGGAACATTTAATTTTGTACCTTAGAAACACTAATTGGTTCCACACGGAGACACCAGCTCTACACATTTGTATTTTCTAGGGAGAAAGCTAGAGGAACTGCGGCAAACAAACATGATATTTCTGTTTGTATAGATGACATTTTATGCACTTTCCTAAGAAAAAGACTTTACTTTTCTCCAAAACCATTTTTACTGTGATTTTCTCGGTCCATTGCATACGAATTCCACCTCACTTTGTCCGGATATGAGTGGATGAAACCAGAAATATCCGTTTTCTTTTTTTTTTTTTTTGGCTTACTATATCCCAGATATTACTACAGACTCTGTGTTTGTGTTTTCTGGATATTATCGATGGATTATATTGTTTTGAATGTTTTTATCAGGAAACACTTAATTTTGTGCTGGGAAACACTAATTGTTTGCACATGGAGACACCAGTCTACACATTCGTATTTTCTAGGGAGAAAGCTAGAAGAACTGCCGTAAACAAACATGATGTTTCTGTTTGTATAGATGACATTTTATGCACTGGCTTAAGGAAAAGACTTTGTTTTACTCCAAAACCATTTTTACTGTGATTTTCTCGGTCCATTGCATACGAATTCCACCTCACTTTGTCCGGATATGAGTGGATGAAACCAGAAATATCCGTTTTGTTTTTTTTTGGCTTACTATATCCCAGATATTACTACAGACTCTGTGTTTGTGTTTTCTGGATATTATCGATGGATTATATTGTTTTGAATGTTTTTATCAGGGAACATTTAATTTTGTGCTGGGAAACACTAATTGGTTCCACATGGAGACACCAGTCTACACATTCGTATTTTCTAGGGAGAAAGCTAGAATAACTGCGGTAAACAAACATGATGTTTCTGTTTGTATAGATGACATTTTATGCACTGGCTTAAGGAAAAGACTTTGTTTTACTCCAAAACCATTTTTACTGCGATTTTCCCGGTTCACTGCATACGAATCCCACCAAACTTAGTCCGGATATGACTGGATGAAACCAGAAATATCCGGTTGTGTTTTGGCTAACTCAATCCCAGATATTGCGACGGACTCTGTGTTTGTGTTTTCTGGACATTATCAACGGACTTTATTGTTTTGAATGTTTTTATCAGGGAACATTTAATTTTGTACCTTAGAAACACTAATAGGTTCAACATGGAGACACCAGTCTACACATTCGTATGTTCTAGGGAGAAAGTTAGAGGAACTGTGGCAAACAAACATGATATTTCTGTTTGTATACATGATATTTTATGCACTTGCATAATGAAAAAAACTTTGCTTTTCTCCAAAACCATTTTTACTGTGATTTTCTCGGTCCATTGCATACGAATTCCACCTCGCTTTGTCCGGATATGACTGGATGAAACCAGAAATATCCGGTTGTGTTTTGGCTTACTACAACCCAGATATTGTGAAAGCCTCTGTGTTTATGTTTTCCGGATACTATCAACGGAATTTATGTTTTTGCATGTTATTTATCAGGGAACATTTAATTTTGTGCTGGGAAACACTAATTGGTTCCACATGGAGACACCAGCTCTACACATTCGTATTTTCTAGGGAGAAAGCTAGAGGAACTGCGGCAAACAAACATGATATTTCTGTTTGTATAGATGACATTTTATGCACTTTCCTAAAGAAAAGACTTTGCTTTTCTCCAAAACCATTTTTCCTGTGATATTCTCGATCCATTACATATGAATTCCACCCCACTTTGTCCGGATATGAGTGGATGAAACCAGAAATATCCGGTTGTGTTTTGTCTTACTATATCCCAGATATTGCTACAGCCTCAGTGTCTGTGTTTTCTGGATATTATCGATGGATTTTATTGTTTTGAATGTTTTTATCAGGGAACATTTAATTTTGTACCGTAGAAACACTAATTGGTTCCACATGGAGACACCAGGAACACATTCCTATGTTCTAGGGAGAAAGCTTGAGGAACTGCAAATTGATATGATATGTCTGTTTGTATAGATGACATTTTATGCACTTGCGATGGAAAAGACTTTTTGCCTTTCTCTAAAACCATTTTTACTGTGATTTTGTTGGTCCATTGCATACGAATTCCAACCCACTTTGTCCGGATATGACTGGATGAAACCAGAAATATCCGGTTGTGTTTTGGCTAACTCAATCCCAGATATTGTGAAAGCTTCTGTATTTGTATTCTCCGGATATTATGAACGGATTTTATGGTTTTGCATGTTTTTTATCAGGGAACATTTAATTTTGTACCATAGAAACACTAATTGGTTCCACACGGAGACACCAGCTCTACACATTTGTATTTTCTAGGGAGAAAGCTAGAGGAACTGCGGCAAACAAACATGATATTTCTGTTTGTATAGATGACATTTTATGCACTTTCCTAGGAAAAAGACTTTACTTTTCTCCAAAACCATTTTTACTGTGATTTTCTCGGTCCATTGCATACGAATTCCACCTCACTTTGTCCGGATATGACTGGATGAAACCAGAAATATCCGTTTTCTTTTTTTTGGCTTACTATATCCCAGATATTACTACAGACTCTGTGTTTGTGTTTTCTGGATATTATCGATGGATTATATTGTTTTGAATGTTTTTATCAGGGAACATTTAATTTTGTGCTGGGAAACACTAATTGGTTCCACATGGAGACACCAGTCTACACATTCGTATGTTCTAGGGAGAAAGCTAGAATAACTGCGGTAAACAAACATGATGTTTCTGTTTGTATAGATGACATTTTATGCACTGGCTTAAGGAAAAGACTTTGTTTTACACCAAAACCATTTTTACTGCGATTTTGTTGGTCCATTGCATACGAATTCCAACCCACTTTGTCCGGATATGACTGGATGAAACCAGAAATATCCGGTTGTGTTTTGGCTAACTCAATCCCAGATATTGCGACGGACTCTGTGTTTGTGTTTTCTGGACATTATCAACGGACTTTATTGTTTTGAATGTTTTTATCAGGGAACATTTAATTTTGTACCTTAGAAACACTAATAGGTTCAACATGGAGACACCAGTCTACACATTCGTATGTTCTAGGGAGAAAGTTAGAGGAACTGCGGCAAACAAACATGATATTTCTGTTTGTATACATGACATTTTATGCACTTGCATAACGAAAAAAACTTTGCTTTTCTCCAAAACCATTTTTACTGTGATTTTCTCGGTCCATTGCATACGAATTCCACCTCGCTTTGTCCGGATATGACTGGATGAAACCAGAAATATCCGGCTGTGTTTTGGCTTACTACAACCCAGATATTGTGAAAGCCTCTGTGTTTATGTTTTCCGGATACTATCAACGGAATTTATGTTTTTGCATGTTATTTATCAGGGAACATTTAATTTTGTGCTGGGAAACACTAATTGGTTCCACATGGAGACACCAGCTCTACACATTCGTATTTTCTAGGGAGAAAGCTAGAGGAACTGCGGCAAACAAACATGATATTTCTGTTTGTATAGATGACATTTTATGCACTTTCCTAAAGAAAAGACTTTGCTTTTCTCCAAAACCATATTTCCTGTGATATTCTCGATCCATTACATATGAATTCCACCCCACTTTGTCCGGATATGAGTGGATGAAACCAGAAATATCCGGTTGTGTTTTGTTTTACTATATCCCAGATATTGCTACAGCCTCAGTGTCTGTGTTTTCTGGATATTATCGATGGATTTTATTGTTTTGAATGTTTTTATCAGGGAACCTTTAATTTTGTACCGTAGAAATACAATTTGGTTCCACATGGAGACACCAGTAACACATTCCTCTGTTCTAGGGAGAAAGCTTGAGGAACTGCAAATCGATATGATATGTCTGTTTGTATAGATGACATTTTATGCACTTGCGATGGAAAAGACTTTTTGCCTTTCTCTAAAACCATTTTTACTGTGATTTTGTTGGTCCATTGCATACGAATTCCAACCCACTTTGTCCGGATATGACTGGATGAAACCAGAAATATCCGGTTGTGTTTTGGCTAACTCAATCCCAGATATTGTGAAAGCTTCTGTATTTGTGTTCTCCGGATATTATGAACGGATTTTATGGTTTTGCATGTTTTTTATCAGGGAACATTTAATTTTGTACCGTAGAAACACTAATTGGTTCCACACGGAGACACCAGCTCTACACATTTGTATTTTCTAGGGAGAAAGCTAGAGGAACTGCGGCAAACAAACATGATATTTCTGTTTGTATAGATGACATTTTATGCACTTTCCTAAGAAAAAGACTTTACTTTTCTCCAAAACCATTTTTACTGTGATTTTCTCGGTCCATTGCATACGAATTCCAGCTCACTTTGTCCGGATATGACTGGATGAAACCAGAAATATCCGTTTTCTTTTTTTTTTGGCTTACTATATCCCAGATATTACTACAGACTCTGTGTTTGTGTTTTCTGGATATTATCGATGGATTATATTGTTTTGAATGTTTTTATCAGGGAACATTTAATTTTGTGCTGGGAAACACCAATTGGTTCCACATGGAGACACCAGTCTACACATTCGTATTTTCTAGGGAGAAAGCTAGAATAACTGCGGTAAACAAACATGATGTTTCTGTTTGTATAGATGACATTTTATGCACTGGCTTAAGGAAAAGACTTTGTTTTACTCCAAAACCATTTTTACTGCGATTTTCCCGGTTCATTGCATACGAATTCCACCAACCTTAGTCCGGATATGACTGGATGAAACCAGAAATATCCGGTTGTGTTTTGGCTAACTCAATCCCAGATATTGCGACGGACTCTGTGTTTGTGTTTTCTGGACATTATCAACGGACTTTATTGTTTTGAATGTTTTTATCAGGGAACATTTAATTTTGTACCTTAGAAACACTAATAGGTTCAACATGGAGACACCAGCTCTACACATTTGTATGTTCTAGGGAGAAAGTTAGAGGAACTGCGGCAAACAAACATGATATTTCTGTTTGTATACATGACATTTTATGCACTTGCATAACGAAAAAAACTTTGCTTTTCTCCAAAACCATATTTACTGTGATTTTCTCGGTCCATTGCATATGAATTCCACCTCGCTTTGTCCGGATATGACTGGATGAAACCAGAAATATCCGGTTGTGTTTTGGCTAACTCAATCCCAGATATTGTGAAAGCTTCTGTATTTGTGTTCTCCGGATATTATGAACGGATTTTATGGTTTTGCATGTTTTTTTTCAGGGAACATTCAATTTTGTACCGTAGAAACACTAATTGGTTCCACACGGAGACACCAGCTCTACACATTTGTATTTTCTAGGGAGAAAGCTAGAGGAACTGCGGCAAACAAACATGATATTTCTGTTTGTATAGATGACATTTTATGCACTTTCCTAAGAAAAAGACTTTACTTTTCTCCAAAACCATTTTTACTGTGATTTTCTCGGTCCATTGCATACGAATTCCACCTCACTTTGTCCAGATATGACTGGATGAAACCAGAAATATCCGTTTTCTTTTTTTTTTTTTTTGGGCTTACTTTATCCCAGATATTACTACAGACTCTGTGTTTGTGTTTTCTGGATATTATCGATGGATTATATTGTTTTGAATGTTTTTATCAGGGAACATTTAATTTTGTGCTGGGAAACACTAATTGGTTCCACATGGAGACACCAGTCTACACATTCGTATTTTCTAGGGAGAAAGCTAGAATAACTGCGGTAAACAAACATGATGTTTCTGTTTGTATAGATGACATTTTATGCACTGGCTTAAGGAAAAGACTTTGTTTTACTCCAAAACCATTTTTACTGCGATTTTCCCGGTTCATTGCATACGAATTCCACCAACCTTAGTCCGGATATGACTGGATGAAACCAGAAATATCCGGTTGTGTTTTGGCTAACTCAATCCCAGATATTGCGACGGACTCTGTGTTTGTGTTTTCTGGACATTATCAACGGACTTTATTGTTTTGAATGTTTTTATCAGGGAACATTTAATTTTGTACCTTAGAAACACTAATAGGTTCAACATGGAGACACCAGTCTACACATTCGTATGTTCTAGGGAGAAAGTTAGAGGAACTGCGGCAAACCAACATGATATTTCTGTTTGTATACATGACATTTTATGCACTTGCATAACGAAAAAAACTTTGCTTTTCTCCAAAACCATTTTTACTGTGATTTTCTCGGTCCATTGCATACGAATTCCACCTCGCTTTGTCCGGATATGACTGGATGAAACCAGAAATATCCGGTTGTGTTTTGGCTTACTACAACCCAGATATTGTGAAAGCCTCTGTGTTTATGTTTTCCGGATACTATCAACGGAATTTATGTTTTTGCATGTTATTTATCAGGGAACATTTAATTTTGTGCTGGGAAACACTAATTGGTTCCACATGGAGACACCAGCTCTACACATTCGTATTTTCTAGGGAGAAAGCTAGAGGAACTGCGGCAAACAAACATGATATTTCTGTTTGTATAGATGACATTTTATGCACTTTCCTAAAGAAAAGACTTTGCTTTTCTCCAAAACCATTTTTCCTGTGATATTCTCGATCCATTACATATGAATTCCACCCCACTTTGTCCGGATATGAGTGGATGAAACCAGAAATATCCGGTTGTGTTTTGTTTTACTATATCCCAGATATTGCTACAGCCTCAGTGTCTGTGTTTTCTGGATATTATCGATGGATTTTATTGTTTTGAAAGTTTTTATCAGGGTACCTTTAATTTTGTACCGTAGAAATACAATTTGGTTCCACATGGAGACACCAGTAACACATTCCTCTGTTCTAGGGAGAAAGCTTGAGGAACTGCAAATCGATATGATATGTCTGTTTGTATAGATGACATTTTATGCACTTGCGATGGAAAAGACTTTTTGCCTTTCTCTAAAACCATTTTTACTGTGATTTTGTTGGTCCATTGCATACGAATTCCAACCCACTTTGTCCGGATATGACTGGATGAAACCAGAAATATCCGGTTGTGTTTTGGCTAACTCAATCCCAGATATTGTGAAAGCTTCTGTATTTGTGTTCTCCGGATATTATGAACGGATTTTATGGTTTTGCATGTTTTTTATCAGGGAACATTTAATTTTGTACCGTAGAAACACTAATTGGTTCCACACGGAGACACCAGCTCTACACATTTGTATTTTCTAGGGAGAAAGCTAGAGGAACTGCGGCAAACAAACATGATATTTCTGTTTGTATAGATGACATTTTATGCACTTTCCTAAGAAAAAGACTTTACTTTTCTCCAAAACCATTTTTACTGTGATTTTCTCGGTCCATTGCATACGAATTCCAGCTCACTTTGTCCGGATATGACTGGATGAAACCAGAAATATCCGTTTTCTTTTTTTTTTGGCTTACTATATCCCAGATATTACTACAGACTCTGTGTTTGTGTTTTCTGGATATTATCGATGGATTATATTGTTTTGAATGTTTTTATCAGGGAACATTTAATTTTGTGCTGGGAAACACTAATTGGTTCCACATGGAGACACCAGTCTACACATTCGTATTTTCTAGGGAGAAAGCTAGAATAACTGCGGTAAACAAACATGATGTTTCTGTTTGTATAGATGACATTTTATGCACTGGCTTAAGGAAAAGACTTTGTTTTACTCCAAAACCATTTTTACTGCGATTTTCCCGGTTCATTGCATACGAATTCCACCAAACTTAGTCCGGATATGACTGGATGAAACCAGAAATATCCGGTTGTGTTTTGGCTAACTCAATCCCAGATATTGTGAATGCTTCTGTATTGGTGTTTTCCGGATATTATCAACGGATTTTATGGTATTGCATGTTTTTTTATCAGGGAACATTTAATTTTGTACCTTAGAAACACTAATAGGTTCAACATGGAGACACCAGTCTACACATTCGTATGTTCTAGGGAGAAAGTTAGAGGAACTGCGGCAAACAAACATGATATTTCTGTTTGTATACATGACATTTTATGCACTTGCATAACGAAAAAAACTTTGCTTTTCTCCAAAACCATTTTTACTGTGATTTTCTCGGTTCATTGCATACGAATTCCACCTCGCTTTGTCCGGATATGACTGGATGAAACCAGAAATATCCGGTTGTGTTTTGGCTTACTACAACCCAGATATTGTGAAAGCCTCTGTGTTTATGTTTTCCGGATACTATCAACGGAATTTATGTTTTTGCATGTTATTTATCAGGGAACATTTAATTTTGTGCTGGGAAACACTAATTGGTTCCACATGGAGACACCAGCTCTACACATTCGTATGTTCTAGGGAGAAAGCTAGAGGAACTGCGGCAAACAAACATGATATTTCTGTTTGTATAGATGACATTTTATGCACTTTACTAAAGAAAAGACTTTGCTTTTCTCCAAAACCATTTTTCCTGTGATATTCTCGATCCATTACATATGAATTCCACCCCACTTTGTCCGGATATGAGTGGATGAAACCAGAAATATCCGGTTGTGTTTGTCTTACTATATCCCAGATATTGCTACAGCCTCAGTGTCTGTGTTTTCTGGATATTATGGATGGATTTAATTGTTTTGAATGTTTTTATCAGGGAACATTTAATTTTGTACCGTAGAAACACTAATTGGTTCCACATGGAGACACCAGGAACACATTCCTATGTTCTAGGGAGAAAGCTTGAGGAACTGCAAATCGATATGATATGTCTGTTTGTATAGATGACATTTTATGCACTTGCGATGGAAAAGACTTTTTGCCTTTCTCTAAAACCATTTTTACTGTGATTTTGTTGGTCCATTGCATACGAATTCCAACCCACTTTGTCCGGATATGACTGGATGAAACCAGAAATATCCGGTTGTGTTTTGGCTAACTCAATCCCAGATATTGTGAAAGCTTCTGTATTTGTGTTCTCAGGATATTATGAACGGATTTTATGGTTTTGCATGTTTTTTATCAGGGAACATTTAATTTTGTACCGTAGAAACACTAATTGGTTCCACACGGAGACACCAGCTCTACACATTTGTATTTTCTAGGGAGAAAGCTAGAGGAACTGCGGCAAACAAACATGATATTTCTGTTTGTATAGATGACATTTTATGCACTTTCCTAAGAAAAAGACTTTACTTTTCTCCAAAACCATTTTTACTGTGGTTTTCTCAGTCCATTGCATACGAATTCCACCTCACTTTGTCCGGATATGACTGGATGAAACCAGAAATATCCGTTTTCTTTTTTTTTTTTTTTGGCTTACTATATCCCAGATATTACTACAGACTCTGTGTTTGTGTTTTCTGGATATTATCGATGGATTATATTGTTTTGAATGTTTTTATCAGGGAACATTTAATTTTGTGCTGGGAAACACTAATTGGTTCCACATGGAGACACCAGTCTACACATTCGTATATTCTAGGGAGAAAGCTAGATTAACTGCGGTAAACAAACATGATGTTTCTGTTTGTATAGATGACATTTTATTCACTGCCTTAAGGAAAAGACTTTGTTTTACTCCAAAACCATTTTTACTGCGAATTTCCCGGTTCATTGCATACGAATTCCAACCCACTTTGTCCGGATATGACTGGATGAAACCAGAAATATCCGGTTGTGTTTTGGCTAACTCAATCCCAGATATTGTGAAAGCTTCTGTATTGGTGTTTTCCGGAAATTATCAACGGATTTTATGGTTTTGCATGTTTTTTATCAGGGAACATTTAATTTTGTACCTTAGAAACACTAATAGGTTCAACATGGAGACACCAGTCTACACATTCGTATGTTCTAGGGAGAAAGTTAGAAGAACTGCGGCAAACAAACATGATATTTCTGTTTGTATACATGACATTTTATGCACTTGCATAACGAAAAAAACTTTGCTTTTCTCCAAAACCATTTTTACTGTGATTTTCTCGTTCCATTGCATACGAATTCCACCTCGCTTTGTCCAGATATGACTGGATGAAACCAGAAATATCCGGTTGTGTTTTGGCTTACTACAACCCAGATATTGTGAAAGACTCTGTGTTTATGTTTTCCGGATATTATCAACGGAATTTATGTTTTTGCATGTTATTTATCAGGGAACATTTAATTTTGTGCTGGGAAACACTAATTGGTTCCACATGGAGACACCAGCTCTACACATTCGTATGTTCTAGGGAGAAAGCTAGAGGAACTGCGGCAAACAAACATGATATTTCTGTTTGTATAGATGACATTTTATGCACTTTCCTAAAGAAAAGACTTTGCTTTTCTCCAAAACCATTTTTCCTGTGATATTCTCGATCCATTACATATGAATTCCACCCCACTTTGTCCGGATATGAGTGGATGAAACCAGAAATATCCGGTTGTGTTTTGTCTTACTATATCCCAGATATTGCTACAGCCTCAGTGTCTGTGTTTTCTGGATATTATCGATGGATTTTATTGTTTTGAATGTTTTTATCAGGGAACATTTAATTTTGTACCGTAGAAACACTAATTGGTTCCACATGCAGACACCAGTAACACATTCCTATGTTCTAGGGAGAAAGCTTGAGGAACTGCAAATCGATATGATATGTCTGTTTGTATAGATGACACTTTATGCACTTGCGATGGAAAAGACTTTTTGCCTTTCTCTAAAACCATTTTTACTGTGATTTTGTTGGTCCATTGCATACGAATTCCAACCCACTTTGTCCGGATATGACTGGATGAAACCAGAAATATCCGGTTGTGTTTTGGCTAACTCAATCCCAGATATTGTGAAAGCTTCTGTATTTGTGTTCTCTGGATATTATGAACGGATTTTATGGTTTTGCATGTTTTTTATCAGGGAACATTTAATTTTGTACCGTAGAAACACTAATTGGTTCCACACGGAGACACCAGCTCTACACATTTGTATTTTCTAGGGAGAAAGCTAGAGGAACTGCGGCAAACAAACATGATATTTCTGTTTGTATAGATGACATTTTATGCACTTTCCTAAGAAAAAGACTTTGCTTTTCTCCAAAACCATTTTTACTGTGATTTTCTCGGTCCATTGCATACGAATTCCACCTCACTTTGTCCGGATATGACTGGATGAAACCAGAAATATCCGGTTTCTTTTTTTTGGCTTACTATATCCCAGATATTACTACAGACTCTGTGTTTGTGTTTTCTGGATATTATCGATGGATTATATTGTTTTGAATGTTTTTATCAGGGAACACTTAATTTTGTGCTGGGAAACACTAATTGTTTGCACATGGAGACACCAGTCTACACATTCGTATTTTCTAGGGAGAAAGCTAGAATAACTGCGGTAAACAAACATGATGTTTCTGTTTGTATAGATTACATTTTATGCACTGGCTTAAGGAAAAGACTTTGTTTTACTCCAAAACCATTTTTACTGCGATTTTCCCGGTTCATTGCATACGAATTCCACCAAACTTAGTCCGGATATGACTGGATGAAACCAGAAATATCTGGTTGTGTTTTGGCTAAATCAATCCCAGATATTGCGACGGACTCTGTGTTTGTGTTTTCTGGACATTATCAACGGACTTTATTGTTTTGAATGTTTTTATCAGGGAACATTTAATTTTGTACCTTAGAAACACTAATAGGTTCAACATGGAGACACCAGTCTACACATTCGTATGTTCTAGGGAGAAAGTTAGAGGAACTGCGGCAAACAAACATGATATTTCTGTTTGTATACATGACATTTTATGCACTTGCATAACGAAAAAAAACTTTGCTTTTCTCCAAAACCATTTTTACTGTGATTTTCTCGGTCCATTGCATACGAATTCCACCTCGCTTTGTCCAGATATGACTGGATGAAACCAGAAATATCCGGTTGTGTTTTGGCTTACTACAACCCAGATATTGTGAAAGCCTCTTTGTTTATGTTTTCCGGATATTATCAACGGAATTTATGTTTTTGCATGTTATTTATCAGGGAACATTTAATTTTGTGCTGGGAAACACTAATTGGTTCCACATGGAGACACCAGCTCTACACATTCGTATGTTCTAGGGAGAAAGCTAGAGGAACTGCGGCAAACAAACATGATATTTCTGTTTGTATAGATGACATTTTATGCACTTTCCTAAAGAAAAGACTTTGCTTTTCTCCAAAACCATTTTTCCTCTGATATTCTCGATCCATTACATATGAATTCCACCCCCCTTTGTCCGGATATGAGTGGATGAAACCAGAAATATCCGGTTGTGTTTTGTCTTACTATATCCCAGATATTGCTATAGCCTCAGTGTCTGTGTTTTCTGGATATTATCGATGGATTTTATTGTTTTGAATGTTTTTATCAGGGAACATTTAATTTTGTACCGTAGAAACACTAATTGGTTCCACATGGAGACACCAGTAACACATTCCTATGTTCTAGGGAGAAAGCTTGAGGAACTGCAAATCGATATGATATGTCTGTTTGTATAGATGACACTTTATGCACTTGCGATGGAAAAGACTTTTTGCCTTTCTCTAAAACCATTTTTACTGTGATTTTGTTGGTCCATTGCATACGAATTCCAACCCACTTTGTCCGGATATGACTGGATGAAACCAGAAATATCCGGTTGTGTTTTGGCTAACTCAATCCCAGATATTGTGAAAGCTTCTGTATTTGTGTCTCCGGATATTATGAACGGATTTTATGTTTTTGCATGTTATTTATCAGGGAACATTTAATTTTGTGCTGGGAAACACTAATTGGTTCCACATGGAGACACCAGCTCTACACATTCGTATTTTCTAGGGAGAAAGCTAGAGGAACTGCGGCAAACAAACATGATATTTCTGTTTGTATAGATGACATTTTATGCACTTTCCTAAAGAAAAGACTTTGCTTTTCTCCAAAACCATTTTTCCTATGATATTCTCGATCCATTACATATGACTTCCACCCCACTTTGTCCGGATATGAGTGGATGAAACCAGAAATATCCGGTTGTGTTTTGTCTTACTATATCCCAGATATTGCTACAGCCTCACTGTATGTGTTTTCTGGATATTATCGATGGATTTTACTGTTTTGAATGTTTTTATCAGGGAACCTTTAATTTTGTACCGTAGAAATACAATTTGGTTCCACATGGAGACACCAGTAACACATTCCTATGTTCTAGGGAGAAAGCTTGAGGAACTGCAAATCGATATGATATGTCTGTTTGTATAGATGACATTTTATGCACTTGCGATGGAAAAGACTTTTTGCCTTTCTCTAAAACCATTTTTACTGTGATTTTGTTGGTCCATTGCATACGAATTCCAACCCACTTTGTCCGGATATGACTGGATGAAACCAGAAATATCCGGTTGTGTTTTGGCTAACTCAATCCCAGATATTGTGAAAGCTTCTGTATTTGTGTTCTCCGGATATTATGAACGGATTTTATGGTTTTGCATGTTTTTTATCAGGGAACATATAATTTTGTACCGTAGAAACACTAATTGGTTCCACACGGAGACACCAGCTCTACACATTTGTATTTTCTAGGGAGAAAGCTAGAGGAACTGCGGCAAACCAACATGATATTTCTGTTTGTATAGATGACATTTTATGCACTTTCCTAAGAAAAAGACTTTACTTTTCTCCAAAACCATTTTTACTCTGATTTTCTCGGTCCATTGCATACGAATTCCACCTCACTTTGTCCGGATATGACTGGATGAAACCAGAAATATCCGTTTACTTTTTTTTTTGCTTACTATATCCCAGATATTACTACAGACTCTGTGTTTGTGTTTTCTGGATATTATCGATGGATTATATTGTTTTGAATGTTTTTATCAGGGAACATTTAATTTTGTGCTGGGAAACACTAATTGGTTCCACATGGAGACACCAGTCTACACATTCGTATTTTCTAGGGAGAAAGCTAGATTAACTGCGGTAAACAAACATGATGTTTCTGTTTGTATAGATGACATTTTATGCACTGGCTTAAGGAAAAGACTTTGTTTTACTCCAAAACCATTTTTACTGCGATTTTCCCGGTTCATTGCATACGAATTCCACCAAACTTAGTCCGGATATGACTGGATGAAACCAGAAATATCCGGTTGTGTTTTGGCTAACTCAATCCCAGATATTGTGAAAGCTTCTGTATTGGTGTTTTCTGGATATTATCAACGGATTTTATGGTTTTGCATGTTTTTTATCAGGGAACATTTAATTTTGTACCTTAGAAACACTAATAGGTTCAACATGGAGACACCAGTCTACACATTCGTATGTTCTAGGGAGAAAGTTAGAGGAACTGCGGCAAACAAACATGATATTTCTGTTTGTATACATGACATTTTATGCACTTGCATAACGAAAAAAACTTTGCTTTTCTCCAAAACCATTTTTACTGTGATTTTCTTGGTCCATTGCATACGAATTCCACCTCGCTTTGTCCAGATATGACTGGATGAAACCAGAAATATCCGGTTGTGTTTTGGCTTACTACAACCCAGATATTGTGAAAGCCTCTGTGTTTATGTTTTCCGGATATTATCAACGGAATTTATGTTTTTGCATGTTATTTATCAGGGAACATTTAATTTTGTGCTGGGAAACACTAATTGGTTCCACATGGAGACACCAGCTCTACACATTCGTATGTTCTAGGGAGAAAGCTAGAGGAACTGCGGCAAACAAACATGATATTTCTGTTTGTATAGATGACATTTTATGCACTTTCCTAAAGAAAAGACTTTGCTTTTCTCCAAAACCATTTTTCCTGTGATATTCTCGATCCATTACATATGAATTCCATCCCACTTTGTCCGGATATGACTGGATGAAACCAGAAATATCCGGTTGTGTTTTGTCTTACTATATCCCAGATATTGCTACAGCCTCAGTGTCTGTGTTTTCTGGACATTATCGATGGATTTTATTGTTTTGAATGTTTTTATCAGGGAACATTTAATTTTGTACCGTAGAAACACTAATTGGTTCCACATGCAGACACCAGTAACACATTCCTATGTTCTAGGGAGAAAGCTTGAGGAACTGCAAATCGATATGATATGTCTGTTTGTATAGATGACATTTTATGCACTTGCGATGGAAAAGACTTTTTGCCTTTCTCTAAAACCATTTTCACTGTGATTTTGTTGGTCCATTGCATACGAATTCCAACCCACTTTGTCCGGATATGACTGGATGAAACCAGAAATATCCGGTTGTGTTTTGGCTAACTCAATCCCAGATATTGTGAAAGCTTCTGTATTTGTGTTCTCTGGATATTATGAACGGATTTTATGGTTTTGCATGTTTTTTATCAGGGAACATTTAATTTTGTACCGTAGAAACACTAATTGGTTCCACACGGAGACACCAGCTCTACACATTTGTATTTTCTAGGGAGAAAGCTAGAGGAACTGCGGCAAACAAACATGATATTTCTGTTTGTATAGATGACATTTTATGCACTTTCCTAAGAAAAAGACTTTACTTTTCTCCAAAACAATTTTTACTGTGATTTTCTCGGTCCATTGCATACGAATTCCACCTCACTTTGTCCGGATATGACTGGATGAAACCAGAAATATCCGTTTTCTTTTTTTTGGCTTACTATATCCCAGATATTACTACAGACTCTGTGTTTGTGTTTTCTGGATATTATCGATGGATTATATTGTTTTGAATGTTTTTATCAGGGAACACTTAATTTTGTGCTGGGAAACACTAATTGTTTGCACATGGAGACACCAGTCTACACATTCGTATTTTCTAGGGAGAAAGCTAGAATAACTGCGGTAAACAAACATGATGTTTCTGTTTGTATAGATGACATTTTATGCACTGGCTTAAGGAAAAGACTTTGTTTTACTCCAAAACCATTTTTACTGTGATTTTCCCGGTTCATTGCATACGAATTCCACCAAACTTAGTCCGGATATGACTGGATGAAACCAGAAATATCCGGTTTTGTTTTGGCTAAATCAATCCCAGATATTGCGACGGACTCTGTGTTTGTGTTTTCTGGACATTATCAACGGACTTTATTGTTTTGAATGTTTTTATCAGGGAACATTTAATTTTGTACCTTAGAAACACTAATAGGTTCAACATGGAGACACCAGTCTACACATTCGTATGTTCTAGGGAGAAAGTTAGAGGAACTGCGGCAAACAAACATGATATTTCTGTTTGTATACATGACATTTTATGCACTTGCATAACGAAAAAAACTTTGCTTTTCTCCAAAACCATTTTTACTGTGATTTTCTCGGTCCATTGCATACGAATTCCACCTTGCTTTGTCCAGATATGACTGGATGAAACCAGAAATATCTGGTTGTGTTTTGGCTTACTAAAACCCAGATATTGTGAAAGCCTCTGTGTTTATTTTTTCCGGATATTATCAACGGAATTTATGTTTTTGCATGTTATTTATCAGGGAACATTTAATTTTGTGCTGGGAAACACTAATTGGTTCCACATGGAGACACCAGCTCTACACATTCGTATTTTCTAGGGAGAAAGCTAGAGGAACTGCGGCAAACAAACATGATATTTCTGTTTGTATAGATGACATTTTATGCACTTTCCTAAAGAAAAGACTTTGCTTTTCTCCAAAACCATTTTTCCTATGATATTCTCGATCCATTACATATGACTTCCACCCCACTTTGTCCGGATATGAGTGGATGAAACCAGAAATATCCGGTTGTGTTTTGTCTTACTATATCCCAGATATTGCTACAGCCTCACTGTATGTGTTTCTGGATATTATCGATGGATTTTACTGTTTTGAATGTTTTTATCAGGGAACCTTTAATTTTGTACCGTAGAAATACAATTTGGTTCCACATGGAGACACCAGTAACACATTCCTATGTTCTAGGGAGAAAGCTTGAGGAACTGCAAATCGATATGATATGTCTGTTTGTATAGATGACATTTTATGCACTTGCGATGGAAAAGACTTTTTGCCTTTCTCTAAAACCATTTTTACTGTGATTTTGTTGGTCCATTGCATACGAATTCCAACCCACTTTGTCCGGATATGACTGGATGAAACCAGAAATATCCGGTTGTGTTTTGGCTAACTCAATCCCAGATATTGTGAAAGCTTCTGTATTTGTGTTCTCCGGATATTATGAACGGATTTTATGGTTTTGCATGTTTTTTATCAGGGAACATATAATTTTGTACCGTAGAAACACTAATTGGTTCCACACGGAGACACCAGCTCTACACATTTGTATTTTCTAGGGAGAAAGCTAGAGGAACTGCGGCAAACCAACATGATATTTCTGTTTGTATAGATGACATTTTATGCACTTTCCTAAGAAAAAGACTTTACTTTTCTCCAAAACCATTTTTACTCTGATTTTCTCGGTCCATTGCATACGAATTCCACCTCACTTTGTCCGGATATGACTGGATGAAACCAGAAATATCCGTTTACTTTTTTTTTTGCTTACTATATCCCAGATATTACTACAGACTCTGTGTTTGTGTTTTCTGGATATTATCGATGGATTATATTGTTTTGAATGTTTTTATCAGGGAACATTTAATTTTGTGCTGGGAAACACTAATTGGTTCCACATGGAGACACCAGTCTACACATTCGTATATTCTAGGGAGAAAGCTAGATTAACTGCGGTAAACAAACATGATGTTTCTGTTTGTATAGATGACATTTTATGCACTGGCTTAAGGAAAAGACTTTGTTTTACTCCAAAACCATTTTTACTGCGATTTTCCCGGTTCATTGCATACGAATTCCACCAAACTTAGTCCGGATATGACTGGATGAAACCAGAAATATCCGGTTGTGTTTTGGCTAACTCAATCCCAGATATTGTGAAAGCTTCTGTATTGGTGTTTTCTGGATATTATCAACGGATTTTATGGTTTTGCATGTTTTTTATCAGGGAACATTTAATTTTGTACCTTAGAAACACTAATAGGTTCAACATGGAGACACCAGTCTACACATTCGTATGTTCTAGGGAGAAAGTTAGAGGAACTGCGGCAAACAAACATGATATTTCTGTTTGTATACATGACATTTTATGCACTTGCATAACGAAAAAAACTTTGCTTTTCTCCAAAACCATTTTTACTGTGATTTTCTTGGTCCATTGCATACGAATTCCACCTCGCTTTGTCCAGATATGACTGGATGAAACCAGAAATATCCGGTTGTGTTTTGGCTTACTACAACCCAGATATTGTGAAAGCCTCTGTGTTTATGTTTTCCGGATATTATCAACGGAATTTATGTTTTTGCATGTTATTTATCAGGGAACATTTAATTTTGTGCTGGGAAACACTAATTGGTTCCACATGGAGACACCAGCTCTACACATTCGTATGTTCTAGGGAGAAAGCTAGAGGAACTGCGGCAAACAAACATGATATTTCTGTTTGTATAGATGACATTTTATGCACTTTCCTAAAGAAAAGACTTTGCTTTTCTCCAAAACCATTTTTCCTGTGATATTCTCGATCCATTACATATGAATTCCATCCCACTTTGTCCGGATATGACTGGATGAAACCAGAAATATCCGGTTGTGTTTTGTCTTACTATATCCCAGATATTGCTACAGCCTCAGTGTCTGTGTTTTCTGGACATTATCGATGGATTTTATTGTTTTGAATGTTTTTATCAGGGAACATTTAATTTTGTACCGTAGAAACACTAATTGGTTCCACATGCAGACACCAGTAACACATTCCTATGTTCTAGGGAGAAAGCTTGAGGAACTGCAAATCGATATGATATGTCTGTTTGTATAGATGACATTTTATGCACTTGCGATGGAAAAGACTTTTTGCCTTTCTCTAAAACCATTTTCACTGTGATTTTGTTGGTCCATTGCATACGAATTCCAACCCACTTTGTCCGGATATGACTGGATGAAACCAGAAATATCCGGTTGTGTTTTGGCTAACTCAATCCCAGATATTGTGAAAGCTTCTGTATTTGTGTTCTCTGGATATTATGAACGGATTTTATGGTTTTGCATGTTTTTTATCAGGGAACATTTAATTTTGTACCGTAGAAACACTAATTGGTTCCACACGGAGACACCAGCTCTACACATTTGTATTTTCTAGGGAGAAAGCTAGAGGAACTGCGGCAAACAAACATGATATTTCTGTTTGTATAGATGACATTTTATGCACTTTCCTAAGAAAAAGACTTTACTTTTCTCCAAAACAATTTTTACTGTGATTTTCTCGGTCCATTGCATACGAATTCCACCTCACTTTGTCCGGATATGACTGGATGAAACCAGAAATATCCGTTTTCTTTTTTTTGGCTTACTATATCCCAGATATTACTACAGACTCTGTGTTTGTGTTTTCTGGATATTATCGATGGATTATATTGTTTTGAATGTTTTTATCAGGGAACACTTAATTTTGTGCTGGGAAACACTAATTGTTTGCACATGGAGACACCAGTCTACACATTCGTATTTTCTAGGGAGAAAGCTAGAATAACTGCGGTAAACAAACATGATGTTTCTGTTTGTATAGATGACATTTTATGCACTGGCTTAAGGAAAAGACTTTGTTTTACTCCAAAACCATTTTTACTGTGATTTTCCCGGTTCATTGCATACGAATTCCACCAAACTTAGTCCGGATATGACTGGATGAAACCAGAAATATCCGGTTTTGTTTTGGCTAAATCAATCCCAGATATTGCGACGGACTCTGTGTTTGTGTTTTCTGGACATTATCAACGGACTTTATTGTTTTGAATGTTTTTATCAGGGAACATTTAATTTTGTACCTTAGAAACACTAATAGGTTCAACATGGAGACACCAGTCTACACATTCGTATGTTCTAGGGAGAAAGTTAGAGGAACTGCGGCAAACAAACATGATATTTCTGTTTGTATACATGACATTTTATGCACTTGCATAACGAAAAAAACTTTGCTTTTCTCCAAAACCATTTTTACTGTGATTTTCTCGGTCCATTGCATACGAATTCCACCTCGCTTTGTCCAGATATGACTGGATGAAACCAGAAATATCTGGTTGTGTTTTGGCTTACTACAACCCAGATATTGTGAAAGCCTCTGTGTTTATTTTTTCCGGATATTATCAACGGAATTTATGTTTTTGCATGTTATTTATCAGGGAACATTTAATTTTGTGCTGGGAAACACTAATTGGTTCCACATGGAGACACCAGCTCTACACATTCGTATGTTCTAGGGAGAAAGCTAGAGTAACTGCGGCAAACAAACATGATATTTCTGTTTGTATAGATGACATTTTATGCACTTTCCTAAAGAAAAGACTTTGCTTTTCTCCAAAACCATTTTTCCTGTGATATTCTCGATCCATTACATATGAATTCCATCCCACTTTGTCCGGATATGACTGGATGAAACCAGAAATATCTGGTTGTGTTTTGTCTTACTATATCCCAGATATTGCTACAGCCTCAGTGTCTGTGTTTTCTGGACATTATCGATGGATTTTATTGTTTTGAATGTTTTTATCAGGGAACATTTAATTTTGTACCGTAGAAACACTAATTGGTTCCACATGCAGACACCAGTAACACATTCCTATGTTCTAGGGAGAAAGCTTGAGGAACTGCAAATCGATATGATATGTCTGTTTGTATAGATGACATTTTATGCACTTGCGATGGAAAAGACTTTTTGCCTTTCTCTAAAACCATTTTCACTGTGATTTTGTTGGTCCATTGCATACGAATTCCAACCCACTTTGTCCGGATATGACTGGATGAAACCAGAAATATCCGGTTGTGTTTTGGCTAACTCAATCCCAGATATTGTGAAAGCTTCTGTATTTGTGTTCTCTGGATATTATGAACGGATTTTATGGTTTTGCATGTTTTTTATCAGGGAACATTTAATTTTGTACCGTAGAAACACTAATTGGTTCCACACGGAGACACCAGCTCTACACATTTGTATTTTCTAGGGAGAAAGCTAGAGGAACTGCGGCAAACAAACATGATATTTCTGTTTGTATAGATGACATTTTATGCACTTTCCTAAGAAAAAGACTTTACTTTTCTCCAAAACAATTTTTACTGTGATTTTCTCGGTCCATTGCATACGAATTCCACCTCACTTTGTCCGGATATGACTGGATGAAACCAGAAATATCCGTTTTCTTTTTTTTGGCTTACTATATCCCAGATATTACTACAGACTCTGTGTTTGTGTTTTCTGGATATTATCGATGGATTATATTGTTTTGAATGTTTTTATCAGGGAACACTTAATTTTGTGCTGGGAAACACTAATTGTTTGCACATGGAGACACCAGTCTACACATTCGTATTTTCTAGGGAGAAACCTAGAATAACTGCGGTAAACAAACATGATGTTTCTGTTTGTATAGATGACATTTTATGCACTGGCTTAAGGAAAAGTCTTTGTTTTACTCCAAAACCATTTTTACTGTGATTTTCCCGGTTCATTGCATACGAATTCCACCAAACTTAGTCCGGATATGACTGGATGAAACCAGAAATATCCGGTTTTGTTTTGGCTAAATCAATCCCAGATATTGCGACGGACTCTGTGTTTGTGTTTTCTGGACATTATCAACGGACTTTATTGTTTTGAATGTTTTTATCAGGGAACATTTAATTTTGTACCTTAGAAACACTAATAGGTTCAACATGGAGACACCAGTCTACACATTCGTATGTTCTAGGGAGAAAGTTAGAGGAACTGCGGCAAACAAACATGATATTTCTGTTTGTATACATGACATTTTATGCACTTGCATAACGAAAAAAACTTTGCTTTTCTCCAAAACCATTTTTACTGTGATTTTCTCGGTCCATTGCATACGAATTCCACCTCGCTTTGTCCAGATATGACTGGATGAAACCAGAAATATCTGGTTGTGTTTTGGCTTACTACAACCCAGATATTGTGAAAGCCTCTGTGTTTATTTTTTCCGGATATTATCAACGGAATTTATGTTTTTGCATGTTATTTATCAGGGAACATTTAATTTTGTGCTGGGAAACACTAATTGGTTCCACATGGAGACACCAGCTCTACACATTCGTATGTTCTAGGGAGAAAGCTAGAGGAACTGCGGCAAACAAACATGATATTTCTGTTTGTATAGATGACATTTTATGCACTTTCCTAAAGAAAAGACTTTGCTTTTCTCCAAAACCATTTTTCCTGTGATATTCTCGATCCATTACATATGAATTCCATCCCACTTTGTCCGGATATGACTGGATGAAACCAGAAATATCCGGTTGTGTTTTGTCTTACTATATCCCAGATATTGCTACAGCCTCAGTGTCTGTGTTTTCTGGACATTATCGATGGATTTTATTGTTTTGAATGTTTTTATCAGGGAACATTTAATTTTGTACCGTAGAAACACTAATTGGTTCCACATGCAGACACCAGTAACACATTCCTATGTTCTAGGGAGAAAGCTTGAGGAACTGCAAATCGATATGATATGTCTGTTTGTATAGATGACATTTTATGCACTTGCGATGGAAAAGACTTTTTGCCTTTCTCTAAAACCATTTTCACTGTGATTTTGTTGGTCCATTGCATACGAATTCCAACCCACTTTGTCCGGATATGACTGGATGAAACCAGAAATATCCGGTTGTGTTTTGGCTAACTCAATCCCAGATATTGTGAAAGCTTCTGTATTTGTGTTCTCTGGATATTATGAACGGATTTTATGGTTTTTCATGTTTTTTATCAGGGAACATTTAATTTTGTACCGTAGAAACACTAATTGGTTCCACACGGAGACACCAGCTCTACACATTTGTATTTTCTAGGGAGAAAGCTAGAGGAACTGCGGCAAACAAACATGATATTTCTGTTTGTATAGATGACATTTTATGCACTTTCCTAAGAAAAAGACTTTACTTTTCTCCAAAACAATTTTTACTGTGATTTTCTCGGTCCATTGCATACGAATTCCACCTCACTTTGTCCGGATATGACTGGATGAAACCAGAAATATCCGTTTTCTTTTTTTTGGCGTACTATATCCCAGATATTACTACAGACTCTGTGTTTGTGTTTTCTGGATATTATCGATGGATTATATTGTTTTGAATGTTTTTATCAGGGAACACTTAATTTTGTGCTGGGAAACACTAATTGTTTGCACATGGAGACACCAGTCTACACATTCGTATTTTCTAGGGAGAAAGCTAGAATAACTGCGGTAAACAAACATGATGTTTCTGTTTGTATAGATGACATTTTATGCACTGGCTTAAGGAAAAGACTTTGTTTTACTCCAAAACCATTTTTACTGTGATTTTCCCGGTTCATTGCATACGAATTCCACCAAACTTAGTCCGGATATGACTGGATGAAACCAGAAATATCCGGTTGTGTTTTGGCTAAATCAATCCCAGATATTGCGACGGACTCTGTGTTTGTGTTTTCTGGACATTATCAACGGACTTTATTGTTTTGAATGTTTTTATCAGGGAACATTTAATTTTGTACCTTAGAAACACTAATAGGTTCAACATGGAGACACCAGTCTACACATTCGTATGTTCTAGGGAGAAAGTTAGAGGAACTGCGGCAAACAAACATGATATTTCTGTTTGTATACATGACATTTTATGCACTTGCATAACGAAAAAAACTTTGCTTTTCTCCAAAACCATTTTTACTGTGATTTTCTCGGTCCATTGCATACGAATTCCACCTCGCTTTGTCCAGATATGACTGGATGAAACCAGAAATATCTGGTTGTGTTTTGGCTTACTACAACCCAGATATTGTGAAAGCCTCTGTGTTTATTTTTTCCGGATATTATCAACGGAATTTATGTTTTTGCATGTTATTTATCAGGGAACATTTAATTTTGTGCTGGGAAACACTAATTGGTTCCACATGGAGACACCAGCTCTACACATTCGTATGTTCTAGGGAGAAAGCTAGAGGAACTGCGGCAAACAAACATGATATTTCTGTTTGTATAGATGACATTTTATGCACTTTCCTAAAGAAAAGACTTTGCTTTTCTCCAAAACCATTTTTCCTGTGATATTCTCGATCCATTACATATGAATTCCATCCCACTTTGTCCGGATATGACTGGATGAAACCAGAAATATCTGGTTGTGTTTTGTCTTACTATATCCCAGATATTGCTACAGCCTCAGTGTCTGTGTTTTCTGGACATTATCGATGGATTTTATTGTTTTGAATGTTTTTATCAGGGAACATTTAATTTTGTACCGTAGAAACACTAATTGGTTCCACATGCAGACACCAGTAACACATTCCTATGTTCTAGGGAGAAAGCTTGAGGAACTGCAAATCGATATGATATGTCTGTTTGTATAGATGACATTTTATGCACTTGCGATGGAAAAGACTTTTTGCCTTTCTCTAAAACCATTTTCACTGTGATTTTGTTGGTCCATTGCATACGAATTCCAACCCACTTTGTCCGGATATGACTGGATGAAACCAGAAATATCCGGTTGTGTTTTGGCTAACTCAATCCCAGATATTGTGAAAGCTTCTGTATTTGTGTTCTCTGGATATTATGAACGGATTTTATGGTTTTGCATGTTTTTTATCAGGGAACATTTAATTTTGTACCGTAGAAACACTAATTGGTTCCACACGGAGACACCAGCTCTACACATTTGTATTTTCTAGGGAGAAAGCTAGAGGAACTGCGGCAAACAAACATGATATTTCTGTTTGTATAGATGACATTTTATGCACTTTCCTAAGAAAAAGACTTTACTTTTCTCCAAAACAATTTTTACTGTGATTTTCTCGGTCCATTGCATACGAATTCCACCTCACTTTGTCCGGATATGACTGGATGAAACCAGAAATATCCGTTTTCTTTTTTTTGGCGTACTATATCCCAGATATTACTACAGACTCTGTGTTTGTGTTTTCTGGATATTATCGATGGATTATATTGTTTTGAATGTTTTTATCAGGGAACACTTAATTTTGTGCTGGGAAACACTAATTGTTTGCACATGGAGACACCAGTCTACACATTCGTATTTTCTAGGGAGAAAGCTAGAATAACTGCGGTAAACAAACATGATGTTTCTGTTTGTATAGATGACATTTTATGCACTGGCTTAAGGAAAAGACTTTGTTTTACTCCAAAACCATTTTTACTGCGATTTTCCCGGTTCATTGCATACGAATTCCACCAAACTTAGTCCGGATATGACTGGATGAAACCAGAAATATCCGGTTGTGTTTTGGCTAACTCAATCCCAGATATTGCGACGGACACTGTGTTTGTGTTTTCTGGACATTATCAACGGACTTTATTGTTTTGAATGTTTTTATCAGGGAACATTTAATTTTGTACCTTAGAAACACTAATAGGTTCAACATGGAGACACCAGTCTACACATTCGTATGTTCTAGGGAGAAAGTTAGAGGAACTGCGGCAAACAAACATGATATTTCTGTTTGTATACATGGCATTTTATGCACTTGCATAACGAAAAAAACTTTGCTTTTCTCCAAAACCATTTTTACTGTGATTTTCTTGGTCCATTGCATACGAATTCCACCTCGCTTTGTCTGGATATGACTGGATGAAACCAGAAATATCCGGTTGTGTTTTGGCTTACTACAACCCAGATATTGTGAAAGCCTCTGTGTTTATGTTTTCCGGATATTATCAACGGAATTTATGTTTTTGCATGTTATTTATCAGGGAACATTTAATTTTGTGCTGGGAAACACTAATTGGTTCCACATGGAGACACCAGCTCTACACATTCGTATTTTCTAGGGAGAAAGCTAGAGGAACTGCGGCAAACAAACATGATATTTCTGTTTGTATAGATGACATTTTATGCACTTTCCTAAAGAAAAGACTTTGCTTTTCTCCAAAACCATTTTTCCTGTGATATTCTCGATCCATTACATATGAATTCCACCCCACTTTGTCCGGTATGAGTGGATGAAACCAGAAATATCCGGTTGTGTTTTGTCTTACTATATCCCAGATATTGCTACAGCCTCAGTGTCTGTGTTTTCTGGATATTATCGATGGATTTTATTGTTTTGAATGTTTTTATCAGGGAACCTTTAATTTTGTACCGTAGAAATACAATTTGGTTCCACATGGAGACACCAGGAACACATTCCTATGTTGTAGGGAGAAAGCTTGAGGAACTGCAAATCGATATGATATGTCTGTTTGTATAGATGACATTTTATGCACTTGCGATGGAAAAGACTTTTTGCCTTTCTCTAAAACCATTTTTACTGTGATTTTGTTGGTCCATTGCATACGAATTCCAACCCACTTTGTCTGGATATGACTGGATGAAACCAGAAATATCCGGTTGTGTTTTGGCTTACTACAACCCAGATATTGTGAAAGCCTCTGTGTTTATGTTTTCCGGATAGTATCAACGGAATTTATGTTTTTGCATGTTATTTATCAGGGAACATTTAATTTTGTGCTGGGAAACACTAATTGGTTCCACATGGAGACACCAGCTCTACACATTCGTATTTTCTAGGGAGAAAGCTAGAGGAACTGCGGCAAACAAACATGATATTTCTGTTTGTATAGATGACATTTTATGCAATTGCCTGACAAAAGGACTTTGCTTTTCTCCAAAACCATTTTTACGGTGATTTTCTCGGTCCATTGCATACGAATTCCACACCACTTTGTCCGGATATGAGTGGATGAAACCAGAAATATCCGATTGTGTTTTGGCTAACTCAATCCCATTATTGCTACAACCTCTCTGTTTGCGTTTTCCGGATATTATCAACGGGCTTTATGGTTTTGAATGTTTTTTATCAGAGAATATTCAATTTTGTGCTGGGAATCACTAATTAATTTCACATGGAGACACCAGCTCTACACATTCGTATTTTCTAGGGAGAAAGCTAGAGGAACTGTGGCAAACAAGCATGATATTTCTGTTTGTATACATGGCATTTTATGCACTTGCCTAACGAAAAGACTTTGCTTTTCTCCAAAACCATTTTTACTGTGATTTTCTCGGTCAATTGCATACGAATTCCACACCACTTTGTCCGGATATGACTGGATGAAACCAGAAATATCCGGTTGTGTTTTGGCTAACTCAATCCGAAATATTTCGAAAGCCTCTCTGTTTGTGTTTTCCGGATATTATCAATGGACTTTTTTTTTTGAATGTTTTTTATCAGGGAACATTTAATCTTGTGCTGGGAAACAGTAGTTGACTCCACATGGATACACCAGATGCACATTCGTATTTTCTAGGAAGGAAGCTAGAGGAACTGTGGCAAACCAACCTGATATTTCTGTTCCTCTTGATGATATTTTATGCACTTGCCTAAAGAAAAGAGTTTGCTTTTCTCAAGAACCATTTTTACGATGATTTTCTCAGACTATTGCATACGAATTCCACACCACTTTGTCTGGATATGACTGGATGAAACCAGAAATATCTGGTTGCGTTTTGGCTAACTCAATCCCAGATATTCCTACAGCCTCTGTGTTTGTGTTTTCTAGATATTATCAACCGACTTTATGGTTTTGAATCTTTTTTATCAGGGAACATTTAATTTTGTACCGTAGAAACACTAACAGGTTCCACATGGAGACACCAGCTCTACACATTTGTATTTTGTAGGTAGAAACCTAGAGGAACTGGGGCAAACAAACATGATATTTCTGTTTGAATTGATGACATTTTATACACTTCCCTAACGAAAAGACTTCGCTTTTCTCCAAAACTATTTTTACTGTGATTTTCTCGGTCCATTGCATACGAATTCCATCCCACTTTGTCCGGATATGAGTGGATTAAACCAGAAATATCCGGTTGTGTTTTGGCTAACTGAATCCGAAATATTTTGAAAGCCTCTGTGTTGGTGTTTTCCGGATATTATCAACGGACTTTATGGATTTGAATGTTTTTTATCATGGAACATTTAATTTTGTGCTGGGAAACACTAATTGGTTTCACAAGGAGAAACCAGCTCTACACATTCATATTTTCTTAGCAGAAAGCTAGAGGAACTGTGGCAAACAAACATGATATTTCTGTTTGTATACCTGACCTCTATGCACTTGCCTAAAAAAAAGACTTTGCTTTTCTCCAAAACCATTTTTACTTTTATTTTCTCTGTCCATTGCATACGAATTCCACACCACTTTGTCCGGATATGCCTGGATGAAAACTGAAATATACGGTTGTATTTTGGCTAACTAAATCCGAAATATTGAGAAAGCCACTGTGCTTGTAATTTTTGGATATTATCGATGGACTTTATCGTTTTGATTGTTTTTATCAGGTAACATTTAATTTTGTACCGTTTAAACACTAATTAATTCACCATGCAGAAACCAGCTCTACACATTCTTATTTTCTAGGGAGAAAGCTAGAGGAAATGCGGCAAACATGATATTTCTGTTTGTGTAGATGACATTTTATGCACTTTCCTAACGAAAAGACTTCGCTTTTCTCCAAAACCGTTTTTACTGTGATTTTCTCCGTCCTTTGCATACGAATTCCACCCCACTTTGTCCGGATATGAGTGGATGAAACCAGAAATATCCGGTTGTGTTTTGGCTAACTCAATCCCAGATATTGTGAAAGCTTCTGTATTTGTGTTCTCCAGATATTATGAACGGATTTTATGGTTTTGCATGTTTTTTATCAGGGAACATTTAATTTTGTACCGTAGAAACACTAATTGGTTCCACACGGAGACACCAGCTCTACACATTTGTATTTTCTAGGGAGAAAGCTAGAGGAACTGCGGCAAACCAACATGATATTTCTGTTTGTATAGATGACATTTTATGCACTTTCCTAAGAAAAAGACTTTACTTTTCTCCAAAACCATTTTTACTGTGATTTTCTCGGTCCATTGCATACGAATGCCAGCTCACTTTGTCCGGATATGACTGGATGAAACCAGAAATATCCGTTTTCTTTTTTTTTGGCTTACTATATCCCAGATATTACTACAGACTCTGTGTTTGTGTTTTCTGGATATTATCGATGGATTATATTGTTTTGAATGTTTTTATCAGGGAACACTTAATTTTGTGCTGGGAAACACTAATTGGTTCCACATGGAGACACCAGTCTACACATTCGTATTTTCTAGGGAGAAAGCTAGAATAACTGCGGTAAACAAACATGATGTTTCTGTTTGTATAGATGACATTTTATGCACTGGCTTAAGGAAAAGACTTTGTTTTACTCCAAAACCATTTTTACTGCGATTTTCCCGGTTCATTGCATACGAATTCCACCAAACTTAGTCCGGATATGACTGGATGAAACCAGAAATATCCGGTTGTGTTTTGGCTAACTCAATCCCAGATATTGTGAAAGCTTCTGTATTGGTGTTTTCCGGATATTATCAACGGATTTTATGGTTTTGCATGTTTTTTATCAGGGAACATTTAATTTTGTACCTTAGAAACACTAATAGGTTCAACATGGAGACACCAGTCTACACATTCGTATGTTCTAGGGAGAAAGTTAGAGGAACTGCGGCAAACAAACATGATATTTCTGTTTGTATAGATGACATTTTATGCACTTTCCTAAAGAAAAGACTTTGCTTTTCTCCAAAACCATTTTTCCTGTGATATTCTCGATCCATTACATATGAATTCCACCCCACTTTGTCCGGATATGAGTGGATGAAACCAGAAATATCCGGTTGTGTTTTGTCTTACTATATCCCAGATATTGCTGCAGCCTCAGTGTCTGTGTTTTCTGGATATTATCGATGGATTTTATTGTTTTGAATGTTTTTATCAGGGAACATTTAATTTTGTACCTAAGAAACACTAATAGGTTCCACATGGAGACACCAGTAACACATTTCTATGTTCTAGGGAGAAAGCGTGAGGAACTGCAAATCGATATGATATGTCTGTTTGTATAGATGACATTTTATGCACTTGCGATGGAAAAGACTTTTTGCCTTTCTCTAAAACCATTTTTACTGTGCTTTTGTTGGTCCATTGCATACGAATTCCAACCCACTTTGTCCGGATATGACTGGATGAAACCAGAAATATCCGGTTGTGTTTTGGCTAACTCAATCCCAGATATTGTGAAAGCTTCTGTATTTGTGTTCTCCGGATATTATGAACGGATTTTATGGTTTTGCATGTTTTTTATCAGGGAACATTTAATTTTGTACCGTAGAAACACTAATTGGTTCCACACGGAGACACCAGCTCTACACATTTGTATTTTCTAGGGAGAAAGCTAGAGGAACTGCGGCAAACAAACATGATATTTCTGTTTGTATAGATGACATTTTATGCACTTTCCTAACAAAAAGACTTTACTTTTCTCCAAAACCATTTTTACTGTGATTTTCTCGGTCCATTGCATACGAATTCCACCTCACTTTGTCCGGATATGACTGGATGAAACCAGAAATATCCGTTTTCTTTTTTTTGGCGTACTATATCCCAGATATTACTACAGACTCTGTGTTTGTGTTTTCTGGATATTATCGATGGATTATATTGTTTTGAATGTTTTTATCAGGGAACACTTAATTTTGTGCTGGGAAACACTAATTGTTTGCACATGGAGACACCAGTCTACACATTCGTATTTTCTAGGGAGAAAGCTAGAATAACTGCGGTAAACAAACATGATGTTTCTGTTTGTATAGATGACATTTTATGCACTGGCTTAAGGAAAAGACTTTGTTTTACTCCAAAACCATTTTTACTGCGATTTTCCCGGTTCATTGCATACGAATTCCACCAAACTTAGTCCGGATATGACTGGATGAAACCAGAAATATCCGGTTGTGTTTTGGCTAACTCAATCCCAGATATTGCGACGGACACTGTGTTTGTGTTTTCTGGACATTATCAACGGACTTTATTGTTTTGAATGTTTTTATCAGGGAACATTTAATTTTGTACCTTAGAAACACTAATAGGTTCAACATGGAGACACCAGTCTACACATTCGTATGTTCTAGGGAGAAAGTTAGAGGAACTGCGGCAAACAAACATGATATTTCTGTTTGTATACATGGCATTTTATGCACTTGCATAACGAAAAAAACTTTGCTTTTCTCCAAAACCATTTTTACTGTGATTTTCTTGGTCCATTGCATACGAATTCCACCTCGCTTTGTCTGGATATGACTGGATGAAACCAGAAATATCCGGTTGTGTTTTGGCTTACTACAACCCAGATATTGTGAAAGCCTCTGTGTTTATGTTTTCCGGATATTATCAACGGAATTTATGTTTTTGCATGTTATTTATCAGGGAACATTTAATTTTGTGCTGGGAAACACTAATTGGTTCCACATGGAGACACCAGCTCTACACATTCGTATTTTCTAGGGAGAAAGCTAGAGGAACTGCGGCAAACAAACATGATATTTCTGTTTGTATAGATGACATTTTATGCACTTTCCTAAAGAAAAGACTTTGCTTTTCTCCAAAACCATTTTTCCTGTGATATTCTCGATCCATTACATATGAATTCCACCCCACTTTGTCCGGTATGAGTGGATGAAACCAGAAATATCCGGTTGTGTTTTGTCTTACTATATCCCAGATATTGCTACAGCCTCAGTGTCTGTGTTTTCTGGATATTATCGATGGATTTTATTGTTTTGAATGTTTTTATCAGGGAACCTTTAATTTTGTACCGTAGAAATACAATTTGGTTCCACATGGAGACACCAGGAACACATTCCTATGTTGTAGGGAGAAAGCTTGAGGAACTGCAAATCGATATGATATGTCTGTTTGTATAGATGACATTTTATGCACTTGCGATGGAAAAGACTTTTTGCCTTTCTCTAAAACCATTTTTACTGTGATTTTGTTGGTCCATTGCATACGAATTCCAACCCACTTTGTCTGGATATGACTGGATGAAACCAGAAATATCCGGTTGTGTTTTGGCTTACTACAACCCAGATATTGTGAAAGCCTCTGTGTTTATGTTTTCCGGATAGTATCAACGGAATTTATGTTTTTGCATGTTATTTATCAGGGAACATTTAATTTTGTGCTGGGAAACACTAATTGGTTCCACATGGAGACACCAGCTCTACACATTCGTATTTTCTAGGGAGAAAGCTAGAGGAACTGCGGCAAACAAACATGATATTTCTGTTTGTATAGATGACATTTTATGCAATTGCCTGACAAAAGGACTTTGCTTTTCTCCAAAACCATTTTTACGGTGATTTTCTCGGTCCATTGCATACGAATTCCACACCACTTTGTCCGGATATGAGTGGATGAAACCAGAAATATCCGATTGTGTTTTGGCTAACTCAATCCCATTATTGCTACAACCTCTCTGTTTGCGTTTTCCGGATATTATCAACGGGCTTTATGGTTTTGAATGTTTTTTATCAGAGAATATTCAATTTTGTGCTGGGAATCACTAATTAATTTCACATGGAGACACCAGCTCTACACATTCGTATTTTCTAGGGAGAAAGCTAGAGGAACTGTGGCAAACAAGCATGATATTTCTGTTTGTATACATGGCATTTTATGCACTTGCCTAACGAAAAGACTTTGCTTTTCTCCAAAACCATTTTTACTGTGATTTTCTCGGTCAATTGCATACGAATTCCACACCACTTTGTCCGGATATGACTGGATGAAACCAGAAATATCCGGTTGTGTTTTGGCTAACTCAATCCGAAATATTTCGAAAGCCTCTCTGTTTGTGTTTTCCGGATATTATCAATGGACTTTTTTTTTTGAATGTTTTTTATCAGGGAACATTTAATCTTGTGCTGGGAAACAGTAGTTGACTCCACATGGATACACCAGATGCACATTCGTATTTTCTAGGAAGGAAGCTAGAGGAACTGTGGCAAACCAACCTGATATTTCTGTTCCTCTTGATGATATTTTATGCACTTGCCTAAAGAAAAGAGTTTGCTTTTCTCAAGAACCATTTTTACGATGATTTTCTCAGACTATTGCATACGAATTCCACACCACTTTGTCTGGATATGACTGGATGAAACCAGAAATATCTGGTTGCGTTTTGGCTAACTCAATCCCAGATATTCCTACAGCCTCTGTGTTTGTGTTTTCTAGATATTATCAACCGACTTTATGGTTTTGAATCTTTTTTATCAGGGAACATTTAATTTTGTACCGTAGAAACACTAACAGGTTCCACATGGAGACACCAGCTCTACACATTTGTATTTTGTAGGTAGAAACCTAGAGGAACTGGGGCAAACAAACATGATATTTCTGTTTGAATTGATGACATTTTATACACTTCCCTAACGAAAAGACTTCGCTTTTCTCCAAAACTATTTTTACTGTGATTTTCTCGGTCCATTGCATACGAATTCCATCCCACTTTGTCCGGATATGAGTGGATTAAACCAGAAATATCCGGTTGTGTTTTGGCTAACTGAATCCGAAATATTTTGAAAGCCTCTGTGTTGGTGTTTTCCGGATATTATCAACGGACTTTATGGATTTGAATGTTTTTTATCATGGAACATTTAATTTTGTGCTGGGAAACACTAATTGGTTTCACAAGGAGAAACCAGCTCTACACATTCATATTTTCTTAGCAGAAAGCTAGAGGAACTGTGGCAAACAAACATGATATTTCTGTTTGTATACCTGACCTCTATGCACTTGCCTAAAAAAAAGACTTTGCTTTTCTCCAAAACCATTTTTACTTTTATTTTCTCTGTCCATTGCATACGAATTCCACACCACTTTGTCCGGATATGCCTGGATGAAAACTGAAATATACGGTTGTATTTTGGCTAACTAAATCCGAAATATTGAGAAAGCCACTGTGCTTGTAATTTTTGGATATTATCGATGGACTTTATCGTTTTGATTGTTTTTATCAGGTAACATTTAATTTTGTACCGTTTAAACACTAATTAATTCACCATGCAGAAACCAGCTCTACACATTCTTATTTTCTAGGGAGAAAGCTAGAGGAAATGCGGCAAACATGATATTTCTGTTTGTGTAGATGACATTTTATGCACTTTCCTAACGAAAAGACTTCGCTTTTCTCCAAAACCGTTTTTACTGTGATTTTCTCCGTCCTTTGCATACGAATTCCACCCCACTTTGTCCGGATATGAGTGGATGAAACCAGAAATATCCGGTTGTGTTTTGGCTAACTCAATCCCAGATATTGTGAAAGCTTCTGTATTTGTGTTCTCCAGATATTATGAACGGATTTTATGGTTTTGCATGTTTTTTATCAGGGAACATTTAATTTTGTACCGTAGAAACACTAATTGGTTCCACACGGAGACACCAGCTCTACACATTTGTATTTTCTAGGGAGAAAGCTAGAGGAACTGCGGCAAACCAACATGATATTTCTGTTTGTATAGATGACATTTTATGCACTTTCCTAAGAAAAAGACTTTACTTTTCTCCAAAACCATTTTTACTGTGATTTTCTCGGTCCATTGCATACGAATGCCAGCTCACTTTGTCCGGATATGACTGGATGAAACCAGAAATATCCGTTTTCTTTTTTTTTGGCTTACTATATCCCAGATATTACTACAGACTCTGTGTTTGTGTTTTCTGGATATTATCGATGGATTATATTGTTTTGAATGTTTTTATCAGGGAACACTTAATTTTGTGCTGGGAAACACTAATTGGTTCCACATGGAGACACCAGTCTACACATTCGTATTTTCTAGGGAGAAAGCTAGAATAACTGCGGTAAACAAACATGATGTTTCTGTTTGTATAGATGACATTTTATGCACTGGCTTAAGGAAAAGACTTTGTTTTACTCCAAAACCATTTTTACTGCGATTTTCCCGGTTCATTGCATACGAATTCCACCAAACTTAGTCCGGATATGACTGGATGAAACCAGAAATATCCGGTTGTGTTTTGGCTAACTCAATCCCAGATATTGTGAAAGCTTCTGTATTGGTGTTTTCCGGATATTATCAACGGATTTTATGGTTTTGCATGTTTTTTATCAGGGAACATTTAATTTTGTACCTTAGAAACACTAATAGGTTCAACATGGAGACACCAGTCTACACATTCGTATGTTCTAGGGAGAAAGTTAGAGGAACTGCGGCAAACAAACATGATATTTCTGTTTGTATAGATGACATTTTATGCACTTTCCTAAAGAAAAGACTTTGCTTTTCTCCAAAACCATTTTTCCTGTGATATTCTCGATCCATTACATATGAATTCCACCCCACTTTGTCCGGATATGAGTGGATGAAACCAGAAATATCCGGTTGTGTTTTGTCTTACTATATCCCAGATATTGCTGCAGCCTCAGTGTCTGTGTTTTCTGGATATTATCGATGGATTTTATTGTTTTGAATGTTTTTATCAGGGAACATTTAATTTTGTACCTAAGAAACACTAATAGGTTCCACATGGAGACACCAGTAACACATTCCTATGTTCTAGGGAGAAAGCGTGAGGAACTGCAAATCGATATGATATGTCTGTTTGTATAGATGACATTTTATGCACTTGCGATGGAAAAGACTTTTTGCCTTTCTCTAAAACCATTTTTACTGTGCTTTTGTTGGTCCATTGCATACGAATTCCAACCCACTTTGTCCGGATATGACTGGATGAAACCAGAAATATCCGGTTGTGTTTTGGCTAACTCAATCCCAGATATTGTGAAAGCTTCTGTATTTGTGTTCTCCGGATATTATGAACGGATTTTATGGTTTTGCATGTTTTTTATCAGGGAACATTTAATTTTGTACCGTAGAAACACTAATTGGTTCCACACGGAGACACCAGCTCTACACATTTGTATTTTCTAGGGAGAAAGCTAGAGGAACTGCGGCAAACAAACATGATATTTCTGTTTGTATAGATGACATTTTATGCACTTTCCTAACAAAAAGACTTTACTTTTCTCCAAAACCATTTTTACTGTGATTTTCTCGGTCCATTGCATACGAATTCCACCTCACTTTGTCCGGATATGAGTGGATGAAACCAGAAATATCCGTTTTCATTTTTTTTTGGCTTACTATATCCCAGATATTACTACAGACTCTGTGTTTGTGTTTTCTGGATATTATCGATGGATTATATTGTTTTGAATGTTTTTATCAGGGAACACTTAATTTTGTGCTGGGAAACACTAATTGGTTCCACATGGAGACACCAGTCTACACATTCGTATTTTCTAGGGAGAAAGCTAGAATAACTGCGGTAAACAAACATGATGTTTCTGTTTGTATAGATGACATTTTATGCACTGGCTTAAGGAAAAGACTTTGTTTTACTCCAAAACCATTTTTACTGCGATTTTCCCGGTTCATTGCATACGAATCCCACCAAACTTAGTCCGGATATGACTGGATGAAACCAGAAATATCCGGTTGTGTTTTGGCTAACTCAATCCCAGATATTGCGATGGACTCTGTGTTTGTGTTTTCTGGACATTATCAACGGACTTTATTGTTTTGAATGTTTTTATGAGGGAACATTTAATTTTGTACCTTAGAAACACTAATAGGTTCAACATGGAGACACCAGTATACACATTCGTATGTTCTAGGGAGAAAGTTAGAGGAACTGCGGCAAACAAACATGATATTTCTGTTTGTATACATGACATTTTATGCACTTGCATAACGAAAAAAACTTTGCTTTTCTCCAAAACCATTTTTACTGTGATTTTCTCGGTCCATTGCATACGAATTCCACCTCGCTTTGTCCGGATATGACTGGATGAAACCAGAAATATCCGGTTGTGTTTTGGCTTACTACAACCCAGATATTGTGAAAGCCTCTGTGTTTATGTTTTCCGGATATTATCAACGGAATTTATGTTTTTGCATGTTATTTATCAGGGAACATTTAATTTTGTGCTGGGAAACACTAATTGGTTCCACATGGAGACACCAGCTCTACACATTCATATTTTCTAGGGAGAAAGCTAGAGGAACTGCGGCAAACAAACATGATATTTCTGTTTGTATAGATGACATTTTATGCACTTTCCTAAAGAAAAGACTTTGCTTTTCTCCAAAACCATTTTTCCTGTGATATTCTCCATCCATTACATATGAATTCCACCCCACTTTGTCCGGATATGAGTGGATGAAACCAGAAATATCCGGTTGTGTTTTGTCTTACTATATCCCAGATATTGCTACAGCCTCAGTGTCTGTGTTTTCTGGATATTATCGATGGCTTTTATTGTTTTGAATGTTTTTATCAGGGAACATTTAATTTTGTACCGTAGAAACACTAACTGGTTCCACATGGAGACACCAGTAACACATTCCTATGTTCTAGGGAGAAAGCTTGAGGAACTGCAAATCGATATGATATGTCTGTTTGTATAGATGACATTTTATGCACTTGCGATGGAAAAGACTTTTTGCCTTTCTCTAAAACCATTTTTACTGTGATTTTGTTGGTCCATTGCATACGAATTCCAACCCACTTTGTCCGGATATGACTGGATGAAACCAGAAATATCCGGTTGTGTTTTGGCTTACTACAACCCAGATATTGTGAAAGCTTCTGTATTTGTGTTCTCCGGATATTATGAACGGATTTTATGGTTTTGCATGTTTTTTATCAGGGAACATTTAATTTTGTACCGTAGAAACACTAATTGGTTCCACACGGAGACACCAGCTCTACACATTTGTATTTTCTAGGGAGAAAGCTAGAGGAACTGCGGCAAACAAACATGATATTTCTGTTTGTATAGATGACATTTTATGCACTTTCCTAAGAAAAAGACTTTACTTTTCTCCAAAACCATTTTTACTGTGATTTTCTCGGTCCATTGCATACGAATTGCACCTCACTTTGTCCAGATATGACTGGATGAAACCAGAAATATCCGTTTTCTTTATTTTTGGCTTACTATATCCCAGATATTACTACAGACTCTGTGTTTGTGTTTTCTGGATATTATCGATGGATTATATTGTTTTGAATGTTTTGATCAGGGAACACTTAATTTTGTGCTGGGAAACACTAATTGGTTCCACATGGAGACACCAGTCTACACATTCGTATTTTCTAGGGAGAAAGCTAGAATAACTGCGGTAAACAAACATGATGTTTCTGTTTGTATAGATGACATTTTATGCACTGGCTTAAGGAAAAGACTTTGTTTTACTCCAAAACCATTTTTACTGCGATTTTCCCTGTTCATTGCATACGAATTCCACCAAACTTAGTCCGGATATGACTGGATGAAACCAGAAATATCCGGTTGTGTTTTGGCTAACTCAATCCCAGATATTGCGATGGACTCTGTGTTTCTGTTTTCTGGACATTATCAACGGACTTTATTGTTTTGAATGTTTTTATCAGGGAACATTTAATTTTGTACCTTAGAAACACTAATAGGTTCAACATGGAGACACCAGTATACACATTCGTATGTTCTAGGGAGAAAGTTAGAGGAACTGCGGCAAACAAACATGATATTTCTGTTTGTATACATGACATTTTATGCACTTGCATAACGAAAAAAACTTTGCTTTTCTCCAAAACCATTTTTACTGTGATTTTCTCGGTCCATTGCATACGAATTCCACCTCGCTTTGTCCGGATATGACTGGATGAAACCAGAAATATCCGGTTGTGTTTTGGCTTACTACAACCCAGATATTGTGAAAGCCTCTGTGTTTATGTTTTCCGGATATTATCAACGGAATTTATGTTTTTGCATGTTATTTATCAGGGAACATTTAATTTTGTGCTGGGAAACACTAATTGGTTCCACATGGAGACACCAGCTCTACACATTCGTATTTTCTAGGGAGAAAGCTAGAGGAACTGCGGCAAACAAACATGATATTTCTGTTTGTATAGATGACATTTTATGCACTTTCCTAAAGAAAAGACTTTGCTTTTCTCCAAAACCATTTTTCCTGTGATATTCTCGATCCATTACATATGAATTCCACCCCACTTTGTCCGGTATGAGTGGATGAAACCAGAAATATCCGGTTGTGTTTTGTCTTACTATATCCCAGATATTGCTACAGCCTCAGTGTCTGTGTTTTCTGGATATTATCGATGGAATTTATTGTTTTGAATATTTTCATCAGGGAACATTTAATTTTGTACCGTAGAAACACTAATTGGTTCCACATGGAGTCACCAGTAACACATTCCTATGTTCTAGGGAGAAAGCGTGAGGAACTGCATATCGATATGATATGTCTGTTTGTATAGATGACATTTTATGCACTTGCGATGGAAAAGACTTTTTGCCTTTCTCTAAAACCATTTTTACTGTGATTTTGTTGGTCCATTGCATACGAATTCCAACCCACTTTGTCCGGATATGACTGGATGAAACCAGAAATATCCGGTTGTGTTTTGGCTTACTACAACCCAGATATTGTGAAAGCTTCTGTATTTGTGTTCTCCGGATATTATGAATGGATTTTATGGTTTTGCATGTTTTTTATCAGGGAACATTTAATTTTGTACCGTAGAAACACTAATTGGTTCCACACGGAGACACCAGCTCTACACATTTGTATTTTCTAGGGAGAAAGCTAGAGGAACTGCGGCAAACAAACATGATATTTCTGTTTGTATAGATGACATTTTATGCACTTTCCTAACAAAAAGACTTTACTTTTCTCCAAAACCATTTTTACTGTGATTTTTCTCGGTCCATTGCATACGAATTCCACCTCACTTTGTCCGGATATGACTGGATGAAACCAGAATTATCCGTTTTCTTTTTTTTTGGCTTACTATATCCCAGATATTACTACAGACTCTGTGTTTGTGTTTTCTGGATATTATGGATGGATTATATTGTTTTGAATGTTTTTATCAGGGAACATTTAATTTTGTGCTGGGAAACACTAATTGGTTCCACATGGAGACACCAGTCTACACATTCGTATTTTCTAGGGAGAAAGCTAGAATAACTGCGGTAAACAAACATGATGTTTCTGTTTGTATAGATGACATTTTATGCACTGGCTTAAGGAAAAGACTTTGTTTTACTCCAAAACCATTTTTACTGCGATTTTCCCGGTTCATTGCATATGAATTCCACCAAACTTAGTCCGGATATGACTGGATGAAACCAGAAATATCCGGTTGTGTTTTGGCTAACTCAATCCCAGATATTGTGAAAGCTTCTGTATTGGTGTTTTCCGGATATTATCAACGGATTTTATGGTTTTGCATGGTTTTTATCAGGGAACATTTAATTTTGTACCTTAGAAACACTAATTGGTTCCACACGGAGACACCAGCTCTACACATTTGTATTTTCAAGGGAGAAAGCTAGAGGAACTGTGGCAAACAAACATGATATTTCTGTTTGTATACATGACATTTTATGCACTTGCATAACGAAAAAAATTTTGCTTTTCTCCAAAACCATTTTTACTGTGATTTTCTCGGTCCATTGCATACGAATTCCACATCGCTTTGTCCGGATATGACTGGATGAAACCAGAAATATCCGGTTGTGTTTTGGCTTACTATAACCCAGATATTGTGAAAGCCTCTGTGTTTATGTTTTCCGGATATTATCAACGGAATTTATGTTTTTGCATGTTATTTATCAGGGAACATTTAATTTTCTGCTGGGAAACACTAATTGGTTCCACATGGAGACACCAGCTCTACACATTCGTATTTTCTAGGGAGAAAGCTAGAGGAACTGCGGCAAACAAACATGATATTTCTGTTTGTATAGATGACATTTTATGCACTTTCCTAAAGAAAAGACTTTGCTTTTCTCCAAAACCATTTTTCCTGTGATATTCTCCATCCATTACATATGAATAACACCCCCACTTTGTCCGGATATGAGTGGATGAAACCAGAAATATCCGGTTGTGTTTTGTCTTACTATATCCCAGATATTGCTACAGCCTCAGTGTCTGTGTTTTCTGGATATTATCGATGGATTTTACTGTTTTGAATGTTTTTTTCAGGGAACCTTTAATTTTGTACCGTAGAAATACAATTTGGTTCCACATGGAGACACCAGTAACACATTCCTATGTTCTAGGGAGAAAGCTTGAGGAACTGCAAATCGATATGATATGTCTGTTTGTATAGATGACATTTTATGCACTTGCGATGGAAAAGACTTTTTGCCTTTCTCTAAAACCATTTTTACTGTGATTTTGTTGGTCCATTGCATACGAATTCCAACCCACTTTGTCCGGATATGACTGGATGAAACCAGAAATATCCGGTTGTGTTTTGGCTAACTCAATCCCAGATATTGTGAAAGCTTCTGTATTTGTGTTCTCCGGATATTATGAACGGATTTTATGGTTTTGCATGTTTTTAATCAGGGAACATTTAATTTTGTACTGTAGAAACACTAATTGGTTCCACACGGAGACACCAGCTCTACACATTTGTATTTTCTAGGGAGAAAGCTAGAGGAACTGCGGCAAACAAACATGATATTTCTGTTTGTATAGATGACATTTTATGCACTTTCCTAAGAAAAAGACTTTACTTTTCTCCAAAACCATTTTTACTGTGATTTTCTCGGTCCATTGCATACGAATTCCACCTCACTTTGTCCGGATATGAGTGGATGAAACCAGAAATATCCGTTTTCTTTTTTTTTTTTGGCTTACTATATCCCAGATATTACTACAGACTCTGTGTTTGTGTTTTCTGGGTATTATCGATGGATTATATTGTTTTGAATGTTTTTATCAGGGAACACTTAATTTTGTGCTGGGAAACACTAACTGTTTGCACATGGAGACACCAGTCTACACATTCGTATTTTCTAGGGAGAAAGCTAGAATAACTGCGGTAAACAAACATGATGTTTCTGTTTGTATAGATGACATTTTATGCACTGGCTTAAGGAAAAGACTTTGTTTTACTCCAAAACCATTTTTACTGCGATTTTCCCAGTTCATTGCATACGAAATCCACCAAACTTAGTCCGGATATGACTGGATGAAACCAGAAATATCCGGTTGTGTTTTGGCTAACTCAATCCCAGATATTGCAACGGACTCTGTGTTTGTGTTTTCTGGACATTATCAACGGACTTTATTGTTTTGAATGTTTTTATCAGGGAACATTTAATTTTGTACCTTAGAAACACTAATAGGTTCAACATGGAGACACCAGTCTACACATTCGTATGTTCTAGGGAGAAAGTTAGAGGAACTGCGGCAAACAAACATGATATTTCTGTTTGTATACATGACATTTTATGCACTTGCATAACGAAAAAAACTTTGCTTTTCTCCAAAACCATTTTTACTGTGATTTTCCCGGTTCATTGCATACGAATTCCACCAAACTTAGTCCGGATATGACTGGATGAAACCAGAAATATCCGGTTGTGTTTTGGCTAACTCAATCCCAGATATTGTGAAAGCTTCTGTATTGGTGTTTTCCGGATATTATTAACGGATTTTATGGTTTTGCATGTTTTTTATCAGGGAACATTTAATTTTGTACCTTAGAAACACTAATTGGTTCCACACGGAGACACCAGCTCTACACATTTGTATTTTCTAGGGAGAAAGCTAGAGGAACTGTGGCAAACAAACATGATATTTCTGTTTGTATACATGACATTTTATGCACTTGCATAACGAAAAAAACTTTGCTTTTCTCCAAAACCATTTTTACTGTGATTTTCTCGGTCCATTGCATACGAATTCCACATCGCTTTGTCCGGATATGACTGGATGAAACCAGAAATATCCGGTTGTGTTTTGGCTTACTACAACCCAGATATTGTGAAAGCCTCTGTGTTTATGTTTTCCGGATAGTATCAACGGAATTTATGTTTTTGCATGTTATTTATCAGGGAACATTTAATTTTGTGCTGGGAAACACTAATTGGTTTCACATGGAGACACCAGCTCTACACATTCGTATTTTCTAGGGAGAAAGCTAGAGGAACTGCGGCAAACAAACATGATATTTCTGTTTGTATAGATGACATTTTATGCACTTTCCTAAAGAAAAGACTTTGCTTTTCTCCAAAACCATTTTTCCTGTGATATTCTCGATCCATTACATATGAATAACACCCCCACTTTGTCCGGATATGAGTGGATGAAACCAGAAATATCCGGTTGTGTTTTGTCTTACTATATCCCAGATATTGCTACAGCCTCAGTGTCTGTGTTTTCTGGATATTATCGATGGATTTTACTGTTTTGAATGTTTTTATCAGGGAACCTTTAATTTTGTACCGTAGAAATACAATTTGGTTCCACATGGAGACACCAGTAACACATTCCTATGTTCTAGGGAGAAAGCTTGAGGAACTGCAAATCGATATGATATGTCTGTTTGTATAGATGACATTTTATGCACTTGCGATGGAAAAGACTTTTTGCCTTTCTCTAAAACCATTTTTACTGTGATTTTGTTGGTCCATTACATACGAATTCCAACCCACTTTGTCCGGATATGACTGGATGAAACCAGAAATATCCGGTTGTGTTTTGGCTAACTCAATCCCAGATAATGTGAAAGCTTCTGTATTTGTGTTCTCCGGATATTATGAACGGATTTTATGGTTTTGCATGTTTTTTATCAGGGAACATTTAATTTTGTACTGTAGAAACACTAATTGGTTCCACACGGAGACACCAGCTCTACACATTTGTATTTTCTAGGGAGAAAGCTAGAGGAACTGCGGCAAACAAACATGATATTTCTGTTTGTATAGATGACATTTTATGCACTTTCCTAAGAAAAAGACTTTACTTTTCTCCAAAACCATTTTTACTGTGATTTTCTCGGTCCATTGCATACGAATTCCACCTCACTTTGTCCGCATATGAGTGGATGAAACCAGAAATATCCGTTTTCTTTTTTTTTGGCTTACTATATCCCAGATATTACTACAGACTCTGTGTTTGTGTTTTCTGGATATTATCGATGGATTATATTGTTTTGAATGTTTTTATCAGGGAACATTTAATTTTGTGCTGGGAAACACTAATTGGTTCCACATGGAGACACCAGTCTACACATTCGTATTTTCTAGGGAGAAAGCTAGAATAACTGCGGTAAACAAACATGATGTTTCTGTTTGTATAGATGACATTTTATGCACTGGCTTAAGGAAAAGACTTTGTTTTACTCCAAAACCATTTTTACTGCGATTTTGTTGGTCCATTGCATACGAATTCCAACCCACTTTGTCCGGATATGACTGGATGAAACCAGAAATATCCGGTTGTGTTTTGGCTAACTCAATCCCAGATATTGCGACGGACTCTGTGTTTGTGTTTTCTGGACATTATCAACGGACTTTATTGTTTTGAATGTTTTTATCAGGGGACATTTAATTTTGTACCTTAGAAACACTAATAGGTTCAACATGGAGACACCAGTATACACATTCGTATGTTCTAGGGAGAAAGTTAGAGGAACTGTGGCAAACAAACATGATATTTCTGTTTGTATACATGACATTTTATGCACTTGCATAATGAAAAAAACTTTGCTTTTCTCCAAAACCATTTTTACTGTGATTTTCTCGGTCCATTGCATACGAATTCCACCTCGCTTTGTCCGGATATGACTGGATGAAACCAGAAATATCCGGTTGTGTTTTGGCTTACTACAACCCAGATATTGTGAAAGCCTCTGTGTTTATGTTTTCCGGATACTATCAACGGAATTCATCTTTTTGCATGTTATTTATCAGGGAACATTTAATTTTGTGCTGGGAAACACTAATTGGTTCCACATGGAGACACCAGCTCTACACATTCGTATTTTCTAGGGAGAAAGCTAGAGGAACTGCGGCAAACAAACATGATATTTCTGTTTGTATAGATGACATTGTATGCACTTTCCTAAAGAAAAGACTTTGCTTTTCTCCAAAACCATTTTTCCTGTGATATTCTCCATCCATTACATATGAATTCCACCCCACTTTGTCCGGATATGAGTGGATGAAACCAGAAATATCCGGTTGTGTTTTGTCTTACTATATCCCCGATATTGCTACAGCCTCAGTGTCTGTGTTTTCTGGATATTATCGATGGATTTTATTGTTTTGAATGTTTTTATCAGGGAACATTTAATTTTGTACCGTAGAAACACTAATTGGTTCCACATGGAGACACCAGTAACACATTCCTATGTTCTAGGGAGAAAGCTTGAGGAACTGCAAATCGATATGATATGTCTGTTTGTATAGATGACATTTTATGCACTTGCGATGGAAAAGACTTTTTGCCTTTCTCTAAAACCATTTTTACTGTGATTTTGTTGGTCCATTGCATACGAATTCCAACCCACTTTGTCCGGATATGACTGGATGAAACCAGAAATATCCGGTTGTGTTTTGGCTAACTCAATCCCAGATATTGTGAAAGCTTCTGTATTTGTGTTCTCCGGATATTATGAACGGATTTTATGGTTTTGCATGTTTTTTTTCAGGGAACATTTAATTTTGTACCGTAGAAACACTAATTGGTTCCACACGGAGACACCAGCTCCACATATTTGTATTTTCTAGGGAGAAAGCTAGAGGAACTGCGGCAAACAAACATGATATTTCTGTTTGTATAGATGACATTTTATGCACTTTCCTAACAAAAAGACTTTACTTTTCTCCAAAACCATTTTTACTGTGATTTTCTCGGTCCATTGCATACGAATTCCACCTCACTTTGTCCGGATATGACTGGATGAAACCTGAAATATCCGTTTTCTTTTTTTTTGGCTTACTATATTCAAGATATTACTACAGACTCTGTGTTTGTGTTTTCTGGATATTATCGATGGATTATATTGTTTTGAATGTTTTTATCAGGGAACATTTAATTTTGTGCCTTAGAAACACTAATTGGTTCCACATGGAGACACCAGTCTACACATTCGTATTTTCTAGGGAGAAAGCTAGAATAACTGCGGTAAACAAACATGATGTTTCTGTTTGTATAGATGACATTTTATGCACTGGCTTAAGGAAAAGACTTTGTTTTACTCCAAAACCATTTTTACTGCGATTTTCCCGGTTCATTGCATACGAATTCCACCAAACTTAGTCCGGATATGACTGGATGAAACCAGAAATATCCGGTTGTGTTTTGGCTAACTCAATCCCAGATATTGCGACGGACTCTGTGTTTGTGTTTTCTGGACATTATCAACGGACTTTATTGTTTTGAATGTTTTTATCAGGGAACATTTAATTTTGTACCTTAGAAACATTAATAGGTTCAACATGGAGACACCAGTATACACATTCGTATGTTCTAGGGAGAAAGTTAGAGGAACTGCGGCAAACAAACATGATATTTCTGTTTGTATACATGACATTTTATACACTTGCATATCGAATAAACTTTGCTTTTCTCCAAAACCATTTTTACTGTGATTTTCTCAGTCCATTGCATACGAATTCCACCTCACTTTGTCCGGATATGACTGGATGAAACCAGAAATATCCGTTTTCTTTTTTTTTTGGCTTACTATATCCCAGATATTACTACAGACTCTGTGTTTGTGTTTTCTGGATATTATCGATGGATTATATTGTTTTGAATGTTTTTATCAGGGAACATTTAATTTTGTGCTGGGAAACACTAATTGGTTCCACATGGAGACACCAGCTCTACACATTCGTATTTTCTAGGGAGAAAGCTAGAGGAACTGCGGCAAACAAACATGATATTTCTGTTTGTATAGATGACATTTTATGCACTTTCCTAAGAAAAAGACTTTGCTTTTCTCCAAAACCATTTTTCCTGTGATATTCTCGATCCATTACATATGAATAACACCCCCACTTTGTCCGGATATGAGTGGATGAAACCAGAAATATCCGGTTGTGTTTTGTCTTACTATATCCCAGATATTGCTACAGCCTCAGTGTATGTGTTTTCTGGATATTATCGATGGATTTTACTGTTTTGAATGTTTTTATCAGGGAACCTTTAATTTTGTACCGTAGAAATACAATTTGGTTCCACATGGAGACACCAGTAACACATTCCTATGTTCTAGGGAGAAAGCTTGAGGAACTGCAAATCGATATGATATGTCTGTTTGTATAGATGACATTTTATGCACTTGCGATGGAAAAGACTTTTTGCCTTTCTCTAAAACCATTTTTACTGTGATTTTGTTGGTCCATTGCATACGAATTCCAACCCACTTTGTCCGGATATGACTGGATGAAACCAGAAATATCCGGTTGTGTTTTGGCTAACTCAATCCCAGATATTGTGAAAGCTTCTGTATTTGTGTTCTCCGGATATTATGAACGGATTTTATGGTTTTGCATGTTTTTAATCAGGGAACATTTAATTTTGTACTGTAGAAACACTAATTGGTTCCACACGGAGACACCAGCTCTACACATTTGTATTTTCTAGGGAGAAAGCTAGAGGAACTGCGGCAAACAAACATGATATTTCTGTTTGTGTAGATGACATTTTATGCACTTTCCTAGGAAAAAGACTTTACTTTTCTCCAAAACCATTTTTACTGTGATTTTCTCGGTCCATTGCATACGAATTCCACCTCACTTTGTCCGCATATGAGTGGATGAAACCAGAAATATCCGTTTTCTTTTTTTTTGGCTTACTATATCCCAGATATTACTACAGACTCTGTGTTTGTGTTTTCTGGATATTATCGATGGATTATATTGTTTTGAATGTTTTTATCAGGGAATACTTAATTTTGTGCTGGGAAACACTAATTGTTTGCACATGGAGACACCAGTCTACACATTCGTATTTTCTAGGGAGAAAGCTAGAATAACTGCGGTAAACAAACATGATGTTTCTGTTTGTATAGATGACATTTTATGCACTGGCTTAAGGAAAAGACTTTGTTTTACTCCAAAACCATTTTTACTGCGATTTTCCCGGTTCATTGCATACGAAATCCACCAAACTTAGTCCGGATATGACTGGATGAAACCAGAAATATCCGGTTGTGTTTTGGCTAACTCAATCCCAGATATTGTGACGGACTCTGTGTTTGTGTTTTCTGGACATTATCAACGGACTTTATTGTTTTGAATGTTTTTATCAGGGAACATTTAATTTTGTACCTTAGAAACACTAATAGGTTCAACATGGAGACACCAGTCTACACATTCGTATGTTCTAGGGAGAAAGTTAGAGGAACTGCGGCAAACAAACATGATATTTCTGTTTGTATACATGACATTTTATGCACTTGCATAACGAAAAAAACTTTGCTTTTCTCCAAAACCATTTTTACTGTGATTTTCTCGGTCCATTGCATACGAATTCCACCTCGCTTTGTCCGGATATGACTGGATGAAACCAGAAATATCCGGTTGTGTTTTGGCTTACTACAACCCAGATATTGTGAAAGCCTCTGTGTTTATGTTTTCCGGATACTATCAACGGAATTTATGTTTTTGCATGTTATTTATCAGGGAACATTTAATTTTGTGCTGGGAAACACTAATTGGTTCCACATGGAGACACCAGTTCTACACATTCGTATTTTCTAGGGAGAAAGCTAGAGGAACTGCGGCAAACAAACATGATATTTCTGTTTGTATAGATGACATTGTATGCACTTTCCTAAAGAAAAGACTTTGCTTTGCTCCAAAACCATATTTCCTGTGATATTCTCGATCCATTACATATGAATTCCACCCCACTTTGTCCGGATATGAGTGGATGAAACCAGAAATATCCGGTTGTGTTTTGTTTTACTATATCCCAGATATTGCTACAGCCTCAGTGTCTGTGTTTTCTGGATATTATCGATGGATTTTATTGTTTTGAATGTTTTTATCAGGGAACCTTTAATTTTGTACCGTAGAAATACAATTTGGTTCCACATGGAGACACCAGTAACACATTCCTCTGTTCTAGGGAGAAAGCTTGAGGAACTGCAAATCGATATGATATGTCTGTTTGTATAGATGACATTTTATGCACTTGCCATGGAAAAGACTTTTTGCCTTTCTCTAAAACCATTTTTACTGTGATTTTGTTGGTCCATTGCATACGAATTCCAACCCACTTTGTCCGGATATGACTGGATGAAACCAGAAATATCCGGTTGTGTTTTGGCTAACTCAATCCCAGATATTGTGAAAGCTTCTGTATTTGTGTTCTCAGGATATTATGAATGGATTTTATGGTTTTGCATGTTTTTTATCAGGGAACATTTAATTTTGTACCGTAGAAACACTAATTGGTTCCACACGGAGACACCAGCTCTACACATTTGTATTTTCTAGGGAGAAAGCTAGAGGAACTGCGGCAAACAAACATGATATTTCTGTTTGTATAGATGACATTTTATGCACTTTCCTAAGAAAAAGACTTTACTTTTCTCCAAAACCATTTTTACTGTGATTTTCTCGGTCCATTGCATACGAATTCCACCCCACTTTGTCCGGATATGACTGGATGAAACCAGAAATATCCGTTTTCTTTTTTTTTTGGCTTACTATATCCCAGATATTACTACAGACTCTGTGTTTGTGTTTTCTGGATATTATCGATGGATTATATTGTTTTGAATGTTTTTATCAGGGAACATTTAATTTTGTGCTGGGAAACACTAATTGGTTCCACATGGAGACACCAGTCTACACATTCGTATTTTCTAGGGAGAAAGCTAGAATAACTGCGGTAAACAAACATGATGTTTCTGTTTGTATAGATGACATTTTATGCACTGGCTTAAGGAAAAGACTTTGTTTTACTCCAAAACCATTTTTACTGCGATTTTCCCGGTTCATTGCATACGAATTCCACCAACCTTAGTCCGGATATGACTGGATGAAACCAGAAATATCCGGTTGTGTTTTGGCTAACTCAATCCCAGATATTGCGACGGACTCTGTGTTTGTGTTTTCTGGACATTATCAACGGACTTTATTGTTTTGAATGTTTTTATCAGGGAACATTTAATTTTGTACCTTAGAAACACTAATAGGTTCAACATGGAGACACCAGTCTACACATTCGTATGTTCTAGGGAGAAAGTTAGAGGAACTGCGGCAAACAAACATGATATTTCTGTTTGTATACATGACATTTTATGCACTTGCATAACGAAAAAAACTTTGCTTTTCTCCAAAACCATTTTTACTGTGATTTTCTCGGTCCATTGCATACGAATTCCACCTCGCTTTGTCCGGATATGACTGGATGAAACCAGAAATATCCGGCTGTGTTTTGGCTTACTACAACCCAGATATTGTGAAAGCCTCTGTGTTTATGTTTTCCGGATACTATCAACGGAATTTATGTTTTTGCATGTTATTTATCAGGGAACATTTAATTTTGTGCTGGGAAACACTAATTGGTTCCACATGGAGACACCAGCTCTACACATTCGTATTTTCTAGGGAGAAAGCTAGAGGAACTGCGGCAAACAAACATGATATTTCTGTTTGTATAGATGACATTTTATGCACTTTCCTAAAGAAAAGACTTTGCTTTTCTCCAAAACCATATTTCCTGTGATATTCTCGATCCATTACATATGAATTCCACCCCACTTTGTCCGGATATGAGTGGATGAAACCAGAAATATCCGGTTGTGTTTTGTTTTACTATATCCCAGATATTGCTACAGCCTCAGTGTCTGTGTTTTCTGGATATTATCGATGGATTTTATTGTTTTGAATGTTTTTATCAGGGAACCTTTAATTTTGTACCGTAGAAATACAATTTGGTTCCACATGGAGACACCAGTAACACATTCCTCTGTTCTAGGGAGAAAGCTTGAGGAACTGCAAATCGATATGATATGTCTGTTTGTATAGATGACATTTTATGCACTTGCCATGGAAAAGACTTTTTGCCTTTCTCTAAAACCATTTTTACTGTGATTTTGTTGGTCCATTGCATACGAATTCCAACCCACTTTGTCCGGATATGACTGGATGAAACCAGAAATATCCGGTTGTGTTTTGGCTAACTCAATCCCAGATATTGTGAAAGCTTCTGTATTTGTGTTCTCCGGATATTATGAATGGATTTTATGGTTTTGCATGTTTTTTATCAGGGAACATTTAATTTTGTACCGTAGAAACACTAATTGGTTCCACACGGAGACACCAGCTCTACACATTTGTATTTTCTAGGGAGAAAGCTAGAGGAACTGCGGCAAACAAACATGATATTTCTGTTTGTATAGATGACATTTTATGCACTTTCCTAAGAAAAAGACTTTACTTTTCTCCAAAACCATTTTTACTGTGATTTTCTCGGTCCATTGCATACGAATTCCAGCTCACTTTGTCCGGATATGACTGGATGAAACCGGAAATATCCGTTTTCTTTTTTTTTTGGCTTACTATATCCCAGATATTACTACAGACTCTGTGTTTGTGTTTTCTGGATATTATCGATGGATTATATTGTTTTGAATGTTTTTATCAGGGAACATTTAATTTTGTGCTGGGAAACACTAATTGGTTCCACATGGAGACACCAGTCTACACATTCGTATTTTCTAGGGAGAAAGCTAGAATAACTGCGGTAAACAAACATGATGTTTCTGTTTGTATAGATGACATTTTATGCACTGGCTTAAGGAAAAGACTTTGTTTTACTCCAAAACCATTTTTACTGCGATTTTCCCGGTTCATTGCATACGAATTCCACCAACCTTAGTCCGGATATGACTGGATGAAACCAGAAATATCCGGTTGTGTTTTGGCTAACTCAATCCCAGATATTGCGACGGACTCTGTGTTTGTGTTTTCTGGACATTATCAACGGACTTTATTGTTTTGAATGTTTTTATCAGGGAACATTTAATTTTGTACCTTAGAAACACTAATAGGTTCAACATGGAGACACCAGTCTACACATTCGTATGTTCTAGGGAGAAAGTTAGAGGAACTGCGGCAAACAAACATGATATTTCTGTTTGTATACATGACATTTTATGCACTTGCATAACGAAAAAAACTTTGCTTTTCTCCAAAACCATTTTTACTGTGATTTTCTCGGTCCATTGCATACGAATTCCACCTCGCTTTGTCCGGATATGACTGGATGAAACCAGAAATATCCGGTTGTGTTTTGGCTAACTCAATCCCAGATATTGTGAAAGCTTCTGTATTTGTGTTCTCCGGATATTATGAACGGATTTTATGGTTTTGCATGTTTTTTTTCAGGGAACATTTAATTTTGTACCGTAGAAACACTAATTGGTTCCACACGGAGACACCAGCTCTACACATTTGTATTTTCTAGGGAGAAAGCTAGAGGAACTGCGGCAAACAAACATGATATTTCTGTTTGTATAGATGACATTTTATGCACTTTCCTAAGAAAAAGACTTTACTTTTCTCCAAAACCATTTTTACTGTGATTTTCTCGGTCCATTGCATACGAATTCCACCTCACTTTGTCCAGATATGACTGGATGAAACCAGAAATATCCGTTTTCTTTTTTTTTTTTTGGGCTTACTATATCCCAGATATTACTACAGACTCTGTGTTTGTGTTTTCTGGATATTATCGATGGATTATATTGTTTTGAATGTTTTTATCAGGGAACATTTAATTTTGTGCTGGGAAACACTACTTGGTTCCACATGGAGACACCAGTCTACACATTCGTATTTTCTAGGGAGAAAGCTAGAATAACTGCGGTAAACAAACATGATGTTTCTGTTTGTATAGATGACATTTTAGGCACTGGCTTAAGGAAAAGACTTTGTTTTACTCCAAAACCATTTTTACTGCGATTTTCCCGGTTCATTGCATACGAATTCCACCAACCTTAGTCCGGATATGACTGGATGAAACCAGAAATATCCGGTTGTGTTTTGGCTAACTCAATCCCAGATATTGCGACGGACTCTGTGTTTGTGTTTTCTGGACATTATCAACGGACTTTATTGTTTTGAATGTTTTTATCAGGGAACATTTAATTTTGTACCTTAGAAACACTAATAGGTTCAACATGGAGACACCAGTCTACACATTCGTATGTTCTAGGGAGAAAGTTAGAGGAACTGCGGCAAACAAACATGATATTTCTGTTTGTATACATGACATTTTATGCACTTGCATAACGAAAAAAACTTTGCTTTTCTCCAAAACCATTTTTACTGTGATTTTCTCGGTCCATTGCATACGAATTCCACCTCGCTTTGTCCGGATATGACTGGATGAAACCAGAAATATCCGGTTGTGTTTTGGCTAACTCAATCCCAGATATTGTGAAAGCTTCTGTATTTGTGTTCTCCGGATATTATGAACGGATTTTATGGTTTTGCATGTTTTTTTTCAGGGAACATTTAATTTTGTACCGTAGAAACACTAATTGGTTCCACACGGAGACACCAGCTCTACACATTTGTATTTTCTAGGGAGTAAGCTAGAGGAACTGCGGCAAACAAACATGATATTTCTGTTTGTATAGATGACATTTTATGCACTTTCCTAAGAAAAAGACTTTACTTTTCTCCAAAACCATTTTTACTGTGATTTTCTCGGTCCATTGCATACGAATTCCACCTCACTTTGTCCAGATATGACTGGATGAAACCAGAAATATCCGTTTTCTTTTTTTTTTTTTGGGCTTACTATATCCCAGATATTACTACAGACTCTGTGTTTGTGTTTTCTGGATATTATCGATGGATTATATTGTTTTGAATGTTTTTATCAGGGAACATTTAATTTTGTGCTGGGAAACACTAATTGGTTCCACATGGAGACACCAGTCTACACATTCGTATTTTCTAGGGAGAAAGCTAGAATAACTGCGGTAAACAAACATGATGTTTCTGTTTGTATAGATGACATTTTATGCACTGGCTTAAGGAAAAGACTTTGTTTTACTCCAAAACCATTTTTACTGCGATTTTCCCGGTTCATTGCATACGAATTCCACCAACCTTAGTCCGGATATGACTGGATGAAACCAGAAATATCCGGTTGTGTTTTGGCTAACTCAATCCCAGATATTGCGACGGACTCTGTGTTTGTGTTTTCTGGACATTATCAACGGACTTTATTGTTTTGAATGTTTTTATCAGGGAACATTTAATTTTGTACCTTAGAAACACTAATAGGTTCAACATGGAGACACCAGTCTACACATTCGTATGTTCTAGGGAGAAAGTTAGAGGAACTGCGGCAAACAAACATGATATTTCTGTTTGTATAGATGACATTTTATGCACTTTCCTAAGAAAAAGACTTTACTTTTCTCCAAAACCATTTTTACTGTGATTTTCTCGGTCCATTGCATACGAATTCCACCTCACTTTGTCCGGATATGACTGGATGAAACCAGAAATATCAGTTTTCTTTTTTTTTTTTTTTTGGCTTACTATATCCCAGATATTACTACAGACTCTGTGTTTGTGTTTTCTGGATATTATCGATGGATTATATTGTTTTGAATGTTTTTATCAGGGAACATTTAATTTTGTGCTGGGAAACACTAATTGGTTCCACATGGAGACACCAGTCTACACATTCGTATTTTCTAGGGAGAAAGCTAGAATAACTGCGGTAAACAAACATGATGTTTCTGTTTGTATAGATGACATTTTAGGCACTGGCTTAAGGAAAAGACTTTGTTTTACTCCAAAACCATTTTTACTGCTATTTTCCCGGTTCATTGCATACGAATTCCACCAACCTTAGTCCGGATATGACTGGATGAAACCAGAAATATCCGGTTGTGTTTTGGCTAACTCAATCCCAGATATTGCGACGGACTCTGTGTTTGTGTTTTCTGGACATTATCAACGGACTTTATTGTTTTGAATGTTTTTATCAGGGAACATTTAATTTTGTACCTTAGAAACACTAATAGGTTCAACATGGAGACACCAGTCTACACATTCGTATGTTCTAGGGAGAAAGTTAGAGGAACTGCGGCAAACAAACATGATATTTCTGTTTGTATACATGACATTTTATGCACTTGCATAACGAAAAAAACTTTGCTTTTCTCCAAAACCATTTTTACTGTGATTTTCTCGGTCCATTGCATACGAATTCCACCTCGCTTTGTCCGGATATGACTGGATGAAACCAGAAATATCCGGTTGTGTTTTGGCTAACTCAATCCCAGATATTGTGAAAGCTTCTGTATTTGTGTTCTCCGGATATTATGAACGGATTTTATGGTTTTGCATGTTTTTTTTCAGGGAACATTTAATTTTGTACCGTAGAAACACTAATTGGTTCCACACGGAGACACCAGCTCTACACATTTGTATTTTCTAGGGAGTAAGCTAGAGGAACTGCGGCAAACAAACATGATATTTCTGTTTGTATAGATGACATTTTATGCACTTTCCTAAGAAAAAGACTTTACTTTTCTCCAAAACCATTTTTACTGTGATTTTCTCGGTCCATTGCATACGAATTCCACCTCACTTTGTCCAGATATGACTGGATGAAACCAGAAATATCCGTTTTCTTTTTTTTTTTTTGGGCTTACTATATCCCAGATATTACTACAGACTCTGTGTTTGTGTTTTCTGGATATTATCGATGGATTATATTGTTTTGAATGTTTTTATCAGGGAACATTTAATTTTGTGCTGGGAAACACTAATTGGTTCCACATGGAGACACCAGTCTACACATTCGTATTTTCTAGGGAGAAAGCTAGAATAACTGCGGTAAACAAACATGATGTTTCTGTTTGTATAGATGACATTTTATGCACTGGCTTAAGGAAAAGACTTTGTTTTACTCCAAAACCATTTTTACTGCGATTTTCCCGGTTCATTGCATACGAATTCCACCAACCTTAGTCCGGATATGACTGGATGAAACCAGAAATATCCGGTTGTGTTTTGGCTAACTCAATCCCAGATATTGCGACGGACTCTGTGTTTGTGTTTTCTGGACATTATCAACGGACTTTATTGTTTTGAATGTTTTTATCAGGGAACATTTAATTTTGTACCTTAGAAACACTAATAGGTTCAACATGGAGACACCAGTCTACACATTCGTATGTTCTAGGGAGAAAGTTAGAGGAACTGCGGCAAACAAACATGATATTTCTGTTTGTATAGATGACATTTTATGCACTTTCCTAAGAAAAAGACTTTACTTTTCTCCAAAACCATTTTTACTGTGATTTTCTCGGTCCATTGCATACGAATTCCACCTCACTTTGTCCGGATATGACTGGATGAAACCAGAAATATCAGTTTTCTTTTTTTTTTTTTTTTGGCTTACTATATCCCAGATATTACTACAGACTCTGTGTTTGTGTTTTCTGGATATTATCGATGGATTATATTGTTTTGAATGTTTTTATCAGGGAACATTTAATTTTGTGCTGGGAAACACTAATTGGTTCCACATGGAGACACCAGTCTACACATTCGTATTTTCTAGGGAGAAAGCTAGAATAACTGCGGTAAACAAACATGATGTTTCTGTTTGTATAGATGACATTTTATGCACTGGCTTAAGGAAAAGACTTTGTTTTACTCCAAAACCATTTTTACTGCGATTTTCCCGGTTCATTGCATACGAATTCCACCAACCTTAGTCCGGATATGACTGGATGAAACCAGAAATATCCGGTTGTGTTTTGGCTAACTCAATCCCAGATATTGCGACGGACTCTGTGTTTGTGTTTTCTGGACATTATCAACGGACTTTATTGTTTTGAATGTTTTTATCAGGGAACATTTAATTTTGTACCTTAGAAACACTAATAGGTTCAACATGGAGACACCAGTCTACACATTCGTATGTTCTAGGGAGAAAGTTAGAGGAACTGCGGCAAACAAACATGATATTTCTGTTTGTATACATGACATTTTATGCACTTGCATAACGAAAAAAACTTTGCTTTTCTCCAAAACCATTTTTACTGTGATTTTCTCGGTCCATTGCATACGAATTCCACCTCGCTTTGTCCGGATATGACTGGATGAAACCAGAAATATCCGGTTGTGTTTTGGCTTACTACAACCCAGATATTGTGAAAGCCTCTGTGTTTATGTTTTCCGGATACTATCAACGGAATTTATGTTTTTGCATGTTATTTATCAGGGAACATTTAATTTTGTGCTGGGAAACACTAATTGGTTCCACATGGAGACACCAGCTCTACACATTCGTATTTTCTAGGGAGAAAGCTAGAGGAACTGCGGCAAACAAACATGATATTTCTGTTTGTATACATGACATTTTATGCACTTTCCTAAAGAAAAGACTTTGCTTTTCTCCAAAACCATATTTCCTGTGATATTCTCGATCCATTACATATGAATTCCACCCCACTTTGTCCGGATATGAGTGGATGAAACCAGAAATATCCGGTTGTGTTTTGTTTTACTATATCCCAGATATTGCTACAGCCTCAGTGTCTGTGTTTTCTGGATATTATCGATGGATTTTATTGTTTTGAAAGTTTTTATCAGGGAACCTTTAATTTTGTACCGTAGAAATACAATTTGGTTCCACATGGAGACACCAGGAACACATTCCTCTGTTCTAGGGAGAAAGCTTGAGGAACTGCAAATCGATATGATATGTCTGTTTGTATAGATGACATTTTATGCACTTGCGATGGAAAAGACTTTTTGCCTTTCTCTAAAACCATTTTTACTGTGCTTTTGTTGGTCCATTGCATACGAATTCCAACCCACTTTGTCCAGATATGACTGGATGAAACCAGAAATATCCGGTTGTGTTTTGGCTAACTCAATCCCAGATATTGTGAAAGCTTCTGTATTTGTGTTCTCCGGATATTATGAATGGATTTTATGGTTTTGCATGTTTTTTATCAGGGAACATTTAATTTTGTACCGTAGAAACACTAATTGGTTCCACACGGAGACACCAGCTCTACACATTTGTATTTTCTAGGGAGAAAGCTAGAGGAACTGCGGCAAACAAACATGATATTTCTGTTTGTATAGATGACATTTTATGCACTTTCCTAAGAAAAAGACTTTACTTTTCTCCAAAACCATTTTTACTGTGATTTTCTCGGTCCATTGCATACGAATTCCAGCTCACTTTGTCCGGATATGACTGGATGAAACCAGAAATATCCGTTTTCTTTTTTTTTTGGCTTACTATATCCCAGATATTACTACAGACTATGTGTTTGTGTTTTCTGGATATTATCGATGGATTATATTGTTTTGAATGTTTTTATCAGGGAACATTTAATTTTGTGCTGGGAAACACTAATTGGTTCCACATGGAGACACCAGTCTACACATTCGTATTTTCTAGGGAGAAAGCTAGAATAACTGCGGTAAACAAACATGATGTTTCTGTTTGTATAGATGACATTTTATGCACTGGCTTAAGGAAAAGTCTTTGTTTTACTCCAAAACCATTTTTACTGCGATTTTCCCGGTTCATTGCATACGAATTCCACCAACCTTAGTCCGGATATGACTGGATGAAACCAGAAATATCCGGTTGTGTTTTGGCTAACTCAATCCCAGATATTGCAACGGACTCTGTGTTTGTGTTTTCTGGACATTATCAACGGACTTTATTGTTTTGAATGTTTTTATCAGGGAACATTTAATTTTGTACCTTAGAAACACTAATAGGTTCAACATGGAGACACCAGTCTACACATTCGTATGTTCTAGGGAGAAAGTTAGAGGAACTGCGGCAAACAAACATGATATTTCTGTTTGTATAGATGACATTTTATGCACTTTCCTAAGAAAAAGACTTTACTTTTCTCCAAAACCATTTTTACTGTGATTTTCTCGGTCCATTGCATACGAATTCCACCTGACTTTGTCCGGATATGACTGGATGAAACCAGAAATATCTGGTTGTGTTTTGGCTTACTACAACCCAGATATTGTGAAAGCCTCTGTGTTTATGTTTTCCGGATATTATCAACGGAATTTATGTTTTTGCATGATATTTATCAGGGAACATTTAATTTTGTGCTGGGAAACACTAATTGGTTCCACATGGAGACACCAGCTCTACACATTCGTATTTTCTAGGGAGAAAGCTAGAGGAACTGCGGCAAACAAACATGATATTTCTGTTTGTATACATGACATTTTATGCACTTTCCTAAAGAAAAGACTTTGCTTTTCTCCAAAACCATATTTCCTGTGATATTCTCGATCCATTACATATGAATTCCACCCCACTTTGTCCGGATATGAGTGGATGAAACCAGAAATATCCGGTTGTGTTTTGTTTTACTATATCCCAGATATTGCTACAGCCTCAGTGTCTGTGTTTTCTGGATATTATCGATGGATTTTATTGTTTTGAAAGTTTTTATCAGGGAACCTTTAATTTTGTACCGTAGAAATACAATTTGGTTCCACATGGAGACACCAGGAACACATTCCTCTGTTCTAGGGAGAAAGCTTGAGGAACTGCAAATCGATATGATATGTCTGTTTGTATAGATGACATTTTATGCACTTGCGATGGAAAAGACTTTTTGCCTTTCTCTAAAACCATTTTTACTGTGATTTTGTTGGTCCATTGCATACGAATTCCAACCCACTTTGTCCAGATATGACTGGATGAAACCAGAAATATCCGGTTTTGTTTTGGCTAACTCAATCCCAGATATTGTGAAAGCTTCTGTATTTGTGTTCTCCGGATATTATGAATGGATTTTATGGTTTTGCATGTTTTTTATCAGGGAACATTTAATTTTGTACCGTAGAAACACTAATTGGTTCCACACGGAGACACCAGCTCTACACATTTGTATTTTCTAGGGAGAAAGCTAGAGGAACTGCGGCAAACAAACATGATATTTCTGTTTGTATAGATGACATTTTATGCACTTTCCTAAGAAAAAGACTTTACTTTTCTCCAAAACCATTTCTACTGTGATTTTCTCGGTCCATTGCATACGAATTCCAGCTCACTTTGTCCGGATATGACTGGATGAAACCAGAAATATCCGTTTTCTTTTTTTTTTGGCTTACTATATCCCAGATATTACTACAGACTCTGTGTTTGTGTTTTCTGGATATTATCGATGGATTATATTGTTTTGAATGTTTTTATCAGGGAACATTTAATTTTGTGCTGGGAAACACTAATTGGTTCCACATGGAGACACCAGTCTACACATTCGTATTTTCTAGGGAGAAAGCTAGAATAACTGCGGTAAACAAACATGATGTTTCTGTTTGTATAGATGACATTTTATGCACTGGCTTAAGGAAAAGACTTTGTTTTACTCCAAAACCATTTTTACTGCGATTTTCCCGGTTCATTGCATACGAATTCCACCAACCTTAGTCCGGATATGACTGGATGAAACCAGAAATATCCGGTTGTGTTTTGGCTAACTCAATCCCAGATATTGCGACGGACTCTGTGTTTGTGTTTTCTGGACATTATCAACGGACTTTATTGTTTTGAATGTTTTTATCAGGGAACATTTAATTTTGTACCTTAGAAACACTAATAGGTTCAACATGGAGACACCAGTCTACACATTCGTATGTTCTAGGGAGAAAGTTAGAGGAACTGCGGCAAACAAACATGATATTTCTGTTTGTATACATGACATTTTATGCACTTGCATAACGAAAAAAGCTTTGCTTTTCTCCAAAATCATTTTTACTGTGATTTTCTCGGTCCATTGCATACGAATTCCACCTCGCTTTGTCCGGATATGACTGGATGAAACCAGAAATATCCGGTTGTGTTTTGGCTAACTCAATCCCAGATATTGTGAAAGCTTCTGTATTTGTGTTCTCCGGATATTATGAACGGATTTTATGGTTTTGCATGTTTTTTTTCAGGGAACATTTAATTTTGTACCGTAGAAACACTAATTGGTTCCACACGGAGACACCAGCTCTACACATTTGTATTTTCTAGGGAGAAAGTTAGAGGAACTGCGGCAAACAAACATGATATTTCTGTTTGTATAGATGACATTTTATGCACTTTCCTAAGAAAAAGACTTTGCTTTTCTCCAAAACCATTTTTACTGTGATTTTCTCGGTCCATTGCATACGAATTCCACCTCGCTTTGTCCGGATATGACTGGATGAAACCAGAAATATCCGGTTGTGTTTTGGCTTACTACAACCCAGATATTGTGAAAGCCTCTGTGTTTATGTTTTCCGGATACTATCAATGGAATTTATGTTTTTGCATGTTATTTATCAGGGAACATTTGATTTTGTGCTGGGAAACACTAATTGGTTCCACATGGAGACACCAGCTCTACACATTCGTATTTTCTAGGGAGAAAGCTAGAGGAACTGCGGCAAACAAACATGATATTTCTGTTTGTATAGATGACATTTTATGCACTTTCCTAAAGAAAAGACTTTGCTTTTCTCCAAAACCATATTTCCTGTGATATTCTCGATCCATTACATATGAATTCCACCCCACTTTGTCCGGATATGAGTGGATGAAACCAGAAATATCCGGTTGTGTTTTGTTTTACTATATCCCAGATATTGCTACAGCCTCAGTGTCTGTGTTTTCTGGATATTATCGATGGATTTTATTGTTTTGAAAGTTTTTATCAGGGAACCTTTAATTTTGTACCGTAGAAATACAATTTGGTTCCACATGGAGACACCAGTAACACATTCCTCTGTTCTAGGGAGAAAGCTTGAGGAACTGCAAATCGATATGATATGTCTGTTTGTATAGATGACATTTTATGCACTTGCCATGGAAAAGACTTTTTGCCTTTCTCTAAAACCATTTTTACTGTGATTTTGTTGGTCCATTGCATACGAATTCCAACCCACTTTGTCTGGATATGACTGGATGAAACCAGAAATATCCGGTTGTGTTTTGGCTTACTACAACCCAGATATTGTGAAAGCTTCTGTATTTGTGTTCTCCGGATATTATGAACGGATTTTATGGTTTTGCATGTTTTTTTTCAGGGAACATTCAATTTTGTACCGTAGAAACACTAATTGGTTCCACACGGAGACACCAGCTCTACACATTTGTATTTTCTAGGGAGAAAGCTAGAGGAACTGCGGCAAACAAACATGATATTTCTGTTTGTATAGATGACATTTTATGCACTTTCCTAAGAAAAAGACTTTACTTTTCTCCAAAACCATTTTTACTGTGATTTTCTCGGTCCATTGCATACGAATTCCACCTCACTTTGTCCGGATATGACTGGATGAAACCAGAAATATCCGTTTTCTTTCTTTTTTTTTTTTTTGGCTTACTATATCCCAGATATTAATACAGACTCTGTGTTTGTGTTTTCTGGATATTATCGATGGATTATATTGTTTTGAATGTTTTTATCAGGGAACATTTAATTTTGTGCTGGGAAACACTAATTGGTTCCACATGGAGACACCAGTCTACACATTCGTATTTTCTAGGGAGAAAGCTAGAATAACTGCGGTAAACAAACATGATGTTTCTGTTTGTATAGATGACATTTTATGCACTGGCTTAAGGAAAAGACTTTGTTTTACTCCAAAACCATTTTTACTGCGATTTTCCCGGTTCATTGCATACGAATTCCACCAACCTTAGTCCGGATATGACTGGATGAAACCAGAAATATCCGGTTGTGTTTTGGCTAACTCAATCCCAGATATTGCGACGGACTCTGTGTTTGTGTTTTCTGGACATTATCAACGGACTTTATTGTTTTGAATGTTTTTATCAGGGAACATTTAATTTTGTACCTTAAAAACACTAATAGGTTCAACATGGAGACACCAGTCTACACATTCGTATGTTCTAGGGAGAAAGTTAGAGGAACTGCGGCAAACAAACATGATATTTCTGTTTGTATACATGACATTTTATGCACTTGCATAACGAAAAAATCTTTGCTTTTCTCCAAAACCATTTTTACTGTGATTTTCTCGGTCCATTGCATACGAATTCCACCTCGCTTTGTCCGGATATGACTGGATGAAACCAGAAATATCTGGTTGTGTTTTGGCTTACTACAACCCAGATATTGTGAAAGCCTCTGTGTTTATGTTTTCCGGATACTATCAACGGAATTTATGTTTTTGCATGTTATTTATCAGGGAACATTTAATTTTGTGCTGGGAAACACTAATTGGTTCCACATGGAGACACCAGCTCTACACATTCGTATTTTCTAGGGAGAAAGCTAGAGGAACTGCGGCAAACAAACATGATATTTCTGTTTGTATAGATGACATTTTATGCACTTTCCTAAAGAAAAGACTTTGCTTTTCTCCAAAACCATATTTCCTGTGATATTCTCGATCCATTACATATGAATTCCACCCCACTTTGTCCGGATATGAGTGGATGAAACCAGAAATATCCGGTTGTGTTTTGTTTTACTATATCCCAGATATTGCTACAGCCTCAGTGTCTGTGTTTTCTGGATATTATCGATGGATTTTATTGTTTTGAAAGTTTTTATCAGGGAACCTTTAATTTTGTACCGTAGAAATACAATTTGGTTCCACATGGAGACACCAGTAACACAATCCTCTGTTCTAGGGAGAAAGCTTGAGGAACTGCAAATCGATATGATATGTCTGTTTGTATAGATGACATTTTATGCACTTGCCATGGAAAAGACTTTTTGCCTTTCTGTAAAACCATTTTTACTGTGATTTTGTTGGTCCATTGCATACGAATTCCAACCCACTTTGTCTGGATATGACTGGATGAAACCAGAAATATCCGGTTGTGTTTTGGCTTACTACAACCCAGATATTGTGAAAGCTTCTGTATTTGTGTTCTCCGGATATTATGAACGGATTTTATGGTTTTGCATGTTTTTTTTCAGGGAACATTCAATTTTGTACCGTAGAAACACTAATTGGTTCCACACGGAGACACCAGCTCTACACATTTGTATGTTCTAGGGAGAAAGCTAGAGGAACTGCGGCAAACAAACATGATATTTCTGTTTGTATAGATGACATTTTATGCACTTTCCTAAGAAAAAGACTTTACTTTTCTCCAAAACCATTTTTACTGTGATTTTCTCGGTCCATTGCATACGAATTCCACCTCACTTTGTCCGGATATGACTGGATGAAACCAGAAATATCCGTTTTCTTTCTTTTTTTTTTTTTTGGCTTACTATATCCCAGATATTAATACAGATTCTGTGTTTGTGTTTTCTGGATATTATCGATGGATTATATTGTTTTGAATGTTTTTATCAGGGAACATTTAATTTTGTGCTGGGAAACACTAATTGGTTCCACATGGAGACACCAGTCTACACATTCGTATTTTCTAGGGAGAAAGCTAGAATAACTGCGGTAAACAAACATGATGTTTCTGTTTGTATAGATGACATTTTATGCACTGGCTTAAGGAAAAGACTTTGTTTTACTCCAAAACCATTTTTACTGCGATTTTCCCGGTTCATTGCATACGAATTCCACCAACCTTAGTCCGGATATGACTGGATGAAACCAGAAATATCCGGTTGTGTTTTGGCTAACTCAATCCCAGATATTGCGACGGACTCTGTGTTTGTGGTTTCTGGACATTATCAACGGACTTTATTGTTTTGAATGTTTTTATCAGGGAACATTTAATTTTGTACCTTAAAAACACTAATAGGTTCAACATGGAGACACCAGTCTACACATTCGTATGTTCTAGGGAGAAAGTTAGAGGAACTGCGGCAAACAAACATGATATTTCTGTTTGTATACATGACATTTTATGCACTTGCATAACGAAAAAAACTTTGCTTTTCTCCAAAACCATTTTTACTGTGATTTTCTCGGTCCATTGCATACGAATTCCACCTCGCTTTGTCCGGATATGACTGGATGAAACCAGAAATATCTGGTTGTGTTTTGGCTTACTACAACCCAGATATTGTGAAAGCCTCTGTGTTTATGTTTTCCGGATACTATCAACGGAATTTATGTTTTTGCATGTTATTTATCAGGGAACATTTAATTTTGTGCTGGGAAACACTAATTGGTTCCACATGGAGACACCAGCTCTACACATTCGTATTTTCTAGGAAGAAAGCTAGAGGAACTGCGGCAAACAAACATGATATTTCTGTTTGTATAGATGACATTTTATGCACTTTCCTAAAGAAAAGACTTTGCTTTTCTCCAAAACCATATTTCCTGTGATATTCTCGATCCATTACATATGAATTCCACCCCACTTTGTCCGGATATGAGTGGATGAAACCAGAAATATCCGGTTGTGTTTTGTTTTACTATATCCCAGATATTGCTACAGCCTCAGTGTCTGTGTTTTCTGGATATTATCGATGGATTTTATTGTTTTGAAAGTTTTTATCAGGGAACCTTTAATTTTGTACCGTAGAAATACAATTTGGTTCCACATGGAGACACCAGTAACACATTCCTCTGTTCTAGGGAGAAAGCTTGAGGAACTGCAAATCGATATGATATGTCTGTTTGTATAGATGACATTTTATGCACTTGCGATGGAAAAGACTTTTTGCCTTTCTCTAAAACCATTTTTACTGTGATTTTGTTGGTCCATTGCATACGAATTCCAACCCACTTTGTCCGGATATGACTGGATGAAACCAGAAATATCCGGTTGTGTTTTGGCTTACTACAACCCAGATATTGTGAAAGCTTCTGTATTTGTGTTCTCCGGATATTATGAACGGATTTTATGGTTTTGCATGTTTTTTATCAGGGAACATTTAATTTTGTACCGTAGAAACACTAATTGGTTCCACACGGAGACACCAGCTCTACACATTTGTATTTTCTAGGGAGAAAGCTAGAGGAACTGTGGCAAACAAACATGATATTTCTGTTTGTATAGATGACATTTTATGCACTTTCCTAAGAAAAAGACTTTACTTTTCTCCAAAACCATTTTTACTGTGATTTTCTCGGTCCATTGCATACGAATTCCAGCTCACTTTGTCCGGATATGACTGGATGAAACCAGAAATATCTGTTTTCTTTTTTTTTTGGCTTACTATATCCCAGATATTACTACAGACTCTGTGTTTGTGTTTTCTGGATATTATCGATGGATTATATTGTTTTGAATGTTTTTATCAGGGAACATTTAATTTTGTGCTGGGAAACACTAATTGGTTCCACATGGAGACACCAGTCTACACATTCGTATTTTCTCGGGAGAAAGCTAGAATAACTGCGGTAAACAAACATGATGTTTCTGTTTGTATAGATGACATTTTATGCACTGGCTTAAGGAAAAGACTTTGTTTTACTCCAAAACCATTTTTACTGCGATTTTCCCGGTTCATTGCATACGAATTCCACCAAACTTAGTCCGGATATGACTGGATGAAACCAGAAATATCCGGTTGTGTTTTGGCTAACTCAATCCCAGATATTGTGAATGCTTCTGTATTGGTGTTTTCCGGATATTATCAACGGATTTTATGGTATTGCATGTTTTTTTATCAGGGAACATTTAATTTTGTACCTTAGAAACACTAATAGGTTCAACATGGAGACACCAGTCTACACATTCGTATGTTCTAGGGAGAAAGTTAGAGGAACTGCGGCAAACAAACATGATATTTCTGTTTGTATACATGACATTTTATGCACTTGCATAACGAAAAAAACTTTGCTTTTCTCCAAAACCAATTTTACTGTGATTTTCTCGGTCCATTGCATACGAATTCCACCTCGCTTTGTCCGGATATGACTGGATGAAACCAGAAATATCCGGTTGTGTTTTGGCTTACTACAACCCAGATATTGTGAAAGCCTCTGTGTTTATGTTTTCCGGATACTATCAACGGAATTTATGTTTTTGCATGTTATTTATCAGGGAACATTTAATTTTGTGCTGGGAAACACTAATTGGTTCCACATGGAGACACCAGCTCTACACATTCGTATTTTCTAGGGAGAAAGCTAGAGGAACTGCGGCAAACAAACATGATATTTCTGTTTGTATAGATGACATTTTATGCACTTTCCTAAAGAAAAGACTTTGCTTTTCTCCAAAACCATTTTTCCTGTGATATTCTCGATCCATTACATATGAATTCCACCCCACTTTGTCCGGATATGAGTGGATGAAACCAGAAATATCCGGTTGTGTTTTGTCTTACTATATCCCAGATATTGCTACAGCCTCAGTGTCTGTGTTTTCTGGATATTATCGATGGATTTTATTGTTTTGAATGTTTTTATCAGGGAACATTTAATTTTGTGCTGGGAAACACTAATTGGTTCCACATGGAGACACCAGTCTACACATTCGTATTTTCTAGGGAGAAAGCTAGAATAACTGCGGTAAACAAACATGATATTTCTGTTTGTATAGATGACATTTTATGCACTGGCTTAAGGAAAAGACTTTGTTTTACTCCAAAACCATTTTTACTGCGATTTTCCCGGTTCATTGCATACGAATTCCACCTCGCTTTGTCCGGATATGACTGGATGAAACCAGAAATATCCGGTTGTGTTTTGGCTTACTATAACCCAGATATTGTGAAAGCTTCTGTATTTGTGTTCTCCGGATATTATGAACGGATTTTATGGTTTTGCATGTTTTTTATCAGGGAACATTTAATTTTGTACCGTAGAAACACTAATTGGTTCCACACGGAGACACCAGCTCTACACATTTGTATTTTCTAGGGAGAAAGCTAGAGGAACTGCGGCAAACCAACATGATATTTCTGTTTGTATAGATGACATTTTATGCACTTTCCTAAGAAAAAGACTTTACTTTTCTCCAAAACCATTTTTACTGTGATTTTCTCGGTCCATTGCATACGAATGCCAGCTCACTTTGTCCGGATATGACTGGATGAAACCAGAAATATCCGTTTTCTTTTTTTTTGGCTTACTATATCCCAGATATTACTACAGACTCTGTGTTTGTGTTTTCTGGATATTATCGATGGATTATATTGTTTTGAATGTTTTTATCAGGGAACCTTTAATTTTGTACCGTAGAAATACAATTTGGTTCCACATGGAGACACCAGTAACACATTCCTATGTTCTAGGGAGAAAGCTTGAGGAACTGCAAATCGATATGATATGTCTGTTTGTATAGATGATATTTTATGCACTTGCGATGGAAAAGACTTTTTGCCTTTCTGTAAAACCATTTTTACTGTGATTTTGTTGGTCCATTGCATACGAATTCCAACCCACTTTGTCCGGATATGACTGGATGAATCCAGAAATATCCGGTTGTGTTTTGGCTTACTATAACCCAGATATTGTGAAAGCTTCTGTATTTGTGTTCTCCGGATATTATGAACGGATTTTATGGTTTTGCATGTTATTTATCAGGGAACATTTAATTTTGTACCGTAGAAACACTAATAGGTTCAACATGGAGATACCAGTATACACATTCGTATGTCTAGGGAGAAAGCTAGAGGAACTGCGGCAAACAAACATGATATTTCTGTTTGTATACATGACATTTTATGCACTTGCATAACGAAAAAAACTTTGCTTTTCTCCAAAACCATTTTTACTGTGATTTTCTCGGTCCATTGCATACGAATTCCACCTCACTTTGTCCGGATATGACTGGATGAAACCAGAAATATCTGGTTGTGTTTTGGCTTACTACAACCCAGATATTGTGAAAGCCTCTGTGTTTATGTTTTCCGGATATTATCAACGGAATTTATGTTTTTGCATGTTATTTATCAGGGAACATTTAATTTTGGGCTGGGAAACACTAATTGGTTCCACATGGAGACACCAGCTCTACACATTCGTATTTTCTAGGGAGAAAGCTAGAGGAACTGCGGCAAACAAACATGATATTTCTGTTTGTATAGATGACATTTTATGCACTTTCCTAAAGAAAAGACTTTGCTTTTCTCCAAAACCATTTTTCCTGTGATATTCTCGATCCATTACATATGAATTCCACCCCACTTTGTCCGGATATGAGTGGATGAAACCAGAAATATCCGTTTGTGTTTTGTTTTACTATATCCCAGATATTGCTACAGCCTCAGTGTCTGTGTTTTCTGGATATTATCGATGGATTTTATTGTTTTGAATGTTTTTATCAGGGAACATTTAATTTTGTACCGTTGAAATACAATTTGGTTCCACATGGAGACACCAGTAACACATTCCTATGTTCTAGGGAGAAAGCTTGTGGAACTGCAAATCGATATGATATGTCTGTTTGTATAGATGACATTTTATGCACTTGCGATGGAAAAGACTTTTTGCCTTTCTCTAAAACCATTTTTACTGTGATTTTGTTGGTCCATTGCATACGAATTCCAACCCACTTTGTCCGGATATGACTGGATGAAACCAGAAATATCCGGTTGTGTTTTGGCTTACTATAACCCAGATATTGTGAAAGCTTCTGTATATGTGTTCTCCTGATATTATGAACGGATTTTATGGTTTTGCATATTTTTTATCAGGGAACATTTAATTTTGTACCGTAGAAACACTAATAGGTTCAACATGGATACACCAGTATACACATTCGTATGTCTAGGGAGAAAGTTAGAGGAACTGCGGCAAACAAACATGATATTTCTGTTTGTATACATGACATTTTATGCACTTGCATAACGAAAAAAACTTTGCTTTTCTCCAAAAGCATTTTTACTGTGATTTTCTCGGGCCATTGCATACAAATTCCACCTCACTTTGTCCGGATATGACTGGATGAAACCAGAAATATCCGTTTTCTTTTTTTTTGGCTTACTATATCCCAGATATTACTACAGACTCTGTGTTTGTGTTTTCTGGATATTATCGATGGATTATATTGTTTTGAATGTTTTTATCAGGGAACATTTAATTTTGTGCTGGGAAACACTAATTGGTTCCACATGGAGACACCAGTCTACACATTCGTATTTTCTAGGGAGAAAGCTAGAATAACTGAGGTAAACAAACATGATGTTTCTGTTTGTATAGATGACATTTTATGCACTGGCTTAAGGAAAAGACTTTGTTTTACTCCAAAACCATTTTTACTGCGATTTTCCCGGTTCATTGCATACGAATTCCACCAAACTTAGTCCGGATATGACTGGATGAAACCAGAAATATCCGGCTGTGTTTTGGCTAACTCAATCCCAGATATTGTGAAAGCTTCTGTATTTGTGTTTTCCGGATATTATCAACGGATTTTATGGTTTTGCATGTTTTTTATCAGGGAACATTTAATTTTGTACCTTAGAAACACTAATTGGTTCCACACGGAGACACCAGCTCTACACATTCGTATTTTCTAGGGAGAAAGCTAGAGGAACTGCGGCAAACAAACATGATATTTCTGTTTGTATACATGACATTTTATGCACTTGCATAACGAAAAAAACTTTGCTTTTCTCCAAAACCATTTTTACTGTGATTTTCTCGGTCCATTGCATACGAATTCCACCTCGCTTTGTCCGGATATGACTGGATGAAACCAGAAATATCCGGTTGTGTTTTGGCTTACTACAACCCAGATATTGTGAAAGCCTCTGTGTTTATGTTTTCCGGATATTATCAACGGAATTTATGTTTTTGCATGTTATTTATCAGGGAACATTTAATTTTGGGCTGGGAAACACTAATTGGTTCCACATGGAGACACCAGCTCTACACATTCGTATTTTCTAGGGAGAAAGCTAGAGGAACTGCGGCAAACAAACATGATATTTCTGTTTGTATAGATGACATTTTATGCACTTTCCTAAAGAAAAGACTTTGCTTTTCTCCAAAACCATTTTTCCTGTGATATTCTCCATCCATTACATATGAATTCCACCCCACTTTGTCCGGATATGACTGGATGAAACCAGAAATATCCGGTTGTGTTTTGTCTTACTATATCCCAGATATTGCTACAGCCTCAGTGTCTGTGTTTTCTGGATATTATCGATGGATTTTACTGTTTTGAATGTTTTTATCAGGGAACCTTTAATTTTGTACCGTAGAAATACAATTTGGTTCCACATGGAGACACCAGTAACACATTCCTATGTTCTAGGGAGAAAGCTTGAGGAACTGCAAATCGATATGATATGTCTGTTTGTATAGATGACATTTTATGCACTTGCGATGGAAAAGACTTTTTGCCTTTCTCTAAAACCATTTTTACTGTGATTTTGTTGGTCCATTGCATACGAATTCCAACCCACTTTGTCCGGATATGACTGGATGAATCCAGAAATATCCAGTTGTGTTTTGGCTTACTATAACCCAGATATTTTGAAAGCTTCTGTATTTGTGTTCTCCGGATATTATGAACGGATTTTATGGTTTTGCATGTTATTTATCAGGGAACATTTAATTTTGTACCGTAGAAACACTAATAGGTTCAACATGGAGACACCAGTATACACATTCGTATGTCTAGGGAGAAAGCTAGAGGAACTGCGGCAAACAAACATGATATTTCTGTTTGTATACATGACATTTTATGCACTTGCATAACGAAAAAAACTTTGCTTTTCTCCAAAAGCATTTTTACTGTGATTTTCTCGGTCCATTGCATACGAATTCCACCTCACTTTGTCCGGATATGACTGGATGAAACCAGAAATATCCGGTTGTGTTTTGGCTTACTACAACCCAGATATTGTGAAAGCCTCTGTGTTTATGTTTTCCGGATATTATCAACGGAATTTATGTTTTTGCATGTTATTTATCAGGGAACATTTAATTTTGTGCTGGGAAACACTAATTGGTTCCACATGGAGACACCAGCTCTACACATTCGTATTTTCTAGGGAGAAAGCTAGAGGAACTGCGGCAAACAAACATGATATTTCTGTTTGTATAGATGACATTTTATGCACTTTCCTAAAGAAAAGACTTTGCTTTTCTCCAAAACCATTTTTCCTGTGATATTCTCGATCCATTACATATGAATTCCACCCCACTTTGTCCGGATATGAGTGGATGAAACCAGAAATATCCGGTTGTGTTTTGTTTTACTATATCCCAGATATTGCTACAGCCTCAGTGTCTGTGTTTTCTGGATATTATCGATGGATTTTATTGTTTTGAATGTTTTTATCAGGGAACATTGAATTTTGTACCGTAGAAATACAATTTGGTTCCACATGGAGACACCAGGAACACATTCCTCTGTTCTAGGGAGAAAGCTTTAGGAACTGCAAATCGATATGATATGTCTGTTTGTATAGATGACATTTTATGCACTTGCGATGGAAAAGACTTTTTGCCTTTCTCTAAAACCATTTTTACTGTGATTTTGTTGGTCCATTGCATACGAATTCCAACCCACTTTGTCCAGATATGACTGGATGAAACCAGAAATATCCGGTTGTGTTTTGGCTTACTATAACCCAGATATTGTGAAAGCTTCTGTATATGTGTTCTCCTGATATTATGAACGGATTTTATGGTTTTGTATATTTTTTATCAGGGAACATTTAATTTTGTACCGTAGAAACACTAATAGGTTCAACATGGAGACACCAGTATACACATTCGTATGTCTAGAGAGAAAGTTAGAGGAACAGCGGCAAACAAACATGATATTTCTGTTTGTATACATGACATTTTATGCACTTGCATAACGAAAAAAACTTTGCTTTTCTCCAAAAGCATTTTTACTGTGATTTTCTCGGTCCATTGCATACGAATTCCACCTCACTTTGTCCGGATATGACTGGATGAAACCAGAAATATCCGTTTTCTTTTTTTTTGGCTTACTATATCCCAGATATTACTACAGACTCTGTGTTTGTGTTTTCTGGATATTATCGATGGATTATATTGTTTTGAATGTTTTGATCAGGGAACATTTAATTTTGTGCTGGGAAACACTAATTGGTTCCACATGGAGACACCAGTCTACACATTCGTATTTTCTAGGGAGAAAGCTAGAATAACTGCGGTAAACAAACATGATGTTTCTGTTTGTATAGATGACATTTTATGCAGTGGCTTAAGGAAAAGACTTTGTTTTACTCCAAAACCATTTTTACTGCGATTTTCCCGGTTCATTGCATACGAATTCCACCAAACTTAGTCCGGATATGACTGGATGAAACCAGAAATATCCGGTTGTGTTTTGGCTAACTCAATCCCAGATATTGCGACGGACTCTGTGTTTGTGTTTTCTGGACATTATCAACGGACTTTATTGTTTTGAATGTTTTTATCAGGGAACATTTAATTTTGTACCTTAGAAACACTAATAGGTTCAACATGGAGACACCAGTATACACATTCGTATGTTCTAGGGAGAAAGTTAGAGGAACTGCGGCAAACAAACATGATATTTCTGTTTGTATACATGACATTTTGTGCACTTGCATAACGAAAACAACTTTGCTTTTCTCCAAAACCATTTTTACTGTGATTTTCTCGGTCCATTGCATACGAATTCCACCTCGCTTTGTCCGGATATGACTGGATGAAACCAGAAATATCCGGTTGTGTTTTGGCTTACTACAACCCAGATATTGTGAAAGCCTCTGTGTTTATGTTTTCCGGATACTATCAACGGAATTTATGTTTTTGCATGTTATTTATCAGGGAACATTTAATTTTGTGCTGGGAAACACTAATTGGTTCCACATGGAGACACCAGCTCTACACATTCGTATTTTCTAGGGAGAAAGCTAGAGGAACTGCGGCAAACAAACATGATATTTCTGTTTGTATAGATGACATTTTATGCACTTTCCTAAAGAAAAGACTTTGCTTTTCTCCAAAACCATTTTTCCTGTGATATTCTCGATCCATTACATATGAATTCCACCCCACTTTGTCCGGATATGAGTGGATGAAACCAGAAATATCCGGTTGTGTTTTGTTTTACTATATCCCAGATATTGCTACAGCCTCAGTGTCTGTGTTTTCTGGATATTATCGATGGATTTTATTGTTTTGAATGTTTTTATCAGGGAACATTTAATTTTGTACTGTAGAAACACTAATTGGTTCCACATGGAGACACCAGTAACACATTCCTATGTTGTAGGGAGAAAGCTTGAGGAACTGCAAATCGATATGATATGTCTGTTTGTATAGATGACATTTTATGCACTTGCGATGGAAAAGACTTTTTGCCTTTCTCTAAAACCATTTTTACTGTGATTTTGTTGGTCCATTGCATACGAATTCCAACCCACTTTGTCCGGATATGACTGGATGAAATCAGAAATATCCGGTTGTGTTTTGGCTTACTATAACCAAAAGTTCTATTTGTGTTCTCCGGATATTATGAACGGATTTTATGGTTTTGCATGTTTTTTATCAGGGAACATTTAATTTTGTACCGTAGAAACACTAATAGGTTCAACATGGAGACACCAGTATACACATTCGTATGTTCTAGGGAGAAAGTTAGAGGAACTGCGGCAAACAAACATGATATTTCTGTTTGTATACATGACATTTTATGCACTTGCATAACGAAAAAAACTTTGCTTTTCTCCAAAACCATTTTTACTGTGATTTTCTTGGTCCATTGCATACGAATTCCACCTCACTTTGTCCGGATATGACTGGATGAAACCAGAAATATCCGTTTTCTTTTTTTTTGGCTTAAAATATCCCAGATATTACTACAGACTCTGTGTTTGTGTTTTCTGGATATTATCGATGGATTATATTGTTTCTGAATGTTTTTATCAGGGAACATTTAATTTTGTGCTGGGAAACACTAATTGGTTCCACATGGAGACACCAGTCTACACATTCGTATTTTCTAGGGAGAAAGCTAGAATAACTGCGTTAAACAAACATGATGTTTCTGTTTGTATAGATGAGATTTTATGCACTGGCTTAAGGAAAAGACTTTGTTTTACTCCAAAACCATTTTTACTGCGATTTTCCCGGTTCATTGCATACGAATTCCACCAAACTTAGTCCGGATATGACTGGATGAAACCAGAAATATCCGGCTGTGTTTTGGCTAACTCAATCCCAGATATTGTGAAAGCTTCTGTATTTGTGTTTTCCGGATATTATCAACGGATTTTATGGTTTTGCATGTTTTTTATCAGGGAACATTTAATTTTGTACCTTAGAAACACTAATTGGTTCCACACGGAGACACCAGCTCTACACATTCGTATTTTCTAGGGAGAAAGCTAGAGGAACTGCGGCAAACAAACATGATATTTCTGTTTGTATACATGACATTTTATGCACTTGCATAACGAAAAAAACTTTGCTTTTCTCCAAAACCATTTTTACTGTGATTTTCTCGGTCCATTGCATACGAATTCCACCTCGCTTTGTCCGGATATGACTGGATGAAACCAGAAATATCCGGTTGTGTTTTGGCTTACTACAACCCAGATATTGTGAAAGCCTCTGTGTTTATGTTTTCCGGATATTATCAACGGAATTTATGTTTTTGCATGTTATTTATCAGGGAACATTTAATTTTGTGCTGGGAAACACTAATTGGTTCCACATGGAGACACCAGCTCTACACATTCGTATTTTCTAGGGAGAAAGCTAGAGGAACTGCGGCAAACAAACATGATATTTCTGTTTGTATAGATGACATTTTATGCACTTTCCTAAAGAAAAGACTTTGCTTTTCTCCAAAACCATTTTTCCTGTGATATTCTCGATCCATTACATATGAATTCCACCCCACTTTGTCCGGATATGAGTGGATGAAACCAGAAATATCCGGTTGTGTTTTGTTTTACTATATCCCAGATATTGCTACAGCCTCAGTGTCTGTGTTTTCTGGATATTATCGATGGATTTTATTGTTTTGAATGTTTTTATCAGGGAACCTTTAATTTTGTACCGTAGAAATACAATTTGGTTCCACATGGAGACACCAGTAACACATTCCTATGTTCTAGGGAGAAAGCTTGAGGAACTGCAAATCGATATGATATGTCTGTTTGTATAGATGACATTTTATGCACTTGCGATGGAAAAGACTTTTTGCCTTTCTCTAAAACCATTTTTACTGTGATTTTGTTGGTCCATTGCATACGAATTCCAACCCACTTTGTCCGGATATGACTGGATGAATCCAGAAATATCCGGTTGTGTTTTGGCTGACTATAACCCAGATATTGTGAAAGCCTCTGTATTTGTGTTCTCCGGATATTATGAACGGATTTTATGGTTTTGCATGTTATTTATCAGGGAACATTTAATTTTGTACCGTAGAAACACTAATAGGTTCAACATGGAGACACCAGTATACACATTCGTATGTCTAGGGAGAAAGCTAGAGGAACTGCGGCAAACAAACATGATATTTCTGTTTGTATACATGACATTTTATGCACTTGCATAACGAAAAAAACTTTGCTTTTCTCCAAAACCATTTTTACTGTGATTTTCTCGGTCCATTGCATACGAATTCCACCTCACTTTGTCCGGATATGACTGGATGAAACCAGAAATATCCGTTTTCTTTTTTTTTTGGCTTACTATATCCCAGATATTACTACAGACTCTGTGTTTGTGTTTTCTGGATATTATCGATGGATTATATTGTTTTGAATGTTTTTATCAGGGAACATTTAATTTTGTGCTGGGAAACACTAATTGGTTCCAAATGGAGACACCAGTCTACACATTCGTATTTTCTAGGGAGAAAGCTAGAATAACTGCGGTAAACAAACATGATGTTTCTGTTTGTATAGATGACATTTTATGCACTGGCTTAAGGAAAAGACTTTGTTTTACTCCAAAACCATTTTTACTGCGATTTTTCTGGTTCATTGCATACGAATTCCAACCCACTTTGTCCGGATATGACTGGATGAAACCAGAAATATCCGGTTGTGTTTTGGCTAACTCAATCCCAGATATTGCAATGGACTCTGTTTGTGTTTTCTGGACATTATCAACGGACTTTATTGTTTTGAATGTTTTTATCAGGGAACATTTAATTTTGTACCTTAGAAACACTAATAGGTTCAACATGGAGACACCAGTATACACATTCGTATGTTCTAGGGAGAAAGTTAGAGGAACTGCGGCAAACAAACATGATATTTCTGTTTGTATACATGACATTTTATGCACTTGCATAACGAAAAAAACTTTGCTTTTCTCCAAAACCATTTTTACTGTGATTTTCTCGGTCCATTGCATACGAATTCCACCTCGCTTTGTCCGGATATGACTGGATGAAACCAGAAATATCCGGTTGTGTTTTGGCTTACTACAACCCAGATATTGTGAAAGCCTCTGTGTTTATGTTTTCCGGATATTATCAACGGAATTTATGTTTTTGCATGTTATTTATCAGGGAACATTTAATTTTGTGCTGGGAAACACTAATTGGTTCCACATGGAGACACCAGCTCTACACATTCGTATTTTCTAGGGAGAAAGCTAGAGGAACTGCGGCAAACAAACATGATATTTCTGTTTGTATAGATGAATTTTTATGCACTTTCCTAAAGAAAAGACTTTGCTTTTCTCCAAAACCATTTTTCCTGTGATATTCTCGATCCATTACATATGAATTCCACCCCACTTTGTCCGGATATGAGTGGATGAAACCAGAAATATCCGGTTGTGTTTTGTTTTACTATATCCCAGATATTGCTACAGCCACAGTGTCTGTGTTTTCTGGATATTATCGATGGATTTTATTGTTTTGAATGTTTTTATCAGGGAACATTTAATTTTGTTCCGTAGAAATACAATTTGGTTCCACATGGAGACACCAGGAACACATTCCTATGTTCTAGGGAGAAAGCTTTAGGAACTGCAAATCGATATCATATGTCTGTTTGTATAGATGACATTTTATGCACTTTCCTAAAGAAAAGACTTTGCTTTTCTCCAAAACCATTTTTCCTGTGATATTCTCGATCCATTACATATGAATTCCACCCCACTTTGTCCGGATATGAGTGGATGAAACCAGAAATATCCGGTTGTGTTTTGTTTTACTATATCCCAGATATTGCTACAGCCTCAGTGTCTGTGTTTTCTGGATATTATCGATGGATTTTATTGTTTTGAATGTTTTTATCAGGGAACCTTTAATTTTGTACCGTAGAAATACAATTTGGTTCCACATGGAGACACCAGGAACACATTCCTATGTTCTAGGGAGAAAGCTTTAGGAACTGCAAATCGATATGATATGTCTGTTTGTATAGATGACATTTTATGCACTTGCGATGGAAAAGACTTTTTGCCTTTCTCTAAAACCATTTTTACTGTGATTTTGTTGGTCCATTGCATACGAATTCCAACCCACTTTGTCCGGATATGACTGGATGAAACCAGAAATATCCGGTTGTGTTTTGGCTAACTCAATCCCAGATATTGTGAAAGCTTCTGTATTTGTGTTCTCCGGATATTATGAACGGATTTTATGGTTTTGCATGCTTTTTATCAGGGAACATTTAATTTTGTACCATAGAAACACTAATTGGTTCCACACGGAGACACCAGCTCTACACATTTGTATTTTCTAGGGAGAAAGCTAGAGGAACTGCGGCAAACAAACATGATATTTCTGTTTGTATAGATGACATTTTATGCACTTTCCTAACAAAAAGATTTTACTTTTCTCCAAAACCATTTTTACTGTGATTTTCTCGGTCCATTGCATACGAATTCCACCTCACTTTGTCCAGATATGACTGGATGAAACGAGAAATATCCGTTTTATTTTTTTTTTGGCTTACTATATCCCAGATATTACTACAGACTCTGTGTTTGTGTTTTCTGGATATTATCGATGGATTATATTGTTTTGAATGTTTTTATCAGGGAACATTTAATTTTGTGCTGGGAAACACTAATTGGTTCCACATGGAGACACCAGTCTACACATTCGTATTTTCTAGGGAGAAAGCTAGAATAACTGCGGTAAACAAACATGATGTTTCTGTTTGTATAGATGACATTTTATGCACTGGCTTAAGGAAAAGACTTTGTTTTACTCCAAAACCATTTTTACTGCGATTTTCCCGGTTCATTGCATACGAATTCCACCAAACTTAGTCCGGATATGACTGGATGAAACCAGAAATATCCGGTTGTGTTTTGGCTAAATCAATCCCAGATATTGGGATGGACTCTGTGTTTGTGTTTTCCGGATATTATCAACGATTTTTATGGTTTTGCATGTTTTTTATCAGGGAACAAATTAATTTTGTACCTTAAAAACACTAATTGGTTCCACACGGAGACACCAGCTCTACACATTTGTATTTTCTAGGGAGAAAGCTAGAGGAACTGCGGCAAACAAACATGATATTTCGGTTTGTATACATGACATTTTATGCACTTGCATAACGAAAAAAACTTTGCTTTTCTCCAAAACCATTTTTACTGCGATTTTCCCGGTTCGTTGCATACGAATTCCACCTCGCTTTGTCCGGATATGACTGGATCAAACCAGAAATATCCGGTTGTGTTTTGGCTTACTACAACCCAGATATTGTGAAAGCCTCTGTGTTTATGTTTTCCGGATATTATCAACGGAATTCATCTTTTTGCATGTTATTTATCAGGGAACATTTAATTTTGTACCGTAGAAACACTAATTGGTTCCACACGGAGACACCAGCTCTACACATTTGTATTTTCTAGGGAGAAAGCTAGAGGAACTGCGGTAAACAAACATGATGTTTCTGTTTGTATAGATGACATTTTATGCACTTTCCTAAAGAAAAGACTTTGCTTTTCTCCAAAACCATTTTTCCTGTGATATTCTCGATCCATTACATATGAATTCCACCCCACTTTGTCCGGATATGAGTGGATGAAACCAGAAATATCCGGTTGTGTTTTGTCTTACTATATCCCAGATATTGCTACAGCCTCAGTGTCTGTGTTTTCTGGATATTATCGATGGATTTTATTGTTTTGAATGTTTTTATCAGGGAACATTTAATTTTGTACCATAGAAACACTAATTGGTTCCACATGGAGACACCAGTAACACATTCCTGTTTTCTAGGGAGAAAGCTTGAGGAACTGCAAATTGATATGATATGTCTGTTTGCATAGATGACATTTTATGCACTTGCGATGGAAAAGACTTTTTGCCTTTCTCTAAAACCATTTTTACTGTGCTTTTGTTGGTCCATTGCATACGAATTCCAACCCACTTTGTCCGGATATGACTGGATGAAACCAGAAATATCCGGTTGTGTTTTGGCTTACTACAACCCAGATATTGTGAAAGCCTCTGTGTTTATGTTTTCCGGATATTATCAACGGAATTTATGTTTTTGCATGTTATTTATCAGGGAACATTTAATTTTGTGCTGGGAAACACTAATGGGTTCCACATGGAGACACCAGCTCTACACATTCGTATTTTCTAGGGAGAAAGCTAGAGGAACTGCGGCAAACAAACATGATAATTCTGTTTGTATAGATGACATTTTATGCACTTGCGATGGAGAAGACTTTTTGCCTTTCTCTAAAACCATTTTTACTGTGATTTTGTTGGTCCATTGCATACGAATTCCAACCCACTTTGTCCGGATATGACTGGATGAAACCAGAAATATCCGGTTGTGTTTTGTCTAACTCAATCCCAGATATTGTGAAAGCTTCTGTATTTGTGTTCTCCAGATATTATGAACGGATTTTATGGTTTTGCATGTTTTTTATCAGGGAACATTTAATTTTGTACCATAGAAACACTAATTGGTTGCACACGGAGACACCAGCTCTACACATTTGTATTTTCTAGGGAGAAAGCTAGAGGAACTGCGGCAAACAAACATGTTATTTCTGTTTGTATAGATGATATTTTATGCACTTTCCTAACAAAAAGACTTTACTTTTCTCCAAAACCATTTTTACTGTGATTTTCTCAGTCCATTGCATACGAATTCCACCTCGCTTTGTCCGGATATGACTGGATGAAACCAGAAATATCCGTTTTCTTTTTTTTTTGGCTTACTATATCCCAGATATTACTACAGACTCTGTGTTTGTGTTTTCTGGATATTATCGATGGATTATATTGTTTTGAATGTTTTTATCAGGGAACACTTAATTTTGTGCTGGGAAACACTAATTGGTTCCACATGGAGACACCAGTCTACACATTCGTATTTTCTAGGGAGAAAGCTAGAATAACTGCGGTAAACAAACATGATGTTTCTGTTTGTATAGATGACATTTTATGCACTGGCTTAAGGAAAAGACTTTGTTTTACTCCAAAACCATTTTTACTGCGATTTTCCCGGTTCATTGCATACGAATTCCACCTCGCTTTGTCCGGATATGACTGGATGAAACCAGAAATATCCGGTTGTGTTTTGTCTTACTATATCCCAGATATTGCTACAGCCTCAGTGTCTGTGTTTTCTCGATATTATCGATGGATTTTACTGTTTTGAATGTTTTTATCAGGGAACCTTTAATTTTGTACCGTAGAAATACAATTTGGTTCCACATGGAGACACCAGTAACACATTCCTATGTTCTAGGGAGAAAGCTTGAGGAACTGCAAATCGATATGATATGTCTGTTTGTATAGATGACATTTTATGCACTTGCGATGGAAAAGACTTTTTGCCTTTCTCTAAAACCATTTTTACTGTGATTTTGTTGGTCCATTGCATACGAATTCCAACCCACTTTGTCCGGATATGACTGGATGAAACCAGAAATATCCGGTTGTGTTTTGGCTAACTCAATCCCAGATATTGTGAAAGCTTCTGTATTTGTGTTCTCCGGATATTATGAACGGATTTTATGGTTTTGCATGTTTTTTATCAGGGAACATTTAATTTTGTACCATAGAAACACTAATTGGTTCCACACGGAGACACCAGCTCTACACATTTGTATTTTCTAGGGAGAAAGCTAGAGGAACTGCGGCAAACAAACATGATATTTCTGTTTGTATAGATGACATTTTATGCACTTTCCTAACAAAAAGATTTTACTTTTCTCCAAAACCATTTTTACTGTGATTTTCTCGGTCCATTGCATACGAATTCCACCTCACTTTGTCCAGATATGACTGGATGAAACGAGAAATATCCGTTTTATTTTTTTTTTTGGCTTACTATATCCCAGATATTACTACAGACTCTGTGTTTGTGTTTTCTGGATATTATCGATGGATTATATTGTTTTGAATGTTTTTATCAGGGAACATTTAATTTTGTGCTGGGAAACACTACTTGGTTCCACACGGAGACACCAGTCTACACATTCCTATTTTCTAGGGAGAAAGCTAGAATAACTGCGGTAAACAAACATGATGTTTCTGTTTGTATAGATGACATTTTATGCACTGGCTTAAGGAAAAGACTTTGTTTTACTCCAAAACCATTTTTACTGCGATTTTCCCGGTTCATTGCATACGAATTCCACCAAACTTAGTCCGGATATGACTGGATGAAACCAGAAATATCCGGTTGTGTTTTGGCTTACTACAACCCAGATATTGTGAAAGCCTCTGTGTTTATGTTTTCCGGATATTATCAACGGAATTTATGTTTTTGCATGTTATTTATCAGGGAACATTTAATTTTGTGCTGGGAAACACTAATTGGTTCCACATGGAGACACCAGCTCTACACATTCGTATTTTCTAGGGAGAAAGCTAGAGGAACTGCGGCAAACAAACATGATATTTCTGTTTGTATAGATGACATTTTATGCACTTTCCTAAAGAAAAGACTTTGCTTTTCTCCAAAACCATTTTTCCTGTGATATTCTCGATCCATTACATATGAATTCCACCCCACTTTGTCCGGATATGAGTGGATGAAACCAGAAATATCCGGTTGTGTTTTGTCTTACTATATCCCAGATATTGCTACAGCCTCAGTGTCTGTGTTTTCTGGATATTATCGATGGATTTTATTGTTTTGAATGTTTTTATCAGGGAACCTTCAATTTTGTACCGTAGAAATACAATTTGGTTCCACATGGAGACACCAGTAACACATTCCTATGTTCTAGGGAGAAAGCTTGAGGAACTGCAAATCGATATGATATGTCTGTTTGTATAGATGACATTTTATGCACTTGCGATGGAAAAGACTTTTTGCCTTTCTCTAAAACCATTTTTACTGTGATTTTGTTGGTCCATTGCATACGAATTCCAACCCACTTTGTCCGGATATGACTGGATGAAACCAGAAATATCCGGTTGTGTTTTGGCTTACTACAACCCAGATATTGTGAAAGCCTCTGTGTTTATGTTTCCGGATATTATCAACGGAATTTATGTTTTTGCATGTTATTTATCAGGGAACATTTAATTTTGTGCTGGGAAACACTAATTGGTTCCACACGGAGACACCAGCTCTACACATTTGTATTTTCTAGGGAGAAAGCTAGAGGAACTGCGGCAAACAAACATGATATTTCTGTTTGTATAGATGACATTTTATGCACTTTCCTAACAAAAAGACTTTACTTTTCTCCAAAACCATTTTTACTGTGATTTTCTCGGTCCATTGCATACGAATTCCACCTCACTTTGTCCGGATATGACTGGATGAAACCAGAAATATCCGTTTTCTTTTTTTTTGGCTTACTATATCCCAGATATTTCTACAGACTCTGTGTTTGTGTTTTCTGGATATTATCGATGGATTATATTGTTTTGAATGTTTTTATCAGGGAACATTTAATTTTGTGCTGGGAAACACTAATTGTTTGCACATGGAGACACCAGTCTACACATTCGTATTTTCTAGGGAGAAAGCTAGAATAACTGCGGTAAACAAACATGATGTTTCTGTTTGTATAGATGACATTTTATGCACTGGCTTAAGGAAAAGACTTTGTTTTACTCCAAAACCATTTTTACTGCGATTTTCCCGGTTCATTGCATACGGATTCCACCAAACTTAGTCCGGATATGACTGGATGAAACCAGAAATATCCGGTTGTGTTTTGGCTAACTCAATCCCAGATATTGTGACGGACTCTGTGTTTGTGTTTTCTGGACATTATCAACGGACTATATTGTTTTGAATGTTTTTATCAGGGAACATTTAATTTTGTACCTTAGAAACACTAATAGGTTCAACATGGAGACACCAGTCTACACATTCGTATGTTCTAGGGAAAAAGTTAGAGGAACTGCGGCAAACAAACATGATATTTCTGTTTGTATACATGACATTTTATGCACTTGCATAACGAAAAAAACTTTGCTTTTCTCCAAAACCATTTTTACTGTGATTTTCTCGGTCCATTGCATACGAATTCCACCTCGCTTTGTCCGGATATGACTGGATGAAACCAGAAATATCCGGTTGTGTTTTGGCTTACTACAACCCAGATATTGTGAAAGCCTCTGTGTTTATGTTTTCCGGATATTATCAACGGAATTTATGTTTTTGCATGTTATTTATCAGGGAACATTTAATTTTGTGCTGGGAAACACTAATTGGTTCCACATGGAGACACCAGCTCTACACATTCGTATTTTCTAGGGAGAAAGCTAGAGGAACTGCGGCAAACAAACATGATATTTCTGTTTGTATAGATGACATTTTATGCACTTTCCTAAAGAAAAGACTTTGCTTTTCTCCAAAACCATTTTTCCTGTGATATTCTCGATCCATTACATATGAATTCCACCCCACTTTGTCCGGATATGAGTGGATGAAACCAGAAATATCCGGTTGTGTTTTGTCTTACTATATCCCAGATATTGCTACAGCCTCAGTGTCTGTGTTTTCTGGATATTATCGATGGATTTTATTGTTTTGAATATTTTTATCAGGGAACATTTAATTTTGTACCGTAGAAACACTAATTGGTTCCACATGGAGACACCAGTAACACATTCCTATGTTCTAGGGAGAAAGCTTGAGGAACTGCAAATCGATATGATATGTCTGTTTGTATAGATGACATTTTATGCACTTGCGATGGAAAAGACTTTTTGCCTTTCTGTAAAACCATTTTTACTGTGATTTTGTTGGTCCATTGCATACGAATTCCAACCCACTTTGTCCGGATATGACTGGATGAAACCAGAAATATCCGGTTGTGTTTTGGCTAACTCAATCCCAGATATTGTGAAAGCTTCGGTATTTGTGTTCTCCGGACATTGTAAACGGATTTTATGGTATTGCATGTTTTTTATCAGGGAACATTTAATTTTGTACCGTAGAAACACTAATTGGTTCCACACGGAGACACCAGCTCTACACATTTGTATTTTCTAGGGAGAAAGCTAGAGGAACTGCGGCAAACAAACATGATATTTCTGTTTCTATACATGACATTTTATGCACTTACATAACGAAAAAAACTTTGCTTTTCTCCAAAACCATTTTTACTGTGATATTCTCGGTCCATTGCATACGAATTCCACCTCACTTTGTCCGGATATGACTGGATGAAACCAGAAATATCCGTTTTCTTTTTTTTGGGCTTACTATATCCCAGATATTACTACAGACTCTGTGTTTGTGTTTTCTGGATATTATCGATGGATTATATTGTTTTGAATGTTTTTATCAGGGAACATTTAATTTTGTGCTGGGAAACACTAATTGGTTCCACATGGAGACACCAGTCTACACATTCGTATTTTCTAGGGAGAAAGCTAGAATAACTGCGGTAAACAAACATGATGTTTCTGTTTGTATAGATGACATTTTATGCACTGGCTTAAGGAAAAGACTTTGTTTTACTCCAAAACCATTTTTACTGTGATTTTGTTGGTCCATGGCATACGAATTCCAACCCACTTTGTCCGGATATGACTGGATGAAACCAGAAATATCCGGTTGTGTTTTGGCTAACTCAATCCCAGATATTGTGAAAGCTTCTGTATTTGTGTTCTCCGGATATTATGAACGGATTTTATGGTTTTGCATGTTTTTTTTCAGGGAACATTTAATTTTGTACCGTAGAAACACTAATTGGTTCCACACGGAGACACCAGCTCTACACATTTGTATTTTCTAGGGAGAAAGCTAGAGGAACTGCGGCAAACAAACATGATATTTCTGTTTGTATACATGACTTTTTATGCACTTTCCTAAGAAAAAGACTTTACTTTTTTCCAAAACCATTTTTACTGTGATTTTCTCGGTCCATTGCATACGAATTCCACCTCACTTTGTCCGGATATGACTGGATGAAACCAGAAATATCCGTTTTCTTTTTTTTTTTTTGTTTACTATATCCCAGATATTACTACAGACTCTGTGTTTGTGTTTTCTGGATATTATCGAAGGATTGTATTGTTTTGAATGTTTTAATCAGGGAATACTTCATTTTGTGCTGGGAAACACTAATTGGTTCCACATGGAGACACCAGTCTACACATTCGTATTTTCTAGGGAGAAAGCTAGAATAACTGCGGTAAACAAACATGATGTTTCTGTGTGTATAGATGACATTTTATGCACTGGCTTAAGGAAAAGACTTTGTTTTACTCCAAAACCATTTTTACTGCGATTTTCCTGGTTCATTGCATACGAATTCCACCAAACTTAGTCCGGATATGACTGGATGAAACCAGAAATATCCGGTTGTGTTTTGGCTAACTCAATCCCAGATATTGCGACGGACTCTGTGTTTGTGTTTTCTGGACATTATCAACGGACTTTATTGTTTTGAATGTTTTTATCAGGGAACATTTAATTTTGTACCTTAGAAACACTAATAGGTTCAACATGGAGACACCAGTCTACACATTCGTATGTTCTAGGGAGAAAGTTAGAGGAACTGCGGCAAACAAACATGATATTTCTGTTTGTATACATGACATTTTATGCACTTGCATAATGAAAAAAACTTTGCTTTTCTCCAAAACCATTTTTACTGTGATTTTCTCGGTCCATTGCATACGAATTCCACCTCGCTTTGTCCGGCTATGACTGGATGAAACCAGAAATATCCGGTTGTGTTTTGGCTTACTACAACCCAGATATTGTGAAAGCCTCTGTGTTTATGTTTTCCGGATATTATCAACGGAATTTATGTTTTTGCATGTTATTTATCAGGGAACATTTAATTTTGTGCTGGGAAACACTAATTGGTTCCACATGGAGACACCAGCTCTACACATTCGTATTTTCTAGGGAGAAAGCTAGAGGAACTGCGGCAAACAAACATGATATTTCTGTTTGTATAGATGACATTTTATGCACTTTCCTAAAGAAAAGATTTCGATTTTCTCCAAAACCATTTTTCCTGTGATATTCTCGATCCATTACATATGAATTCCACCCCACTTTGTCCGGATATGAGTGGATGAAACCAGAAATATCCGGTTGTGTTTTGTCTTACTATATCCCAGATATTGCTACAGCCTCAGTGTCTGTGTTTTCTGGATATTATCGATGGATTTTATTGTTTTGAATGTTTTTATCAGGGAACATTTAATTTTGTACCATAGAAACACTAATTGGTTCCCCATGGAGACACCAGTAACACATTCCTATGTTCTAGGGAGAAAGCTTGAGGAACTGCAAATCGATATGATATGTCTGTTTGTATAGATGACATTTTATGCACTTGCGATGGAAAAGACTTTTTGCCTTTCTCTAAAACCATTTTTACTGTGATTTTGTTGGTCCATTGCGTACGAATTCCAACCCACTTTGTCCGGATATGACTGGATGAAACCAGAAATATCCGGTTGTGTTTTGGCTAACTCAATCCCAGATATGGTGAAAGCTTCTGTATTTGTGTTCTCCGGATATTATGAACGGATTTTATGGTTTTGCATGTTTTTTATCAGGGAACATTTAATTTTGTGCTGGGAAACACTAATTGTTTGCACATGGAGACACCAGTCTACACATTCGTATTTTCTAGGGAGAAAGCTAGAATAACTGCGGTAAACAAACATGATGTTTCTGTGTGTATAGATGACATTTTATGCACTGGCTTAAGGAAAAGACTTTGTTTTACTCCAAAACCATTTTTACTGCGATTTTCCCGGTTCATTGCATACGAATTCCACCAAACTTAGTCCGGATATGACTGGATGAAACCAGAAATATCCGGTTGTGTTTTGGCTAACTCAATCCCAGATATTGCGACGGACTCTGTGTTTGTGTTTTCTGGACATTATCAACGGACTTTATTGTTTTGAATGTTTTTATCAGGGAACATTTAATTTTGTACCTTAGAAACACTAATAGGTTCAACATGGAGACACCAGTCTACACATTCGTATGTTCTAGGGAGAAAGTTAGAGGAACTGCGGCAAACAAACATGATATGTCTGTTTGTATACATGACATTTTATGCACTTGCATAACGAAAAAAACTTTGCTTTTCTCCAAAACCATTTTTACTGTGATTTTCTCGGTCCATTGCATACGAATTCCACCTCGCTTTGTCCGGATATGACTGGATGAAACCAGAAATATCCGGTTGTGTTTTGGCTTACTACAACCCAGATATTGTGAAAGCCTCTGTGTTTATGTTTTCCGGATATTATCAACGGAATTTATGTTTTTGCATGTTATTTATCAGGGAACATTTAATTTTGTGCTGGGAAACACTAATTGGTTCCACATGGAGACACCAGCTCTACACATTCGTATTTTCTAGGGAGAAAGCTAGAGGAACTGCGGCAAACAAACATGATATTTCTGTTTGTATAGATGACATTTTAAGCACTTTCCTAAAGAAAAGACTTTGCTTTTCTCCAAAACCATTTTTCCTGTGATATTCTCGATCCATTACATATGAATTCCACCCCACTTTGTCCGGATATGAGTGGATGAAACCAGAAATATCCGGTTGTGTTTTGTCTTACTATATCCCAGATATTGCTACAGCCTCAGTGTCTGTGTTTTCTGGATATTATCGATGGATTTTATTGTTTTGAATGTTTTTATCAGGGAACATTTAATTTTGTACCATAGAAACACTAATTGGTTCCCCATGGAGACACCAGTAACACATTCCTATGTTCTAGGGAGAAAGCTTGAGGAACTGCAAATCGATATGATATGTCTGTTTGTATAGATGACATTTTATGCACTTGCGATGGAAAAGACTTTTTGCCTTTCTCTAAAACCATTTTTACTGTGATTTTGTTGGTCCATTGCGTACGAATTCCAACCCACTTTGTCCGGATATGACTGGATGAAACCAGAAATATCCGGTTGTGTTTTGGCTAACTCAATCCCAGATATTGTGAAAGCTTCTGTATTTGTGTTCTCCGGATATTATGAACGGATTTTATGGTTTTGCATGTTTTTTATCAGGGAACATTTAATTTTGTGCTGGGAAACACTAATTGTTTGCACATGGAGACACCAGTCTACACATTCGTATTTTCTAGGGAGAAAGCTAGAATAACTGCGGTAAACAAACATGATGTTTCTGTGTGTATAGATGACATTTTATGCACTGGCTTAAGGAAAAGACTTTGTTTTACTCCAAAACCATTTTTACTGCGATTTTCCCGGTTCATTGCATACGAATTCCACCAAACTTAGTCCGGATATGACTGGATGAAACCAGAAATATCCGGTTGTGTTTTGGCTAACTCAATCCCAGATATTACAACGGACTCTGTGTTTGTGTTTTCTGGACATTATCAACGGACTTTATTGTTTTGAATGTTTTTAGCAGGGAACATTTAATTTTGTACCTTAGAAACACTAATAGGTTCAACATGGAGACACCAGTATACACATTCGTATGTTCTAGGGAGAAAGTTAGAGGAACTGCGGCAAACAAACATGATATTTCTGTTTGTATACATGACATTTTATGCACTTGCATAACGAAAAAAACTTTGCTTTTCTCCAAAACCATTTTTACTGTGATTTTCTCGGTCCATTGCATACGAATTCCACCTCGCTTTGTCCGGATATGACTGGATGAAACCAGAAATATCCGGTTGTGTTTTGGCTTACTACAACCCAGATATTGTGAAAGCCTCTGTGTTTATGTTTTCCGGATATTATCAACGGAATTTATGTTTTTGCATGTTATTTATCAGGGAACATTTAATTTTGTGCTGGGAAACACTAATTGGTTCCACATGGAGACACCAGCTCTACACATTCGTATTTTCTAGGGAGAAAGCTAGAGGAACTGCGGCAAACAAACATGATATTTCTATTTGTATAGATGACATTTTAAGCACTTTCCTAAAGAAAAGACTTTGCTTTTCTCCAAAACCATTTTTCCTGTGATATTCTCGATCCATTACATATGAATTCCACCCCACTTTGTCCGGATATGAGTGGATGAAACCAGAAATATCCGGTTGTGTTTTGTCTTACTATATCCCAGATATTGCTACAGCCTCAGTGTCTGTGTTTTCTGGATATTATCGATGGATTTTATTGTTTTGAATGTTTTTATCAGGGAACATTTAATTTTGTACCATAGAAATACTAATTGGTTCCACACGGAGACACCAGCTCTACACATTTGTATTTTCTAGGGAGAAAGCTAGAGGAACTGCGGCAAACAAACATGATATTTCTGTTTGTATAGATGACATTTTATGCACTTTCCTAACAAAAAGATTTAACTTTTCTCCAAAACCATTTTTACTGTGATTTTCTCGGTCCATTGCATACGAATTCCACCTCACTTTGTCCGGATATGACTGGATGAAACCAGAAATATCCGTTTTCTTTTTTTTTTGGCTTACTATATCCCAGATATTACTACAGACTCTGTGTTTGTGTTTTCTGGATATTATCGATGGATTATATTGTTTTGAATGTTTTTATCAGGGAACATTTAATTTTGTGCTGGGAAACACTAATTGGTTCCACATGGAGACACCAGTCTACACATTCGTATTTTCTAAGGAGAAAGCTAGAATAACTGCGGTAAACAAACATGATGTTTCTGTTTGTATAGATGACATTTTATGCACTGGCTTAAGGAAAAGACTTTGTTTTACTCCAAAACCATTTTTACTGCGATTTTCCCGGTTCATTGCATAGGAATTCCACCAAACTTATTCCGGATATGACTGGATGAAACCAGAAATATCCGGTTGTGTTTTGGCTAACTCAATCCCAGATATTGTGAAAGCTTCTGTAATTGTGTTCTCCGGATATTATGAACGGATTTTATTGTTTTGAATGTTTTTATCAGGGAACATTTAATTTTGTACCGTAGAAACACTAATTGGTTCCACATGGAGACACCAGTAACACATTCCTCTGTTCTAGGGAGAAAGCTTGAGGAACTGCAAATCGATATGATATGTCTGTTTGTATAGATGACATTTTATGCACTTGCGATGGAAAAGACTTTTTGCCTTTCTCTAAAACCATTTTTACTGTGATTTTGTTGGTCCATTGCATACGAATTCCAACCCACTTTGTCCGGATATGACTGGATGAAACCAGAAATATCCGGTTGTGTTTTGGCTAACTCAATCCCAGATATTGTGAAAGCTTCTGTATTTGTGTTCTCCGGATATTATGAACGGATTTTATGGTTTTGCATGTTTTTTATCAGGGAACATTTAATTTTGTACCGTAGAAACACTAATTGGTTCCACACGGAGACACCAGCTCTACACATTTGCATTTTCTAGGGAGAAAGCTAGAGGAACTGCGGCAAACAAACATGATATTTCTGTTTGTATACATGACATTTTATGCACTTGCATAACCGAAAAAATCTTTGCTTTTCTCCAAAACCATTTTTACTGTGATGTTCTCGGTCCATTGCATACGAATTCCTCCTCGCTTTGTCCGGATATGACTGGATGAAACCAGAAATATCCGGTTGTGTTTTGGCTTACTACAACCCAGATATTGTGAAAGCCTCTGTGTTTATGTTTTCCGGATATTATCAACGGAATTTATGTTTTTGCATGTTATTTATCAGGGAACATTTAATTTTGTGCTGGGAAACACTAATTGGTTCCACATGGAGACACCAGCTCTACACATTTGTATTTTCTAGGGAGAAAGCTAGAGGAACTGCGGCAAACAAACATGATATTTCTGTTTGTATAGATGACATTTTATGCACTTTCCTAAAGAAAAGACTTTGCTTTTCTCCAAAACCATTTTTCCTGTGATATTCTCGATCCATTACATATGAATTCCACCCCACTTTGTCCGGATATGACTGGATGAAACCAGAAATATCCGGTTGTGTTTTGTCTTACTATATCCCCGATATTGCTACAGCCTCAGTGTCTGTGTTTTCTGGATATTATCGATGGATTTTATTGTTTTGAATGTTTTTATCAGGGAACCTTTAATTTTGTACCGTAGAAATACAATTTGGTTCACATGGAGACACCAGTAACACATTCCTGTGTTCTAGGGAGAAAGCTTGAGGAACTGCAAATCGATATGATATGTCTGTTTTTATAGATGACATTTTATGCAATTGCGATGGAAAAGAATTTTTGCCTTTCTCTAAAACCATTTTTACTGTGATTTTGTTGGTCCATTGCATACGAATTCCAACCCACTTTGTCCGGATATGACTGGATGAAACCAGAAATATCCGGTTGTGTTTTGGCTAACTCAATCCCAGATATTGTGAAAGCTTCTGTATTTGTGCTCTCCGGATATTATGAACGGATTTTATGGTTTTGCATGTTTTTTATCAGGGAACATTTAATTTTGTACCGTAGAAACACTAATTGGTTCCACACGGAGACACCAGCTCTACACATTTGTATTTTCTAGGGAGAAAGCTAGAGGAACTGCGGCAAACAAACATGATATTTCTGTTTGTATAGATGACATTTTATGCACTTTCCTAAGAAAAAGACTTTATTTTTCTCCAAAACCATTTTTACTGTGATTTTCTCGGTCCATTGCATACGAATTCCAGCTCACTTTGTCCGGATATGACTGGATAAAACCAGAAATATCCGTTTTCTTTTTTTTTGGCTTACTATATCCCAGATATTACTACAGACTCTGTGTTTGTGTTTTCTGGATATTATCGATGGATTATATTGTTTTGAATGTTTTTATCAGGGAACATTTAATTTTGTGCTGGGAAACACTAATTGGTTCCACATGGAGACACCAGTCTACACATTCGTATTTTCTAGGGAGAAAGCTAGAATAACTGCGGTAAACAAACATGATGTTTCTGTTTGTATAGATGACATTTTATGCACTGGCTTAAGGAAAAGACTTTGTTTTACTCCAAAACCATTTTTACTGCGATTTTCCCGGTTCATTGCATACGAATTCCACCAAACTTAGTCCGGATATGACTGGATGAAACCAGAAATATCCGGTTGTGTTTTGGCTAACTAAATCCCAGATATTGTGAATGCTTATGTATTGGTGTTTTCCGGATATTATCAACGGATTTTATGGTTTTGCATGTTTTTTTATCAGGGAACATTTAATTTTGTACCTCAGAAACACTAATAGGTTCAACATGGAGACACCAGTCTACACATTCGTATGTTCTAGGGAGAAAGTTAGAGGAACTGCGGCAAACAAACATGATATTTCTGTTTGTATACATGACATTTTATGCACTTGCATAACGAAAAAAACTTTGCTTTTCTCCAAAACCATTTTTACTGTGATTTTCTCGGTCCATTGCATACGAATTCCACCTCGCTTTGTCCGGATATGACTGGATGAAACCAGAAATATCTGGTTGTGTTTTGGCTTACTACAACCCAGATATTGTGAAAGCCTCTGTGTTTATGTTTTCCGGATATTATCAACGGAATTTATGTTTTTGCATGTTATTTATCAGGGAACATTTAATTTTGTGCTGGGAAACACTAATTGGTTCCACATGGAGACACCAGCTCTACACATTCGTATTTTCTAGGGTGAAAGCTAGAGGAACTGCGGCAAACAAACATGATATTTCTGTTTGTATAGATGACATTTTATGCACTTTCTAAAGAAAAGACTTTGCTTTTCTCCAAAACCATTTTTCCTGTGATATTCTCCATCCATTACATATGAATTCCACCCCACTTTCTCCGAATATGAGTGGATGAAACCAGAAATATCCGGTTGTGTTTTGTCTTACTATATCCCAGATATTGCTACAGCCTCAGTGTCTGTGTTTTCTGGATATTATCGATGGATTTTATTGTTTTGAATGTTTTTATCAGGGAACCTTTAATTTTGTACCGTAGAAATACAATTTGGTTCCACATGGAGACACCAGTAACACATTCCTATGTTCTAGGGAGAAAGCTTGAGGAACTGCAAATCGATATGATATGTCTGTTTGTATAGATGACATTTTATGCACTTGCGATGGAAAAGACTTTTTGCCTTTCTCTAAAACCATTTTTACTGTGATTTTGTTGGTCCATTGCATACGAATTCCAACCCACTTTGTCCGGATATGACTGGATGAAACCAGAAATATCCGGTTGTGTTTTGGCTAACTCAATCCCAGATATTGTGAAAGCTTCTGTATTTGTGTTCTCCGGATATTATGAACGGATTTTATGGTTTTGCATGTTTTTTATCAGGGAACATTTAATTTTGTACCGTAGAAACACTAATTGGTTCCACACGGAGACACCAGCTCTACACATTTGAATTTTCTAGGGAGAAAGCTAGAGGAACTGCGGCAAACAAACATGATATTTCTGTTTGTATAGATGACATTTTATGCACTTTCCTAAGAAAAAGACTTTATTTTTCTCCAAAACCATTTTTACTGTGATTTTCTCGGTCCATTGCATACGAATTCCAGCTCACTTTGTCCGGATATGACTGGATGAAACCAGAAATATCCGTTTTCTTTTTTTTTTGGCTTACTATATCCCAGATATTACTACAGACTCTGTGTTTGTGTTTTCTGGATATCATCGATGGATTATATTGTTTTGAATGTTTTTATCAGGGAACACTTAATTTTGTGCTGGGAAACACTAATTGGTTCCACATGGAGACACCAGTCTACACATTCGTATTTTCTCGGGAGAAAGCTAGAATAACTGCGGTAAACAAACATGATGTTTCTGTTTGTATAGATGACATTTTATGCACTGGCTTAAGGAAAAGACTTTGTTTTACTCCAAAACCATTTTTACTGCGATTTTCCCGGTTCATTGCATACGAATTCCACCAAACTTAGTCCGGATATGACTGGATGAAACCAGAAATATCCGGTTGTGTTTTGGCTAACTCAATCCCAGATATTGTGAAAGCTTCTGTATTGGTGTTTTCCGGATATTATCAACGGATTTTATGGTTTTGCATGTTTTTTATCAGGGAACATTTAATTTTGTACCTTAGAAACACTAATAGGTTCAACATGGAGACACCAGTCTACACATTCGTATGTTCTAGGGAGAAAGTTAGAGGAACTGCGGCAAACAAACATGATATTTCTGTTTGTATACATGACATTTTATGCACTTGCATAACGAAAAAAACTTTGCTTTTCTCCAAAACCATTTTTACTGTGATTTTCTCGGTCCATTGCATACGAATTCCACCTCGCTTTGTCCGGATATGACTGGATGAAACCAGAAATATCTGGTTGTGTTTTGGCTTACTACAACCCAGATATTGTGAAAGCCTCTGTGTTTATGTTTTCCGGATATTATCAACGGAATTTATGTTTTTGCATGTTATTTATCAGGGAACACTTAATTTTGTGCTGGGAAACACTAATTGGTTCCACATGGAGACACCAGCTCTACACATTTGTATTTTCTAGGGAGAAAGCTAGAATAACTGTGGCAAACAAACATGATATTTCTGTTTGTATAGATGACATTTTATGCACTTTCCTAAGAAAAAGACTTTACTTTTCTCCAAAACCATTTTTACTGTGATTTTCTCGGTCCATTGCATACGAATTCCACCTCACTTTGTCCGGATATGACTGGATGAAACCAGAAATATCCGGTTGTGTTTTGTCTTACTATATCCCAGATATTACTACAGACTCTGTGTTTGTGTTTTCTGGATATTATCGATGGATTATATTGTTTTGAATGTTTTTATCAGGGAACACTTAATTTTGTGCTGGGAAACACTAATTGGTTCCACATGGAGACACCAGTCTACACATTCGTATTTTCTCGGGAGAAAGCTAGAATAACTGCGGTAAACAAACATGATGTTTCTGTTTGTATAGATGACATTTTATGCACTGGCTTAAGGAAAAGACTTTGTTTTACTCCAAAACCATTTTTACTGCGATTTTCCCGGTTCATTGCATACGAATTCCACCAAACTTAGTCCGGATATGACTGGATGAAACCAGAAATATCCGGATGTGTTTTGGCTAACTCAATCCCAGATATTGTGAAAGCTTCTGTATTGGTGTTTTCCGGATATTATCAACGGATTTTATGGTTTTGCATGTTTTTTATCAGGGAACATTTAATTTTGTACCTTAGAAACACTAATAGGTTCAACATGGAGACACCAGTCTACACATTCGTATGTTCTAGGGAGAAAGTTAGAGGAACTGCGGCAAACAAACATGATATTTCTGTTTGTATACATGACATTTTATGCACTTGCATAACGAAAAAAACTTTGCTTTTCTCCAAAACCATTTTTACTGTGATTTTCTCGGTCCATTGCATACGAATTCCACCTCGCTTTGTCCGGATATGACTGGATGAAACCAGAAATATCTGGTTGTGTTTTGGCTTACTACAACCCAGATATTGTGAAAGCCTCTGTGTTTATGTTTTCCGGATATTATCAACGGAATTTATGTTTTTGCATGTTATTTATCAGGGAACATTTAATTTTGTGCTGGGAAACACTAATTGGTTCCACATGGAGACACCAGCTCTACACATTCGTATTTTCTAGGGTGAAAGCTACAGGAACTGCGGCAAACAAACATGATATTTCTGTTTGTATAGATGACATTTTATGCACTTTCTAAAGAAAAGACTTTGCTTTTCTCCAAAACCATTTTTCCTGTGATATTCTCCATCCATTACATATGAATTCCACCCCACTTTCTCCGAATATGAGTGGATGAAACCAGAAATATCCGGTTGTGTTTTGTCTTACTATATCCCAGATATTGCTACAGCCTCAGTGTCTGTGTTTTCTGGATATTATCGATGGATTTTATTGTTTTGAATGTTTTTATCAGGGAACCTTTAATTTTGTACCGTAGAAATACAATTTGGTTCCACATGGAGACACCAGTAACACATTCCTATGTTCTAGGGAGAAAGCTTGAGGAACTGCAAATCGATATGATATGTCTGTTTGTATAGATGACATTTTATGCACTTGCGATGGAAAAGACTTTTTGCCTTTCTCTAAAACCATTTTTACTGTGATTTTGTTGGTCCATTGCATACGAATTCCAACCCACTTTGTCCGGATATGACTGGATGAAACCAGAAATATCCGGTTGTGTTTTGGCTAACTCAATCCCAGATATTGTGAAAGCTTCTGTATTTGTGTTCTCCGGATATTATGAACGGATTTTATGGTTTTGCATGTTTTTTATCAGGGAACATTTAATTTTGTACCGTAGAAACACTAATTGGTTCCACACGGAGACACCAGCTCTACACATTTGTATTTTCTAGGGAGAAAGCTAGAGGAACTGCGGCAAACAAACATGATATTTCTGTTTGTATAGATGACATTTTATGCACTTTCCTAAGAAAAAGACTTTATTTTTCTCCAAAACCATTGTTACTGTGATTTTCTCGGTCCATTGCATACGAATTCCACCTCACTTTGTCCGGATATGACTGGATGAAACCAGAAATATCCGTTTTCTTTTTTTTTTTTTTTGGCTTACTATATCCCAGATATTACTACAGACTCTGTGTTTGTGTTTTCTGGATATTATCGATGGATTATATTGTTTTGAATGTTTTTATCAGGGAACACTTAATTTTGTGCTGGGAAACACTAATTGGTTCCACATGGAGACACCAGTCTACACATTCGTATTTTCTCGGGAGAAAGCTAGAATAACTGCGGTAAACAAACATGATGTTTCTGTTTGTATAGATGACATTTTATGCACTGGCTTAAGGAAAAGACTTTGTTTTACTCCAAAACCATTTTTACTGCGATTTTCCCGGTTCATTGCATACGAATTCCACCAAACTTAGTCCGGATATGAATGGATGAAACCAGAAATATCCGGATGTGTTTTGGCTAACTCAATCCCAGATATTGTGAAAGCTTCTGTATTGGTGTTTTCCGGATATTATCAACGGATTTTATGGTTTTGCATGTTTTTTATCAGGGAACATTTAATTTTGTACCTTAGAAACACTAATAGGTTCAACATGGAGACACCAGTCTACACATTCGTATGTTCTAGGGAGAAAGTTAGAGGAACTGCGGCAAACAAACATGATATTTCTGTTTGTATACATGACATTTTATGCACTTGCATAACGAAAAAAACTTTGCTTTTCTCCAAAACCATTTTTACTGTGATTTTCTCGGTCCATTGCATACGAATTCCACCTCGCTTTGTCCGGATATGACTGGATGAAACCAGAAATATCTGGTTGTGTTTTGTCTTACTACAACCCAGATATTGTGAAAGCCTCTGTGTTTATGTTTTCCGGATATTATCAACGGAATTTATGTTTTTGCATGTTATTTATCAGGGAACACTTAATTTTGTGCTGGGAAACACTAATTGGTTCCACATGGAGACACCAGCTCTACACATTTGTATTTTCTAGGGAGAAAGCTAGAATAACTGTGGCAAACAAACATGATATTTCTGTTTGTATAGATGACATTTTATGCACTTTCCTAAAGAAAAGACTTTGCTTTTCTCCAAAACCATTTTTCCTGTGATATTCTCGATCCATTACATACGAATTCCACCCCCACTTTGTCCGGATATGAGTGGGTGAAACCAGAAATATCCGGTTGTGTTTTGTCTTACTATATCCCAGATATTGCTACAGCCTCAGTGTCTGTGTTTTCTGGATATTATGGATGGATTTTATTGTTTTGAATGTTTTTATCAGGGAACATTTAATTTTGTACCGTAGAAGTACAATTTGGTTCCACATGGAGACACCAGTAACACATTCCTATGTTCTAGGGAGAAAGCTTGAGGAACTGCAAATCGATATGATATGTCTGTTTGTATAGATGACATTTTATGCACTTGCGATGGAAAAGACTTTTTGCCTTTCTCTAAAACCATTTTTACTGTGATTTTGTTGGTCCATTGCATACGAATTCCAACCCACTTTGTCCGGATATGACTGGATGAAACCAGAAATATCCGGTTGTGTTTTGGCTAACTCAATCCCAGATATTGTGAAAGCTTCTGTATTTGTGTTCTCCGGATATTATGAACGGATTTTATGGTTTTGCATGTTTTTTATCAGGGAACATTTAATTTTGTACCGTAGAAACACTAATTGGTTCCACACGGAGACACCAGCTCTACACATTTGTATTTTCTAGGGAGAAAGCTAGAGGAACTGCGGCAAACAAACATGATATTTCTGTTTGTATAGATGACATTTTATGCACTTTCCTAAGAAAAAGACTTTATTTTTCTCCAAAACCATTTTTACTGTGATTTTCTCGGTCCATTGCATACGAATTCCAGCTCACTTTGTCCGGATATGACTGGATGAAACCAGAAATATCCGTTTTCTTTTTTTTTTTTTTTGGCTTACTATATCCCAGATATTACTACAGACTCTGTGTTTGTGTTTTCTGGATATTATCGATGGATTATATTGTTTTGAATGTTTTTATCAGGGAACACTTAATTTTGTGCTGGGAAACACTAATTGGTTCCACATGGAGACACCAGTAACATATTTGTATTTTCTAGGGAGAAAGCTAGAATAACTGCCGTAAACAAACATGATGTTTCTGTTTGTATAGATGACATTTTATGCACTGGCTTAAGGAAAAGACTTTGTTTTATTCCAAAACCATTTTTACTACGGTTTTCCCGGATCATTGCATATGAATTCCACCAAACTTAGTCCGGATATGACTGGATGAAACCAGAAATATCCGGTTGTGTTTTGGCTAACTCAATCCCAGATATTGTGAAAGCTTCTGTATTGGTGTTTTCCGGATAATATCAATGGATTTTATGGTTTTGCATGTTTTTTATCAGGGAACATTTAATTTTGTACCTTAGAAACACTAATAGGTTCAACATGGAGACACCAGTCTACACATTCGTATGTTCTAGGGAGAAAGTTAGAGGAACTGCAGCAAACAAACATGATATTTCTGTTTGTATACATGACATTTTATGCACTTGCATAACGAAAAAAACTTTGCTTTTCTCCAAAACCATTTTTACTGTGATTTTCTCGGTCCATTGCATACGAATTCCACCTCGCTTTGTCCGGATATGACTGGATGAAACCAGAAATATCTGGTTGTGTTTTGTCTTACTACAACCCAGATATTGTGAAAGCCTCTGTGTTTATGTTTTCCGGATATTATCAACGGAATTTATGTTTTTGCATGTTATTTATCAGGGAACACTTAATTTTGTGCTGGGAAACACTAATTGGTTCCACATGGAGACACCAGCTCTACACATTTGTATTTTCTAGGGAGAAAGCTAGAATAACTGCGGCAAACAAACATGATATTTCTGTTTGTATAGATGACATTTTATGCACTTTCCTAAAGAAAAGACTTTGCTTTTCTCCAAAACCATTTTTCCTGTGATATTCTCGATCCATTACATATGAATTCCACCCCACTTTGTCCGGATATGAGTGGATGAAACCAGAAATATCCGGTTGTGTTTTGTCTTACTATATCGCAGATATTGCTACAGCCTCAGTGTCTGTGTTTTCTGGATATTATCGATGGATTTTATTGTTTTGAATGTTTTTATCAGGGAACCTTTAATTTTGTACCGTAGAAATACAATTTGGTTCCACATGGAGACACCAGTAACACATTCCTATGTTCTAGGGAGAAAGCTTGAGGAACTGCAAATCGATATGATATGTCTGTTTGTATAGATGACATTTTATGCACTTGCGATGGAAAAGATTTTTGCCTTTCTCTAAAACCATTTTTACTGTGATTTTGTTGGTCCATTGCATACGAATTCCAACCCACTTTGTCCGGATATGACTGGATGAAACCAGAAATATCCGGTTTTGTTTTGGCTAACTCAATCCCAGATATTGTGAAAGCTTCTGTATTTGTGTTCTCCGGATATTATGAACGGATTTTATGGTTTTGCATGTTTTTTATCAGGGAACATTTAATTTTGTACCGTAGAAACACTAATTGGTTCCACACGAAGACACCAGCTCTACACATTTGTATTTTCTAGGGAGAAAGCTAGAGGAACTGCGGCAAACAAACATGATATTTCTGTTTGTATAGATGACATTTTATGCACTTTCCTAAGAAAAAGACTTTACTTTTCTCCAAAACCATTTTTACTGTGATTTTCTCGGTCCATTGCATACGAATTCCACCTCGCTTTGTCCGGATATGACTGGATGAAACCAGAAATATCCGTTTTATTTTTTTTTTTGGCTTACTATATCCCAGATATTACTACAGACTCTGTGTTTGTGTTTTCTGGATATTATCGATGGATTATATTGTTTTGAATGTTTTTATCAGGGAACATTTAATTTTGTGCTGGGAAACACTAATTGGTTCAACATGGAGACACCAGTCTACACATTCGTATGTTCTAGGGAGAAAGTTAGAGGAACTGCGGCAAACAAACATGATATTTCTGTTTGTATACATGACATTTTATGCACTTGCATAACGAAAAAAACTTTGCTTTTCTCCAAAACCATTTTTACTGTGATTTTCTCGGTCCATTGCATACGAATTCCACCTCGCTTTGTCCGGATATGACTGGATGAAACCAGAAATATCCGGTTGTGTTTTGGCTTACTACAACCCAGATATTGTGAAAGCCTCTGTGTTTATGTTTTCCGGATACTATCAACGGAATTTATGTTTTTGCATGTTATTTATCAGGGAACATTTAATTTTGTGCTGGGAAACACTAATTGGTTCCACATGGAGACACCAGCTCTACACATTCGTATTTTCTAGGGAGAAAGCTAGAGGAACTGTGGCAAACAAACATGATATTTCTGTTTGTATACATGACATTTTATGCACTTTCCTAAAGAAAAGACTTTGCTTTTCTCCAAAACCATTTTTCCTGTGATATTCTCGATCAATTGCATACGAATTCCACCTCGCTTTGTCCGGATATGACTGGTTGAAACCAGAAATATCCGGTTGTGTTTTGGCTTACTACAACCCAGATATTGTGAAAGCCTCTGTGTTTATGTTTTCCGGATACTATCAACGGAATTTATGTTTTTGCATGTTATTTATCAGGGAACATTTAATTTTGTGCTGGGAAACACTAATTGGTTCCACATGGAGACACCAGCTCTACACATTCGTATTTTCTAGGGAGAAAGCTAGAGGAACTGCGGCAAACAAACATGATATTTCTGTTTGTATAGATGACATTTTATGCACTTTCCTAAAGAAAAGACTTTGCTTTTCTCCAAAACCATTTTTCCTGTGATATTCTTGATCCATTACATATGAATTCCACCCCACTTTGTCCGGATATGAGTGGATGAAACCAGAAATATCCGGTTGTGTTTTGTCTTACTATATCCCAGATATTGCTACAGCCTCAGTGTCTGTGTTTTCTGGATATTATCGATGGATTTTATTGTTTTGAATGTTTTTATCAGGGAACCTTTAATTTTGTACCGTAGAAATACAATTTGCTTCCACATGGAGACACCAGGAACACATTCTTATGTTCTAGGGAGAAAGCTTGAGGAACTGCAAATCGATATGATATGTCTGTTTGTATAGATGACATTTTATGCACTTGCGATGCAAAAGACTTTTTGCCTTTCTCTGAAACCATTTTTACTGTGATTTTGTTGGTCCATTGCATACGAATTGCAACCCACTTTGTCCGGATATGACTGGATGAAACCAGAAATATCCGGTTGTGTTTTGGCTTACTACAACCCAGATATTGTGAAAGCCTCTGTGTTTATGTTTTCCGGATATTATCAACGGAATTTATGTTTTTGCATGTTATTTATCAGGGAACATTTAATTTTGTGCTGGGAAACACTAATTGGTTCCACATGGAGACACCAGCTCTACACATTCGTATTTTCTAGGGAGAAAGCTAGAGGAACTGCGGCAAACAAACATGATATTTCTGTTTGTATAGATGACATTTTATGCACTTTCCTAAAGAAAAGACTTTGCTTTTCTCCAAAACCATTTTTCCTGTGATATTCTCGATCCATTACATATGAATTCCACCCCACTTTGTCCGGATATGAGTGGATGAAACCAGAAATATCCGGTTGTGTTTTGTCTTACTATATCGCAGATATTGCTACAGCCTCAGTGTCTGTGTTTTCTGGATATTATCGATGGCTTTTATTGTTTTGAATGTTTTTATCAGGGAACCTTTAATTTTGTACCGTAGAAACACTAATTGGTTCCACATGGAGACACCAGTAACACATTCCTATGTTCTAGGGAGAAAGCTTGAGGAACTGCAAATCGATATGATATGTCTGTTTGTATAGATGACATTTTATGCACTTGCGATGGAAAAGACTTTTTGCCTTTCTCTAAAACCATTTTTACTGTGATTTTGTTGGTCCATTGCATACGAATTCCAACCCACTTTGTCCGGATATGACTGGATGAAACCAGAAATATCCGGTTGTGTTTTGGCTAACTCAATCCCAGATATTGTGAAAGCTTCTGTATTTGTGTTCTCCGGATATTATGAACGGATTTTATGGTTTTGCATGTTTTTTTTCAGGGAACATTTAATTTTGTACCGTAGAAACACTAATTGGTTCCACACGGAGACACCAGCTCTACACATTTGTATTTTCTAGGGAGAAAGCTAGAGGAACTGCGGCAAACAAACATGATATTTCTGTTTGTATAGATGACATTTTATGCACTTTCCTAAGAAAAAGACTTTACTTTTCTCCAAAACCATTTTTACTGTGATTTTCTCGGTCCATTGCATACGAATTCCACCTCGCTTTGTCCGGATATGACTGGATGAAACCAGAAATATCCGTTTTATTTTTTTTTTTGGCTTACTATATCCCAGATATTACTACAGACTCTGTGTTTGTGTTTTCTGGATATTATCGATGGATTATATTGTTTTGAATGTTTTTATCAGGGAACACTTAATTTTGTGCTGGGAAACACTAATTGGTTCCACATGGAGACACCAGTCTACACATTCGTATATTCTAGGGAGAAAGCTAGATTAACTGCGGTAAACAAACATGATGTTTCTGTTTGTATAGATGACATTTTATGCACTGGCTTAAGGAAAAGACTTTGTTTTACTCCAAAACCATTTTTACTGCGATTTTCCCGGTTCATTGCATACGAATTCCACCAACCTTAGTCCGGATATGACTGGATGAAACCAGAAATATCCGGTTGTGTTTTGGCTAACTCAATCCCAGATATTGTGAAAGATTCTGTATTGGTGTTTTCCGGATATTATCAACGGATTTTATGATTTTGCATGTTTTTTATCAGGGAACATTTAATTTTGTACCTTAGAAACACTAATAGGTTCAACATGGAGACACCAGTCTACACATTCGTATGTTCTAGGGAGAAAGTTAGAGGAACTGTGGCAAACAAACATGATATTTCTGTTTGTATAGATGACATTTTATGCACTTGCATAACGAAAAAAAACTTTGCTTTTCTCCAAAACCATTTTTACTGTGATTTTCTCGGTCCATTGCATACGAATTCCACCTCGCTTTGTCCGGATATGACTGGATGAAACCAGAAATATCCGGTTGTGTTTTGGCTTACTACAACCCAGATATTGTGAAAGCATCTGTGTTTATGTTTTCCGGATATTACCAACGGAATTTATGTTTTTGCATGTTATTTATCAGGGAACATTTAATTTTGTGCTGGGAAACACTAATTGGTTCCACATGGAGACACCAGCTCTACACATTCGTATTTTCTAGGGAGAAAGCTAGAGGAACTGCGGCAAACAAACATGATATTTCTGTTTGTATAGATGACATTTTATGCACTTTCCTAAAGAAAAGACTTTGCTTTTCTCCAAAACCATTTTTCCTGTGATATTCTCGATCCATTACATATGAATTCCACCCCACTTTGTCCGGATATGACTGGATGAAACCAGAAATATCCGTTTTCTTTTTTTTTTTGCTTACTATATCCCAGATATTACTACAGACTCTGTGTTTGTGTTTTCTGGATATTATCGATGGATTATATTGTTTTGAATGTTTTTATCAGGGAACATTTAATTTTGTGCTGGGAAACACTAATTGGTTCCACATGGAGACACCAGTCTACACATTCGTATATTCTAGGGAGAAAGCTAGAATAACTGCGGTAAACAAACATTATGTTTCTGTTTGTATAGATGACATTTTATGCACTGGCTTAAGGAAAAGACTTTGTTTTACTCCAAAACCATTTTTACTGTGAATTTCCCGGTTCATTGCATATGAATTCCACCAAACTTAGTCCGGATATGACTGGATGAAACCAGAAATATCCGGTTGTGTTTTGGCTAACTCAATCCCAGATATTGTGAAAGCTTCTGTATTGGTGTTTTCCGGATATTATCAACGGATTTTATGGTTTTGCATGTTTTTTATCAGGGAACATTTAATTTTGTACCTTAGAAACACTAATAGGTTCAACATGGAGACACCAGTCTACACATTCGTATGTTCTAGGGAGAAAGTTAGAGGAACTGCGGCAAACAAACATGATATTTCTGTTTGTATACATGACATTTTATGCACTTGCATAACGAAAAAAACTTTGCTTTTCTCCAAAACCATTTTTACTGTGATTTTCTCGGTCCATTGCATGCGAATTCCACATCGCTTTGTCCAGATATGACTGGATGAAACCAGAAATATCCGGTTGTGTTTTGGCTTACTACAACCCAGATATTGTGAAAGCCTCTGTGTTTATGTTTTCCGGATATTATCAACGGAATTTATGTTTTTGCATGTTATTTATCAGGGAACATTTAATTTTGTGCTGGGAAACACTAATTGGTTCCACATGGAGACACCAGCTCTACACATTCGTATTTTCTAGGGACAAAGCTAGAGGAACTGCGGCAAACAAACATGATATTTCTGTTTGTATAGATGACATTTTATGCACTTTCCTAAAGAAAAGACTTTGCTTTTCTCCAAAACCATTTTTCCTGTGATATTCTCGATCCATTACATATGAATTCCACCCCACTTTGTCCGGATATGAGTGGATGAAACCAGAAATATCCGGTTGTGTTTTGTCTTACTATATCGCAGATATTGCTACAGCCTCAGTGTCTGTGTTTTCTGGATATTATCGATGGATTTTATTGTTTTGAATGTTTTTATCAGGGAACATTTAATTTTGTACCGTAGAAACACTAATTGGTTCCACATGCAGACACCAGTAACACATTCCTATGTTCTAGGGAGAAAGCTTGAGGAACTGCAAATCGATATGATATGTCTGTTTGTATAGATGACATTTTATGCACTTGCGATGGAAAAGACTTTTTGCCTTTCTCTAAAACCATTTTTACTGTGATTTTGTTGGTCCATTGCATACGAATTCCAACCCACTTTGTCCGGATATGACTGGATGAAACCAGAAATATCCGGTTGGTGTTTTGGCTAACTCAATCCCAGATATTGTGAAAGCTTCTGTATTTGTGTTCTCTGGATATTATGAACGGATTTTATGGTTTTGCATGTTTTTTTTCAGGGAACATTTAATTTTGTACCGTAGAAACACTAATTGGTTCCACACGGAGACACCAGCTCTACACATTTGCATTTTCTAGGGAGAAAGCTAGAGGAACTGCGGCAAACAAACATGTTATTTCTGTTTGTATAGATGATATTTTATGCACTTTCCTAACAAAAAGACTTTACTTTTCTCCAAAACCATTTTTACTGTGATTTTCTCGGTCCATTGCATACGAATTCCACCTCACTTTGTCCGGATATGACGGGATGAAACCAGAAATATCCGTTTTCTTTTCTTTGGGCTTACTATATCCCAGATATTACTACAGACTCTGTGTTTGTGTTTTCTGGATATTATCGATGGATTATATTGTTTTGAATGTTTTTATCAGGGAACACTTAATTTTGTGCTGGGAAACACTAATTGTTTGCACATGGAGACACCAGTCTACACATTCGTATTTTCTAGGGAGAAAGCTAGAATAACTGCGGTAAACAAACATGATGTTTCTCTTAGTATAGATGACATTTTATGCACTGGCTTAAGGAAAAGACTTTGTTTTACTCCAAAACCATTTTTACTGCGATTTTCCCGGTTCATTGCATACGAATTCCACCAAACTTAGTCCAGATATGACTGGATGAAACCAGAAATATCCGGTTGTGTTTTGGCTAAATCAATCCCAGATATTGCGACGGACTCTGTGTTTGTGTTTTCTGGACATTATCAACGGACTTTATTGTTTTGAATGTTTTTATCAGGGAACATTTAATTTTGTACCGTAGAAACACTAATAGGTTCAACATGGAGACACCAGTCTACACATTCGTATGTTCTAGGGAGAAAGTTAGAGGAACTGCGGCAAACAAACATGATATTTCTGTTTGTATACATGACATTTTATGCACTTGCATAACGAAAAAAACTTTGCTTTTCTCCAAAACCATTTTTACTGTGATTTTCTCGGTCCATTGCATACGAATTCCACCTCGCTTTGTCCGGATATGACTGGATGAAACCAGAAATATCCGGTTGTGTTTTGGCTAACTCAATCCCAGATATTGCGACGGACTCTGTGTTTGTGTTTTCTGGACATTATCAACGGACTTTATTGTTTTGAATGTTTTTATCAGGGAACATTTAATTTTGTACCGTAGAAACACTAATTGGTTCCACATGGAGACACCAGGAACACATTCCTATGTTCTAGGGAGAAAGCTTGAGGAACTGCAAATCGATATGATATGTCTGTTTGTATAGATGACACTTTATGCACTTGCGATGGAAAAGACTTTTTGCCTTTCTCTAAAACCATTTTTACTGTGATTTTTTGGTCCATTGCATACGAATTCCAACCCACTTTGTCCGGATATGACTGGATGAAACCAGAAATATCCAGTTGTGTTTTGGCTAACTCAATCCCAGATATTGTGAAAGCTTCTGTATTTGTGTTCTCTGGATATTATGAACGGATTTTATGTTTTTGCATGTTATTTATCAGGGAACATTTAATTTTGTGCTGGGAAACACTAATTGGTTCCACATGGAGACACCAGTCTACACATTCGTATTTTCTAGGGAGAAAGCTAGAATAACTGCGGTAAACAAACATGATGTTTCTGTTTGTATAGATGACATTTTATGCACTGGCTTAAGGAAAAGACTTTGTTTTACTCCAAAACCATTTTTACTGCGATTTTCCCGGTTCATTGCATACGAATTCCACCAAACTTAGTCCGGATATGACTGGATGAAACCAGAAATATCCGGTTGTGTTTTGGCTAAATCAATCCCAGATATTGCGACGGACTCTGTGTTTGTGTTTTCTGGACATTATCAACGGACTTTATTGTTTTGAATGTTTTTATCAGGGAACATTTAATTTTGTACCTTAGAAACACTAATAGGTTCAACATGGAGACACCAGTCTACACATTCGTATTTTCTAGGGTGAAAGCTAGAGGAACTGCGGCAAACAAACATGATATTTCTGTTTGTATAGATGACATTTTATGCACTTTCTAAAGAAAAGACTTTGCTTTTCTCCAAAACCATTTTTCCTGTGATATTCTCCATCCATTACATATGAATTCCACCCCACTTTCTCCGAATATGAGTGGATGAAACCAGAAATATCCGGTTGTGTTTTGTCTTACTATATCCCAGATATTGCTACAGCCTCAGTGTCTGTGTTTTCTGGACATTATCGATGGATTTTATTGTTTTGAATGTTTTTATCAGGGAACATTTAATTTTGTACCGTAGAAACACTAATTGGTTCCACATGCAGACACCAGTAACACATTCCTATGTTCTAGGGAGAAAGCTTGAGGAACTGCAAATCGATATGATATGTCTGTTTGTATAGATGACATTTTATGCACTTGCGATGGAAAAGACTTTTTGCCTTTCTCTAAAACCATTTTTACTGTGATTTTGTTGGTCCATTGCATACGAATTCCAACCCACTTTGTCCGGATATGACTGGATGAAACCAGAAATATCCGGTTGTGTTTTGGCTAACTCAATCCCAGATATTGTGAAAGCTTCTGTATTTGTGTTCTCTGGATATTATGAACGGATTTTATGGTTTTGCATGTTTTTTATCAGGGAACATTTAATTTTGTACCGTAGAAACACTAATTGGTTCCACACGGAGACACCAGCTCTACACATTTGTATTTTCTAGGGAGAAAGCTAGAGGAACTGCGGCAAACAAACATGATATTTCTGTTTGTATACATGACATTTTATGCACTTTCCTAAGAAAAAGACTTTACTTTTCTCCAAAACCATTTTTACTGTGATTTTCTCGGTCCATTGCATACGAATTCCACCTCACTTTGTCCGGATATGACTGGATGAAACCAGAAATATCCGTTTTCTTTTTTTTGGCTTACTATATCCCAGATATTACTACAGACTCTGTGTTTGTGTTTTCTGGATATTATCGATGGATTATATTGTTTTGAATGTTTTTATCAGGGAACACTTAATTTTGTGCTGGGAAACACTAATTGTTTGCACATGGAGACACCAGTCTACACATTCGTATTTTCTAGGGAGAAAGCTAGAATAACTGCGGTAAACAAACATGATGTTTCTGTTTGTATAGATGACATTTTATGCACTGGCTTAAGGAAAAGACTTTGTTTTACTCCAAAACCATTTTTACTGCGATTTTCCCGGTTCATTGCATACGAATTCCACCAAACTTAGTCCGGATATGACTGGATGAAACCAGAAATATCCGGTTGTGTTTTGGCTAAATCAATCCCAGATATTGCGACGGACTCTGTGTTTGTGTTTTCTGGACATTATCAACGGACTTTATTGTTTTGAATGTTTTTATCAGGGAACATTTAATTTTGTACCTTAGAAACACTAATAGGTTCAACATGGAGACACCAGTCTACACATTCGTATGTTCTAGGGAGAAAGTTAGAGGAACTGCGGCAAACAAACATGATATTTCTGTTTGTATACATGACATTTTATGCACTTGCATAACGAAAAAAACTTTGCTTTTCTCCAAAACCATTTTTACTGTGATTTTCTCGGTCCATTGCATACGAATTCCACCTCGCTTTGTCCAGATATGACTGGATGAAACCAGAAATATCCGGTTGTGTTTTGGCTTACTACAACCCAGATATTGTGAAAGCCTCTGTGTTTATGTTTTCCGGATATTATCAACGGAATTTATGTTTTTGCATGTTATTTATCAGGGAACATTTAGTTTTGTGCTGGGAAACACTAATTGGTTCCACATGGAGACACCAGCTCTACACATTCGTATGTTCTAGGGAGAAAGCTAGAGGAACTGCGGCAAACAAACATGATATTTCTGTTTGTATAGATGACATTTTATGCACTTTCTTAAAGAAAAGACTTTGCTTTTCTCCAAAACCATTTTTCCTGTGATATTCTCGATCCATTACATATGAATTCCACCCCACTTTGTCCGGATATGAGTGGATGAAACCAGAAATATCCGGTTGTGTTTTGTCTTACTATATCCCAGATATTACTACAGCCTCAGTGTCTGTGTTTTCTGGATATTATCGATGGATTTTATTGTTTTGAATGTTTTTATCAGGGAACATTTAATTTTGTACCGTAGAAACACTAATTGGTTCCACATGGAGACACCAGTAACACATTCCTATGTTCTAGGGAGAAAGCTTGAGGAACTGCAAATCGATATGATATGTCTGTTTGTATAGATGACACTTTATGCACTTGCGATGGAAAAGACTTTTTGCCTTTCTCTAAAACCATATTTACTGTGATTTTTTGGTCCATTGCATACGAATTCCAACCCACTTTGTCCGGATATGACTGGATGAAACCAGAAATATCCAGTTGTGTTTTGGCTAACTCAATCCCAGATATTGTGAAAGTTTCTGTATTTGTGTTCTCCGGATATTATGAACGGATTTTATGTTTTTGCATGTTATTTATCAGGGAACATTTAATTTTGTGCTGGGAAACACTAATTGGTTCCACATGGAGACACCAGCTCTACACATTCGTATTTTCTAGGGAGAAAGCTAGAGGAACTGCGGCAAACAAACATGATATTTCTGTTTGTATAGATGACATTTTATGCACTTTCCTAAAGAAAAGACTTTGCTTTTCTCCAAAACCATTTTTCCTGTGATATTCTCGATCCATTACATATGAATTCCACCCCCCTTTGTCCGGATATGACTGGATGAAACCAGAAATATCCGGTTGTGTTTTGTCTTACTATATCCCAGATATTGCTACATCCTCAGTGTCTGTGTTTTCTGGACATTATCGATGTATTTTATTGTTTTGAATGTTTTTATCAGGGAACATTTAATTTTGTACCGTAGAAACACTAATTGGTTCCACATGGAGACACCAGTAACACATTCCTATGTTCTAGGGAGAAAGCTTGAGGAACTGCAAATCGATATGATATGTCTGTTTGTATAGATGACATTTTATGCACTTGCGATGGAAAAGACTTTTTGCCTTTCTCTAAAACCATTTTTACTGTGATTTTGTTGGTCCATTGCATACGAATTCCAACCCACTTTGTCCGGATATGACTGGATGAAACCAGAAATATCCGGTTGTGTTTTGGCTAACTCAATCCCAGATATTGTGAAAGCTTCTGTATTTGTGTTCTCTGGATATTATGAACGGATTTTATGGTTTTGCATGTTTTTTATCAGGGAACATTTAATTTTGTACCGTAGAAACACTAATTGGTTCCACACGGAGACACCAGCTCTACACATTTGTATTTTCTAGGGAGAAAGCTAGAGGAACTGCGGCAAACAAACATGATATTTCTGTTTGTATAGATGACATTTTATGCACTTTCCTAAGAAAAAGACTTTACTTTTCTCCAAAACCATTTTTACTGTGATTTTCTCGGTCCATTGCATACGAATTCCACCTCACTTTGTCCGGATATGACTGGATGAAACCAGAAATATCCGTTTTCTTTTTTTTGGCTTACTATATCCCAGATATTACTACAGACTCTGTGTTTGTGTTTTCTGGATATTATCGATGGATTATATTGTTTTGAATGTTTTTATCAGGGAACACTTATTTTTGTGCTGGGAAACACTAATTGTTTGCACATGGAGACACCAGTCTACACATTCGTATTTTCTAGGGAGAAAGCTAGAATAACTGCGGTAAACAAACATGATGTTTCTGTTTGTATAGATGACATTTTATGCACTGGCTTAAGGAAAAGACTTTGTTTTACTCCAAAACCATTTTTACTGCGATTTTCCCGGTTCATTGCATACGAATTCCACCAAACTTAGTCCGGATATGACTGGATGAAACCAGAAATATCCGGTTGTGTTTTGGCTAAATCAATCCCAGATATTGCGACGGACTCTGTGTTTGTGTTTTCTGGACATTATCAACGGACTTTATTGTTTTGAATGTTTTTATCAGGGAACATTTAATTTTGTACCTTAGAAACACTAATAGGTTCAACATGGAGACACCAGTCTACACATTCGTATGTTCTAGGGAGAAAGTTAGAGGAACTGCGGCAAACAAACATGATATTTCTGTTTGTATACATGACATTTTATGCACTTGCATAACGAAAAAAACTTTGCTTTTCTCCAAAACCATTTTTACTGCGATTTTCTCGGTCCATTGCATAAGAATTCCACCTCGCTTTGTCCAGATATGACTGGATGAAACCAGAAATATCCGGTTGTGTTTTGGCTTACTACAACCCAGATATTGTGAAAGCCTCTGTGTTTATGTTTTCCGGATATAATCAACGGAATTTATGTTTTTGCATGTTATTTATCAGGGAACACTTAATTTTGTGCTGGGAAACACTAATTGTTTGCACATGGAGACACCAGTCTACACATTCGTATTTTCTAGGGAGAAAGCTAGAATAACTGCGGTAAACAAACATGATGTTTCTGTTTGTATAGATGACATTTTATGCACTGGCTTAAGGAAAAGACTTTGTTTTACTCCAAAACCATTTTTACTGCGATTTTCCCGGTTCATTGCATACGAATTCCACCAAACTTAGTCCGGATATGACTGGATGAAACCAGAAATATCCGGTTGTGTTTTGGCTAAATCAATCCCAGATATTGCGACGGACTCTGTGTTTGTGTTTTCTGGACATTATCAACGGACTTTATTGTTTTGAATGTTTTTATCAGGGAACATTTAATTTTGTACCGTAGAAACACTAATAGGATCAACATGGAGACACCAGTCTACACATTCGTATGTTCTAGGGAGAAAGCTAGAGGAACTGCGGCAAACAAACATGATATTTCTGTTTGTATACATGACATTTTATGCACTTGCATAACGAAAAAAACTTTGCTTTTCTCCAAAACCATTTTTACTGTGATTTTCTCGGTCCATTGCATACGAATTCCACCTCGCTTTGTCCGGATATGACTGGATGAAACCAGAAATATCCGGTTGTGTTTTGGCTTACTACAACCCAGATATTGTGAAAGCCTCTGTGTTTATGTTTTCCGGATATTATCAACGGAATTTATGTTTTTGCATGTTATTTATCAGGGAACATTTAATTTTGTGCTGGGAAACACTAATTGGTTCCACATGGAGACACCAGCTCTACACATTCGTATTTTCTAGGGAGAAAGCTAGAGGAACTGCGGCAAACAAACATGATATTTCTGTTTGTATAGATGACATTTTATGCACTTTCCTAAAGAAAAGACTTTGCTTTTCTCCAAAACCATTTTTCCTGTGATATTCTCGATCCATTACATATGAATTCCACCCCCCTTTGTCCGGATATGAGTGGATGAAACCAGAAATATCCGGTTGTGTTTTGTCTTACTATATCCCAGATATTGCTACAGCCTCAGTGTCTGTGTTTTCTGGATATTATCGATGGATTTTATAGTTTTGCATGTTTTTTATCAGGGAACATTTAATTTTGTACCGTAGAAACACTAATTGGTTCCACACGGAGACACCAGCTCTACACATTTGTATTTTCTAGGGAGAAAGCTAGAGGAACTGCGGCAAACAAACATGATATTTCTGTTTGTATAGATGACATTTTATGCACTTTCCTAAGAAAAAGACTTTACTTTTCTCCAAAACCATTTTTACTGTGATTTTCTCGGTCCATTGCATACGAATTCCACCTCACTTTGTCCGGATATGACTGGATGAAACCAGAAATATCCGTTTTCTTTTTTTTGGCTTACTATATCCCAGATATTACTACAGACTCTGTGTTTGTGTTTTCTGGATATTATCAATGGATTATATTGTTTTGAATGTTTTTATCAGGGAACACTTAATTTTGTGCTGGGAAACACTAATTGGTTCCACATGGAGACACCAGTCTACACATTCGTATTTTCTAGGGAGAAAGCTAGAATAACTGCGGTAAACAAACATGATGTTTCTGTTTGTATAGATGACATTTTATGCACTGGCTTAAGGAAAAGACTTTGTTTTACTCCAAAACCATTTTTACTGCGATTTTCCCGGTTCATTGCATACGAATTCCACCAAACTTAGTCCGGATATGACTGGATGAAACCAGAAATATCCGGTTGTGTTTTTGCTAACTCAATCCCAGATATTGCGACGGACTCTGTGTTTGTGTTTTCTGGACATTATCAACGGACTTTATTGTTTTGAATGTTTTTATCAGGGAACATTTAATTTTGTACCTTAGAAACACTAATAGGTTCAACATGGAGACACCAGTATACACATTCGTATGTTCTAGGGAGAAAGTTAGAGGAACTGCGGCAAACAAACATGATATTTCTGTTTGTATACATGATATTTTATGCACTTGCATAACGAAAAAAACTTTGCTTTTCTCCAAAACCATTTTTACTGTGATTTTCTCGGTCCATTGCATACGAATTCCACCTCGCTTTGTCTGGATATGACTGGATGAAACCAGAAATATCCGGTTGTGTTTTGGCTTACTACAACCCAGATATTGTGAAAGCCTCTGTGTTTATGTTTTCCGGATATTATCAACGGAATTTATGTTGTTGCATGTTATTTATCAGGGAACATTTAATTTTGTGCTGGGAAACACTAATTGGTTCCACATGGAGACACCAGCTCTACACATTCGTATTTTCTAGGGAGAAAGCTAGAGGAACTGTGGCAAACAAACATGATATTTCTGTTTGTATAGATGACATTTTATGCACTTTCCTAAAGAAAAGACTTTGCTTTTCTCCAAAACCATTTTTCCTGTGATATTCTCGATCCATTACATATGAATTCCACCCCACTTTGTCCGGATATGAGTGGATGAAACCAGAAATATCCGGTTGTGTTTTGTCTTACTATATCCCAGATATTGCTACAGCCTCAGTGTCTGTGTTTTCTGGATATTATCGATGGATTTTATTGTTTTGAATGTTTTTATCAGGGAACCTTTAATTTTGTACCGTAGAAATACAATTTGGTTCCACATGGAGACACCAGGAACACATTCCTATGTTCTAGGGAGAAAGCTTGAGGAACTGCAAATCGATATGATATGTCTGTTTGTATAGATGACATTTTATGCACTTGCGATGGAAAAGACTTTTTGCCTTTCTCTAAAACCATTTTTACTGTGATTTTGTTGGTCCATTGCATACGAATTCCAACCCACTTTGTCCGGATATGACTGGATGAAACCAGAAATATCCGGTTGTGTTTTGGCTTACTACAACCCAGATATTGTGAAAGCCTCTGTGTTTATGTTTTCCGGATATTATCAACGGAATTTATGTTTTTGCATGTTATTTATCAGGGAACATTTAATTTTGTGCTGGGAAACACTAATTGGTTCCACATGGAGACACCAGCTCTACACATTCGTATTTTCTAGGGAGAAAGCTAGAGGAACTGCGGCAAACAAACATGATATTTCTGTTTGTATAGATGACATTTTATGCACTTGCCTGACAAAAGGACTTTGCTTTTCTCCAAAACCATTTTTACGGTGATTTTCTCGGTCCATTGCATACGAATTCCACACCACTTTGTCCGGATATGAGTGGATGAAACCAGAAATATCCGGTTGTGTTTTGGCTAACTCAATCCGAAATATTTCGAAAGCCTCTCTGTTTGTGTTTTCCGGATATTATCAATGGACTTTTTTTTTTGAATGTTTTTTATCAGGGAACATTTAAGCTTGTGCTGGGAAACAGTAGTTGACTCCACATGGATACACCAGATGCACATTCGTATTTTCTAGGGAGGAAGCTAGAGGATCTGTGGCAAACCAACCTGATATTTCTGTTCCTCTTGATGATATTTTATGCACTTGCCTAAAGAAAAGAGTTTGCTTTTCTCAAGAACCATTTTTACGATGATTTTCTCAGACTATTGCATACGAATTCCACACCACTTTGTCTGGATATGACTGGATGAAACCAGAAATATCTGGTTGCGTTTTGGCTAACTCAATCCCAGATATTCCTACAGCCTCTGTGTTTGTGTTTTCTAGATATTATCAACCGACTTTATGGTTTTGAATCTTTTTTATCAGGGAACATTTAATTTTGTACCGTAGAAACACTAACAGGTTCCACATGGAGACACCAGCTCTACACATTTGTATTTTGTAGGTAGAAACCTAGAGGAACTGGGGCAAACAAACATGATATTTCTGTTTGAATAGATGACATTTTATACACTTCCCTAACGAAAAGACTTCGCTTTTCTCCAAAACTATTTTTACTGTGATTTTCTCGGTCCATTGCATACGAATTCCATCCCACTTTGTCCGGATATGAGTGGATTAAACCAGAAATATCCGGTTGTGTTTTGGCTAACTGAATCCGAAATATTTTGAAAGCCTCTGTGTTGGTGTTTTCCGGATATTATCAACGGACTTTATGGATTTGAATGTTTTTTATCATGGAACATTTAATTTTGTGCTGGGAAACACTAATTGGTTTCACAAGGAGAAACCAGCTCTACACATTCATATTTTCTTAGCAGAAAGCTAGAGGAACTGTGGAAAACAAACATGATATTTCTGTTTGTATACCTGACCTTTATGCACTTGCCTAAAAAAAAGACTTTGCTTTTCTCCAAAACCATTTTTACTGCGATTTTCTCTGTCCATTGCATACGAATTCCACACCACTTTGTCCGGATATGCCTGGATGAAAACTGAAATATACGGTTGTATTTTGGCTAACTAAATCCGAAATATTGAGAAAGCCACTGTGCTTGTAATTTTTGGATATTATCGATGGACTTTATTGTTTTGATTGTTTTTATCAGGTAACATTTAATTTTTTACCGTTTAAACACTAATTAATTCACCATGCAGAAACCAGCTCTACACATTCTTATTTTCTAGGGAGAAAGCTAGAGGAAATGCGGCAAACATGATATTTCTGTTTGTGTAGATGACATTTTATGCACTTTCCTAACGAAAAGACTTCGCTTTTCTCCAAAACCATTTTTACTGTGATTTTCTCCGTCCTTTGCATACGAATTCTAACCCACTTTGTCCGGATATGACTGGATGAAACCAGAAATATCCGGTTGTGTTTTGGCTTACTACAACCCAGATATTGTGAAAGCTTCTGTATTTGTGTTCTCCGGATATTATGAACGGATTTTATAGTTTTGCATGTTTTTTATCAGGGAACATTTAATTTTGTACCGTAGAAACACTAATTGGTTCCACACGGAGACACCAGCTCTACACATTTGTATTTTCTAGGGAGAAAGCTAGAGGAACTGCGGCAAACAAACATGATATTTCTGTTTGTATACATGACATTTTATGCACTTTCCTAAGAAAAAGACTTTACTTTTCTCCAAAACCATTTTTACTGTGATTTTCTCGGTCCATTGCATACGAATTCCACCTCACTTTGTCCGGATATGACTGGATGAAACCAGAAATATCCGTTTTCTTTTTTTTGGCTTACTATATCCCAGATATTACTACAGACTCTGTGTTTGTGTTTTCTGGATATTATCGATGGATTATATTGTTTTGAATGTTTTGATCAGGGAACACTTAATTTTGTGCTGGGAAACACTAATTGTTTGCACATGGAGACACCAGTCTACACATTCGTATTTTCTAGGGAGAAAGCTAGAATAACTGCGGTAAACAAACATGATGTTTCTGTTTGTATAGATGACATTTTATGCACTGGCTTAAGGAAAAGACTTTGTTTTACTCCAAAACCATTTTTACTGCGATTTTCCCGGTTCATTGCATACGAATTCCACCAAACTTAGTCCGGATATGACTGGATGAAACCAGAAATATCCGGTTGTGTTTTGGCTAACTCAATCCCAGATATTGCGATGGACTCTGTGTTTGTGTTTTCTGGACATTATCAACGGACTTTATTGTTTTGAATGTTTTTATCAGGGAACATTTAATTTTGTACCTTAGAAACACTAATAGGTTCAACATGGAGACACCAGTCTACACATTCGTATGTTCTAGGGAGAAAGTTAGAGGAACTGCGGCAAACAAACATGATATTTCTGTTTGTATACATGACATTTTATGCACTTGCATAACGAAAAAAACTTTGCTTTTCTCCAAAACCATTTTTACTGTGATTTTCTCGGTCCATTGCATACGAATTCCACCTCGCTTTGTCCGGATATGACTGGATGAAACCAGAAATATCCGGTTGTGTTTTGGCTTACTACAACCCAGATATTGTGAAAGCCTCTGTGTTTATGTTTTCCGGATATTATCAACGGAATTTATGTTTTTGCATGTTATTTATCAGGGAACATTTAATTTTGTGCTGGGAAACACTAATTGGTTCCACATGGAGACACCAGCTCTACACATTCGTATTTTCTAGGGAGAAAGCTAGAGGAACTGCGGCAAACAAACATGATATTTCTGTTTGTATAGATGACATTTTATGCACTTTCCTAAAGAAAAGACTTTGCTTTTCTCCAAAACCATTTTTCCTGTGATATTCTCGATCCATTACATATGAATTCCACCCCACTTTGTCCGGATATGAGTGGATGAAACCAGAAATATCCGGTTGTGTTTTGTCTTACTATATCCCAGATATTGCTACAGCCTCAGTGTCTGTGTTTTCTGGATATTATCGATGGATTTAATTGTTTTGAATGTTTTTATCAGGGAACATTTAATTTTGTACCGTAGAAACACTAATTGGTTCCACATGGAGACACCAGGAACACATTCCTATGTTCTAGGGAGAAAGCGTGAGGAACTGCAAATCGATATGATATGTCTGTTTGTATAGATGACATTTTATGCACTTGCGATGGAAAAGACTTTTTGCCTTTCTCTAAAACCATTTTTACTGTGATTTTGTTGGTCCATTGCATACGAATTCCAACCCACTTTGTCCGGATATGACTGGATGAAACCAGAAATATCCGGTTGTGTTTTGGCTAAATCAATCCCAGATATTGTGAAAGCTTCTGTATTTGTGTTCTCCGGATATTATGAACGGATTTTATGGTTTTGCATGTTTTTAATCAGGGAACATTTAATTTTGTACCGTAGAAACACTAATTGGTTCCACACGGAGACACCAGCTCTACACATTTGTATTTTCTAGGGAGAAAGCTAGAGGCACTGCGGCAAACAAACATGATATTTCTGTTTGTATAGATGACATTTTATGCACTTTCCTAAGAAAAAGACTTTACTTTTCTCCAAAACCATTTTTACTGTGATTTTCTCGGTCCATTGCATACGAATTCCACCTCACTTTGTCCGGATATGACTGGATGAAACCAGAAATATCCGTTTTCTTTATTTTTGGCTTACTATATCCCAGATATTACTACAGACTCTGTGTTTGTGTTTTCTGGATATTATCGATGGATTATATTGTTTTGAATGTTTTGATCAGGGAACATTTAATTTTGTGCTGGGAAACACTAATTGGTTCCACATGGAGACACCAGTCTACACATTCGTATTTTCTAGGGAGAAAGCTAGAATAACTGCGGTAAACAAACATGATGTTTCTGTTTGTATAGATGACATTTTATGCACTGGCTTAAGGAAAAGACTTTGTTTTACTCCAAAACCATTTTTACTGCGATTTTCCCGGTTCATTGCATACGAATTCCACCAACCTTAGTCCGGATATGACTGGATGAAACCAGAAATATCCGGTTGTGTTTTGGCTAAATCAATCCCAGATATTGCGACGGACTCTGTGTTTGTGTTTTCTGGACATTATCAACGGACTTTATTGTTTTGAATGTTTTTAGCAGGGAACATTTAATTTTGTACCTTAGAAACACTAATAGGTTCAACATGGAGACACCAGTATACACATTCGTATGTTCTAGGGAGAAAGCTAGAGGAACTGCGGCAAACAAACATGATATTTCTGTTTGTATAGATGACATTTTATGCACTTTCCTAAGAAAAAGACTTTACTTTTCTCCAAAACCATTTTTACTGTGATTTTCTCGGTCCATTGCATACGAATTCCACCTCACTTTGTCCGGATATGACTGGATGAAACCAGAAATATCCGTTTTGTTTTTGTTTTTTTTTTGGCTTACTATATCCCAGATATTACTACAGACTCTGTGTTTGTGTTTTCTGGATATTATCGATGGATTATATTGTTTTGAATGTTTTTATCAGGGAACATTTAATTTTGTGCTGGGAAACACTAATTGGTTCCACATGGAGACACCAGTCTACACATTCGTATTTTCTAGGGAGAAAGCTAGAATAACTGCGGTAAACAAACATGATGTTTCTGTTTGTATAGATGACATTTTATGCACTGGCTTAAGGAAAAGACTTTGTTTTACTCCAAAACCATTTTTACTGCGATTTTCCCGGTTCATTGCATACGAATTCCACCAACCTTAGTCCGGATATGACTGGATGAAACCAGAAATATCCGGTTGTGTTTTGGCTAACTCAATCCCAGATATTGCGACGGACTCTGTGTTTGTGTTTTCTGGACATTATCAACGGACTTTATTGTTTTGAATGTTTTTATCTGGGAACATTTAATTTTGTACCTTAGAAACACTAATAGGTTCAACATGGAGACACCAGTCTACACATTCGTATGTTCTAGGGAGAAAGTTAGAGGAACTGCGGCAAACAAACATGATATTTCTGTTTGTATACATGACATTTTATGCACTTGCATAACGAAAAAAACTTTGCTTTTCTCCAAAACCATTTTTACTGTGATTTTCTCGGTCCATTGCATACGAATTCCACCTCGCTTTGTCCGGATATGACTGGATGAATCCAGAAATATCCGGTTGTGTTTTGGCTTACTACAACCCAGATATTGTGAAAGCCTCTGTGTTTATGTTTTCCGGATATTATCAACGGAATTTATGTTTTTGCATGTTATTTATCAGGGAACATTTAATTTTGTGCTGGGAAACACTAATTGGTTCCACATGGAGACACCAGCTCTACACATTCGTATTTTCTAGGGAGAAAGCTAGAGGAACTGCGGCAAACAAACATGATATTTCTGTTTGTATAGATGACTTTTATGCACTTTCCTAAAGAAAAGACTTTGCTTTTCTCCAAAACCATTTTTCCTGTGATTTTCTCGATCCATTACATATGAATTCCACCCCACTTTGTCCGGATATGAGTGGATGAAACCAGAAATATCCGGTTGTGTTTTGTCTTACTATATCCCAGATATTGCTACAGCCTCAGTGTCTGTGTTTTCTGGATATTATGGATGGATTTTATTGTTTTGAATGTTTTTATCAGGGAACATTTAATTTTGTACCGTAGAAACACTAATTGGTTCCACATGGAGACACCAGGAACACATTCCTATGTTCTAGGGAGAAAGCTTGAGGAACTGCAAATCGATATGATATGTCTGTTTGTATAGATGACATTTTATGCACTTGCGATGGAAAAGACTTTTTGCCTTTCTCTAAAACCATTTTTACTGTGATTTTGTTGGTCCATTGCCTACGAATTCCAACCCACTTTGTCCGGATATGACTGGATGAAACCAGAAATATCCGGTTGTGTTTTGGCTAACTCAATCCCAGATATTGTGAAAGCTTCTGTATTTGTGTTCTCTGGATATTATGAACGGATTTTATGGTTTTGCATGTTTTTTATCAGGGAACATTTAATTTTGTACCGTAGAAACACTAATTGGTTCCACACGGAGACACCAGCTCTACACATTTGTATTTTCTAGGGAGAAAGCTAGAGGAACTGCGGCAAACAAACATGATATTTCTGTTTGTATACATGACATTTTATGCACTTGCATAACGAAAAAAACTTTGGTTTTCTCCAAAACCATTTTTACTGTGATTTTCTCGGTCCATTGCATACGAATTCCACCTCACTTTGTCCGGATATGACTGGATGAAACCAGAAATATCCGTTTTGTTTTTGTTTTTTTTTTGGCTTACTATATCCCAGATATTACTACAGACTCTGTGTTTGTGTTTTCTGGATATTATCGATGGATTATATTGTTTTGAATGTTTTTATCAGGGAACATTTAATTTTGTGCTGGGAAACACTAATTGGTTCCACATGGAGACACCAGTAACATATTTGTATTTTCTAGGGAGAAAGCTAGAATAACTGCGGTAAACAAACATGATGTTTCTGTTTGTATAGATGACATTTTATGCACTGGCTTAAGGAAAAGACTTTGTTTTACTCCAAAACCATTTTTACTGCGATTTTCCCGGTTCATTGCATACGAATTCCACCAACCTTAGTCCGGATATGACTGGATGAAACCAGAAATATCCGGTTGTGTTTTGGCTAACTCAATCCCAGATATTGCAACGGACTCTGTGTTTGTGTTTTCTGGACATTATCAACGGACTTTATTGTTTTGAATGTTTTTAGCAGGGAACATTTAATTTTGTACCTTAGAAACACTAATAGGTTCAACATGGAGACACCAGTCTACACATTCATATGTTCTAGGGAGAAAGTTAGAGGAACTGCGGAAAACAAACATGATATTTCTGTTTGTATACATGACATTTTATGCACTTGCATAACGAAAAAAACTTTGCTTTTCTCCAAAACCATTTTTACTGTGATTTTCTCGGTCCATTGCATACGAATTCCACCTCGCTTTGTCCGGATATGACTGGATGAAACCAGAAATATCCGGTTGTGTTTTGGCTTACTACAACCCAGATATTGTGAAAGCCTCTGTGTTTATGTTTTCCGGATATTATCAACGGAATTTATGTTTTTGCATGTTATTTATCAGGGAACATTTAATTTTGTGCTGGGAAACACTAATTGGTTCCACATGGAGACACCAGCTCTACACATTCGTATTTTCTAGGGAGAAAGCTAGAGGAACTGCGGCAAACAAACATGATATTTCTGTTTGTATAGATGACTTTTATGCACTTTCCTAAAGAAAAGACTTTGCTTTTCTCCAAAACCATTTTTCCTGTGATTTTCTCAATCCATTACATATGAATTCCACCCCACTTTGTCCGGATATGAGTGGATGAAACCAGAAATATCTGGTTGTGTTTTGTCTTACTATATCCCAGATATTGCTACAGCCTCAGTGTCTGTGTTTTCTGGATATTATGGATGGATTTTATTGTTTTGAATGTTTTTATCAGGGAACATTTAATTTTGTACCGTAGAAACACTAATTGGTTCCACATGGAGACACCAGGAACACATTCCTATGTTCTAGGGAGAAAGCTTGAGGAACTGCAAATCGATATGATATGTCTGTTTGTATAGATGACATTTTATGCACTTGCGATGGAAAAGACTTTTTGCCTTTCTCTAAAACCATTTTTACTGTGATTTTGTTGGTCCATTGCCTACGAATTCCAACCCACTTTGTCCGGATATGACTGGATGAAACCAGAAATATCCGGTTGTGTTTTGGCTAACTCAATCCCAGATATTACAACGGACTCTGTGTTTGTGTTTTCTGGACATTATCAACGGACTTTATTGTTTTGAATGTTTTTAGCAGGGAACATTTAATTTTGTACCTTAGAAACACTAATAGGTTCAACATGGAGACACCAGTATACACATTCGTATGTTCTAGGGAGAAAGTTAGAGGAACTGCGGCAAACAAACATGATATTTCTGTTTGTATACATGACATTTTATGCACTTGCATAACGAAAAAAACTTTGCTTTTCTCCAAAACCATTTTTACTGTGATTTTCTCGGTCCATTGCATACGAATTCCACCTCGCTTTGTCCGGATATGACTGGATGAAACCAGAAATATCCGGTTGTGTTTTGGCTTACTACAACCCAGATATTGTGAAAGCCTCTGTGTTTATGTTTTCCGGATATTATCAACGGAATTTATGTTTTTGCATGTTATTTATCAGGGAACATTTAATTTTGTGCTGGGAAACACTAATTGGTTCCACATGGAGACACCAGCTCTACACATTCGTATTTTCTAGGGAGAAAGCTAGAGGAACTGCGGCAAACAAACATGATATTTCTGTTTGTATAGATGACATTTTATGCACTTTCCTAAAGAAAAGACTTTGCTTTTCTCCAAAACCATTTTTCCTGTGATATTCTCGATCCATTACATATGAATTCCACCCCCACTTTGTCCGGATATGAGTGGATGAAACCAGAAATATCCGGTTGTGTTTTGTCTTACTATATCCCAGATATTGCTACAGCCTCAGTGTCTGTGTTTTCTGGATATTATGGATGGATTTTATTGTTTTGAATGTTTTTATCAGGGAACATTTAATTTTGTACCGTAGAAACACTAATTGGTTCCACATGGAGACACCAGGAACACATTCCTATGTTCTAGGGAGAAAGCTTGAGGAACTGCAAATCGATATGATATGTCTGTTTGTATAGATGACATTTTATGCACTTGCGATGGAAAAGACTTTTTGCCTTTCTCTAAAACCATTTTTACTGTGATTTTGTTGGTCCATTGCCTACGAATTCCAACCCACTTTGTCCGGATATGACTGGATGAAACCAGAAATATCCGGTTGTGTTTTGGCTAACTCAATCCCAGATATTGTGAAAGCTTCTGTATTTGTGTTCTCTGGATATTATGAACGGATTTTATGGTTTTGCATGTTTTTTATCAGGGAACATTTAATTTTGTACCGTAGAAACACTAATTGGTTCCACACGGAGACACCAGCTCTACACATTTGTATTTTCTAGGGAGAAAGCTAGAGGAACTGCGGCAAACAAACATGATATTTCTGTTTGTATACATGACATTTTATGCACTTGCATAACGAAAAAAACTTTGGTTTTCTCCAAAACCATTTTTACTGTGATTTTCTCGGTCCATTGCATACGAATTCCACCTCACTTTGTCCGGATATGACTGGATGAAACCAGAAATATCCGTTTTGTTTTTGTTTTTTTTTTTGGCTTACTATATCCCAGATATTACTACAGACTCTGTGTTTGTGTTTTCTGGATATTATCGATGGATTATATTGTTTTGAATGTTTTTATCAGGGAACATTTAATTTTGTGCTGGGAAACACTAATTGGTTCCACATGGAGACACCAGTAACATATTTGTATTTTCTAGGGAGAAAGCTAGAATAACTGCGGTAAACAAACATGATGTTTCTGTTTGTATAGATGACATTTTATGCACTGGCTTAAGGAAAAGACTTTGTTTTACTCCAAAACCATTTTTACTGCGATTTTCCCGGTTCATTGCATACGAATTCCACCAACCTTAGTCCGGATATGACTGGATGAAACCAGAAATATCCGGTTGTGTTTTGGCTAACTCAATCCCAGATATTGCAACGGACTCTGTGTTTGTGTTTTCTGGACATTATCAACGGACTTTATTGTTTTGAATGTTTTTAGCAGGGAACATTTAATTTTGTACCTTAGAAACACTAATAGGTTCAACATGGAGACACCAGTCTACACATTCATATGTTCTAGGGAGAAAGTTAGAGGAACTGCGGCAAACAAACATGATATTTCTGTTTGTATACATGACATTTTATGCACTTGCATAACGAAAAAAACTTTGCTTTTCTCCAAAACCATTTTTACTGTGATTTTCTCGGTCCATTGCATACGAATTCCACCTCGCTTTGTCCGGATATGACTGGATGAAACCAGAAATATCCGGTTGTGTTTTGGCTTACTACAACCCAGATATTGTGAAAGCCTCTGTGTTTATGTTTTCCGGATATTATCAACGGAATTTATGTTTTTGCATGTTATTTATCAGGGAACATTTAATTTTGTGCTGGGAAACACTAATTGGTTCCACATGGAGACACCAGCTCTACACATTCGTATTTTCTAGGGAGAAAGCTAGAGGAACTGCGGCAAACAAACATGATATTTCTGTTTGTATAGATGACATTTTATGCACTTTCCTAAAGAAAAGACTTTGCTTTTCTCCAAAACCATTTTTCCTGTGATATTCTCGATCCATTACATATGAATTCCACCCCCACTTTGTCCGGATATGAGTGGATGAAACCAGAAATATCCGGTTGTGTTTTGTCTTACTATATCCCAGATATTGCTACAGCCTCAGTGTCTGTGTTTTCTGGATATTATGGATGGATTTTATTGTTTTGAATGTTTTTATCAGGGAACATTTAATTTTGTACCGTAGAAACACTAATTGGTTCCACATGGAGACACCAGGAACACATTCCTATGTTCTAGGGAGAAAGCTTGAGGAACTGCAAATCGATATGATATGTCTGTTTGTATAGATGACATTTTATGCACTTGCGATGGAAAAGACTTTTTGCCTTTCTCTAAAACCATTTTTACTGTGATTTTGTTGGTCCATTGCATACGAATTCCAACCCACTTTGTCCGGATATGACTGGATGAAACCAGAAATATCCGGTTGTGTTTTGGCTAACTCAATCCCAGATATTGTGAAAGCTTCTGTATTTGTGTTCTCCGGATATTATGAACGGATTTTATGGTTTTGCATGTTTTTTATCAGGGAACATTTAATTTTGTACCGTAGAAACACTAATTGGTTCCACACGGAGACACCAGCTCTACACATTTGTATTTTCTAGGGAGAAAGCTAGAGGAACTGCGGCAAACAAACATGATATTTCTGTTTGTATAGATGACATTTTATGCACTTTCCTAAGAAAAAGACTTTACTTTTCTCCAAAACCATTTTTACTGTGATTTTCTCGGTCCATTGCATACGAATTCCAGCTCACTTTGTCCGGATATGACTGGATGAAACCAGAAATATCCGTTTTCTTTTTTTTTGGCTTACTATATCCCAGATATTACTACAGACTCTGTGTTTGTGTTTTCTGGATATTATCGATGGATTATATTGTTTTGAATGTTTTTATCAGGGAACATTTAATTTTGTGCTGGGAAACACTAATTGGTTCCACATGGAGACACCAGTCTACACATTCGTATTTTCTAGGGAGAAAGCTAGAATAACTGCGGTAAACAAACATGATGTTTCTGTTTGTATAGATGACATTTTATGCACTGGCTTAAGGAAAAGACTTTGTTTTACTCCAAAACCATTTTTACTGCGATTTTCCCGGTTCATTGCATACGAATTCCACCAAACTTAGTCCGGATATGACTGGATGAAACCAGAAATATCCGGTTGTGTTTTGGCTAACTCAATCCCAGATATTGCGACGGACTCTGTGTTTGTGGTTTCTGGACATTATCAACGGACTTTATTGTTTTGAATGTTTTTATCAGGGAACATTTAATTTTGTACCTTAGAAACACTAATAGGTTCAACATGGAGACACCAGTCTACACATTCGTATGTTCTAGGGAGAAAGTTAGAGGAACTGCGGCAAACAAACATGATATTTCTGTTTGTATACATGACATTTTATGCACTTGCATAATGAAAAAAACTTTGCTTTTCTCCAAAACCATTTTTACTGTGATTTTCTCGGTCCATTGCATACGAATTCCACCTCGCTTTGTCCGGATATGACTGGATGAAACCAGAAATATCCGGTTGTGTTTTGGCTTACTACAACCCAGATATTGTGAAAGCCTCTGTGTTTATGTTTTCCGGATACTATCAACGGAATTTATGTTTTTGCATGTTATGTATCAGGGAACATTTAATTTTGTGCTGGGAAACACTAATTGGTTCCACATGGAGACACCAGCTCTACACATTCGTATTTTCTAGGGAGAAAGCTAGAGGAACTGCGGCAAACAAACATGATATTTCTGTTTGTATAGATGACATTTTATGTACTTTCCTAAAGAAAAGACTTTGCTTTTCTCCAAAACCATTTTTCCTGTGATATTCTCGATCCATTACATATGAATTCCACCCCACTTTGTCCGGATATGAGTGGATGAAACCAGAAATATCCGGTTGTGTTTTGTCTTACTATATCCCAGATATTGCTACAGCCTCAGTGTCTGTGTTTTCTGGATATTATCGATGGATTTTATTGTTTTGAATGTTTTTATCAGGGAACATTTAATTTTGTACCGTAGAAACACTAATTGGTTCCACATGGAGACACCAGTAACACATTCCTATGTTCTAGGGAGAAAGCTTGAGGAACTGCAAATCGATATGATATGTCTGTTTGTATAGATGACATTTTATGCACTTGCGATGGAAAAGACTTTTTGCCTTTCTGTAAAACCATTTTTACTGTGATTTTGTTGGTCCATTGCATACGAATTCCAACCCACTTTGTCCGGATATGACTGGATGAAACCAGAAATATCCGGTTGTGTTTTGGCTAACTCAATCCCAGATATTGTGAAAGCTTCTGTATTTGTGTTCTCCAGATATTATGAACGGATTTTATGGTTTTGCATGTTTTTTATCAGGGAATATTTAATTTTGTACCGTAGAAACACTAATTGGTTCCACACGGAGACACCAGCTCTACACATTTGTATTTTCTAGGGAGAAAGCTAGAGGAACTGCGGCAAACAAACATGATATTTCTGTTTGTATAGATGACATTTTATGCACTTTCCTAAGAAAAAGACTTTACTTTTCTCCAAAACCATTTTTACTGTGATTTTCTCGGTCCATTGCATACGAATTCCACCTCACTTTGTCCGGATATGACTGGATGAAACCAGAAATATCCGTTTTGTTTTTGTTTTTTTTTTGGCTTACTATATCCCAGATATTACTACAGACTCTGTGTTTGTGTTTTCTGGATATTATCGATGGATTATATTGTTTTGAATGTTTTTATCAGGGAACATTTAATTTTGTGCTGGGAAACACTAATTGGTTCCACATGGAGACACCAGTCTACACATTCGTATTTTCTAGGGAGAAAGCTAGAATAACTGCGGTAAACAAACATGATGTTTCTGTTTGTATAGATGACATTTTATGCACTGGCTTAAGGAAAAGACTTTGTTTTACTCCAAAACCATTTTTACTGCGATTTTCCCGGTTCATTGCATACGAATTCCACCAACCTTAGTCCGGATATGACTGGATGAAACCAGAAATATCCGGTTGTGTTTTGGCTAACTCAATCCCAGATATTGCGACGGACTCTGTGTTTGTGTTTTCTGGACATTATCAACGGACTTTATTGTTTTGAATGTTTTTATCAGGGAACATTTAATTTTGTACCTTAGAAACACTAATAGGTTCAACATGGAGACACCAGTCTACACATTCGTATGTTCTAGGGAGAAAGTTAGAGGAACTGCGGCAAACAAACATGATATTTCTGTTTGTATACATGACATTTTATGCACTTGCATAACGAAAAAAACTTTGCTTTTCTCCAAAACCATTTTTACTGTGATTTTCTCGGTCCATTGCATACGAATTCCACCTCGCTTTGTCCGGATATGACTGGATGAAACCAGAAATATCCGGTTGTGTTTTGGCTTACTACAACCCAGATATTGTGAAAGCCTCTGTGTTTATGTTTTCCGGATACTATCAACGGAATTTATGTTTTTGCATGTTATTTATCAGGGAACATTTAATTTTGTGCTGGGAAACACTAATTGGTTCCACATGGAGACACCAGCTCTACACATTCGTATTTTCTAGGGAGAAAGCTAGAGGAACTGCGGCAAACAAACATGATATTTCTGTTTGTATAGATGACATTTTATGCACTTTCCTAAAGAAAAGACTTTGCTTTTCTCCAAAACCATTTTTCCTGTGATATTCTCGATCCATTACATATGAATTCCACCCCCACTTTGTCCGGATATGAGTGCATGAAACCAGAAATATCCGGTTGTGTTTTGTCTTACTATATCCCAGATATTGCTACAGCCTCAGTGTCTGTGTTTTCTGGATATTATGGATGGATTTTATTGTTTTGAATGTTTTTATCAGGGAACATTTAATTTTGTACCGTAGAAACACTAATTGGTTCCACATGGAGACACCAGGAACACATTCCTATGTTCTAGGGAGAAAGCTTGAGGAACTGCAAATCGATATGATATGTCTGTTTGTATAGATGACATTTTATGCACTTGCGATGGAAAAGACTTTTTGCCTTTCTCTAAAACCATTTTTACTGTGATTTTGTTGGTCCATTGCATACGAATTCCAACCCACTTTGTCCGGATATGACTGGATGAAACCAGAAATATCCGGTTGTGTTTTGGCTAACTCAATCCCAGATATTGTGAAAGCTTCTGTATTTGTGTTCTCCGGATATTATGAACGGATTTTATGGTTTTGCATGTTTTTTATCAGGGAACATTTAATTTTGTACCGTAGAAACACTAATTGGTTCCACACGGAGACACCAGCTCTACACATTTGTATTTTCTAGGGAGAAAGCTAGAGGAACTGCGGCAAACAAACATGATATTTCTGTTTGTATAGATGACATTTTATGCACTTTCCTAAGAAAAAGACTTTACTTTTCTCCAAAACCATTTTTACTGTGATTTTCTCGGTCCATTGCATACGAATTCCAGCTCACTTTGTCCGGATATGACTGGATGAAACCAGAAATATCCGTTTTCTTTTTTTTTGGCTTACTATATCCCAGATATTACTACAGACTCTGTGTTTGTGTTTTCTGGATATTATCGATGGATTATATTGTTTTGAATGTTTTTATCAGGGAACATTTAATTTTGTGCTGGGAAACACTAATTGGTTCCACATGGAGACACCAGTCTACACATTCGTATTTTCTAGGGAGAAAGCTAGAATAACTGCGGTAAACAAACATGATGTTTCTGTTTGTATAGATGACATTTTATGCACTGGCTTAAGGAAAAGACTTTGTTTTACTCCAAAACCATTTTTACTGCGATTTTCCCGGTTCATTGCATACGAATTCCACCAAACTTAGTCCGGATATGACTGGATGAAACCAGAAATATCCGGTTGTGTTTTGGCTAACTCAATCCCAGATATTGCGACGGACTCTGTGTTTGTGGTTTCTGGACATTATCAACGGACTTTATTGTTTTGAATGTTTTTATCAGGGAACATTTAATTTTGTACCTTAGAAACACTAATAGGTTCAACATGGAGACACCAGTCTACACATTCGTATGTTCTAGGGAGAAAGTTAGAGGAACTGCGGCAAACAAACATGATATTTCTGTTTGTATACATGACATTTTATGCACTTGCATAACGAAAAAAACTTTGCTTTTCTCCAAAACCATTTTTACTGTGATTTTCTCGGTCCATTGCATACGAATTCCACCTCGCTTTGTCCGGATATGACTGGATGAAACCAGAAATATCCGGTTGTGTTTTGGCTTACTACAACCCAGATATTGTGAAAGCCTCTGTGTTTATGTTTTCCGGATACTATCAACGGAATTTATGTTTTTGCATGTTATGTATCAGGGAACATTTAATTTTGTGCTGGGAAACACTAATTGGTTCCACATGGAGACACCAGCTCTACACATTCGTATTTTCTAGGGAGAAAGCTAGAGGAACTGCGGCAAACAAACATGATATTTCTGTTTGTATAGATGACATTTTATGTACTTTCCTAAAGAAAAGACTTTGCTTTTCTCCAAAACCATTTTTCCTGTGATATTCTCGATCCATTACATATGAATTCCACCCCACTTTGTCCGGATATGAGTGGATGAAACCAGAAATATCCGGTTGTGTTTTGTCTTACTATATCCCAGATATTGCTACAGCCTCAGTGTCTGTGTTTTCTGGATATTATCGATGGATTTTATTGTTTTGAATGTTTTTATCAGGGAACATTTAATTTTGTACCGTAGAAACACTAATTGGTTCCACATGGAGACACCAGTAACACATTCCTATGTTCTAGGGAGAAAGCTTGAGGAACTGCAAATCGATATGATATGTCTGTTTGTATAGATGACATTTTATGCACTTGCGATGGAAAAGACTTTTTGCCTTTCTGTAAAACCATTTTTACTGTGATTTTGTTGGTCCATTGCATACGAATTCCAACCCACTTTGTCCGGATATGACTGGATGAAACCAGAAATATCCGGTTGTGTTTTGGCTAACTCAATCCCAGATATTGTGAAAGCTTCTGTATTTGTGTTCTCCAGATATTATGAACGGATTTTATGGTTTTGCATGTTTTTTATCAGGGAATATTTAATTTTGTACCGTAGAAACACTAATTGGTTCCACACGGAGACACCAGCTCTACACATTTGTATTTTCTAGGGAGAAAGCTAGAGGAACTGCGGCAAACAAACATGATATTTCTGTTTGTATAGATGACATTTTATGCACTTTCCTAAGAAAAAGACTTTACTTTTCTCCAAAACCATTTTTACTGTGATTTTCTCGGTCCATTGCATACGAATTCCACCTCACTTTGTCCGGATATGACTGGATGAAACCAGAAATATCCGTTTTGTTTTTGTTTTTTTTTTGGCTTACTATATCCCAGATATTACTACAGACTCTGTGTTTGTGTTTTCTGGATATTATCGATGGATTATATTGTTTTGAATGTTTTTATCAGGGAACATTTAATTTTGTGCTGGGAAACACTAATTGGTTCCACATGGAGACACCAGTCTACACATTCGTATTTTCTAGGGAGAAAGCTAGAATAACTGCGGTAAACAAACATGATGTTTCTGTTTGTATTGATGACATTTTATGCACTGGCTTAAGGAAAAGACTTTGTTTTACTCCAAAACCATTTTTACTGCGATTTTCCCGGTTCATTGCATACGAATTCCACCAAACTTAGTCCGGATATGACTGGATGAAACCAGAAATATCCGGTTGTGTTTTGGCTAACTCAATCCCAGATATTGCGACGGACTCTGTGTTTGTGTTTTCTGGACATTATCAACGGACTTTATTGTTTTGAATGTTTTTATCAGGGAACATTTAATTTTGTACCTTAGAAACACTAATAGGTTCAACATGGAGACACCAGTCTACACATTCGTATGTTCTAGGGAGAAAGTTAGAGGAACTGCGGCAAACAAACATGATATTTCTGTTTGTATACATGACATTTTATGCACTTGCATAATGAAAAAAAACTTTGCTTTTCTCCAAAACCATTTTTACTGTGATTTTCTCGGTCCATTGCATACGAATTCCACCTCGCTTTGTCCGGATATGACTGGATGAAACCAGAAATATCCGGTTGTGTTTTGGCTTACTACAACCCAGATATTGTGAAAGCCTCTGTGTTTATGTTTTCCGGATACTATCAACGGAATTTATGTTTTTGCATGTTATTTATCAGGGAACATTTAATTTTGTGCTGGGAAACACTAATTGGTTCCACATGGAGACACCAGCTCTACACATTCGTATTTTCTAGGGAGAAAGCTAGAGGAACTGCGGCAAACAAACATGATATTTCTGTTTGTATAGATGACATTTTATGTACTTTCCTAAAGAAAAAACTTTGCTTTTCTCCAAAACCATTTTTCCTGTGATATTCTCGATCCATTACATATGAATTCCACCCCACTTTGTCCGGATATGAGTGGATGAAACCAGAAATATCCGGTTGTGTTTTGTCTTACTATATCCCAGATATTGCTACAGCCTCAGTGTCTGTGTTTTCTGGATATTATCGATGGATTTTATTGTTTTGAATGTTTTTATCAGGGAACATTTAATTTTGTACCGTAGAAACACTAATTGGTTCCACATGGAGACACCAGTAACACATTCCTATGTTCTAGGGAGAAAGCTTGAGGAACTGCAAATCGATATGATATGTCTGTTTGTATAGATGACATTTTATGCACTTGCGATGGAAAAGAATTTTTGCCTTTCTCTAAAACCATTTTTACTGTGATTTTGTTGGTCCATTGCATACGAATTCCAACCCACTTTGTCCGGATATGACTGGATGAAACCAGAAATATCCGGTTGTGTTTTGGCTAACTCAATCCCAGATATTGTGAAAGCTTCTGTATTTGTGTTCTCCAGATATTGTGAACGGATTTTATGGTTTTGCATGTTTTTTATCAGGGAATATTTAATTTTGTACCGTAGAAACACTAATTGGTTCCACACGGAGACACCAGCTCTACACATTTGTATTTTCTAGGGAGAAAGCTAGAGGAACTGCGGCAAACAAACATGATATTTCTGTTTGTATAGATGACATTTTATGCACTTTCCTAAGAAAAAGACTTTACTTTTCTCCAAAACCATTTTTACTGTGATTTTCTCGGTCCATTGCATACGAATTCCACCTCACTTTGTCCGGATATGACTGGATGAAACCAGAAATATCCGTTTTCTTTTTTTTTTTTTTTGGCTTACTATATCCCAGATATTACTACAGACTCTGTGTTTGTGTTTTCTGGATATTATCGATGGATTATATTGTTTTGAATGTTTTTATCAGGGAACATTTAATTTTGTACCTTAGAAACACTAATAGGTTCAACATGGAGACACCAGTCTACACATTCGTATGTTCTAGGGAGAAAGTTAGAGGAACTGCGGCAAACAAACATGATATTTCTGTTTGTATACATGACATTTTATGCACTTGCATAACGAAAAAAACTTTGCTTTTCTCCAAAACCATTTTTACTGTGATTTTCTCGGTCCATTGCATACGAATTCCACCTCGCTTTGTCCGGATATGACTGGATGAAACCAGAAATATCCGGTTGTGTTTTGTCTTACTATATCCCAGATATTGCTACAGCCTCAGTGTCTGTGTTTTCTGGATATTATGGATGGATTTTATTGTTTTAAATTTTTTTATCAGGGAACATTTAATTTTGTACCGTAGAAACACTAATTGGTTCCACATGGAGACACCAGGAACACATTCCTATGTTCTAGGGAGAAAGCTTGAGGAACTGCAAATCGATATGATATGTCTGTTTGTATAGATGACATTTTATGCACTTGCGATGGAAAAGACTTTTTGCCTTTCTCTAAAACCATTTTTACTGTGATTTTGTTGGTCCATTGCATACGAATTCCAACCCACTTTGTCCGGATATGACTGGATGAAACCAGAAATATCCGGTTGTGTTTTGGCTAACTCAATCCCAGATATTGTGAAAGCTTCTGTATTTGTGTTCTCCGGATATTATGAACGGATTTTATGGTTTTGCATGTTTTTTATCAGGGAACATTTAATTTTGTACCGTAGAAACACTAATTGGTTCCACACGGAGACACCAGCTCTACACATTTGTATTTTCTAGGGAGAAAGCTAGAGGAACTGCGGCAAACAAACATGATATTTCTGTTTGTATAGATGACATTTTATGCACTTTCCTAAGAAAAAGACTTTACTTTTCTCCAAAACCATTTTTACTGTGATTTTCTCGGTCCATTGCATACGAATTCCACCTCACTTTGTCCGGATATGACTGGATGAAACCAGAAATATCCGTTTTCTTTTTTTTTGGCTTACTATATCCCAGATATTACTACAGACTCTGTGTTTGTGTTTTCTGGATATTATCGATGGATTATATTGTTTTGAATGTTTTTATCAGGGAACATTTAATTTTGTGCTGGGAAACACTAATTGGTTCCACATGGAGACACCAGTCTACACATTCGTATTTTCTAGGGAGAAAGCTAGAATAACTGCGGTAAACAAACATGATGTTTCTGTTTGTATAGATGACATTTTATGCACTGGCTTAAGGAAAAGACTTTGTTTTACTCCAAAACCATTTTTACTGCGATTTTCCCAGTTCATTGCATACGAATTCCACCAAACTTAGTCCGGATATGACTGGATGAAACCAGAAATATCCGGTTGTGTTTTGGCTAACTCAATCCCAGATATTGCGACGGACTCTGTGTTTGTGGTTTCTGGACATTATCAACGGACTTTATTGTTTTGAATGTTTTTATCAGGGAACATTTAATTTTGTACCTTAGAAACACTAATAGGTTCAACATGGAGACACCAGTCTACACATTCGTATGTTCTAGGGAGAAAGTTAGAGGAACTGCGGCAAACAAACATGATATTTCTGTTTGTATACATGACATTTTATGCACTTGCATAATGAAAAAAACTTTGCTTTTCTCCAAAACCATTTTTACTGTGATTTTCTCGGTCCATTGCATACGAATTCCACCTCGCTTTGTCCGGATATGACTGGATGAAACCAGAAATATCCGGTTGTGTTTTGGCTTACTACAACCCAGATATTGTGAAAGCCTCTGTGTTTATGTTTTCCGGATACTATCAACGGAATTTATGTTTTTGCATGTTATTTATCAGGGAACATTTAATTTTGTGCTGGGAAACACTAATTGGTTCCACATGGAGACACCAGCTCTACACATTCGTATTTTCTAGGGAGAAAGCTAGAGGAACTGCGGCAAACAAACATGATATTTCTGTTTGTATAGATGACATTTTATGTACTTTCCTAAAGAAAAGACTTTGCTTTTCTCCAAAACCATTTTTCCTGTGATATTCTCGATCCATTACATATGAATTCCACCCCACTTTGTCCGGATATGAGTGGATGAAACCAGAAATATCCGGTTGTGTTTTGTCTTACTATATCCCAGATATTGCTACAGCCTCAGTGTCTGTGTTTTCTGGATATTATCGATGGATTTTATTGTTTTGAATGTTTTTATCAGGGAACATTTAATTTTGTACCGTAGAAACACTAATTGGTTCCACATGGAGACACCAGTAACACATTCCTATGTTCTAGGGAGAAAGCTTGAGGAACTGCAAATCGATATGATATGTCTGTTTGTATAGATGACATTTTATGCACTTGCGATGGAAAAGACTTTTTGCCTTTCTCTAAAACCATTTTTACTGTGATTTTGTTGGTCCATTGCATACGAATTCCAACCCACTTTGTCCGGATATGACTGGATGAAACCAGAAATATCCGGTTGTGTTTTGGCTAACTCAATCCCAGATATTGTGAAAGCTTCTGTATTTGTGTTCTCCAGATATTATGAACGGATTTTATGGTTTTGCATGTTTTTTATCAGGGAATATTTAATTTTGTACCGTAGAAACACTAATTGGTTCCACACGGAGACACCAGCTCTACACATTTGTATTTTCTAGGGAGAAAGCTAGAGGAACTGCGGCAAACAAACATGATATTTCTGTTTGTATAGATGACATTTTATGCACTTTCCTAAGAAAAAGACTTTACTTTTCTCCAAAACCATTTTTACTGTGATTTTCTCGGTCCATTGCATACGAATTCCACCTCACTTTGTCCGGATATGAGTGGATGAAACCAGAAATATCCGTTTTCTTTTTTTTTTTTTTTGGCTTACTATATCCCAGATATTACTACAGACTCTGTGTTTGTGTTTTCTGGATATTATCGATGGATTATATTGTTTTGAATGTTTTTATCAGGGAACATTTAATTTTGTGCTGGGAAACACTAATTGGTTCCACATGGAGACACCAGTCTACACATTCGTATTTTCTAGGGAGAAAGCTAGAATAACTGCGGTAAACAAACATGATGTTTCTGTTTGTATAGATGACATTTTATGCACTGGCTTAAGGAAAAGACTTTGTTTTACTCCAAAACCATTTTTACTGCGATTTTCCCGGTTCATTGCATACGAATTCCACCAAACTTAGTCCGGATATGACTGGATGAAACCAGAAATATCCGGTTGTGTTTTGGCTAACTCAATCCCAGATATTGCGACGGATTCTGTGTTTGTGGTTTCTGGACATTATCAACGGACTTTATTGTTTTGAATGTTTTTATCAGGGAACATTTAATTTTGTACCTTAGAAACACTAATAGGTTCAACATGGAGACACCAGTCTACACATTCGTATGTTCTAGGGAGAAAGTTAGAGGAACTGCGGCAAACAAACATGATATTTCTGTTTGTATACATGACATTTTATGCACTTGCATAACGAAAAAAACTTTGCTTTTCTCCAAAACCATTTTTACTGTGATTTTCTCGGTCCATTGCATACGAATTCCACCTCGCTTTGTCCGGATATGACTGGATGAAACCAGAAATATCCGGTTGTGTTTTGGCTTACTACAACCCAGATATTGTGAAAGCCTCTGTGTTTATGTTTTCCGGATACTATCAACGGAATTTATGTTTTTGCATGTTATTTATCAGGGAACATTTAATTTTGTGCTGGGAAACACTAATTGGTTCCACATGGAGACACCAGCTCTACACATTCGTATTTTCTAGGGAGAAAGCTAGAGGAACTGCGGCAAACAAACATGATATTTCTGTTTGTATAGATGACATTTTATGTACTTTCCTAAAGAAAAGACTTTGCTTTTCTCCAAAACTATTTTTCCTGTGATATTCTCGATCCATTACATATGAATTCCACCCCACTTTGTCCGGATATGAGTGGATGAAATCAGAAATATCCGGTTGTGTTTTGTCTTACTATATCCCAGATATTGCTACAGCCTCAGTGTCTGTGTTTTCTGGATATTATGGATGGATTTTATTGTTTTGAATGTTTTTATCAGGGAACATTTAATTTTGTACCGTAGAAACACTAATTGGTTCCACACGGAGACACCAGCTCTACACATTTGTATTTTCTAGGGAGAAAGCTAGAGGAACTGCGGCAAACAAACATGATATTTCTGTTTGTATACATGACATTTTATGCACTTGCATAACGAAAAAACTTTGGTTTTCTCCAAAACCATTTTTACTGTGATTTTCTCGGTCCATTGCATACGAATTCCACTTCACTTTGTCCGGATATGACTGGATGAAACCAGAAATATCCGTTTTGTTTTTGTTTTTGTTTTGGCTTACTATATCCCAGATATTACTACAGACTCTGTGTTTGTGTTTTCTGGATATTATCGATGGATTATATTGTTTTGAATGTTTTTATCAGGGAACATTTAATTTTGTGCTGGGAAACACTAATTGGTTCCACATGGAGACACCAGTAACATATTTGTATTTTCTAGGGAGAAAGCTAGAATAACTGCGGTAAACAAACATGATGTTTCTGTTTGTATAGATGACATTTTATGCACTGGCTTAAGGAAAAGACTTTGTTTTACTCCAAAACCATTTTTACTGCGATTTTCCCGGTTCATTGCATACGAATTCCACCAACCTTAGTCCGGATATGACTGGATGAAACCAGAAATATCCGGTTGTGTTTTGGCTAACTCAATCCCAGATATTGCAACGGACTCTGTGTTTGTGTTTTCTGGACATTATCAACGGACTTTATTGTTTTGAATGTTTTTAGCAGGGAACATTTAATTTTGTACCTTAGAAACACTAATAGGTTCAACATGGAGACACCAGTCTACACATTCGTATGTTCTAGGGAGAAAGTTAGAGGAACTGCGGCAAACAAACATGATATTTCTGTTTGTATACATGACATTTTATGCACTTGCATAACGAAAAAAACTTTGCTTTTCTCCAAAACCATTTTTACTGTGATTTTCTCGGTCCATTGCATACGAATTCCACCTCGCTTTGTCCGGATATGACTGGATGAAACCAGAAATATCCGGTTGTGTTTTGGCTTACTACAACCCAGATATTGTGAAAGCCTCTGTGTTTATGTTTTCCGGATATTATCAACGGAATTTATGTTTTTGCATGTTATTTATCAGGGAACATTTAATTTTGTGCTGGGAAACACTAATTGGTTCCACATGGAGACACCAGCTCTACACATTCGTATTTTCTAGGGAGAAAGCTAGAGGAACTGCGGCAAACAAACATGATATTTCTGTTTGTATAGATGACATTTTATGCACTTTCCTAAAGAAAAGACTTTGCTTTTCTCCAAAACCATTTTTCCTGTGATATTCTCGATCCATTACATATGAATTCCACCCCCACTTTGTCCGGATATGAGTGGATGAAACCAGAAATATCCGGTTGTGTTTTGTCTTACTATATCCCAGATATTGCTACAGCCTCAGTGTCTGTGTTTTCTGGATATTATGGATGGATTTTATTGTTTTGAATGTTTTTATCAGGGAACATTTAATTTTGTACCGTAGAAACACTAATTGGTTCCACATGGAATCACCAGGAACACATTCCTATGTTCTAGGTAGAAAGCTTGAGGAACTGCAAATCGATATGATATGTCTGTTTGTATAGATGACATTTTATGCACTTGCGATGGAAAAGACTTTTTGCCTTTCTCTAAAACCATTTTTACTGTGATTTTGTTGGTCCATTGCATACGAATTCCAACCCACTTTGTCCGGATATGACTGGATGAAACCAGAAATATCCGGTTGTGTTTTGGCTAACTCAATCCCAGATATTGTGAAAGCTTCTGTATTTGTGTTCTCCGGATATTATGAACGGATTTTATGGTTTTGCATGTTTTTTATCAGGGAACATTTAATTTTGTACCGTAGAAACACTAATTGGTTCCACACGGAGACACCAGCTCTACACATTTGTATTTTCTAGGGAGAAAGCTAGAGGAACTGCGGCAAACAAACATGATATTTCTGTTTGTATAGATGACATTTTATGCACTTTCCTAAGAAAAAGACTTTACTTTTCTCCAAAACCATTTTTACTGTGATTTTCTCGGTCCATTGCATACGAATTCCAGCTCACTTTGTCCGGATATGACTGGATGAAACCAGAAATATCCGTTTTCTTTTTTTTTGGCTTACTATATCCCAGATATTACTACAGACTCTGTGTTTGTGTTTTCTGGATATTATCGATGGATTATATTGTTTTGAATGTTTTTATCAGGGAACATTTAATTTTGTGCTGGGAAACACTAATTGGTTCCACATGGAGACACCAGTCTACACATTCGTATTTTCTAGGGAGAAAGCTAGAATAACTGCGGTAAACAAACATGATGTTTCTGTTTGTATAGATGACATTTTATGCACTGGCTTAAGGAAAAGACTTTGTTTTACTCCAAAAGCATTTTTACTGCGATTTTCCCGGTTCATTGCATACGAATTCCACCAAACTTAGTCCGGATATGACTGGATGAAACCAGAAATATCCGGTTGTGTTTTGGCTAACTCAATCCCAGATATTGCGACGGACTCTGTGTTTGTGGTTTCTGGACATTATCAACGGACTTTATTGTTTTGAATGTTTTTATCAGGGAACATTTAATTTTGTACCTTAGAAACACTAATAGGTTCAACATGGAGACACCAGTCTACACATTCGTATGTTCTAGGGAGAAAGTTAGAGGAACTGCGGCAAACAAACATGATATTTCTGTTTGTATACATGACATTTTATGCACTTGCATAATGAAAAAAACTTTGCTTTTCTCCAAAACCATTTTTACTGTGATTTTCTCGGTCCATTGCATACGAATTCCACCTCGCTTTGTCCGGATATGACTGGATGAAACCAGAAATATCCGGTTGTGTTTTGGCTTACTACAACCCAGATATTGTGAAAGCCTCTGTGTTTATGTTTTCCGGATACTATCAACGGAATTTATGTTTTTGCATGTTATTTATCAGGGAACATTTAATTTTGTGCTGGGAAACACTAATTGGTTCCACATGGAGACACCAGCTCTACACATTCGTATTTTCTAGGGAGAAAGCTAGAGGAACTGCGGCAAACAAACATGATATTTCTGTTTGTATAGATGACATTTTATGCACTTTCCTAAAGAAAAGACTTTGCTTTTCTCCAAAACCATTTTTCCTGTGATATTCTCGATCCATTACATATGAATTCCACCCCCACTTTGTCCGGATATGAGTGGATGAAACCAGAAATATCCGGTTGTGTTTTGTCTTACTATATCCCAGATATTGCTACAGCCTCAGTGTCTGTGTTTTCTGGATATTATCGATGGATTTTATTGTTTTGAATGTTTTTATCAGGGAACATTTAATTTTGTACCGTAGAAACACTAATTGGTTCCACATGGAATCACCAGGAACACATTCCTATGTTCTAGGTAGAAAGCTTGAGGAACTGCAAATCGATATGATATGTCTGTTTGTATAGATGACATTTTATGCACTTGCGATGGAAAAGACTTTTTGCCTTTCTCTAAAACCATTTTTACTGTGATTTTGTTGGTCCATTGCATACGAATTCCAACCCACTTTGTCCGGATATGACTGGATGAAACCAGAAATATCCGGTTGTGTTTTGGCTAACTCAATCCCAGATATTGTGAAAGCTTCTGTATTTGTGTTCTCCGGATATTATGAACGGATTTTATGGTTTTGCATGTTTTTTATCAGGGAACATTTAATTTTGTACCGTAGAAACACTAATTGGTTCCACACGGAGACACCAGCTCTACACATTTGTATTTTCTAGGGAGAAAGCTAGAGGAACTGCGGCAAACAAACATGATATTTCTGTTTGTATAGATGACATTTTATGCACTTTCCTAAGAAAAAGACTTTACTTTTCTCCAAAACCATTTTTACTGTGATTTTCTCGGTCCATTGCATACGAATTCCAGCTCACTTTGTCCGGATATGACTGGATGAAACCAGAAATATCCGTTTTCTTTTTTTTTGGCTTACTATATCCCAGATATTACTACAGACTCTGTGTTTGTGTTTTCTGGATATTATCGATGGATTATATTGTTTTGAATGTTTTTATCAGGGAACATTTAATTTTGTGCTGGGAAACACTAATTGGTTCCACATGGAGACACCAGTCTACACATTCGTATTTTCTAGGGAGAAAGCTAGAATAACTGCGGTAAACAAACATGATGTTTCTGTTTGTATAGATGACATTTTATGCACTGGCTTAAGGAAAAGACTTTGTTTTACTCCAAAAGCATTTTTACTGCGATTTTCCTGGTTCATTGCATACGAATTCCACCAAACTTAGTCCGGATATGACTGGATGAAACCAGAAATATCCGGTTGTGTTTTGGCTAACTCAATCCCAGATATTGCGACGGACTCTGTGTTTGTGGTTTCTGGACATTATCAACGGACTTTATTGTTTTGAATGTTTTTATCAGGGAACATTTAATTTTGTACCTTAGAAACACTAATAGGTTCAACATGGAGACACCAGTCTACACATTCGTATGTTCTAGGGAGAAAGTTAGAGGAACTGCGGCAAACAAACATGATATTTCTGTTTGTATAGATGACATTTTATGCACTTGCATAATGAAAAAAACTTTGCTTTTCTCCAAAACCATTTTTACTGTGATTTTCTCGGTCCATTGCATACGAATTCCACCTCGCTTTGTCCGGATATGACTGGATGAAACCAGAAATATCCGGTTGTGTTTTGGCTTACTACAACCCAGATATTGTGAAAGCCTCTGTGTTTATGTTTTCCGGATACTATCAACGGAATTTATGTTTTTGCATGTTATTTATCAGGGAACATTTAATTTTGTGCTGGGAAACACTAATTGGTTCCACATGGAGACACCAGCTCTACACATTCGTATTTTCTAGGGAGAAAGCTAGAGGAACTGCGGCAAACAAACATGATATTTCTGTTTGTATAGATGACATTTTATGCACTTTCCTAAAGAAAAGACTTTGCTTTTCTCCAAAACCATTTTTCCTGTGATATTCTCGATCCATTACATATGAATTCCACCCCCACTTTGTCCGGATATGAGTGGATGAAACCAGAAATATCCGGTTGTGTTTTGTCTTACTATATCCCAGATATTGCTACAGCCTCAGTGTCTGTGTTTTCTGGATATTATGGATGGATTTTATTGTTTTGAATGTTTTTATCAGGGAACATTTAATTTTGTACCGTAGAAACACTAATTGGTTCCACATGGAGACACCAGGAACACATTCCTATGTTCTAGGGAGAAAGCTTGAGGAACTGCAAATCGATATGATATGTCTGTTTGTATAGATGACATTTTATGCACTTGCGATGGAAAAGACTTTTTGCCTTTCTCTAAAACCATTTTTACTGTGATTTTGTTGGTCCATTGCATACGAATTCCAACCCACTTTGTCCGGATATGACTGGATGAAACCAGAAATATCCGGTTGTGTTTTGGCTAACTCAATCCCAGATATTGTGAAAGCTTCTGTATTTGTGTTCTCCGGATATTATGAACGGATTTTATGGTTTTGCATGTTTTTTATCAGGGAACATTTAATTTTGTACCGTAGAAACACTAATTGGTTCCACACGGAGACACCAGCTCTACACATTTGTATTTTCTAGGGAGAAAGCTAGAGGAACTGCGGCAAACAAACATGATATTTCTGTTTGTATAGATGACATTTTATGCACTTTCCTAAGAAAAAGACTTTACTTTTCTCCAAAACCATTTTTACTGTGATTTTCTCGGTCCATTGCATACGAATTCCACCTCACTTTGTCCGGATATGACTGGATGAAACCAGAAATATCCGTTTTCTTTTTTTTTGGCTTACTATATCCCAGATATTACTACAGACTCTGTGTTTGTGTTTTCTGGATATTATCGATGGATTATATTGTTTTGAATGTTTTTATCAGGGAACATTTAATTTTGTGCTGGGAAACACTAATTGGTTCCACATGGAGACACCAGTCTACACATTCGTATTTTCTAGGGAGAAAGTTAGAGGAACTGCGGCAAACAAACATGATATTTCTGTTTGTATAGATGACATTTTATGCACTTTCCTAAGAAAAAGACTTTACTTTTCTCCAAAACCATTTTTACTGTGATTTTCTCGGTCCATTGCATACGAATTCCAGCTCACTTTGTCCGGATATGACTGGATGAACCCAGAAATATCCGTTTTCTTTTTTTTTGGCTTACTATATCCCAGATATTACTACAGACTCTGTGTTTGTGTTTTCTGGATATTATCGATGGATTATATTGTTTTGAATGTTTTTATCAGGGAACATTTAATTTTGTGCTGGGAAACACTAATTGGTTCCACATGGAGACACCAGTCTACACATTCGTATTTTCTAGGGAGAAAGCTAGAATAACTGCGGTAAACAAACATGATGTTTCTGTTTGTATAGATGACATTTTATGCACTGGCTTAAGGAAAAGACTTTGTTTTACTCCAAAAGCATTTTTACTGCGATTTTCCCGGTTCATTGCATACGAATTCCACCAAACTTAGTCCGGATATGACTGGATGAAACCAGAAATATCCGGTTGTGTTTTGGCTAACTCAATCCCAGATATTGCGACGGACTCTGTGTTTGTGGTTTCTGGACATTATCAACGGACTTTATTGTTTTGAATGTTTTTATCAGGGAACATTTAATTTTGTACCTTAGAAACACTAATAGGTTCAACATGGAGACACCAGTCTACACATTCGTATGTTCTAGGGAGAAAGTTAGAGGAACTGCGGCAAACAAACATGATATTTCTGTTTGTATAGATGACATTTTATGCACTTGCATAATGAAAAAAACTTTGCTTTTCTCCAAAACCATTTTTACTGTGATTTTCTCGGTCCATTGCATACGAATTCCACCTCGCTTTGTCCGGATATGACTGGATGAAACCAGAAATATCCGGTTGTGTTTTGGCTTACTACAACCCAGATATTGTGAAAGCCTCTGTGTTTATGTTTTCCGGATACTATCAACGGAATTTATGTTTTTGCATGTTATTTATCAGGGAACATTTAATTTTGTGCTGGGAAACACTAATTGGTTCCACATGGAGACACCAGCTCTACACATTCGTATTTTCTAGGGAGAAAGCTAGAGGAACTGCGGTAAACAAACATGATATTTCTGTTTGTATAGATGACATTTTATGCACTTTCCTAAAGAAAAGACTTTGCTTTTCTCCAAAACCATTTTTCCTGTGATATTCTCGATCCATTACATATGAATTCCACCCCCACTTTGTCCGGATATGAGTGGATGAAACCAGAAATATCCGGTTGTGTTTTGTCTTACTATATCCCAGATATTGCTACAGCCTCAGTGTCTGTGTTTTCTGGATATTATGGATGGATTTTATTGTTTTGAATGTTTTTATCAGGGAACATTTAATTTTGTACCGTAGAAACACTAATTGGTTCCACATGGAGACACCAGTAACACATTCCTATGTTCTAGGGAGAAAGCTTGAGGAACTGCAAATCGATATGATATGTCTGTTTGTATAGATGACATTTTATGCACTTGCGATGGAAAAGACTTTTTGCCTTTCTCTAAAACCATTTTTACTGTGATTTTGTTGGTCCATTGCATACGAATTCCAACCCACTTTGTCCGGATATGACTGGATGAAACCAGAAATATCCGGTTGTGTTTTGGCTAACTCAATCCCAGATATTGTGAAAGCTTCTGTATTTGTGTTCTCCGGATATTATGAACGGATTTTATGGTTTTGCATGTTTTTTATCAGGGAACATTTAATTTTGTACCGTAGAAACACTAATTGGTTCCACACGGAGACACCAGCTCTACACATTTGTATTTTCTAGGGAGAAAGCTAGAGGAACTGCGGCAAACAAACATGATATTTCTGTTTGTATAGATGACATTTTATGCACTTTCCTAAGAAAAAGACTTTACTTTTCTCCAAAACCATTTTTACTGTGATTTTCTCGGTCCATTGCATACGAATTCCACCTCACTTTGTCCGGATATGACTGGATGAAACCAGAAATATCCGTTTTCTTTTTTTTTGGCTTACTATATCCCAGATATTACTACAGACTCTGTGTTTGTGTTTTCTGGATATTATCGATGGATTATATTGTTTTGAATGTTTTTATCAGGGAACATTTAATTTTGTGCTGGGAAACACTAATTGGTTCCACATGGAGACACCAGTCTACACATTCGTATTTTTTAGGGAGAAAGCTAGAATAACTGCGGTAAACAAACATGATGTTTCTGTTTGTATAGATGACATTTTATGCACTGGCTTAAGGAAAAGACTTTGTTTTACTCCAAAACCATTTTTACTGCGATTTTCCCGGTTCATTGCATACGAATTCCACCAAACTTAGTCCGGATATGACTGGATGAAACCAGAAATATCCGGTTGTGTTTTGGCTAACTCAATCCCAGATATTGCGACGGACTCTGTGTTTGTGTTTTCTGGACATTATCAACGGACTTTATTGTTTTGAATGTTTTTATCAGGGAACATTTAATTTTGTACCTTAGAAACACTAATAGGTTCAACATGGAGACACCAGTCTACACATTCGTATGTTCTAGGGAGAAAGTTAGAGGAACTGCGGCAAACAAACATGATATTTCTGTTTGTATACATGACATTTTATGCACTTGCATAACGAAAAAAACTTTGCTTTTCTCCAAAACCATTTTTACTGTGATTTTCTCGGTCCATTGCATACGAATTCCACCTCACTTTGTCCGGATATGACTGGATGAAACCAGAAATATCCGGTTGTGTTTTGGCTTACTACAACCCAGATATTGTGAAAGCCTCTGTGTTTATGTTTTCCGGATACTATCAATGGAATTTATGTTTTTGCATGTTATTTATCAGGGAACATTTAATTTTGTGCTGGGAAACACTAATTGGTTCCACATGGAGACACCAGCTCTACACATTCGTATTTTCTAGGGAGAAAGCTAGAGGAACTGCGGCAAACAAACATGATATTTCTGTTTGTATAGATGACATTTTATGCACTTTCCTAAAGAAAAGACTTTGCTTTTCTCCAAAACCATTTTTCCTGTGATATTCTCGATCCATTACATATGAATTCCACCCCACTTTGTCCGGATATGAGTGGATGAAACCAGAAATATCCGGTTGTGTTTTGTCTTACTATATCCCAGATATTGCTACAGCCTCAGTGTCTGTGTTTTCTGGATATTATCAATGGATTTTATTGTTTTGAATGTTTTTATCAGGGAACATTTAATTTTGTACCGTAGAAACACTAATTGGTTCCACATGGAGACACCAGTAACACATTCCTATGTTCTAGGGAGAAAGCTTGAGGAACTGCAAATCGATATGATATGTCTGTTTGTATAGATGACATTTTATGCACTTGCGATGGAAAAGACTTTTTGCCTTTCTGTAAAACCATTTTTACTGTGATTTTGTTGGTCCATTGCATACGAATTCCAACCCACTTTGTCCGGATATGACTGGATGAAACCAGAAATATCCGGTTGTGTTTTGGCTAACTCAATCCCAGATATTGTGAAAGCTTCTGTATTTGTGTTCTCCAGATATTATGAACGGATTTTATGGTTTTGCATGTTTTTTATCAGGGAATATTTAATTTTGTACCGTAGAAACACTAATTGGTTCCACACGGAGACACCAGCTCTACACATTTGTATTTTCTAGGGAGAAAGCTAGAGGAACTGCGGCAAACAAACATGATATTTCTGTTTGTATAGATGACATTTTATGCACTTTCCTAAGAAAAAGACTTTACTTTTCTCCAAAACCATTTTTACTGTGATTTTCTCGGTCCATTGCATACGAATTCCACCTCACTTTGTCCGGATATGACTGGATGAAACCAGAAATATCCGTTTTCTTTTTTTTTGGCTTACTATATCCCAGATATTACTACAGACTCTGTGTTTGTGTTTTCTGGATATTATCGATGGATTATATTGTTTTGAATGTTTTTATCAGGGAACATTTAATTTTGTGCTGGGAAACACTAATTGGTTCCACATGGAGACACCAGTCTACACATTCGTATTTTCTAGGGAGAAAGTTAGAGGAACTGCGGCAAACAAACATGATATTTCTGTTTGTATAGATGACATTTTATGCACTTTCCTAAGAAAAAGACTTTACTTTTCTCCAAAACCATTTTTACTGTGATTTTCTCGGTCCATTGCATACGAATTCCAGCTCACTTTGTCCGGATATGACTGGATGAACCCAGAAATATCCGTTTTCTTTTTTTTTGGCTTACTATATCCCAGATATTACTACAGACTCTGTGTTTGTGTTTTCTGGATATTATCGATGGATTATATTGTTTTGAATGTTTTTATCAGGGAACATTTAATTTTGTGCTGGGAAACACTAATTGGTTCCACATGGAGACACCAGTCTACACATTCGTATTTTCTAGGGAGAAAGCTAGAATAACTGCGGTAAACAAACATGATGTTTCTGTTTGTATAGATGACATTTTATGCACTGGCTTAAGGAAAAGACTTTGTTTTACTCCAAAAGCATTTTTACTGCGATTTTCCCGGTTCATTGCATACGAATTCCACCAAACTTAGTCCGGATATGACTGGATGAAACCAGAAATATCCGGTTGTGTTTTGGCTAACTCAATCCCAGATATTGCGACGGACTCTGTGTTTGTGGTTTCTGGACATTATCAACGGACTTTATTGTTTTGAATGTTTTTATCAGGGAACATTTAATTTTGTACCTTAGAAACACTAATAGGTTCAACATGGAGACACCAGTCTACACATTCGTATGTTCTAGGGAGAAAGTTAGAGGAACTGCGGCAAACAAACATGATATTTCTGTTTGTATAGATGACATTTTATGCACTTGCATAATGAAAAAAACTTTGCTTTTCTCCAAAACCATTTTTACTGTGATTTTCTCGGTCCATTGCATACGAATTCCACCTCGCTTTGTCCGGATATGACTGGATGAAACCAGAAATATCCGGTTGTGTTTTGGCTTACTACAACCCAGATATTGTGAAAGCCTCTGTGTTTATGTTTTCCGGATACTATCAACGGAATTTATGTTTTTGCATGTTATTTATCAGGGAACATTTAATTTTGTGCTGGGAAACACTAATTGGTTCCACATGGAGACACCAGCTCTACACATTCGTATTTTCTAGGGAGAAAGCTAGAGGAACTGCGGTAAACAAACATGATATTTCTGTTTGTATAGATGACATTTTATGCACTTTCCTAAAGAAAAGACTTTGCTTTTCTCCAAAACCATTTTTCCTGTGATATTCTCGATCCATTACATATGAATTCCACCCCCACTTTGTCCGGATATGAGTGGATGAAACCAGAAATATCCGGTTGTGTTTTGTCTTACTATATCCCAGATATTGCTACAGCCTCAGTGTCTGTGTTTTCTGGATATTATGGATGGATTTTATTGTTTTGAATGTTTTTATCAGGGAACATTTAATTTTGTACCGTAGAAACACTAATTGGTTCCACATGGAGACACCAGTAACACATTCCTATGTTCTAGGGAGAAAGCTTGAGGAACTGCAAATCGATATGATATGTCTGTTTGTATAGATGACATTTTATGCACTTGCGATGGAAAAGACTTTTTGCCTTTCTCTAAAACCATTTTTACTGTGATTTTGTTGGTCCATTGCATACGAATTCCAACCCACTTTGTCCGGATATGACTGGATGAAACCAGAAATATCCGGTTGTGTTTTGGCTAACTCAATCCCAGATATTGTGAAAGCTTCTGTATTTGTGTTCTCCGGATATTATGAACGGATTTTATGGTTTTGCATGTTTTTTATCAGGGAACATTTAATTTTGTACCGTAGAAACACTAATTGGTTCCACACGGAGACACCAGCTCTACACATTTGTATTTTCTAGGGAGAAAGCTAGAGGAACTGCGGCAAACAAACATGATATTTCTGTTTGTATAGATGACATTTTATGCACTTTCCTAAGAAAAAGACTTTACTTTTCTCCAAAACCATTTTTACTGTGATTTTCTCGGTCCATTGCATACGAATTCCACCTCACTTTGTCCGGATATGACTGGATGAAACCAGAAATATCCGTTTTCTTTTTTTTTGGCTTACTATATCCCAGATATTACTACAGACTCTGTGTTTGTGTTTTCTGGATATTATCGATGGATTATATTGTTTTGAATGTTTTTATCAGGGAACATTTAATTTTGTGCTGGGAAACACTAATTGGTTCCACATGGAGACACCAGTCTACACATTCGTATTTTTTAGGGAGAAAGCTAGAATAACTGCGGTAAACAAACATGATGTTTCTGTTTGTATAGATGACATTTTATGCACTGGCTTAAGGAAAAGACTTTGTTTTACTCCAAAACCATTTTTACTGCGATTTTCCCGGTTCATTGCATACGAATTCCACCAAACTTAGTCCGGATATGACTGGATGAAACCAGAAATATCCGGTTGTGTTTTGGCTAACTCAATCCCAGATATTGCGACGGACTCTGTGTTTGTGTTTTCTGGACATTATCAACGGACTTTATTGTTTTGAATGTTTTTATCAGGGAACATTTAATTTTGTACCTTAGAAACACTAATAGGTTCAACATGGAGACACCAGTCTACACATTCGTATGTTCTAGGGAGAAAGTTAGAGGAACTGCGGCAAACAAACATGATATTTCTGTTTGTATACATGACATTTTATGCACTTGCATAACGAAAAAAACTTTGCTTTTCTCCAAAACCATTTTTACTGTGATTTTCTCGGTCCATTGCATACGAATTCCACCTCACTTTGTCCGGATATGACTGGATGAAACCAGAAATATCCGGTTGTGTTTTGGCTTACTACAACCCAGATATTGTGAAAGCCTCTGTGTTTATGTTTTCCGGATACTATCAATGGAATTTATGTTTTTGCATGTTATTTATCAGGGAACATTTAATTTTGTGCTGGGAAACACTAATTGGTTCCACATGGAGACACCAGCTCTACACATTCGTATTTTCTAGGGAGAAAGCTAGAGGAACTGCGGCAAACAAACATGATATTTCTGTTTGTATAGATGACATTTTATGCACTTTCCTAAAGAAAAGACTTTGCTTTTCTCCAAAACCATTTTTCCTGTGATATTCTCGATCCATTACATATGAATTCCACCCCACTTTGTCCGGATATGAGTGGATGAAACCAGAAATATCCGGTTGTGTTTTGTCTTACTATATCCCAGATATTGCTACAGCCTCAGTGTCTGTGTTTTCTGGATATTATCAATGGATTTTATTGTTTTGAATGTTTTTATCAGGGAACATTTAATTTTGTACCGTAGAAACACTAATTGGTTCCACATGGAGACACCAGTAACACATTCCTATGTTCTAGGGAGAAAGCTTGAGGAACTGCAAATCGATATGATATGTCTGTTTGTATAGATGACATTTTATGCACTTGCGATGGAAAAGACTTTTTGCCTTTCTCTAAAACCATTTTTACTGTGATTTTGTTGGTCCATTGCATACGAATTCCAACCCACTTTGTCCGGATATGACTGGATGAAACCAGAAATATCCGGTTGTGTTTTGGCTAACTCAATCCCAGATATTGTGAAAGCTTCTGTATTTGTGTTCTCCGGATATTATGAACGGATTTTATGGTTTTGCATGTTTTTTATCAGGGAACATTTAATTTTGTACCGTAGAAACACTAATTGGTTCCACACGGAGACACCAGCTCTACACATTTGTATTTTCTAGGGAGAAAGCTAGAGGAACTGCGGCAAACAAACATGATATTTCTGTTTGTATAGATGACATTTTATGCACTTTCCTAAGAAAAAGACTTTACTTTTCTCCAAAACCATTTTTACTGTGATTTTCTCGGTCCATTGCATACGAATTCCAGCTCACTTTGTCCGGATATGACTGGATGAAACCAGAAATATCCGTTTTCTTTTTTTTTGGCTTACTATATCCCAGATATTACTACAGACTCTGTGTTTGTGTTTTCTGGATATTATCGATGGATTATATTGTTTTGAATGTTTTTATCAGGGAACATTTAATTTTGTGCTGGGAAACACTAATTGGTTCCACATGGAGACACCAGTCTACACATTCGTATTTTCTAGGGAGAAAGCTAGAATAACTGCGGTAAACAAACATGATGTTTCTGTTTGTATAGATGACATTTTATGCACTGGCTTAAGGAAAAGACTTTGTTTTACTCCAAAACCATTTTTACTGCGATTTTCCCGGTTCATTGCATACGAATTCCACCAAACTTAGTCCGGATATGACTGGATGAAACCAGAAATATCCGGTTGTGTTTTTGCTAACTCAATCCCAGATATTGCGACGGACTCTGTGTTTGTGTTTTCTGGACATTATCAACGGACTTTATTGTTTTGAATGTTTTTATCAGGGAACATTTAATTTTGTACCTTAGAAACACTAATAGGTTCAACATGGAGACACCAGTCTACACATTCGTATGTTCTAGGGAGAAAGTTAGAGGAACTGCGGCAAACAAACATGATATTTCTGTTTGTATACATGGCATTTTATGCACTTGCATAACGAAAAAAACTTTGCTTTTCTCCAAAACCATTTTTACTGTGATTTTCTCGGTCCATTGCATACGAATTCCACCTCGCTTTGTCCGGATATGACTGGATGAAACAAGAAATATCCGGTTGTGTTTTAGCTTACTACAACCCAGATATTGTGAAAGCCTCTGTGTTTATGTTTTCCGGATACTATCAACGGAATTTATGTTTTTGCATGTTATTTATCAGGGAACATTTAATTTTGTGCTGGGAAACACTAATTGGTTCCACATGGAGACACCAGCTCTACACATTCGTATTTTCTAGGGAGAAAGCTAGAGGAACTGCGGCAAACAAACATGATATTTCTGTTTGTATAGATGACATTTTATGCACTTTCCTAAAGAAAAGACTTTGCTTTTCTCCAAAACCATTTTTCCTGTGATATTCTCGATCCATTACATATGAATGCCACCCCACTTTGTCCGGATATGAGTGGATGAAACCAGAAATATCCGGTTGTGTTTTGTCTTACTATATCCCAGATATTGCTACAGCCTCAGTGTCTGTGTTTTCTGGATATTATCGATGGATTTTATTGTTTTGAATGTTTTTATCAGGGAACATTTAATTTTGTACCGTAGAAACACTAATTGGTTCCACATGGAGACACCAGGAACACATTCCTATGTTCTAGGGAGAAAGCTTGAGGAACTGCAAATCGATATGATATGTCTGTTTGTATAGATGACATTTTATGCACTTGCGATGGAAAAGACTTTTTGCCTTTCTCTAAAACCATTTTTACTGTGATTTTGTTGGTCCATTGCATACGAATTCCAACCCACTTTGTCTGGATATGACTGGATGAAACCAGAAATATCCGGTTGTGTTTTGGCTAACTCAATCCCAGATATTGTGAAAGCTTCTGTATTTGTGTTCTCCGGATATTATGAACGGATTTTATGGTTTTGCATGTTTTTTATCAGGGAACATTTAATTTTGTACCGTAGAAACACTAATTGGTTCCACACGGAGACACCAGCTCTACACATTTGTATTTTCTAGGGAGAAAGCTAGAGGAACTGCGGCAAACAAACATGATATTTCTGTTTGTATAGATGACATTTTATGCACTTTCCTAAGAAAAAGACTTTACTTTTCTCCAAAACCATTTTTACTGTGATTTTCTCGGTCCATTGCATACGAATTCCAGCTCACTTTGTCCGGATATGACTGGATGAAACCAGAAATATCCGTTTTCTTTTTTTTTGGCTTACTATATCCCAGATATTACTACAGACTCTGTGTTTGTGTTTTCTGGATATTATCGATGGATTATATTGTTTTGAATGTTTTTATCAGGGAACATTTAATTTTGTGCTGGGAAACACTAATTGGTTCCACATGGAGACACCAGTCTACACATTCGTATTTTCTAGGGAGAAAGCTAGAATAACTGCGGTAAACAAACATGATGTTTCTGTTTGTATAGATGACATTTTATGCACTGGCTTAAGGAAAAGACTTTGTTTTACTCCAAAACCATTTTTACTGCGATTTTCCCGGTTCATTGCATACGAATTCCACCAAACTTAGTCCGGATATGACTGGATGAAACCAGAAATATCCGGTTGTGTTTTGGCTAACTCAATCCCAGATATTGCGACGGACTCTGTGTTTGTGTTTTCTGGACATTATCAACGGACTTTATTGTTTTGAATGTTTTTATCAGGGAACATTTAATTTTGTACCTTAGAAACACTAATAGGTTCAACATGGAGACACCAGTCTACACATTCGTATGTTCTAGGGAGAAAGTTAGAGGAACTGCGGCAAACAAACATGATATTTCTGTTTGTATACATGACATTTTATGCACTTGCATAACGAAAAAAACTTTGCTTTTCTCCAAAACCATTTTTACTGTGATTTTCTCGGTCCATTGCATACGAATTCCACCTCGCTTTGTCCGGATATGACTGGATGAAACCAGAAATATCCGGTTGTGTTTTGGCTTACTACAACCCAGATATTGTGAAAGCCTCTGTGTTTATGTTTTCCGGATACTATCAACGGAATTTATGTTTTTGCATGTTATTTATCAGGGAACATTTAATTTTGTGCTGGGAAACACTAATTGGTTCCACATGGAGACACCAGCTCTACACATTCGTATTTTCTAGGGAGAAAGCTAGAGGAACTGCGGCAAACAAACATGATATTTCTGTTTGTAAAGATGACATTTTATGCACTTTCCTAAAGAAAAGACTTTGCTTTTCTCCAAAACCATTTTTCCTGTGATATTCTCGATCCATTACATATGAATTCCACCCCACTTTGTCCGGATATGAGTGGATGAAACCAGAAATATCCGGTTGTGTTTTGTCTTACTATATCCCAGATATTGCTACAGCCTCAGTGTCTGTGTTTTCTGGATATTATGGATGGATTTTATTGTTTTGAATGTTTTTATCAGGGAACATTTAATTTTGTACCGTAGAAACACTAATTGGTTCCACATGGAGACACCAGGAACACATTCCTATGTTCTAGGGAGAAAGCTTGAGGAACTGCAAATCGATATGATATGTCTGTTTGTATAGATGACATTTTATGCACTTGCGATGGAAAAGACTTTTTGCCTTTCTCTAAAACCATTTTTACTGTGATTTTGTTGGTCCATTGCATACGAATTCCAACCCACTTTGTCCGGATATGACTGGATGAAACCAGAAATATCCGGTTGTGTTTTGGCTAACTCAATCCCAGATATTGTGAAAGCTTCTGTATTTGTGTTCTCCGGATATTATGAACGGATTTTATGGTTTTGCATGTTTTTTATCAGGGAACATTTAATTTTGTACCGTAGAAACACTAATTGGTTCCACACGGAGACACCAGCTCTACACATTTGTATTTTCTAGGGAGAAAGCTAGAGGAACTGCGGCAAACAAACATGATATTTCTGTTTGTATAGATGACATTTTATGCACTTTCCTAAGAAAAAGACTTTACTTTTCTCCAAAACCATTTTTACTGTGATTTTCTCGGTCCATTGCATACGAATTCCACCTCACTTTGTCCGGATATGACTGGATGAAACCAGAAATATCCGTTTTCTTTTTTTTTGGCTTACTATATCCCAGATATTACTACAGAAACTGTGTTTGTGTTTTCTGGATATTATCGATGGATTATATTGTTTTGAATGTTTTTATCAGGGAACATTTAATTTTGTGCTGGGAAACACTAATTGGTTCCACATGGAGACACCAGTCTACACATTCGTATTTTCTAGGGAGAAAGCTAGAATAACTGCGGTAAACAAACATGATGTTTCTGTTTGTATAGATGACATTTTATGCACTGGCTTAAGGAAAAGACTTTGTTTTACTCCAAAACCATTTTCACTGCGATTTTCCCGGTTCATTGCATACGAATTCCACCAAACTTAGTCCGGATATGACTGGATGAAACCAGAAATATCCGGTTGTGTTTTTGCTAACTCAATCCCAGATATTGCGACGGACTCTGTGTTTGTGTTTTCTGGACATTATCAACGGACTTTATTGTTTTGAATGTTTTTATCAGGGAACATTTAATTTTGTACCTTAGAAACACTAATAGGTTCAACATGGAGACACCAGTCTACACATTCGTATGTTCTAGGGAGAAAGTTAGAGGAACTGCGGCAAACAAACATGATATTTCTGTTTGTATACATGACATTTTATGCACTTGCATAACGAAAAAAACTTTGCTTTTCTCCAAAACCATTTTTACTGTGATTTTCTCGGTCCATTGCATACGAATTCCACCTCGCTTTGTCCGGATATGACTGGATGAAACCAGAAATATCCGGTTGTGTTTTGGCTTACTACAACCCAGATATTGTGAAAGCCTCTGTGTTTATGTTTTCCGGATATTATCAACGGAATTTATGTTTTTGCATGTTATTTATCAGGGAACATTTAATTTTGTGCTGGGAAACACTAATTGGTTCCACATGGAGACACCAGCTCTACACATTCGTATTTTCTAGGGAGAAAGCTAGAGGAACTGCGGCAAACAAACATGATATTTCTGTTTGTATAGATGACATTTTATGCACTTTCCTAAAGAAAAGACTTTGCTTTTCTCCAAAACCATTTTTCCTGTGATATTCTCGATCCATTACATATGAATTCCACCCCACTTTGTCCGGATATGAGTGGATGAAACCAGAAATATCCGGTTGTGTTTTGTCTTACTATATCCCAGATATTGCTACAGCCTCAGTGTCTGTGTTTTCTGGATATTATCGATGGATTTTATTGTTTTGAATGTTTTTATCAGGGAACATTTAATTTTGTACCGTAGAAACACTAATTGGTTCCACATGGAGACACCAGTAACACATTCCTATGTTCTAGGGAGAAAGCTTGAGGAACTGCAAATCGATATGATATGTCTGTTTGTATAGATGACATTTTATGCACTTGCGATGGAAAAGACTTTTTGCCTTTCTCTAAAACCATTTTTACTGTGATTTTGTTGGTCCATTGCATACGAATTCCAACCCACTTTGTCCGGATATGACTGGATGAAACCAGAAATATCCGGTTGTGTTTTGGCTAACTCAATCCCAGGTATTGTGAAAGCTTCTGTATTTGTGTTCTCCAGATATTATGAACGGATTTTATGGTTTTGCATGTTTTTTTTCAGGGAACATTTAATTTTGTACCGTAGAAACACTAATTGGTTCCACACGGAGACACCAGCTCTACACATTTGTATTTTCTAGGGAGAAAGCTAGAGGAACTGCGGCAAACAAACATGATATTTCTGTTTGTATAGATGACATTTTATGCACTTTCCTAAGAAAAAGACTTTACTTTTCTCCAAAACCATTTTTACTGTGATGTTCTCGGTCCATTGCATACGAATTCCACCTCACTTTGTCCGGATATGAGTGGATGAAACCAGAAATATCCGTTTTCTTTTTTTTTTTTTTTTGGCTTACTATATCCCAGATATTACTACAGACTCTGTGTTTGTGTTTTCTGGATATTATCGATGGATTATATTGTTTTGAATGTTTTTATCAGGGAACATTTAATTTTGTGCTGGGAAACACTAATTGGTTCCACATGGAGACACCAGTCTACACATTCGTATTTTCTAGGGAGAAAGCTAGAATAACTGCGGTAAACAAACATGATGTTTCTGTTTGTATAGATGACATTTTATGCACTGGCTTAAGGAAAAGACTTTGTTTTACTCCAAAACCATTTTTACTGCGATTTTCCCGGTTCATTGCATACGAATCCCACCAAACTTAGTCCGGATATGACTGGATGAAACCAGAAATATCCGGTTGTGTTTTGGCTAACTCAATCCCAGATATTGCGACGGACTCTGTGTTTGTGTTTTCTGGACATTATCAATGGACTTTATTGTTTTGAATGTTTTTATCAGGGAACATTTAATTTTGTACCTTAGAAACACTAATAGGTTCAACATGAAGACACCAGTCTACACATTCGTATGTTCTAGGGAGAAAGTTAGAGGAACTGTGGCAAACAAACATGATATTTCTGTTTGTATACATGACATTTTATGCACTTGCATAATGAAAAAAACTTTGCTTTTCTCCAAAACCATTTTTACTGTGATTTTCTCGGTCCATTGCATACGAATTCCACCTCGCTTTGTCCAGTATGACTGGATGAAACCAGAAATATCCGGTTGTGTTTTGGCTTACTACAACCCAGATATTGTGAAAGCCTCTGTGTTTATGTTTTCCGGATACTATCAACGGAATTTATGTTTTTGCATGTTATTTATCAGGGAACATTTAATTTTGTGCTGGGAAACACTAATTGGTTCCACATGGAGACACCAGCTCTACACATTCGTATTTTCTAGGGAGAAAGCTAGAGGAACTGCGGCAAACAAACATGATATTTCTGTTTGTATAGATGACATTTTATGCACTTTCCTAAAGAAAAGACTTTGCTTTTCTCCAAAACCATTTTTCCTGTGATATTCTCGATCCATTACATATGAATTCCACCCCACTTTGTCCGGATATGAGTGGATGAAACCAGAAATATCCGGTTGTGTTTTGTCTTACTATATCCCAGATATTGCTACAGCCTCAGTGTCTGTGTTTTCTGGATATTATCAATGGATTTTATTGTTTTGAATGTTTTTATCAGGGAACATTTAATTTTGTACCGTAGAAACACTAATTGGTTCCACATGGAGACACCAGGAACACATTCCTATGTTCTAGGGAGAAAGCTTGAGGAACTGCAAATCGATATGATATGTCTGTTTGTATAGATGACATTTTATGCACTTGCAATGGAAAAGACTTTTTGCCTTTCTCTAAAACCATTTTTACTGTGATTTTGTTGGTCCATTGCATACGAATTCCAACACACTTTGTCCGGATATGACTGGATGAAACCAGAAATATCCGGTTGTGTTTTGGCTAACTCAATCCCAGATATTGTGAAAGCTTCTGTATTTGTGTTCTCCGGATATTATGAACGGATTTTATGGTTTTGCATGTTTTTAATCAGGGAACATTTAATTTTGTACCGTAGAAACACTAATTGGTTCCACACGGAGACACCAGCTCTACACATTTGTATTTTCTAGGGAGAAAGCTAGAGGAACTGCGGCAAACAAACATGATATTTCTGTTTGTATAGATGACATTTTATGCACTTTCCTAACAAAAAGACTTTACTTTTCTCCAAAACCATTTTTACTGTGATTTTCTCGGTCCATTGCATACGAATTCCACCTCACTTTGTCCGGATATGACTGGATGAAACCAGAAATATCCGTTTTCTTTTTTTTTGGCTTACTATATCCCAGATATTACTACAGACTCTGTGTTTGTGTTTTCTGGATATTATCGATGGATTATATTGTTTTGAATGTTTTTATCAGGGAACATTTAATTTTGTGCTGGGAAACACTAATTGGTTCCACATGGAGACACCAGTCTACACATTCGTATTTTCTAGGGAGAAAGCTAGAATAACTGCGGTAAACAAACATGATGTTTCTGTTTGTATAGATGACATTTTATGCACTGGCTTAAGGAAAAGACTTTGTTTTACTCCAAAACCATTTTTACTGCGATTTTCCCGGTTCATTGCATACGAATTCCACCAAACTTAGTCCGGATATGACTGGATGAAACCAGAAATATCCGGTTGTGTTTTTGCTAACTCAATCCCAGATATTGCGACGGACTCTGTGTTTGTGTTTTCTGGACATTATCAACGGACTTTATTGTTTTGAATGTTTTTATCAGGGAACATTTAATTTTGTACCTTAGAAACACTAATAGGTTCAACATGGAGACACCAGTCTACACATTCCTATGTTCTAGGGAGAAAGTTAGAGGAACTGCGGCAAACAAACATGATATTTCTGTTTGTATACATGGCATTTTATGCACTTGCATAACGAAAAAAACTTTGCTTTTCTCCAAAACCATTTTTACTGTGATTTTCTCGGTCCATTGCATACAAATTCCACCTCGCTTTGTCCGGATATGACTGGATGAAACCAGAAATATCCGGTTGTGTTTTAGCTTACTACAACCCAGATATTGTGAAAGCCTCTGTGTTTATGTTTTCCGGATACTATCAACGGAATTTATGTTTTTGCATGTTATTTATCAGGGAACATTTAATTTTGTGCTGGGAAACACTAATTGGTTCCACATGGAGACACCAGCTCTACACATTCGTATTTTCTAGGGAGAAAGCTAGAGGAACTGCGGCAAACAAACATGATATTTCTGTTTGTATAGATGACATTTTATGCACTTTCCTAAAGAAAAGACTTTGCTTTTCTCCAAAACCATTTTTCCTGTGATATTCTCGATCCATTACATATGAATTCCACCCCACTTTGTCCGGATATGAGTGGATGAAACCAGAAATATCCGGTTGTGTTTTGTCTTACTATATCCCAGATATTGCTACAGCCTCAGTGTCTGTGTTTTCTGGATATTATCGATGGATTTTATTGTTTTGAATGTTTTTATCAGGGAACATTTAATTTTGTACCGTAGAAACACTAATTGGTTCCACATGGAGACACCAGTAACACATTCCTATGTTCTAGGGAGAAAGCTTGAGGAACTGCAAATCGATATGATATGTCTGTTTGTATAGATGACATTTTATGCACTTGCGATGGAAAAGACTTTTTGCCTTTCTCTAAAACCATTTTTACTGTGATTTTGTTGGTCCATTGCATACGAATTCCAACCCACTTTGTCTGGATATGACTGGATGAAACCAGAAATATCCGGTTGTGTTTTGGCTAACTCAATCCCAGATATTGTGAAAGCTTCTGTATTTGTGTTCTCCGGATATTATGAACGGATTTTATGGTTTTGCATGTTTTTTATCAGGGAACATTTAATTTTGTACCGTAGAAACACTAATTGGTTCCACACGGAGACACCAGCTCTACACATTTGTATTTTCTAGGAAGAAAGCTAGAGGAACTGCGGCAAACAAACATGATATTTCTGTTTGTATAGATGACATTTTATGCACTTTCCTAAGAAAAAGACTTTACTTTTCTCCAAAACCATTTTTACTGTGATTTTCTCGGTCCATTGCATACGAATTCCACCTCACTTTGTCCGGATATGACTGGATGAAACCAGAAATATCCGTTTTCTTTTTTTTTGGCTTACTATATCCCAGATATTACTACAGACTCTGTGTTTGTGTTTTCTGGATATTATCGATGGATTATATTGTTTTGAATGTTTTTATCAGGGAACATTTAATTTTGTGCTGGGAAACACTAATTGGTTCCACATGGAGACACCAGTCTACACATTCGTATTTTCTAGGGAGAAAGCTAGAATAACTGCGGTAAACAAACATGATGTTTCTGTTTGTATAGATGACATTTTATGCACTGGCTTAAGGAAAAGACTTTGTTTTACTCCAAAACCATTTTTACTGCGATTTTCCCGGTTCATTGCATACGAATCCCACCAAACTTAGTCCGGATATGACTGGATGAAACCAGAAATATCCGGTTGTGTTTTGGCTAACTCAATCCCAGATATTGCGACGGACTCTGTGTTGGTGTTTTCTGGACATTATCAATGGACTTTATTGTTTTGAATGTTTTTATCAGGGAACATTTAATTTTGTACCTTAGAAACACTAATAGGTTCAACATGGAGACACCAGTCTACACATTCGTATGTTCTAGGGAGAAAGTTAGAGGAACTGTGGCAAACAAACATGATATTTCTGTTTGTATACATGACATTTTATGCACTTGCATAACGAAAAAAACTTTGCTTTTCTCCAAAACCATTTTTACTGTGATTTTCTCGGTCCATTGCATACGAATTCCACCTCGCTTTGTCCGGATATGACTGGATGAAACCAGAAATATCCGGTTGTGTTTTGGCTTACTACAACCCAGATATTGTGAAAGCCTCTGTGTTTATGTTTTCCGGATATTATCAACGGAATTTATGTTTTTGCATGTTATTTATCAGGGAACATTTAATTTTGTGCTGGGAAACACTAATTGGTTCCACATGGAGACACCAGCTCTACACATTCGTATTTTCTAGGGAGAAAGCTAGAGGAACTGCGGCAAACAAACATGATATTTCTGTTTGTATAGATGACATTTTATGCACTTTCCTAAAGAAAAGACTTTGCTTTTCTCCAAAACCATTTTTCCTGTGATATTCTCGATCCATTACATATGAATTCCACCCCACTTTGTCCGGATATGAGTGGATGAAACCAGAAATATCCGGTTGTGTTTTGTCTTACTATATCCCAGATATTGCTACAGCCTCAGTGTCTGTGTTTTCTGGATATTATCGATGGATTTTATTGTTTTGAATGTTTTTATCAGGGAACATTTAATTTTGTACCGTAGAAACACTAATTGGTTCCACATGGAGACACCAGTAACACATTCCTATGTTCTAGGGAGAAAGCTTGAGGAACTGCAAATCGATATGATATGTCTGTTTGTATAGATGACATTTTATGCACTTGCGATGGAAAAGACTTTTTGCCTTTCTCTAAAACCATTTTTACTGTGATTTTGTTGGTCCATTGCATACGAATTCCAACCCACTTTGTCCGGATATGACTGGATGAAACCAGAAATATCCGGTTGTGTTTTGGCTAACTCAATCCCAGGTATTGTGAAAGCTTCTGTATTTGTGTTCTCCGGATTTTATGAACGGATTTTATGGTTTTGCATGTTTTTTTTCAGGGAACATTTAATTTTGTACCGTAGAAACACTAATTGGTTCCACACGGAGACACCAGCTCTACACATTTGTATTTTCTAGGGAGAAAGCTAGAGGAACTGCGGCAAACAAACATGATATTTCTGTTTGTATAGATGACATTTTATGCACTTTCCTAAGAAAAAGACTTTACTTTTCTCCAAAACCATTTTTACTGTGATGTTCTCGGTCCATTGCATACGAATTCCACCTCACTTTGTCCGGATATGAGTGGATGAAACCAGAAATATCCGTTTTCTTTTTTTTTTTTTTGGCTTACTATATCCCAGATATTACTACAGACTCTGTGTTTGTGTTTTCTGGATATTATCGATGGATTATATTGTTTTGAATGTTTTTATCAGGGAACATTTAATTTTGTGCTGGGAAACACTAATTGGTTCCACATGGAGACACCAGTCTACACATTCGTATTTTCTAGGGAGAAAGCTAGAATAACTGCGGTAAACAAACATGATGTTTCTGTTTGTATAGATGACATTTTATGCACTGGCTTAAGGAAAAGACTTTGTTTTACTCCAAAACCATTTTTACTGCGATTTTCCCGGTTCATTGCATACGAATCCCACCAAACTTAGTCCGGATATGACTGGATGAAACCAGAAATATCCGGTTGTGTTTTGGCTAACTCAATCCCAGATATTGCGACGGACTCTGTGTTTGTGTTTTCTGGACATTATCAATGGACTTTATTGTTTTGAATGTTTTTATCAGGGAACATTTAATTTTGTACCTTAGAAACACTAATAGGTTCAACATGAAGACACCAGTCTACACATTCGTATGTTCTAGGGAGAAAGTTAGAGGAACTGTGGCAAACAAACATGATATTTCTGTTTGTATACATGACATTTTATGCACTTGCATAATGAAAAAAACTTTGCTTTTCTCCAAAACCATTTTTACTGTGATTTTCTCGGTCCATTGCATACGAATTCCACCTCGCTTTGTCCAGTATGACTGGATGAAACCAGAAATATCCGGTTGTGTTTTGGCTTACTACAACCCAGATATTGTGAAAGCCTCTGTGTTTATGTTTTCCGGATACTATCAACGGAATTTATGTTTTTGCATGTTATTTATCAGGGAACATTTAATTTTGTGCTGGGAAACACTAATTGGTTCCACATGGAGACACCAGCTCTACACATTCGTATTTTCTAGGGAGAAAGCTAGAGGAACTGCGGCAAACAAACATGATATTTCTGTTTGTATAGATGACATTTTATGCACTTTCCTAAAGAAAAGACTTTGCTTTTCTCCAAAACCATTTTTCCTGTGATATTCTCGATCCATTACATATGAATTCCACCCCACTTTGTCCGGATATGAGTGGATGAAACCAGAAATATCCGGTTGTGTTTTGTCTTACTATATCCCAGATATTGCTACAGCCTCAGTGTCTGTGTTTTCTGGATATTATCAATGGATTTTATTGTTTTGAATGTTTTTATCAGGGAACATTTAATTTTGTACCGTAGAAACACTAATTGGTTCCACATGGAGACACCAGGAACACATTCCTATGTTCTAGGGAGAAAGCTTGAGGAACTGCAAATCGATATGATATGTCTGTTTGTATAGATGACATTTTATGCACTTGCAATGGAAAAGACTTTTTGCCTTTCTCTAAAACCATTTTTACTGTGATTTTGTTGGTCCATTGCATACGAATTCCAACACACTTTGTCCGGATATGACTGGATGAAACCAGAAATATCCGGTTGTGTTTTGGCTAACTCAATCCCAGATATTGTGAAAGCTTCTGTATTTGTGTTCTCCGGATATTATGAACGGATTTTATGGTTTTGCATGTTTTTAATCAGGGAACATTTAATTTTGTACCGTAGAAACACTAATTGGTTCCACACGGAGACACCAGCTCTACACATTTGTATTTTCTAGGGAGAAAGCTAGAGGAACTGCGGCAAACAAACATGATATTTCTGTTTGTATAGATGACATTTTATGCACTTTCCTAACAAAAAGACTTTACTTTTCTCCAAAACCATTTTTACTGTGATTTTCTCGGTCCATTGCATACGAATTCCACCTCACTTTGTCCGGATATGACTGGATGAAACCAGAAATATCCGTTTTCTTTTTTTTTGGCTTACTATATCCCAGATATTACTACAGACTCTGTGTTTGTGTTTTCTGGATATTATCGATGGATTATATTGTTTTGAATGTTTTTATCAGGGAACATTTAATTTTGTGCTGGGAAACACTAATTGTTTGCACATGGAGACACCAGTCTACACATTCGTATTTTCTAGGGAGAAAGCTAGAATAACTGCGGTAAACAAACATGATGTTTCTGTTTGTATAGATGACACTTTATGCACTGGCTTAAGGAAAAGACTTTGTTTTACTCCAAAACCATTTTTACTGCGATTTTCCCGGTTCATTGCATACGAATCCCACCAAACTTAGTCCGGATATGACTGGATGAAACCAGAAATATCCGGTTGTGTTTTGGCTAACTCAATCCCAGATATTGCGACGGACTTTGTGTTTGTGTTTTCTGGACATTATCAACGGACTTTATTGTTTTGAATGTTTTTATCAGGGAACATTTAATTTTGTACCTTAGAAACACTAATAGGTTCAACATGGAGACACCAGTATACACATTCGTATGTTCTAGGGAGAAAGTTAGAGGAACTGTGGCAAACAAACATGATATTTCTGTTTGTATACATGACATTTTATGCACTTGCATAATGAAAAAAACTTTGCTTTTCTCCAAAACCATTTTTACTGTGATTTTCTCGGTCCATTGCATACGAATTCCACCTCGCTTTGTCCAGTATGACTGGATGAAACCAGAAATATCCGGTTGTGTTTTGGCTTACTACAACCCAGATATTGTGAAAGCCTCTGTGTTTATGTTTTCCGGATACTATCAACGGAATTTATGTTTTTGCATGTTATTTATCAGGGAACATTTAATTTTGTGCTGGGAAACACTAATTGGTTCCACATGGAGACACCAGCTCTACACATTCGTATTTTCTAGGGAGAAAGCTAGAGGAACTGCGGCAAACAAACATGATATTTCTGTTTGTATAGATGACATTTTATGCACTTTCCTAAAGAAAAGACTTTGCTTTTCTCCAAAACCATTTTTCCTGTGATATTCTCGATCCATTACATATGAATTGCACCCCCCCTTTGTCCAGATATGAGTGGATGAAACCAGAAATATCCGGTTGTGTTTTGTCTTACTATATCCCAGATATTGCTACAGCCTCAGTGTCTGTGTTTTCTGGATATTATGGATGGATTTTATTGTTTTGAATGTTTTTATCAGGGAACATTTAATTTTGTACCGTAGAAACACTAATTGGTTCCACATGGAGACACCAGGAACACATTCCTATGTTCTAGGGAGAAAGCTTGAGGAACTGCAAATCGATATGATATGTCTGTTTGTATAGATGACATTTTATGCACTTGCGATGGAAAAGACTTTTTGCCTTTCTCTAAAACCATTTTTACTGTGATTTTGTTGGTCCATTGCATACGAATTCCAACCCACTTTGTCCGGATATGACTGGATGAAACCAGAAATATCCGGTTGTGTTTTGGCTAACTCAATCCCAGGTATTGTGAAAGCTTCTGTATTTGTGTTCTCCAGATATTATGAACGGATTTTATGGTTTTGCATGTTTTTTATCAGGGAACATTTAATTTTGTACCGTAGAAACACTAATTGGTTCCACACGGAGACACCAGCTCTACACATTTGTATTTTCTAGGGAGAAAGCTAGAGGAACTGTGGCAAACAAACATGATATTTCTGTTTGTATAGATGACATTTTATGCACTTTCCTAAGAAAAAGACTTTACTTTTCTCCAAAACCATTTTTACTGTGATGTTCTCGGTCCATTGCATACGAATTCCACCTCACTTTGTCCGGATATGACTGGATGAAACCAGAAATATCCGTTTTCTTTTTTTTTTTTTTGGCTTACTATATCCCAGATATTACTACAGACTCTGTGTTTGTGTTTTCTGGATATTATCGATGGATTATATTGTTTTGAATGTTTTTATCAGGGAACATTTAATTTTGTGCTGGGAAACACTAATTGGTTCCACATGGAGACACCAGTCTACACATTCGTATTTTCTAGGGAGAAAGCTAGAATAACTGCGGTAAACAAACATGATGTTTCTGTTTGTATAGATGACATTTTATGCACTGGCTTAAGGAAAAGACTTTGTTTTACTCCAAAACCATTTTTACTGCGATTTTCCCGGTTCATTGCATACGAATTCCACCAAACTTAGTCCGGATATGACTGGATGAAACCAGAAATATCCGGTTGTGTTTTGGCTAACTCAATCCCAGATATTGCGACGGACTCTGTGTTTGTGTTTTCTGGACATTATCAACGGACTTTATTGTTTTGAATGTTTTTATCAGGGAACATTTAATTTTGTACCTTAGAAACACTAATAGGTTCAACATGGAGACACCAGTCTACACATTCGTATGTTCTAGGGAGAAAGTTAGAGGAACTGCGGCAAACAAACATGATATTTCTGTTTGTATAGATGACATTTTATGCACTTTCCTAAAGAAAAGACTTTGCTTTTCTCCAAAACCATTTTTCCTGTGATATTCTCGATCCATTACATATGAATTCCACCCCACTTTGTCCGGATATGAGTGGATGAAACCAGAAATATCCGGTTGTGTTTTGTCTTACTATATCCCAGATATTGCTACAGCCTCAGTGTCTGTGTTTTCTGGATATTATCGATGGATTTTATTGTTTTGAATGTTTTTATCAGGGAACCTTTAATTTTGTACCGTAGAAACACTAATTGGTTCCACATGGAGACACCAGGAACACATTCCTATGTTCTAGGGAGAAAGCTTGAGGAACTGCAAATCGATATGATATGTCTGTTTGTATAGATGACATTTTATGCACTTGCGATGGAAAAGACTTTTTGCCTTTCTCTAAAACCATTTTTACTGTGATTTTGTTGGTCCATTGCATACGAATTCCAACCCACTTTGTCCGGATATGACTGGATGAAACCAGAAATATCCGGTTGTGTTTTGGCTAACTCAATCCCAGGTATTGTGAAAGCTTCTGTATTTGTGTTCTCCAGATATTATGAACGGATTTTATGGTTTTGCATGTTTTTTATCAGGGAACATTTAATTTTGTACCGTAGAAACACTAATTGGTTCCACACGGAGACACCAGCTCTATACATTTGTATTTTCTAGGGAGAAAGCTAGAGGAACTGTGGCAAACAAACATGATATTTCTGTTTGTATAGATGACATTTTATGCACTTTCCTAAGAAAAAGACTTTACTTTTCTCCAAAACCATTTTTACTGTGATGTTCTCGGTCCATTGCATACGAATTCCACCTCACTTTGTCCGGATATGACTGGATGAAACCAGAAATATCCGTTTTCTTTTTTTTTTTTTTTGGCTTACTATATCCCAGATATTACTACAGACTCTGTGTTTGTGTTTTCTGGATATTATCGATGGATTATATTGTTTTGAATGTTTTTATCAGGGAACATTTAATTTTGTGCTGGGAAACACTAATTGGTTCCACATGGAGACACCAGTCTACACATTCGTATTTTCTAGGGAGAAAGCTAGAATAACTGCGGTAAACAAACATGATGTTTCTGTTTGTATAGATGACATTTTATGCACTGGCTTAAGGAAAAGACTTTGTTTTACTCCAAAACCATTTTTACTGCGATTTTCCCGGTTCATTGCATACGAATTCCACCAACCTTAGTCCGGATATGACTGGATGAAACCAGAAATATCCGGTTGTGTTTTGGCTAACTCAATCCCAGATATTGCGACGGACTCTGTGTTTGTGTTTTCTGGACATTATCAACGGACTTTATTGTTTTGAATGTTTTTATCAGGGAACATTTAATTTTGTACCTTAGAAACACTAATAGGTTCAACATGGAGACACCAGTCTACACATTCGTATGTTCTAGGGAGAAAGTTAGAGGAACTGCGGCAAACAAACATGATATTTCTGTTTGTATACATGACATTTTATGCACTTGCATAATGAAAAAAACTTTGCTTTTCTCCAAAACCATTTTTACTGTGATTTTCTCGGTCCATTGCATACGAATTCCACCTCACTTTGTCCGGATATGACTGGATGAAACCAGAAATATCCGGTTGTGTTTTGGCTTACTACAACCCAGATATTGTGAAAGCCTCTGTGTTTATGTTTTCCGGATACTATCAACGGAATTTATGTTTTTGCATGTTATTTATCAGGGAACATTTAATTTTGTGCTGGGAAACACTAATTGGTTCCACATGGAGACACCAGCTCTACACATTCGTATTTTCTAGGGAGAAAGCTAGAGGAACTGCGGCAAACAAACATGATATTTCTGTTTGTATAGATGACATTTTATGCACTTTCCTAAAGAAATGACTTTGCTTTTCTCCAAAACCATTTTTCCTGTGATATTCTCGATCCATTACATATGAATTCCACCCCACTTTGTCCAGATATGAGTGGATGAAACCAGAAATATCCGGTTGTGTTTTGTCTTACTATATCCCAGATATTGCTACAGCCTCAGTGTCTGTGTTTTCTGGATATTATGGATGGATTTTATTGTTTTGAATGTTTTTATCAGGGAACATTTAATTTTGTACCGTAGAAACACTAATTGGTTCCACATGGAGACACCAGGAACACATTCCTATGTTCTAGGGAGAAAGCTTGAGGAACTGCAAATCGATATGATATGTCTGTTTGTATAGATGACATTTTATGCACTTGCGATGGAAAAGACTTTTTGCCTTTCTCTAAAACCATTTTTACTGTGATTTTGTTGGTCCATTGCATACGAATTCCAACCCACTTTGTCCGGATATGACTGGATGAAACCAGAAATATCCGGTTGTGTTTTGGCTAACTCAATCCCAGATATTGTGAAAGCTTCTGTATTTGTGTTCTCCGGATATTATGAACGGATTTTATGGTTTTGCATGTTTTTTATCAGGGAACATTTAATTTTGTACCGTAGAAACACTAATTGGTTCCACACGGAGACACCAGCTCTACACATTTGTATTTTCTAGGGAGAAAGCTAGAGGAACTGCGGCAAACAAACATGATATTTCTGTTTGTATAGATGACATTTTATGCACTTTCCTAAGAAAAAGACTTTACTTTTCTCCAAAACCATTTCTACTGTGATTTTCTCGGTCCATTGCATACGAATTCCACCTCACTTTGTCCGGATATGACTGGATGAAACCAGAAATATCCGTTTTCTTTTTTTTTTTTTTTGGCTTACTATATCCCAGATATTACTACAGACTCTGTGTTTGTGTTTTCTGGATATTATCGATGGATTATATTGTTTTGAATGTTTTTATCAGGGAACATTTAATTTTGTGCTGGGAAACACTAATTGGTTCCACATGGAGACACCAGTCTACACATTCGTATTTTCTAGGGAGAAAGCTAGAATAACTGCGGTAAACAAACATGATGTTTCTGTTTGTATAGATGACATTTTATGCACTGGCTTAAGGAAAAGACTTTGTTTTACTCCAAAACCATTTTCACTGCGATTTTCCCGGTTCATTGCATACGAATTCCACCAAACTTAGTCCGGATATGACTGGATGAAACCAGAAATATCCGGTTGTGTTTTGGCTAACTCAATCCCAGATATTGCGACAGACTCTGTGTTTGTGTTTTCTGGACATTATCAACGGACTTTAATGTTTTGAATGTTTTTATCAGGGAACATTTAAATTTGTACCTTAGAAACACTAATTGGTTCCACACGGAGACACCAGCTCAACACATTTGTATGTTCTAGGGAGAAAGCTAGAGGAACTGCGGCAAACAAACATGATATTTCTGTTTGTATACATGACATTTTATGCACTTGCATAACGAAAAAAACTTTGCTTTTCTCCAAAACCATTTTTACTGTGATTTTCTCGGTCCATTGCATACGAATTCCACCTCGCTTTGTCCGGATATGACTGGATGAAACCAGAAATATCCGGTTGTGTTTTGGCTTACTACAACCCAGATATTGTGAAAGCCTCTGTGTTTATGTTTTCCGGATACTATCAACGGAATTTATGTTTTTGCATGTTATTTATCAGGGAACATTTAATTTTGTGCTGGGAAACACTAATTGGTTCCACATGGAGACACCAGCTCTACACATTCGTATGTTCTAGGGAGAAAGCTAGAGGAACTGCGGCAAACAAACATGATATTTCTGTTTGTATAGATGACATTTTATGCACTTTCCTAAAGAAAAGACTTTGCTTTTCTCCAAAACCATTTTTCCTGTGATATTCTCGATCCATTACATATGAATTCCACCCCACTTTGTCCGGATATGAGTGGATGAAACCAGAAATATCCGGTTGTGTTTTGTTTTACTATATCCCAGATATTGCTACAGCCTCAGTGTCTGTGTTTTCTGGATATTATCGATGGCTTTTATTGTTTTGAATGTTTTTATCAGGGAACATTTAATTTTGTGCTGGGAAACACTAATTGGTTCCACATGGAGACACCAGTAACACATTCCTCTGTTCTAGGGAGAAAGCTTGAGGAACTGCAAATCGATATGCTATGTCTGTTTGTATAGATGACATTTTATGCACTTGCGATGGAAAAGACTTTTTGCCTTTCTCTAAAACCATTTTTACTGTGATTTTGTTGGTCCATTGCATACGAATTCCAACCCACTTTGTCCGGATATGACTGGATGAAACCAGAAATATCCGGTTGTGTTTTGGCTAACTCAATCCCAGATATTGTGAAAGCTTCTGTATTTGTGTTCTCCGGATATTATGAATGGAATTTATGGTTTTGCATGTTTTTTATCAGGGAACATTTAATTTTGTACCGTAGAAACACTAATTGGTTCCACACGGAGACACCAGCTCTACACATTTGTATTTTCTAGGGAGAAAGCTAGAGGAACTGCGGCAAACAAACATGATATTTCTGTTTGTATAGATGACATTTTATGCACTTTCCTAACAAAAAGACTTTACTTTTCTCCAAAACCATTTTTACTGTGATTTTCTCGGTCCATTGCATACGAATTCCACCTCACTTTGTCCGGATGTGACTGGATGAAACCAGAAATATCCGTTTTCTTTTTTTTTGGCTTACTATATCCCAGATATTACTACAGACTCTGTGTTTGTGTTTTCTGGATATTATCGATGGATTATATTGTTTTGAATGTTTTTATCAGGGAACATTTAATTTTGTGCTGGGAAACACTAATTGGTTCCACATGGAGACACCAGTCTACACATTCGTATTTTCTAGGGAGAAAGCTAGAATAACTGCGGTAAACAAACATGATGTTTCTGTTTGTATAGATGACATTTTATGCACTGGCTTAAGGAAAAGACTTTGTTTTACTCCAAAACCATTTTTACTGCGATTTTCCCGGTTCATTGCATACGAATTCCACCAACCTTAGTCCGGATATGACTGGATGAAACCAGAAATATCCGGTTGTGTTTTGGCTAACTCAATCCCAGATATTGCGACGGACTCTGTGTTTGTGTTTTCTGGACATTATCAACGGACTTTATTGTTTTGAATGTTTTTATCAGGGAACATTTAATTTTGTACCTTAGAAACACTAATAGGTTCAACATGGAGACACCAGTCTACACATTCGTATGTTCTAGGGAGAAAGTTAGAGGAACTGCGGCAAACAAACATGATATTTCTGTTTGTATACATGACATTTTATGCACTTGCATAACGAAAAAAACTTTGCTTTTCTCCAAAACCAATTTTACTGTGATTTTCTCGGTCCATTGCATACGAATTCCACCTCGCTTTGTCCGGATATGACTGGATGAAACCAGAAATATCCGGTTGTGTTTTGGCTTACTACAACCCAGATATTGTGAAAGCCTCTGTGTTTATGTTTTCCGGATATTATCAACGGAATTTATGTTTTTGCATGTTATTTATCAGGGAACATTTAATTTTGTGCTGGGAAACACTAATTGGTTCCACATGGAGACACCAGCTCTACACATTCGTATTTTCTAGGGAGAAAGCTAGAGGAACTGCGGCAAACAAACATGATATTTCTGTTTGTATAGATGACATTTATTCACTTTCCTAAAGAAAAGACTTTGCTTTTCTCCAAAACCATTTTTCCTGTGATATTCTCGATCCATTACATATGAATTCCAACCCACTTTGTCCGGATATGAGTGGATGAAACCAGAAATATCCGGTTGTGTTTTGTCTTACTATATCCCAGATATTGCTACAGCCTCAGTGTCTGTGTTTTCTGGATATTATCGATGGATTTTATTGTTTTGAATGTTTTTATCAGGGAACATTTAATTTTGTGCTGGGAAACACTAATTGGTTCCACATGGAGACACCAGTCTACAGATTCGTATTTTCTAGGGAGAAAGCTAGAATAACTGCGGTAAACAAACATGATATTTCTGTTTGTATTGATGACATTTTATGCACTGGCTTAAGGAAAAGACTTTGTTTTACTCCAAAACCATTTTTACTGCGATTTTCCCGGTTCATTGCATACGAATTCCACCAACCTTAGTCCGGATATGACTGGATGAAACCAGAAATATCCGGTTGTGTTTTGGCTAACTCAATCCCAGATATTGTGAAAGCTTCTGTATTGGTGTTTTCCGGATATTATCAACGGATTTTATGGTTTTGCATGTTTTTTATCAGGGGACATTTAATTTTGTACCTTAGAAACACTAATAGGTTCAACATGGAGACACCAGTCTACACATTCGTATGTTCTAGGGAGAAAGTTAGAGGAACTGCGGCAAACAAACATGATATTTCTGTTTGTATACATGACATTTTATGCACTTGCATAACGAAAAAAAACTTTGCTTTTCTCCAAAACCATTTTTACTGTGATTTTCTCGGTCCATTGCATACGAATTCCACCTCGCTTTGTCCGGATATGACTGGATGAAACCAGAAATATCCGGTTGTGTTTTGGCTAACTCAATCCCAGATATTGCGACGGACTCTGTGTTTATGTTTTCCGGATACTATCAATGGAATTTATGTTTTTGCATGTTATTTATCAGGGAACATTTAATTTTGTGCTGAGAAACACTAATTGGTTCCACATGGAGACACCAGCTCTACACATTCGTATTTTCTAGGGAGAAAGCTAGAGGAACTGCGGCAAACAAACATGATATTTCTGTTTGTATAGATGACATTTTATGCACTTTCCTAAAGAAAAGACTTTGCTTTTCTCCAAAACCATTTTTCCTGTGATATTCTCCATCCATTACATATGAATTCCACCCCACTTTGTCCGGATATGAGTGCATGAAACCAGAAATATCCGGTTGTGTTTTGTCTTACTATATCCCAGATATTGCTACAGCCTCAGTGTCTGTGTTTTCTGGATATTATCGATGGATTTTATTGTTTTGAATGTTTTTATCAGGGAACCTTTAATTTTGTACCGTAGAAATACAATTTGGTTCCACATGGAGACACCAGGAACACATTCCTATGTTCTAGGGAGAAAGCTTGAGGAACTGCAAATCGATATGATATGTCTGTTTGTATAGATGACATTTTATGCACTTGCGATGGAAAAGACTTTTTGCCTTTCTCTAAAACCATTTTTACTGTGATTTTGTTGGTCCATTGCATACGAATTCCAACCCGCTTTGTCCGGATATGACTGGATGAAACCAGAAATATCCGGTCGTGTTTTGGCTAACTCAATCCCAGATATTGTGAAAGCTTCTGTATTTGTGTTCTCCGGATATTATGAATGGATTTTATGGTTTTGCATGTTTTTTATCAGGGAACATTTAATTTTGTACCGTAGAAACACTAATTGGTTCCACACGGAGACACCAGCTCTACACATTTGTATTTTCTAGGGAGAAAGCTAGAGGAACTGCGGCAAACAAACATGATATTTCTGTTTGTATAGATGACATTTTATGCACTTTCCTAAGAAAAAGACTTTACTTTTCTCCAAAACCATTTTTACTGTGATTTTCTCGGTCCATTGCATACGAATTCCACCTCACTTTGTCCGGATATGACTGGATGAAACCAGAAATATCCGTTTTCTTTTTTTTTGGCTTACTATATCCCAGATATTACTACAGACTCTGTGTTTGTGTTTTCTGGATATTATCGATGGATTATATTGTTTTGAATGTTTTTATCAGGGAACATTTAATTTTGTGCTGGGAAACACTAATTGGTTCCACATGGAGACACCAGTCTACACATTCGTATTTTCTAGGGAGAAAGCTAGAATAACTGCAGTAAACAAACATGATGTTTCTGTTTGTATAGATGACATTTTATGCACTGGCTTAAGGAAAAGACTTTGTTTTACTCCAAAACCATTTTTACTGCGATTTTCCTGGTTCATTGCATACGAATTCCACCAAACTTAGTCCGGATATGACTGGATGAAACCAGAAATATCCGGTTGTGTTTTGGCTAACTCAATCCCAGATATTGCGACGGACTCTGTGTTGGTGTTTTCTGGACATTATCAACGGACTTTACTGTTTTGAATGTTTTTATCAGGGAACATTTAATTTTGTACCTTAGAAACACTAATAGGTTCAACATGGAGACACCAGTATACACATTCGTATGTTCTAGGGAGAAAGCTAGAGGAACTGCGGCAAACAAACATGATATTTCTGTTTGTATACATGACATTTTATGCACTTGCATAACGAAAAAAACTTTGCTTTTCTCCAAAACCATTTTTACTGTGATTTTCTCGGTCCATTGCATACGAATTCCACCTCGCTTTGTCCGGATATGACTGGATGAAACCAGAAATATCCGGTTGTGTTTTGGCTTACTACAACCCAGATATTGTGAAAGCCTCTGTGTTTATGTTTTCCGGATACTATCAACGGAATTTATGTTTTTGCATGTTATTTATCAGGGAACATTTAATTTTGTGCTGGGAAACACTAATTGGTTCCACATGGAGACACCAGCTCTACACATTCGTATGTTCTAGGGAGAAAGCTAGAGGAACTGCGGCAAACAAACATGATATTTCTGTTTGTATAGATGACATTTTATGCACTTTCCTAAAGAAAAGACTTTGCTTTTCTCCAAAACCATTTTTCCTGTGATATTCTCGATCCATTACATATGAATTCCACCCCACTTTGTCCGGATATGAGTGCATGAAACCAGAAATATCCGGTTGTGTTTTGTTTTACTATATCCCAGATATTGCTACAGCCTCAGTGTCTGTGTTTTCTGGATATTATCGATGGCTTTTATTGTTTTGAATGTTTTTATCAGGGAACATTTAATTTTGTGCTGGGAAACACTAATTGGTTCCACATGGAGACACCAGTAACACATTCCTCTGTTCTAGGGAGAAAGCTTGAGGAACTGCAAATCGATATGCTATGTCTGTTTGTATAGATGACATTTTATGCACTTGCGATGGAAAAGACTTTTTGCCTTTCTCTAAAACCATTTTTACTGTGATTTTGTTGGTCCATTGCATACGAATTCCAACCCACTTTGTCCGGATATGACTGGATGAAACCAGAAATATCCGGTTGTGTTTTGGCTAACTCAATCCCAGATATTGTGAAAGCTTCTGTATTTGTGTTCTCCGGATTTTATGAATGGAATTTATGGTTTTGCATGTTTTTTATCAGGGAACATTTAATTTTGTACCGTAGAAACACTAATTGGTTCCACACGGAGACACCAGCTCTACACATTTGTATTTTCTAGGGAGAAAGCTAGAGGAACTGCGGCAAACAAACATGATATTTCTGTTTGTATAGATGACATTTTATGCACTTTCCTAACAAAAAGACTTTACTTTTCTCCAAAACCATTTTTACTGTGATTTTCTCGGTCCATTGCATACGAATTCCACCTCACTTTGTCCGGATGTGACTGGATGAAACCAGAAATATCCGTTTTCTTTTTTTTTGGCTTACTATATCCCAGATATTACTACAGACTCTGTGTTTGTGTTTTCTGGATATTATCGATGGATTATATTGTTTTGAATGTTTTTATCAGGGAACATTTAATTTTGTGCTGGGAAACACTAATTGGTTCCACATGGAGACACCAGTCTACACATTCGTATTTTCTAGGGAGAAAGCTAGAATAACTGCGGTAAACAAACATGATGTTTCTGTTTGTATAGATGACATTTTATGCACTGGCTTAAGGAAAAGACTTTGTTTTACTCCAAAACCATTTTTACTGCGATTTTCCCGGTTCATTGCATACGAATTCCACCAACCTTAGTCCGGATATGACTGGATGAAACCAGAAATATCCGGTTGTGTTTTGGCTAACTCAATCCCAGATATTGCGACGGACTCTGTGTTTGTGTTTTCTGGACATTATCAACGGACTTTATTGTTTTGAATGTTTTTATCAGGGAACATTTAATTTTGTACCTTAGAAACACTAATAGGTTCAACATGGAGACACCAGTCTACACATTCGTATGTTCTAGGGAGAAAGTTAGAGGAACTGCGGCAAACAAACATGATATTTCTGTTTGTATACATGACATTTTATGCACTTGCATAACGAAAAAAACTTTGCTTTTCTCCAAAACCAATTTTACTGTGATTTTCTCGGTCCATTGCATACGAATTCCACCTCGCTTTGTCCGGATATGACTGGATGAAACCAGAAATATCCGGTTGTGTTTTGGCTTACTACAACCCAGATATTGTGAAAGCCTTTGTGTTTATGTTTTCCGGATATTATCAACGGAATTTATGTTTTTGCATGTTATTTATCAGGGAACATTTAATTTTGTGCTGGGAAACACTAATTGGTTCCACATGGAGACACCAGCTCTACACATTCGTATTTTCTAGGGAGAAAGCTAGAGGAACTGCGGCAAACAAACATGATATTTCTGTTTGTATAGATGACATTTATTCACTTTCCTAAAGAAAAGACTTTGCTTTTCTCCAAAACCATTTTTCCTGTGATATTCTCAATCCATTACATATGAATTCCACCCCACTTTGTCCGGATATGAGTGGATGAAACCAGAAATATCCGGTTGTGTTTTGTCTTACTATATCCCAGATATTGCTACAGCCTCAGTGTCTGTGTTTTCTGGATATTACCGATGGATTTTATTGTTTTGAATGTTTTTATCAGGGAACATTTAATTTTGTGCTGGGAAACACTAATTGGTTCCACATGGAGACACCAGTCTACAGATTCGTATTTTCTAGGGAGAAAGCTAGAATAACTGCGGTAAACAAACATGATATTTCTGTTTGTATTGATGACATTTTATGCACTGGCTTAAGGAAAAGACTTTGTTTTACTCCAAAACCATTTTTACTGCGATTTTCCCGGTTCATTGCATACGAATTCCACCAACCTTAGTCCGGATATGACTGGATGAAACCAGAAATATCCGGTTGTGTTTTGGCTAACTCAATCCCAGATATTGTGAAAGCTTCTGTATTGGTGTTTTCCGGATATTATCAACGGATTTTATGGTTTTGCATGTTTTTTATCAGGGGACATTTAATTTTGTACCTTAGAAACACTAATAGGTTCAACATGGAGACACCAGTCTACACATTCGTATGTTCTAGGGAGAAAGTTAGAGGAACTGCGGCAAACAAACATGATATTTCTGTTTGTATACATGACATTTTATGCACTTGCATAACGAAAAAAAACTTTGCTTTTCTCCAAAACCATTTTTACTGTGATTTTCTCGGTCCATTGCATACGAATTCCACCTCGCTTTGTCCGGATATGACTGGATGAAACCAGAAATATCCGGTTGTGTTTTGGCTTACTACAACCCAGATATTGTGAAAGCCTCTGTGTTTATGTTTTCCGGATACTATCAATGGAATTTATGTTTTTGCATGTTATTTATCAGGGAACATTTAATTTTGTGCTGAGAAACACTAATTGGTTCCACATGGAGACACCAGCTCTACACATTCTTATTTTCTAGGGAGAAAGCTAGAGGAACTGCGGCAAACAAACATGATATTTCTGTTTGTATAGATGACATTTTATGCACTTTCCTAAAGAAAAGACTTTGCTTTTCTCCAAAACCATTTTTCCTGTGATATTCTCCATCCATTACATATGAATTCCACCCCACTTTGTCCGGATATGAGTGCATGAAACCAGAAATATCCGGTTGTGTTTTGTCTTACTATATCCCAGATATTGCTACAGCCTCAGTGTCTGTGTTTTCTGGATATTATCGATGGATTTTATTGTTTTGAATGTTTTTATCAGGGAACATTTAATTTTGTACCGTAGAAACACTAATTGGTTCCACATGCAGACACCAGTAACACATTCCTATGTTCTAGGGAGAAAGCTTGAGGAACTGCAAATCGATATGATATGTCTGTTTGTATAGATGACATTTTATGCACTTGCGATGGAAAAGACTTTTTGCCTTTCTCTAAAACCATTTTTACTGTGATTTTGTTGGTCCATTGCATACGAATTCCAACCCGCTTTGTCCGGATATGACTGGATGAAACCAGAAATATCCGGTCGTGTTTTGGCTAACTCAATCCCAGATATTGTGAAAGCTTCTGTATTTGTGTTCTCCGGATATTATGAATGGATTTTATGGTTTTGCATGTTTTTTATCAGGGAACATTTAATTTTGTACCGTAGAAACACTAATTGGTTCCACACGGAGACACCAGCTCTACACATTTGTATTTTCCAGGGAGAAAGCTAGAGGAACTGCGGCAAACAAACATGATATTTCTGTTTGTATAGATGACATTTTATGCACTTTCCTAAGAAAAAGACTTTACTTTTCTCCAAAACCATTTTTACTGTGATTTTCTCGGTCCATTGCATACGAATTCCACCTCACTTTGTCCGGATATGACTGGATGAAACCAGAAATATCCGTTTTCTTTTTTTTTGGCTTACTATATCCCAGATATTACTACAGACTCTGTGTTTGTGTTTTCTGGATATTATCGATGGATTATATTGTTTTGAATGTTTTTATCAGGGAACATTTAATTTTGTGCTGGGAAACACTAATTGGTTCCACATGGAGACACCAGTCTACACATTCGTATTTTCTAGGGAGAAAGCTAGAATAACTGCAGTAAACAAACATGATGTTTCTGTTTGTATAGATGACATTTTATGCACTGGCTTAAGGAAAAGACTTTGTTTTACTCCAAAACCATTTTTACTGCGATTTTCCTGGTTCATTGCATACGAATTCCACCAAACTTAGTCCGGATATGACTGGATGAAACCAGAAATATCCGGTTGTGTTTTGGCTAACTCAATCCCAGATATTGCGACGGACTCTGTGTTGGTGTTTTCTGGACATTATCAACGGACTTTATTGTTTTGAATGTTTTTATCAGGGAACATTTAATTTTGTACCTTAGAAACACTAATAGGTTCAACATGGAGACACCAGTATACACATTCGTATGTTCTAGGGAGAAAGCTAGAGGAACTGCGGCAAACAAACATGATATTTCTGTTTGTATACATGACATTTTATGCACTTGCATAACGAAAAAAACTTTGCTTTTCTCCAAAACCATTTTTACTGTGATTTTCTCGGTCCATTGCATACGAATTCCACCTCGCTTTGTCCGGATATGACTGGATGAAACCAGAAATATCCGGTTGTGTTTTGGCTTACTACAACCCAGATATTGTGAAAGCCTCTGTGTTTATGTTTTCCGGATATTATCAACGGAATTTATGTTTTTGCATGTTATTTATCAGGGAACATTAAATTTTGTGCTGGGAAACACTAATTGGTTCCACATGGAGACACCAGCTCTACACATTCGTATTTTCTAGGGAGAAAGCTAGAGGAACTGCGGCAAACAAACATGATATTTCTGTTTGTATAGATGACATTTTATGCACTTTCCTAAAGAAAAGACTTTGCTTTTCTCCAAAACCATTTTTCCTGTGATATTCTCGATCCATTACATATGAATTCCACCCCACTTTGTCCGGATATGAGTGGATGAAACCAGAAATATCCGGTTGTGTTTTGTCTTACTATATCCCAGATATTGCTACAGCCTCAGTGTCTGTGTTTTCTGGATATTATCGATGGATTTTATTGTTTTGAATGTTTTTATCAGGGAACCTTTAATTTTGTACCGTAGAAATACAATTTGGTTCCACATGGAGACACCAGGAACACATTCCTATGTTCTAGGGAGAAAGCTTGAGGAACTGCAAATCGATATGATATGTCTGTTTGTATAGATGACATTTTATGCACTTGCGATGGAAAAGACTTTTTGCCTTTCTCTAAAACCATTTTTACTGTGATTTTGTTGGTCCATTGCATACGAATTCCAACCCACTTTGTCCGGATATGACTGGATGAAACCAGAAATATCCGGTTGTGTTTTGGCTAACTCAATCCCAGATATTGTGAAAGCTTCTGTATTTGTGTTCTCCGGATATTATGAACGGATTTTATGGTTTTGCATGTTTTTTATCAGGGAACATTTAATTTTGTACCGTAGAAACACTAATTGGTTCCACACGGAGACACCAGCTCTACACATTTGTATTTTCTAGGGAGAAAGCTAGAGGAACTGCGGCAAACAAACATGATATTTCTGTTTGTATAGATGACATTTTATGCACTTTCCTAAAGAAAAGACTTTGCTTTTCTCCAAAACCATTTTTACTGTGATTTTCTCGGTCCATTGCATACGAATTCCACCTCACTTTGTCCGGATATGACTGGATGAAACCAGAAATATCTGTTTTCTTTTTTTTTGGCTTACTATATCCCAGATATTACTACAGACTCTGAGTTTGTGTTTTCTGGATATTATCGATGGATTATATTGTTTTGAATGTTTTTATCAGGGAACATTTAATTTTGTGCTGGGAAACACTAATTGGTTCCACATGGAGACACCAGTCTACACATTCGTATTTTCTAGGGAGAAAGTTAGAATAACTGCGTTAAACAAACATGATGTTTCTGTTTGTATAGATGACATTTTATGACTGGCTTAAGGAAAAGACTTTGTTTTACTCCAAAACCATTTTTACTGCGATTTTCCCGGTTCATTGCATACGAATTCCACCAACCTTAGTCCGGATATGACTGGATGAAACCAGAAATATCCGGTTGTGTTTTGGCTAACTCAATCCCAGATATTGTGAAAGCTTCTGTATTGGTGTTTTCCGGATATTATCAACGGATTTTATGGTTTTGCATGTTTTTTATCAGGGGACATTTAATTTTGTACCTTAGAAACACTAATAGGTTCAACATGGAGACACCAGTCTACACATTCGTATGTTCTAGGGAGAAAGTTAGAGGAACTGCGGCAAACAAACATGATATTTCTGTTTGTATACATGACATTTTATGCACTTGCATAACGAAAAAAAACTTTGCTTTTCTCCAAAACCATTTTTACTGTGATTTTCTCGGTCCATTGCATATGAATTCCACCTCGCTTTGTCCGGATATGACTGGATGAAACCAGAAATATCCGGTTGTGTTTTGGCTTACTACAACCCAGATATTGTGAAAGCCTCTGTGTTTATGTTTTCCGGATACTATCAATGGAATTTATGTTTTTGCATGTTATTTATCAGGGAACATTTAATTTTGTGCTGAGAAACACTAATTGGTTCCACATGGAGACACCAGCTCTACACATTCGTATTTTCTAGGGAGAAAGCTAGAGGAACTGCGGCAAACAAACATGATATTTCTGTTTGTATAGATGACATTTTATGCACTTTCCTAAAGAAAAGACTTTGCTTTTCTCCAAAACCATTTTTCCTGTGATATTCTCCATCCATTACATATGAATTCCACCCCACTTTGTCCGGATATGAGTGCATGAAACCAGAAATATCCGGTTGTGTTTTGTCTTACTATATCCCAGATATTGCTACAGCCTCAGTGTCTGTGTTTTCTGGATATTATCGATGGATTTTATTGTTTTGAATGTTTTTATCAGGGAACCTTTAATTTTGTACCGTAGAAATACAATTTGGTTCCACATGGAGACACCAGGAACACATTCCTATGTTCTAGGGAGAAAGCTTGAGGAACTGCAAATCGATATGATATGTCTGTTTGTATAGATGACATTTTATGCACTTGCGATGGAAAAGACTTTTTGCCTTTCTCTAAAACCATTTTTACTGTGATTTTGTTGGTCCATTGCATACGAATTCCAACCCACTTTGTCCGGATATGACTGGATGAAACCAGAAATATCCGGTTGTGTTTTGGCTAACTCAATCCCAGATATTGTGAAAGCTTCTGTATTTGTGTTCTCCGGATATTATGAACGGATTTTATGGTTTTGCATGTTTTTTATCAGGGAACATTTAATTTTGTACCGTAGAAACACTAATTGGTTCCACACGGAGACACCAGCTCTACACATTTGTATTTTCTAGGGAGAAAGCTAGAGGAACTGCGGCAAACAAACATGATATTTCTGTTTGTATAGATGACATTTTATGCACTTTCCTAAGAAAAAGACTTTACTTTTCTCCAAAACCATTTTTACTGTGATTTTCTCGGTCCATTGCACACGAATTCCACCAAACTTAGTCCGGATATGACTGGATGAAACCAGAAATATCCGTTTTCTTTTTTTTTGGCTTACTATATCCCAGATATTACTACAGACTCTGTGTTTGTGTTTTCTGGATATTATCGATGGATTATATTGTTTTGAATGTTTTTATCAGGGAACACTTAATTTTGTGCTGGGAAACACTAATTGTTTGCACATGGAGACACCAGTCTACACATTCGTATTTTCTAGGGAGAAAGCTAGAATAACTGCGGTAAACAAACATGATGTTTCTGTTTGTATAGATGACATTTTATGCACTGGCTTAAGGAAAAGACTTTGTTTTACTCCAAAACCATTTTTACTGCGGTTTTCCCGGTTCATTGCATACGAATCCCACCAAACTTAGTCCGGATATGACTGGATGAAACCAGAAATATCCGGTTGTGTTTTGGCTAACTCAATCCAGATATTGTGAAAGCTTCTGTATTGGTGTTTTCCGGATAATATCAACGGATTTTATGGTTTTGCATGTTTTTTATCAGGGAACATTTAATTTTGTGCTGGGAAACACTAATTGGTTCCACATGGAGACACAAGCTCTACACATTCGTAGTTTCTGGGGAGAAAGCTAGAGGAACTGCGGCAAACAAACATGATATTTCTGTTTGTATAGATGACATTTTATGCACTTTCCTAAAGAAAAGACTTTGCTTTTCTCCAAAACCATTTTTCCTGTGATATTCTCGATCCATTACATATGAATTCCACCCCACTTTGTCCGGATATGAGTGGATGAAACCAGAAATATCCGGTTGTGTTTTGTCTTACTATATCCCAGATATTGCTACAGCCTCAGTGTCTGTGTTTTCTGGATATTATCGATGGATTTTATTGTTTTGAATGTTTTTATCAGGGAACCTTTAATTTTGTACCGTAGAAATACAATTTGGTTCCACATGGAGACACCAGGAACACATTCCTATGTTCTAGGGAGAAAGCTTGAGGAACTGCAAATCGATATGATATGTCTGTTTGTATAGATGACATTTTATGCACTTGCGATGGAAAAGACTTTTTGCCTTTCTCTAAAACCATTTTTACTGTGATTTTGTTGGTCCATTGCATACGAATTCCAACCCACTTTGTCCGGATATGACTGGATGAAACCAGAAATATCCGGTTGTGTTTTGGCTAACTCAATCCCAGATATTGTGAAAGCTTCTGTATTTGTGTTCTCCGGATATTATGAACGGATTTTATGGTTTTGCATGTTTTTTATCAGGGAACATTTAATTTTGTACCGTAGAAACACTAATTGGTTCCACACGGAGACACCAGCTCTACACATTCGTATTTTCTAGGGAGAAAGCTAGAATAACTGCGGTAAACAAACATGATGTTTCTGTTTGTATAGATGACATTTTATGCACTTTCCTAAAGAAAAGACTTTGCTTTTCTCCAAAACCATTTTTACTGTGATTTTCTCGGTCCATTGCATACGAATTCCACCTCACTTTGTCCGGATATGACTGGATGAAACCAGAAATATCTGTTTTCTTTTTTTTTGGCTTACTATATCCCAGATATTACTACAGACTCTGTGTTTGTGTTTTCTGGATATTATCGATGGATTATATTGTTTTGAATGTTTTTATCAGGGAACATTTAATTTTGTGCTGGGAAACACTAATTGGTTCCACATGGAGACACCAGTCTACACATTCGTATTTTCTAGGGAGAAAGTTAGAATAACTGCGTTAAACAAACATGATGTTTCTGTTTGTATAGATGACATTTTATGACTGGCTTAAGGAAAAGACTTTGTTTTACTCCAAAACCATTTTTACTGCGATTTTCCCGGTTCATTGCATACGAATTCCACCAACCTTAGTCCGGATATGACTGGATGAAACCAGAAATATCCGGTTGTGTTTTGGCTAACTCAATCCCAGATATTGTGAAAGCTTCTGTATTGGTGTTTTCCGGATATTATCAACGGATTTTATGGTTTTGCATGTTTTTTATCAGGGGACATTTAATTTTGTACCTTAGAAACACTAATAGGTTCAACATGGAGACACCAGTCTACACATTCGTATGTTCTAGGGAGAAAGTTAGAGGAACTGCGGCAAACAAACATGATATTTCTGTTTGTATACATGACATTTTATGCACTTGCATAACGAAAAAAAACTTTGCTTTTCTCCAAAACCATTTTTACTGTGATTTTCTCGGTCCATTGCATACGAATTCCACCTCGCTTTGTCCGGATATGACTGGATGAAACCAGAAATATCCGGTTGTGTTTTGGCTTACTACAACCCAGATATTGTGAAAGCCTCTGTGTTTATGTTTTCCGGATACTATCAATGGAATTTATGTTTTTGCATGTTATTTATCAGGGAACATTTAATTTTGTGCTGAGAAACACTAATTGGTTCCACATGGAGACACCAGCTCTACACATTCGTATTTTCTAGGGAGAAAGCTAGAGGAACTGCGGCAAACAAACATGATATTTCTGTTTGTATAGATGACATTTTATGCACTTTCCTAAAGAAAAGACTTTGCTTTTCTCCAAAACCATTTTTCCTGTGATATTCTCCATCCATTACATATGAATTCCACCCCACTTTGTCCGGATATGAGTGGATGAAACCAGAAATATCCGGTTGTGTTTTGTCTTACTATATCCCAGATATTGCTACAGCCTCAGTGTCTGTGTTTTCTGGATATTATCGATGGATTTTATTGTTTTGAATGTTTTTATCAGGGAACCTTTAATTTTGTACCGTAGAAATACAATTTGGTTCCACATGGAGACACCAGGAACACATTCCTATGTTCTAGGGAGAAAGCTTGAGGAACTGCAAATCGATATGATATGTCTGTTTGTATAGATGACATTTTATGCACTTGCGATGGAAAAGACTTTTTGCCTTTCTCTAAAACCATTTTTACTGTGATTTTGTTGGTCCATTGCATACGAATTCCAACCCACTTTGTCCGGATATGACTGGATGAAACCAGAAATATCCGGTTGTGTTTTGGCTAACTCAATCCCAGATATTGTGAAAGCTTCTGTATTTGTGTTTTCCGGATATTATGAACGGATTTTATGGTTTTGCATGTTTTTTATCAGGGAACATTTAATTTTGTACCGTAGAAACACTAATTGGTTCCACACGGAGACACCAGCTCTACACATTTGTATTTTCTAGGGAGAAAGCTAGAGGAACTGCGGCAAACAAACATGATATTTCTGTTTGTATAGATGACATTTTATGCACTTTCCTAACAAAAAGACTTTACTTTTCTCCAAAACCATTTTTACTGTGATTTTCTCGGTCCATTGCACACGAATTCCACCAAACTTAGTCCGGATATGACTGGATGAAACCAGAAATATCCGTTTTCTTTTTTTTTGGCTTACTATATCCCAGATATTACTACAGACTCTGTGTTTGTGTTTTCTGGATATTATCGATGGATTATATTGTTTTGAATGTTTTTATCAGGGAACACTTAATTTTGTGCTGGGAAACACTAATTGTTTGCACATGGAGACACCAGTCTACACATTCGTATTTTCTAGGGAGAAAGCTAGAATAACTGCGGTAAACAAACATGATGTTTCTGTTTGTATAGATGACATTTTATGCACTGGCTTAAGGAAAAGACTTTGTTTTACTCCAAAACCATTTTTACTGCGGTTTTCCCGGTTCATTGCATACGAATCCCACCAAACTTAGTCCGGATATGACTGGATGAAACCAGAAATATCCGGTTGTGTTTTGGCTAACTCAATCCAGATATTGTGAAAGCTTCTGTATTGGTGTTTTCCGGATAATATCAACGGATTTTATGGTTTTGCATGTTTTTTATCAGGGAACATTTAATTTTGTGCTGGGAAACACTAATTGGTTCCACATGGAGACACAAGCTCTACACATTCGTAGTTTCTGGGGAGAAAGCTAGAGGAACTGCGGCAAACAAACATGATATTTCTGTTTGTATAGATGACATTTTATGCACTTTCCTAAAGAAAAGACTTTGCTTTTCTCCAAAACCATTTTTCCTGTGATATTCTCGATCCATTACATATGAATTCCACCCCACTTTGTCCGGATATGAGTGGATGAAACCAGAAATATCCGGTTGTGTTTTGTCTTACTATATCCCAGATATTGCTACAGCCTCAATGTCTGTGTTTTCTGGATATTATCGATGGATTTTATTGTTTTGAATGTTTTTATCAGGGAACCTTTAATTTTGTACCGTAGAAATACAATTTGGTTCCACATGGAGACACCAGGAACACATTCCTATGTTCTAGGGAGAAAGCTTGAGGAACTGCAAATCGATATGATATGTCTGTTTGTATAGATGACATTTTATGCACTTGCGATGGAAAAGACTTTTTGCCTTTCTCTAAAACCATTTTTACTGTGATTTTGTTGGTCCATTGCATACGAATTCCAACCCACTTTGTCCGGATATGACTGGATGAAACCAGAAATATCCGGTTGTGTTTTGGCTAACTCAATCCCAGATATTGTGAAAGCTTCTGTATTTGTGTTCTCCGGATATTATGAACAGATTTTATGGTTTTGCATGTTTTTTATCAGGGAACATTTAATTTTGTACCGTAGAAACACTAATTGGTTCCACACGGAGACACCAGCTCTACACATTTGTATTTTCTAGGGAGAAAGCTAGAGGAACTGCGGCAAACAAACATGATATTTCTGTTTGTATAGATGACATTTTATGCACTTTCCTAACAAAAAGACTTTACTTTTCTCCAAAACCATTTTTACTGTGATTTTCTCGGTCCATTGCATACGAATTCCACCTCACTTTGTCCGGATATGACTGGATGAAACCAGAAATATCCGTTTTCTTTTTTTTTTGGCTTACTATATCCCAGATATTACTACAGACTCTGTGTTTGTGTTTTCTGGATATTATCGATGGATTATATTGTTTTGAATGTTTTTATCAGGGAACATTTAATTTTGTGCTGGGAAACACTAATTGGTTCCACATGGAGACACCAGTCTACACATTCGTATTTTCTAGGGAGAAAGTTAGAATAACTGCGTTAAACAAACATGATGTTTCTGTTTGTATAGATGACATTTTATGACTGGCTTAAGGAAAAGACTTTGTTTTACTCCAAAACCATTTTTACTGCGATTTTCCCGGTTCATTGCATACGAATTCCACCAACCTTAGTCCGGATATGACTGGATGAAACCAGAAATATCCGGTTGTGTTTTGGCTAACTCAATCCCAGATATTGTGAAAGCTTCTGTATTGGTGTTTTCCGGATATTATCAACGGATTTTATGGTTTTGCATGTTTTTTATCAGGGGACATTTAATTTTGTACCTTAGAAACACTAATAGGTTCAACATGGAGACACCAGTCTACACATTCGTATGTTCTAGGGAGAAAGTTAGAGGAACTGCGGCAAACAAACATGATATTTCTGTTTGTATACATGACATTTTATGCACTTGCATAACGAAAAAAAACTTTGCTTTTCTCCAAAACCATTTTTACTGTGATTTTCTCGGTCCATTGCATACGAATTCCACCTCGCTTTGTCCGGATATGACTGGATGAAACCAGAAATATCCGGTTGTGTTTTGGCTTACTACAACCCAGATATTGTGAAAGCCTCTGTGTTTATGTTTTCCGGATACTATCAATGGAATTTATGTTTTTGCATGTTATTTATCAGGGAACATTTAATTTTGTGCTGAGAAACACTAATTGGTTCCACATGGAGACACCAGCTCTACACATTCGTATTTTCTAGGGAGAAAGCTAGAGGAACTGCGGCAAACAAACATGATATTTCTGTTTGTATAGATGACATTTTATGCACTTTCCTAAAGAAAAGACTTTGCTTTTCTCCAAAACCATTTTTCCTGTGATATTCTCCATCCATTACATATGAATTCCACCCCACTTTGTCCGGATATGAGTGGATGAAACCAGAAATATCCGGTTGTGTTTTGTCTTACTATATCCCAGATATTGCTACAGCCTCAGTGTCTGTGTTTTCTGGATATTATCGATGGATTTTATTGTTTTGAATGTTTTTATCAGGGAACCTTTAATTTTGTACCGTAGAAATACAATTTGGTTCCGCATGGAGACACCAGGAACTCATTCCTATGTTCTAGGGAGAAAGCTTGAGGAACTGCAAATCGATATGATATGTCTGTTTGTATAGATGACATTTTATGCACTTGCGATGGAAAAGACTTTTTGCCTTTCTCTAAAACCATTTTTACTGTGATTTTGTTGGTCCATTGCATACGAATTCCAACCCACTTTGTCCGGATATGACTGGATGAAACCAGAAATATCCGGTTGTGTTTTGGCTAACTCAATCCCAGATATTGTGAAAGCTTCTGTATTTGTGTTTTCCGGATATTATGAACGGATTTTATGGTTTTGCATGTTTTTTATCAGGGAACATTTAATTTTGTACCGTAGAAACACTAATTGGTTCCACACGGAGACACCAGCTCTACACATTTGTATTTTCTAGGGAGAAAGCTAGAGGAACTGCGGCAAACAAACATGATATTTCTGTTTGTATAGATGACATTTTATGCACTTTCCTAAGAAAAAGACTTTACTTTTCTCCAAAACCATTTTTACTGTGATTTTCTCGGTCCATTGCACACGAATTCCACCAAACTTAGTCCGGATATGACTGGATGAAACCAGAAATATCCGTTTTCTTTTTTTTTGGCTTACTATATCCCAGATATTACTACAGACTCTGTGTTTGTGTTTTCTGGATATTATCGATGGATTATATTGTTTTGAATGTTTTTATCAGGGAACACTTAATTTTGTGCTGGGAAACACTAATTGTTTGCACATGGAGACACCAGTCTACACATTCGTATTTTCTAGGGAGAAAGCTAGAATAACTGCGGTAAACAAACATGATGTTTCTGTTTGTATAGATGACATTTTATGCACTGGCTTAAGGAAAAGACTTTGTTTTACTCCAAAACCATTTTTACTGCGGTTTTCCCGGTTCATTGCATACGAATCCCACCAAACTTAGTCCGGATATGACTGGATGAAACCAGAAATATCCGGTTGTGTTTTGGCTAACTCAATCCAGATATTGTGAAAGCTTCTGTATTGGTGTTTTCCGGATAATATCAACGGATTTTATGGTTTTGCATGTTTTTTATCAGGGAACATTTAATTTTGTGCTGGGAAACACTAATTGGTTCCACATGGAGACACAAGCTCTACACATTCGTAGTTTCTGGGGAGAAAGCTAGAGGAACTGCGGCAAACAAACATGATATTTCTGTTTGTATAGATGACATTTTATGCACTTTCCTAAAGAAAAGACTTTGCTTTTCTCCAAAACCATTTTTCCTGTGATATTCTCGATCCATTACATATGAATTCCACCCCACTTTGTCCGGATATGAGTGGATGAAACCAGAAATATCCGGTTGTGTTTTGTCTTACTATATCCCAGATATTGCTACAGCCTCAGTGTCTGTGTTTTCTGGATATTATCGATGGATTTTATTGTTTTGAATGTTTTTATCAGGGAACCTTTAATTTTGTACCGTAGAAATACAATTTGGTTCCACATGGAGACACCAGGAACACATTCCTATGTTCTAGGGAGAAAGCTTGAGGAACTGCAAATCGATATGATATGTCTGTTTGTATAGATGACATTTTATGCACTTGCGATGGAAAAGACTTTTTGCCTTTCTCTAAAACCATTTTTACTGTGATTTTGTTGGTCCATTGCATACGAATTCCAACCCACTTTGTCCGGATATGACTGGATGAAACCAGAAATATCCGGTTGTGTTTTGGCTAACTCAATCCCAGATATTGTGAAAGCTTCTGTATTTGTGTTCTCCGGATATTATGAACGGATTTTATGGTTTTGCATGTTTTTTATCAGGGAACATTTAATTTTGTACCGTAGAAACACTAATTGGTTCCACACGGAGACACCAGCTCTACACATTTGTATTTTCTAGGGAGAAAGCTAGAGGAACTGCGGCAAACAAACATGATATTTCTGTTTGTATAGATGACATTTTATGCACTTTCCTAACAAAAAGACTTTACTTTTCTCCAAAACCATTTTTACTGTGATTTTCTCGGTCCATTGCATACGAATTCCACCTCACTTTGTCCGGATGTGACTGGATGAAACCAGAAATATCCGTTTTCTTTTTTTTTGGCTTACTATATCCCAGATATTACTACAGACTCTGTGTTTGTGTTTTCTGGATATTATCGATGGATTATATTGTTTTGAATGTTTTTATCAGGGAACATTTAATTTTGTGCTGGGAAACACTAATTGGTTCCACATGGAGACACCAGTCTACACATTCGTATTTTCTAGGGAGAAAGTTAGAATAACTGCGTTAAACAAACATGATGTTTCTGTTTGTATAGATGACATTTTATGACTGGCTTAAGGAAAAGACTTTGTTTTACTCCAAAACCATTTTTACTGCGATTTTCCCGGTTCATTGCATACGAATTCCACCAACCTTAGTCCGGATATGACTGGATGAAACCAGAAATATCCGGTTGTGTTTTGGCTAACTCAATCCCAGATATTGTGAAAGCTTCTGTATTGGTGTTTTCCGGATATTATCAACGGATTTTATGGTTTTGCATGTTTTTTATCAGGGGACATTTAATTTTGTACCTTAGAAACACTAATAGGTTCAACATGGAGACACCAGTCTACACATTCGTATGTTCTAGGGAGAAAGTTAGAGGAACTGCGGCAAACAAACATGATATTTCTGTTTGTATACATGACATTTTATGCACTTGCATAACGAAAAAAAACTTTGCTTTTCTCCAAAACCATTTTTACTGTGATTTTCTCGGTCCATTGCATACGAATTCCACCTCGCTTTGTCCGGATATGACTGGATGAAACCAGAAATATCCGGTTGTGTTTTGGCTTACTACAACCCAGATATTGTGAAAGCCTCTGTGTTTATGTTTTCCGGATACTATCAACGGAATTTATGTTTTTGCATGTTATTTATCAGGGAACATTTAATTTTGTGCTGGGAAACACTAATTGGTTCCACATGGAGACACCAGTCTACACATTCGTATTTTCTAGGGAGAAAGCTAGAGGAACTGCGGCAAACAAACATGATATTTCTGTTTGTATAGATGACATTTTATGCACTTTCCTAAAGAAAAGACTTTGCTTTTCTCCAAAACCATTTTTCCTGTGATATTCTCGATCCATTACATATGAATTCCACCCCACTTTGTCCGGATATGAGTGCATGAAACCAGAAATATCCGGTTGTGTTTTGTCTTACTATATCCCAGATATTGCTACAGCCTCAGTGTCTGTGTTTTCTGGATATTATCGATGGATTTTATTGTTTTGAATATTTTTATCAGGGAACCTTTAATTTTGTACCGTAGAAATACAATTTGGTTCCACATGGAGACACCAGTAACACATTCCTATGTTCTAGGGAGAAAGCTTGAGGAACTGCAAATCGATATGATATGCCTGTTTGTATAGATGACATTTTATGCACTTGCGATGGAAAAGACTTTTTGCCTTTCTCTAAAACCATTTTTACTGTGATTTTGTTGGTCCATTGCATACGAATTCCAACCCACTTTGTCCGGATATGACTGGATGAAACCAGAAATATCCGGTTGTGTTTTGGCTAACTCAATCCCAGATATTGTGAAAGCTTCTGTATTTGTGTTTTCCGGATATTATGAACGGATTTTATGGTTTTGCATGTTTTTTATCAGGGAACATTTAATTTTGTACCGTAGAAACACTAATTGGTTCCACACGGAGACACCAGCTCTACACATTTGTATTTTCTAGGGAGAAAGCTAGAGGAACTGCGGCAAACAAACATGATATTTCTGTTTGTATAGATGACATTTTATGCACTTTCCTAAGAAAAAGACTTTACTTTTCTCCAAAACCATTTTTACTGTGATTTTCTCGGTCCATTGCACACGAATTCCACCAAACTTAGTCCGGATATGACTGGATGAAACCAGAAATATCCGTTTTCTTTTTTTTTGGCTTACTATATCCCAGATATTACTACAGACTCTGTGTTTGTGTTTTCTGGATATTATCGATGGATTATATTGTTTTGAATGTTTTTATCAGGGAACACTTAATTTTGTGCTGGGAAACACTAATTGGTTCCACATGGAGACACCAGTCTACACATTCGTATTTTCTAGGGAGAAAGCTAGAATAACTGCGGTAAACAAACATGATGTTTCTGTTTGTATAGATGACATTTTATGCACTGGCTTAAGGAAAAGACTTTGTTTTACTCCAAAACCATTTTTACTGCGGTTTTCCCGGTTCATTGCATACGAATCCCACCAAACTTAGTCCGGATATGACTGGATGAAACCAGAAATATCCGGTTGTGTTTTGGCTAACTCAATCCAGATATTGTGAAAGCTTCTGTATTGGTGTTTTCCGGATAATATCAACGGATTTTATGGTTTTGCATGTTTTTTATCAGGGAACATTTAATTTTGTGCTGGGAAACACTAATTGGTTCCACATGGAGACACAAGCTCTACACATTCGTAGTTTCTGGGGAGAAAGCTAGAGGAACTGCGGCAAACAAACATGATATTTCTGTTTGTATAGATGACATTTTATGCACTTTCCTAAAGAAAAGACTTTGCTTTTCTCCAAAACCATTTTTCCTGTGATATTCTCGATCCATTACATATGAATTCCACCCCACTTTGTCCGGATATGAGTGGATGAAACCAGAAATATCCGGTTGTGTTTTGTCTTACTATATCCCAGATATTGCTACAGCCTCAGTGTCTGTGTTTTCTGGATATTATCGATGGATTTTATTGTTTTGAATGTTTTTATCAGGGAACCTTTAATTTTGTACCGTAGAAATACAATTTGGTTCCACATGGAGACACCAGGAACACATTCCTATGTTCTAGGGAGAAAGCTTGAGGAACTGCAAATCGATATGATATGTCTGTTTGTATAGATGACATTTTATGCACTTGCGATGGAAAAGACTTTTTGCCTTTCTCTAAAACCATTTTTACTGTGATTTTGTTGGTCCATTGCATACGAATTCCAACCCACTTTGTCCGCATATGACTGGATGAAACCAGAAATATCCGGTTGTGTTTTGGCTTACTACAACCCAGATATTGTGAAAGCTTCTGTATTTGTGTTCTCCGGATATTATGAACGGATTTTATGGTTTTGCATGTTTTTTATCAGGGAACATTTAATTTTGTACCGTAGAAACACTAATTGGTTCCACACGGAGACACCAGCTCTACACATTTGTATTTTCTAGGGAGAAAGCTAGAGGAACTGCGGCAAACAAACATGATATTTCTGTTTGTATAGATGACATTTTATGCACTTTCCTAACAAAAAGACTTTACTTTTCTCCAAAACCATTTTTACTGTGATTTTCTCGGTCCATTGCATACGAATTCCACCTCACTTTGTCCGGATATGACTGGATGAAACCAGAAATATCCGTTTTCTTTTTTTTTGGCTTACTATATCCCAGATATTACTACAGACTCTGTGTTTGTGTTTTCTGGATATTATCGATGGATTATATTGTTTTGAATGTTTTTATCAGGGAACATTTAATTTTGTGCTGGGAAACACTAATTGGTTCCACATGGAGACACCAGTCTACACATTCGTATTTTCTAGGGAGAAAGTTAGAATAACTGCGTTAAACAAACATGATGTTTCTGTTTGTATAGATGACATTTTATGACTGGCTTAAGGAAAAGACTTTGTTTTACTCCAAAACCATTTTTACTGCGATTTTCCCGGTTCATTGCATACGAATTCCACCAACCTTAGTCCGGATATGACTGGATGAAACCAGAAATATCCGGTTGTGTTTTGGCTAACTCAATCCCAGATATTGTGAAAGCTTCTGTATTGGTGTTTTCCGGATATTATCAACGGATTTTATGGTTTTGCATGTTTTTTATCAGGGGACATTTAATTTTGTACCTTAGAAACACTAATAGGTTCAACATGGAGACACCAGTCTACACATTCGTATGTTCTAGGGAGAAAGTTAGAGGAACTGCGGCAAACAAACATGATATTTCTGTTTGTATACATGACATTTTATGCACTTGCATAACGAAAAAAAACTTTGCTTTTCTCCAAAACCATTTTTACTGTGATTTTCTCGGTCCATTGCATACGAATTCCACCTCGCTTTGTCCGGATATGACTGGATGAAACCAGAAATATCCGGTTGTGTTTTGGCTTACTACAACCCAGATATTGTGAAAGCCTCTGTGTTTATGTTTTCCGGATACTATCAACGGAATTTATGTTTTTGCATGTTATTTATCAGGGAACATTTAATTTTGTGCTGGGAAACACTAATTGGTTCCACATGGAGACACCAGCTCTACACATTCGTATTTTCTAGGGAGAAAGCTAGAGGAACTGCGGCAAACAAACATGATATTTCTGTTTGTATAGATGACATTTTATGCACTTTCCTAAAAAAAAGACTTTGCTTTTCTCCAAAACCATTTTTCCTGTGATATTCTCCATCCATTACATATGAATTCCACCCCACTTTGTCCGGATATGAGTGCATGAAACCAGAAATATCCGGTTGTGTTTTGTCTTACTATATCCCAGATATTGCTACAGCCTCAGTGTCTGTGTTTTCTGGATATTATCGATGGATTTTATTGTTTTGAATATTTTTATCAGGGAACCTTTAATTTTGTACCGTAGAAATACAATTTGGTTCCACATGGAGACACCAGTAACACATTCCTATGTTCTAGGGAGAAAGCTTGAGGAACTGCAAATCGATATGATATGCCTGTTTGTATAGATGACATTTTATGCACTTGCGATGGAAAAGACTTTTTGCCTTTCTCTAAAACCATTTTTACTGTGATTTTGTTGGTCCATTGCATACGAATTCCAACCCACTTTGTCCGGATATGACTGGATGAAACCAGAAATATCCGGTTGTGTTTTGGCTAACTCAATCCCAGATATTGTGAAAGCTTCTGTATTTGTGTTCTCCGGATATTATGAATGGATTTTATGGTTTTGCATGTTTTTTATCAGGGAACATTTAATTTTGTACCGTAGAAACACTAATTGGTTCCACACGGAGACACCAGCTCTACACATTTGTATTTTCTAGGGAGAAAGCTAGAGGAACTGCGGCAAACAAAAATGATATTTCTGTTTGTATAGATGACATTTTATGCACTTTCCTAACAAAAAGACTTTACTTTTCTCCAAAACCATTTTTACTGTGATTTTCTCGGTCCATTGCATACGAATTCCACCTCACTTTGTCCGGATGTGACTGGATGAAACCAGAAATATCCGTTTTCTTTTTTTTTGGCTTACTATATCCCAGATATTACTACAGACTCTGTGTTTGTGTTTTCTGGATATTATCGATGGATTATATTGTTTTGAATGTTTTTATCAGGGAACATTTAATTTTGTGCTGGGAAACACTAATTGGTTCCACATGGAGACACCAGTCTACACATTCGTATTTTCTAGGGAGAAAGCTAGAATAACTGCGGTAAACAAACATGATGTTTCTGTTTGTATAGATGACATTTTATGCACTGGCTTAAGGAAAAGACTTTGTTTTACTCCAAAACCATTTTTACTGCGATTTTCCCGGTTCATTGCATACGAATTCCACCAACCTTAGTCCGGATATGACTGGATGAAACCAGAAATATCCGGTTGTGTTTTGGCTAACTCAATCCCAGATATTGCGACGGACTCTGTGTTTGTGTTTTCTGGACATTATCAACGGACTTTATTGTTTTGAATGTTTTTATCAGGGAACATTTAATTTTGTACCTTAGAAACACTAATAGGTTCAACATGGAGACACCAGTCTACAAATTCGTATGTTCTAGGGAGAAAGTTAGAGGAACTGCGGCAAACAAACATGATATTTCTGTTTGTATACATGACATTTTATGCACTTGCATAACGAAAAAAACTTTGCTTTTCTCCAAAACCAATTTTACTGTGATTTTCTCGGTCCATTGCATACGAATTCCACCTCGCTTTGTCCGGATATGACTGGATGAAACCAGAAATATCCGGTTGTGTTTTGGCTTACTACAACCCAGATATTGTGAAAGCCTCTGTGTTTATGTTTTCCGGATATTATCAACGGAATTAATGTTTTTGCATGTTATTTATCAGGGAACATTTAATTTTGTGCTGGGAAACACTAATTGGTTCCACATGGAGACACCAGCTCTACACATTCGTATTTTCTAGGGAGAAAGCTAGAGGAACTGCGGCAAACAAACATGATATTTCTGTTTGTATAGATGGCATTTATTCACTTTCCTAAAGAAAAGACTTTGCTTTTCTCCAAAACCATTTTTCCTGTGATATTCTCGATCCATTACATATGAATTCCAACCCACTTTGTCCGGATATGAGTGGATGAAACCAGAAATATCCGGTTGTGTTTTGTCTTACTATATCCCAGATATTGCTACAGCCTCACTGTCTGTGTTTTCTGGATATTATCGATGGATTTTATTGTTTTGAATGTTTTTATCAGGGAACATTTAATTTTGTGCTAGGAAACACTAATTGGTTCCACATGGAGACACCAGTCTACAGATTCGTATTTTCTAGGGAGAAAGCTAGAATAACTGCGGTAAACAAACATGATATTTCTGTTTGTATTGATGACATTTTATGCACTGGCTTAAGGAAAAGACTTTGTTTTACTCCAAAACCATTTTTACTGCGATTTTCCCGGTTCATTGCATACGAATTCCACCAACCTTAGTCTGGATATGACTGGATGAAACCAGAAATATCCGGTTGTGTTTTGGCTAACTCAATCCCAGATATTGCGACGGACTCTGTGTTTGTGTTTTCTGGACATTATCAACGGACTTTATTGTTTTGAATGTTTTTATCAGGGAACATTTAATTTTGTACCTTAGAAACACTAATAGGTTCAACATGGAGACACCAGTATACACATTCGTATGTTCTAGGGAGAAAGCTAGAGGAACTGCGGCAAACAAACATGATATTTCTGTTTGTATACATGACATTTTATGCACTTGCATAACGAAAAAAACTTTGCTTTTCTCCAAAACCATTTTTACTGTGATTTTCTCGGTCCATTGCATACGAATTCCACCTCGCTTTGTCCGGATATGTCTGGATGAAACCAGAAATATCCGGTTGTGTTTTGGCTTACTACAACCCAGATATTGTGAAAGCCTCTGTGTTTATGTTTTCCGGATATTATCAACGGAATTTATGTTTTTGCATGTTATTTATCAGGGAACATTTAATTTTGTGCTGGGAAACACTAATTGGTTCCACATGGAGACACCAGCTCTACACATTCGTATTTTCTAGGGAGAAAGCTAGAGGAACTGCGGCAAACAAACATGATATTTCTGTTTGTATAGATGACATTTTATGCACTTTCCTAAAGAAAAGACTTTGCTTTTCTCCAAAACCATTTTTCCTGTGATATTCTCCATCCATTACATATGAATTCCACCCCACTTTGTCCGGATATGAGTGCATGAAACCAGAAATATCCGGTTGTGTTTTGTCTTACTATATCCCAGATATTGCTACAGCCTCAGTGTCTGTGTTTTCAGGATATTATCGATGGATTTTATTGTTTTGAATGTTTTTATCAGGGAACCTTTAATTTTGTACCGTAGAAATACAATTTGGTTCCACATGGAGACACCAGTAACACATTCCTCTGTTCTAGGGAGAAAGCTTGAGGAACTGCAAATCGATATGATATGTCTGTTTGTATAGATGACATTTTATGCACTTGCGATGGAAAAGACTTTTTGCCTTTCTCTAAAACCATTTTTACTGTGATTTTGTTGGTCCATTGCATACGAATTCCAACCCGCTTTGTCCGGATATGACTGGATGAAACCAGAAATATCCGGTCGTGTTTTGGCTAACTCAATCCCAGATATTGTGAAAGCTTCTGTATTTGTGTTCTCCGGATATTATGAATGGATTTTATGGTTTTGCATGTTTTTTATCAGGGAACATTTAATTTTGTACCGTAGAAACACTAATTGGTTCCACACGGAGACACCAGCTCTACACATTTGTATTTTCTAGGGAGAAAGCTAGAGGAACTGCGGCAAACAAACATGATATTTCTGTTTGTATAGATGACATTTTATGCACTTTCCTAAGAAAAAGACTTTACTTTTCTCCAAAACCATTTTTACTGTGATTTTCTCGGTCCATTGCATACGAATTCCAGCTCACTTTGTCCGGATATGACTGGATGAAACCAGAAATATCCGTTTTCTTTTTTTTTGGCTTACTATATCCCAGATATTACTACAGACTCTGTGTTTGTGTTTTCTGGATATTATCGATGGATTATATTGTTTTGAATGTTTTTATCAGGGAACATTTAATTTTGTGCTGGGAAACACTAATTGGTTCCACATGGAGACACCAGTCTACACATTCGTATTTTCTAGGGAGAAAGCTAGAATAACTGCAGTAAACAAACATGATGTTTCTGTTTGTATAGATGACATTTTATGCACTGGCTTAAGGAAAAGACTTTGTTTTACTCCAAAACCATTTTTACTGCGATTTTCCTGGTTCATTGCATACGAATTCCACCAAACTTAGTCCGGATATGACTGGATGAAACCAGAAATATCCGGTTGTGTTTTGGCTAACTCAATCCCAGATATTGTGAAAGCTTCTGTATTGGTGTTTTCCGGATAATATCAACGGATTTTATGGTTTTGCATGTTTTTTATCAGGGAACATTTAATTTTGTACCTTAGAAACACTAATAGGTTCAACATGGAGACACCAGTCTACACATTCGTATGTTCTAGGGAGAAAGTTAGAGGAACTGCGGCAAACAAACATGATATTTCTGTTTGTATACATGACATTTTATGCACTTGCATAACGAAAAAAACTTTGCTTTTCTCCAAAACCATTTTTACTGTGATTTTCTCGGTCCATTGCATACGAATTCCACCTCGCTTTGTCCGGATATGACTGGATGAAACCAGAAATATCTGGTTGTTTTTTTGGCTTACTACAACCCAGATATTGTGAAAGCCTCTGTGTTTATGTTTTCCGGATATTATCAATGGAATTTATGTTTTTGCATGTTATTTATCAGGGAACATTTAATTTTGTGCTGGGAAACACTAATTGGTTCCACATGGAGACACCAGCTCTACACATTCGTATTTTCTAGGGAGAAAGCTAGAGGAACTGCGGCAAACAAACATGATATTTCTGTTTGTATAGATGACATTTTATGCACTTTCCTAAAGAAAAGACTTTGCTTTTCTCCAAAACCATTTTTCCTGTGATATTCTCCATCCATTACATATGAATTCCACCCCACTTTGTCCGGATATGAGTGCATGAAACCAGAAATATCCGGTTGTGTTTTGTCTTACTATATCCCAGATATTGCTACAGCCTCAGTGTCTGTGTTTTCTGGATATTATCGATGGATTTTATTGTTTTGAATATTTTTATCAGGGAACCTTTAATTTTGTACCGTAGAAATACAATTTGGTTCCACATGGAGACACCAGTAACACATTCCTATGTTCTAGGGAGAAAGCTTGAGGAACTGCAAATCGATATGATATGTCTGTTTGTATAGATGACATTTTATGCACTTGCGATGGAAAAGACTTTTTGCCTTTCTCTAAAACCATTTTTACTGTGATTTTGTTGGTCCATTGCATACGAATTCCAACCCACTTTGTCCGGATATGACTGGATGAAACCAGAAATATCCGGTTGTGTTGTGGCTAACTCAATCCCAGATATTGTGAAAGCTTCTGTATTTGTGTTCTCCGGATATTATGAACGGATTTTATGGTTTTGCATGTTTTTTATCAGGGAACATTTAATTTTGTACCGTAGAAACACTAATTGGTTCCACACGGAGACACCAGCTCTACACATTTGTATTTTCTAGGGAGAAAGCTAGAGGAACTGCGGCAAACAAACATGATATTTCTGTTTGTATAGATGACATTTTATGCACTTTCCTAAGAAAAAGACTTTACTTTTCTCCAAAACCATTTTTACTGTGATTTTCTCGGTCCATTGCATACGAATTCCAGCTCACTTTGTCCGGATATGACTGGATGAAACCAGAAATATCCGTTTTCTTTTTTTTTGGCTTACTATATCCCAGATATTACTACAGACTCTGTGTTTGTGTTTTCTGGATATTATCGATGGATTATATTGTTTTGAATGTTTTTATCAGGGAACATTTAATTTTGTGCTGGGAAACACTAATTGGTTCCACATGGAGACACCAGTCTACACATTCGTATTTTCTAGGGAGAAAGCTAGAATAACTGCGGTAAACAAACATGATGTTTCTGTTTGTATAGATGACATTTTATGCACTGGCTTAAGGAAAAGACTTTGTTTTACTCCAAAACCATTTTTACTGCGATTTTCCCGGTTCATTGCATACGAATTCCACCAAACTTAGTCCGGATATGACTGGATGAAACCAGAAATATCCGGTTGTGTTTTGGCTAACTCAATCCCAGATATTGTGAAAGCTTCTGTATTGGTGTTTTCCGGATAATATCAACGGATTTTATGGTTTTGCATGTTTTTTATCAGGGAACATTTAATTTTGTACCTTAGAAACACTAATAGGTTCAACATGGAGACACCAGTCTACAAATTCGTATGTTCTAGGGAGAAAGTTAGAGGAACTGCGGCAAACAAACATGATATTTCTGTTTGTATACATGACATTTTATGCACTTGCATAACGAAAAAAACTTTGCTTTTCTCCAAAACCATTTTTACTGTGATTTTCTCGGTCCATTGCATACGAATTCCACCTCGCTTTGTCCGGCTATGACTGGATGAAACCAGAAATATCTGGTTGTTTTTTTGGCTTACTACAACCCAGATATTGTGAAAGCCTCTGTGTTTATGTTTTCCGGATATTATCAACGGAATTTATGTTTTTGCATGTTATTTATCAGGGAACATTAAATTTTGTGCTGGGAAACACTAATTGGTTCCACATGGAGACACCAGCTCTACACATTCGTATTTTCTAGGGAGAAAGCTAGAGGAACTGCGGCAAACAAACATGATATTTCTGTTTGTATAGATGACATTTTATGCACTTTCCTAAAGAAAAGACTTTGCTTTTCTCCAAAACCATTTTTCCTGTGATATTCTCCATCCATTACATATGAATTCCACCCCACTTTGTCCGGATATGAGTGGATGAAACCAGAAATATCCGGTTGTGTTTTGTCTTACTATATCCCAGATATTGCTACAGCCTCAGTGTCTGTGTTTTCTGGATATTATCGATGGATTTTATTGTTTTGAATATTTTTATCAGGGAACCTTTAATTTTGTACCGTAGAAATACAATTTGGTTCCACATGGAGACACCAGTAACACATTCCTATGTTCTAGGGAGAAAGCTTGAGGAACTGCAAATCGATATGATATGTCTGTTTGTATAGATGACATTTTATGCACTTGCGATGGAAAAGACTTTTTGCCTTTCTCTAAAACCATTTTTACTGTGATTTTGTTGGTCCATTGCATACGAATTCCAACCCACTTTGTCCGGATATGACTGGATGAAACCAGAAATATCCGGTTGTGTTTTGGCTAACTCAATCCCAGATATTGTGAAAGCTTCTGTATTTGTGTTCTCCGGATATTATGAACGGATTTTATGGTTTTGCATGTTTTTTATCAGGGAACATTTAATTTTGTACCGTAGAAACACTAATTGGTTCCACACGGAGACACCAGCTCTACACATTTGTATTTTCTAGGGAGAAAGCTAGAGGAACTGCGGCAAACAAACATGATATTTCTGTTTGTATAGATGACATTTTATGCACTTTCCTAAGAAAAAGACTTTACTTTTCTCCAAAACCATTTTTACTGTGATTTTCTCGGTCCATTGCATACGAATTCCAGCTCACTTTGTCCGGATATGACTGGATGAAACCAGAAATATCCGTTTTCTTTTTTTTTGGCTTACTATATCCCAGATATTACTACAGACTCTGTGTTTGTGTTTTCTGGATATTATCGATGGATTATATTGTTTTGAATGTTTTTATCAGGGAACATTTAATTTTGTGCTGGGAAACACTAATTGGTTCCACATGGAGACACCAGTCTACACATTCGTATTTTCTAGGGAGAAAGCTAGAATAACTGCGGTAAACAAACATGATGTTTCTGTTTGTATAGATGACATTTTATGCACTGGCTTAAGGAAAAGACTTTGTTTTACTCCAAAACCATTTTTACTGCGATTTTCCCGGTTCATTGCATACGAATTCCACCAAACTTAGTCCGGATATGACTGGATGAAACCAGAAATATCCGGTTGTGTTTTGGCTAACTCAATCCCAGATATTGTGAAAGCTTCTGTATTGGTGTTTTCCGGATAATATCAACGGATTTTATGGTTTTGCATGTTTTTTATCAGGGAACATTTAATTTTGTACCTTAGAAACACTAATAGGTTCAACATGGAGACACCAGTCTACAAATTCGTATGTTCTAGGGAGAAAGTTAGAGGAACTGCGGCAAACAAACATGATATTTCTGTTTGTATACATGACATTTTATGCACTTGCATAACGAAAAAAACTTTGCTTTTCTCCAAAACCATTTTTACTGTGATTTTCTCGGTCCATTGCATACGAATTCCACCTCGCTTTGTCCGGCTATGACTGGATGAAACCAGAAATATCTGGTTGTTTTTTTGGCTTACTACAACCCAGATATTGTGAAAGCCTCTGTGTTTATGTTTTCCGGATATTATCAACGGAATTTATGTTTTTGCATGTTATTTATCAGGGAACATTTAATTTTGTGCTGGGAAACACTAATTGGTTCCACATGGAGACACCAGCTCTACACATTCGTATTTTCTAGGGAGAAAGCTAGAGGAACTGCGGCAAACAAACATGATATTTCTGTTTGTATAGATGACATTTTATGCACTTTCCTAAAGAAAAGACTTTGCTTTTCTCCAAAACCATTTTTCCTGTGATATTCTCCATCCATTACATATGAATTCCACCCCACTTTGTCCAGATATGAGTGCATGAAACCAGAAATATCCGGTTGTGTTTTGTCTTACTATATCCCAGATATTGCTACAGCCTCAGTGTCTGTGTTTTCTGGATATTATCGATGGATTTTATTGTTTTGAATATTTTTATCAGGGAACCTTTAATTTTGTACCGTAGAAATACAATTTGGTTCCACATGGAGACACCAGTAACACATTCCTATGTTCTAGGGAGAAAGCTTGAGGAACTGCAAATCGATATGATATGTCTGTTTGTATAGATGACATTTTATGCACTTGCGATGGAAAAGACTTTTTGCCTTTCTCTAAAACCATTTTTACTGTGATTTTGTTGGTCCATTGCATACGAATTCCAACCCACTTTGTCCGGATATGACTGGATGAAACCAGAAATATCCGGTTGTGTTGTGGCTAACTCAATCCCAGATATTGTGAAAGCTTCTGTATTTGTGTTCTCCGGATATTATGAACGGATTTTATGGTTTTGCATGTTTTTTATCAGGGAACATTTAATTTTGTACCGTAGAAACACTAATTGGTTCCACACGGAGACACCAGCTCTACACATTTGTATTTTCTAGGGAGAAAGCTAGAGGAACTGCGGCAAACAAACATGATATTTCTGTTTGTATAGATGACATTTTATGCACTTTCCTAAGAAAAAGACTTTACTTTTCTCCAAAACCATTTTTACTGTGATTTTCTCGGTCCATTGCATACGAATTCCAGCTCACTTTGTCCGGATATGACTGGATGAAACCAGAAATATCCGTTTTCTTTTTTTTTGGCTTACTATATCCCAGATATTACTACAGACTCTGTGTTTGTGTTTTCTGGATATTATCGATGGATTATATTGTTTTGAATGTTTTTATCAGGGAACATTTAATTTTGTGCTGGGAAACACTAATTGGTTCCACATGGAGACACCAGTCTACACATTCGTATTTTCTAGGGAGAAAGCTAGAATAACTGCGGTAAACAAACATGATGTTTCTGTTTGTATAGATGACATTTTATGCACTGGCTTAAGGAAAAGACTTTGTTTTACTCCAAAACCATTTTTACTGCGATTTTCCCGGTTCATTGCATACGAATTCCACCAAACTTAGTCCGGATATGACTGGATGAAACCAGAAATATCCGTTTTCTTTTTTTTGTTTTGGCTTACTATATCCCAGATATTAGTACAGACTCTGTGTTTGTGTTTTCTGGATATTATCGATGGATTATATTGTTTTGAATGTTTTTATAAGGGAACATTTAATTTTGTGCTGTGAAACACTAATTGGTTCCACATGGAGACACCAGTCTACACATTCGTATTTTCTAGGGAGAAAGCTAGAATAACTGCGTTAAACAAACATGATGTTTCTGTTTGTATAGATGAGATTTTATGACTGGCTTAAGGAAAAGACTTTGTTTTACTCCAAAACCATTTTTACTGCGATTTTCCCGGTTCATTGCATACGAATTCCACCAAACTTAGTCCGGATATGACTGGATGAAACCAGAAATATCCGGTTGTGTTTTGGCTAACTCAATCCCAGATATTGTGAAAGCTTCTGTATTGGTGTTTTCCGGATATTATCAACGGATTTTATGGTTTTGCATGTTTTTTATCAGGGAACATTTAATTTTGTACCTTAGAAACACTAATAGGTTCAACATGGAGACACCAGTCTACACATTCGTATGTTCTAGGGAGAAAGTTAGAGGAACTGCGGCAAACAAACATGATATTTCTGTTTGTATACATGACATTTTATGCACTTGCATAACGAAAAAAACTTTGCTTTTCTCCAAAACCATTTTTACTGTGATTTTCTCGGTCCATTGCATACGAATTCCACCTCGCTTTGTCCGGATATGACTGGATGAAACCAGAAATATCCGTTTGTGTTTTGCCTTACTACAATCCAGATATTGTGAAAGCCTCTGTGTTTATGTTTTCCGGATACTATCAACGGAATTTATGTTTTTGCATGTTATTTATCAGGGAACATTTAATTTTGTGCTGGGAAACACTAATTGGTTCCACATGGAGACACCAGCTCTACACATTCGTATTTTCTAGGGAGAAAGCTAGAGGAACTGCGGCAAACAAACATGATATTTCTGTTTGTATAGATGACATTTTATGCACTTTCCTAAAGAAAAGACTTTGCTTTTCTCCAAAACCATTTTTCCTGTGATATTCTCCATCCATTACATATGAATTCCACCCCACTTTGTCCGGATATGAGTGGATGAAACCAGAAATATCCGGTTGTGTTTTGTCTTACTATATCCCAGATATTGCTACAGCCTCAGTGTCTCTGTTTTCTGGATATTATCGATGGCTTTTATTGTTTTGAATGTTTTTATCAGGGAACCTTTAATTTTGTACCGTAGAAATACAATTTGGTTCCACATGGAGACACCAGGAACACATTCCTATGTTCTAGGGAGAAAGCTTGAGGAACTGCAAATCGATATGATATGTCTGTTTGTATAGATGACATTTTATGCACTTGCGATGGAAAAGACTTTTTGTCTTTCTCTAAAACCATTTTTACTGTGATTTTGTTGGTCCATTGCATACGAATTCCAACCCACTTTGTCCGGATATGACTGGATGAAACCAGAAATATCCGGTTGTGTTTTGGCTAACTCAATCCCAGATATTGTGAAAGCTTCTATATTTGTGTTCTCCGGATATTATGAACGGATTTTATGGTTTTGCATGTTTTTTATCAGGGAACATTTAATTTTGTACCGTAGAAACACTAATTGGTTCCACACGGAGACACCAGCTCTACACATTTGTATTTTCTAGGGAGAAAGCTAGAGGAACTGCGGCAAACAAACATGATATTTCTGTTTGTATACATGACATTTTATGCACTTTCCTAAGAAAAAGACTTTACTTTTCTCCAAAACCATTTTTACTGTGATTTTCTCGGTCCATTGCATACGAATTCCACCTCGCTTTGTCCGGATATGACTGGATGAAACCAGAAATATCCGGTTGTGTTTTGGCTTACTACAACCCAGATATTGTGAAAGCCTCTGTGTTTATGTTTTCCGGATACTATCAACGGAATTTATGTTTTTGCATGTTATTTATCAGGGAACATTTAATTTTGTGCTGGGAAACACTAATTGGTTCCACATGGAGACACCAGCTCTACACATTCGTATTTTCTAGGGAGAAAGCTAGAGGAACTGCGGCAAACAAACATGATATTTCTGTTTGTATAGATGACATTTTATGCACTTTCCTAAAGAAAAGTCTTTGCTTTTCTCCAAAACCATTTTTCCTGTGATATTCTCGATCCATTACATATGAATTCCACCCCACTTTGTCCGGATATGAGTGGATGAAACCAGAAATATCCGGTTGTGTTTTGTCTTACTATATCCCAGATATTGCTACAGCCTCAGTGTCTGTGTTTTCTGGATATTATCGATGGATTTTATTGTTTTGAATGTTTTTATCATGGAACCTTCAATTTTGTACCGTAGAAATACAATTTGGTTCCACATGGAGACACCAGGAACACATTCCTATGTTCTAGGGAGAAAGCTTGAGGAACTGCAAATCGATATGATATGTCTGTTTGTATAGATGACATTTTATGCACTTGCGATGGAAAAGACTTTTTGCCTTTCTCTAAAACCATTTTTACTGTGATTTTGTTGGTCCATTGCATACGAATTCCAACCCACTTTGTCCGGATATGACTGGATGAAACCAGAAATATCTGGTTGTTTTTTTGGCTTACTACAACCCAGATATTGTGAAAGCCTCTGTGTTTATGTTTTCCGGATATTATCAACGGAATTTATGTTTTTGCATGTTATTTATCAGGGAACATTTAATTTTGTGCTGGGAAACACTAATTGGTTCCACATGGAGACACCAGCTCTACACATTCGTATTTTCTAGGGAGAAAGCTAGAGGAACTGCGGCAAACAAACATGATATTTCTGTTTGTATAGATGACATTTTATGCACTTTCCTAAAGAAAAGACTTTGCTTTTCTCCAAAACCATTTTTCCTGTGATATTCTCCATCCATTACATATGAATTCCACCCCACTTTGTCCGGATATGAGTGCATGAAACCAGAAATATCCGGTTGTGTTTTGTCTTACTATATCCCAGATATTGCTACAGCCTCAGTGTCTGTGTTTTCTGGATATTATCGATGGATTTTATTGTTTTGAATATTTTTATCAGGGAACCTTTAATTTTGTACCGTAGAAATACAATTTGGTTCCACATGGAGACACCAGTAACACATTCCTATGTTCTAGGGAGAAAGCTTGAGGAACTGCAAATCGATATGATATGTCTGTTTGTATAGATGACATTTTATGCACTTGCGATGGAAAAGACTTTTTGCCTTTCTCTAAAACCATTTTTACTGTGATTTTGTTGGTCCATTGCATACGAATTCCAACCCACTTTGTCCGGATATGACTGGATGAAACCAGAAATATCCGGTTGTGTTTTGGCTAACTCAATCCCAGATATTGTGAAAGCTTCTGTATTTGTGTTCTCCGGATATTATGAACGGATTTTATGGTTTTGCATGTTTTTTATCAGGGAACATTTAATTTTGTACCGTAGAAACACTAATTGGTTCCACACGGAGACACCAGCTCTACACATTTGTATTTTCTAGGGAGAAAGCTAGAGGAACTGCGGCAAACAAACATGATATTTCTGTTTGTATAGATGACATTTTATGCACTTTCCTAAGAAAAAGACTTTACTTTTCTCCAAAACCATTTTTACTGTGATTTTCTCGGTCCATTGCATACGAATTCCAGCTCACTTTGTCCGGATATGACTGGATGAAACCAGAAATATCCGTTTTCTTTTTTTTTGGCTTACTATATCCCAGATATTACTACAGACTCTGTGTTTGTGTTTTCTGGATATTATCGATGGATTATATTGTTTTGAATGTTTTTATCAGGGAACATTTAATTTTGTGCTGGGAAACACTAATTGGTTCCACATGGAGACACCAGTCTACACATTCGTATTTTCTAGGGAGAAAGCTAGAATAACTGCGGTAAACAAACATGATGTTTCTGTTTGTATAGATGACATTTTATGCACTGGCTTAAGGAAAAGACTTTGTTTTACTCCAAAACCATTTTTACTGCGATTTTCCCGGTTCATTGCATACGAATTCCACCAAACTTAGTCCGGATATGACTGGATGAAACCAGAAATATCCGGTTGTGTTTTGGCTAACTCAATCCCAGATATTGTGAAAGCTTCTGTATTGGTGTTTTCCGGATAATATCAACGGATTTTATGGTTTTGCATGTTTTTTATCAGGGAACATTTAATTTTGTACCTTAGAAACACTAATAGGTTCAACATGGAGACACCAGTCTACAAATTCGTATGTTCTAGGGAGAAAGTTAGAGGAACTGCGGCAAACAAACATGATATTTCTGTTTGTATACATGACATTTTATGCACTTGCATAACGAAAAAAACTTTGCTTTTCTCCAAAACCATTTTTACTGTGATTTTCTCGGTCCATTGCATACGAATTCCACCTCGCTTTGTCCGGCTATGACTGGATGAAACCAGAAATATCTGGTTGTTTTTTTGGCTTACTACAACCCAGATATTGTGAAAGCCTCTGTGTTTATGTTTTCCGGATATTATCAACGGAATTTATGTTTTTGCATGTTATTTATCAGGGAACATTTAATTTTGTGCTGGGAAACACTAATTGGTTCCACATGGAGACACCAGCTCTACACATTCGTATTTTCTAGGGAGAAAGCTAGAGGAACTGCGGCAAACAAACATGATATTTCTGTTTGTATAGATGACATTTTATGCACTTTCCTAAAGAAAAGACTTTGCTTTTCTCCAAAACCATTTTTCCTGTGATATTCTCCATCCATTACATATGAATTCCACCCCACTTTGTCCAGATATGAGTGCATGAAACCAGAAATATCCGGTTGTGTTTTGTCTTACTATATCCCAGATATTGCTACAGCCTCAGTGTCTGTGTTTTCTGGATATTATCGATGGATTTTATTGTTTTGAATATTTTTATCAGGGAACCTTTAATTTTGTACCGTAGAAATACAATTTGGTTCCACATGGAGACACCAGTAACACATTCCTATGTTCTAGGGAGAAAGCTTGAGGAACTGCAAATCGATATGATATGTCTGTTTGTATAGATGACATTTTATGCACTTGCGATGGAAAAGACTTTTTGCCTTTCTCTAAAACCATTTTTACTGTGATTTTGTTGGTCCATTGCATACGAATTCCAACCCACTTTGTCCGGATATGACTGGATGAAACCAGAAATATCCGGTTGTGTTGTGGCTAACTCAATCCCAGATATTGTGAAAGCTTCTGTATTTGTGTTCTCCGGATATTATGAACGGATTTTATGGTTTTGCATGTTTTTTATCAGGGAACATTTAATTTTGTACCGTAGAAACACTAATTGGTTCCACACGGAGACACCAGCTCTACACATTTGTATTTTCTAGGGAGAAAGCTAGAGGAACTGCGGCAAACAAACATGATATTTCTGTTTGTATAGATGACATTTTATGCACTTTCCTAAGAAAAAGACTTTACTTTTCTCCAAAACCATTTTTACTGTGATTTTCTCGGTCCATTGCATACGAATTCCAGCTCACTTTGTCCGGATATGACTGGATGAAACCAGAAATATCCGTTTTCTTTTTTTTTGGCTTACTATATCCCAGATATTACTACAGACTCTGTGTTTGTGTTTTCTGGATATTATCGATGGATTATATTGTTTTGAATGTTTTTATCAGGGAACATTTAATTTTGTGCTGGGAAACACTAATTGGTTCCACATGGAGACACCAGTCTACACATTCGTATTTTCTAGGGAGAAAGCTAGAATAACTGCGGTAAACAAACATGATGTTTCTGTTTGTATAGATGACATTTTATGCACTGGCTTAAGGAAAAGACTTTGTTTTACTCCAAAACCATTTTTACTGCGATTTTCCCGGTTCATTGCATACGAATTCCACCAAACTTAGTCCGGATATGACTGGATGAAACCAGAAATATCCGTTTTCTTTTTTTTGTTTTGGCTTACTATATCCCAGATATTAGTACAGACTCTGTGTTTGTGTTTTCTGGATATTATCGATGGATTATATTGTTTTGAATGTTTTTATAAGGGAACATTTAATTTTGTGCTGTGAAACACTAATTGGTTCCACATGGAGACACCAGTCTACACATTCGTATTTTCTAGGGAGAAAGCTAGAATAACTGCGGTAAACAAACATGATGTTTCTGTTTGTATAGATGAGATTTTATGACTGGCTTAAGGAAAAGACTTTGTTTTACTCCAAAACCATTTTTACTGCGATTTTCCCGGTTCATTGCATACGAATTCCACCAAACTTAGTCCGGATATGACTGGATGAAACCAGAAATATCCGGTTGTGTTTTGGCTAACTCAATCCCAGATATTGTGAAAGCTTCTGTATTGGTGTTTTCCGGATATTATCAACGGATTTTATGGTTTTGCATGTTTTTTATCAGGGAACATTTAATTTTGTACCTTAGAAACACTAATAGGTTCAACATGGAGACACCAGTCTACACATTCGTATGTTCTAGGGAGAAAGTTAGAGGAACTGCGGCAAACAAACATGATATTTCTGTTTGTATACATGACATTTTATGCACTTGCATAACGAAAAAAACTTTGCTTTTCTCCAAAACCATTTTTACTGTGATTTTCTCGGTCCATTGCATACGAATTCCACCTCGCTTTGTCCGGATATGACTGGATGAAACCAGAAATATCCGTTTGTGTTTTGCCTTACTACAATCCAGATATTGTGAAAGCCTCTGTGTTTATGTTTTCCGGATACTATCAACGGAATTTATGTTTTTGCATGTTATTTATCAGGGAACATTTAATTTTGTGCTGGGAAACACTAATTGGTTCCACATGGAGACACCAGCTCTACACATTCGTATTTTCTAGGGAGAAAGCTAGAGGAACTGCGGCAAACAAACATGATATTTCTGTTTGTATAGATGACATTTTATGCACTTTCCTAAAGAAAAGACTTTGCTTTTCTCCAAAACCATTTTTCCTGTGATATTCTCCATCCATTACATATGAATTCCACCCCACTTTGTCCGGATATGAGTGGATGAAACCAGAAATATCCGGTTGTGTTTTGTCTTACTATATCCCAGATATTGCTACAGCCTCAGTGTCTCTGTTTTCTGGATATTATCGATGGCTTTTATTGTTTTGAATGTTTTTATCAGGGAACCTTTAATTTTGTACCGTAGAAATACAATTTGGTTCCACATGGAGACACCAGGAACACATTCCTATGTTCTAGGGAGAAAGCTTGAGGAACTGCAAATCGATATGATATGTCTGTTTGTATAGATGACATTTTATGCACTTGCGATGGAAAAGACTTTTTGTCTTTCTCTAAAACCATTTTTACTGTGATTTTGTTGGTCCATTGCATACGAATTCCAACCCACTTTGTCCGGATATGACTGGATGAAACCAGAAATATCCGGTTGTGTTTTGGCTAACTCAATCCCAGATATTGTGAAAGCTTCTATATTTGTGTTCTCCGGATATTATGAACGGATTTTATGGTTTTGCATGTTTTTTATCAGGGAACATTTAATTTTGTACCGTAGAAACACTAATTGGTTCCACACGGAGACACCAGCTCTACACATTTGTATTTTCTAGGGAGAAAGCTAGAGGAACTGCGGCAAACAAACATGATATTTCTGTTTGTATACATGACATTTTATGCACTTTCCTAAGAAAAAGACTTTACTTTTCTCCAAAACCATTTTTACTGTGATTTTCTCGGTCCATTGCATACGAATTCCACCTCGCTTTGTCCGGATATGACTGGATGAAACCAGAAATATCCGGTTGTGTTTTGGCTTACTACAACCCAGATATTGTGAAAGCCTCTGTGTTTATGTTTTCCGGATACTATCAACGGAATTTATGTTTTTGCATGTTATTTATCAGGGAACATTTAATTTTGTGCTGGGAAACACTAATTGGTTCCACATGGAGACACCAGCTCTACACATTCGTATTTTCTAGGGAGAAAGCTAGAGGAACTGCGGCAAACAAACATGATATTTCTGTTTGTATAGATGACATTTTATGCACTTTCCTAAAGAAAAGTCTTTGCTTTTCTCCAAAACCATTTTTCCTGTGATATTCTCGATCCATTACATATGAATTCCACCCCACTTTGTCCGGATATGAGTGGATGAAACCAGAAATATCCGGTTGTGTTTTGTCTTACTATATCCCAGATATTGCTACAGCCTCAGTGTCTGTGTTTTCTGGATATTATCGATGGATTTTATTGTTTTGAATGTTTTTATCATGGAACCTTCAATTTTGTACCGTAGAAATACAATTTGGTTCCACATGGAGACACCAGGAACACATTCCTATGTTCTAGGGAGAAAGCTTGAGGAACTGCAAATCGATATGATATGTCTGTTTGTATAGATGACATTTTATGCACTTGCGATGGAAAAGACTTTTTGCCTTTCTCTAAAACCATTTTTACTGTGATTTTGTTGGTCCATTGCATACGAATTCCAACCCACTTTGTCCGGATATGACTGGATGAAACCAGAAATATCCGGTTGTGTTGTGGCTAACTCAATCCCAGATATTGTGAAAGCTTCTGTATTTGTGTTCTCCGGATATTATGAACGGATTTTATGGTTTTGCATGTTTTTTATCAGGGAACATTTAATTTTGTACCGTAGAAACACTAATTGGTTCCACACGGAGACACCAGCTCTACACATTTGTATTTTCTAGAGAGAAATCTAGAGGAACTGCGGCAAACAAACATGATATTTCTGTTTGTATACATGACATTTTATGCACTTTCCTAACAAAAGACTTTACTTTTCTCCAAAACCATTTTTACTGTGATTTTCTCGGTCCATTGCATACGAATTCCACCTCACTTTGTCCGGATATGACTGGATGAAACCAGAAATATCCGTTTTATTTTTTTTTTGGCTTACTATATCCCAGATATTACTACAGACTCTGTGTTTGTGTTTTCTGGATATTATCGATGGATTATATTGTTTTGAATGTTTTTATCAGGGAACACTTAATTTTGTGCTGGGAAACACTAATTGTTTGCACATGGAGACACCAGTCTACACATTCGTATTTTCTAGGGAGAAAGCTAGAATAACTGCGGTAAACAAACATGATGTTTCTGTTTGTATAGATGACATTTTATGCACTGGCTTAAGGAAAAGACTTTGTTTTACTCCAAAACCATTTTTACTGCGATTTTCCCGGTTCATTGCATACGAATTCCACCAAACTTAGTCCGGATATGACTGGATGAAACCAGAAATATCCGGTTGTGTTTTGGCTAACTCAATCCCAGATATTGTGAAAGCTTCTGTATTGGTGTTTTCCGGATATTACCAACGGATTTTATGGTTTTGCATGTTTTTTATCAGGGAACCTTTAATTTTGTACCGTAGAAATACAATTTGGTTCCACATGGAGACACCAGTAACACATTCCTATGTTCTAGGGAGAAAGCTTGAGGAACTGCAAATCGATATGATATGTCTGTTTGTATAGATGACATTTTATGCACTGGCTTAAGGAAAAGACTTTGTTTTACTCCAAAACCATTTTTAATGCGATTTTCTCGGTTCATTGCATACGAATTCCACCAAACTTAGTCCGGATATGACTGGATGAAACCAGAAATATCCGGTTGTGTTTTGGCTAACTCAATCCCAGATATTGTGAAAGCTTCTGTATTGGTGTTTTCCGGATATCATCAACGGATTTTATGGATTTGCATGTTTTTTATCAGGGAACATTTAATTTTGTACCGTAGAAACACTAATTGGTTCCACACGGAGACACCAGCTCTACACATTTGTATTTTCTAGGGAGAAAGCTAGAGGAACTGCGGCAAACAAACATGATATTTCTGTTTGTATAGATGACATTTTATGCAATTTCCTAAGAAAAAGACTTTACTTTTCTCCAAAACCATTTTTACTGTGATTTTCTCGGTCCATTGCATACGAATTCCACCTCAATTTGTCCAGATATGACTGGATGAAACCAGAAATATCTGGTTGTGTTTGGCTTACTACAACCCAGATATTGTGAAAGCCTCTGTGTTTATGTTTTCCGGATATTATCAACGGAATTTATGTTTTTGCATGTTATTTATCAGGGAACATTTAATTTTGTGCTGGGAAACACTAATTGGTTCCACATGGAGACACCAGCTCTACACATTCGTATTTTCTAGGGAGAAAGCTAGAGGAACTGCGGCAAACAAACATGATATTTCTGTTTGTATAGATGACATTTTATGCACTTTCCTAAAGAAAAGACTTTGCTTTTCTCCAAAACCATTTTTCCTGTGATATTCTCGATCCATTACATATGAATTCCACCCCACTTTGTCCGGATATGACTGGATGAAACCAGAAATATCCGGTTGTGTTTTGTCTTACTATATCCCAGATATTGCTACAGCCTCAGTGTCTGTGTTTTCTGGATATTATGGATGGATTTTATTGTTTTGAATGTTTTTATCAGGGAACATTTAATTTTGTACCGTAGAAACACTAATTGGTTCCACATGGAGACACCAGTAACACATTCCTATGTTCTAGGGAGAAAGCTTGAGGAACTGCAAATCGATATGATATGTCTGTTTGTATAGATGACATTTTATGCACTTGCGATGGAAAAGACTTTTTGCCTTTCTCTAAAACCATTTTTACTGTGATTTTGTTGGTCCATTGCATACGAATTCTAACCCACTTTGTCCGGATATGACTGGATGAAACCAGAAATATCCGGTTGTGTTTTGGCTTACTATAACCCAGATATTGTGAAAGCTTCTGTATTTGTGTTCTCCGGATATTATGAACGGATTTTATGGATTGCATGTTTTTTATCAGGGGACATTTAATTTTGTACCGTAGAAACACTAATTGGTTCCACACGGAGACACCAGCTCTACACATTTGTATTTTCTAGGGAGAAAGCTAGAGGAACTGCGGCAAACAAACATGATATTTCTGTTTGTATAGATGACATTTTATGCACTTTCCTAACAAAAAGACTTTACTTTTCTCCAAAACCATTTTTACTGTGATTTTCTCGGTCCATTGCATACGAATTCCACCTCATTTTGTCCGGATATGACTGGATGAAACCAGAAATATCCGTTTTCTTTTTCTTTGGCTTACTATATCCCAGATATTACTACAGACTCTGTGTTTGTGTTTTCTGGATATTATCGATGGATTATATTGTTTTGAATGTTTTTATCAGGGAACACTCAATTTTGTGCTGGGAAACACTAATTGGTTCCACATGGAGACACCAGTCTACACATTCGTATTTTCTAGGGAGAAAGCTAGAATAACTGCGGTAAACAAACATGATGTTTCTGTTTGTATAGATGACATTTTATGACTGGCTTAAGGAAAAGACTTTGTTTTACTCCAAAACCATTTTTACTGCGATTTTCCCGGTTCATTGCATACGAATTCCACCAAACTTAGTCCGGATATGACTGGATGAAACCAGAAATATCCGGTTGTGTTTTGGCTAACTCAATCCCAGATATTGTGAAAGCTTCTGTATTGGTGTTTTCCGGATATTATCAACGGATTTTATGGTTTTGCATGTTTTTTATCAGGGAACATTTAATTTTGTACCTTAGAAACACTAATAGGTTCAACACGGAGACACCAGTCTACACATTCGTATGTTCTAGGGAGAAGTTAGAGGAACTGTGGCAAACAAACATGATATTTCTGTTTGTATAGATGACATTTTATGCACTTGCATAACGAAAAAAAACTTTGCTTTTCTCCAAAACCATTTTTACTGTGATTTTCTCGGTCCATTGCATACGAATTCCACCTCGCTTTGTCCGGATATGACTGGATGAAACCAGAAATATCTGGTTGTGTTTTGGCTTACTACAACCCAGATATTGTGAAAGCCTCTGTGTTTATGTTTTCCGGATATTATCAACGGAATTTATGTTTTTGCATGTTATTTATCAGGGAACATTTAATTTTGTGCTGGGAAACACTAATTGGTTCCACATGGAGACACCAGTCTACACATTCGTATTTTCTAGGGAGAAAGCTAGAATAACTGCGGTAAACAAACATGATGTTTCTGTTTGTATAGATGACATTTTATGCACTGGCTTAAGGAAAAGACTTTGTTTTACTCCAAAACCATTTTTACTGCGATTTTCCCGGTTCATTGCATACGAATTCCACCAAACTTAGTCCGGATATGACTGGATGAAACCAGAAATATCCGGTTGTGTTTTGGCTAAATCAATCCCAGATATTGGGATGGACTCTGTGTTTGTGTTTTCTGGACATTATCAACGGACTTTATTGTTTTGAATGTTTTTATCAGGGAACATTTAATTTTGTACCATAGAAACACTAATAGGTTCAACATGGAGACACCAGTCTACACATTCGTATGTTCTAGGGAGAAAGTTAGAGGAACTGCGGCAAACAAACATGATATTTCTGTTTGTATACATGACATTTTATGCACTTGCATAACGAAAAAAAACTTTGCTTTTCTCCAAAACCATTTTTACTGTGATTTTCTCGGTCCATTGCATACGAATTCCACCTCGCTTTGTCCGGATATGACTGGATGAAACCAGAAATATCCGGTTGTGTTTTGGCTTACTACAACCCAGATATTGTGAAAGCCTCTGTGTTTATGTTTTCCGGATATTATCAACGGAATTTATGTTTTTCCATGTTATTTATCAGGGAACATTTAATTTTGTGCTGGGAAACATTAATTGGTTCCACATGGAGACACCAGCTCTACACATTCGTATTTTCTAGGGAGAAACCTAGAGGAACTGCGGCAAACAAACATGATATTTCTGTTTGTATAGATGACATTTTATGCACTTTCCTAAAGAAAAGACTTTGCTTTTCTCCAAAACCATTTTTCCTGTGATATTCTCGATCCATTACATATGAATTCCACCCCACTTTGTCCGGATATGAGTGCATGAAACCAGAAATATCCGGTTGTGTTTTGTCTTACTATATCCCAGATATTGCTACAGCCTCAGTGTCTGTGTTTTCTGGATATTATCGATGGATTTTATTGTTTTGAATGATTTTATCAGGGAACATTTAATTTTGTACCGTAGAAACACTAATTGGTTCCACATGGAGACACCAGTAACACATTCCTATGTTCTAGGGAGAAAGCTTGAGGAACTGCAAATCGATATGATATGTCTGTTTGTATAGATGACATTTTATGCACTTGCGATGGAAAAGACTTTTTGCCTTTCTCTAAAACCATTTTTACTGTGATTTTGTTGGTCCATTGCATACGAATTCCAACCCACTTGTTTCGGATATGACTGGATGAAACCAGAAATATCCGGTTGTGTTTTGGCTAACTCAATCCCAGATATTGTGAAAGCTTCTGTATTTGTGTTCTCCAGATATTATGAATGGATTTTATGGTTTTGCATGTTTTTTATCAGGGAACATTTAATTTTGTACCGTAGAAACACTAATTGGTTCCACACGGAGACACCAGCTCTACACATTTGTATTTTCTAGGGAGAAAGCTAGAGGAACTGCGGCAAACAAACATGATATTTCTGTTTGTATAGATGACATTTTATGCACTTTCCTAAGAAAAAGACTTTACTTTTCTCCAAAACCATTTTTACTATGATTCTCTCAGTCCATTGCATACGAATTCCACCTCACTTTGTCCGGATATGACTGGATGAAACCAGAAATATCCGTTTTCTTTTTTTTTGGCTTACTATATCCCAGATATTATTACAGACTCTGTGTTTGTGTTTTCTGGATATTATCGATGGATTATATTGTTTTGAATGTTTTTATCAGGGAACATTAAATTTTGTGCTGGGAAACACTAATTGGTTCCACATGGAGACACCAGTCTACACATTCGTATTTTCTAGGGAGAAAGCTAGAATAACTGCGGTAAACAAACATGATGTTTCTGTTTGTATAGATGACATTTTATGCACTGGCTTAAGGAAAAGACTTTGTTTTACTCCAAAACCATTTTTACTGCGATTTTCCCGGTTCATTGCATACGAATTCCACCAAACTTAGTCCGGATATGACTGGATGAAACCAGAAATATCCAGTTGTGTTTTGGCTAACTCAATCCCAGATATTGTGAAAGCTTCTGTATTGGTGTTTTCCGGATATTATCAACGGATTTTATGGTTTTGCATGTTTTTTATCAGGGAACCTTTAATTTTGTACCGTAGAAATACAATTTGGTTCCACATGGAGACACCAGTAACACATTCCTATGTTCTAGGGAGAAAGCTTGAGGAACTGCAAATCGATATGATATGTCTGTTTGTATAGATGACATTTTATGCACTGGCTTAAGGAAAAGACTTTGTTTTACTCCAAAACCATTTTTACTGCGATTTTCCCGGTTCATTGCATACGAATTCCCCCAAACTTAGTCCGGATGTGACTGGATGAAACCAGAAATATCCGGTTGTGTTTTGGCTAACTCAATCCCAGATATTGTGAAAGCTTCTGTATTGGTGTTTTCCGGATATTATCAACGGATTTTATGGATTTGAATGTTTTTTATCAGGGAACATTTAATTTTGTACCGTAGAAACACTAATTGGTTCCACACGGAGACACCAGCTCTACACATTCGTATGTTCTAGGGAGAAAGTTAGAGGAACTGCGGCAAACAAACATGATATTTCTGTTTGTATACATGACATTTTATGCACTTGCATAACGATAAAAACTTTGCTTTTCTCCAAAACCATTTTTACTGTGATTTTCTCGGTCCATTGCATACGAATTCACCTCGCTTTGTCCAGATATGACTGGATGAAACCAGAAATATCTGGTTGTGTTTTGGCTTACTACAACCCAGATATTGTGAAAGCCTCTGTGTTTATGTTTTCCGGATATTATCAACGGAATTTATGTTTTTGCATGTTATTTATCAGGGAACATTTAATTTTGTGCTGGGAAACACTAATTGGTTCCACATGGAGACACCAGCTCTACACATTCGTATTTTCTAGGGAGAAAGCTAGAGGAACTGCGGCAAACAAACATGATATTTCTGTTTGTATAGATGACATTTTATGCACTTTCCTAAAGAAAAGACTTTGCTTTTCTCCAAAACCATTTTTCCTGTGATATTCTCGATCCATTACATATGAATTCCACCCCACTTTGTCCGGATATGAGTGGATGAAACCAGAAATATCCGGTTGTGTTTTGTCTTACTATAACCCAGATATTGCTACAGCCTCAGTGTCTGTGTTTTCTGGATATTATCGATGGATTTTATTGTTTTGAATGTTTTTATCAGGGAACCTTTAATTTTGTACCGTAGAAATACAATTTGGTTCCACATGGAGACACCAATAACACATTCCTATGTTCTAGGGAGAAAGCTTGAGGAACTGCAAATTGATATGATATGTCTGTTTGTATAGATGACATTTTATGCACTTGCGATGGAAAAGACTTTTTGCCTTTCTCTAAAACCATTTTTACTGTGATTTTGTTGGTCCATTGCATACGAATTCCAACCCACTTTGTCCGGATATGACTGGATGAAACCAGAAATATCCGGTTGTGTTTTGGCTTACTACAACCCAGATATTGTGAAAGCCTCTGTGTTTATGTTTCCGGATATTATCAACGGAATTTATGTTTTTGCATGTTATTTATCAGGGAACATTTAATTTTGTGCTGGGAAACACTAATTGGTTCCACACGGAGACACCAGCTCTACACATTTGTATTTTCTAGGGAGAAAGCTAGAGGAACTGCGGCAAACAAACATGATATTTCTGTTTGTATAGATGACATTTTATGCACTTTCCTAACAAAAAGACTTTACTTTTCTCCAAAACCATTTTTACTGTGATTTTCTCGGTCCATTGCATACGAATTCCACCTCACTTTGTCCGGATATGACTGGATGAAACCAGAAATATCCGTTTTCTTTTTTTTTGGCTTACTATATCCCAGATATTACTACACTCTGTGTTTGTGTTTTCTGGATATTATCGATGGATTATATTGTTTTGAATGTTTTTATCAGGGAACATTTAATTTTGTGCTGGGAAACACTAATTGGTTCCACATGGAGACATCAGTCTACACATTCGTATTTTCTAGGGAGAAAGCTAGAATAACTGCGGTAAACAAACATGATGTTTCTGTTTGTATAGATGACATTTTATGCACTGGCTTAAGGAAAAGACTTTGTTTTACTCCAAAACCATTTTTACTGCGATTTTCCCGGTTCATTGCATACGAATTCCACCAAACTTAGTCCGGATATGACTGGATGAAACCAGAAATATCCGGTTGTGTTTTGGCTAAATCAATCCCAGATATTGCGACGGACTCTGTGTTTGTGTTTTCTGGACATTATCAACGGACTTTATTGTTTTGAATGTTTTTATCAGGGAACATTTAATTTTGTACCTTAGAAACACTAATAGGTTCAACATGGAGACACCAGTCTACACATTCGTATGTTCTAGGGAGAAAGTTAGAGGAACTGCGGCAAACAAACATGATATTTCTGTTTGTATACATGACATTTTATGCACTTGCATAACGAAAAAAACTTTGCTTTTCTCCAAAACCATTTTTACTGTGATTTTCTCGGTCCATTGCATACGAATTCCACCTCGCTTTGTCCGGATATGACTGGATGAAACCAGAAATATCCGGTTGTGTTTTGGCTTACTACAACCCAGATATTGTGAAAGCCTCTGTGTTTATGTTTTCCGGATATTATCAACGGAATTTATGTTTTTGCATGTTATTTATCAGGGAACATTTAATTTTGTGCTGGGAAACACTAATTGGTTCCACATGGAGACACCAGCTCTACACATTCGTATTTTCTAGGGAGAAAGCTAGAGGAACTGCGGCAAACAAACATGATATTTCTGTTTGTATAGATGACATTTTATGCACTTTCCTAAAGAAAAGACTTTGCTTTTCTCCAAAACCATTTTTCCTGTGATATTCTCGATCCATTACATATGAATTCCACCCCACTTTGTCCGGATATGAGTGGATGAAACCAGAAATATCCGGTTGTGTTTTGTCTTACTATATCCCAGATATTGCTACAGCCTCAGTGTCTGTGTTTTCTGGATATTATCGATGGATTTTATTGTTTTGAATGTTTTTATCAGGGAACCTTCAATTTTGTACCGTAGAAATACAATTTGGTTCCACATGGAGACACCAGTAACACATTCCTATGTTCTAGGGAGAAAGCTTGAGGAACTGCAAATCGATATGATATGTCTGTTTGTATAGATGACATTTTATGCACTTGCGATGGAAAAGACTTTTTGCCTTTCTCTAAAACCATTTTTACTGTGATTTTGTTGGTCCATTGCATACGAATTCCAACCCACTTTGTCCGGATATGACTGGATGAAACCAGAAATATCCGGTTGTGTTTTGGCTTACTACAACCCAGATATTGTGAAAGCCTCTGTGTTTATGTTTCCGGATATTATCAACGGAATTTATGTTTTTGCATGTTATTTATCAGGGAACATTTAATTTTGTGCTGGGAAACACTAATTGGTTCCACACGGAGACACCAGCTCTACACATTTGTATTTTCTAGGGAGAAAGCTAGAGGAACTGTGGCAAACAAACATGATATTTCTGTTTGTATAGATGACATTTTATGCACTTTCCTAAGAAAAAGACTTTACTTTTCTCCAAAACCATATTTACTGTGATTTTCTCGGTCCATTGCATACGAATTCCACCTCACTTTGTCCGGATATGACTGGATGAAACCAGAAATATCCGTTTTCTTTTTTTTTGGCTTACTATATCCCAGATATTTCTACAGACTCTGTGTTTGTGTTTTCTGGATATTATCGATGGATTATATTGTTTTGAATGTTTTTATCAGGGAACATTTAATTTTGTGCTGGGAAACACTAATTGTTTGCACATGGAGACACCAGTCTACACATTCGTATTTTCTAGGGAGAAAGCTAGAATAACTGCGGTAAACAAACATGATGTTTCTGTTTGTATAGATGACATTTTATGCACTGGCTTAAGGAAAAGACTTTGTTTTACTCCAAAACCATTTTTACTGCGATTTTCCCGGTTCATTGCATACGGATTCCACCAAACTTAGTCCGGATATGACTGGATGAAACCAGAAATATCCGGTTGTGTTTTGGCTAACTCAATCCCAGATATTGTGACGGACTCTGTGTTTGTGTTTTCTGGACATTATCAACGGACTATATTGTTTTGAATGTTTTTATCAGGGAACATTTAATTTTGTACCTTAGAAACACTAATAGGTTCAACATGGAGACACCAGTCTACACATTCGTATGTTCTAGGGAGAAAGTTAGAGGAACTGCGGCAAACAAACATGATATTTCTGTTTGTATACATGACATTTTATGCACTTGCATAACGAAAAAAACTTTGCTTTTCTCCAAAACCATTTTTACTGTGATTTTCTCGGTCCATTGCATACGAATTCCACCTCGCTTTGTCCGGATATGACTGGATGAAACCAGAAATATCCGGTTGTGTTTTGGCTTACTACAACCCAGATATTGTGAAAGCCTCTGTGTTTATGTTTTCCGGATATTATCAACGGAATTTATGTTTTTGCATGTTATTTATCAGGGAACATTTAATTTTGTGCTGGGAAACACTAATTGGTTCCACATGGAGACACCAGCTCTACACATTCGTATTTTCTAGGGAGAAAGCTAGAGGAACTGCGGCAAACAAACATGATATTTCTGTTTGTATAGATGACATTTTATGCACTTTCCTAAAGAAAAGACTTTGCTTTTCTCCAAAAGCATTTTTCCTGTGATATTCTCGATCCATTACATATGAATTCCACCCCACTTTGTCCGGATATGACTGGATGAAACCAGAAATATCCGGTTGTGTTTTGTCTTACTATATCCCAGATATTGCTACAGCCTCAGTGTCCGTGTTTTCTGGATATTATCGATGGATTTTATTGTTTTGAATGTTTTTATCAGGGAACCTTCAATTTTGTACCGTAGAAATACAATTTGGTTCCACATGGAGACACCAGTAACACATTCCTATGTTCTAGGGAGAAAGCTTGAGGAACTGCAAATCGATATGATATGTCTGTTTGTATAGATGACATTTTATGCACTTGCGATGGAAAAGACTTTTTGCCTTTCTCTAAAACCATTTTTACTGTGATTTTGTTGGTCCATTGCATACGAATTCCAACCCACTTTGTCCGGATATGACTGGATGAAACCAGAAATATCCGGTTGTGTTTTGGCTTACTACAACCCAGATATTGTGAAAGCCTCTGTGTTTATGTTTCCGGATATTATCAACGGAATTTATGTTTTTGCATGTTATTTATCAGGGAACATTTAATTTTGTGCTGGGAAACACTAATTGGTTGCACACGGAGACACCAGCTCTACACATTTGTATTTTCTAGGGAGAAAGCTAGAGGAACTGCGGCAAACAAACATGATATTTCTGTTTGTATAGATGACATTTTATGCACTTTCCTAACAAAAAGACTTTACTTTTCTCCAAAACCATTTTTACTGTGATTTTCTCGGTCCATTGCATACGAATTCCAGCTCACTTTGTCCGGATATGACTGGATGAAACCAGAAATATCCGTTTTCTTTTTTTTTGGCTTACTATATCCCAGATATTTCTACAGACTCTGTGTTTGTGTTTTCTGGATATTATCGATGGATTATATTGTTTTGAATGTTTTTATCAGGGAACATTTAATTTTGTGCTGGGAAACACTAATTGTTTGCACATGGAGACACCAGTCTACACATTCGTATTTTCTAGGGAGAAAGCTAGAATAACTGCGGTAAACAAACATGATGTTTCTGTTTGTATAGATGACATTTTATGCACTGGCTTAAGGAAAAGACTTTGTTTTACTCCAAAACCATTTTTACTGCGATTTTCCCGGTTCATTGCATACGGATTCCACCAAACTTAGTCCGGATATGACTGGATGAAACCAGAAATATCCGGTTGTGTTTTGGCTAACTCAATCCCAGATATTGTGACGGACTCTGTGTTTGTGTTTTCTGGACATTATCAACGGACTATATTGTTTTGAATGTTTTTATCAGGGAACATTTAATTTTGTACCTTAGAAACACTAATAGGTTCAACATGGAGACACCAGTCTACACATTCGTATGTTTAAGGGAGAAAGTTAGAGGAACTGCGGCAAACAAACATGATATTTCTGTTTGTATACATGACATTTTATGCACTTGCATAACGAAAAAAAATTGCTTTCTCCAAAACCATTTTTACTGTGATTTTCTCGGTCCATTGCATACGAATTCCACCTCGCTTTGTCCGGATATGACTGGATGAAACCAGAAATATCCAGTTGTGTTTTGGCTTACTACAACCCAGATATTGTGAAAGCCTCTGTGTTTATGTTTTCCGGATATTATCAACGGAATTTATGTTTTTGCATGTTATTTATCAGGGAACATTTAATTTTGTGCTGGGAAACACTAATTGGTTCCACATGGAGACACCAGCTCTACACATTCGTATTTTCTAGGGAGAAAGCTAGAGGAACTGCGGCAAACAAACATGATATTTCTGTTTGTATAGATGACATTTTATGCACTTTCCTAAAGAAAAGACTTTGCTTTTCTCCAAAACCATTTTTCCTGTGATATTCTCGATCCATTACATATGAATTCCACCCCACTTTGTCCGGATATGAGTGGATGAAACCAGAAATATCCGGTTGTGTTTTGTCTTACTATATCCCAGATATTGCTACAGCCTCAGTGTCTGTGTTTTCTGGATATTATCGATGGATTTTATTGTTTTGAATGTTTTTATCAGGGAACCTTTAATTTTGTACCGTAGAAATACAATTTGGTTCCACATGGAGACACCAGTAACACATTCCTATGTTCTAGGGAGAAAGCTTGAGGAACTGCAAATCGATATGATATGCCTGTTTGTATAGATGACATTTTATGCACTTGCGATGGAAAAGACTTTTTGCCTTTCTCTAAAACCATTTTTACTGTGATTTTGTTGGTCCATTGCATACGAATTCCAACCCACTTTGTCCGGATATGACTGGATGAAACCAGAAATATCCGGTTGTGTTTTGGCTTACTACAACCCAGATATTGTGAAAGCCTCTGTGTTTATGTTTCCGGATATTATCAACGGAATTTATGTTTTTGCATGTTATTTATCAGGGAACATTTAATTTTGTGCTGGGAAACACTAATTGGTTCCACACGGAGACACCAGCTCTACACATTTGTATTTTCTAGGGAGAAAGCTAGAGGAACTGCGGCAAACAAACATGATATTTCTGTTTGTATAGATGACATTTTATGCACTTTCCTAACAAAAAGACTTTACTTTTCTCCAAAACCATTTTTACTGTGATTTTCTCGGTCCATTGCATACGAATTCCACCTCACTTTGTCCGGATATGACTGGATGAAACCAGAAATATCCGTTTTCTTTTTTTTGGCTTACTATATCCCAGATATTACTACACTCTGTGTTTGTGTTTTCTGGATATTATCGATGGATTATATTGTTTTGAATGTTTTTATCAGGGAACATTTAATTTTGTGCTGGGAAACACTAATTGGTTCCACATGGAGACACCAGTCTACACATTCGTATTTTCTAGGGAGAAAGCTAGAATAACTGCGGTAAACAAACATGATGTTTCTGTTTGTATAGATGACATTTTATGCACTGGCTTAAGGAAAAGACTTTGTTTTACTCCAAAACCATTTTTACTGCGATTTTCCCGGTTCATTGCATACGAATTCCACCAAACTTAGTCCGGATATGACTGGATGAAACCAGAAATATCCGGTTGTGTTTTGGCTAAATCAATCCCAGATATTGCGACGGACTCTGTGTTTGTGTTTTCTGGACATTATCAACGGACTTTATTGTTTTGAATGTTTTTATCAGGGAACATTTAATTTTGTACCTTAGAAACACTAATAGGTTCAACATGGAGACACCAGTCTACACATTCGTATGTTCTAGGGAGAAAGTTAGAGGAACTGCGGCAAACAAACATGATATTTCTGTTTGTATACATGACATTTTATGCACTTGCTTAACGAAAAAAACTTTGCTTTTCTCCAAAACCATTTTTACTGTGATTTTCTCGGTCCATTGCATACGAATTCCACCTCGCTTTGTCCGGATATGTCTGGATGAAACCAGAAATATCCGGTTGTGTTTTGGCTTACTACAACCCAGATATTGTGAAAGCCTCTGTGTTTATGTTTTCCGGATATTATCAACGGAATTTATGTTTTTGCATGTTATTTATCAGGGAACATTTAATTTTGTGCTGGGAAACACTAATTGGTTCCACATGGAGACACCAGCTCTACACATTCGTATTTTCTAGGGAGAAAGCTAGAGGAACTGCGGCAAACAAACATGATATTTCTGTTTGTATAGATGACATTTTATGCACTTTCCTAAAGAAAAGACTTTGCTTTTCTCCAAAACCATTTTTCCTGTGATATTCTCGATCCATTACATATGAATTCCACCCCACTTTGTCCGGATATGAGTGGATGAAACCAGAAATATCCGGTTGTGTTTTGTCTTACTATATCCCAGATATTGCTACAGCCTCAGTGTCTGTGTTTTCTGGATATTATCGATGGATTTTATTGTTTTGAATGTTTTTATCAGGGAACCTTCAATTTTGTACCGTAGAAATACAATTTGGTTCCACATGGAGACACCAGTAACACATTCCTATGTTCTAGGGAGAAAGCTTGAGGAACTGCAAATCGATATGATATGTCTGTTTGTATAGATGACATTTTATGCACTTGCGATGGAAAAGACTTTTTGCCTTTCTCTAAAACCATTTTTACTGTGATTTTGTTGGTCCATTGCATACGAATTCCAACCCACTTTGTCCGGATATGACTGGATGAAACCAGAAATATCCGGTTGTGTTTTGGCTTACTACAACCCAGATATTGTGAAAGCCTCTGTGTTTATGTTTCCGGATATTATCAACGGAATTTATGTTTTTGCATGTTATTTATCAGGGAACATTTAATTTTGTGCTGGGAAACACTAATTGGTTCCACACGGAGACACCAGCTCTACACATTTGTATTTTCTAGGGAGAAAGCTAGAGGAACTGCGGCAAACAAACATGATATTTCTGTTTGTATAGATGACATTTTATGCACTTTCCTAACAAAAAGACTTTACTTTTCTCCAAAACCATTTTTACTGTGATTTTCTCGGTCCATTGCATACGAATTCCACCTCACTTTGTCCGGATATGACTGGATGAAACCAGAAATATCCGTTTTCTTTTTTTTGGCTTACTATATCCCAGATATTACTACACTCTGTGTTTGTGTTTTCTGGATATTATCGATGGATTATATTGTTTTGAATGTTTTTATCAGGGAACATTTAATTTTGTGCTGGGAAACACTAATTGGTTCCACATGGAGACACCAGTCTACACATTCGTATTTTCTAGGGAGAAAGCTAGAATAACTGCGGTAAACAAACATGATGTTTCTGTTTGTATAGATGACATTTTATGCACTGGCTTAAGGAAAAGACTTTGTTTTACTCCAAAACCATTTTTACTGCGATTTTCCCGGTTCATTGCATACGAATTCCACCAAACTTAGTCCGGATATGACTGGATGAAACCAGAAATATCCGGTTGTGTTTTGGCTAAATCAATCCCAGATATTGCGACGGACTCTGTGTTTGTGTTTTCTGGACATTATCAACGGACTTTATTGTTTTGAATGTTTTTATCAGGGAACATTTAATTTTGTACCTTAGAAACACTAATAGGTTCAACATGGAGACACCAGTCTACACATTCGTATGTTCTAGGGAGAAAGTTAGAGGAACTGCGGCAAACAAACATGATATTTCTGTTTGTATACATGACATTTTATGCACTTGCTTAACGAAAAAAACTTTGCTTTTCTCCAAAACCATTTTTACTGTGATTTTCTCGGTCCATTGCATACGAATTCCACCTCGCTTTGTCCGGATATGTCTGGATGAAACCAGAAATATCCGGTTGTGTTTTGGCTTACTACAACCCAGATATTGTGAAAGCCTCTGTGTTTATGTTTTCCGGATATTATCAACGGAATTTATGTTTTTGCATGTTATTTATCAGGGAACATTTAATTTTGTGCTGGGAAACACTAATTGGTTCCACATGGAGACACCAGCTCTACACATTCGTATTTTCTAGGGAGAAAGCTAGAGGAACTGCGGCAAACAAACATGATATTTCTGTTTGTATAGATGACATTTTATGCACTTTCCTAAAGAAAAGACTTTGCTTTTCTCCAAAACCATTTTTCCTGTGATATTCTCGATCCATTACATATGAATTCCACCCCACTTTGTCCGGATATGAGTGGATGAAACCAGAAATATCCGGTTGTGTTTTGTCTTACTATATCCCAGATATTGCTACAGCCTCAGTGTCTGTGTTTTCTGGATATTATCGATGGATTTTATTGTTTTGAATGTTTTTATCAGGGAACCTTCAATTTTGTACCGTAGAAATACAATTTGGTTCCACATGGAGACACCAGTAACACATTCCTATGTTCTAGGGAGAAAGCTTGAGGAACTGCAAATCGATATGATATGTCTGTTTGTATAGATGACATTTTATGCACTTGCGATGGAAAAGACTTTTTGCCTTTCTCTAAAACCATTTTTACTGTGATTTTGTTGGTCCATTGCATACGAATTCCAACCCACTTTGTCCGGATATGACTGGATGAAACCAGAAATATCCGGTTGTGTTTTGGCTTACTACAACCCAGATATTGTGAAAGCCTCTGTGTTTATGTTTCCGGATATTATCAACGGAATTTATGTTTTTGCATGTTATTTATCAGGGAACATTTAATTTTGTGCTGGGAAACACTAATTGGTTCCACACGGAGACACCAGCTCTACACATTTGTATTTTCTAGGGAGAAAGCTAGAGGAACTGCGGCAAACAAACATGATATTTCTGTTTGTATAGATGACATTTTATGCACTTTCCTAACAAAAAGACTTTACTTTTCTCCAAAACCATTTTTACTGTGATTTTCTCGGTCCATTGCATACGAATTCCACCTCACTTTGTCCGGATATGACTGGATGAAACCAGAAATATCCGGTTGTGTTTTGGCTTACTACAACCCAGATATTGTGAAAGCCTCTGTGTTTATGTTTTCTGGATATTATCAACGGAATTTATGTTTTTGCATGTTATTTATCAGGGAACATTTAATTTTGTGCTGGGAAACACTAATTGGTTCCACATGGAGACACCAGCTCTACACATTCGTATTTTCTAGGGAGAAAGCTAGAGGAACTGCGGCAAACAAACATGATATTTCTGTTTGTATAGATGACATTTTATGCACTTTCCTAAAGAAAAGACTTTGCTTTTCTCCAAAACCATTTTTCCTGTGATATTCTCGATCCATTACATATGAATTCCACCCCACTTTGTCCGGATATGAGTGGATGAAACCAGAAATATCCGGTTGTGTTTTGTCTTACTATATCCCAGATATTGCTACAGCCTCAGTGTCTGTGTTTTCTGGATATTATCGATGGATTTTATTGTTTTGAATGTTTTTATCAGGGAACCTTCAATTTTGTACCGTAGAAATACAATTTGGTTCCACATGGAGACACCAGTAACACATTCCTATGTTCTAGGGAGAAAGCTTGAGGAACTGCAAATCGATATGATATGTCTGTTTGTATAGATGACATTTTATGCACTTGCGATGGAAAAGACTTTTTGCCTTTCTCTAAAACCATTTTTACTGTGATTTTGTTGGTCCATTGCATACGAATTCCAACCCACTTTGTCCGGATATGACTGGATGAAACCAGAAATATCCGGTTGTGTTTTGGCTTACTACAACCCAGATATTGTGAAAGCCTCTGTGTTTATGTTTCCGGATATTATCAACGGAATTTATGTTTTTGCATGTTATTTATCAGGGAACATTAAATTTGTGCTGGGAAACACTAATTGGTTCCACACGGAGACACCAGCTCTACACATTTGTATTTTCTAGGGAGAAAGCTAGAGGAACTGCGGCAAACAAACATGATATTTCTGTTTGTATAGATGACATTTTATGCACTTTCCTAACAAAAAGACTTTACTTTTCTCCAAAACCATTTTTACTGTGATTTTCTCGGTCCATTGCATACGAATTCCACCTCACTTTGTCCGGATATGACTGGATGAAACCAGAAATATCCGTTTTCTTTTTTTTTGGCTTACTATATCCCAGATATTTCTACAGACTCTGTGTTTGTGTTTTCTGGATATTATCGATGGATTATATTGTTTTGAATGTTTTTATCAGGGAACATTTAATTTTGTGCTGGGAAACACTAATTGTTTGCACATGGAGACACCAGTCTACACATTCGTATTTTCTAGGGAGAAAGCTAGAATAACTGCGGTAAACAAACATGATGTTTCTGTTTGTATAGATGACATTTTATGCACTGGCTTAAGGAAAAGACTTTGTTTTACTCCAAAACCATTTTTACTGCGATTTTCCCGGTTCATTGCATACGGATTCCACCAAACTTAGTCCGGATATGACTGGATGAAACCAGAAATATCCGGTTGTGTTTTGGCTAACTCAATCCCAGATATTGTGACGGACTCTGTGTTTGTGTTTTCTGGACATTATCAACGGACTATATTGTTTTGAATGTTTTTATCAGGGAACATTTAATTTTGTACCTTAGAAACACTAATAGGTTCAACATGGAGACACCAGTCTACACATTCGTATGTTCTAGGGAGAAAGTTAGAGGAACTGCGGCAAACAAACATGATATTTCTGTTTGTATACATGACATTTTATGCACTTGCATAACGAAAAAAACTTTGCTTTTCTCCAAAACCATTTTTACTGTGATTTTCTCGGTCCATTGCATACGAATTCCACCTCGCTTTGTCCGGATATGACTGGATGAAACCAGAAATATCCGGTTGTGTTTTGGCTTACTACAACCCAGATATTGTGAAAGCCTCTGTGTTTATGTTTTCCGGATATTATCAACGGAATTTATGTTTTTGCATGTTATTTATCAGGGAACATTTAATTTTGTGCTGGGAAACACTAATTGGTTCCACATGGAGACACCAGCTCTACACATTCGTATTTTCTAGGGAGAAAGCTAGAGGAACTGCGGCAAACAAACATGATATTTCTGTTTGTATAGATGACATTTTATGCACTTTCCTAAAGAAAAGACTTTGCTTTTCTCCAAAACCATTTTTCCTGTGATATTCTCGATCCATTACATATGAATTCCACCCCACTTTGTCCGGATATGAGTGGATGAAACCAGAAATATCCGGTTGTGTTTTGTCTTACTATATCCCAGATATTGCTACAGCCTCAGTGTCTGTGTTTTCTGGATATTATCGATGGATTTTATTGTTTTGAATGTTTTTATCAGGGAACCTTCAATTTTGTACCGTAGAAATACAATTTGGTTCCACATGGAGACACCAGTAACACATTCCTATGTTCTAGGGAGAAAGCTTGAGGAACTGCAAATCGATATGATATGTCTGTTTGTATAGATGACATTTTATGCACTTGCGATGGAAAAGACTTTTTGCCTTTCTCTAAAACCATTTTTACTGTGATTTTGTTGGTCCATTGCATACGAATTCCAACCCACTTTGTCCGGATATGACTGGATGAAACCAGAAATATCCGGTTGTGTTTTGGCTTACTACAACCCAGATATTGTGAAAGCCTCTGTGTTTATGTTTCCGGATATTATCAACGGAATTTATGTTTTTGCATGTTATTTATCAGGGAACATTTAATTTTGTGCTGGGAAACACTAATTGGTTCCACACGGAGACACCAGCTCTACACATTTGTATTTTCTAGGGAGAAAGCTAGAGGAACTGCGGCAAACAAACATGATATTTCTGTTTGTATAGATGACATTTTATGCACTTTCCTAACAAAAAGACTTTACTTTTCTCCAAAACCATTTTTACTGTGATTTTCTCGGTCCATTGCATACGAATTCCACCTCACTTTGTCCGGATATGACTGGATGAAACCAGAAATATCCGTTTTCTTTTTTTTTGGCTTACTATATCCCAGATATTTCTACAGACTCTGTGTTTGTGTTTTCTGGATATTATCGATGGATTATATTGTTTTGAATGTTTTTATCAGGGAACATTTAATTTTGTGCTGGGAAACACTAATTGTTTGCACATGGAGACACCAGTCTACACATTCGTATTTTCTAGGGAGAAAGCTAGAATAACTGCGGTAAACAAACATGATGTTTCTGTTTGTATAGATGACATTTTATGCACTGGCTTAAGGAAAAGACTTTGTTTTACTCCAAAACCATTTTTACTGCGATTTTCCCGGTTCATTGCATACGGATTCCACCAAACTTAGTCCGGATATGACTGGATGAAACCAGAAATATCCGGTTGTGTTTTGGCTAACTCAATCCCAGATATTGTGACGGACTCTGTGTTTGTGTTTTCTGGACATTATCAACGGACTATATTGTTTTGAATGTTTTTATCAGGGAACATTTAATTTTGTACCTTAGAAACACTAATAGGTTCAACATGGAGACACCAGTCTACACATTCGTATGTTCTAGGGAAAAAGTTAGAGGAACTGCGGCAAACAAACATGATATTTCTGTTTGTATACATGACATTTTATGCACTTGCATAACGAAAAAAACTTTGCTTTTCTCCAAAACCATTTTTACTGTGATTTTCTCGGTCCATTGCATACGAATTCCACCTCGCTTTGTCCGGATATGACTGGATGAAACCAGAAATATCCGGTTGTGTTTTGGCTTACTACAACCCAGATATTGTGAAAGCCTCTGTGTTTATGTTTTCCGGATATTATCAACGGAATTTATGTTTTTGCATGTTATTTATCAGGGAACATTTAATTTTGTGCTGGGAAACACTAATTGGTTCCACATGGAGACACCAGCTCTACACATTCGTATTTTCTAGGGAGAAAGCTAGAGGAACTGCGGCAAACAAACATGATATTTCTGTTTGTATAGATGACATTTTATGCACTTTCCTAAAGAAAAGACTTTGCTTTTCTCCAAAACCATTTTTCCTGTGATATTCTCGATCCATTACATATGAATTCCACCCCACTTTGTCCGGATATGAGTGGATGAAACCAGAAATATCCGGTTGTGTTTTGTCTTACTATATCCCAGATATTGCTACAGCCTCAGTGTCTGTGTTTTCTGGATATTATCGATGGATTTTATTGTTTTGAATGTTTTTATCAGGGAACATTTAATTTTGTACCGTAGAAACACTAATTGGTTCCACATGGAGACACCAGTAACACATTCCTATGTTCTAGGGAGAAAGCTTGAGGAACTGCAAATCGATATGATATGTCTGTTTGTATAGATGACATTTTATGCACTTTCCTAACAAAAAGACTTTACTTTTCTCCAAAACCATTTTTACTGTGATTTTCTCGGTCCATTGCATACGAATTCCACCTCACTTTGTCCGGATATGACTGGATGAAACCAGAAATATCCGTTTTCTTTTTTTTGGCTTACTATATCCCAGATATTACTACACTCTGTGTTTGTGTTTTCTGGATATTATCGATGGATTATATTGTTTTGAATGTTTTTATCAGGGAACATTTAATTTTGTGCTGGGAAACACTAATTGTTTGCACATGGAGACACCAGTCTACACATTCGTATTTTCTAGGGAGAAAGCTAGAATAACTGCGGTAAACAAACATGATGTTTCTGTTTGTATAGATGACATTTTATGCACTGGCTTAAGGAAAAGACTTTGTTTTACTCCAAAACCATTTTTACTGCGATTTTCCCGGTTCATTGCATACGAATTCCACCAAACTTAGTCCGGATATGACTGGATGAAACCAGAAATATCCGGTTGTGTTTTGGCTAAATCAATCCCAGATATTGCGACGGACTCTGTGTTTGTGTTTTCTGGACATTATCAACGGACTTTATTGTTTTGAATGTTTTTATCAGGGAACATTTAATTTTGTACCTTAGAAACACTAATAGGTTCAACATGGAGACACCAGTCTACACATTCGTATGTTCTAGGGAGAAAGTTAGAGAAACTGTGGCAAACAAACATGATATTTCTGTTTGTATACATGACATTTTATGCACTTGCATAACGAAAAAAACTTTGCTTTTCTCCAAAACCATTTTTACTGTGATTTTCTCGGTCCATTGCATACGAATTCCACCTCACTTTGTCCGGATATGACTGGATGAAACCAGAAATATCCGGTTGTGTTTTGGCTTACTACAACCCAGATATTGTGAAAGCCTCTGTGTTTATGTTTTCCGGATATTATCAACGGAATTTATGTTTTTGCATGTTATTTATCAGGGAACATTTAATTTTGTGCTGGGAAACACTAATTGGTTCCACATGGAGACACCAGCTCTACACATTCGTATTTTCTAGGGAGAAAGCTAGAGGAACTGCGGCAAACAAACATGATATTTCTGTTTGTATAGATGACATTTTATGCACTTTCCTAAAGAAAAGACTTTGCTTTTCTCCAAAACCATTTTTCCTGTGATATTCTCGATCCATTACATATGAATTCCACCCCACTTTGTCCGGATATGAGTGGATGAAACCAGAAATATCCGGTTGTGTTTTGTCTTACTATATCCCAGATATTGCTACAGCCTCAGTGTCTGTGTTTTCTGGATATTATCGATGGATTTTATTGTTTTGAATGTTTTTATCAGGGAACATTTAATTTTGTACCGTAGAAACACTAATTGGTTCCACATGGAGACACCAGTAACACATTCCTATGTTCTAGGGAGAAAGCTTGAGGAACTGCAAATCGATATGATATGTCTGTTTGTATAGATGACATTTTATGCACTTTCCTAACAAAAAGACTTTACTTTTCTCCAAAACCATTTTTACTGTGATTTTCTCGGTCCATTGCATACGAATTCCACCTCACTTTGTCCGGATATGACTGGATGAAACCAGAAATATCCGTTTTCTTTTTTTTGGCTTACTATATCCCAGATATTACTACACTCTGTGTTTGTGTTTTCTGGATATTATCGATGGATTATATTGTTTTGAATGTTTTTATCAGGGAACATTTAATTTTGTGCTGGGAAACACTAATTGTTTGCACATGGAGACACCAGTCTACACATTCGTATTTTCTAGGGAGAAAGCTAGAATAACTGCGGTAAGCAAACATGACGTTTCTGTTTGTATAGATGACATTTTATGCACTGGCTTAAGGAAAAGACTTTGTTTTACTCCAAAACCATTTTTACTGCGATTTTCCCGGTTCATTGCATACGAATTCAACCAAACTTAGTCCGGATATGAGTGGATGAAACCAGAAATATCCGGTTGTGTTTTGGCTAAATCAATCCCAGATATTGCGACGGACTCTGTGTTTGTGTTTTCTGGACATTATCAACGGACTTTATTGTTTTGAATGTTTTTATCAGGGAACATTTAATTTTGTACCTTAGAAACACTAATAGGTTCAACATGGAGACACCAGTCTACACATTCGTATGTTCTAGGGAGAAAGTTAGAGGAACTGCGGCAAACAAACATGATATTTCTGTTTGTATACATGACATTTTATGCACTTGCATAACGAAAAAAACTTTGCTTTTCTCCAAAAACATTTTTACTGTGATTTTCTCGGTCCATTGCATACAAATTCCACCTCGCTTTGTCCGGATATGACTGGATGAAACCAGAAATATCCGGTTGTGTTTTGGCTTACTACAACCCAGATATTGTGAAAGCCTCTGTGTTTATGTTTTCCGGATATTATCAACGGAATTTATGTTTTTGCATGTTATTTATCAGGGAACATTTAATTTTGTGCTGGGAAACACTAATTGGTTCCACATGGAGACACCAGCTCTACACATTCGTATTTTCTAGGGAGAAAGCTAGAGGAACTGCGGCAAACAAACATGATATTTCTGTTTGTATAGATGACATTTTATGCACTTTCCTAAAGAAAAGACTTTGCTTTTCTCCAAAACCATTTTTCCTGTGATATTCTCGATCCATTACATATGAATTCCACCCCACTTTGTCCGGATATGAGTGGATGAAACCAGAAATATCCGGTTGTGTTTTGTCTTACTATATCCCAGATATTGCTACAGCCTCAGTGTCTGTGTTTTCTGGATATTATCGATGGATTTTATTGTTTTGAATGTTTTTATCAGGGAACCTTTAATTTTGTACCGTAGAAACACTAATTGGTTCCACATGGAGACACCAGTAACACATTCCTATGTTCTAGGGAGAAAGCTTGAGGAACTGCAAATCGATATGATATGTCTGTTTGTATAGATGACATTTTATGCACTTGCGATGGAAAAGAATTTTTGCCTTTCTCTAAAACCATTTTACTGTGATTTTGTTGGTCCATTGCATACGAATTCCAACCCACTTTGTCCAGATATGACTGGATGAAACTAGAAATATCCGGTTGTGTTTTGGCTAACTCAATCCCAGATATTGTGAAAGCTTCTGTATTTGTGTTTTCCGGATATTATGAACGGATTTTATGGTTTTGCATGTTTTTTATCAGGGAACATTTAATTTTGTACCGTAGAAACACTAATTGGTTCCACACGGAGACACCAGCTCTACACATTTGTATTTTCTAGGGAGAAATCTAGAGGAACTGCGGCAAACCAACATGATATTTCTGTTTGTATAGATGACATTTTATGCACTTTCCTAACAAAAAGACTTTACTTTTCTCCAAAACCATTTTTACTGTGATTTTCTCGGTCCATTGCATACGAATTCCAGCTCACTTTGTCCGGATATGACTGGATGAAACCAGAAATATCCGTTTTCTTTTTTTTTGGCTTACTATATCCCAGATATTACTACACTCTGTGTTTGTGTTTTCTGGATATTATCGATGGATTATATTGTTTTCAATGTTTTTATCAGGGAACACTTAATTTTGTGCTGGGAAACACTAATTGTTTGCACATGGAGACACCAGTCTACACATTCGTATTTTCTAGGGAGAAAGCTAGAATAACTGCGGTAAACAAACATGATGTTTCTGTTTGTATAGATGACATTTTATGCACTGGCTTAAGGAAAAGACTTTGTTTTACTCCAAAACCATTTTTACTGCGATTTTCCCGGTTCATTGCATACGAATTCCACCAAACTTAGTCCGGATATGACTGGATGAAACCAGAAATATCCGGTTGTGTTTTGGCTAACTCAATCCCAGATATTGTGAAAGCTTCTGTATTTGTGTTTTCCGGATATTATCAACGGATTTTATGGATTTGCATGTTTTTTATCAGGGAACATTTAATTTTGTACCTTAGAAACACTAATAGGTTCAACATGGAGACACCAGTCTACACATTCGTATGTTCTAGGGAGAAAGTTAGAGGAACTGCGTCAAACAAACATGATATTTCTTTTTTTATACATGACATTTAATGCACTTGCATAACGAAAAAAACTTTGCTTTTCTCCAAAACCATTTTTACTGTGATTTTCTCGGTCCATTGCATACGAATTCCACCTCGCTTTGTCCGGATATGACTGGATGAAACCAGAAATATCCGGTTGTGTTTTGGCTTACTACAACCCAGATATTGTGAAAGCCTCTGTGTTTATGTTTTCCGGATATTATCAACGGAATTTATGTTTTTGCATGTTATGTATCAGGGAACATTAAATTTTGTGCTGGGAAACACTAATTGGTTCCACATGGAGACACCAGCTCTACACATTCGTATTTTCTAGGGAGAAAGCTAGAGGAACTGCGGCAAACAAACATGATATTTCTGTTTGTATAGATGACATTTTATGCACTTTCCTAAAGAAAAGACTTTGCTTTTCTCCAAAACCATTTTTCCTGTGATATTCTCGATCCATTACATATGAATTCCACCCCACTTTGTCCGGATATGAGTGGATGAAACCAGAAATATCCGGTTGTGTTTTGTCTTACTATATCCCAGATATTGCTACAGCCTCAGTGTCTGTGTTTTCTGGATATTATCGATGGATTTTATTGTTTTGAATGTTTTTATCAGGGAACATTTAATTTTGTACCGTAGAAACACTAATTGGTTCCACATGGAGACACCAGTAACACATTCCTATGTTCTAGGGAGAAAGCTTGAGGAACTGCAAATCGATATGATATGTCTGTTTGTATAGATGACATTTTATGCACTTGCGATGGAAAAGACTTTTTGCCTTTCTCTAAAACCATTTTTACTGTGATTTTGTTGGTCCATTGCATACGAATTCCAACCCACTTTGTCCGGATATGACTGGATGAAACCAGAAATATCCGGTTGTGTTTTGGCTAACTCAATCCCAGATATTGTGAAAGCTTCTGTATTTGTGTTTTCCGGATATTATGAACGGATTTTATGGTTTTGCATGTTTTTTTATCAGGGAACATTTAATTTTGTACCGTAGAAACACTAATTGGTTCCACACGGAGACACCAGCTCTACACATTTGTATTTTCTAGGGAGAAATCTAGAGGAACTGCGGCAAACCAACATGATATTTCTGTTTGTATAGATGACATTTTATGCACTTTCCTAAGAAAAAGACTTTACTTTTCTCCAAAACCATTTTTACTGTGATTTTCTCGGTCCATTGCATACGAATTCCAGCTCACTTTGTCCGGATATGACTGGATGAAACCAGAAATATCCGTTTTCTTTTTTTTTGGCTTACTATATCCCAGATATTACTACACTCTGTGTTTGTGTTTTCTGGATATTATCGATGGATTATATTGTTTTGAATGTTTTTATCAGGGAACACTTAATTTTGTGCTGGGAAACACTAATTGTTTGCACATGGAGACACCAGTCTACACATTCGTATTTTCTAGGGAGAAAGCTAGAATAACTGCGGTAAACAAACATGATGTTTCTGTTTGTATAGATGACATTTTATGCACTGGCTTAAGGAAAAGACTTTGTTTTACTCCAAAACCATTTTTCTGCGATTTTCCCGGTTCATTGCATACGAATTCCACCAAACTTAGTCCGGATATGACTGGATGAAACCAGAAATATCCGGTTGTGTTTTGGCTAACTCAATGCCAGATATTGTGAAAGCTTCTGTATTTGTGTTTTCCGAATATTATCAACGGATTTTATGGATTTGCATGTTTTTTATCAGGGAACATTTAATTTTGTACCTTAGAAACACTAATAGGTTCAACATGGAGACACCAGTCTACACATTCGTATGTTCTAGGGAGAAAGTTAGAGGAACTGCGGCAAACAAACATGATATTTCTGTTTGTATACATGACATTTAATGCACTTGCATAACGAAAAAAACTTTGCTTTTCTCCAAAACCATTTTTACTGTGATTTTCTCGGTCCATTGCATCTGAATTCCACCTCGCTTTGTCCGGATATGACTGGATGAAACCAGAAATATCTGGTTGTGTTTTGGCTTACTACAACCCAGATATTGTGAAAGCCTCTGTGTTTATGTTTTCCGGATGTTATCAACGGAATTTATGTTTTTGCATGTTATTTATCAGGGAACATTTAATTTTGTGCTGGGAAACACTAATTGGTTCCACATGGAGACACCAGCTCTACACATTCGTATTTTCTAGGGAGAAAGCTAGAGGAACTGCGGCAAACAAACATGATATTTCTGTTTGTATAGATGACATTTTATGCACTTTCCTAAAGAAAAGACTTTGCTTTTCTCCAAAACCATTTTTCCTGTGATATTCTCGATCCATTACATATGAATTCCACCCCACTTTGTCCGGATATGAGTGGATGAAACCAGAAATATCCGGTTTTGTTTTGTCTTACTATATCCCAGATATTGCTACAGCCTCAGTGTCTGTGTTTTCTGGATATTATCGATGGATTTTATTGTTTTGAATGTTTTTATCAGGGAACCTTTAATTTTGTACCGTAGAAATACAATTTGGTTCCACATGGAGACACCAGTAACACATTCCTATGTTCTAGGGAGAAACCTTGAGGAACTACAAATCGATATGATATGTCTGTTTGTATAGATGACATTTTATGCACTTGTGATGGAAAAGACTTTTTGCCTTTCTCTAAAACCATTTTTACTGTGATTTTGTTGGTCCATTGCATATGAATCCCAACCCACTTTGTCCGGATATGACTGGATGAAACCAGAAATATCCGGTTGTGTTTTGGCTTACTACAACCCAGATATTGTGAAAGCTTCTGTGTTTATGTTTCCGGATATTATCAACGGAATTTATGTTTTTGCATGTTATTTATCAGGGAACATTTAATTTTGTGCTGGGAAACACTAATTTGTTCCACACGGAGACACCAGCTCTACACATTTGTATTTTCTAGGGAGAAAGCTAGAGGAACTGCGGCAAACAAACATGATATTTCTGTTTGTATAGATGACATTTTATGCACTGGCTTAAGGAAAAGACTTTGTTTTACTCCAAAACCATTTTTACTGCGATTTTCCCGGTTCATTGCATACGAATTCCACCAAACTTAGTCCGGATATGACTGGATGAAACCAGAAATATCCGGTTGTGTTTTGGCTAAATCAATCCCAGATATTGCGACGGACTCTGTGTTTGTGTTTTCTGGACATTATCAACGTACTTTATTGTTTTGAATGTTTTTATCGGGGAACATTTAATTTTGTACCTTAGAAACACTAATTGGTTCAACATGGAGACACCAGTCTACACATTCGTATGTTCTAGGGAGAAAGTTAGAGGAACTGCGGCAAACAAACATGATATTTCTGTTTGTATACATGACATTTAATGCACTTGCATAACGAAAAAAACTTTGCTTTTCTCCAAAACCATTTTTACTGTGATTTTCTCGGTCCATTGCATACGAATTCCACCTCGCTTTGTCCGGATATGACTGGATGAAACCAGAAATATCCGGTTGTGTTTTGGCTTACTACAACCCAGATATTGTGAAAGCCTCTGTGTTTATGTTTTCCGGATATTATCAACGGAATTTATGTTTTTGCATGTTATGTATCAGGGAACATTAAATTTTGTGCTGGGAAACACTAATTGGTTCCACATGGAGACACCAGCTCTACACATTCGTATTTTCTAGGGAGAAAGCTAGAGGAACTGCGGCAAACAAACATGATATTTCTGTTTGTATAGATGACATTTTATGCACTTTCCTAAAGAAAAGACTTTGCTTTTCTCCAAAACCATTTTTCCTGTGATATTCTCGATCCATTACATATGAATTCCACCCCACTTTGTCCGGATATGAGTGGATGAAACCAGAAATATCCGGTTGTGTTTTGTCTTACTATATCCCAGATATTGCTACAGCCTCAGTGTCTGTGTTTTCTGGATATTATCGATGGATTTTACTGTTTTGAATGTTTTTTTCAGGGAATATTTAATTTTGTACCGTAGAAACACTAATTGGTTCCACATGGAGACACCAGTAACACATTCCTATGTTCTAGGGAGAAAGCTTGAGGAACTGCAAATCGATATGATATGTCTGTTTGTATAGATGACATTTTATGCACTTGCGATGGAAAAGACTTTTTGCCTTTCTCTAAAACCATTTTTACTGTGATTTTGTTGGTCCATTGCATACGAATTCCAACCCACTTTGTCCGCATATGACTGGATGAAACCAGAAATATCCGGTTGTGTTTTGGCTAACTCAATCCCAGATATTGTGAAAGCTTCTGTATTTGTGTTTTCCGGATATTATGAACGGATTTTATGGTTTTGCATGTTTTTTATCAGGGAACATTTAATTTTCTACCGTAGAAACACTAATTGGTTCCACACGGAGACACCAGCTCTACACATTTGTATTTTCTAGGGAGAAATCTAGAGGAACTGTGGCAAACCAACATGATATTTCTGTTTGTATAGATGACATTTTATGCACTTTCCTAAGAAAAAGACTTTACTTTTCTCCAAAACCATTTTTACTGTGATTTTCTCGGTCCATTGCATACGAATTCCAGCTCACTTTGTCCGGATATGACTGGATGAAACCAGAAATATCCGTTTTCTTTTTTTTTGGCTTACTATATCCCAGATATTTCTACAGACTCTGTGTTTGTGTTTTCTGGATATCATCGATGGATTATATTGTTTTGAATGTTTTTATCAGGGAACACTTAATTTTGTGCTGGGAAACACTAATTGTTTGCACATGGAGACACCAGTCTACACATTCGTATTTTCTAGGGAGAAAGCTAGAATAACTGCGGTAAACAAACATGATGTTTCTGTTTGTATAGATGACATTTTATGCACTGGCTTAAGGAAAAGACTTTGTTTTACTCCAAAACCATTTTTACTGCGATTTTCCCGGTTCATTGCATACGAATTCCACCAAACTTAGTCCGGATATGACTGGATGAAACCAGAAATATCCGGTTGTGTTTTGGCTAACTCAATGCCAGATATTGTGAAAGCTTCTGTATTTGTGTTTTCCAGATATTATCAACGGATTTTATGGATTTGCATGTTTTTTATCAGGGAACATTTAATTTTGTACCTTAGAAACACTAATAGGTTCAACATGGAGACACCAGTCTACACATTCGTATGTTCTAGGGAGAAAGTTAGAGGAACTGCGGCAAACAAACATGATATTTCTGTTTGTATACATGACATTTAATGCACTTGCATAACGAAAAAAACTTTGCTTTTCTCCAAAACCATTTTTACTGTGATTTTCTCGGTCCATTGCATCCGAATTCCACCTCGCTTTGTCCGGATATGACGGGATGAAACCAGAAATATCTGGTTGTGTTTTGGCTTACTACAACCCAGATATTGTGAAAGCCTCTGTGTTTATGTTTCCGGATATTATCAACGGAATTTATGTTTTTGCATGTTATTTATCAGGGAACATTTAATTTTATGCTGGGAAACACTAATTTGTTCCACACGGAGACACCAGCTCTACACATTTGTATTTTCTAGGGAGAAAGCTAGAGGAACTGCGGCAAACAAACATGATATTTCTGTTTGTATAGATGACATTTTATGCACTGGCTTAAGGAAAGGACTTTGTTTTACTCCAAAACCATTTTTACTGCGATTTTCCCGGTTCATTGCATACGAATTCCACCAAACTTAGTCCGGATATGACTGGATGAAACCAGAAATATCCGGTTGTGTTTTGGCTAACTCAATCCCAGATATTGTGAAAGCTTCTGTATTGGTGTTTTCCGGATATTATCAACGGATTTTATGGATTTGCATGTTTTTTATCAGGGAACATTTAATTTTGTACCTTAGAAACACTAATAGGTTCAGAATGGAGACACCAGTCTACACATTCGTATGTTCTAGGGAGAAAGTTAGAGGAACTGCGGCAAACAAACATGATATTTCTGTTTGTATACATGACATTTTATGCACTTTCCTAAAGAAAAGACTTTTCTTTTCTCCAAAACCATTTTTCCTGTGATATTCTCGATCCATTACATATGAATTCCACCCCACTTTGTCCGGATATGACTGGATGAAACCAGAAATATCCGGTTGTGTTTTGTCTTACTATATCGCAGATATTGCTACAGCCTCAGTGTCTGTGTTTTCTGGATATTATCGATGGATTTTATTGTTTTGAATGTTTTTATCAGGGAACCTTTAATTTTGTACCGTAGAAATACAATTTGGTTCCACATGGAGACACCAGGAACACATTCCTATGTTCTAGGGAGAAAGCTTGAGGAACTGCAAATCGATATGATATGTCTGTTTGTATAGATGACATTTTATGCACTTGCGATGGAAAAGACTTTTTGCCTTTCTCTAAAACCATTTTTACTGTGATTTTGTTGGTCCATTGCATACGAATCCCAACCCACTTTGTCCGGATATGACTGGATGAAACCAGAAATATCCGGTTGTGTTTTGGCTTACTACAACCCAGATATTGTGAAAGCTTCTGTGTTTATGTTTCCGGATATTATCAACGGAATTTATGTTTTTGCATGTTATTTATCAGGGAACATTTAATTTTGTGCTGGGAAACACTAATTGGTTCCACACGGAGACACAAGCTCTACACATTTGTATTTTCTAGGGAGAAAGCTAGAGGAACTGCGGCAAACAAACATGATATTTCTGTTTGTATAGATGACATTTTATGCACTTTTCTAACAAAAAGACTTTACTTTTCTCCAAAACCATTTTTACTGTGATTTTCTCGGTCCATTGCATATGAATTCCACCTCACTTTGTCCGGATATGACTGGATGAAACCAGAAATATCCGTTTTCTTTTTTTTGGCTTTCTATATCCCAGATATTACTACAGACTCTGTGTTTGTGTTTTCTGGATATTATCGATGGATTATATTGTTTTGAATGTTTTTATCAGGCAACACTTAATTTTGTGCTGGGAAACACTAATTGTTTGCACATGGAGACACCAGTCTACACATTCGTATTTTCTAGGGAGAAAGCTAGAATAACTGCGGTAAACAAACATGATGTTTCTGTTTGTATAGATGACATTTTATGCACTGGCTTAAGGAAAAGACTTTGTTTTACTCCAAAACCATTTTTACTGCGATTTTCCCGGTTCATTGCCTACGAATTCCACCAACCTTAGTACGGATATGACTGGATGAAACCAGAAATATCCGGTTTTGTTTTGGCTAACTCAATCCCAGATATTGCGACGGACTCTGTGTTTGTGTTTTCTGGACATTATCAGTGGACTTTATTGTTTTGAATGTTTTTATCAGGGAACATTTAATTTTGTACCTTAGAAACACTAATAGGTTCAACATGGAGACACCAGTATACACATTCGTATGTTCTAGGGAGAAAGTTAGAGGAACTGCGGCAAACAAACATGATATTTCTGTTTGTATACATGATATTTTATGCACTTGCATAACGAAAAAAATTTTGCTTTTCTCCAAAACCATTTTTACTGTGATTTTCTCGGTCCATTGCATACGAATTCCACCTCGCTTTGTCCGGATATGACTGGATGAAACCAGAAATATCCGGTTGTGTTTTGGCTTACTACAACCCAGATATTGTGAAAGCCTCTGTGTTTATGTTTTCCGGATATTATCAACGGAATTTATGTTTTTGCATGTTATGTATCAGGGAACATTAAATTTTGTGCTGGGAAACACTAATTGGTTCCACATGGAGACACCAGCTCTACACATTCGTATTTTCTAGGGAGAAAGCTAGAGGAACTGCGGCAAACAAACATGATATTTCTGTTTGTATAGATGACATTTTATGCACTTTCCTAAAGAAAAGACTTTGCTTTTCTCCAAAACCATTTTTCCTGTGATATTCTCGATCCATTACATATGAATTCCACCCCACTTTGTCCGGATATGAGTGGATGAAACCAGAAATATCCGGTTGTGTTTTGTCTTACTATATCCCAGATATTGCTACAGCCTCAGTGTCTGTGTTTTCTGGATATTATCGATGGATTTTATTGTTTTGAATGTTTTTATCAGGGAACATTTAATTTTGTACCGTAGAAACACTAATTGGTTCCCCATGGAGACACCAGTAACACATTCCTATGTTCTAGGGAGAAAGCTTGAGGAACTGCAAATCGATATGATATGTCTGTTTGTATAGATGACATTTTATGCACTTGCGATGGAAAAGACTTTTTGCCTTTCTCTAAAACCATTTTTACTGTGATTTTGTTGGTCCATTGCATACGAATTCCAACCCACTTTGTCCGGATATGACTGGATGCAACCAGAAATATCCGGTTGTGTTTTGGCTAACTCAATCCCAGATATTGTGAAAGCTTCTGTATTTGTGTTTTCCGGATATTATGAACGGATTTTATGGTTTTGCATGTTTTTTATCAGGGAACATTTAATTTTGTACCGTAGAAACACTAATTGGTTCCACACGGAGACACCAGCTCTACGAATTTGTATTTTCTAGGGAGAAAGCTAGAGGAACTGCGGCAAACAAACATGATATTTCTGTTTGTATAGATGACATTTTATGCACTTTCCTAACAAAAAGACTTTACTTTTCTCCAAAACCATTTTTACTGTGATTTTCTCGGTCCATTGCATACGAATTCCACCTCACTTTGTCCGGATATGACTGGATGAAACCAGAAATATCCGTTTTCTTTTTTTTTTGGCTTACTATATCCCAGATATTACTACACTCTGTGTTTGTGTTTTCTGGATATTATCGATGGATTATATTGTTTTGAATGTTTTTATCAGGGAACACTTAATTTTGTGCTGGGAAACACTAATTGTTTGCACATGGAGACACCAGTCTACACATTCGTATTTTCTTGGGAGAAAGCTAGAATAACTGCGGTAAACAAACATGATATTTCTGTTTGTATAGATGACATTTTATGCACTGGCTTAAGGAAAAGACTTTGTTTTACTCCAAAACCATTTTTACTGCGATTTTCCCGGTTCATTGCATACGGATTCCACCAAACTTAGTCCGGATATGACTGGATGAAACCAGAAATATCCGGTTGTGTTTTGGCTAACTCAATCCCAGATATTGTGAAAGCTTCTGTATTGGTGTTTTCCGGATATTATCAACGGATTTTATGGATTTGCATGTTTTTTATCAGGGAACATTTAATTTTGTACCTTAGAAACACTAATAGGTTCAACATGGAGACACCAGTCTACACATTCATATGTTCTAGGGAGAAAGTTAGAGGAACTGCGGCAAACAAACATGATATTTCTGTTTGTTTACATTACATTTTATGCACTTTCCTAAAGAAAAGACTTTGCTTTTCTCCAAAACCATTTTTCCTGTGATATTCTCGATCCATTACATATGAATTCCACCCCACTTTGTCCGGATATGAGTGGATGAAACCAGAAATATCCGGTTGTGTTTTGTCTTACTATATCACAGATATTGCTACAGCCTCAGTGTCTGTGTTTTCTGGATATTATCGATGGATTTTATTGTTTTGAATGTTTTTATCAGGGAACCTTTAATTTTGTACCGTAGAAATACAATTTGGTTCCACATGGAGACACCAGTAACACATTCCTATGTTCTAGGGAGAAAGCTTGAGGAACTGCAAATCGATATGATATGTCTGTTTGTATAGATGACATTTTATGCACTTGCGATGGAAAAGACTTTTTGCCTTTCTCTAAAACCATTTTTACTGTGATTTTGTTGGTCCATTGCATTCGAATCCCAACCCACTTTGTCAGGATATGACTGGATGAAACCAGAAATATCCGGTTGTGTTTTGGCTTACTACAACCCAGATATTGTGAAAGCTTCTGTGTTTATGTTTCCGGATATTATCAACGGAATTTATGTTTTTGCATGTTATTTATCAGGGAACATTTAATTTTGTGCTGGGAAACACTAATTGGTTCCACACAGAGACACCAGCTCTACACATTTGTATTTTCTAGGGAGAAAGCTAGAGGAACTGCGGCAAACAAACATGATATTTCTGTTTGTATAGATGACATTTTATGCACTTTTCTAACAAAAAGACTTTACTTTTCTCAAAAACCATTTTTACTGTGATTTTCTCGGTCCATTGCATATGAATTCCACCTCACTTTGTCCGGATATGACTGGATGAAACCAGAAATATCCGTTTTCTTTTTTTTGGCTTACTATATCCCAGATATTACTACAGACTCTGTGTTTGTGTTTTCTGGATATTATCGATGGATTATATTGTTTTGAATGTTTTTATCAGGCAACACTTAATTTTGTGCTGGGAAACACTAATTGTTTGCACATGGAGACACCAGTCTACACATTCGTATTTTCTAGGGAGAAAGCTAGAATAACTGCGGTAAACAAACATGATGTTTCTGTTTGTATAGATGACATTTTATGCACTGGCTTAAGGAAAAGACTTTGTTTTACTCCAAAACCATTTTTACTGCGATTTTCCCGGTTCATTGCATATGAATTCCACCAAACTTAGTCCGGATATGACTGGATGAAACCAGAAATATCCGGTTGTGTTTTGGCTAACTCAATCCCAGATATTGCGACGGACTCTGTGTTTGTGTTTTCTGGACATTATCAACGGACTTTATTGTTTTGAATGTTTTTATCAGGGAACATTTAATTTTGTACCTTAGAAACACTAATAGGTTCAACATGGAGACACCAGTATACACATTCGTATGTTCTAGGGAGAAAGTTAGAGGAACTGCGGCAAACAAACATGATATTTCTGTTTGTATACATGACATTTTATGAACTTGCATAACGAAAAAAACTTTGCTTTTCTCCAAAACCATTTTTACTGTGATTTTCTCGGTCCATTGCATACGAATTCCACCTCACTTTGTCCGGATATGACTGGATGAAACCAGAAATATCCGGTTGTGTTTTGGCTTACTACAACCCAGATATTGTGAAAGCCTCTGTACTTATGTTTTCCGGATATTATCAACGGAATTTATGTTTTTGCATGTTATTTATCAGGGAACATTTAATTTTGTGCTGGGAAACACTAATTGGTTCCACATGGAGACACCAGCTCTACACATTCGTATTTTCTAGGGAGAAAGCTAGAGGAACTGCGGCAAACAAACATGATATTTCTGTTTGTACAGATGACATTTTATGCACTTTCCTAAAGAAAAGACTTTGCTTTTCTCCAAAACCATTTTTCCTGTGATATTCTCGATCCATTACATATGAATTCCACCCCCCTTTGTCCGGATATGAGTGGATGAAACCAGAAATATCCGGTTGTGTTTTGTCTTACTATATCCCAGATATTGCTACAGCCTCAGTGTCTGTGTTTTCTGGATATTATCGATGGATTTTATTGTTTTGAATGTTTTTATCAGGGAACATTTAATTTTGTACCGTAGAAACACTAATTGGTTCCCCATGGAGACACCAGTAACACATTCCTATGTTCTAGGGAGAAAGCTTGAGGAACTGCAAATCGATATGATATGTCTGTTTGTATAGATGACATTTTATGCACTTGCGATGGAAAAGACTTTTTGCCTTTCTCTAAAACCATTTTTACTGTGATTTTGTTGGTCCATTGCATACGAATTCCAACCCACTTTGTCCGGATATGACTGGATGAAACCAGAAATATCCGGTTGTGTTTTGGCTAACTCAATCCCAGATATTGTGAAAGCTTCTGTATTTGTGTTCTCCGGATATTATGAACGGATTTTATGGTTTTGCATGTTTTTTATCAGGGAACATTTAATTTTGTACCGTAGAAACACTAATTGGTTCCACACGGAGACACCAGCTCTACACATTTGTATTTTCTAGGGAGAAAGCTAGAGGAACTGCGGCAAACAAACATGATATTTCTGTTTTTATAGATGACATTTTATGCACTTTACTAAGAAAAAGACTTTACTTTTCTCCAAAACCATTTTTACTGTGATTTTCTCGGTCCATTGCATATGAATTCCACCTCACTTTGTCCGGATATGACTGGATGAAACCAGAAATATCCGTTTCCTTTTTTTTGGCTTACTATATCCCAGATATTACTACAGACTCAGTGTCTGTGTTTTCTGGATGTTATTGATGGATTATATTGTTTTGAATGTTTTTATCAGGGAACATTTAATTTTGTGCTGGGAAACACTAATTGGTTCCACATGGAGACACCAGCTCTACACATTCGTATTTTCAAGGGAGAAACCTAGAGGAACTGCGGCAAACAAACATGATATTTCTGTTTGTATAGATGACATTTTATGCACTTTCCTAAAGAAAAGACTTTGCTTTTCTCCAAAACCATTTTTCCTGTGATATTCTCGGTCCATTACATATGAATTCCACCCCACTTTGTCCAGATATGAGTGGATGAAACCAGAAATATCCGGTTGTGTTTTGTCTTACTATATCCCAGATATTGCTACAGCCTCAGTGTCTGTGTTTTCTGGATATTATCGATGGATTTTATTGTTTTGAATGTTTTTATCAGGGAACATTTAATTTTGTACCGTAGAAACACTAATTGGTTCCACATTGAGACACCAGTAACACATTCCTATGTTCTAGGGAGAAAGCTTGAGGAACTGCAAATCGATATGATATGTCTGTTTGTATAGATGACATTTTATGCACTTGCGATGGAAAAGACTTTTGCCTTTCTCTAAAACCATTTTTACTGTGATTTTGTTGGTCCATTGCGTACGAATTCCAACCCACTTTGTCCGGATATGACTGGATGCAACCAGAAGTATCCGGTTGTGTTTTGGCTAACTCAATCCCAGATATTGTGAAAGCTTCTGTATTTGTGTTCTCCGGATATTATGAACGGATTTTATGGTTTTGCATGTTTTTTATCAGGGAACATTTAATTTTGTACCGTAGAAACACTAATTGGTTCCACACGGAGACACCAGTAACACATTCCTATGTTCTAGGGAGAAAGCTTGAGGAACTGCAAATCGATATGATATGTCTGTTTGTATAGATGACATTTTATGCACTTGCGATGGAAAAGACTTTTTGCCTTTCTCTAAAACCATTTTTACTGTGATTTTGTTGGTCCATTGCATACGAATTCCAACCCACTTTGTCCGGATATGACTGGATGAAACCAGAAATATCCGGTTGTGTTTTGGCTAACTCAATCCCAGATATTGTGAAAGCTTCTGTATTTGTGTTCTCCGGATATTATGAACGGATTTTATGGTTTTGCATGTTTTTTATCAGGGAACATTTAATTTTGTACCGTAGAAACACTAATTGGTTCCACACGGAGACACCAGCTCTACACATTCGTATTTTCTAGGGAGAAAGCTAGAGGAACTGCGGCAAACAAACATGATATTTCTGTTTGTATAGATGACATTTTATGCACTTTCCTAAGAAAAAGACTTTACTTTTCTCCAAAACCATTTTTACTGTGATTTTCTCGGTCCATTGCATACGAATTCCACCTCACTTTGTCCGGATATGACTGGATGAAACCAGAAATATCCGTTTTCTTTTTTTTTTTTTTTTTGCTTACTATATCCCAGATATTACTACAGACTCTGTGTTTGTGTTTTCTGGATATTATCGATGGATTGTATTGTTTTGAATGTTTTAATCAGGGAATACTTCATTTTGTGCTGGGAAACACTAATTGGTTCCACATGGAGACACCAGTCTACACATTCGTATTTTCTAGGGAGAAAGCTAGAATAACTGCGGTAAACAAACATGATGTTTCTGTTTGTATAGATGACATTTTATGCACTGGCTTAAGGAAAAGACTTTGTTTTACTCCAAAACCATTTTTCTGCGATTTTCCCGGTTCATTGCATACGAATTCCACCAAACTTAGTCCGGATATCACTGGATGAAACCAGAAATATCCGGTTGTGTTTTGGCTAACTCAATCCCAGATATTGCGACGGACTCTGTGTTTGTGTTTTCTGGACATTATCAACGGACTTTATTGTTTTGAATGTTTTTATCAGGGAACATTTAATTTTGTACCTTAGAAACACTAATAGGTTCAACATGGAGACACCAGTCTACACATTCGTATGTTCTAGGGAGAAAGTTAGAGGAACTGCGGCAAACAAACATGATATTTCTGTTTGTATACATGACATTTTATGAACTTGCATAACAAAAAAAACTTTGCTTTTCTCCAAAACCATTTTTACTGTGATTTTCTTGGTCCATTGCATACGAATTCCACCTCGCTTTGTCCGGATATGACTGGATGAAACCAGAAATATCCGGTTGTGTTTTGGCTTACTACAACCCAGATATTGTGAAAGCCTCTGTGTTTATGTTTTCCGGATATTATCAACGGAATTTATGTTTTTGCATGTTATTTATCAGGGAACATTTAATTTTGTGCTGGGAAACACTAATTGGTTCCACATGGAGACACCAGCTCTACACATTCATATTTTCTAGGGAGAAAGCTAGAGGAACTGCGGCAAACAAACATGATATTTCTGTTTGTATAGATGACATTTTATGCACTTTCCTAAAGAAAAGACTTTGCTTTTCTCCAAAACCATTTTTCCTGTGATATTCTCGATCCATTACATATGAATTCCACCCCACTTTGTCCGGATATGAGTGGATGAAACCAGAAATATCCGGTTGTGTTTTGTCTTACTATATCCCAGATATTGCTACAGCCTCAGTGTCTGTGTTTTCTGGATATTATCGATGGATTTTATTGTTTTGAATGTTTTTATCAGGGAACATTTAATTTTGTACCGTAGAAACACTAATTGGTTCCCCATGGAGACACCAGTAACACATTCCTATGTTCTAGGGAGAAAGCTTGAGGAACTGCAAATCGATATGATATGTCTGTTTGTATAGATGACATTTTATGCACTTGCGATGGAAAAGACTTTTTGCCTTTCTCTAAAACCATTTTTACTGTGATTTTGTTGGTCAATTGCATACGAATTCCAACCCACTTTGTCCGAATATGACTGGATGAAACCAGAAATATCCGGTTGTGTTTTGGTTAACTCAATCCCAGATATTGTGAAAGCTTCTGTATTTGTGTTCTCCGGATATTATGAACGGATTTTATGGTTTTGCATGTTTTTTATCAGGGAACATTTAATTTTGTGCTGGGAAACACTAATTGGTTCCACATGGAGACACCAGCTCTACGCATTCGTATTTTCTAGGGAGAAAGCTAGAATAACTGCGGTAAAGAAACATAATGTTTCTGTTTGTATAGATGACATTTTATGCACTGGCTTAAGGAAAAGACTTTGTTTTACTCCAAAACCATTTTTACTGCGATTTTCCCGGTTCATTGCCTACGAATTCCACCAACCTTAGTCCGGATATGACTGGATGAAACCAGAAATATCCGGTTGTGTTTTGGCTAACTCAATCCCAGATATTGCGACGGACTCTGTGTTTGTGTTTTCTGGACATTATCAATGGACTTTATTGTTTTGAATGATTTTATCAGGGAACATTTAATTTTGTACCTTAGAAACCCTAATAGGTTCAACATGGAGACACCAGTATACACATTCGTATGTTCTAGGGAGAAAGTTAGAGGAACTGTGGCAAACAAACATGATATTTCTGTTTGTATACATGACATTTTATGCACTTTCCTAAAGAAAAGACTTTGCTTTTCTCCAAAACCATTTTTACTGTGATTTTCTCGGTCCATTGCATACGAATTCCACCTCGCTTTGTCCGGATATGACTGGATGAAACCAGAAATATCCGGTTGTGTTTTGGCTTACTACAACCCAGATATTGTGAAAGCCTCTGTGTTTATGTGTTCCGGATATTATCAATGGAATTTATGTTTTTGCATGTTATTTATCAGGGAATATTTAATTTTGTGCTGGGAAACACTAATTGGTTCCACATGGAGACACCAGCTCTACACATTCGTATTTTCTAGGGAGAAAGCTAGAGGAACTGCGGCAAACAAACATGATATTTCTGTTTGTATAGATGACATTTTATGCACTTTCCTAAAGAAAAGACTTTGCTTTTCTCCAAAACCATTTTTCCTGTGATATTCTCGATCCATTACATATGAATTCCACCCCACTTTGTCCGGATATGAGTGGATGAAACCAGAAATATCCGGTTGTGTTTTGTCTTACTATATCCCAGATATTGCTACAGCTTCAGTGTCTGTGTTTTCTGGATATTATCGATGGATTTTATTGTTTTGAATGTTTTTATCAGGGAACATTTAATTTTGTACCATAGAAATACTAATTGGTTCCACATGGAGACACCAGTAACACATTCCTATGTTCTAGGGAGAAAGCTTGAGGAACTGCAAATCGATATGGTATGTCTGTTTGTATAGATGACATTTTATGCACTTGCGATGGAAAAGACTTTTTGCCTTTCTCTAAAACCATTTTTACTGTGATTTTGTTGGTCCATTGCATACGAATTCCAACCCACTTTGTCCGGATATGACTGGATGAAACCAGAAATATCCGGTTGTGTTTTGGCTAACTCAATCCCAGATATTGTGAAAGCTTCTGTATTTGTGTTCTCCGGATATTATGAACGGATTTTATGGTTTTGCATGTTTTTTATCAGGGAACATTTAATTTTGTGCTGGGAAACACTAATTGGTTCCACACGGAGACACCAGCTCTACACATTCGTATTTTCTAGGGAGAAAACTAGAGGAACTGCGGCAAACAAACATGATATTTCTGTTTGTATAGATGACATTTTATGCACTCTCCTAAGAAAAAGACTTTACTTTTCTCCAAAACCATTTTTACTGTGATTTTCTCGGTCCATTGCATACGAATTCCACCTCACTTTGTCCGGATATGACTGGATGAAACCAGAAATATCCGTTTTCTTTTTTTTTGGCTTACAATATCCCAGATATTACTACAGACTCTGTGTTTGTGTTTTCTGGATATTATCGATGGATTATATTGTTTTGAATGTTTTTATCAGGGAAAATTTAATTTTGTGCTGGGAAACACTAATTGGTTCCACATGGAGACACCAGTCTACACATTCGTAATTTCTAGGGAGAAAGCTAGAATAACTGCGGTAAACAAACATGATATTTCTGTTTGTATAGATGACATTTTATGCACTGGCTTAAGGAGAAGACTTTGTTTTACTCCAAAACCATTTTTACTGCGATTTTCCCAGTTCATTGCATACGAATTCCACCAACCTTAGTCCGGATATGACTGGATGAAACCAGAAATATCCGGTTGTGTTTTGGCTAACTCAATCCCAGATATTGAGACGGACTCTGTGTTTGTGTTTTCTGGACATTATCAACGGACTTTATTGTTTTGAATGTTTTTATCAGGGAACATTTAATTTTGTACCTTAGAAACACTAATAGGTTCAACATGGAGACACCAGTCTACACATTCGTATGTTCTAGGGAGAAAGTTAGAGGAACTGCGGCAAACAAACATGATATTTCTGTTTGTATACATGACATTTTATGCACTTGCATAACGAAAAAAACTTTGCTTTTCTCCAAAACCATTTTTACTGTGATTTTCTCGGTCCATTGCATACGAATTCCACCTCGCTTTGTCCGGATATGACTGGATGAAACCAGAAATATCCGGTTGTGTTTTGGCTTACTACAACCCAGATATTGTGAAAGCCTCTGTGTTTATGTTTTCCGGATATTATCAATGGAATTTATGTTTTTGCATGCTATTTATCAGGGAACACTTAATTTTGTGCTGGGAAACACTAATTGGTTCCACATGGAGACACCAGTCAACACATTCGTATTTTCTAGGGAGAAAGCTAGAATAACTGCGGTAAACAAACATGATATTTCTGTTTGTATAGATGACATTTTATGCACTGGCTTAAATAAAAAAACTTTGTTTTACTCCAAAACCATTTTTACTGCGATTTTCCCGGTTCATTGCATACGAATTCCACCAAACTTAGTCCGGATATGACTGGATGAAACCAGAAATATCCGGTTGTGTTTTGTCTTACTATATCCCAGATATTGCTACAGCCTCAGTGTCTGTGTTTTCTGGATATTATCGATGGATTTTATTGTTTTGAATGTTTTTATCAGGGAACATTTAATTTTGTACCGTAGAAACACTAATTGGTTCCCCATGGAGACACCAGTAACACATTCCTATGTTCTAGGGAGAAAGCTTGAGGAACTGCAAATCGATATGATATGTCTGTTTGTATAGATGACATTTTATGCACTTGCGATGGAAAAGACTTTTTGCCTTTCTCTAAAACCATTTTTACTGTGATTTTGTTGGTCCATTGCATACGAATTCCAACCCACTTTGTCCGCATATGACTGGATGAAACCAGAAATATCCGGTTGTGTTTTGGCTAACTCAATCCCAGATATTGTGAAAGCTTCTGTATTTGTGTTCTCCGGATATTATGAACGGATTTTATGGATTGCATGTTTTTTATCAGGGAACATTTAATTTTGTGCTGGGAAACACTAATTGGTTCCACACGGAGACACCAGCTCTACACATTTGTATTTTCTAGGGAGAAAGCTAGAGGAACTGCGGCAAACAAACATGATATTTCTGTTTGTATAGATGACATTTTATGTACTTTCCTAACAAAAAGACTTTACTTTTCTCCAAAACCATTTTTACTGTGATTTTCTCGGTCCATTGCATACGAATTCCACCTCACTTTGTCCGGATATGACTGGATGAAACCAGAAATATCCGTTTTCTTTTTTTTGGCTTACTATATCCCAGATATTACTACAGACTCTGTGTTTGTGTTTTCTGGATATATCGATGGATTATATTGTTTTGAATATTTTTATCAGGGAACATTTAATTTTGTGCTGGGAAACACTAATTGGTTCCACATGGAGACACCAGTCTACACATTCGTATATTCTAGGGAGAAAGCTAGAATAACTGCGGTAAACAAACATGATGTTTCTGTTTGTATAGATGACATTTTATGCACTGGCTTAAGGAGAAGACTTTGTTTTACTCCAAAACCATTTTACTGCGATTTTCCCGGTTCATTGCATACGAATTCCACCAACCTTAGTCCGGATATGACTGGATGAAACCAGAAATATCCGGTTGTGGTTTGGCTAACTCAATCCCAGATATTGCGACGGACTCTGTGTTTGTGTTTTCTGGACATTATCAACGGACTTTATTGTTTTGAATGTTTTTATCAGGGAACATTTAATTTTGTACCTTAGAAACACTAATAGGTTCAACATGGAGACTCCAGTATACACATTCGTATGTTCTAGGGAGAAAGTTAGAGGAACTGCGGCAAACAAACATGATATTTCTGTTTGTATACATGACATTTTATGCACTTGCATAACGAAAAAAACTTTGCTTTTCTCCAAAACCATTTTTACTGTGATTTTCTCGGTCCATTGCATACGAATTCCACCTCGCTTTGTCCGGATATGACTGGATGAAACCAGAAATATCCGGTTGTGTTTTGGCTTACTACAACCCAGATATTGTGAAAGCCTCTGTGTTTATGTTTTCCGGATATTATCAACGGAATTTATGTTTTTGCATGTTATTTATCAGGGAACATTTAATTTTGTGCTGGGAAACACTAATTGGTTCCACATGGAGACACCAGCTCTACACATTCGTATTTTCTAGGGAGAAAGCTAGAGGAACTGCGGCAAACAAACATGATATTTCTGTTTGTATAGATGACATTTTATGCACTTTCCTAAAGAAAAGACTTTGCTTCTCTCCAAAACCATTTTTCCTGTGAAATTCTCGATCCATTACATATGAATTCCACCCCCCCTTTGTCCGGATATGAGTGGATGAAACCAGAAATATCCGGTTGTGTTTTGTCTTACTATATCCCAGATATTGCTACAGCCTCAGTGTCTGTGTTTTCTGGATATTATCGATGGATTTTATTGTTTTGAATGTTTTTATCAGGGAACATTTAATTTTGTACCGTAGAAACACTAATTGGTTCCACATGGAGACACCAGTAACACATTCCTATGTTCTAGGGAGAAAGCTTGAGGAACTGCAAATCGATATGATATGTCTGTTTGTATAGATGACATTTTATGCACTTGCGATGGAAAAGACTTTTTGCCTTTCTCTAAAACCATTTTTACTGTGATTTTGTTGGTCCATTGCATACGAATTCCAACCCACTTTGTCCGGATATGACTGGATGAAACCAGAAATATCCGGTTGTGTTTTGGCTAACTCAATCCCAGATATTGTGAAAGCTTCTGTATTTGTGTTCTCCGGATATTATGAACGGATTTTATGGTTTTGCATGTTTTTTATCAGGGAACATTTAATTTTGTACCGTAGAAACACTAATTGGTTCCACACGGAGACACCAGCTCTACACATTTGTATTTTCTAGGGAGAAAGCTAGAGGAACTGCGGCAAACAAACATGATATTTCTGTTTGTATACATGACATTTTATGCACTTTCCTAAAGAAAAGACTTTGCTTTTCTCCAAAACCATTTTTACTGTGATTTTCTCGGTCCATTGCATACGAATTCCAACCCACTTTGTCCGGATATGACTGGATGAAACCAGAAATATCTGTTTTCTTTTTTTTTTGGCTTACTATATCCCAGATATTACTACAGACTCTGTGTTTGTGTTTTCTGGATATTATCGATGGATTATATTGTTTTGAATGTTTTTATCAGGGAACATTTAATTTTGTGCTGGGAAACACTAATTGGTTCCACATGGAGACACCAGTCTACACATTTGTAATTTCTAGGGAGAAAGCTAGAATAACTGCGGTAAACAAACATGATATTTCTTTTTGTATAGATGACATTTTATGCACTGGCTTAAGGAAAAGACTTTGTTTTACTCCAAAACCATTTTTACTGCGATTTTCCTGGTTCATTGCATACGATTTCCACCAAACTTAGTCCTGATATGACTGGATGAAACCAGAAATATCCGGTTGTATTTTGACTAAATCAATCCCAGATATTGCGACGGACTCTGTGTTTGTGTTTTCTGGACATTATCAACGGACTTTATTGTTTTGAATGTTTTTATCAGGGAACATTTAATTTTGTACCGTAGAAACACTAATTGGTTCAACATGGAGACACCAGTCTACACATTCGTATGTTCTAGGGAGAAAGTTAGAGGAACTGCGGCAAACAAACATGATATTTCTGTTTGTATACATGACATTTTATGCACTTGCATAACGAAAAAAACTTTGCTTTTCTCCAAAACCTTTTTTACTGTGATTTTCTCGGTCCATTGCGTACGAATTCCACGAAACTTAGTCCTGATACGACTGGATGAAACCAGAAATATCCGGTTGTGTTTTGGCTTACTACAACCCAGATATTGTGAAAGCCTCTGTGTTTATGTTTTCCGGATATTATCAACGGAATTTTTGTTTTTGCATGTTATTTATCAGGGAACATTTAATTTTGTGCTGGGAAACACTAATTGGTTCCACATGGAGACACCAGCTCTACACATTCGTATTTTCTAGGGAGAAAGCTAGAGGAACTGCGGCAAACAAACATGATATTTCTGTTTGTATAGATGACATTTTATGCACTTTCCTAAAGAAAAGACTTTGCTTTTCTCCAAAACCATTTTTCCTGTGATATTCTCGATCCATTACATATGAATTCCACCCCACTTTGTCCGGATATGAGTGCATGAAACCAGAAATATCCAGTTGTGTTTTGTCTTACTATATCCCAGATATTGCTACAGCCTCAGTGTCTGTGTTTTCTGGATATTATCGATGGATTTTATTGTTTTGAATGTTTTTATCAGGGAACATTTAATTTTGTACCGTAGAAACACTAATTGGTTCCACATGGAGACACCAGTAACACATTCCTATGTTCTAGGGAGAAAGCTTGAGGAACTGCAAATCGATATGATATGTCTGTTTGTATAGATGACATTTTATGCACTTGCGATGGAAAAGACTTTTTGCCTTTCTCTAAATCCATTTTTACTGTGATTTTGTTGGTCCATTGCATACGAATTCCAACCCACTTTGTCCGGATATGACTGGATGAAACCAGAAATATCTGGTTGTGTTTTGGCTAACTCAATCCCAGATATTGTGAAAGCTTCTGTATTTGTGTTCTCCGGATATTATGAACGGATTTTATGGTTTTGCATGTTTTTTATCAGGGAATATTTAATTTTGTACCGTAGAAACACTAATTGGTTCCACATGGAGACACCAGTCTACACATTCGTATTTTCTAGGGAGAAAGCTAGAATAACTGCGGTAAACAAACATGATATTTCTGTTTGTATAGATGACATTTTATGCACTGGCTTAAGGAGAAGACTTTGTTTTACTCCAAAACCATTTTTGCTGTGATTTTCCTGGTTCATTGCATACGAATTCCACCAACCTTAGTCCGGATATGACTGGATGAAACCAGAAATATCCGGTTGTGTTTTGGCTAACTCAATCCCAGATATTGAGACAGACTCTGTGTTTGTGTTTTCTGGACATTATCAACGGACTTTATTGTTTTGAATGTTTTTATCAGGGAACATTTAATTTTGTACCTTAGAAACACTAATAGGTTCAACATGGAGACACCAGTATACACATTCGTATGTTCTAGGGAGAAAGTTAGAGGAACTGTGGCAAACAAACATGATATTTCTGTTTGTATACATGACATTTTATGCACTTGCATAACGAAAAAAACTTTGCTTTTCTCCAAAACCATTTTTACTGTGATTTTCTCGGTCCATTGCATACGAATTCCACCTCGCTTTGTCCGGATATGACTGGATGAAACCAGAAATATCCGGTTGTGTTTTGGCTTACTACAACCCAGATATTGTGAAAGCCTCTGTGTTAATGTTTTCCGGATATTATCAATGGAATTTATGTTTTTGCATGCTATTTATCAGGGAACACTTAATTTTGTGCTGGGAAACACTAATTGGTTCCACATGGAGACACCAGTCAACACATTCGTATTTTCTAGGGAGAAAGCTAGAATAACTGCGGTAAACAAACATGATATTTCTGTTTGTATAGATGACATTTTATGCACTGGCTTAAATAAAAAAACTTTGTTTTACTCCAAAACCATTTTTACTGCGATTTTCCCGGTTCATTGCATACGAATTCCACCAAACTTAGTCCGGATATGAGTGGATGAAACCAGAAATATCCGGTTGTGTTTTGTCTTACTATATCCCAGATATTGCTACAGCCTCAGTGTCTGTGTTTTCTGGATATTATCGATGGATTTTATTGTTTTGAATGTTTTTATCAGGGAACATTTAATTTTGTACCGTAGAAACACTAATTGGTTCCACATGGAGACACCAGTAACACATTCCTATGTTCTAGGGAGAAAGCTTGAGGAACTGCAAATCGATATGATATGTCTGTTTGTATAGATGACATTTTATGCACTTGCGATGGAAAAGACTTTTTGCCTTTCTCTAAAACCATTTTTACTGTGATTTTGTTGGTCCATTGCGTACGAATTCCAACCCACTTTGTCCGGATATGACTGGATGAAACCAGAAATATCCGGTTGTGTTTTGGCTAACTCAATCCCAGATATTGTGAAAGCTTCTGTATTTGTGTTCTCCGGATATTATGAATGGATTTTATGGTTTTGCATGGTTTTTATCAGGGAATATTTAATTTTGTACTGTAGAAACACTAATTGGTTCCACACGGAGACACCAGCTCTACACATTTGTATTTTCTAGGGAGAAAGCTAGAGGAACTGCGGCAAACAAACATGATATTTCTGTTTGTATAGATGACATTTTATGCACTCTCCTAAGAAAAAGACTTTACTTTTCTCCAAAACCATTTTTACTGTGATTTTCTCGGTCCATTGCATATGAATTCCACCTCACTTTGTCCGGATATGAGTGGATGAAACCAGAAATATCCGTTTTCTTTTTTTTTTTTGGCTTACTATATCCCAGATATTACTACAGACTCTGTGTTTGTGTTTTCTGGATATTATCGATGGATTATATTGTTTTGAATGTTTTTATCAGGGAACATTTTATTTTGTGCTGGGAAACACTAATTGGTTCCACATGGAGACACCAGTCTACACATTCGTATTTTCTAGGGAGAAAGCTAGAATAACTGCGGTAAACAAACATGATGTTTCTGTTTGTATAGATGACATTTTATGCACTGGCTTAAGGAAAAGACTTTGTTTTACTCCAAAACCATTTTTACTGCAATTTTCCTGGTTCATTGAATACGAATTCCACCAAACTTAGTCCGGATATGACTGGATGAAACCAGAAATATCCGGTTGTGTTTTGGCTAACTCAATCCCAGATATTGCGCCAGACTCTGTGTTTGCGTTTTCTGGACATTATCAATGGACTTTATTGTTTTGAATGTTTTATCAGGGAACATTTAATTTTGTACCTTAGAAACACTAATTGGTTCAACATGGAGACACCAGTCTACACATTCGTATGTTCTAGGGAGAAAGTTAGAGGAACTGCGGCAAACAAACATGATATTTCTGTTTGTATACATGACATTTTATGCACTTGCATAACGAAAAAAACTTTGCTTTTCTCCAAAACCATTTTTACTGTGATTTTCTCGGTCCATTGCATACGAATTCCACCTCGCTTTGTCCTGATACGACTGGATGAAACCAGAAATATCCGGTTGTGTTTTGGCTTACTACAACCCAGATATTGTGAAAGCCTCTGTGTTTATGTTTTCCGGATACTATCAACGGAATTTATGTTTTTGCATGTTATTTATCAGGGAACATTTAATTTTGTGCTGGGAAACACTAATTGGTTCCCCATGGAGACACCAGCTCTACACATTCGTATTTTCTAGGGAGAAAGCTAGAGGAACTGCGGCAAACAAACATGATATTTCTGTTTGTATAGATGACATTTATTCACTTTCCTAAAGAAAAGACTTTGCTTTTCTCCAAAACCATTTTTCCTGTGATATTCTCGATCCATTACATATGAATTCCAACCCACTTTGTCCGGATATGAGTGGATGAAACCAGAAATATCCGGTTGTGTTTTGTCTTACTATATCCCAGATATTGCTACAGCCTCACTGTCTGTGTTTTCTGGATATTATCGATGGATTTTATTGTTTTGAATGTTTTTATCAGGGAACATTTAATTTTGTGCTGGGAAACACTAATTGGTTCCACATGGAGACACCAGTCTACACATTCGTATTTTCTAGGGAGAAAGCTAGAATAACTGCGGTAAACAAACATGATATTTCTGTTTGTATAGATGACATTTTATGCACTGGCTTAAGGAAAAGACATTGTTTTACTCCAAAACCATTTTTACTGCGATTTTCCCGGTTCATTGCATACGAATTCCACCAACCTTAGTCCGGATATGACTGGATGAAACCAGAAATATCCGGTTGTGTTTTGGCTAACTCAATCCCAGATATTGCGACGGACTCTGTGTTTGTGTTTTCTGGACATTATCAACGGACTTTATTGTTTTGAATGTTTTTATCAGGGAACATTTAATTTTGTACCTTAGAAACACTAATAGGTTCAACATGGAGACACCAGTATACACATTCGTATGTTCTAGGGAGAAAGCTAGAGGAACTGCGGCAAACAAACATGATATTTCTGTTTGTATACATGACATTTTATGCACTTGCATAACGAAAAAAACTTTGCTTTTCTCCAAAACCATTTTTACTGTGATTTTCTCGGTCCATTGCATACGAATTCCACCTCGCTTTGTCCGGATATGTCTGGATGAAACCAGAAATATCCGGTAGTGTTTTGGCTTACTACAACCCAGATATTGTGAAAGCCTCTGTGTTTATGTTTTCCGGATATTATCAACGGAATTTATGTTTTTGCATGTTATTTATCAGGGAACATTTAATTTTGTGCTGGGAAACACTAATTGGTTCCACATGGAGACACCAGCTCTACACATTCGTATGTTCTAGGGAGAAAGCTAGAGGAACTGCGGCAAACAAACATGATATTTCTGTTTGTATAGATGACATTTTATGCACTTTCCTAAAGAAAAGACTTTGCTTTTCTCCAAAACCATTTTTCCTGTGATATTCTCGATCCATTACATATGAATTCCACCCCACTTTGTCCGGATATGAGTGGATGAAACCAGAAATATCCGGTTGTGTTTTGTCTTACTATATCCCAGATATTGCTACAGCCTCAGTGTCTGTGTTTTCTGGATATTATCGATGGATTTTATTGTTTTGAATGTTTTTATCAGGGAACATTTAATTTTGTACCGTAGAAACACTAATTGGTTCCACATGGAGACACCAGTAACACATTCCTATGTTCTAGGGAGAAAGCTTGAGGAACTGCAAATCGATATGATATGTCTCTTTGTATAGATGACATTTTATGCACTTGCGATGGAAAAGACTTTTTGCCTTTCTCTAAAACCATTTTTACTGTGATTTTGTTGGTCCATTGCATACGAATTCCAACCCACTGTGTCCGGATATGACTGGATGAAACCAGAAATATCCGGTTGTGTTTTGGCTAACTCAATCCCAGATATTGTGAAAGCTTCTGTATTTGTGTTCTCAGGATATTATGAATGGATTTTATGGTTTTGCATGTTTTTTATCAGGGAACATTTAATTTTGTACCGTAGAAACACTAACTGGTTCCACACGGAGACACCAGCTCTACACATTTGTATTTTCTAGGGAGAAAGCTAGAGGAACTGCGGTAAACAAACATGATGTTTCTGTTTGTATAGATGACATTTTATGCACTGGCTTAAGGAAAAGACTTTGTTTTACTCCAAAACCATTTTTACTGCGATTTTCCCGGTTCATTGCATACGAATTCCACCTCACTTTGTCCGGATATGAGTGGATGAAACCAGAAATATCCGTTTTCTTTCTTTTTTTTTTTTTTGGCTTACTATATCCCAGATATTACTACAGACTCTGTGTTTGTGTTTTCTGGATATTATCGATGGATTATATTGTTTTGAATGTTTTTATCAGGGAACATTTAATTTTGTGCTGGGAAACACTATTTGGTTCCACATGGAGACACCAGTCTACACATTCGTATTTTCTATGGAGAAAGCTAGAATAACTGCGGTAAACAAACATGATATTTCTGTTTGTATAGATGACATTTTATGCACTGGCTTAAGGAAAAGACTTTGTTTTACTCCAAAACCATTTTTACTGCGATTTTCCTGGTTCATTGCATACGAATTCCACCAAACTTAGTCCGGATATGACTGGATGAAACCAGAAATATCCGGTTGTGTTTTGGCTAACTCAATCCCAGATATTGCGACGGACTCTGTGTTTGTGTTTTCTGGACATTATCAACGGACTTTATTGTTTTGAATGTTTTTATCAGGGAACATTTAATTTTGTACCTTAGAAACACTAATAGGTTCAACATGGAGACACCAGTCTACACATTCGTATGTTCTAGGGAGAAAGTTAGAGGAACTGCGGCAAACAAACATGATAATTCTGTTTGTATACATGACATTTTATGCACTTGCATAACGAAAAAAACTTTGCTTTTCTCCAAAACCATTTTTACTGTGATTTTCTCGGTCCATTGCATACGAATTCCACCTCGCTTTGTCCGGATATGACTGGATGAAACCAGGAATATCCGGTTGTGTTTTGGCTTACTACAACCCAGATATTGTGAAAGCCTCTGTGTTTACGTTTTCCGGATATTATCAACGGAATTTATGTTTTTGCCTGTTATTTATCAGGGAACATTTAATTTTGTGCTGGGAAACACTAATTGGTTCCACATGGAGACACCAGCTCTACACATTTGTATTTTCTAGGGAGAAAGCTAGAGGAACTGCGGCAAACAAACATGATATTTCTGTTTGTATAGATGACATTTTATGCACTTTCCTAAAGAAAAGACTTTGCTTTTATCCAAAACCATTTTTTCTGTGATATTCTCGGTCCATTACATATGAATTCTACCCCACTTTGTACGGATATGAGTGGATGAAACCAGAAATATCCGGTTGTGTTTTGTCTTACTATATCCCAGATATTGCTACAGCCTCAGTGTCTGTGTTTTCTGGATATTATCGATGGATTTTATTGTTTTGAATGTTTTTATCAGGGAACATTTAATTTTGTACCGTAGAAACACTAATTGGTTCCACATGGAGACACCAGTAACACGTTCCTATGTTCTAGGGAGAAAGCTTGAGGAACTGCAAATCGATATGATATGTCTGTTTGTATAGATGACATTTTATGCACTTGCGATGGAAAAGACTTTTTGCCTTTCTCTAAAACCATTTTTACTGTGATTTTGTTGGTCCATTGCATACGAATTCCAACCCACTTTGTCCGGATATGACTGGATGAAACCAGAAATATCCGGTTGTGTTTTGGCTAACTCAATCCCAGATATTGTGAAAGCTTCTGTATTTGTGTTCTCCGGATATTATGAACGGATTTTATGGTTTTGCATGTTTTTTATCAGGGAACATTTAATTTTGTACCTTAGAAACACTAATCGGTTCCACACGGAGACACCAGCTCTACACATTTGTATTTTTAGGGAGAAAGCTAGAGGAACTGCGGCAAACAAACATGATATTTCTGTTTGTATAGATGACATTTTATGCACTTTCCTCAGAAAAAGACTTTACTTTTCTCCAAAACCATTTTTACTGTGATTTTCTTGGTCCAATGCATACGAATTCCACCTCACTTTGTCCGGATATGAGTGGATGAAACCAGAAATATCCGTTTTCTTTTTTTTTTTTTTTTGGCTTACTATATCCCAGATATTACTACAGACTCTGTGTTTGTGTTTTCTGGATATTATCGATGGATTATATTGTTTTGAATGTTTTTATCAGGGAACATTTAATTTTGTGCTGGGAAACACTAATTGGTTCCACATGGAGACACCAGCTCTACACATTCGTATTTTCTAGGGAGAAAGCTAGAATAACTGCGGTAAACAAACATGATATTTCTGTTTGTATAGATGACATTTTATGCACTGGTTAAGGAAAAGACTTTGTTTTACTCCAAAACCATTTTTCCTGTGATTTTCTCGGTCCATTACATATGAATTCCACCCCACTTTGTCCGGATATGAGTGGATGAAACCAGAAATATCCGGTTGTGTTTTGTCTTACTATATCCCAGATATTGCTACAGCCTCAGTGTCTGTGTTTTCTGGATATTATCGATGGCTTTTATTGTTTTGAATGTTTTTATCAGGGAACATTTAATTTTGTACCGTAGAAACACTAATTGGTTCCACATGGTGACACCAGTAACACATTCCTATGTTCTAGGGAGAAAGCTTGAGGAACTGCAAATCGATATGATAAGTCTGTTTGTATAGATGACATTTTATGCACTTGCGATGGAAAAGACTTTTTGCCTTTCTCTAAAACCATTTTTACTGTGATTTTGTTGGTCCATTGCATACGAATTCCAACCCACTTTGTCCGGGTATGACTGGATGAAACCAGAAATATCCGGTTCTGTTTTGGCTAACTCAATCCCAGATATTGTGAAAGCTTCTGTATTTGTGTTCTCCGGATATTATGAACGGATTTTATGGTTTTGCATGTTTTTTATAAGGGAACATTTAATTTTGTACCTTAGAAACACTAATCGGTTCCACACGGAGACACCAGCTCTACACATTTGTATTTTCTAGGGAGAAAGCTAGAGGAACTGCGGCAAACAAACATGATATTTCTGTTTGTATAGATGACATTTTATGCACTTTCCTAACAAAAAGACTTTACTTTTCTCCAAAACCATTTTTAATGTGATTTTCTTGGTCCATTGCATACGAATTCCACCTCACTTTGTCCGGATATGAGTGGATGAAACCAGAAATATCCGTTTTCTTTTTTTTTTTTTTTTGGCTTACTATATCCCAGATATTACTACAGACTCTGTGTTTGTGTTTTCTGGATATTATCGATGGATTATATTGTTTTGAATGTTTTTATCAGGGAACATTTAATTTTGTGCTGGGAAACACTAATTGGTTCCACATGGAGACACCAGTCTACACATTCGTATTTTCTAGGGAGAAAGCTAGAATAACTGCGGTAAACAAACATGATGTTTCTGTTTGTATAGATGACATTTTATGCACTGGCTTAAGGAAAAGACTTTGTTTTACTCCAAAACCATTTTTACTGCGATTTTCCCGGTTCATTGCATACGAATTCCACCAAACTTAGTCCGGATATGACTGGATGAAACCAGAAATATCCGGTTGTGTTTTGGCTAACTCAATCCAAGATATTGCGACGGACTCTGTGTTTGTGTTTTCTGGACATTATCAACGGACTTTATTGTTTTGAATGTTTTTATCAGGGAACATTTAATTTTGTACCTTAGAAACACTAATAGGTTCAACATGGAGACACCAGTATACACATTCGTATGTTCTAGGGAGAAAGTTAGAGGAACTGCGGCAAACAAACATGATATTTCTGTTTGTATACATGACATTTTATGCACTTGCATAACGAAAAAAACTTTGCTTTTCTCCAAAACCATTTTTACTGTGATTTTCTCGGTCCATTGCATACGAATTCCACCTCGCTTTGTCCGGATATGACTGGATGAAACCAGGAATATCCGGTTTGTTTTGGCTTACTACAACCCAGATATTGTGAAAGCCTCTGTGTTTACGTTTTCCGGATATTATCAACGGAATTTATGTTTTTGCATGTTATTTATCAGGGAACATTTAATTTTGTGCTGGGAAACACTAATTGGTTCCACATGGAGACACCAGCTCTACACAATCGTATTTTCTAGGGAGAAAGCTAGAGGAACTGCGGCACACAAACATGATATTTCTGTTTGTATAGATGACATTTTATGCACTTTCCTAAAGAAAAGACTTTGTTTTTCTCCAAAATCATTTTTCCTGTGATTTTCTTGGTCCATTACATATGAATTCCACGCCACTTTGTCCGGATATGACTGGATGAAACCAGAAATATCCGGTTGTGTTTTGTCTTACTATATCCCAGATATTGCTACAGCCTCAGTGTCTGTGTTTTCTGGATATTATCGATGGATTTTATTGTTTTGAATGTTTTTATCAGGGAACATTTAATTTTGTACCGTAGAAACACTAATTGGTTCCACATGGAGACACCAGTAACACATTCCTATGTTCTAGGGAGAAAGCTTGAGGAACTGCAAATCGATATGTTATGTCTGTTTGTATAGATGACATTTTATGCACTTGCGATGGAAAAGACTTTTTACCTTTCTCTAAAACCATTTTTACTGTGATTTTGTTGGTCCATTGCATACGAATTCCAACCCACTTTGTCCGGGTATGACTGGATGAAACCAGAATTATCCGGTTGTGTTTTGGCTAACTCAATCCCAGATATTGTGAAAGCTTCTGTATTTGTGTTCTCCGGATATTATGAACGGATTTTATGGTTTTGCATGTTTTTTATCAGGGAACATTTAATTTTGTACCTTAGAAACACTAATCGGTTCCACACGGAGACACCAGCTCTACACATTTGTATTTTCTAGGGAGAAAGCTAGAGGAACTGCGGCAAACAAACATGATATTTCTGTTTGTATACATGACATTTTATGCACTTTCCCAAGAAAAAGACTTTACTTTTCTCCAAAACCATTTTTACTGTGATTTTCTCGGTCCATTGCATACGAATTCCACCTCACTTTGTCCGGATATGACTGGATGAAACCAGAAATATCCGTTTTCTTTTTTTTTTTTTGGCTTACTATATCCCAGATATTACTACAGACTCTGTGTTTGTGTTTTCTGGATATTATCGATGGATTATATTGTTTTGAATGTTTTTATCAGGGAACATTTAATTTTGTGCTGGGAATCACTAATTGGTTCCACATGGAGACACCAGTCTACACATTCGTATTTTCTAGGGAGAAAGCTAGAATAACTGCGGTAAACAAACATGATGTTTCTGTTTGTATAGATGACATTTTATGCACTGGCTTAAGGAAAAGACTTTGTTTTACTCCAAAACCATTTTTACTGCGATTTTCCTGGTTCATTGCATACGAATTCCACCAAACTTAGTCCGGATATGACTGGATGAAACCAGAAATATCCGGTTGTGTTTTGGCTAACTCAATCCCAGATTTTGCGACGGACTCTGTGTTTGTGTTTTCTGGACATTATCAACGGATTTTTTGGTATTGCATGTTTTTTATCAGGGAACATTTAATTTTGTACCTTAGAAACACTAATTGGTTCCACACGGAGACACCAGCTCTACACATTTGTATTTTCTAGGGAGAAAAAAGCTACGGGAACTGCAGCAAACAAACATGATATTTCTGTTTGTATACATGACATTTTATGCACTTGCATAACGAAAAAAACTTTGCTTTTCTCCAAAACCATTTTTACTGTGATTTTCTCGGTCCATTGCATACGAATTCCACCTCACTTTGTCCGGATATGACTGGATGAAACCAGAAATATCCGGTTGTGTTTTGGCTTACTACAAACCAGATATTGTGAAAGCCTCTGTGTTTATGTTTTCCGGATATTATCAACGGAATTTATGTTTTTGCATGTTATTTATCAGGGAACATTTAATTTTGTGCTGGGAAACACTAATTGGTTCCACATGGAGACACCAGCTCTACACATTCGTATTTTCTAGGGAGAAAGCTAGAGGAACTGCGGCAAACAAACATGATATTTTGTAAGACCCCCGACAGGTGTCTCACACTTTTACCGACCCCAGAAACACGAATTCCAGACCAATCGCTGCAAGTGCATGAGGAAATTTATTACATCTGCACAGATGGGCCAACTCTTAAGCACAACAGCACCCTCTAGTGCAGTGCGAGAAGAGAGGCGCCGATCATCAACCGCACAGCGTATTTAAGATTTGAAACCACAACATTAGCATATCTCCACATCACTGCCAAGAATCACAAGATAAACCACAGCATGACGAATACATCACAAGGTAGTGGGTTTTTCCAGGGTGAGGGGACAAAAAACCTTGAGCAAGCATAAACACGGGGTCATCACGACCAAAAACTCAACACAGCTCCTAAAATAATTATCACATGCTCCATTATCTCATAAAAGCATTAGCACAATCATCACATGTTACAAGGTCAGCTAAAGTCTAGTTATCTTAAACAAAATGCATTTTGCAAGCCAAAGCATTTTGTACAAAAGCAGAACAATATGCAGTTAGCTCATAAGCAACTCCAATTTAACCCTATCCTGCCTCAATTTCACATTTTCTGTTTGTATAGATGACATTTTATGCACTTTCCTAAAGAAAAGACTTTGCTTTTCTCCAAAACCATTTTTACTGTGATTTTCTCGGTCCATTACATATGAATTCCACGCCACTTTGTCCGGATATGAGTGGATGAAACCAGAAATATCCGGTTGTGTTTTGTCTTACTATATCCAAGATATTGCTACAGCCTCAGTGTCTGTGTTTTCTGGATATTATCGATGGCTTTTATTGTTTTGAATGTTTTTATCAGGGAACATTTAATTTTGTACCGTAGAAACACTAATTGGTTCCACATGGAGACACCAGTAACACATTCCTATGTTCTAGGGAGAAAGCTTGAGGAACTGCAAATCGATATGATATGTCTGTTTGTATAGATGACATTTTATGCACTTGTGATGGAAAAGACTTTTTGCCTTTCTCTAAAACCATTTTTACTGTGATTTTGTTGGTCCATTGCATACGAATTCCAACCCACTTTGTCCGGATATGACTGGATGAAACCAGAAATATCCGGTTGTGTTTTGGCTCACGCAATCCCAGATATTGTGAAAGCTTCTGTATTTGTGTTCTCCGGATATTATGAACGGATTTTATGGTTTTGCATGTTTTTTATCAGGGAACATTTAATTTTGTACCGTAGAAACACTAATTGGTTCCACACGGAGACACCAGCTCTACACATTCGTATTTTCTAGGGAGAAAGCTAGAGGAACTGCGGCAAACAAACATGATATTTCTGTTTGTATAGATGACATTTTATGCACTTTCCTAAAGAAAAGACTTTGCTTTTCTCCAAAACCATTTTTACTGTGATTTTCTCGGTCCATTGCATACGAATTCCACCTCACTTTGTCCGGATATGAGTGGATGAAACCAGAAATATCCGTTTTATTTTTTTTTTTTTTGGCTTACTATATCCCAGATATTGCTACAGCCTCAGTGTCTGTGTTTTCTGGATATTATCGATGGATTATATTGTTTTGCATGTTTTTATCAGGGAACATTTAATTTTGTGCTGGGAAACACTAATTGGTTCCACATGGAGACACCAGTCTACACATTCGTATTTTCTAGGGAGAAAGCTAGAATAACTGCGGCAAACAAACATGATATTTCTGTTTGTGTAGATGACATTTTATGCACTGGCTTAAGGAAAATACTTTGTTTTACTCCAAAACCATTTTTACTGCGATTTTCCCAGTTCATTGCATAGGAATTCCACCAAACTTAGTCCGGATATGACTGGATGAAACCAGAAATATCCGGTTGTGTTTTGGCTAACTCAATCCCAGATATTGCGACGGACTCTGTGTTTGTGTTTTCTGGACATTATCAACGGACTTTATTGTTTTGAATGTTTTTATCAGGGAACATTTAATTTTGTACCTTAGAAACACTAATAGGTTCAACCTGGAGACACCAGTATACACATTCGTATTTTCTAGGGAGAAAGCTAGAGGAACTGCGGCAAACAAACATGATATTTCTGTTTGTATAGATGACATTTTATGCACTTTCCTAAAGAAAAGACTTTGCTTTTCTCCAAAACCATTTTTCCTGTGATATTCTCGATCCATTACATATGAATTCCACCCCACTTTGTCCAGATATGAGTGGATGAAACCAGAAATATCCGGTTGTGTTTTGTCTTACTATATCCCAGATATTGCTACAGCCTCAGTGTCTGTGTTTTCTGGATATTATCGATGGATTTTATTGTTTTGAATGTTTTTATCAGGGAACATTTAATTTTGTACCATAGAAACACTAATTGGTTCCACATGGAGACACCAGTAACACATTCCTATGTTCTAGGGAGAAAGCTTGAGGAACTGCAAATCGATATGATATGTCTGTTTGTATAGATGACACTTTATGCACTTGCGATGGAAAAGACTTTTTGCCTTTCTCTAAAACCATTTTTACTGTGATTTTGTTGGTCCATTGCATACGAATTCCAACCCACTTTGTCCGGATATGACTGGATGAAACCAGAAATATCCGGTTGTGTTTTGGCTAACTCAATCCCAGATATTGTGAAAGCTTCTGTATTTGTGTTCTCCAGATATTATGAACGGATTTTTTGGTTTTGCATGTTTTTTATCAGGGAACATTTAATTTTGTACCGTAGAAACACTAATTGGTTCCACACGGAGACACCAGCTCTACACATTTGTATTTTCTAGGGAGAAAGCTAGAGGAACTGCGGCAAACAATCATGATGTTTCTGTTTGTATAGATGACATTTTATGCACTGGCTTAAGGAAAAGACTTTGTTTTACTCCAAAACCAGTTTTACAGCGATTTTCCCGGTTCATTGCATACGAATTCCACCAAACTTAGTCCGGATATGACTGGATGAAACCAGAAATATCCGGTTGTGTTTTGGCTAACTCAATCCCAGATATTGTGAAAGCTTCTGTATTTGTGTTTTCCGGATATTATCAACGGATTTTATGGTTTTGCATGTTATTTATCAGGGAACATTTAATTTTGTACCTTAGAAACACTAATTGGTTCCACACAGAGACACCAGCTCTACACATTTGTATTTTCTAGGGAGAAAGCTAGAGGAACTGCGGCAAACAAACATGATATTTCTGTTTGTATACATGACATTTTATGCACTTGCATAACGAAAAAAAACTTTGCTTTTCTCCAAAACCATTTTTACTGTGATTTTCTCGGTCCATTGCATCCGAATTCCACCTCGCTTTGTCCGGATATGACTGGATGAAACCAGAAATATCCGGTTGTGTTTTGGCTAACTCAATCCCAGATATTGTGAAAGCTTCTGTATTTGTGTTCTCCGGATATTATGAATGGATTTTATGGTTTTGCATGGTTTTTATCAGGGAATATTTAATTTTGTACTGTAGAAACACTAATTGGTTCCACACGGAGACACCAGCTCTACACATTTGTATTTTCTAGGGAGAAAGCTAGAGGAACTGCGGCAAACAAACATGATATTTCTGTTTGTATAGATGACATTTTATGCACTCTCCTAAGAAAAAGACTTTACTTTTCTCCAAAACCATTTTTACTGTGATTTTCTCGGTCCATTGCATATGAATTCCACCTCACTTTGTCCGGATATGAGTGGATGAAACCAGAAATATCCGTTTTATTTTTTTTTTTGGCTTACTATATCCCAGATATTACTACAGACTCTGTGTTTGTGTTTTCTGGATATTATCGATGGATTATATTGTTTTGAATGTTTTTATCAGGGAACATTTAATTTTGTGCTGGGAAACACTAATTGGTTCCACATGGAGACACCAGTCTACACATTCGTATTTTCTAGGGAGAAAGCTAGAATAACTGCGGTAAACAAACATGATGTTTCTGTTTGTATAGATGACATTTTATGCACTGGCTTAAGGAAAAGACTTTGTTTTACTCCAAAACCATTTTTACTGCAATTTTCCTGGTTCATTGCATACGAATTCCACCAAACTTAGTCCGGATATGACTGGATGAAACCAGAAATATCCGGTTGTGTTTTGGCTAACTCAATCCCAGATATTGCGCCAGACTCTGTGTTTGCGTTTTCTGGACATTATCAATGGACTTTATTGTTTTGAATGTTTTATCAGGGAACATTTAATTTTGTACCTTAGAAACACTAATAGGTTCAACATGGAGACACCAGTCTACACATTCGTATGTTCTAGGGAGAAAGTTAGAGGAACTGCGGCAAACAAACATGATATTTCTGTTTGTATACATGACATTTTATGCACTTGCATAACGAAAAAAACTTTGCTTTTCTCCAAAACCATTTTTACTGTGATTTTCTCGGTCCATTGCATACGAATTCCACCAAACTTAGTCCTGATACGACTGGATGAAACCAGAAATATCCGGTTGTGTTTTGGCTTACTACAACCCAGATATTGTGAAAGCCTCTGTGTTTATGTTTTCCGGATACTATCAACGGAATTTATGTTTTTGCATGTTATTTATCAGGGAACATTTAATTTTGTGCTGGGAAACACTAATTGGTTCCCCATGGAGACACCAGCTCTACACATTCGTATTTTCTAGGGAGAAAGCTAGAGGAACTGCGGCAAACAAACATGATATTTCTGTTTGTATAGATGACATTTATTCACTTTCCTAAAGAAAAGACTTTGCTTTTCTCCAAAACCATTTTTCCTGTGATATTCTCGATCCATTACATATGAATTCCAACCCACTTTGTCCGGATATGAGTGGATGAAACCAGAAATATCCGGTTGTGTTTTGTCTTACTATATCCCAGATATTGCTACAGCCTCACTGTCTGTGTTTTCTGGATATTATCGATGGATTTTATTGTTTTGAATGTTTTTATCAGGGAACATTTAATTTTGTGCTGGGAAACACTAATTGGTTCCACATGGAGACACCAGTCTACACATTCGTATTTTCTAGGGAGAAAGCTAGAATAACTGCGGTAAACAAACATGATATTTCTGTTTGTATAGATGACATTTTATGCACTGGCTTAAGGAAAAGACTTTGTTTTACTCCAAAACCATTTTTACTGCGATTTTCCCGGTTCATTGCATACGAATTCCACCAACCTTAGTCCGGATATGACTGGATGAAACCAGAAATATCCGGTTGTGTTTTGGCTAACTCAATCCCAGATATTGCGACGGACTCTGTGTTTGTGTTTTCTGGACATTATCAACGGACTTTATTGTTTTGAATGTTTTTATCAGGGAACATTTAATTTTGTACCTTAGAAACACTAATAGGTTCAACATGGAGACACCAGTATACACATTCGTATTTTCTAGGGAGAAAGCTAGAGGAACTGCGGCAAACAAACATGATATTTCTGTTTGTATAGATGACATTTTATGCACTTTCCTAAAGAAAAGACTTTGCTTTTCTCCAAAACCATTTTTCCTGTGATATTCTCGATCCATTACATATGAATTCCACCCCACTTTGTCCGGATATGAGTGGATGAAACCAGAAATATCCGGTTGTGTTTTGTCTTACTATATCCCAGATATTGCTACAGCCTCAGTGTCTGTGTTTTCTAGATAATATCGATAGATTTTATTGTTTTGAATGTTTTTATCAGGGAACATTTAATTTTGTACCGTAGAAACACTAATTGGTTCCACATGGAGACACCAGTAACACATTCCTATGTTCTAGGGAGAAAGCTTGAGGAACTGCAAATCGATATGATATGTCTGTTTGTATAGATGACACTTTATGCACTTGCGATGGAAAAGACTTTTTGCCTTTCTCTAAAACCATTTTTACTGTGATTTTGTTGGTCCATTGCATACGAATTCCAACCCACTTTGTCCGGATATGACTGGATGAAACCAGAAATATCCGGTTGTGTTTTGGCTAACTCAATCCCAGATATTGTGAAAGCTTCTGTATTTGTGTTATCCGGATATTATGAATGGATTTTATGGTTTTGCATCTTTTTTATCAGGGAACATTTAATTTTGTACCGTAGAAACACTAATTGGTTCCACACGGAGACACCAGCTCTACACATTTGTATTTTCTAGGGAGAAAGCTAGAGGAACTGCGGCAAACAAACATGATATTTCTGTTTGTATAGATGACATTTTATGCACTTTCCTAACAAAAAGACTTTACTTTTCTCCAAAACCATTTTTACTGTGATTTTCTCGGTCCATTGCATACGAATTCCACCTCACTTTGTCCGGATATGACTGGATGAAACCAGAAATATCCGTTTTCTTTTTTTGTCGCTTACTATATCCCAGATATTACTACAGACTCTGTGTTTGTGTTTTCTGGATATTATCGATGGATTATATTGTTTTGAATGTATTTATCAGGGAACATTTAATTTTGTGCTGGGAAACACTAATTGGTTCCACATGGAGACACCAGTCTACACATTCGTATTTTCTAGGGAGAAAGCTAGAATAACTGCGGTAAACAAACATGATGTTTCTGTTTGTATAGATGGCATTTTATGCACTGCCTTCAGGAAAAGACATTGTTTTACTCCAAAACAATTTTTACTGCGATTTTCCCGGTTCATTGCATACGAATTCCACCAAACTTAGTCCGGATATGACTGGATGAAACCAGAAATATCCGGTTGTGTTTTGGCTAAATCAATCCCAGATATTGCAACGGACTCTGTGTTTGTGTTTTCTGGACATTATCAACGGACTTTATTGTTTTGAATGTTTTTATCAGGGAACATTTAATTTTGTACCTTAGAAACACTAATAGGTTCAACATGGAGACACCAGTCTACACATTCGTATGTTCTACGGAGAAAGTTAGAGGAACTGCGGCAAACAAACATGATATTTCTGTTTGTATACATGACATTTTATGCACTTGCATAACGAAAAAAACTTTGCTTTTCTCCAAAACCATTTTTACTGTGATTTTCTCGGTCCATTGCATACGAATTCCACCTCGCTTTGTCCGGATATGACTGGATGAAACCAGAAATATCCGGTTGTGTTTTGGCTTACTACAACCCAGATATTGTGAAAGCCTCTGTGTTTATGTTTTCCGGATATTATCAACGGAATTTATGTTTTTGCATGTTATTTATCAGGGAACATTTAATTTTGTGCTGGGAAACACTAATTGGTTCCACATGGAGACACCAGCTCTACACATTCGTATTTTCTAGGGAGAAAGCTAGAGGAACTGCGGCAAACAAACATGATATTTCTGTTTGTATAGATGACATTTTATGCACTTTCCTAAAGAAAAGACTTTGCTTTTCTCCAAAACCATTTTTCCTGTGATATTCTCGATCCATTACATATGAATTCCACCCCACTTTGTCCGGATATGAGTGGATGAAACCAGAAATATCCGGTTGTGTTTTGTCTTACTATATCCCAGATATTGCTACAGCCTCAGTGTCTGTGTTTTCTGGATATTATCGATGGATTTTATTGTTTTGAATGTTTTTATCAGGGAACCTTTAATTTTGTACCGTAGAAACACTAATTGGTTCCACATGGAGACACCAGTAACACATTCCTATGTTCTAGGGAGAAAGCTTGAGGAACTGCAAATCGATATGATATGTCTGTTTGTATAGATGACACTTTGTGCACTTGCGATGGAAAAGACTTTTTGCCTTTCTCTAAAACCATTTTTACTGTGATTTTGTTGGTCCATTGCATACGAATTCCAACCCACTTTGTCCGGATATGACTGGATGAAACCAGAAATATCCGGTTGTGTTTTGGCTAACTCAATCCCAGATATTGTGAAAGCTTCTGTATTTGTGTTCTCTGGATATTATGAACGGATTTTATGGTTTTGCATCTTTTTTATCAGGGAACATTTAATTTTGTACCGTAGAAACACTAATTGGTTCCACACGGAGACACCAGCTCTACACATTTGTATTTTCTAGGGAGAAAGCTAGAGGAACTGCGGCAAACAAACATGATATTTCTGTTTGTATAGATGACATTTTATGCACTTTCCTAACAAAAAGACTTCACTTTTCTCCAAAACCATTTTTAATGTGATTTTCTCGGTCCATTGCATACGAATTCCACCTCACTTTGTCCGGATATGACTGGATGAAACCAGAAATATCCGTTTTCTTTTTTTTTTGGCTTACTATATCCCCGATATTACTACAGACTCTGTGTTTGTGTTTTCTGGATATTATCGATGGATTATATTGTTTTGAATGTTTTTATCAGGGAACATTTAATTTTGTGCTGGGAAACACTAATTGGTTCCACATGGAGACACCAGTCTACACATTCGTATTTTCTAGGGAGAAAGCTAGAATAACTGCGGTAAACAAACATGATGTTTCTGTTTGTATAGATGGCATTTTATGCACTGCCTTAAGGAAAGGACATTGTTTTACTCCAAAACCATTTCTACTGCGATTTTCCCGGTTCATTGCATACGAATTCCACCAAACTTAGTCCGGATATGACTGGATGAAACCAGAAATATCCGGTTGTGTTTTGGCTAACTCAATCCCAGATATTGTGAAAGCTTCTGTATTTGTGGTTTCCGGATATTATCAACGGATTTTATGGTTTTGCATGTTTTTTATCAGGGAACATTTAATTTTGTACCTTAGAAACACTAATTGGTTCCACACGCAGACACCAGTTCTACACATTCGTATTTTCTAGGGAGAAAGCTAGAGGAACTGCGGCAAACAAACATGATATTTCTGTTTGTATACATGACATTTTATGCACTTGCATAACGAAAAAAACTTTGCTTTTCTCCAAAACCATTTTTACTGTGATTTTCTCGGTCCATTGCATACGAATTCCACCTCGCTTTTTCCGGATATGACTGGATGAAACCAGAAATATCCGGTTGTGTTTTGGCTTACTACAACCCAGATATTGTGAAAGCCTCTGTGTTTATGTTTTCCGGATACTATCAACGGAATTTATGTTTTTGCATGTTATTTATCAGGGAACATTTAATTTTGTGCTGGGAAACACTAATTGGTTCCACATGGAGACACCAGTCTACACATTCGTATTTTCTAGGGAGAAAGCTAGAATAACTGCGGTAAACAAACATGATGTTTCTGTTTGTATAGATGACATTTTATGCACTGGCTTAAGGAAAAGACTTTGTTTTACTCCAAAACCATTTTTACTGCGATTTTCCCGGTTCATTGCATACGAATTCCACCAAACTTAGTCCGGATATGACTGGATGAAACCAGAAATATCCGGTTGTGTTTTGGCTAAATCAATCCCAGATATTGCGACGGACTCTGTGTTTGTGTTTTCTGGACATTATCAACGGACTTTATTGTTTTGAATGTTTTTATCAGGGAACATTTAATTTTGTACCTTAGAAACACTAATAGGTTCAACATGGAGACACCAGTATACACATTCGTATGTTCTAGGGAGAAAGTTAGAGGAACTGCGGCAAACAAACATGATATTTCTGTTTGTATACATGACATTTTATGCACTTGCATAACGAAAAAAACTGTGCTTTTCTCCAAAACCATTTTTACTGTGATTTTCTCGGTCCATTGCATACGAATTCCACCTCGCTTTGTCCGGATATGACTGGATGAAACCAGAAATATCCGGTTGTGTTTTGGCTTACTACAACCCAGATATTGTGAAAGCCTCTGTGTTTATGTTTTCCGGATATTATCAACGGAATTTATGTTTTTGCATGTTATTTATCAGGGAACATTTAATTTTGTGCTGGGAAACACTAATTGGTTCCACATGGAGACACCAGCTCTACACATTCGTATTTTCTAGGGAGAAAGCTAGAGGAACTGCGGCAAACAAACATGATATTTCTGTTTGTATAGATGACATTTTATGCACTTTCCTAAAGAAAAGACTTTGCTTTTCTCCAAAACCATTTTTCCTGTGATATTCTCGATCCATTACATATGAATTCCACCCCACTTTGTCCGGATATGAGTGGATGAAACCAGAAATATCCGGTTGTGTTTTGTCTTACTATATCCCAGATATTACTACAGCCTCAGTGTCTGTGTTTTCTGGATATTATCAATGGATTTTATTGTTTTGAATGTTTTTATCAGGGAACATTTAATTTTGTGCTGGGAAACACTAATTGGTTCCACATGGAGACACCAGTCTACACATTCGTATTTTCTAGGGAGAAAGCTAGAATAACTGCGGTAAACAAACATGATGTTTCTGTTTGTATAGATGACATTTTATGCACTGGCTTAAGGAAAAGACTTTGGTTTACTCCAAAACCATTTTTACTGCGATTTTCCCGGTTCATTGCATACGAATTCCACCAAACTTAGTCCGGATATGACTGGATGAAACCAGAAATATCCGGTTGTGTTTTGGCTAACTCAATCCCAGATATTGTGAAAGCTTCTGTATTTGTGTTTTCCGGATATTATCAACGGATTTTATGGTTTTGCATGTTTTTTATCAGGGAACATTTAATTTTGTACCTTAGAAACACTAATTGGTTCCACACGGAGACACCAGTTCTACACATTCGTATTTTCTAGGGAGAAAGTTAGAGGAACTGCGGCAAACAAACATGATATTTCTGTTTGTATACATGACATTTTATGCACTTGCATAACGAAAAAAACTTTGCTTTTCTCCAAAACCATTTTTACTGTGATTTTCTCGGTCCATTGCATACGAATTCCACCTCGCTTTTTCCGGATATGACTGGATGAAACCAGAAATATCCGGTTGTGTTTTGGCTTACTACAACCCAGATATTGTGAAAGCCTCTGTGTTTATGTTTTCCGGATACTATCAACGGAATTTATGTTTTTGCATGTTATTTATCAGGGAACATTTAATTTTGTGCTGGGAAACACTAATTGGTTCCACATGGAGACACCAGTCTACACATTCGTATTTTCTAGGGAGAAAGCTAGAATAACTGCGGTAAACAAACATGATGTTTCTGTTTGTATAGATGACATTTTATGCACTGGCTTAAGGAAAAGACTTTGTTTTACTCCAAAACCATTTTTACTGCGATTTTCCCGGTTCATTGCATACGAATTCCACCAAACTTAGTCCGGATATGACTGGATGAAACCAGAAATATCCGGTTGTGTTTTGGCTAAATCAATCCCAGATATTGCAACGGACTCTGTGTTTGTGTTTTCTGGACATTATCAACGGACTTTATTGTTTTGAATGTTTTTATCAGGGAACATTTAATTTTGTACCTTAGAAACACTAATAGGTTCAACATGGAGACACCAGTATACACATTCGTATTTTCTAGGGAGAAAGTTAGAGGAACTGCGGCAAACAAACATGATATTTCTGTTTGTATACATGACATTTTATGCACTTGCATAACGAAAAAAACTTTGCTTTTCTCCAAAACCATTTTTACTGTGATTTTCTCGGTCCATTGCATACGAATTCCACCTCGCTTTTTCCGGATATGACTGGATGAAACCAGAAATATCCGGTTGTGTTTTGGCTTACTACAACCCAGATATTGTGAAAGCCTCTGTGTTTATGTTTTCCGGATACTATCAACGGAATTTATGTTTTTGCATGTTATTTATCAGGGAACATTTAATTTTGTGCTGGGAAACACTAATTGGTTCCACATGGAGACACCAGTCTACACATTCGTATTTTCTAGGGAGAAAGCTAGAATAACTGCGGTAAACAAACATGATGTTTCTGTTTGTATAGATGACATTTTATGCACTGGCTTAAGGAAAAGACTTTGTTTTACTCCAAAACCATTTTTACTGCGATTTTCCCGGTTCATTGCATACGAATTCCACCAAACTTAGTCCGGATATGACTGGATGAAACCAGAAATATCCGGTTGTGTTTTGGCTAAATCAATCCCAGATATTGCAACGGACTCTGTGTTTGTGTTTTCTGGACATTATCAACGGACTTTATTGTTTTGAATGTTTTTATCAGGGAACATTTAATTTTGTACCTTAGAAACACTAATAGGTTCAACATGGAGACACCAGTCTACACATTCGTATGTTCTACGGAGAAAGTTAGAGGAACTGCGGCAAACAAACATGATATTTCTGTTTGTATACATGACATTTTATGCACTTGCATAACGAAAAAAACTTTGCTTTTCTCCAAAACCATTTTTACTGTGATTTTCTCGGTCCATTGCATACGAATTCCACCTCGCTTTGTCCGGATATGACTGGATGAAACCAGAAATATCCGGTTGTGTTTTGGCTTACTACAACCCAGATATTGTGAAAGCCTCTGTGTTTATGTTTTCCGGATATTATCAACGGAATTTATGTTTTTGCATGTTATTTATCAGGGAACATTTAATTTTGTGCTGGGAAACACTAATTGGTTCCACATGGAGACACCAGCTCTACACATTCGTATTTTCTAGGGAGAAAGCTAGAGGAACTGCGGCAAACAAACATGATATTTCTGTTTGTATAGATGACATTTTATGCACTTTCCTAAAGAAAAGACTTTGCTTTTCTCCAAAACCATTTTTCCTGTGATATTCTCGATCCATTACATATGAATTCCACCCCACTTTGTCCGGATATGAGTGGATGAAACCAGAAATATCCGGTTGTGTTTTGTCTTACTATATCCCAGATATTGCTACAGCCTCAGTGTCTGTGTTTTCTGGATATTATCGATGGATTTTATTGTTTTGAATGTTTTTATCAGGGAACCTTTAATTTTGTACCGTAGAAACACTAATTGGTTCCACATGGAGACACCAGTAACACATTCCTATGTTCTAGGGAGAAAGCTTGAGGAACTGCAAATCGATATGATATGTCTGTTTGTATAGATGACACTTTGTGCACTTGCGATGGAAAAGACTTTTTGCCTTTCTCTAAAACCATTTTTACTGTGATTTTGTTGGTCCATTGCATACGAATTCCAACCCACTTTGTCCGGATATGACTGGATGAAACCAGAAATATCCGGTTGTGTTTTGGCTAACTCAATCCCAGATATTGTGAAAGCTTCTGTATTTGTGTTCTCTGGATATTATGAACGGATTTTATGGTTTTGCATCTTTTTTATCAGGGAACATTTAATTTTGTACCGTAGAAACACTAATTGGTTCCACACGGAGACACCAGCTCTACACATTTGTATTTTCTAGGGAGAAAGCTAGAGGAACTGCGGCAAACAAACATGATATTTCTGTTTGTATAGATGACATTTTATGCACTTTCCTAACAAAAAGACTTCACTTTTCTCCAAAACCATTTTTAATGTGATTTTCTCGGTCCATTGCATACGAATTCCACCTCACTTTGTCCGGATATGACTGGATGAAACCAGAAATATCCGTTTTCTTTTTTTTTTGGCTTACTATATCCCCGATATTACTACAGACTCTGTGTTTGTGTTTTCTGGATATTATCGATGGATTATATTGTTTTGAATGTTTTTATCAGGGAACATTTAATTTTGTGCTGGGAAACACTAATTGGTTCCACATGGAGACACCAGTCTACACATTCGTATTTTCTAGGGAGAAAGCTAGAATAACTGCGGTAAACAAACATGATGTTTCTGTTTGTATAGATGGCATTTTATGCACTGCCTTAAGGAAAGGACATTGTTTTACTCCAAAACCATTTCTACTGCGATTTTCCCGGTTCATTGCATACGAATTCCACCAAACTTAGTCCGGATATGACTGGATGAAACCAGAAATATCCGGTTGTGTTTTGGCTAACTCAATCCCAGATATTGTGAAAGCTTCTGTATTTGTGGTTTCCGGATATTATCAACGGATTTTATGGTTTTGCATGTTTTTTATCAGGGAACATTTAATTTTGTACCTTAGAAACACTAATTGGTTCCACACGCAGACACCAGTTCTACACATTCGTATTTTCTAGGGAGAAAGCTAGAGGAACTGCGGCAAACAAACATGATATTTCTGTTTGTATACATGACATTTTATGCACTTGCATAACGAAAAAAACTTTGCTTTTCTCCAAAACCATTTTTACTGTGATTTTCTCGGTCCATTGCATACGAATTCCACCTCGCTTTTTCCGGATATGACTGGATGAAACCAGAAATATCCGGTTGTGTTTTGGCTTACTACAACCCAGATATTGTGAAAGCCTCTGTGTTTATGTTTTCCGGATACTATCAACGGAATTTATGTTTTTGCATGTTATTTATCAGGGAACATTTAATTTTGTGCTGGGAAACACTAATTGGTTCCACATGGAGACACCAGTCTACACATTCGTATTTTCTAGGGAGAAAGCTAGAATAACTGCGGTAAACAAACATGATGTTTCTGTTTGTATAGATGACATTTTATGCACTGGCTTAAGGAAAAGACTTTGTTTTACTCCAAAACCATTTTTACTGCGATTTTCCCGGTTCATTGCATACGAATTCCACCAAACTTAGTCCGGATATGACTGGATGAAACCAGAAATATCCGGTTGTGTTTAGGCTAACTAAATCCCAGATATTGTGAAAGCTTCTCTATTTGTGTTTTCCGGATATTATCAACGGATTTTATGGTTTTGCATGTTTTTTATCAGGGAACATTTAATTTTGTACCTTAGAAACACTAATTGGTTCCACACGGAGACACCAGTTCTACACATTCGTATTTTCTAGGGAGAAAGTTAGAGGAACTGCGGCAAACAAACATGATATTTCTGTTTGTATACATGACATTTTATGCACTTGCATAACGAAAAAAACTTTGCTTTTCTCCAAAACCATTTTTACTGTGATTTTCTCGGTCCATTGCATACGAATTCCACCTCGCTTTTTCCGGATATGACTGGATGAAACCAGAAATATCCGGTTGTGTTTTGGCTTACTACAACCCAGATATTGTGAAAGCCTCTGTGTTTATGTTTTCCGGATACTATCAACGGAATTTATGTTTTTGCATGTTATTTATCAGGGAACATTTAATTTTGTGCTGGGAAACACTAATTGGTTCCACATGGAGACACCAGTCTACACATTCGTATTTTCTAGGGAGAAAGCTAGAATAACTGCGGTAAACAAACATGATGTTTCTGTTTGTATAGATGACATTTTATGCACTGGCTTAAGGAAAAGACTTTGTTTTACTCCAAAACCATTTTTACTGCGATTTTCCCGGTTCATTGCATACGAATTCCACCAAACTTAGTCCGGATATGACTGGATGAAACCAGAAATATCCGGTTGTGTTTTGGCTAAATCAATCCCAGATATTGCAACGGACTCTGTGTTTTTGTTTTCTGGACATTATCAACGGACTTTATTGTTTTGAATGTTTTTATCAGGGAACATTTAATTTTGTACCTTAGAAACACTAATAGGTTCAACATGGAGACACCAGTATACACATTCGTATGTTCTAGGGAGAAATTTAGAGGAACTGCGGCAAACAAACATGATATTTCTGTTTGTATACATGACATTTTATGCACTTGCATAACGAAAAAAACTTTGCTTTTCTCCAAAACCATTTTTACTGTGATTTTCTCAGTCCATTGCATACGAATTCCACCTCGCTTTGTCCGGATATGACTGGATGAAACCAGAAATATCCGGTTGTGTTTTGGCTTACTACAACCCAGATATTGTGAAAGCCTCTGTGTTTATGTTTTCCGGATATTATCAACGGAATTTATGTTGTTGCATGTTATTTATCAGGGAACATTTAATTTTGTGCTGGGAAACACTAATTGGTTCCACATGGAGACACCAGCTCTACACATTCGTATTTTCTAGGGAGAAAGCTAGAGGAACTGCGGCAAACAAACATGATATTTCTGTTTGTATAGATGACATTTTATGCACTTTCCTAAAGAAAAGACTTTGCTTTTCTCCAAAACCATTTTTCCTGTGATATTCTCGATCCATTACATATGAATTCCACCCCACTTTGTCCGGATATGAGTGGATGAAACCAGAAATATCCGGTTGTGTTTTGTCTTACTATATCCCAGATATTGCTACAGCCTCAGTGTCTGTGTTTTCTGGATATTATCGATGGATTTTATTGTTTTGAATGTTTTTATCAGGGAACATTTAATTTTGTGCTGGGAAACACTAATTGGTTCCACATGGAGACACCAGTAACACATTCCTATGTTGTAGGGAGAAAGCTTGAGGAACTGCAAATCGATATGATATGTCTGTTTGTATAGATGACATTTTATGCACTTGCGATGGAAAAGACTTTTTGCCTTTCTCTAAAACCATTTTTACTGTGATTTTGTTGGTCCATTGCATACGAATTCCAACCCACTTTGTCCGGATATGACTGGATGAAACCAGAAATATCCGGTTGTGTTTTGGCTCACGCAATCCCAGATACTGTGAAAGCTTCTGTATTTGTGTTCTCCGGATATTATGAACGGATTTTATGGTTTTGCATGTTTTTTATCAGGGAACATTTAATTTTGTACCGTAGAAACACTAATTGGTTCTACACGGAGACACCAGCTCTACACATTTGTATTTTCTAGGGAGAAAGCTAGAGGAACTGCGGCAAACAAACATGATATTTCTGTTTGTATAGATGACATTTTATGCACTTTCCTCAGAAAAAGACTTTACTTTTCTCCAAAACCATTTTTACTGTGATTTTCTCGGTCCATTGCATACGAATTCCACCTCACTTTGTCCGGATATGAGTGGATGAAACCAGAAATATCCGTTTTCTTTTTTTTGGGCTTACTATATCCCAGATATTACTACAGACTCTGTGTTTGTGTTTTCTGGATATTATCGATGGATTATATTGTTTTGAATGTTTTTATCAGGGAACATTTAATTTTGTGCTGGGAAACACTAATTGGTTCCACATGGAGACACCAGTCTACACATTCGTATTTTCTAGGGAGAAAGCTAGAATAACTGCGGTAAACAAACATGATGTTTTTGTTTGTATAGATGACATTTTATGCACTGGCTTAAGGAAAAGACTTTGTTTTACTCCAACACCATTTTTACTGCGATTTTCCCGGTTCATTGCATACGAATTCCACCAAACTTAGTCCGGATATGACTGGATGAAACCAGAAATATCCGGTTGTGTTTTGGCTAACTCAATCCCAGATATTGTGAAAGCTTCTGTATTTGTGTTTTCCGGATATTATCAACGGATTTTATGGTTTTGCATGTTTTTTATCAGGGAACATTTAATTTTGTACCTTAGAAACACTAATTGGTTCCACACGGAGACACCAGTTCTACACATTCGTATTTTCTAGGGAGAAAGTTAGAGGAACTGCGGCAAACAAACATGATATTTCTGTTTGTATACATGACATTTTATGCACTTGCATAACGAAAAAAACTTTGCTTTTCTCCAAAACCATTTTTACTGTGATTTTCTCGGTCCATTGCATACGAATTCCACCTCGCTTTTTCCGGATATGACTGGATGAAACCAGAAATATCCGGTTGTGTTTTGGCTTACTACAACCCAGATATTGTGAAAGCCTCTGTGTTTATGTTTTCCGGATACTATCAACGGAATTTATGTTTTTGCATGTTATTTATCAGGGAACATTTAATTTTGTGCTGGGAAACACTAATTGGTTCCACATGGAGACACCAGTCTACACATTCGTATTTTCTAGGGAGAAAGCTAGAATAACTGCGGTAAACAAACATGATGTTTCTGTTTGTATAGATGACATTTTATGCACTGGCTTAAGGAAAAGACTTTGTTTTACTCCAAAACCATTTTTACTGCGATTTTCCCGGTTCATTGCATACGAATTCCACCAAACTTAGTCCGGATATGACTGGATGAAACCAGAAATATCCGGTTGTATTTTGACTAAATCAATCCCAGATATTGCAACGGACTCTGTGTTGGTGTTTTCTGGACATTATCAACGGACTTTATTGTTTTGAATGTTTTTATAAGGGAACATTTAATTTTGTGCTGGGAAACACTAATAGGTTCAACATGGAGACACCAGCTCTACACATTCGTATTTTCTAGGGAGAAAGCTAGAGGAACTGCGGCAAACAAACATGATATTTCTGTTTGTATAGATGACATTTTATGCACTTTCCTAAAGAAAAGACTTTGCTTTTCTCCAAAACCATTTTTCCTGTGATATTCTCGATCCATTACATATGAATTCCACCCCACTTTGTCCGGATATGACTGGATGAAACCAGAAATATCCGGTTGTGTTTTGTCTTACTATATCCCAGATATTGCTACAGCCTCAGTGTCTGTGTTTTCTGGATATTATCGATGGATTTTATTGTTTTGAATGTTTTTATCAGGGAACCTTTAATTTTGTACCGTAGAAACACTAATTGGTTCCACATGGAGACACCAGTAACACATTCCTATGTTCTAGGGAGAAAGCTTGAGGAACTGCAAATCGATATGATATGTCTGTTTGTATAGATGACACTTTATGCACTTGCGATGGAAAAGACTTTTTGCCTTTCTCTAAAACCATTTTTACTGTGATTTTGTTGGTCCATTGCATACGAATTCCAACCCACTTTGTCCGGATATGACTGGATGAAACCAGAAATATCCGGTTGTGTTTTGGCTAACTCAATCGCAGATATTGTGAAAGCTTCTGTATTTGTGTTCTCTGGATATTATGAACGGATTTTATGGTTTTGCATGTTTTTTATCAGGGAACATTTAATTTTGTACCGTAGAAACACTAATTGGTTCCACATGGAGACACCAGCTCTACACATTTGTATTTTCTAGGGAGAAAGCTAGAGGAACTGCGGCAAACAAACATGATATTTCTGTTTGTATAGATGACATTTTATGCACTTTCCTAACAAAAAGACTTTACTTTTCTCCAAAACCATTTTTAATGTGATTTTCTCGGTCCATTGCATACGAATTCCACCTCACTTTGTCCGGATATGACTGGATGAAACCAGAAATATCCGTTTTCTTTTTTTTTTGGCTTACTATATCCCCGATATTACTACAGACTCTGTGTTTGTGTTTTCTGGATATTATCGATGGATTATATTGTTTTGAATGTTTTTATCAGGGAACATTTAATTTTGTGCTGGGAAACACTAATTGGTTCCACATGGAGACACCAGTCTACACATTCGTATTTTCTAGAGAGAAAGCTAGAATAACTGCGGTAAACAAACATGATGTTTCTGTTGGTATAGATGGCATTTTATGCACTGCCTTAAGGAAAAGACATTGTTTTACTCCAAAACCATTTCTACTGCGATTTTCCCGGTTCATTGCATACGAATTCCACCAAACTTAGTCCGGATATGACTGGATGAAACCAGAAATATCCGGTTGTGTTTTGGCTAACTCAATCCCAGATATTGTGAAAGCTTCTGTATTTGTGTTTTCCGGATATTATCAACGGATTTTATGGTTTTGCATGTTTTTTATCAGGGAACATTTAATTTTGTACCTTAGAAACACTAATTGGTTCCACACGGAGACACCAGTTCTACACATTCGTATTTTCTAGGGAGAAAGTTAGAGGAACTGCGGCAAACAAACATGATATTTCTGTTTGTATACATGACATTTTATGCACTTGCATAACGAAAAAAACTTTGCTTTTCTCCAAAACCATTTTTACTGTGATTTTCTCGGTCCATTGCATACGAATTCCACCTCGCTTTTTCCGGATATGACTGGATGAAACCAGAAATATCCGGTTGTGTTTTGGCTTACTACAACCCAGATATTGTGAAAGCCTCTGTGTTTATGTTTTCCGGATACTATCAACGGAATTTATGTTTTTGCATGTTATTTATCAGGGAACATTTAATTTTGTGCTGGGAAACACTAATTGGTTCCACATGGAGACACCAGTCTACACATTCGTATTTTCTAGGGAGAAAGCTAGAATAACTGCGGTAAACAAACATGATGTTTCTGTTTGTATAGATGACATTTTATGCACTGGCTTAAGGAAAAGACTTTGTTTTACTCCAAAACCATTTTTACTGCGATTTTCCCGGTTCATTGCATACGAATTCCACCAAACTTAGTCCGGATATGACTGGATGAAACCAGAAATATCCGGTTGTGTTTTGGCTAAATCAATCCCAGATATTGCAACGGACTCTGTGTTTGTGTTTTCTGGACATTATCAACGGACTTTATTGTTTTGAATGTTTTTATCAGGGAACATTTAATTTTGTACCTTAGAAACACTAATAGGTTCAACATGGAGACACCAGTATACACATTCGTATGTTCTAGGGAGAAAGTTAGAGGAACTGCGGCAAACAAACATGATATTTCTGTTTGTATACATGACATTTTATGCACTTGCATAACGAAAAAAACTGTGCTTTTCTCCAAAACCATTTTTACTGTGATTTTCTCGGTCCATTGCATACGAATTCCACCTCGCTTTGTCCGGATATGACTGGATGAAACCAGAAATATCCGGTTGTGTTTTGGCTTACTACAACCCAGATATTGTGAAAGCCTCTGTGTTTATGTTTTCCGGATATTATCAACGGAATTTATGTTTTTGCATGTTATTTATCAGGGAACATTTAATTTTGTGCTGGGAAACACTAATTGGTTCCACATGGAGACACCAGCTCTACACATTCGTATTTTCTAGGGAGAAAGCTAGAGGAACTGCGGCAAACAAACATGATATTTCTGTTTGTATAGATGACATTTTATGCACTTTCCTAAAGAAAAGACTTTGCTTTTCTCCAAAACCATTTTTCCTGTGATATTCTCGATCCATTACATATGAATTCCACCCCACTTTGTCCGGATATGAGTGGATGAAACCAGAAATATCCGGTTGTGTTTTGTCTTACTATATCCCAGATATTGCTACAGCCTCAGTGTCTGTGTTTTCTGGATATTATCAATGGATTTTATTGTTTTGAATGTTTTTATCAGGGAACATTTAATTTTGTGCTGGGAAACACTAATTGGTTCCACATGGAGACACCAGTCTACACATTCGTATTTTCTAGGGAGAAAGCTAGAATAACTGCGGTAAACAAACATGATGTTTCTGTTTGTATAGATGACATTTTATGCACTGGCTTAAGGAAAAGACTTTGTTTTACTCCAAAACCATTTTTACTGCGATTTTCCCGGTTCATTGCATACGAATTCCACCAAACTTAGTCCGGATATGACTGGATGAAACCAGAAATATCCGGTTGTGTTTTGGCTAACTCAATCCCAGATATTGTGAAAGCTTCTGTATTTGTGTTTTCCGGATATTATCAACGGATTTTATGGTTTTGCATGTTTTTTATCAGGGAACATTTAATTTTGTACCTTAGAAACACTAATTGGTTCCACACGGAGACACCAGTTCTACACATTCGTATTTTCTAGGGAGAAAGTTAGAGGAACTGCGGCAAACAAACATGATATTTCTGTTTGTATACATGACATTTTATGCACTTGCATAACGAAAAAAACTTTGCTTTTCTCCAAAACCATTTTTACTGTGATTTTCTCGGTCCATTGCATACGAATTCCACCTCGCTTTTTCCGGATATGACTGGATGAAACCAGAAATATCCGGTTGTGTTTTGGCTTACTACAACCCAGATATTGTGAAAGCCTCTGTGTTTATGTTTTCCGGATACTATCAACGGAATTTATGTTTTTGCATGTTATTTATCAGGGAACATTTAATTTTGTGCTGGGAAACACTAATTGGTTCCACATGGAGACACCAGTCTACACATTCGTATTTTCTAGGGAGAAAGCTAGAATAACTGCGGTAAACAAACATGATGTTTCTGTTTGTATAGATGACATTTTATGCACTGGCTTAAGGAAAAGACTTTGTTTTACTCCAAAACCATTTTTACTGCGATTTTCCCGGTTCATTGCATACGAATTCCACCAAACTTAGTCCGGATATGACTGGATGAAACCAGAAATATCCGGTTGTGTTTTGGCTAAATCAATCCCAGATATTGCAACGGACTCTGTGTTTGTGTTTTCTGGACATTATCAACGGACTTTATTGTTTTGAATGTTTTTATCAGGGAACATTTAATTTTGTACCGTAGAAACACTAATAGGTTCAACATGGAGACACCAGTATACACATTCGTATGTTCTAGGGAGAAAGTTAGAGGAACTGCGGCAAACAAACATGATATTTCTGTTTGTATACATGACATTTTATGCACTTGCATAACGAAAAAAACTTTGCTTTTCTCCAAAACCATTTTTACTGTGATTTTCTCAGTCCATTGCATACGAATTCCACCTCGCTTTGTCCGGATATGACTGGATGAAACCAGAAATATCCGGTTGTGTTTTGGCTTACTACAACCCAGATATTGTGAAAGCCTCTGTGTTTATGTTTTCCGGATATTATCAACGGAATTTATGTTGTTGCATGTTATTTATCAGGGAACATTTAATTTTGTGCTGGGAAACACTAAATGGTTCCACATGGAGACACCAGCTCTACACATTCGTATGTTCTAGGGAGAAAGCTAGAGGAACTGCGGCAAACAAACATGATATTTCTGTTTGTATAGATGACATTTTATGTACTTTCCTAAAGAAAAGACTTTGCTTTTCTCCAAAACCATTTTTCCTGTGATATTCTCGATCCATTACATATGAATTCCACCCCACTTTGTCCGGATATGAGTGGATGAAACCAGAAATATCCGGTTGTGTTTTGTCTTACTATATCCCAGATATTGCTACAGCCTCAGTGTCTGTGTTTTCTGGATATTATCAATGGATTTTATTGTTTTGAATGTTTTTATCAGGGAACATTTAATTTTGTGCTGGGAAACACTAATTGGTTCCACATGGAGACACCAGTCTACACATTCGTATTTTCTAGGGAGAAAGCTAGAATAACTGCGGTAAACAAACATGATGTTTCTGTTTGTATAGATGACATTTTATGCACTGGCTTAAGGAAAAGACTTTGTTTTACTCCAAAACCATTTTTACTGCGATTTTCCCGGTTCATTGCATACGAATTCCACCAAACTTAGTCCGGATATGACTGGATGAAACCAGAAATATCCGGTTGTGTTTTGGCTAACTCAATCCCAGATATTGTGAAAGCTTCTGTATTTGTGTTTTCCGGATATTATCAACGGATTTTATGGTTTTGCATGTTTTTTATCAGGGAACATTTAATTTTGTACCTTAGAAACACTAATTGGTTCCACACGGAGACACCAGTTCTACACATTCGTATTTTCTAGGGAGAAAGTTAGAGGAACTGCGGCAAACAAACATGATATTTCTGTTTGTATACATGACATTTTATGCACTTGCATAACGAAAAAAACTTTGCTTTTCTCCAAAACCATTTTTACTGTGATTTTCTCGGTCCATTGCATACGAATTCCACCTCGCTTTTTCCGGATATGACTGGATGAAACCAGAAATATCCGGTTGTGTTTTGGCTTACTACAACCCAGATATTGTGAAAGCCTCTGTGTTTATGTTTTCCGGATACTATCAACGGAATTTATGTTTTTGCATGTTATTTATCAGGGAACATTTAATTTTGTGCTGGGAAACACTAATTGGTTCCACATGGAGACACCAGTCTACACATTCGTATTTTCTAGGGAGAAAGCTAGAATAACTGCGGTAAACAAACATGATGTTTCTGTTTGTATAGATGACATTTTATGCACTGGCTTAAGGAAAAGACTTTGTTTTACTCCAAAACCATTTTTACTGCGATTTTCCCGGTTCATTGCATACGAATTCCACCAAACTTAGTCCGGATATGACTGGATGAAACCAGAAATATCCGGTTGTGTTTTGGCTAAATCAATCCCAGATATTGCAACGGACTCTGTGTTTGTGTTTTCTGGACATTATCAACGGACTTTATTGTTTTGAATGTTTTTATCAGGGCACATTTAATTTTGTACCGTAGAAACACTAATAGGTTCAACATGGAGACACCAGTATACACATTCGTATGTTCTAGGGAGAAAGTTAGAGGAACTGCGGCAAACAAACATGATATTTCTGTTTGTATACATGACATTTTATGCACTTGCATAACGAAAAAAACTTTGCTTTTCTCCAAAACCATTTTTACTGTGATTTTCTCAGTCCATTGCATACGAATTCCACCTCGCTTTGTCCGGATATGACTGGATGAAACCAGAAATATCCGGTTGTGTTTTGGCTTACTACAACCCAGATATTGTGAAAGCCTCTGTGTTTATGTTTTCCGGATATTATCAACGGAATTTATGTTGTTGCATGTTATTTATCAGGGAACATTTAATTTTGTGCTGGGAAACACTAAATGGTTCCACATGGAGACACCAGCTCTACACATTCGTATGTTCTAGGGAGAAAGCTAGAGGAACTGCGGCAAACAAACATGATATTTCTGTTTGTATAGATGACATTTTATGTACTTTCCTAAAGAAAAGACTTTGCTTTTCTCCAAAACCATTTTTCCTGTGATATTCTCGATCCATTACATATGAATTCCACCCCACTTTGTCCGGATATGAGTGGATGAAACCAGAAATATCCGGTTGTGTTTTGTCTTACTATATCCCAGATATTGCTACAGCCTCAGTGTCTGTGTTTTCTGGATATTATCGATGGATTTTATTGTTTTGAATGTTTTTATCAGGGAACATTTAATTTTGTGCTGGGAAACACTAATTGGTTCCACATGGAGACACCAGTCTACACATTCGTATTTTCTAGGGAGAAAGCTAGAATAACTGCGGTAAACAAACATGATGTTTCTGTTTGTATAGATGACATTTTATGCACTGGCTTAAGGAAAAGACTTTGTTTTACTCCAAAACCATTTTTACTGCGATTTTCCCGGTTCATTGCATACGAATTCCACCAAACTTAGTCCGGATATGACTGGATGAAACCAGAAATATCCGGTTGTGTTTTGGCTAACTCAATCCCAGATATTGTGAAAGCTTCTGTATTTGTGTTTTCCGGATATTATCAACGGATTTTATGGTTTTGCATGTTTTTTATCAGGGAACATTTAATTTTGTACCTTAGAAACACTAATTGGTTCCACACGGAGACACCAGTTCTACACATTCGTATTTTCTAGGGAGAAAGTTAGAGGAACTGCGGCAAACAAACATGATATTTCTGTTTGTATACATGACATTTTATGCACTTGCATAACGAAAAAAACTTTGCTTTTCTCCAAAACCATTTTTACTGTGATTTTCTCGGTCCATTGCATACGAATTCCACCTCGCTTTTTCCGGATATGACTGGATGAAACCAGAAATATCCGGTTGTGTTTTGGCTTACTACAACCCAGATATTGTGAAAGCCTCTGTGTTTATGTTTTCCGGATACTATCAACGGAATTTATGTTTTTGCATGTTATTTATCAGGGAACATTTAATTTTGTGCTGGGAAACACTAATTGGTTCCACATGGAGACACCAGTCTACACATTCGTATTTTCTAGGGAGAAAGCTAGAATAACTGCGGTAAACAAACATGATGTTTCTGTTTGTATAGATGACATTTTATGCACTGGCTTAAGGAAAAGACTTTGTTTTACTCCAAAACCATTTTTACTGCGATTTTCCCGGTTCATTGCATACGAATTCCACCAAACTTAGTCCGGATATGACTGGATGAAACCAGAAATATCCGGTTGTGTTTTGGCTAAATCAATCCCAGATATTGCAACGGACTCTGTGTTTGTGTTTTCTGGACATTATCAACGGACTTTATTGTTTTGAATGTTTTTATCAGGGAACATTTAATTTTGTACCGTAGAAACACTAATAGGTTCAACATGGAGACACCAGTATACACATTCGTATGTTCTAGGGAGAAAGTTAGAGGAACTGCGGCAAACAAACATGATATTTCTGTTTGTATACATGACATTTTATGCACTTGCATAACGAAAAAAACTTTGCTTTTCTCCAAAACCATTTTTACTGTGATTTTCTCAGTCCATTGCATACGAATTCCACCTCGCTTTGTCCGGATATGACTGGATGAAACCAGAAATATCCGGTTGTGTTTTGGCTTACTACAACCCAGATATTGTGAAAGCCTCTGTGTTTATGTTTTCCGGATATTATCAACGGAATTTATGTTGTTGCATGTTATTTATCAGGGAACATTTAATTTTGTGCTGGGAAACACTAATTGGTTCCACATGGAGACACCAGCTCTACACATTCGTATTTTCTAGGGAGAAAGCTAGAGGAACTGCGGCAAACAAACATGATATTTCTGTTTGTATAGATGACATTTTATGCACTTTCCTAAAGAAAAGACTTTGCTTTTCTCCAAAACCATTTTTCCTGTGATATTCTCGATCCATTACATATGAATTCCACCCCACTTTGTCCGGATATGAGTGGATGAAACCAGAAATATCCAGTTGTGTTTTGTCTTACTATATCCCAGATATTGCTACAGCCTCAGTGTCTGTGTTTTCTGGATATTATCGATGGATTTTATTGTTTTGAATGTTTTTATCAGGGAACATTTAATTTTGTGCTGGGAAACACTAATTGGTTCCACATGGAGACACCAGTAACACATTCCTATGTTGTAGGGAGAAAGCTTGAGGAACTGCAAATCGATATGATATGTCTGTTTGTATAGATGACATTTTATGCACTTGCGATGGAAAAGACTTTTTGCCTTTCTCTAAAACCATTTTTACTGTGATTTTGTTGGTACATTGCATACGAATTCCAACCCACTTTGTCCGGATATGACTGGATGAAACCAGAAATATCCGGTTGTGTTTTGGCTCACGCAATCCCAGATATTGTGAAAGCTTCTGTATTTGTGTTCTCCGGATATTATGAACGGATTTTATGGTTTTGCATGTTTTTTATCAGGGAACATTTAATTTTGTACCGTAGAAACACTAATTGGTTCTACACGGAGACACCAGCTCTACACATTTGTATTTTCTAGGGAGAAAGCTAGAGGAACTGCGGCAAACAAACATGATATTTCTGTTTGTATAGATGACATTTTATGCACTTTCCTCAGAAAAAGACTTTACTTTTCTCCAAAACCATTTTTACTGTGATTTTCTCGGTCCATTGCATACGAATTCCACCTCACTTTGTCCGGATATGAGTGGATGAAACCAGAAATATCCGTTTTCTTTTTTTTGGGCTTACTATATCCCAGATATTACTACAGACTCTGTGTTTGTGTTTTCTGGATATTATCGATGGATTATATTGTTTTGAATGTTTTTATCAGGGAACATTTAATTTTGTGCTGGGAAACACTAATTGGTTCCACATGGAGACACCAGTCTACACATTCGTATTTTCTAGGGAGAAAGCTAGAATAACTGCGGTAAACAAACATGATGTTTCTGTTTGTATAGATGACATTTTATGCACTGGCTTAAGGAAAAGACTTTGTTTTACTCCAAAACCATTTTTACTGCGATTTTCCCGGTTCATTGCATACGAATTCCACCAAACTTAGTCCGGATATGACTGGATGAAACCAGAAATATCCGGTTGTGTTTTGGCTAACTCAATCCCAGATATTGTGAAAGCTTCTGTATTTGTGTTTTCCTGATATTATCAACGGATTTTATGGTTTTGCATGTTTTTTATCAGGGAACATTTAATTTTGTACCTTAGAAACACTAATTGGTTACACACGGAGACACCAGTTCTACACATTCGTATTTTCTAGGGAGAATGCTAGAGGAACTGCGGCAAACAAACATGATATTTCTGTTTGTATACATGACATTTTATGCACTTGCATAACGAAAAAAACTTTGCTTTTCTCCAAAACCATTTTTACTGTGATTTTCTCGGTCCATTGCATACGAATTCCACCTCGCTTTTTCCGGATATGACTGGATGAAACCAGAAATATCCGGTTGTGTTTTGGCTTACTACAACCCAGATATTGTGAAAGCCTCTGTGTTTATGTTTTCCGGATACTATCAACGGAATTTATGTTTTTGCATGTTATTTATCAGGGAACATTTAATTTTGTGCTGGGAAACACTAATTGGTTCCACATGGAGACACCAGTCTACACATTCGTATTTTCTAGGGAGAAAGCTAGAATAACTGCGGTAAACAAACATGATGTTTCTGTTTGTATAGATGACATTTTATGCACTGGCTTAAGGAAAAGACTTTGTTTTACTCCAAAACCATTTTTACTGCGATTTTCCCGGTTCATTGCATACGAATTCCACCAAACTTAGTCCGGATATGACTGGATGAAACCAGAAATATCCGGTTGTATTTTGACTAAATCAATCCCAGATATTGCAACGGACTCTGTGTTGGTGTTTTCTGGACATTATCAACGGACTTTATTGTTTTGAATGTTTTTATAAGGGAACATTTAATTTTGTACCTTAGAAACACTAATAGGTTCAACATGGAGACACCAGCTCTACACATTCGTATTTTCTAGGGAGAAAGCTAGAGGAACTGCGGCAAACAAACATGATATTTCTGTTTGTATAGATGACATTTTATGCACTTTCCTAAAGAAAAGACTTTGCTTTTCTCCAAAACCATTTTTCCTGTGATATTCTCGATCCATTACATATGAATTCCACCCCACTTTGTCCGGATATGAGTGGATGAAACCAGAAATATCCGGTTGTGTTTTGTCTTACTATATCCCAGATATTGCTACAGCCTCAGTGTCTGTGTTTTCTGGATATTATCGATGGATTTTATTGTTTTGAATGTTTTTATCAGGGAACATTTAATTTTGTGCTGGGAAACACTAATTGGTTCCACATGGAGATACCAGTCTACACATTCGTATTTTCTAGGGAGAAAGCTAGAATAACTGCGGTAAACAAACATGATATTTCTGTTTGTATAGATGACATTTTATGCACTGGCTTAAGGAAAAGACTTTGTTTTACTCCAAAACCATTTTTACTGCGATTTTCCCGGTTCATTGCATACGAATTCCACCAAACTTAGTCCGGATATGACTGGATGAAACCAGAAATATCCGGTTGTGTTTTGGCTAAATCAATCCCAGATATTGCAACGGACTCTGTGTTTGTGTTTTCTGGACATTATCAACGGACTTTATTGTTTTGAATGTTTTTATCAGGGAACATTTAATTTTGTACCTTAGAAACACTAATAGGTTCAACATGGAGACACCAGTATACACATTCGTATGTTCTAGGGAGAAAGTTAGAGGAACTGCGGCAAACAAACATGATATTTCTGTTTGTATACATGACATTTTATGCACTTGCATAACGAAAAAAACTTTGCTTTTCTCCAAAACCATTTTTACTGTGATTTTCTCAGTCCATTGCATACGAATTGCACCTCGCTTTGTCCGGATATGACTGGATGAAACCAGAAATATCCGGTTGTGTTTTGGCTTACTACAACCCAGATATTGTGAAAGCCTCTGTGTTTATGTTTTCCGGATACTATCAACGGAATTTATGTTTTTGCATGTTATTTATCAGGGAACATTTAATTTTGTGCTGGGAAACACTAATTGGTTCCACATGGAGACACCAGCTCTACACATTCGTATTTTCTAGGGAGAAAGCTAGAGGAACTGCGGCAAACAAACATGATATTTCTGTTTGTATAGATGACATTTTATGCACTTTCCTAAAGAAAAGACTTTGCTTTTCTCCAAAACCATTTTTCCTGTGATATTCTCGATCCATTACATATGAATTCCACCCCACTTTGTCCGGATATGAGTGGATGAAACCAGAAATATCCGGTTGTGTTTTGTCTTACTATATCCCAGATATTGCTACAGCCTCAGTGTCTGTGTTTTCTGGATATTATCGATGGATTTTATTGTTTTGAATGTTTTTATCAGGGAACCTTTAATTTTGTACCGTAGAAACACTAATTGGTTCCACATGGAGACACCAGGAACACATTCCTATGTTCTAGGGAGAAAGCTTGAGGAACTGCAAATCGATATGATATGTCTGTTTGTATAGATGACATTTTATGCACTTGCGATGGAAAAGACTTTTTGCCTTTCTCTAAAACCATTTTTACTGTGATTTTGTTGGTCCATTGCATACGAATTCCAACCCACTTTGTCCGGATATGACTGGATGAAACCAGAAATATCCGGTTGTGTTTTGGCTCACGCAATCCCAGATATTGTGAAAGCTTCTGTATTTGTGTTCTCCGGATATTATGAACGGATTTTATGGTTTTGCATGTTTTTTATCAGGGAACATTTAATTTTGTACCGTAGAAACACTAATTGGTTCTGAGGGACCCCGAAGCTGGTGTCCCACGAATCGATCGACCCCAGATACACAAGCTCCACGCCACAATCGATGCAAGAACAAGAGGAAGTTTATTGCATTTGCGCAAATGGGCCGTCTCAGAGCACAACACACCTCAGTGCAGTGCGAGAAGAGAGGCACCTGATCATCGATTACACGGAGTATTTAAGGCTAAAAACCACAACATTAGCATATTTCCACAGCATTACGTATGATCACAAGGTAAAGGGACTTTCCAGGGCAAAAAGGAACAAGGTGCAGGGGATTTCCAAAAAGGGAACAAGATACATGCAGTATGCCTTAGGGATTTTTCCAATTTTTACTTGAGCAAGCATGAGTAAGGGGTCACCGTGGTGTTACAGGATATAGGTCGGGTACATTTTCTGTTAACTGTAGTCTTTTTGGTTCCTAAAAACGGTTACATTTTGCAAACTCAGCCATCTCATAAAAAAGCAATCTCATTTCCTGCAAAATTACTGCAAGCTTAGCCATTTTCGAAGCAGAATAATATGCAGTTAGTTTCAGTAACTTTATTATAAACCTGTTTTCATTTCTTTTACCTGTTATTAAAATTATTTTAGGGCCTTACATTCCCTCCTCTTTTTTTGTACTAATTTTAATCTTAAAATTTTTTTTTTTAAAAAAATACTGGTATATATTGCTTCTACGTTGTTGGTGTTAGCCCCATGATCTTGTCTTTGATCCTGCCTTCGGTCTCGTCTAGCTAGGACCATGGCACAGGTGGCGGCATAAAGCCCATGTATCACAAAAACTAAAAATAAAAGTAGTACCATTATAACTGTATCCGGCTGTACAGTATGGGACGGATTAGTCGAATTGAAACTTTTAGATGTATTTGCCACCTGGGAGGGTGTATAGGTCGTGGTCGTGGGGTGGCCCTGGGATCCCGTGGCTGTGGCCCTTAGTTTAGGCCTTGGATGGGCAGTTGAAGTTACGACTTCAGTCACAGGCCCTTGTCTAGACAATGTAGGCCACGACCTTTCCGATATACTCCCGATTAGGGGAAGGGCTTTCTCTTTAAGTTGAATTTTAAATAGGAGCCCGGGATCGTAGTCAGAAACATGAAACCTCAAGCCCCATGTCCTTCCCCTTGTCCAGTCAGTAAGGTTGGCCTTTTTTCCTTTTTCTGTGAAGGAAATATTAAGGGGCATAGAGCAGTGGGGATCTCTTCCCGGAATAAAACCACGGTGTACAGTAATCCAGTCCCAGCTAGAGGAGGGTTTCCAATATGCATGGCCAGTGGTCTCACATCCCCAGGCCTTACAGTAGAAAGATTCTGCTCCCCCGCATCGCCTCTTTTCTTCTATAGACCTGCCATCTCTAGGGCACACATAAAATTCCTGCTGTTGTAACTGGCACTTTTTTATCTGAGTCCCACATCCTAGCCGCGCGGGGCCACTGTACAATGCACCAGGGGCGAACGCAACACCATAGACCACGGGGTTCCGCCCTCCCTCAGGCGCATCCCAGTTATCCATTCCCTCTACTAGTTTACATACATCAGGGTGTAAGGCAGGCCACCATGTCCCGGGGGGGGCCACACGGGTAATGGACCACACGACCTTCATGGCACCAGATTGCACCTCCCACGTGAGCCTCACCGGGGCATGCGGGCCGCCCATAGTAGGAGTAAAGAAAATCATAAGTAGTACTAGACAGCTTTTGAAATTCTTATCTTGAGTGGGTTTCGAGTACGTTGTAGTTTCCATTTTGGTGTCTGTTCCTCGGCAGGGCTGTCGGTCTCTTGTTCTTGTGCAGCTGCCGCTTTCTTAGCGTGTGACGCGTGTATCCAGGCGGCAATTCCGTCTACCTTTATTGCGGTCGGCGTAGTTAATAATACTGTGTAGGGTCCCTTCCAACGTGGTTCAAGCGTCTTAGTCTGGTGCCTGCGGACGTAGACAAGGTCTCCAATATGGAACGGATGCGGGAGCGCGGGGCACTTGGACTGATATACGGCAGTCAGCTGCTTCCCTATATGCCTGTGGACTAGCTGCAAAGCACGGAAGCGGGTCTGCAAAGTAGAGGATGTTGCAAATGAATCAATACTGGGTCCCAACAAATCTGCCGCGGGTGGAGGGCCTCCGTACAATATTTCATAGGGTGTTAATCCACATACAGAAGGTGTATTACGGGCCCTAAACAAGGCCATCGGCAGCAGTTCGACCCAGTCTCTAGTGCCAGTCTCCATTGCTAATTTAGTTAAGGTCTCTTTAATTGTCCTATTCATTCTTTCTACCTGGCCTGAACTCTGGGGCCTGTACGCACAATGTAATTTCCAATCAATCCCCAGTACTTTGGTCACCAACTGACTTACCCGGGAGACGAAGGCGGGTCCATTGTCTGACCCCAATACCTTAGGTAAACCAAACCGCGGGAAGATTTCTTCTAGTAGCTTCTTAACCACGACTTGTGCCGTTTCCTTTTTCACTGGAAATGCTTCAGGCCAGCCGGAAAAGGTATCTATGAACACTAAAAGATATTTAATCCCATATCTACTTGGGCGGACCTCTGTAAAATCCACTTCCCAATTAATTCCAGGCCTAGCTCCCTGTATCCGGATTCCTTCAGGCATTTTAAAACATCTGGGATTTACCTTGGCGCATGGGACACAGGCATTCACGGTTTGTTTTATCGCTGCATTTAGCCCTAGTAAAAAATGAGAATTCTCCTCCCTATCCAGCAAGGTTCTTAGTTTCTTATACCCCAAATGTGTCCATCTATGTAGATCTTGCACTAATTTCCTGGTTTCTTTCGTGGGCAGCACGACTTTGCCTTGTATTTTCCAACTTTTAGTGGTTTCGTCGTAAATTCCTCCTAGCCTTTGTATAGCTGTCACATCTTGTTCGGTGTAATTCCATTCCGGCCCCCGGCTGGGAGGGTCTGGCACATTGATATTTAACACATAGCCACCCAAGGCGTTAGTTCGGGCCACCTTATCCGCCATCCGGTTACCCTGTGCCACTGGGTCCTCTCCTTTCTGGTGGCCCGGGCAATGTATGATGCTCACTTTTTTTGGCAAGAAGAGGGCCTGGAGGAGGTCTAAGATTTCCTGTTTATTCTTGATTTCTCTGCCTCCTGAAGTAAGCAGTCCCCTTCTTTTATATATTTCACCATGCACATGCGCCGTTGCGAAGGCATATCGACTGTCCGTATAAATGTTCACCCTCTTCCCTTTCGCTTGTTTTAGGGCCTCAGTCAGAGCTACCAACTCAGCTTTCTGTGCTGAAGTGCCTGGTGGTAAGGCAGAGGCCCAAACAACAGTCTTCCCGTCGACCACTGCCGCCCCTGCCCTCCTCTCACCTTGATGGAGGAAGCTGCTGCCATCCGTATACCAGGTGTACTCCGCGTCTGGCAGGGGCTGATCCGTCAAGTCCTCGCGAGCCCCATAGACTTCAGCCAGCACCTGTTGGCAATTGTGGCTGACCTGCGTATGGTCTCCTGGTTCTGGCAGTAGAGTGGCTGGGTTGAGAGAGGCCGTCGTTCCAAACCGGATACGCTCGGGGTTGAGTAACATTGCTTGGTAGTGGGTAACTCTGGCATTTGATAACCATCGATCAGGTGGCTGACGTATGACCGTCTCAATAGCATGAGACGTCACTACAGTCAGTGGCTGTCCCAGAGTCAGTTTGTCAGAATCTTTTACAATCGTGGCCACTGCCGCTATCATGCGGAGACATGGGGGCCACCCGGAGGCGACACTGTCCAGTTTCTTCGAAAAATAGGCCACTGGTCTCTTCCAAGGCCCCAATTTTTGGGTCAGGACTCCCTTTGCGATTCCCCCTCTTTCATCTATATATAGGATAAAAGGCTTGCTGGGGTCAGGCAGGCTCAGTGCGGGGGCTTCCAAGAGGGCCCTTTTTAGTTTATCGAAGGCCAATTGCTGTTCTTCTCCCCAGATGTAGGGGGAATTGCTTTTTGTGAGGGGATATAGGGAAGCCGCAATCTCCGCAAACCCAGGAATCCACAGGCGGCAGAAGCCGGCACTCCCCAGAAATTCCCTCAACTGGTGTGGGTTTTTAGGTGGAGGTATAAGTGCCACTGCCTGTTTACGTCCCTCCGTTAGCCACCTCCTGCCCCCTTTTAATTTATAACCCAGGTAAACTACCTGTCGGACACATATTTGGGCCTTTTTGGCAGAGGCGCGATATCCCAGCTCACCTAGCGTTTGGAGCAGGGACTCCGTGCCCTGTTTACAGTCTGCTTCAGTTTCCGCTGCCAGGAGCAAGTCATCTACATACTGTAAAAGAGTCCATTGAGGGTTACTCACCCTGAAACTTGCCAAGTCATGATGTAAGGCTTCATCGAATAGTGTGGGCGAATTCTTAAATCCTTGTGGAAGTCTGGTCCAAGTCAATTGCCCTGAGAATCCAGTCTCCGGGTCTTTCCATTCAAATGCAAACAAAGGTTGGCTCTGGGGGCTCAATCTCAGACAAAAGAAGGCATCTTTCAAATCTAGTACCGTATACCAAGTGCGCGATGGAGGCAAAGTGCTCAGCAAGTTGTACGGATTTGGCACGGTCGGGTGAATGTCTTCAACCCGACGATTTACCTCGCGTAGGTCCTGCACCGGTCGGAAGTCAGTGGTGCCCGGTTTCCGTACTGGCAGTAAGGGAGTATTCCAAGGAGACTGGCAGGGTCTTAATATCCCCAAGTCCAGCAGTCTCTTAATGTGGGGCCGGATTCCGTCCTTTGCTTCCTTGGTCATAGGATATTGCCGTACAGATATTGGTTCAGCTGTAGGCTTTACATTTACTATTACGGGTGGCTGTTGAATGGCCAATCCTATTCCTCCAGTTTCTGCCCAAGAACTCGGAAATTTTTCTATCCACTCGGGGGCTAGCGGAGTATTTATTTTTTCTTTGTCATATAAACGATGTTCATCTCTTAATTGTAAGGACAATACTTGTAGAAGGTGCCCACCAGAATCCGTCACTGAGGCCCCTTCCTTCTGGAAATGAATCTGGGCTCCCACCTTGGATAGCAAGTCTCTCCCCAACAAGGGGTATGGGCAGTCCGGTACTAAAAGAAATGAGTGGGTGACTTGGCCAGTAGCTAGATCTACCTGTCGTTCCGTGGTCCATGGGTACATTTTTCTTCCAGTTGCCCCCTGGACGCAAGAAATTTTTGAGCTAAGGGGGCCAATCTTTTTGTTTAAAACAGAGTGCTGAGCTCCGGTATCCACCATAAACGTGACCGGCCTGCCTCCCACTCACAGGGTTACCCGGGGCTCAGGGGGAGGCTCCTGGCCCTGACCCCCCTAGTCATCGTCCTCTTCCCCCAGGGCAAGAACTGGGATGTCAGTCTCCTTTTTCTTTCTGGCGGTGGCTTTATTTGGACAGTCTCTAGCCCAATGTCCTCTTTCCTTACAGTACACACACTGATCTCGTTCTATCCGCGGTCTGTTTTTGTCTCCCGGGTATTTCTTTATCTGACCTCTACCGTAACCTGGCCTATCCTGGCTATTTGATTCGCTTACTGCGGTGACCAAGATTTTAGCTAACTCCCTATTTCTCTTTTTGTCTCTCTGATCCTGTTCCTTTTGCATTCTTTCCTCCTTTTCTTCCTTAGTTTCTCTCTTATTAAAGATTCTCTCTGCCTCCTTTAGGAGGTCTGGCAAAGTATAACCCTGTAAGCCTTCCAGTCTCTGCAGCCGCGTTCGGATGTCTGGGGCCGATTGGCCAATGAAAGACATTATTACATCCGACTGCCGATCAGGAGCCTGGGGGTCAAACGGGGTGTACATCCGGTATCCCTCCATTAATCTTTCTAGGAACCCCGCTGGGGTCTCTTCACTACCTTGGGTTATGGCACGTACCTTAGCCAAATTGGTGGGGCGTCTCCCTGCCCCTCTGAGACCTGTCAGGAGAATCTGGCGATAGAGACGAAGTCGTTCCCTACCTGCTGCCGTACTAAAATCCCAATCCGGTCTAGTCAACGGAAATGCTGCATCAATCTCGTTCGGTAGTTGGGTAGGTTGACCATTGTCCCCTGGAACATTTTTCTGGGCTTCCGTGAGAACTCGCTGTCTCTCCTCCGTGGTCAGGAGAGCCTGAAGGAGCTGCTGGCAGTCATCCCAAGTCGGTTGGTGGGTTAAAAGAATAGATTCAATTAATCCTGTCAGTGCCTGAGGATCTTGCAAAAAAGGCGGGTTATGAGTTTTCCAATTGTATAAATCTGAAGCTGAGAACGGCCAATATTGTAGCTGACCCCCCACTGAGCGGAGTGGAAAAGCCTGAGCCTCCCACTGCCCGTCCTCACTCCCCCCTCCCCGTCGTAAGCGCAGCCTGGCACTCATGGGGGTTGAACGAGTCGGGGGGTCCTCCTCCCTATCTTCCTGCGTGGAATCCGGGGAAGGTGCCGTAGGCTCTCTTGGGGGGGGCGCGTAAGGTGGTGGGGTGTCAAAAAGCAAAAGATCCTCCTGTCCGCCCGGGAGGACCGGGGGTTTCTTTGCCTTTAGGGAGTCTAACTCTTTTAATGGATAAAGGGTCGTGGTAGGGGCAATTAGCGAATTTTGCTCTGGATCTTCCCACATAACAATGGGGAGCCCGCTTTGATCTGCGGGTTGCGGTTTTAAAGGTGTTATGGGCGAAGGCGGGGCGGGTAAGGCACCTGCCACGACTCGGTCGGCCGGGAGAAAGGGTTTTACCCATTTAGGAGGGTTTTGTGCCAGGTCCTCCCACACACAGATGTAGGGTACTTGATCCGGGTGCCCTTCTCTACCTTCCCTGCAGACCTGGCTCTTCACCTGTAAGATAATGCGAGAGTCAAAAGTCCCATCCCGTGGCCACCCGATGTTGAAAGCCGGCCACTCGGACGTACAAAAACTTGTCCAGTTCTTCTTCTGTACCCTCACGGACAGGTTTTGAGCTCGCTCCCGGACCTCTCTCCAATGATCTAGAGTAAGACTCAAAGGTGTAGTTAATTCTTGTCCCATGTTAAAGGGGAGAGGCAAATAAGGTAAGTATATTAAAACACAGAAAACAATCACAAGAATTACAAAAACACAGCGTACAATAACAAACCGAGACAAAACTGAAACCAAAACTTCCGACGGGAGCGGCTGCCTAGCCACCAGCCTTCTCCCGGAGAAGAAAACAGTTTCCTGGTGGGAGAGCTGCCTAGCCAGCCTCCCCCGAGACACCGGCACTGGAGCGTCCCCCAGGGCCCAAGCCAGGGGTCGTGGACACGTCTGTCCTTACCTACTACTGGCTCTATTCTTTTCGGCGCCTAGCGCCCGGACGCCCTAGCCGCCCGTACAACACAGAAATACGCAGAAGTACACAGAACAGTGAGAACTTACCTCCGATTGGAGGATGGAGCGTGGGTCTGGGGTCTTCAATCCCGGACGAGCCCCCAAGATGAGGGACCCCGAAGCTGGTGTCCCACGAATCGATCGACCCCAGATACACAAGCTCCACGCCACAATCGATGCAAGAACAAGAGGAAGTTTATTGCATTTGCGCAAATGGGCCGTCTCAGAGCACAACACACCTCAGTGCAGTGCGAGAAGAGAGGCACCTGATCATCGATTACACGGAGTATTTAAGGCTAAAAACCGCAACATTAGCATATTTCCACAGCATTACGTATGATCACAAGGTAAAGGGACTTTCCAGGGCAAAAAGGAACAAGGTGCAGGGGATTTCCAAAAAGGGAACAAGATACATGCAGTATGCCTTAGGGATTTTTCCAATTTTTACTTGAGCAAGCATGAGTAAGGGGTCACCGTGGTGTTACAGGATATAGGTCGGGTACATTTTCTGTTAACTGTAGTCTTTTTGGATCCTAAAAACGGTTACATTTTGCAAACTCAGCCATCTCATAAAAAAGCAATCTCATTTCCTGCAAAATTACTGCAAGTTTAGCCATTTTAGAAGCAGAATAATATGCAGTTAGTTTCAGTAACTTTATTATAAACCTGTTTTCATTTCTTTTACCTGTTATTAAAATTATTTTAGGGCCTTACAGGTTCCACACGGAGACACCAGCTCTACACATTTGTATTTTCTAGGGAGAAAGCTAGAGGAACTGCGGCAAACAAACATGATATTTCTGTTTGTATAGATGACATTTTATGCACTTTCCTCAGAAAAAGACTTTACTTTTCTCCAAAAACATTTTTACTGTGATTTTCTCGGTCCATTGCATACGAATTCCACCTCACTTTGTCCAGATATGACTGGATGAAACCAGAAATATCCGTTTTCTTTTTTTTGGGCTTACTATATCCCAGATATTACTACAGACTCTGTGTTTGTGTTTTCTGGATATTATCGATGGATTATATTGTTTTGAATGTTTTTATCAGGGAACATTTAATTTTGTGCTGGGAAACACTAATTGGTTCCACATGGAGACACCAGTCTACACATTCGTATTTTCTAGGGAGAAAGCTAGAATAACTGCGGTAAACAAACATGATGTTTCTGTTTGTATAGATGACATTTTATGCACTGGCTTAAGGAAAAGACTTTGTTTTACTCCAAAACCATTTTTACTGCGATTTTCCCGGTTCATTGCATATGAATTCCACCAAACTTAGTCCGGATATGACTGGATGAAACCAGAAATATCCGGTTGTGTTTTGGCTAACTCAATCCCAGATATTGTGAAAGCTTCTGTATTTGTGTTTTCCGGATATTATCAACGGATTTTATGGTTTTGCATGTTTTTTATCAGGGAACATTTAATTTTGTACCTTAGAAACACTAATTGGTTCCACACGGAGACACCAGTTCTACACATTCGTATTTTCTAGGGAGAAAGCTAGAGGAACTGCGGCAAACAAACATGATATTTCTGTTTGTATACATGACATTTTATGCACTTGCATAACGAAAAAAACTTTGCTTTTCTCCAAAACCATTTTTACTGTGATTTTCTCGGTCCATTGCATAGGAATTCCACCTCGCTTTTTCCGGATATGACTGGATGAAACCAGAAATATCCGGTTGTGTTTTGGCTTACTACAACCCAGATATTGTGAAAGCCTCTGTGTTTATGTTTTCCGGATACTATCAACGGAATTTATGTTTTTGCATGTTATTTATCAGGGAACATTTAATTTTGTGCTGGGAAACACTAATTGGTTCCACATGGAGACACCAGTCTACACATTCGTATTTTCTAGGGAGAAAGCTAGAATAACTGCGGTAAACAAACATGATGTTTCTGTTTGTATAGATGACATTTTATGCACTGGCTTAAGGAAAAGACTTTGTTTTACTCCAAAACCATTTTTACTGCGATTTTCCCGGTTCATTGCATACGAATTCCACCAAACTTAGTCCGGATATGACTGGATGAAACCAGAAATATTCGGTTGTGTTTTGACTAAATCAATCCCAGATATTGCAACGGACTCTGTGTTGGTGTTTTCTGGACATTATCAACGGACTTTATTGTTTTGAATGTTTTTATAAGGGAACATTTAATTTTGTACCTTAGAAACACTAATAGGTTCAACATGGAGACACCAGTCTACACATTCGTATGTTCTAGGGAGAAAGTTAGAGGAACTGCGGCAAAGAAACATGATATTTCTGTTTGTATACATGACATTTTATGCACTTGCATAACGAAAAAAACTTTGCTTTTCTCGAAAACCATTTTTACTGTGATTTTCTCGGTCCATTGCATACGAATTCCACCTCGCTTTGTCCGGATATGACTGGATGAAACCAGAAATATCCGGTTGTGTTTTGGCTTACTACAACCCAGATATTGTGAAAGCCTCTGTGTTTATGTTTTCCGGATACTATCAACGGAATTTATGTTTTTGCATGTTATTTATGAGGGAACATTTAATTTTGTGCTGGGAAACACTAATTGGTTCCACATGGAGACACCAGCTCTACACATTCGTATTTTCTAGGGAGAAAGCTAGAGGAACTGCGGCAAACAAACATGATATTTCTGTTTGTATAGATGACATTTTATGCACTTTCCTAAAGAAAAGACTTTGCTTTTCTCCAAAACCATTTTTCCTGTGATATTCTCGATCCATTACATATGAATTCCACCCCACTTTGTCCGGATATGAGTGGATGAAACCAGAAATATCCGGTTGTGTTTTGTCTTACTATATCCCAGATATTGCTACAGCCTCAGTGTCAGTGTTTTCTGGATATTATCGATGGATTTTATTGTTTTGAATGTTTTTATCAGGGAACATTTAATTTTGTGCTGGGAAACACTAATTGGTTCCACATGGAGATACCAGTCTACACATTCGTATTTTCTAGGGAGAAAGCTAGAATAACTGCGGTAAACAAACATGATATTTCTGTTTGTATAGATGACATTTTATGCACTGGCTTAAGGAAAAGACTTTGTTTTACTCCAAAACCATTTTTACTGCGATTTTCCCGGTTCATTGCATACGAATTCCACCAAACTTAGTCCGGATATGACTGGATGAAACCAGAAATATCCGGTTGTGTTTTGGCTAACTCAATCCCAGATATTGTGAAAGCTTCTGTATTTGTGTTTTCCGGATATTATCAACGGATTTTATGGTTTTGCATGTTTTTTATCAGGGAACATTTAATTTTGTACCTTAGAAACACTAATTGGTTCCACACGGAGACACCAGTTCTACACATTCGTATTTTCTAGGGAGAAAGCTAGAGGAACTGCGGCAAACAAACATGATATTTCTGTTTGTATACATGACATTTTATGCACTTACATAACGAAAAAAACTTTGCTTTTCTCCAAAACCATTTTTACTGTGATTTTCTCGGTCCATTGCATACGAATTCCACCTTGCTTTTTCCGGATATGACTGGATGAAACCAGAAATATCCGGTTGTGTTTTGGCTTACTACAACCCAGATATTGTGAAAGCCTCTGTGTTTATGTTTTCCGGATACTATCAACGGAATTTATGTTTTTGCATGTTATTTATCAGGGAACATTTAATTTTGTGCTGGGAAACACTAATTGGTTCCACATGGAGACACCAGCTCTACACATTCGTATTTTCTAGGGAGAAAGCTAGAGGAACTGCGGCAAACAAACATGATATTTCTGTTTGTATAGATGACATTTTATGCACTGGCTTAAGGAAAAGACTTTGTTTTACTCCAAAACCATTTTTACTGCGATTTTCCTGGTTCATTGCATACGAATTCCACCAAACTTAGTCCGGATATGACTGGATGAAACCAGAAATATCCGGTTGTGTTTTGACTAAATCAATCCCAGATATTGCAACGGACTCTGTGTTGGTGTTTTCTGGACATTATCAACGGACTTTATTGTTTTGAATGTTTTTATAAGGGAACATTTAATTTTGTACCTTAGAAACACTAATAGGTTCAACATGGAGACACCAGTCTACACATTCGTATGTTCTAGGGAGAAAGTTAGAGGAACTGCGGCAAACAAACATGATATTTCTGTTTGTATACATGACATTTTATGCACTTGCATAACGAAAAAAACTTTGCTTTTCTCCAAAACCATTTTTACTGTGATTTTCTCAGTCCATTGCATACGAATTCCACCTCGCTTTTTCCGGATATGACTGGATGAAACCAGAAATATCCGGTTGTGTTTTGGCTTACTACAACCCAGATATTGTGAAAGCCTCTGTGTTTATGTTTTCCGGATACTATCAACGGAATTTATGTTTTTGCATGTTATTTATCAGGGAACATTTAATTTTGTGCTGGGAAACACTAATTGGTTCCACATGGAGACACCAGCTCTACACATTCGTATTTTCTAGGGAGAAAGCTAGAGGAACTGCGGCAAACAAACATGATATTTCTGTTTGTATAGATGACATTTTATGCACTTTCCTAAAGAAAAGACTTTGCTTTTCTCCAAAACCATTTTTCCTGTGATATTCTCGATCCATTACATATGAATTCCACCCCACTTTGTCCGGATATGAGTGGATGAAACCAGAAATATCCGGTTGTGTTTTGTCTTACTATATCCCAGATATTGCTACAGCCTCAGTGTCTGTGTTTTCTGGATATTATCGATGGATTTTATTGTTTTGAATGTTTTTATCAGGGAACATTTAATTTTGTGCTGGGAAACACTAATTGGTTCCACATGGAGATACCAGTCTACACATTCGTATTTTCTAGGGAGAAAGCTAGAATAACTGCGGTAAACAAATATGATATTTCTGTTTGTATAGATGACATTTTATGCACTGGCTTAAGGAAAAGACTTTGTTTTACTCCAAAACGATTTTTACTGCGATTTTCCCGGTTCATTGCATACGAATTCCACCAAACTTAGTCCGGATATGACTGGATGAAACCAGAAATATCCGGTTGTGTTTTGGCTAACTCAATCCCAGATATTGTGAAAGCTTCTGTATTTGTGTTTTCCGGATATTATCAACGGATTTTATGGTTTTGCATGTTTTTTATCAGGGAACATTTAATTTTGTACCTTAGAAACACTAATTGGTTCCACACGGAGACACCAGTTCTACACATTCGTATTTTCTAGGGAGAAAGCTAGAGGAACTGCGGCAAACAAACATGATATTTCTGTTTGTATACATGACATTTTATGCACTTGCATAACGAAAAAAACTTTGCTTTTCTCCAAAACCATTTTTACTGTGATTTTCTCGGTCCATTGCATACGAATTCCACCTCACTTTGTCCGGATATGACTGGATGAAACCAGAAATATCCGTTTTCTTTTTTTTGGGCTTACTATATCCCAGATATTACTACAGACTCTGTGTTTGTGTTTTCTGGATATTATCGATGGATTATATTGTTTTGAATGTTTTTATCAGGGAACATTTAATTTTGTGCTGGGAAACACTAATTGGTTCCACATGGAGACACCAGTCTACATATTCGTATTTTCTAGGGAGAAAGCTAGAATAACTGCGGTAAACAAACATGATGTTTCTGTTTGTATAGATGACATTTTATGCACTGGCTTAAGGAAAAGACTTTGTTTTACTCCAAAACCATTTTTACTGCGATTTTCCCGGTTCATTGCATACGAATTCCACCAAACTTAGTCCGGATATGACTGGATGAAACCAGAAATATCCGGTTGTGTTTTGGCTAAATCAATCCCAGATAATGCGACGGACTCTGTATTTGTGTTTTCCGGATATTATCAACGGATTTTATGGTTTTGCATGTTTTTTATCAGGGAACATTTAATTTTGTACCTTAGAAACACTAATTGGTTCCACACGGAGACACCAGTTCTACACATTCGTATTTTCTAGGGAGAAAGCTAGAGGAACTGCGGCAAACAAACATGATATTTCTGTTTGTATACATGACATTTTATGCACTTGCATAACGAAAAAAACTTTGCTTTTCTCCAAAACCATTTTTACTGTGATTTTCTCGGTCCATTGCATACGAATTCCACCTTGCTTTTTCCGGATATGACTGGATGAAACCAGAAATATCCGGTTGTGTTTTGGCTTACTACAACCCAGATATTGTGAAAGCCTCTGTGTTTATGTTTTCCGGATACTATCAACGGAATTTATGTTTTTGCATGTTATTTATCAGGGAACATTTAATTTTGTGCTGGGAAACACTAATTGGTTCCACATGGAGACACCAGCTCTACACATTCGTATTTTCTAGGGAGAAAGCTAGAATAACTGCGGTAAACAAACATGATGTTTCTGTTTGTATAGATGACATTTTATGCACTGGCTTAAGGAAAAGACTTTGTTTTACTCCAAAACCATTTTTACTGCGATTTTCCCGGTTCATTGCATACGAATTCCACCAAACTTAGTCCGGATATGACTGGATGAAACCAGAAATATCCGGTTGTGTTTTGACTAAATCAATCCCAGATATTGCAACGGACTCTGTGTTGGTGTTTTCTGGACATTATCAACGGACTTTATTGTTTTGAATGTTTTTATAAGGGAACATTTAATTTTGTACCTTAGAAACACTAATAGGTTCAACATGGAGACACCAGTCTACACATTCGTATGTTCTAGGGAGAAAGTTAGAGGAACTGCGGCAAACAAACATGATATTTCTGTTTGTATACATGACATTTTATGCACTTGCATAACGAAAAAAACTTTGCTTTTCTCCAAAACCATTTTTACTGTGATTTTCTCGGTCCATTGCATACGAATTCCACCTCGCTTTGTCCGGATATGACTGGATGAAACCAGAAATATCCGGTTGTGTTTTGGCTTACTACAACCCAGATATTGTGAAAGCCTCTGTGTTTATGTTTTCCGGATACTATCAACGGAATTTATGTTTTTGCATGTTATTTATCAGGGAACATTTAATTTTGTGCTGGGAAACACTAATTGGTTCCACATGGAGACACCAGCTCTACACATTCGTATTTTCTAGGGAGAAAGCTAGAGGAACTGCGGCAAACAAACATGATATTTCTGTTTGTATAGATGACATTTTATGCACTTTCCTAAAGAAAAGACTTTGCTTTTCTCCAAAACCATTTTTCCTGTGATATTCTCGATCCATTACATATGAATTCCACCCCACTTTGTCCGGATATGAGTGGATGAAACCAGAAATATCCGGTTGTGTTTTGTCTTACTATATCCCAGATATTGCTACAGCCTCAGTGTCTGTGTTTTCTGGATATTATCAATGGATTTTATTGTTTTGAATGTTTTTATCAGGGAACATTTAATTTTGTGCTGGGAAACACTAATTGGTTCTACATGGAGATACCAGTCTACACATTCGTATTTTCTAGGGAGAAAGCTAGAATAACTGCGGTAAACAAACATGATATTTCTGTTTGTATAGATGACATTTTATGCACTGGCTTAAGGAAAAGACTTTGTTTTACTCCAAAACCATTTTTACTGCGATTTTCCCGGTTCATTGCATACGAATTCCACCAAACTTAGTCCGGATATGACTGGATGAAACCAGAAATATCCGGTTGTGTTTTGGCTAACTCAATCCCAGATATTGTGAAAGCTTCTGTATTTGTGTTTTCCGGATATTATCAACGGATTTTATGGTTTTGCATGTTTTTTATCAGGGAACATTTAATTTTGTACCTTAGAAACACTAATTGGTTCCACACGGAGACACCAGTTCTACACATTCGTATTTTCTAGGGAGAAAGTTAGAGGAACTGCGGCAAACAAACATGATATTTCTGTTTGTATACATGACATTTTATGCACTTACATAACGAAAAAAACTTTGCTTTTCTCCAAAACCATTTTTACTGTGATTTTCTCGGTCCATTGCATCCGAATTCCACCTCGCTTTTTCCGGATATGACTGGATGAAACCAGAAATATCCGGTTGTGTTTTGGCTTACTACAACCCAGATATTGTGAAAGCCTCTGTGTTTATGTTTTCCGGATACTATCAACGGAATTTATGTTTTTGCATGTTATTTATCAGGGAACATTTAATTTTGTGCTGGGAAACACTAATTGGTTCCACATGGAGACACCAGCTCTACACATTCGTATTTTCTAGGGAGAAAGCTAGAGGAACTGCGGCAAACAAACATGATATTTCTGTTTGTATAGATGACATTTTATGCACTTTCCTAAAGAAAAGACTTTGCTTTTCTCCAAAACCATTTTTCCTGTGATATCCTCGATCCATTACATATGAATTCCACCCCACTTTGTCCGGATATGAGTGGATGAAACCAGAAATATCCGGTTGTGTTTTGTCTTACTATATCCCAGATATTGCTACAGCCTCAGTGTCTGTGTTTTCTGGATATTATCGATGGATTTTATTGTTTTGAATGTTTTTATCAGGGAACATTTAATTTTGTGCTGGGAAACACTAATTGGTTCCACATGGAGATACCAGTCTACACATTCGTATTTTCTAGGGAGAAAGCTAGAATAACTGCGGTAAACAAACATGATGTTTCTGTTTGTATAGATGACATTTTATGCACTGGCTTAAGGAAAAGACTGTGTTTTACTCCAAAACGATTTTTACTGCGATTTTCCCGGTTCATTGCATACGAATTCCACCAAACTTAGTCCGGATATGACTGGATGAAACCAGAAATATCCGGTTGTGTTTTGGCTAACTCAATCCCAGATATTGTGAAAGCTTCTGTATTTGTGTTTTCCGGATATTATCAACGGATTTTATGGTTTTGCATGTTTTTTATCAGGGAACATTTAATTTTGTACCTTAGAAACACTAATTGGTTCCACACGGAGACACCAGTTCTACACATTCGTATTTTCTAGGGAGAAAGCTAGAGGAACTGCGGCAAACAAACATGATATTTCTGTTTGTATACATGACATTTTATGCACTTGCATAACGAGAAAAACTTTGCTTTTCTCCAAAACCATTTTTACTGTGATTTTCTCGGTCCATTGCATACGAATTCCACCTCACTTTGTCCGGATATGACTGGATGAAACCAGAAATATCCGTTTTCTTTTTTTTGGGCTTACTATATCCCAGATATTACTACACTCTGTGTTTGTGTTTTCTGGATATTATCGATGGATTATATTGTTTTGAATGTTTTTATCAGGGAACATTTAATTTTGTGCTGGGAAACACTAATTGTTTGCACATGGAGACACCAGTCTACACATTCGTATTTTCTAGGGAGAAAGCTAGAATAACTGCGGTAAACAAACATGATGTTTCTGTTTGTATAGATGACATTTTATGCACTGGCTTAAGGAAAAGACTTTGTTTTACTCCAAAACCATTTTTACTGCGATTTTCCCGGTTCATTGCATACGAATTCCACCAAACTTAGTCCGGATATGACTGGATGAAACCAGAAATATCCGGTTGTGTTTTGACTAAATCAATCCCAGATATTGCAACGGACTCTGTGTTGGTGTTTTCTGGACATTATCAACGGACTTTATTGTTTTGAATGTTTTTATAAGGGAACATTTAATTTTGTACCTTAGAAACACTAATAGGTTCAACATGGAGACACCAGTCTACACATTCGTATGTTCTAGGGAGAAAGTTAGAGGAACTGCGGCAAACAAACATGATATTTCTGTTTGTATACATGACATTTTATGCACTTGCATAACGAAAAAAACTTTGCTTTTCTCCAAAACCATTTTTACTGTGATTTTCTCAGTCCATTGCATCCGAATTCCACCTCGCTTTGTCCGGATATGACTGGATGAAACCAGAAATATCCGGTTGTGTTTTGGCTTACTACAACCCAGATATTGTGAAAGCCTCTGTGTTTATGTTTTCCGGATACTATCAACGGAATTTATGTTTTTGCATGTTATTTATCAGGGAACATTTAATTTTGTGCTGGGAAACACTAATTGGTTCCACATGGAGACACCAGCTCTACACATTCGTATTTTCTAGGGAGAAAGCTAGAGGAACTGCGGCAAACAAACATGATATTTCTGTTTGTATAGATGACATTTTATGCACTTTCCTAAAGAAAAGACTTTGCTTTTCTCCAAAACCATTTTTCCTGTGATATTCTCGATCCATTACATATGAATTCCACCCCACTTTGTCCGGATATGAGTGGATGAAACCAGAAATATCCGGTTGTGTTTTGTCTTACTATATCCCAGATATTGCTACAGCCTCAGTGTCTGTGTTTTCTGGATATTATCGATGGATTTTATTGTTTTGAATGTTTTTATCAGGGAACATTTAATTTTGTGCTGGGAAACACTAATTGGTTCCACATGGAGACACCAGTCTACACATTCGTATTTTCTAGGGAGAAAGCTAGAATAACTGCGGTAAACAAACATGATGTTTCTGTTTGTATAGATGACATTTTATGCACTGGCTTAAGGAAAAACTTTGTTTTACTCCAAAACCATTTTTACTGCGATTTTCCCGGTTCATTGCATACGAATTCCACCAAACTTAGTCCGGATATGACTGGATGAAACCAGAAATATCCGGTTGTGTTTTGGCTAACTCAATCCCAGATATTGCGACGGACTCTGTGTTTGTGTTTTCTGGACATTATCAACGGACTTTATTGTTTTGAATGTTTTTATCAGGGAACATTTAATTTTGTACCGTAGAAACACTAATAGGTTCAACATGGAGACACCAGTATACACATTCGTATGTTCTAGGGAGAAAGTTAGAGGAACTGCGGCAAACAAACATGATATTTCTGTTTGTATACATGACATTTTATGCACTTGCATAACGAAAAAAACTTTGCTTTTCTCCAAAACCATTTTTACTGTGATTTTCTCGGTCCATTGCATACGAATTCCACCTCGCTTTTTCCGGATATGACTGGATGAAACCAGAAATATCCGGTTGTGTTTTGGCTTACTACAACCCAGATATTGTGAAAGCCTCTGTGTTTATGTTTTCCGGATATTATCAACGGAATTTATGTTTTTGCATGTTATTTATCAGGGAACATTTAATTTTGTGCTGGGAAACACTAATTGGTTCCACATGGAGACACCAGCTCTACACATTCGTATTTTCTAGGGAGAAAGCTAGAATAACTGCGGTAAACAAACATGATGTTTCTGTTTGTATAGATGACATTTTATGCACTGGCTTAAGGAAAAGACTTTGTTTTACTCCAAAACCATTTTTACTGCGATTTTCCCGGTTCATTGCATACGAATTCCACCAAACTTAGTCCGGATATGACTGGATGAAACCAGAAATATTCGGTTGTGTTTTGACTAAATCAATCCCAGATATTGCAACGGACTCTGTGTTGGTGTTTTCTGGACATTATCAACGGACTTTATTGTTTTGAATGTTTTTATAAGGGAACATTACTTTTGTACCTTAGAAACACTAATAGGTTCAACATGGAGACACCAGTCTACACATTCGTATGTTCTAGGGAGAAAGTTAGAGGAACTGCGGCAAACAAACATGATATTTCTGTTTGTATACATGACATTTTATGCACTTGCATAACGAAAAAAACTTTGCTTTTCTCCAAAACCATTTTTACTGTGATTTTCTCAGTCCATTGCATACGAATTCCACCTCGCTTTGTCCGGATATGACTGGATGAAACCAGAAATATCCGGTTGTGTTTTGGCTTACTACAACCCAGATATTGTGAAAGCCTCTGTGTTTATGTTTTCCGGATACTATCAACGGAATTTATGTTTTTGCATGTTATTTATCAGGGAACATTTAATTTTGTGCTGGGAAACACTAATTGGTTCCACATGGAGACACCAGCTCTACACATTCGTATTTTCTAGGGAGAAAGCTAGAGGAACTGCGGCAAACAAACATGATATTTCTGTTTGTATAGATGACATTTTATGCACTTTCCTAAAGAAAAGACTTTGCTTTTCTCCAAAACCATTTTTCCTGTGATATTCTCGATCCATTACATATGAATTCCACCCCACTTTGTCCGGATATGAGTGGATGAAACCAGAAATATCCGGTTGTGTTTTGTCTTACTATATCCCAGATATTGCTACAGCCTCAGTGTCTGTGTTTTCTGGATATTATCGATGGATTTTATTGTTTTGAATGTTTTTATCAGGGAACATTTAATTTTGTGCTGGGAAACACTAATTGGTTCCACATGGAGATACCAGTCTACACATTCGTATTTTCTAGGGAGAAAGCTAGAATAACTGCGGTAAACAAACATGATATTTCTGTTTGTATAGATGACATTTTATGCACTGGCTTAAGGAAAAGACTTTGTTTTACTCCAAAACCATTTTTACTGCGATTTTCCCGGTTCATTGCATACGAATTCCACCAAACTTAGTCCGGATATGACTGGATGAAACCAGAAATATCCGGTTGTGTTTTGGCTAACTCAATCCCAGATATTGTGAAAGCTTCTGTATTTGTGATTTCCGGATATTATCAACGGATTTTATGGTTTTGCATGTTTTTTATCAGGGAACATTTAATTTTGTACCTTAGAAACACTAATTGGTTCCACACGGAGACACCAGTTCTACACATTCGTATTTTCTAGGGAGAAAGCTAGAGGAACTGCGGCAAACAAACATGATATTTCTGTTTGTATAGATGACATTTTATGCACTTTCCTAAAGAAAAGACTTTGCTTTTCTCCAAAACGATTTTTCCTGTGATATTCTCGATCCATTACATATGAATTCCACCCCACTTTGTCCGGATATGAGTGGATGAAACCAGAAATATCCGGTTGTGTTTTGTCTTTCTATATCCCAGATATTGCTACAGCCTCAGTGTCTGTGTTTTCTGGATATTATCGATGGATTTTATTGTTTTGAATGTTTTTATCAGGGAACATTTAATTTTGTACCGTAGAAACACTAATTGGTTCCACATGGAGACACCAGTAACACATTCCTATGTTCTAGGGAGAAAGCTTGAGGAACTGCAAATCGATATGATATGTCTGTTTGTATAGATGACATTTTATGCACTTGCGATGGAAAAGACTTTTTGCCTTTCTCTAAAACCATTTTTACTGTGATTTTGTTGGTCCATTGCATACGAATTCCAACCCACTTTGTCCGGATATGACTGGATGAAACCAGAAATATCCAGTTGTGTTTTGGCTAACTCAATCCCAGATACTGTGAAAGCTTCTGTATTTGTGTTTTCCGGATATTATGAATGGATTTTATGGTTTTGCATGTTTTTTATCAGGGAACATTTAATTTTGTACCGTAGAAACACTAATTGGTTCCACACGGAGACACCAGCTCTACACATTTGTATTTTCTAGGGAGAAAGCTAGAGGAACTGCGGCAAACAAACATGATATTTCTGTTTGTATACATGACATTTTATGCACTTTCCTAACAAAAAGATTTTACTTTTCTCCAAAACCATTTTTACTGTGATTTTCTCAGTCCATTTCATACAAATTCCACCTCACTTTGTCCGGATATGACTGGATGAAACCAGAAATATCCGTTTTCTTTTTTTTTGGCTTACTATATCCCAGATATTACTACAGACTCTGTGTTTGTGTTTTCTGGATATTATCGATGGATTATATTGTTTTGAATGTTTTTATCAGGGAACATTTAATTTTGTGCTGGGAAACACTAATTGGTTCCACATGGAGACACCAGTCTACACATTCGTATTTTCTAGGGAGAAAGCTAGAATAACTGCGGTAAACAAACATGATGTTTCTGTTTGTATAGATGACATTTTATGCACTGGCTTAAGGAAAAGACTTTGTTTTACTCCAAAACCATTTTTACTGCGATTTTCCCGGTTCATTGCATACGAATTCCACCAAACTTAGTCCGGATATGACTGGATGAAACCAGAAATATCCGGTTGTGTTTTGGCTAAATCAATCCCAGATATTGCGACGGGCTCTGTGTTGGTGTTTTCTGGACATTATCAACGGACTTTATTGTTTTGAATGTTTTTATCAGGGAACATTTAATTTTGTACCGTAGAAACACTAATAGGTTCAACATGGAGACACCAGTCTACACATTCGTATGTTCTAGGGAGAAAGTTAGAGGAACTGCGGCAAACAAACATGATATTTCTGTTTGTATACATGACATTTTATGCACTTGCATAACGAAAAAAACTTTGCTTTTCTCCAAAACCATTTTTACTGTGATTTTCTCGGTCCATTGCATACGAATTCCACCTCGCTTTGTCCGGATATGACTGGATGAAACCAGAAATATCCGGTTGTGTTTTGGCTTACTACAACCCAGATATTGTGAAAGCCTCTGTGTTTATGTTTTCCGGATATTATCAACGGAATTTATGTTTTTGCATGTTATTTATCAGGGAACATTTAATTTTGTGCTGGGAAACACTAATTGGTTCCACATGGAGACACCAGCTCTACACATTCGTATTTTCTAGGGAGAAAGCTAGAGGAACTGCGGCAAACAAACATGACATTTCTGTTTGTATAGATGACATTTTATGCACTTTCCTAAAGAAAAGACTTTGCTTTTCTCCAAAACCATTTTTCCTGTGATATTCTCGATCCATTACATATGAATTCCACCCCACTTTGTCCGGATATGAGTGGATGAAACCAGAAATATCCGGTTGTGTTTTGTCTTACTATATCCCAGATATTGCTACAGCCTCAGTGTCTGTGTTTTCTGGATATTATCGATGGATTTTATTGTTTTGAATGTTTTTATCAGGGAACATTTAATTTTGTACCGTAGAAACACTAATTGGTTCCACATGGAGACACCAGTAACACATTCCTATGTTCTAGGGAGAAAGCTTGAGGAACTGCAAATCGATATGATATGTCTGTTTGTATAGATGACATTTTATGCACTTGCGATGGAAAAGACTTTTTGCCTTTCTCTAAAACCATTTTTACTGTGATTTTGTTGGTCCATTGCATACGAATTCCAACCCACTTTGTCCGGATATGTCTGGATGAAAGCAGAAATATCCGGTTGTGTTTTGGCTAACTCAATCCCAGATACTGTGAAACTTCTGTATTTGTGTTCTCCGGATATTATGAACGGATTTTATGGTTTTGCATGTTTTTTATCAGGGAACATTTAATTTTGTACCGTAGAAACACTAATTGGTTCCACACAGAGACACCAGCTCTACACATTTGTATTTTCTAGGGAGAAAGCTAGAGGAACTGCGGCAAACAAACATGATATTTCTGTTTGTATACATGACATTTTATGCACTTTCCTAACAAAAAGATTTAACTTTTCTCCAAAACCATTTTTACTGTGATTTTCTCGGTCCATTGCATACGAATTCCACCTCACTTTGTCCGGATATGACTGGATGAAACCAGAAATATCCGTTTTCTTTTTTTTTGGCTTACTATATCCCAGATATTACTACAGACTCTGTGTTTGTGTTTTCTGGATATTATCGATGGATTATATTGTTTTGAATGTTTTTATCAGGGAACATTTAATTTTGTGCTGGGAAACACTAATTGGTTCCACATGGAGACACCAGTCTACACATTCGTATTTTCTAGGGAGAAAGCTAGAATAACTGCGGTAAACAAACATGATGTTTCTGTTTGTATAGATGACATTTTATGCACTGGCTTAAGGAAAAGACTTTGTTTTACTCCAAAACCATTTTTACTGCGATTTTCCCAGTTCATTGCATACGAATTCCACCAAACTTAGTCCGGATATGACTGGATGAAACCAGAAATATCCGGTTGTGTTTTGGCTAACTCAATCCCAGATATTGCGACGGACTCTGTGTTTGTGTTTTCTGGACATTATCAACGGACTTTATTGTTTTGAATGTTTTTATCAGGGAACATTTAATTTTGTACCGTAGAAACACTAATAGGTTCAACATGGAGACACCAGTCTACACATTCGTATGTTCTAGGGAGAAAGTTAGAGGAACTGCGGCAAACAAACATGATATTTCTGTTTGTATACATGACATTTTATGCACTTGCATAACGAAAAAAACTTTGCTTTTCTCCAAAACCAATTTTACTGTGATTTTCTCGGTCCATTGCATACGAATTCCACCTCGCTTTTTCCGGATATGACTGGATGAAACCAGAAATATCCGGTTGTGTTTTGGCTTACTACAACCCAGATATTGTGAAAGCCTCTGTGTTTATGTTTTCCGGATACTATCAACGGAATTTATGTTTTTGCATGTTATTTATCAGGGAACATTTAATTTTGTGCTGGGAAACACTAATTGGTTCCACATGGAGACACCAGCTCTACACATTCGTATTTTCTAGGGAGAAAGCTAGAGGAACTGCGGCAAACAAACATGATATTTCTGTTTGTATAGATGACATTTTATGCACTTTCCTAAAGAAAAGACTTTGCTTTTCTCCAAAACCATTTTTCCTGTGATATTCTCGATCCATTACATATGAATTCCACCCCCCCTTTGTCCGGATATGAGTGGATGAAACCAGAAATATCCGGTTGTGTTTTGTCTTACTATATCCCAGATATTGCTACAGCCTCAGTGTCTGTGTTTTCTGGATATTATGGATGGATTTTATTGTTTTGAATGTTTTTATCAGGGATCCTTTAATTTTGTACCGTAGAATTACAATTTGGTTCCACATGGAGACACCAGTAACACATTCCTATGTTCTAGGGAGAAAGCTTGAGGAACTGCAAATCGATATGATATGTCTGTTTGTATAGATGACATTTTATGCACTTGCGATGGAAAAGACTTTTTGCCTTTCTCTAAAACCATTTTTACTGTGATTTTGTTGGTCCATTGCATACGAATTCCAACCCACTTTGTCCGGATATGACTGGATGAAACCAGAAATATCCGGTTGTGTTTTGGCTCACGCAATCCCAGATATTGTGAAAGCTTCTGTATTTGTGTTCTCCGGATATTATGAACGGATTTTATGGTTTTGCATGTTTTTTTATCAGGGAACATTTAATTTTGTACCGTAGAAACACTAATAGGTTCAACATGGAGACACCAGTATACACATTCGTATGTCTAGGGATAAAGTTAGAGGAACTGCGGCAAACAAACATGATATTTCTGTTTGTATACATGACATTTTATGCACTTTCCTAACAAAAAGATTTTACATTTCTCAAAACCATTTTTACTGTGATTTTCTCGGTCCATTGCATACGAATTCCACCTCGCTTTTTCCGGATATGACTGGATGAAACCAGAAATATCCGGTTGTGTTTTGGCTTACTACAACCCAGATATTGTGAAAGCCTCTGTGTTTATGTTTTCCGGATACTATCAACGGAATTTATGTTTTTGCATGTTATTTATCAGGGAACATTTAATTTTGTGCTGGGAAACACTAATTGGTTCCACATGGAGACACCAGCTCTACACATTCGTATTTTCTAGGGAGAAAGCTAGAGGAACTGCGGCAAACAAACATGATATTTCTGTTTGTATAGATGACATTTTATGCACTTTCCTAAAGAAAAGACTTTGCTTTTCCCCAAAACCATTTTTCCTGTGATATTCTCGATCCATTACATATGAATTCCACCCCACTTTGTCCGGATATGAGTGGATGAAACCAGAAATATCCGGTTGTGTTTTGTTTTACTATATCCCAGATATTTCTACAGCCTCAGTGTCTGTGTTTTCTGGATATTATCGATGGATTTTATTGTTTTGAATGTTTTTATCAGGGAACATTTAATTTTGTGCTGGGAAACACTAATTGGTTCCACATGGAGACACCAGTAACACATTCCTATGTTCTAGGGAGAAAGCTTGAGGAACTGCAAATCGATATGATATGTCTGTTTGTATAGATGACATTTTATGCACTTGCGATGGAAAAGACTTTTTGCCTTTCTCTAAAACCATTTTTACTGTGATTTTGTTGGTCCATTGCATACGAATTCCAACCCACTTTGTCCGGGTATGACTGGATGAAACCAGAAATATCCGGTTGTGTTTTGGCTAACTCAATCCCAGATATTGTGAAAGCTTCTGTATTTGTGTTTTCCGGATATTATGAACGGATTTTATGGTTTTGCATATTTTTATCAGGGAATATTTAATTTTGTACCGTAGAAACACTAATTGGTTCCACACGGAGACACCAGCTCTACACATTTGTATTTTCTAGGGAGAAAGCTAGAGGAACTGCGGCAAACAAACATGATATTTCTGTTTGTATACATGACATTTTATGCACTTTCCTAAGAAAAAGACTTTACTTTTCTCCAAAACCATTGTTACTGTGATTTTCTCGGTCCATTGCATACGAATTCCACCTCACTTTGTCCGGATATGACTGGATGAAACCAGAAATATCCGTTTTCTTTTTTTTTTGGCTTACTATATCCCAGATATTACTACAGACTCTGTGTTTGTGTTTTCTGGATATTATCGATGGATTATATTGTTTTGAATGTTTTTATCAGGGAACATTTAATTTTGTGCTGGGAAACACTAATAGGTTCCACATGGAGACACCAGTCTACACATTCGTATTTTCTAGGGAGAAAGCTAGAATAACTGCGGTAAACAAACATGATGTTTCTGTTTGTATAGATGACATTTTATGCACTGGCTTAAGGAAAAGACTTTGTTTTACTCCAAAACCATTTTTACTGCGATTTTCCCGGTTCATTGCATACGAATTCCACCAAACTTAGTCCGGATATGACTGGATGAAACCAGAAATATCCGGTTGTGTTTTGGCTTACTACAACCCAGATATTGTGAAAGCCTCTGTGTTTATGTTTTCCGGATATTATCAACGGAATTTATGTTTTTGCATGTTATTTATCAGGGAACATTTAATTTTGTGCTGGGAAACACTAATTGGTTCCACATGGAGACACCAGCTCTACACATTCATATTTTCCAGGGAGAAAGCTAGAGGAACTGCGGCAAACAAACATGATATTTCTGTTTGTATATATGACATTTTATGCACTTGCATAACGAAAACAACTTTGCTTTTCTCCAAAAACATTTTTACTGTGATTTTCTCGGTCCATTGCATACAAATTCCACCTCGCTTTGTCCGGATATGACTGGATGAAACCAGAAATATCCGGTTGTGTTTTGGCTTACTACAACCCAGATATTGTGAAAGCCTCTGTGTTTATGTTTTCCGGATATTATCAACGGAATTTATGTTTTTGCATGTTATTTATCAGGGAACATTTAATTTTGTGCTGGGAAACACTAATTGGTTCCACATGGAGACACCAGCTCTACACATTCGTATTTTCTAGGGAGAAAGCTAGAGGAACTGCGGCAAACAAACATGATATTTCTGTTTGTATACATGACATTTTATGCACTTTCCTAAAGAAAAGACTTTGCTTTTCTCCAAAACCATTTTTCCTGTGATATTCTCGATCCATTACATATGAATTCCACCCCACTTTGTCCGGATATGAGTGGATGAAACCAGAAATATCCGGTTGTGTTTTGTTTTACTATATCCCAGATATTTCTACAGCCTCAGTGTCTGTGTTTTCTGGATATTATCGATGGATTTTATTGTTTTGAATGTTTTTATCAGGGAACATTTAATTTTGTGCTGGGAAACACTAATTGGTTCCACATGGAGACACCAGTAACACATTCCTATGTTCTAGGGAGAAAGCTTGAGGAACTGCAAATCGATATGATATGTCTGTTTGTATAGATGACATTTTATGCACTTGCGATGGAAAAGACTTTTTGCCTTTCTCTAAAACCATTTTTACTGTGATTTTGTTGGTCCATTGCATACGAAATCCAACCCACTTTGTCCGGATATGACTGGATGAAACCAGAAATATCCGGTTGTGTTTTGGCTAACTCAATCCCAGATATTGTGAAAGCTTCTGTATTTGTGTTCTCCGGATATTATGACGCAATTTATGGTTTTGCATATTTTTTATCAGGGAACATTTAATTTTGTACCGTAGAAACACTAATTGGTTCCACATGGAGACACCAGCTCTACGCATTTGTATTTTCTAGGGAGAAAGCTAGAGGAACTGCGGCAAACAAACATGATATTTCTGTTTGTATAGATGACATTTTATGCACTTTCCTAAGAAAAAGACTTTACTTTTCTCCAAAACCATTGTTACTGTGATTTTCTCGGTACATTGCATACGAATTCCACCTCACTTTGTCCGGATATGACTGGATGAAACCAGAAATATCCGTTTTCTTTTTTTTGGGCTTACTATATCCCAGATATTTCTACAGACTCTGTGTTTGTGTTTTCTGGATATTATCGATGGATTATATTGTTTTGAATGTTTTTATCAGGGAACATTTAATTTTGTGCTGGGAAACACTAATTGGTTCCACATGGAGACACCAGTCTACATATTCGTATTTTCTAGGGAGAAAGCTAGAATAACTGCGATAAACAAACATGATGTTTCTGTTTGTATAGATGACATTTTATGCACTGGCTTAAGGAAAAGACTTTGTTTTACTCCAAAACCATTTTTACTGCAATTTTCCCGGTTCATTGCATACGAATTCCACCAAACTTAGTCCGGATATGACTGGATGAAACCAGAAATATCCGGTTGTGTTTTGGCTAACTCAATCCCAGATATTGCGATGGACTCTGTGTTTGTGTTTTCTGGACATTATCAACGGACTTTATTGTTTTGAATGTTTTTATCAGGGAACATTTAATTTTGTACCTTAGAAACACTAATAGGTTCAACATGGAGACACCAGTCTACACATTCGTATGTTCTAGGGAGAAAGTTAGAGGAACTGCGGCAAACAAACATGATATTTCTGTTTGTATACATGACATTTTATGCACTTGCATAACGAAAAAAACTTTGCTTTTCTCCAAAACCATTTTTACTGTGATTTTCTCGGTCCATTGCATACGAATTCCACCTCGCTTTGTCCGGATATGACTGGATGAAACCAGAAATATCCGGTTGTGTTTTGGCTTACTACAACCCAGATATTGTGAAAGCCTCTGTGTTTATGTTTTCCGGATACTATCAACGGAATTTATGTTTTTGCATGTTATTTATCAGGGAACATTTAATTTTGTGCTGGGAAACACTAATTGGTTCCACATGGAGACACCAGCTCTACACATTCGTATTTTCTAGGGAGAAAGCTAGAGGAACTGCGGCAAACAAACATGATATTTCTGTTTGTATAGATGACATTTTATGCACTTTCCTAAAGAAAAGACTTTGCTTTTCCCCAAAACCATTTTTCCTGTGATATTCTCGATCCATTACATATGAATTCCACCCCACTTTGTCCGGATATGAGTGGATGAAACCAGAAATATCCGGTTGTGTTTTCTCTTACTATATCCCAGATATTGCTACAGCCTCATTGTCTGTGTTTTCTGGATATTATCGATGGATTTTATTGTTTTGAATGTTTTTATCAGGGAACATTTAATTTTGTACCGTAGAAACACTAATTGGTTCCACATGGAGACACCAGTAACACATTCCTATGTTCTAGGGAGAAAGCTTGAGGAACTGCAAATCGATATGATATGTCTGTTTGTATAGATGACATTTTATGCACTTGCGATGGAAAAGACTTTTTGCCTTTCTCTAAAACCATTTTTACTGTGATTTTGTTGGTCCATTGCATACGAATTCCAACCCACTTTGTCCGGGTATGACTGGATGAAACCAGAAATATCCGGTTGTGTTGTGGCTAACTCAATCCCAGATATTGTGAAAGCTTCTGTATTTGTGTTCTCCGGATATTATGAACGGATCTTATGGTTTTGCATATTTTTTATCAGGGAATATTTAATTTTGTACCGTAGAAACACTAATTGGTTCCACACGGAGACACCAGCTCTACACATTTGTATTTTCTAGGGAGAAAGCTAGAGGAACTGCGGCAAACAAACATGATATTTCTGTTTGTATAGATGATATTTTATGCACTTTCCTAAGAAAAAGGCTTTACTTTTCTCCAAAACCATTGTTACTGTGATTTTCTCGGTCCATTGCATACGAATTCCACCTCACTTTGTCCCGATATGACTGGATGAAACCAGAAATATCCGTTTTCTTTTTTTTTGGGCTTACTATATCCCAGATATTACTACAGACTCTGTGTTTGTGTTTTCTGGATATTATCGATGGATTATATTGTTTTGAATGTTTTTATCAGGGAACATTTAATTTTGTGCTGGGAAACACTAATTGGTTCCACATGGAGACACCAGTCTACACATTCGTATTTTCTAGGGAGAAAGCTAGAATAACTGCGGTAAACAAACATGATGTTTCTGTTTGTATAGATGACATTTTATGCACTGGCTTAAGGAAAAGACTTTGTTTTACTCCAAAACCATTTTTACTGCGATTTTCCCGGTTCATTGCATACGAATTCCACCAAACTTAGTCCGGATATGACTGGATGAAACCAGAAATATCCGGTTGTGTTTTGGCTTACTACAACCCAGATATTGTGAAAGCCTCTGTGTTTATGTTTTCCGGATATTATCAACGGAATTTAAGTTTTTGCATGTTATTTATCAGGGAACATTTAATTTTGTGCTGGGAAACACTAATTGGTTCCACATGGAGACACCAGCTCTACACATTCATATTTTCTAGGGAGAAAGCTAGAGGAACTGCGGCAAACAAACATGATATTTCTGTTTGTATACATGACATTTTATGCACTTGCATAACGAAAACAACTTTGCTTTTCTCCAAAAACATTTTTACTGTGATTTTCTCGGTCCATTGCATACGAATTCCACCTCGCTTTGTCCGGATATAACTGGATGAAACCAAAAATATCCGGTTGTGTTTTGGCTTACTACAACCCAGATATTGTGAAAGCCTCTGTGTTTATGTTTTCCGGATATTATCAACGGAATTTATGTTTTTGCATGTTATTTATCAGGGAACATTTAATTTTGTGCTGGGAAACACTAATTGGTTCCACATGGAGACACCAGCTCTACACATTCGTATTTTCTAGGGAGAAAGCTAGAGGAACTGCGGCAAACAAACATGATATTTCTGTTTGTATAGATGACATTTTATGCACTTTCCTAAAGAAAAGACTTTGCTTTACTCCAAAACCATTTTTCCTGTGATATTCTCGATCCATTACATATGAATTCCACCCCACTTAGTCCGGATATGAGTGGATGAAACCAGAAATTTCCGGTTGTGTTTTGTTTTACTATATCCCAGATATTTCTACAGCCTCAGTGTCTGTGTTTTCTGGATATTATCGATGGATTTTATTGTTTTGAATGTTTTTATCAGGGAACATTTAATTTTGTGCTGGGAAACACTAATTGGTTCCACATGGAGACACCAGTAACACATTCCTATGTTCTAGGGAGAAAGCTTGAGGAACTGCAAATCGATATGATATGTCTGTTTGTATAGATGACATTTTATGCACTTGCGATGGAAAAGACTTTTTGCCTTTCTCTAAAACCATTTTTACTGTGATTCTGTTGGTCCATTGCATACGAATTCCAACCCACTTTGTCCGGATATGACTGGATGAAACCAGAAATATCCGGTTGTGTTTTGGCTAACTCAATCCCAGATATTGTGAAAGCTTCTGTATTTGTGTTCTCCGGATATTATGAACGGATTTTATGGTTTTGCATATTTTTTATCAGGGAATATTTAATTTTGTACCGTAGAAACACTAATTGGTTCCACACGGAGACACCAGCTCTACACATTTGTATTTTCTAGGGAGAAAGCTAGAGGAACTGCGGCAAACAAACATGATATTTCTGTTTGTATAGATGACATTTTATGCACTTTCCTAAGAAAAAGACTTTACTTTTCTCCAAAACCATTGTTACTGTGATTTTCTCGGTCCATTGCATACGAATTCCACCTCACTTTGTCCGGATATGACTGGATGAAACCAGAAATATCCGTTTTCTTTTTTTTTTGGCTTACTATATCCCAGATATTTCTACAGACTCTGTGTTTGTGTTTTCTGGATATTATCGATGGATTATATTGTTTTGAATGTTTTTATCAGGGAACATTTAATTTTGTGCTGGGAAACACTAATTGGTTCCACATGGAGACACCAGTCTACACATTCGTATTTTCTAGGGAGAAAGCTAGAATAACTGCGGTAAACAAACATGATGTTTCTGTTTGTATAGATGACATTTTATGCACTGGCTTAAGGAAAAGACTTTGTTTTACTCCAAAACCATTTTTACTGCGATTTTCCCGGTTCATTGCATACGAATTCCACCAAACTTAGTCCGGATATGACTGGATGAAACCAGAAATATCCGGTTGTGTTTTGGCTAACTCAATCCCAGATATTGCGACGGACTCTGTGTTTATGTTTTCCGGATATTATCAACGGAATTTATGTTTTTGCATGTTATTTATCAGGGAACATTTAATTTTGTGCTGGGAAACACTAATTGGTTCCACATGGAGAAACCAGCTCTACACATTCGTATTTTCTAGGGAGAAAGCTAGAGGAACTGCGGCAAACAAACATGATATTTCTGTTTGTATACATGACATTTTATGCACTTTCCTAAGAAAAAGACTTTACTTTTCTCCAAAACCATTGTTACTGTGATTTTCTCGGTCCATTGCATACGAATTCCACCTCACTTTGTCCGGATATGACTGGATGAAACCAGAAATATCCGTTTTCTTTTTTTTGGGCTTACTATATCCCAGATATTTCTACAGACTCTGTGTTTGTGTTTTCTGGATATTATCGATGGATTATATTGTTTTGAATGTTTTTATCAGGGAACATTTAATTTTGTGCTGGGAAACACTAATTGGTTCCACATGGAGACACCAGTCTACACATTCGTATTTTCTAGGGAGAAAGCTAGAATAACTGCGGTAAACAAACATGATGTTTCTGTTTGTATAGATGACATTTTATGCACTGGCTTAAGGAAAAGACTTTGTTTTACTCCAAAACCATTTTTACTGCGATTTTCCCGGTTCATTGCATACGAATTCCACCAAACTTAGTCCGGATATGACTGGATGAAACCAGAAATATCCGGTTGTGTTTTGGCTAACTCAATCCCAGATATTGCGACGGACTCTGTGTTTATGTTTTCCGGATATTATCAACGGAATTTATGTTTTTGCATGTTATTTATCAGGGAACATTTAATTTTGTGCTGGGAAACACTAATTGGTTCCACATGGAGACACCAGCTCTACACATTCGTATTTTCTAGGGAGAAAGCTAGAGGAACTGCGGCAAACAAACATGATATTTCTGTTTGTATACATGACATTTTATGCACTTGCATAACGAAAAAAAACTTTGCTTTTCTCCAAAACCATTTTTACTGTGATTTTCTCGGTCCATTGCATACGAATTACACCTCGCTTTGTCCGGATATGACTGGATGAAACCAGAAATATCCGGTTGTGTTTTGGCTTACTACAACCCAGATATTGTGAAAGCCTCTGTGTTTATGTTTTCCGGATATTATCAACGGAATTTATGTTGTTGCATGTTATTTATCAGGGAACATTTAATTTTGTGCTGGGAAACACTAATTGGTTCCACATGGAGACACCAGCTCTACACATTCGTATTTTCTAGGGAGAAAGCTAGAGGAACTGCGGCAAACAAACATGATATTTCTGTTTGTATAGATGACATTTTATGCACTTTCCTAAAGAAAAGACTTTGCTTTTCTCCAAAACCATTTTTCCTGTGATATTCTCCATCCATTACATATGAATTCCACCCCACTTTGTCCGGATATGAGTGGATGAAACCAGAAATATCCGGTTGTGTTTTGTCTTACTATATCCCAGATATTTCTACAGCCTCAGTGTCTGTGTTTTCTGGATATTATCGATGGCTTTTATTGTTTTGAATGTTTTTATCAGGGAACATTTAATTTTGTGCTGGGAAACACTAATTGGTTCCACATGGAGACACCAGTAACACATTCCTCTGTTCTAGGGAGAAAGCTTGAGGAACTGCAAATCGATATGATATGTCTGTTTGTATAGATGACATTTTATGCACTTGCGATGGAAAAGACTTTTTGCCTTTCTCTAAAACCATTTTTACTGTGATTTTGTTGGTCCATTGCATACGAATTCCAACCCACTTTGTCCGGATATGACTGGATGAAACCAGAAATATCCGGTTGTGTTTTGGCTAACTCAATCCCAGATATTGTGAAAGCTTCTGTATTTGTGTTCTCCGGATATTATGAACGGATTTTATGGTTTTGCATATTTTTTATCAGGGAACATTTAATTTTGTACCATAGAAACACTAATTGGTTCCACACGGAGACACCAGCTCTACACATTTGTATTTTCTAGGGAGAAAGCTAGAGGAACTGCGGCAAACAAACATGATATTTCTGTTTGTATAGATGACATTTTATGCACTTTCCTAAGAAAAAGACTTTACTTTTCTCCAAAACCATTGTTACTGTGATTTTCTCGGTCCATTGCATACGAATTCCAACTCACTTTGTCCGGATATGACTGGATGAAACCAGAAATATCCGTTTTCTTTTTTTTGGGCTTACTATATCCCAGATATTACTACAGACTCTGTGTTTGTGTTTTCTGGATATTATCGATGGATTATATTGTTTTGAATGTTTTTATCAGGGAACATTTAATTTTGTTCTGGGAAACACTAATTGGTTCCACATGGAGACACCAGTCTACACATTCGTATTTTCTAGGGAGAAAGCTAGAATAACTGCGGTAAACAAACATGATGTTTCTGTTTGTATAGATGACATTTTATGCACTGGCTTAAGGAAAAGACTTTGTTTTACTCCAAAACCATTTTTACTGCGATTTTCCCGGTTCATTGCATACGAATTCCACCAAACTTAGTCCGGATATGACTGGATGAAACCAGAAATATCCGGTTGTCTTTTGGCTAACTCAATCCCAGATATTGCGACGGACTCTGTGTTTGTGTTTTCTGGACATTATCAACGGACTTTATTGTTTTGAATGTTTTTATCAGGGAACATTTAATTTTGTACCGTAGAAACACTAATTGGTTCCACATGGAGACACCAGCTCTACACATTCCTATGTTCTAGGGAGAAAGCTAGAGGAACTGCGGCAAACAAACATGATATTTCTGTTTGTATACATGACATTTTATGCACTTGCATAACGGAAAAAACTTTGCTTTTCTCCAAAACCATTTTTACTGTGATTTTCTCGGTCCATTGCATACGAATTCCACCTCGCTTTGTCCGGATATGACTGGGTGAAACCAGAAATATCCGGTTGTGTTCTGGCTTACTACAACCCAGATATTGTGAAAGCCTCTGTGTTTATGTTTTCCGGATATTATCAACGGAATTTATGTTTTTGCATGTTATTTATCAGGGAACATTTAATTTTGTGCTGGGAAACACTAATTGGTTCCACATGGAGACACCAGCTCTACACATTCGTATTTTCTAGGGAGAAAGCTAGAGGAACTGCGGCAAACAAACATGATATTTCTGTTTGTATACATGACATTTTATGCACTTTCCTAAAGAAAAGACTTTGCTTTTCTCCAAAACCATTTTTCCTGTGATATTCTCCATCCATTACATATGAATTCCACCCCACTTTGTCCGGATATGAGTGGATGAAACCAGAAATATCCGGTTGTGTTTTGTCTTACTATATCCCAGATATTTCTACAGCCTCAGTGTCTGTGTTTTCTGGATATTATCGATGGCTTTTATTGTTTTGAATGTTTTTATCAGGGAACATTTAATTTTGTGCTGGGAAACACTAATTGGTTCCACATGGAGACACCAGTAACACATTCCTCTGTTCTAGGGAGAAAGCTTGAGGAACTGCAAATCGATATGATATGTCTGTTTGTATAGATGACATTTTATGCACTTGCGATGGAAAAGACTTTTTGCCTTTCTCTAAAACCATTTTTACTGTGATTTTGTTGGTCCATTGCATACGAATTCCAACCCACTTTGTCCGGATATGACTGGATGAAACCAGAAATATCCGGTTGTGTTTTGGCTAACTCAATCCCAGATATTGTGAAAGCTTCTGTATTTGTGTTCTCCGGATATTATGAACGGATTTTATGGTTTTGCATATTTTTTATCAGGGAACATTTAATTTTGTACCATAGAAACACTAATTGGTTCCACACGGAGACACCAGCTCTACACATTTGTATTTTCTAGGGAGAAAGCTAGAGGAACTGCGGCAAACAAACATGATATTTCTGTTTGTATAGATGACATTTTATGCACTTTCCTAAGAAAAAGACTTTACTTTTCTCCAAAACCATTGTTACTGTGATTTTCTCGGTCCATTGCATACGAATTCCAACTCACTTTGTCCGGATATGACTGGATGAAACCAGAAATATCCGTTTTCTTTTTTTTGGGCTTACTATATCCCAGATATTACTACAGACTCTGTGTTTGTGTTTTCTGGATATTATCGATGGATTATATTGTTTTGAATGTTTTTATCAGGGAACATTTAATTTTGTTCTGGGAAACACTAATTGGTTCCACATGGAGACACCAGTCTACACATTCGTATTTTCTAGGGAGAAAGCTAGAATAACTGCGGTAAACAAACATGATGTTTCTGTTTGTATAGATGACATTTTATGCACTGGCTTAAGGAAAAGACTTTGTTTTACTCCAAAACCATTTTTACTGCGATTTTCCCGGTTCATTGCATACGAATTCCACCAAACTTAGTCCGGATATGACTGGATGAAACCAGAAATATCCGGTTGTCTTTTGGCTAACTCAATCCCAGATATTGCGACGGACTCTGTGTTTGTGTTTTCTGGACATTATCAACGGACTTTATTGTTTTGAATGTTTTTATCAGGGAACATTTAATTTTGTACCGTAGAAACACTAATTGGTTCCACATGGAGACACCAGCTCTACACATTCCTATGTTCTAGGGAGAAAGCTAGAGGAACTGCGGCAAACAAACATGATATTTCTGTTTGTATACATGACATTTTATGCACTTGCATAACGGAAAAAACTTTGCTTTTCTCCAAAACCATTTTTACTGTGATTTTCTCGGTCCATTGCATACGAATTCCACCTCGCTTTGTCCGGATATGACTGGGTGAAACCAGAAATATCCGGTTGTGTTCTGGCTTACTACAACCCAGATATTGTGAAAGCCTCTGTGTTTATGTTTTCCGGATATTATCAACGGAATTTATGTTTTTGCATGTTATTTATCAGGGAACATTTAATTTTGTGCTGGGAAACACTAATTGGTTCCACATGGAGACACCAGCTCTACACATTCGTATTTTCTAGGGAGAAAGCTAGAGGAACTGCGGCAAACAAACATGATATTTCTGTTTGTATAGATGACATTTTATGCACTTTCCTAAAGAAAAGACTTTGCTTTTCTCCAAAACCATTTTTCCTGTGATATTCTCCATCCATTACATATGAATTCCACCCCACTTTGTCCGGATATGAGTGGATGAAACCAGAAATATCCGGTTGTGTTTTGTTTTACTATATCCCAGATATTTCTACAGCCTCAGTGTCTGTGTTTTCTGGATATTATCGATGGATTTTATTGTTTTGAATGTTTTTATCAGGGAACATTTAATTTTGTGCTGGGAAACACTAATTGGTTCCACATGGAGACACCAGTAACACATTCCTATGTTCTAGGGAGAAAGCTTGAGGAACTGCAAATCGATATGATATGTCTGTTTGTATAGATGACATTTTATGCACTTGCGATGGAAAAGACTTTTTGCCTTTCTCTAAAACCATTTTTACTGTGATTTTGTTGGTCCATTGCATACGAATTCCAACCCACTTTGTCCGGGTATGACTGGATGAAACCAGAAATATCCGGTTGTGTTTTGGCTAACTCAATCCCAGATATTGTGAAAGCTTCTGTATTTGTGTTCTCCGGATATTATGAACGGATTTTATGGTTTTGCATATTTTTTATAAGGGAATATTTAATTTTGTACCGTAGAAACACTAATTGGTTCCACACGGAGACACCAGCTCTATACATTTGTATTTTCTAGGGAGAAAGCTAGAGGAACTGCGGCAAACAAACATGATATTTCTGTTTGTATAGATGACATTTTATGCACTTTCCTAAGAAAAAGACTTTACTTTTCTCCAAAACCATTGTTACTGTGATTTTCTCGGTCCATTGCATACGAATTCCACCTCACTTTGTCCGGATATGACTGGATGAAACCAGAAATATCCGTTTTCTTTTTTTTTGGGCTTACTATATCCCAGATATTACTACAGACTCTGTGTTTGTGTTTTCTGGATATTATCGATGGATTATATTGTTTTGAATGTTTTTATCAGGGAACATTTAATTTTGTGCTGGGAAACACTAATTGGTTCCACATGGAGACACCAGTCTACACATTCGTATTTTCTAGGGAGAAAGCTAGAATAACTGCGGTAAACAAACATGATGTTTCTGTTTGTATAGATGACATTTTATGCACTGGCTTAAGGAAAAGACTTTGTTTTACTCCAAAACCATTTTTACTGCGATTTTCCCGGTTCATTGCATACGAATTCCACCAAACTTAGTCCGGATATGACTGGATGAAACCAGAAATATCCGGTTGTGTTTTGGCTAACTCAATCCCAGATATTGCGACGGACTCTGTGTTTATGTTTTCCGGATATTATCAACGGAATTTATGTTTTTGCATGTTATTTATCAGGGAACATTTAATTTTGTGCTGGGAAACACTAATTGGTTCCACATGGAGACACCAGCTCTACACATTCGTATTTTCGAGGGAGAAAGCTAGAGGAACTGCGGCAAACAAACATGATATTTCTGTTTGTATAGATGACATTTTATGCACTTTCCTAAAGAAAAGACTTTGCTTTTCTCCAAAACCATTTTTCCTGTGATATTCTCCATCCATTACATATGAATTCCACCCCACTTTGTCCGGATATGAGTGGATGAAACCAGAAATATCCGGTTGTGTTTTGTTTTACTATATCCCAGATATTTCTACAGCCTCAGTGTCTGTGTTTTCTGGATATTATCGATGGATTTTATTGTTTTGAATGTTTTTATCAGGGAACATTTAATTTTGTGCTGGGAAACACTAATTGGTTCCACATGGAGACACCAGTAACACATTCCTCTGTTCTAGGGAGAAAGCTTGAGGAACTGCAAATCGATATGATATGTCTGTTTGTATAGATGACATTTTATGCACTTGCGATGGAAAAGACTTTTTGCCTTTCTGTTACACCATTTTTACTGTGATTTTGTTGGGCCATTGCATACGAATTCCAACCCACTTTGTCCGGGTATGACTGGATGAAACCAGAAATATCCGGTTGTGTTTTGGCTAACTCAAACCCAGATATTGTGAAAGCTTCTGTATTTGTGTTCTCCGGATATTATGAACGGATTTTATGGTTTTGCATATTTTTTATCAGGGAATATTTAATTTTGTACCGTAGAAACACTAATTGGCTCCACACGGAGACACCAGCTCTACACATTCGTATTTTCTAGGGAGAAAGCTAGAGGAACTGCGGCAAACAAACATGATATTTCTGTTTGTATAGATGACATTTTATGCACTTTCCTAAAGAAAAGACTTTGCTTTTCTCCAAAACCATTTTTCCTGTGATATTCTCAATCCATTACATATGAATTCCACCCCACTTTGTCCGGATATGAGTGGATGAAACCAGAAATATCCGGTTGTGTTTTGTCTTACTATATCCCAGATATTTCTACAGCCTCAGTGTCTGTGTTTTCTGGATATTATCGATGGCTTTTATTGTTTTGAATGTTTTTATCAGGGAACATTTAATTTTGTGCTGGGAAACACTAATTGGTTCCACATGGAGACACCAGTAACACATTCCTCTGTTCTAGGGAGAAAGCTTGAGGAACTGCAAATCGATATGATATGTCTGTTTGTATAGATGACATTTTATGCACTTGCGATGGAAAAGACTTTTTGCCTTTCTCTAAAACCATTTTTACTGTGATTTTGTTGGTCCATTGCATACGAATTCCAACCCACTTTGTCCGGATATGACTGGATGAAACCAGAAATATCCGGTTGTGTTTTGGCTAACTCAATCCCAGATATTGTGAAAGCTTCTGTATTTGTGTTCTCCGGATATTATGAACGGATTTTATGGTTTTGCATATTTTTTATCAGGGAACATTTAATTTTGTACCATAGAAACACTAATTGGTTCCACACGGAGACACCAGCTCTACACATTTGTATTTTCTAGGGAGAAAGCTAGAGGAACTGCGGCAAACAAACATGATATTTCTGTTTGTATAGATGACATTTTATGCACTTTCCTAAGAAAAAGACTTTACTTTTCTCCAAAACCATTGTTACTGTGATTTTCTCGGTCCATTGCATACGAATTCCAACTCACTTTGTCCGGATATGACTGGATGAAACCAGAAATATCCGTTTTCTTTTTTTTGGGCTTACTATATCCCAGATATTACTACAGACTCTGTGTTTGTGTTTTCTGGATATTATCGATGGATTATATTGTTTTGAATGTTTTTATCAGGGAACATTTAATTTTGTTCTGGGAAACACTAATTGGTTCCACATGGAGACACCAGTCTACACATTCGTATTTTCTAGGGAGAAAGCTAGAATAACTGCGGTAAACAAACATGATGTTTCTGTTTGTATAGATGACATTTTATGCACTGGCTTAAGGAAAAGACTTTGTTTTACTCCAAAACCATTTTTACTGCGATTTTCCCGGTTCATTGCATACGAATTCCACCAAACTTAGTCCGGATATGACTGGATGAAACCAGAAATATCCGGTTGTCTTTTGGCTAACTCAATCCCAGATATTGCGACGGACTCTGTGTTTGTGTTTTCTGGACATTATCAACGGACTTTATTGTTTTGAATGTTTTTATCAGGGAACATTTAATTTTGTACCGTAGAAACACTAATTGGTTCCACATGGAGACACCAGCTCTACACATTCCTATGTTCTAGGGAGAAAGCTAGAGGAACTGCGGCAAACAAACATGATATTTCTGTTTGTATACATGACATTTTATGCACTTGCATAACGGAAAAAACTTTGCTTTTCTCCAAAACCATTTTTACTGTGATTTTCTCGGTCCATTGCATACGAATTCCACCTCGCTTTGTCCGGATATGACTGGGTGAAACCAGAAATATCCGGTTGTGTTCTGGCTTACTACAACCCAGATATTGTGAAAGCCTCTGTGTTTATGTTTTCCGGATATTATCAACGGAATTTATGTTTTTGCATGTTATTTATCAGGGAACATTTAATTTTGTGCTGGGAAACACTAATTGGTTCCACATGGAGACACCAGCTCTACACATTCGTATTTTCTAGGGAGAAAGCTAGAGGAACTGCGGCAAACAAACATGATACTTCTGTTTGTATAGATGACATTCTATGCACTTTCCTAAAGAAAAGACTTTGCTTTTCTCCAAAACCATTTTTCCTGTGATATTCTCGATCCATTACATATGAATTCCACCCCACTTTGTCCGGATATGAGTGGATGAAACCAGAAATATCCGGTTGTGTTTTGTTTTACTATATCCCAGATATTTCTACAGCCTCAGTGTCTGTGTTTTCTGGATATTATCGATGGATTTTATTGTTTTGAATGTTTTTATCAGGGAACATTTAATTTTGTGCTGGGAAACACTAATTGGTTCCACATGGAGACACCAGTAACACATTCCTATGTTCTAGGGAGAAAGCTTGAGGAACTGCAAATCGATATGATATGTCTGTTTGTATAGATGACATTTTATGCACTTGCGATGGAAAAGACTTTTTGCCTTTCTCTAAAACCATTTTTACTGTGATTTTGTTGGGCCATTGCATACGAATTCCAACCCACTTTGTCCGGGTATGACTGGATGAAACCAGAAATATCCGGTTGTGTTTTGGCTAACTCAATCCCAGATATTGTGAAAGCTTCTGTATTTGTGTTCTCCGGATATTATGAACGGATTTTATGGTTTTGCATATTTTTTATCAGGGAATATTTAATTTTGTACCGTAGAAACACTAATTGGTTCCACACGGAGACACCAGCTCTACACATTTGTATTTTCTAGGGAGAAAGCTAGAGGAACTGCGGCAAACAAACATGATATTTCTGTTTGTATACATGACATTTTATGCACTTTCCTAAGAAAAAGACTTTACTTTTCTCCAAAACCATTGTTACTGTGATTTTCTCGGTCCATTGCAAACGAATTCCACCTCACTTTGTCCGGATATGACTGGATGAAACCAGAAATATCCGTTTTCTTTTTTTTGGGCTTACTATATCCCAGATATTACTACAGACTCTGTGTTTGTGTTTTCTGGATATTATCGATGGATTATATTGTTTTGAATGTTTTTATCAGGGAACATTTAATTTTGTTCTGGGAAACACTAATTGGTTCCACATGGAGACACCAGTCTACACATTCGTATTTTCTAGGGAGAAAGCTAGAATAACTGCGGTAAACAAACATGATGTTTCTGTTTGTATAGATGACATTTTATGCACTGGCTTAAGGAAAAGACTTTGTTTTACTCCAAAACCATTTTTACTGCGATTTTCCCGGTTCATTGCATACGAATTCCACCAAACTTAGTCCGGATATGACTGGATGAAACCAGAAATATCCGGTTGTCTTTTGGCTAACTCAATCCCAGATATTGCGACGGACTCTGTGTTTGTGTTTTCTGGACATTATCAACGGACTTTATTGTTTTGAATGTTTTTATCAGGGAACATTTAATTTTGTACCGTAGAAACACTAATTGGTTCCACATGGAGACACCAGCTCTACACATTCCTATGTTCTAGGGAGAAAGCTAGAGGAACTGCGGCAAACAAACATGATATTTCTGTTTGTATACATGACATTTTATGCACTTGCATAACGGAAAAAACTTTGCTTTTCTCCAAAACCATTTTTACTGTGATTTTCTCGGTCCATTGCATACGAATTCCACCTCGCTTTGTCCGGATATGACTGGATGAAACCAGAAATATCCGGTTGTGTTTTGGCTTACTACAACCCAGATATTGTGAAAGCCTCTGTGTTTATGTTTTCCGGATATTATCAACGGAATTTATGTTTTTGCATGTTATTTATCAGGGAACATTTAATTTTGTGCTGGGAAACACTAATTGGTTCCACATGGAGACACCAGCTCTACACATTCGTATTTTCTAGGGAGAAAGCTAGAGGAACTGCGGCAAACAAACATGATACTTCTGTTTGTATAGATGACATTCTATGCACTTTCCTAAAGAAAAGACTTTGCTTTTCTCCAAAACCATTTTTCCTGTGATATTCTCGATCCATTACATATGAATTCCACCCCACTTTGTCCGGATATGAGTGGATGAAACCAGAAATATCCGGTTGTGTTTTGTTTTACTATATCCCAGATATTTCTACAGCCTCAGTGTCTGTGTTTTCTGGATATTATCGATGGATTTTATTGTTTTGAATGTTTTTATCAGGGAACATTTAATTTTGTGCTGGGAAACACTAATTGGTTCCACATGGAGACACCAGTAACACATTCCTATGTTCTAGGGAGAAAGCTTGAGGAACTGCAAATCGATATGATATGTCTGTTTGTATAGATGACATTTTATGCACTTGCGATGGAAAAGACTTTTTGCCTTTCTCTAAAACCATTTTTACTGTGATTTTGTTGGTCCATTGCATACGAAATCCAACCCACTTTGTCCGGATATGACTGGATGAAACCAGAAATATCCGGTTGTGTTTTGGCTAACTCAATCCCAGATATTGTGAAAGCTTCTGTATTTGTGTTCTCCGGATATTATGAACGTATTTTATGGTTTTGCATATTTTTTATCAGGGAATATTTAATTTTGTGCTGGGAAACACTAATTGGTTCCACATGGAGACACCAGCTCTACACATTCGTATTTTCGAGGGAGAAAGCTAGAGGAACTGCGGCAAACAAACATGATATTTCTGTTTGTATAGATGACATTTTATGCACTTTCCTAAGAAAAAGACTTTACTTTTCTCCAAAACCATTGTTACTGTGATTTTCTCGGTCCATTGCATACGAATTCCACCTCACTTTGTCCGGATATGCCTGGATGAAACCAGAAATATCCGTTTTCTTTTTTTTGGGCTTACTATATCCCAGATATTTCTACAGACTCTGTGTTTGTGTTTTCTGGATATTATCGATGGATTATATTGTTTTGAATGTTTTTATCAGGGAACATTTAATTTTGTGCTGGGAAACACTAATTGGTTCCACATGGAGACACCAGTCTACACATTCGTATTTTCTAGGGAGAAAGCTAGAATAACTGCGGTAAACAAACATGATGTTTCTGTTTGTATAGATGACATTTTATGCACTGGCTTAAGGAAAAGACTTTGTTTTACTCCAAAACCATTTTTACTGCGATTTTCCCGGTTCATTGCATACGAATTCCACCAAACTTAGTCCGGATATGACTGGATGAAACCAGAAATATCCGGTTGTGTTTTGGCTAACTCAATCCCAGATATTGCGACGGACTCTGTGTTTATGTTTTCCGGATATTATCAACGGAATTTATGTTTTTGCATGTTATTTATCAGGGAACATTTAATTTTGTGCTGGGAAACACTAATTGGTTCCACATGGAGACACCAGCTCTACACATTCGTATTTTCGAGGGAGAAAGCTAGAGGAACTGCGGCAAACAAACATGATATTTCTGTTTGTATAGATGACATTTTATGCACTTTCCTAAAGAAAAGACTTTGCTTTTCTCCAAAACCATTTTTCCTGTGATATTCTCCATCCATTACATATGAATTCCACCCCACTTTGTCCGGATATGAGTGGATGAAACCAGAAATATCCGGTTGTGTTTTGTTTTACTATATCCCAGATATTTCTACAGCCTCAGTGTCTGTGTTTTCTGGATATTATCGATGGATTTTATTGTTTTGAATGTTTTTATCAGGGAACATTTAATTTTGTGCTGGGAAACACTAATTGGTTCCACATGGAGACACCAGTAACACATTCCTCTGTTCTAGGGAGAAAGCTTGAGGAACTGCAAATCGATATGATATGTCTGTTTGTATAGATGACATTTTATGCACTTGCGATGGAAAAGACTTTTTGCCTTTCTGTTACACCATTTTTACTGTGATTTTGTTGGGCCATTGCATACGAATTCCAACCCACTTTGTCCGGGTATGACTGGATGAAACCAGAAATATCCGGTTGTGTTTTGGCTAACTCAATCCCAGATATTGTGAAAGCTTCTGTATTTGTGTTCTCCGGATATTATGAACGGATTTTATGGTTTTGCATATTTTTTATCAGGGAATATTTAATTTTGTACCGTAGAAACACTAATTGGTTCCACACGGAGACACCAGCTCTACACATTTGTATTTTCTAGGGAGAAAGCTAGAGGAACTGCGGCAAACAAACATGATATTTCTGTTTGTATACATGACATTTTATGCACTTTCCTAACAAAAAGACTTTACTTTTCTCCAAAACCATTGTTACTGTGATTTTCTCGGTCCATTGCAAACGAATTCCACCTCACTTTGTCCGGATATGACTGGATGAAACCAGAAATATCCGTTTTCTTTTTTTTGGGCTTACTATATCCCAGATATTACTACAGACTCTGTGTTTGTGTTTTCTGGATATTATCGATGGATTATATTTTTTTGAATGTTTTTATCAGGGAACATTTAATTTTGTGCTGGGAAACACTAATTGGTTCCACATGGAGACACCAGTCTACACATTCGTATTTTCTAGGGAGAAAGCTAGAGGAACTGCGGCAAACAAACATGATATTTCTGTTTGTATACATGACATTTTATGCACTTGCATAACGGAAAAAACTTTGCTTTTCTCCAAAACCATTTTTACTGTGATTTTCTCGGTCCATTGCATACGAATTCCACCTCGCTTTGTCCGGATATGACTGGATGAAACCAGAAATATCCGGTTGTGTTTTGGCTTACTACAACCCAGATATTGTGAAAGCCTCTGTGTTTATGTTTTCCGGATATTATCAACGGAATTTATGTTTTTGCATGTTATTTATCAGGGAACATTTAATTTTGTGCTGGGAAACACTAATTGGTTCCACATGGAGACACCAGCTCTACACATTCGTATTTTCTAGGGAGAAAGCTAGAGGAACTGCGGCAAACAAACATGATATTTCTGTTTGTATAGATGACATTTTATGCACTTTCCTAAAGAAAAGACTTTGCTTTTCTCCAAAACCATTTTTCCTGTGATATTCTCGATCCATTACATATGAATTCCACCCCACTTTGTCCGGATATGAGTGGATGAAACCAGAAATATCCGGTTGTGTTTTGTTTTACTATATCCCAGATATTTCTACAGCCTCAGTGTCTGTGTTTTCTGGATATTATCGATGGATTTTATTGTTTTGAATGTTTTTATCAGGGAACATTTAATTTTGTGCTGGGAAACACTAATTGGTTCCACATGGAGACACCAGTAACACATTCCTATGTTCTAGGGAGAAAGCTTGAGGAACTGCAAATCGATATGATATGTCTGTTTGTATAGATGACATTTTATGCACTTGCGATGGAAAAGACTTTTTGCCTTTCTCTAAAACCATTTTTACTGTGATTTTGTTGGTCCATTGCATACGAATTCCAACCCACTTTGTCCGGGTATGACTGGATGAAACCAGAAATATCCGGTTGTGTTTTGGCTAACTCAATCCCAGATATTGTGAAAGCTTCTGTATTTGTGTTCTCCGGATATTATGAACGGATTTTATGGTTTTGCATATTATTTATAAGGGAATATTTAATTTTGTACCGTAGAAACACTAATTGGTTCCACACGGAGACACCAGCTCTACACATTTGTATTTTCTAGGGAGAAAGCTAGAGGAACTGCGGCAAACAAACATGATATTTCTGTTTGTATAGATGACATTTTATGCACTTTCCTAAGAAAAAGACTTTACTTTTCTCCAAAACCATTGTTACTGTGATTTTCTCGGTCCAATGCATACGAATTCCACCTCACTTTGTCCGGATATGACTGGATGAAACCAGAAATATCCGTTTTCTTTTTTTTTGGGCTTACTATATCCCAGATATTACTACAGACTCTGTGTTTGTGTTTTCTGGATATTATCGATGGATTATATTGTTTTGAATGTTTTTATCAGGGAACATTTAATTTTGTGCTGGGAAACACTAATTGGTTCCACATGGAGACACCAGTGTACACATTCATATTTTCTAGGGAGAAAGCTAGAATAACTGCGGTAAACAAACATGATGTTTCTGTTTGTATACATGACATTTTATGCACTGGCTTAAGGAAAAGACTTTGTTTTACTCCAAAACCATTTTTACTGCGATTTTCCCGGTTCATTGCATACGAATTCCACCAAACTTAGTCCGGATATGACTGGATGAAACCAGAAATATCCGGTTGTGTTTTGGCTTACTACAACCCAGATATTGTCAAAGCCTCTGTGTTTATGTTTTCCGGATATTATCAACGGAATTTATGTTTTTGCATGTTATTTATCAGGGAACATTTAATTTTGTGCTGGGAAACACTAATTGGTTCCACATGGAGACACCAGCTCTACACATTCCTATGTTCTAGGGAGAAAGCTAGAGGAACTGCGGCAAACAAACATGATATTTCTGTTTGTATACATGACATTTTATGCACTTGCACAACGGAAAAAACTTTGCTTTTCTCCAAAACCATTTTTACTGTGATTTTCTCGGTCCATTGCATACGAATTCCACCTCGCTTTGTCCGGATATGACTGGATGAAACCAGAAATATCCGGTTGTGTTTTGGCTTACTACAACCCAGATATTGTGAAAGCCTCTGTGTTTATGTTTTCCGGATATTATCAACGGAATTTATGTTTTTGCATGTTATTTATCAGGGAACATTTAATTTTGTGCTGGGAAACACTAATTGGTTCCACATGGAGACACCAGCTCTACACATTCGTATTTTCTAGGGAGAAAGCTAGAGGAACTGCGGCAAACAAACATGATACTTCTGTTTGTATAGATGACATTCTATGCACTTTCCTAAAGAAAAGACTTTGCTTTTCTCCAAAACCATTTTTCCTGTGATATTCTCGATCCATTACATATGAATTCCACCCCACTTTGTCCGGATATGAGTGGATGAAACCAGAAATATCCGGTTGTGTTTTGTTTTACTATATCCCAGATATTTCTACAGCCTCAGTGTCTGTGTTTTCTGGATATTATCGATGGATTTTATTGTTTTGAATGTTTTTATCAGGGAACATTTAATTTTGTGCTGGGAAACACTAATTGGTTCCACATGGAGACACCAGTAACACATTCCTATGTTCTAGGGAGAAAGCTTGAGGAACTGCAAATCGATATGATATGTCTGTTTGTATAGATGACATTTTATGCACTTGCGATGGAAAAGACTTTTTGCCTTTCTCTAAAACCATTTTTACTGTGATTTTGTTGGTCCATTGCATACGAAATCCAACCCACTTTGTCCGGATATGACTGGATGAAACCAGAAATATCCGGTTGTGTTTTGGCTAACTCAATCCCAGATATTGTGAAAGCTTCTGTATTTGTGTTCTCCGGATATTATGAACGTATTTTATGGTTTTGCATATTTTTTATCAGGGAATATTTAATTTTGTGCTGGGAAACACTAATTGGTTCCACATGGAGACACCAGCTCTACACATTCGTATTTTCGAGGGAGAAAGCTAGAGGAACTGCGGCAAACAAACATGATATTTCTGTTTGTATAGATGACATTTTATGCACTTTCCTAAGAAAAAGACTTTACTTTTCTCCAAAACCATTGTTACTGTGATTTTCTCGGTCCATTGCATACGAATTCCACCTCACTTTGTCCGGATATGCCTGGATGAAACCAGAAATATCTGTTTTCTTTTTTTTGGGCTTACTATATCCCAGATATTTCTACAGACTCTGTGTTTGTGTTTTCTGGATATTATCGATGGATTATATTGTTTTGAATGTTTTTATCAGGGAACATTTAATTTTGTGCTGGGAAACACTAATTGGTTCCACATGGAGACACCAGTCTACACATTCGTATTTTCTAGGGAGAAAGCTAGAATAACTGCGGTAAACAAACATGATGTTTCTGTTTGTATAGATGACATTTTATGCACTGGCTTAAGGAAAAGACTTTGTTTTACTCCAAAACCATTTTTACTGCGATTTTCCCGGTTCATTGCATACGAATTCCACCAAACTTAGTCCGGATATGACTGGATGAAACCAGAAATATCCGGTTGTGTTTTGGCTAACTCAATCCCAGATATTGCGACGGACTCTGTGTTTATGTTTTCCGGATATTATCAACGGAATTTATGTTTTTGCATGTTATTTATCAGGGAACATTTAATTTTGTGCTGGGAAACACTAATTGGTTCCACATGGAGACACCAGCTCTACACATTCGTATTTTCGAGGGAGAAAGCTAGAGGAACTGCGGCAAACAAACATGATATTTCTGTTTGTATAGATGACATTTTATGCACTTTCCTAAAGAAAAGACTTTGCTTTTCTCCAAAACCATTTTTCCTGTGATATTCTCCATCCATTACATATGAATTCCACCCCACTTTGTCCGGATATGAGTGGATGAAACCAGAAATATCCGGTTGTGTTTTGTTTTACTATATCCCAGATATTTCTACAGCCTCAGTGTCTGTGTTTTCTGGATATTATCGATGGATTTTATTGTTTTGAATGTTTTTATCAGGGAACATTTAATTTTGTGCTGGGAAACACTAATTGGTTCCACATGGAGACACCAGTAACACATTCCTCTGTTCTAGGGAGAAAGCTTGAGGAACTGCAAATCGATATGATATGTCTGTTTGTATAGATGACATTTTATGCACTTGCGATGGAAAAGACTTTTTGCCTTTCTGTTACACCATTTTTACTGTGATTTTGTTGGGCCATTGCATACGAATTCCAACCCACTTTGTCCGGGTATGACTGGATGAAACCAGAAATATCCGGTTGTGTTTTGGCTAACTCGATCCCAGATATTGCGATGGAGTCTGTGTTTGTGTTTTCTGGACATTATCAACGGACTTTATTGTTTTGAATGTTTTTATCAGGGAACATTTAATTTTGTACCTTAGAAACACTAATAGGTTCAACATGGAGACACCAGTATACACATTCGTATGTTCTAGGGAGAATGTTAGAGGAACTGCGGCAAACAAACATGATATTTCTGTTTGTATACATGACATTTTATGCACTTGCATAACGAAAAAAACTTTGCTTTTCTCCAAAACCATTTTTACTGTGATTTTCTCGGTCCATTGCATACGAATTCCACCTCGCTTTGTCCGGATATGACTGGATGAAACCAGAAATATCCGGTTGTGTTTTGGCTTACTACAACCCAGATATTGTGAAAGCCTCTGTGTTTATGTTTTCCGGATATTATCAACGGAATTTATGTTTTGCATGTTATTTATCAGGGAACATTTAATTTTGTGCTGGGAAACACTAATTGGTTCCACATGGAGACACCAGCTCTACACATTCGTATTTTCTAGGGAGAAAGCTAGAGGAACTGCGGCAAACAAACATGATATTTCTGTTTGTATAGATGACATTTAATGCACTTTCCTAAAGAAAAGACTTTGCTTTTCTCCAAAACCATTTTTCCTGTGATATTCTCCATCCATTACATATGAATTCCACCCCACTTTGTCTGGATATGAGTGGATGAAACCAGAAATATCCGGTTGTGTTTTGTCTTACTATATCCCAGATATTGCTACAGCCTCAGTGTCTGTGTTTTCTGGATATTATCAATGGCTTTTATTGTTTTGAATGTTTTTATCAGGGAACATTTAATTTTGTACCGTAGAAACACTAATTGGTTCCACATGGAGACACCAGTAACACATTCCTCTGTTCTAGGGAGAAAGCTTGAGGAACTGCAAATCGATATGATATGTCTGTTTGTATAGATGATATTTTATGCACTTGCGATGGAAAAGACTTTTTGCCTTTCTCTAAAACCATTTTTACTGTGATTTTGTTGGTCCATTGCATACGAATTGCAACCCACTTTGTCCGGATATGACTGGATGAAACCAGAAATATCCGGTTGTGTTTATGCTAACTCAATCCCAGATATTGTGAAAGCTTCTGTATTTGTGTTCTCCAGATATTATGAATGGATTTTATGGTTTTGCATTTTTTTTTCAGGGAACATTTAATTTTGTACCGTAGAAACACTAATTGGTTCCACACGGAGACACCAGCTCTACACATTTGTATTTTCTAGGGAGAAAGCTAGAGGAACTGCGGCAAACAAACATGATATTTCTGTTTGTATACATGACATTTTATGCACTTTCCTAAGAAAAAGACTTTACTTTTCTCCAAAACCATTTTTACTGTGATTTTCTCGGTCCATTGCATATGAATTCCACCTCACTTTGTCCGGATATGACTGGATGAAACCAGAAATATCCGTTTTCTTTTTTCTTGGCTTACTATATCCCAGATATTACTACAGACTCTGTGTTTGTGTTTTCTGGATATTATCGATGGATTATATTGTTTTGAATGTTTTTATCAGGGAACATTTAATTTTGTGCTGGGAAACACTAATTGGTTCCACATGGAGACACCAGTCTACACATTCGTATTTTCTAGGGAGAAAGCTAGAATAACTGCGGTAAACAAACATGATGTTTCTGTTTGTATAGATGACATTTTATGCACTGGCTTAAGGAAAAGACTTTGTTTTACTCCAAAACCATTTTTACTGCGATTTTCCCGGTTCATTGCATACGAATTCCACCAAACTTAGTCCGGATATGACTGGATGAAACCAGAAATATCCGGTTATGTTTTGGCTAAATCAATCCCAGATATTGCGACGGACTCTGTGTTTGTGTTTTCTGGACATTATCAACGGACTTTATTGTTTTGAATGTTTTTATCAGGGAACATTTAATTTTGTACCTTAGAAACACTAATAGGTTCAACATGGAGACACCAGTATACACATTCGTATGTTCTAGGGAGAAAGCTAGAGGAACTGCGGCAAACAAACATGATATTTCTGTTTGTATACATGACATTTTATGCACTTGCATAACGAAAAAAACTTTGCTTTTCTCCAAAACCATTTTTACTGTGATTTTCTCGGTCCATTGCATACGAATTCCACCTCGCTTTGTCCGGATATGACTGGATGAAACCAGAAATATCCGGTTGTGTTTTGGCTTACTACAACCCAGATATTGTGAAAGCCTCTGTGTTTATGTTTTCCGGATATTATCAACGGAATTTATGTTTTTGCATGTTATTTATCAGGGAACATTTAATTTTGTGCTGGGAAACACTAATTGGTTCCACATGGAGACACCAGCTCTACACATTCGTATTTTCTAGGGAGAAAGCTAGAGGAACTGCGGCAAACAAACATGATATTTCTGTTTGTATAGATGACATTTTATGCACTTTCATAAAGAAAAGACTTTGCTTTTCTCCAAAACCATTTTTCCTGTGATATTCTCCATCCATTACATATGAATTCCACCCCACTTTGTCCGGATATGAGTGGATGAAACCAGAAATATCCGGTTGTGTTTTGTCTTACTATATCCCAGATATTGCTACAGCCTCAGTGTCTGTGTTTTCTGGATATTATCAATGGCTTTTATTGTTTTGAATGTTTTTATCAGGGAACATTTAATTTTGTACCGTAGAAACACTAATTGGTTCCACATGGAGACACCAGTAACACATTCCTCTGTTCTAGGGAGAAAGCTTGAGGAACTGCAAATCGATATGATATGTCTGTTTGTTTAGATGACATTTTATGCACTTGCGATGGAAAAGACTTTTTGCCTTTCTCTAAAACCATTTTTACTGTGATTTTGTTGGTCCATTGCATACGAATTCCAACCCACTTTGTCCGGATATGACTGGATGAAACCAGAAATATCCGGTTGTGTTTTGGCTAACTCAATCCCAGATATTGTGAAAGCTTCTGTATTTGTGTTCTCCAGATATTATGAACGGATTTTATGGTTTTGCATTTTTTTTCAGGGAACATTTAATTTTGTACCGTAGAAACACTAATTGGTTCCACACGGAGACACCAGCTCTACACATTTGTATTTTCTAGGGAGAAAGCTAGAGGAACTGCGGCAAACAAACATGATATTTCTGTTTGTATACATGACATTTTATGCACTTTCCTAAGAAAAAGACTTTACTTTTCTCCAAAACCATTTTTACTGTGATTTTCTCGGTCCATTGCATACGAATTCCACCTCACTTTGTCCGGATATGACTGGATGAAACCAGAAATATCCGTTTTCTTTTTTCTTGGCTTACTATATCCCAGATATTACTACAGACTCTGTGTTTGCGTTTTCTGGATATTATCGATGGATTATATTGTTTTGAATGTTTTTATCAGGGAACATTTAATTTTGTGCTGGGAAACACTAATTGGTTCCACATGGAGACACCAGTCTACACATTCGTATTTTCTAGGGAGAAAGCTAGAATAACTGCGGTAAACACACATGATGTTTCTGTTTGTATAGATGACATTTTATGCACTGGCTTAAGGAAAAGACTTTGTTTTACTCCAAAACCATTTTTACTGCGATTTTCCCGGTTCATTGCATACGAATTCCACCAAACTTAGTCCGGATATGACTGGATGAAACCAGAAATATCCGGTTATGTTTTGGCTAAATCAATCCCAGATATTGCGACGGACTCTGTGTTTGTGTTTTCTGGACATTATCAACGGACTTTATTGTTTTGAATGTTTTTATCAGGGAACATTTAATTTTGTACCTTAGAAACACTAATAGGTTCAACATGGAGACACCAGTATACACATTCATATGTCTAGGGAGAAAGTTAGAGGAACTGCGGCAAACAAACATGATATTTCTGTTTGTATACATGACATTTTATGCACTTGCATAACGAAAAAAACTTTGCTTTTCTCCAAAACCATTTTTACTGTGATTTTCTCGGTCCATTGCATACGAATTCCACCTCGCTTTGTCCGGATATGACTGGATGAAACCAGAAATATCCGGTTGTGTTTTGGCTAACTCAATCCCAGATATTGTGAAAGCTTCTGTATTTGTGTTCTCTGGATATTATGAACGGATTTTATGGTTTTGCATGTTTTTTATCAGGGAACATTTAATTTTGTACCGTAGAAACACTAATTGGTTCCACACGGAGACACCAGCTCTACACATTTGTATGTTCTAGGGAGAAAGCTAGAGGAACTGCGGCAAACAAACATGATATTTCTGTTTGTATACATGACATTTTATGCACTTTCCTAACAAAAAGATTTTACTTTTCTCCAAAACCATTTTTACTGTGATTTTCTCGGTCCATTGCATACGAAATCCACCTCACTTTGTCCGGATATGACTGGATGAAACCAGAAATATCCGTTTTCTTTTTTTTTAGGCTTACTATATCCCAGATATTACTACAGACTCTGTGTTTGTGTTTTCTGGATATTATCGATGGATTATATTGTTTTGAATGTTTTTATCAGGGAACATTTAATTTTGTGCTGGGAAACACTAATTGGTTCCACATGGAGACACCAGTCTACACATTCGTATTTTCTAGGGAGAAAGCTAGAATAACTGCGGTAAACAAACATGATGTTTCTGTTTGTATAGATGACATTTTATGCACTGGCTTAAGGAAAAGACTTTGTTTTACTCCAAAACCATTTTTACTGCGATTTTCCCGGTTCATTGCATACGAATTCCACCAAACTTAGTCCGGATATGACTGGATGAAACCAGAAATATCCGGTTGTGTTTTGGCTAACTCAATCCCAGATATTGCGACGGACTCTGTGTTTGTGTTTTCTGGACATTATCAACGGACTTGATTGTTTTGAATGTTTTTATCAGGGAACATTTAATTTTGTACCGTAGAAACACTAATAGGTTCAACATGGAGACACCAGTATACACATTCGTATGTTCTAGGGAGAAAGTTAGAGGAACTGCGGCAAACAAACATGATATTTCTGTTTGTATACATGACATTTTATGCACTTGCATAACGAAAAAAACTTTGCTTTTCTCCAAAACCATTTTTACTGTGATTTTCTCGGTCCATTGCATACGAATTCCACCTCGCTTTGTCCGGATATGACTGGATGAAACCAGAAATATCCGGTTGTGTTTTGGCTTACTACAACCCAGATATTGTGAAAGCCTCTGTGTTAATGTTTTCCGGATATTATCAACGGAATTTATGTTTTTGCATGTTATTTATCAGGGAACATTTAATTTTGTGCTGGGAAACACTAATTGGTTCCACATGGAGACACCAGCTCTACACATTCGTATTTTCTAGGGAGAAAGCTAGAGGAACTGCGGCAAACAAACATGATATTTCTGTTTGTATAGATGACATTTAATGCACTTTCCTAAAGAAAAGACTTTGCTTTTCTCCAAAACCATTTTTCCTGTGATATTCTCGATCCATTACATATGAATTCCACCCCACTTTGTCCGGATATGAGTGGATGAAACCAGAAATATCCGGTTGTGTTTTGTCTTACTATATCCCAGATATTGCTACAGCCTCAGTGTCTGTGTTTTCTGGATATTATCGATGGCTTTTATTGTTTTGAATGTTTTTATCAGGGAACATTTAATTTTGTACCGTAGAAACACTAATTGGTTCCACATGGAGACACCAGTAACACATTCCTATGTTCTAGGGAGAAAGCTTGAGGAACTGCAAATCGATATGATATGTCTGTTTGTATAGATGACATTTTATGCACTTGCGATGGAAAAGACTTTTTGCCTTTCTCTAAAACCATTTTTACTGTGATTTTGTTGGTCCATTGCATACGAATTCCAACCCACTTTGTCCGGATATGACTGGATGAAACCAGAAATATCCGGTTGTGTTTTGGCTAACTCAATCCCAGATATTGTGAAAGCTTCTGTATTTGTGTTCTCCGGATATTATGAACGGATTTTATGGTTTTGCATGTTTTTTTATCAGGGAACATTTAATTTTGTACCGTAGAAACACTAATTGGTTCCACACGGAGACACCAGCTCTACACAATTGTATTTTCTAGGGAGAAAGCTAGAGGAACTGCGGCAAACAAACATGATATTTCTGTTTGTATAGATGACATTTTATGCACTTTCCTAAGAAAAAGACTTTACTTTTCTCCAAAACCATTGTTACTGTGATTTTCTCGGTCCATTGCATACGAATTCCACCCCACTTTGTCCGGATATGAGTGGATGAAACCAGAAATATCCGTTTTCTTTTTTTTTGGCTTACTATATCCCAGATATTACTACAGACTCTGTGTTTGTGTTTTCTGGATATTATCGATGGATTATATTGTTTTGAATGTTTTTATCAGGGAACATTTAATTTTGTGCTGGGAAACACTAATTGGTTCCACATGGAGACACCAGTCTACACATTCGTATTTTCTAGGGAGAAAGCTAGAATAACCGCGGTAAACAAACATGATGTTTCTGTTTGTATAGATGACATTTTATGCACTGGCTTAAGGAAAAGACTTTGTTTTACTCCAAAACCATTTTTACTGCGATTTTCCCGGTTCATTGCATACGAATTCCACCTCGCTTTGTCCGGATATGACTGGATGAAACCAGAAATATCCGGTTGTGTTTTGGCTTACTACAACCCAGATATTGTGAAAGCCTCTGTGTTTATGTTTTCCGGATATTATCAACGGAATTTATGTTTTTGCATGTTATTTATCAGGGAACATTTAATTTTGTGCTGGGAAACACTAATTGGTTCCACATGGAGACACCAGCTCTACACATTCGTATTTTCTAGGGAGAAAGCTAGAGGAACTGCGGCAAACAAACATGATATTTCTGTTTGTATAGATGACATTTTATGCACTTTCCTAAAGAAAAGACTTTGCTTTTCTCCAAAACCATTTTTCCTGTGATATTCTTGATCCATTACATATGAATTCCACCCCACTTTGTCCGGATATGAGTGGATGAAACCAGAAATATCCGGTTGTGTTTTGTCTTACTATATCCCAGATATTGCTACAGCCTCAGTGTCTGTGTTTTCTGGATATTATCGATGGCTTTTATTGTTTTGAATGTTTTTATCAGGGAACATTTAATTTTGTACCGTAGAAACACTAATTGGTTCCACATGGAGACACCAGTAACACATTCCTCTGTTCTAGGGAGAAAGCTTGAGGAACTGCAAATCGATATGATATGTCTGTTTGTATAGATGACATTTTATGCACTTGCGATGGAAAAGACTTTTTGCCTTTCTCTAAAACCATTTTTACTGTGATTTTGTTGGTCCATTGCATACGAATTCCAACCCACTTTGTCCGGATATGACTGGATGAAACCAGAAATATCCGGTTGTGTTTTGGCTAACTCAATCCCAGATATTGTGAAAGCTTCTGTATTTGTGTTCTCCGGATATTATGAATGGATTTTATGGTTTTGCATGTTTTTTATCAGGGAACATTTAATTTTGTACCGTAGAAACACTAATTGGTTCCACACGGAGACACCAGCTCTACACATTTGTATTTTCTAGGGAGAAAGCTAGAGGAACTGCGGCAAACAAACATGATATTTCTGTTTGTATAGATGACATTTTATGCACTTTCCTAAGAAAAAGACTTTACTTTTCTCCAAAACCATTTTTACTGTGATTTTCTCGGTCCATTGCATACGAATTCCACCTCACTTTGTCCGGATATGACTGGATGAAACCAGAAATATCCGTTTTCTTTTTTTTGGGCTTACTATATCCCAGATATTACTACAGACTCTGTGTTTGTGTTTTCTGGATATTATCGATGGATTATATTGTTTTGAATGTTTTTATCAGGGAACATTTAATTTTGTGCTGGGAAACACTAATTGGTTCCACATGGAGACACCAGTCTACACATTCGTATTTTCTAGGGAGAAAGCTAGAATAACTGCGGTAAACAAACATGATGTTTCTGTTTGTATAGATGACATTTTATGCACTGGCTTAAGGAAAAGACTTTGTTTTACTCCAAAACCATTTTTACTGCGATTTTCCCGGTTCATTGCATACGAATTCCACCAAACTTAGTCCGGATATGACTGGATGAAACCAGAAATATCCGGTTGTGTTTTGGCTAACTCAATCACAGATATTGCGACGGACTCTGTGTTTGTGTTTTCTGGACATTATCAACGGACTTTATTGTTTTGAATGTTTTTATCAGGGAACATTTAATTTTGTACCTTAGAAACACTAATAGGTTCAACATGGAGACACCAGTCTACACATTCGTATGTTCTAGGGAGAAAGTTAGAGGAACTGCGGCAAACAAACATGATATTTCTGTTTGTATACATGACATTTTATGCACTTGCATAACGAAAAAAACTTTGCTTTTCTCCAAAACCATTTTTCCTGTGATATTCTCGATCCATTACATATGAATTCCACCCCACTTTGTCCGGATATGAGTGGATGAAACCAGAAATATCCGGTTGTGTTTTGTCTTACTATATCCCAGATATTGCTACAGCCTCAGTGTCTGTGTTTTCTGGATATTATCGATGGATTTTATTGTTTTGAATGTTTTTATCAGGGAACATTTAATTTTGTACCGTAGAAATACAATTTGGTTCCACATGGAGACACCAGTAACACATTCCTATGTTCTAGGGAGAAAGCTTGAGGAACTGCAAATCGATATGATATGTCTGTTTGTATAGATGACATTTTATGCACTTGCGATGGAAAAGACTTTTTGCCTTTCTCTAAAACCATTTTTACTGTGATTTTGTTGGTCCATTGCATACGAATTCCAACCCACTTTGTCCGGATATGACTGGATGAAACCAGAAATATCCGGTTGTGTTTTGGCTTACTATAACCCAGATATTGTGAAAGCTTCTCTATTTGTGTTCTCCCCGGATATTATGAACGGATTTTATGGTTTTGCATGTTTTTTATCAGGGAACATTTAATTTTGTACCGTAGAAACACTAATAGGTTCAACATGGAGACACCAGTCTACACATTCGTATGTCTAGGGAGAAAGTTAGAGGAACTGCGGCAAACAAACATGATATTTCTGTTTGTATACATGATATTTTATGCACTTGCATAACGAAAAAAACTTTGCTTTTCTCCAAAACCATTTTTACTGTGATTTACTCGGTCCATTGCATACGAATTCCACCTCACTTTGTCCGGATATGACTGGATGAAACCAGAAATATCCGTTTTCTTTTCTTTGGGCTTACTATATCCCAGATATTACTACAGACTCTGTGTTTGTGTTTTCTGGATATTATCGATGGATTATATTGTTTTGAATGTTTTTATCAGGGAACACTTAATTTTGTGCTGGGAAACACTAATTGGTTCCACATGGAGACACCAGTCTACGCATTCGTATTTTCTAGGGAGAAAGCTAGCATAACTGCGGTAAACAAACATGATGTTTCTCTTAGTATAGATGACATTTTATGCACTGGCTTAAGGAAAAGACTTTGTTTTACTCCAAAACCATTTTTACTGCGATTTTCCCGGTTCATTGCATACGAATTCCACCAAACTTAGTCCGGATATGACTGGATGAAACCAGAAATATCCGGTTGTGTTTTGGCTAAATCAATCCCAGATATTGTGACGGACTCTGTGTTTGTGTTTTCTGGACATTATCAACGGACTTTATTGTTTTGAATATTTTTATCAGGAAACATTTAATTTTGTACCTTAGAAACACTAATAGGTTCAACATGGAGACACCAGTCTACACATTCGTATGTTCTAGGGAGAAAGTTAGAGGAACTGCGGCAAACAAACATGATATTTCTGTTTGTATACATGACATTTTATGCACTTGCATAACGAAAAAAACTTTGCTTTTCTCCAAAACCATTTTTACTGTGATTTTCTCGGTCCATTGCATACGAATTCCACCTCGCTTTGTCTGGTTATGACTGGATGAAACCAGAAATATCTGGTTGTGTTTTGGCTTACTACAACCCAGATATTGTGAAAGCCTCTGTGTTTATGTTTTCCGGATATTATCAACGGAATTTATGTTTTTGCATGTTATTTATCAGGGAACATTTAATTTTGTGCTGGGAAACACTAATTGGTTCCACGTGGAGACACCAGCTCTACACATTCGTATGTTCTAGGGAGAAAGCTAGAGGAACTGCGGCAAACAAACATGATATTTCTGTTTGTATAGATGACATTATATGCACTTTCCTAAAGAAAAGACTTTGCTTTTCTCCAAAACCATTTTTCCTGTGATATTCTCGATCCATTACATATGAATTCCACCCCACTTTGTCCGGATATGAGTGGATGAAACCAGAAATATCCGGTTGTGTTTTGTCTTACTATATCCCAGATATTGCTACAGCCTCAGTGTCTGTGTTTTCTGGATATTATCGATGGATTTTATTGTTTTGAATGTTTTTATCAGGGAACATTTAATTTTGTACCGTAGAAACACTAATTGGATCCACATGGAGACACCAGTAACGCATTCCTATTTTCTAGGGAGAAAGCTTGAGGAACTGCAAATCGATATGATATGTCTGTTTGTATAGATGACATTTTATGCACTTGCGATGGAAAAGACTTTTTGCCTTTCTCTAAAACCATTTTTACTGTGATTTTGTTGGTCCATTGCATACGAATTCCAACCCACTTTGTCCGGATATGACTGGATGAAACCAGAAATATCCGGTTGTGTTTTGGCTTACTACAACCCAGATATTGTGAAAGCTTCTGTATTTGTGTTCTCCGGATATTATGAACGGATTTTATGGTTTTGCATGTTTTTTATCAGGGAACATTTAATTTTGTACCGTAGAAACACTAGTTGGTTCCACACGGAGACACCAGCTCTACACATTTGTATTTTCTAGGGAGAAAGCTAGAGGAACTGCGGCAAATAAACATGATATTTCTGTTTGTATAGATGACATTTTATGCACTTTCCTAAGAAAAAGACTTTACTTTTCTCCAAAACCATTTTTACTGTGATTTTCTCGGTCCATTGCATACGAATTCCACCTCACTTTGTCCGGATATGACTGGATGAAACCAGAAATATCCGTTTTCTTTTTTTTTGGCTTACTATATCCCAGATATTACTACAGACTCTGTGTTTGTGTTTTCTGGATATTATCGATGGATTATATTGTTTTGAATGTTTTTATCAGGGAACACTTAATTTTGTGCTGGGAAACACTAATTGTTTGCACATGGAGACACCAGTCTACACATTCGTATTTTCTAGGGAGAAAGCTAGAATAACTGCGGTAAACGAACATGATGTTTCTGTTTGTATAGATGAGATTTTATGCACTGGCTTAAGGAAAAGACTTTGTTTTACTCCAAAACCATTTTTACTGCGATTTTCCCGGTTCATTGCATACGAATTCCACCAAACTTAGTCCGGATATGACTGGATGAAACCAGAAATATCCGGTTGTGTTTTGGCTAACTCAATCCCAGATATTGCGACGGACTCTGTGTTTGTGTTTTCTGGACATTATCAACGGACTTTATTGTTTTGAATGTTTTTATCAGGGAACATTTAATTTTGTACCTTAGAAACACTAATAGGTTCAACATGGAGACACCAGTCTACACATTCGTATGTTCTAGGGAGAAAGTTAGAGGAACTGCGGCAAACAAACATGATATTTCTGTTTGTATACATGACATTTTATGCACTTGCATAACGAAAAAAACTTTGCTTTTCTCCAAAACCATTTTTCCTGTGATATTCTCTATCCATTACATATGAATTCCACCCCACTTTGTCCGGATATGAGTGGATGAAACCAGAAATATCCGGTTGTGTTTTGTCTTACTATATCCCAGATATTGCTACAGCCTCAGTGTCTGTGTTTTCTGGATATTATCGATGGATTTTATTGTTTTGAATGTTTTTATCAGGGAACATTTAATTTTGTACCGTAGAAATACAATTTGGTTCCACATGGAGACACCAGTAACACATTCCTATGTTCTAGGGAGAAAGCTTGAGGAACTGCAAATCGATATGATATGTCTGTTTGTATAGATGACATTTTATGCACTTGCGATGGAAAAGACTTTTTGCCTTTCTCTAAAACCATTTTTACTGTGATTTTGTTGGTCCATTGCATACGAATTCCAACCCACTTTGTCCGGATATGACTGGATGAAACCAGAAATATCCGGTTGTGTTTTGGCTTACTATAACCCAGATATTGTGAAAGCTTCTCTATTTGTGTTCTCCCCGGATATTATGAACGGATTTTATGGTTTTGCATGTTTTTTATCAGGGAACATTTAATTTTGTACCGTAGAAACACTAATAGGTTCAACATGGAGACACCAGTCTACACATTCGTATGTCTAGGGAGAAAGTTAGAGGAACTGCGGCAAACAAACATGATATTTCTGTTTGTATACATGATATTTTATGCACTTGCATAACGAAAAAAACTTTGCTTTTCTCCAAAACCATTTTTACTGTGATTTACTCGGTCCATTGCATACGAATTCCACCTCACTTTGTCCGGATATGACTGGATGAAACCAGAAATATCCGTTTTCTTTTCTTTGGGCTTACTATATCCCAGATATTACTACAGACTCTGTGTTTGTGTTTTCTGGATATTATCGATGGATTATATTGTTTTGAATGTTTTTATCAGGGAACACTTAATTTTGTGCTGGGAAACACTAATTGTTTGCACATGGAGACACCAGTCTACGCATTCGTATTTTCTAGGGAGAAAGCTAGCATAACTGCGGTAAACAAACATGATGTTTCTCTTAGTATAGATGACATTTTATGCACTGGCTTAAGGAAAAGACTTTGTTTTACTCCAAAACCATTTTTACTGCGATTTTCCCGGTTCATTGCATACGAATTCCACCAAACTTAGTCCGGATATGACTGGATGAAACCAGAAATATCCGGTTGTGTTTTGGCTAAATCAATCCCAGATATTGTGACGGACTCTGTGTTTGTGTTTTCTGGACATTATCAACGGACTTTATTGTTTTGAATATTTTTATCAGGAAACATTTAATTTTGTACCTTAGAAACACTAATAGGTTCAACATGGAGACACCAGTCTACACATTCGTATGTTCTAGGGAGAAAGTTAGAGGAACTGCGGCAAACAAACATGATATTTCTGTTTGTATACATGACATTTTATGCACTTGCATAACGAAAAAAACTTTGCTTTTCTCCAAAACCATTTTTACTGTGATTTTCTCGGTCCATTGCATACGAATTCCACCTCGCTTTGTCTGGTTATGACTGGATGAAACCAGAAATATCTGGTTGTGTTTTGGCTTACTACAACCCAGATATTGTGAAAGCCTCTGTGTTTATGTTTTCCGGATATTATCAACGGAATTTATGTTTTTGCATGTTATTTATCAGGGAACATTTAATTTTGTGCTGGGAAACACTAATTGGTTCCACGTGGAGACACCAGCTCTACACATTCGTATGTTCTAGGGAGAAAGCTAGAGGAACTGCGGCAAACAAACATGATATTTCTGTTTGTATAGATGACATTTTATGCACTTTCCTAAAGAAAAGACTTTGCTTTTCTCCAAAACCATTTTTCCTGTGATATTCTCGATCCATTACATATGAATTCCACCCCACTTTGTCCGGATATGAGTGGATGAAACCAGAAATATCCGGTTGTGTTTTGTCTTACTATATCCCAGATATTGCTACAGCCTCAGTGTCTGTGTTTTCTGGATATTATCGATGGATTTTATTGTTTTGAATGTTTTTATCAGGGAACATTTAATTTTGTACCGTAGAAATACAATTTGGTTCCACATGGAGACACCAGTAACACATTCCTATGTTCTAGGGAGAAAGCTTGAGGAACTGCAAATCGATATGATATGTCTGTTTGTATAGATGACATTTTATGCACTTGCGATGGAAAAGACTTTTTGCCTTTCTCTAAAACCATTTTTACTGTGATTTTGTTGGTCCATTGCATACGAATTCCAACCCACTTTGTCCGGATATGACTGGATGAAACCAGAAATATCCGGTTGTGTTTTGGCTTACTATAACCCAGATATTGTGAAAGCTTCTCTATTTGTGTTCTCCCCGGATATTATGAACGGATTTTATGGTTTTGCATGTTTTTTATCAGGGAACATTGTACCGTAGAAACACTAATAGGTTCAACATGGAGACACCAGTCTACACATTCGTATGTCTAGGGAGAAAGTTAGAGGAACTGCGGCAAACAAACATGATATTTCTGTTTGTATACATGATATTTTATGCACTTGCATAACGAAAAAAACTTTGCTTTTCTCCAAAACCATTTTTACTGTGATTTACTCGGTCCATTGCATACGAATTCCACCTCACTTTGTCCGGATATGACTGGATGAAACCAGAAATATCCGTTTTCTTTTCTTTGGGCTTACTATATCCCAGATATTACTACAGACTCTGTGTTTGTGTTTTCTGGATATTATCGATGGATTATATTGTTTTGAATGTTTTTATCAGGGAACACTTAATTTTGTGCTGGGAAACACTAATTGGTTCCACATGGAGACACCAGTCTACGCATTCGTATTTTCTAGGGAGAAAGCTAGCATAACTGCGGTAAACAAACATGATGTTTCTCTTAGTATAGATGACATTTTATGCACTGGCTTAAGGAAAAGACTTTGTTTTACTCCAAAACCATTTTTACTGCGATTTTCCCGGTTCATTGCATACGAATTCCACCAAACTTAGTCCGGATATGACTGGATGAAACCAGAAATATCCGGTTATGTTTTGGCTAAATCAATCCCAGATATTGTGACGGACTCTGTGTTTGTGTTTTCTGGACATTATCAACGGACTTTATTGTTTTGAATATTTTTATCAGGAAACATTTAATTTTGTACCTTAGAAACACTAATAGGTTCAACATGGAGACACCAGTCTACACATTCGTATGTTCTAGGGAGAAAGTTAGAGGAACTGCGGCAAACAAACATGATATTTCTGTTTGTATACATGACATTTTATGCACTTGCATAACGAAAAAAACTTTGCTTTTCTCCAAAACCATTTTTACTGTGATTTTCTCGGTCCATTGCATACGAATTCCACCTCGCTTTGTCTGGTTATGACTGGATGAAACCAGAAATATCTGGTTGTGTTTTGGCTTACTACAACCCAGATATTGTGAAAGCCTCTGTGTTTATGTTTTCCGGATATTATCAACGGAATTTATGTTTTTGCATGTTATTTATCAGGGAACATTTAATTTTGTGCTGGGAAACACTAATTGGTTCCACGTGGAGACACCAGCTCTACACATTCGTATGTTCTAGGGAGAAAGCTAGAGGAACTGCGGCAAACAAACATGATATTTCTGTTTGTATAGATGACATTATATGCACTTTCCTAAAGAAAAGACTTTGCTTTTCTCCAAAACCATTTTTCCTGTGATATTCTCGATCCATTACATATGAATTCCACCCCACTTTGTCCGGATATGAGTGGATGAAACCAGAAATATCCGGTTGTGTTTTGTCTTACTATATCCCAGATATTGCTACAGCCTCAGTGTCTGTGTTTTCTGGATATTATCGATGGATTTTATTGTTTTGAATGTTTTTATCAGGGAACATTTAATTTTGTACCGTAGAAACACTAATTGGATCCACATGGAGACACCAGTAACGCATTCCTATTTTCTAGGGAGAAAGCTTGAGGAACTGCAAATCGATATGATATGTCTGTTTGTATAGATGACATTTTATGCACTTGCGATGGAAAAGACTTTTTGCCTTTCTCTAAAACCATTTTTACTGTGATTTTGTTGGTCCATTGCATACGAATTCCAACCCACTTTGTCCGGATATGACTGGATGAAACCAGAAATATCCGGTTGTGTTTTGGCTTACTACAACCCAGATATTGTGAAAGCTTCTGTATTTGTGTTCTCCGGATATTATGAACGGATTTTATGGTTTTGCATGTTTTTTATCAGGGAACATTTAATTTTGTACCGTAGAAACACTAGTTGGTTCCACACGGAGACACCAGCTCTACACATTTGTATTTTCTAGGGAGAAAGCTAGAGGAACTGCGGCAAATAAACATGATATTTCTGTTTGTATAGATGACATTTTATGCACTTTCCTAAGAAAAAGACTTTACTTTTCTCCAAAACCATTTTTACTGTGATTTTCTCGGTCCATTGCATACGAATTCCACCTCACTTTGTCCGGATATGACTGGATGAAACCAGAAATATCCGTTTTCTTTTTTTTTTGGCTTACTATATCCCAGATATTACTACAGACTCTGTGTTTGTGTTTTCTGGATATTATCGATGGATTATATTGTTTTGAATGTTTTTATCAGGGAACACTTAATTTTGTGCTGGGAAACACTAATTGTTTGCACATGGAGACACCAGTCTACACATTCGTATTTTCTAGGGAGAAAGCTAGAATAACTGCGGTAAACGAACATGATGTTTCTGTTTGTATAGATGAGATTTTATGCACTGGCTTAAGGAAAAGACTTTGTTTTACTCCAAAACCATTTTTACTGCGATTTTCCCGGTTCATTGCATACGAATTCCACCAAACTTAGTCCGGATATGACTGGATGAAACCAGAAATATCCGGTTGTGTTTTGGCTAACTCAATCCCAGATATTGCGACGGACTCTGTGTTTGTGTTTTCTGGACATTATCAACGGACTTTATTGTTTTGAATGTTTTTATCAGGGAACATTTAATTTTGTACCTTAGAAACACTAATAGGTTCAACATGGAGACACCAGTCTACACATTCGTATGTTCTAGGGAGAAAGTTAGAGGAACTGCGGCAAACAAACATGATATTTCTGTTTGTATACATGACATTTTATGCACTTGCATAACGAAAAAAACTTTGCTTTTCTCCAAAACCATTTTTACTGTGATTTTCTCGGTCCATTGCATACGAATTCCACCTCGCTTTGTCCAGATATGACTGGATGATACCAGAAATATCCGGTTGTGTTTTGTCTTACTACAACCCAGATATTGTGAAAGCCTCTGTGTTTATGTTTTCCGGATATTATCAACGGAATTTATGTTTTTGCATGTTATTTATCAGGGAACATTTAATTTTGTGCTGGGAAACACTAATTGGTTCCACATGGAGACACCAGCTCTACACATTCGTATGTTCTAGGGAGAAAGCTAGAGGAACTGCGGCAAACAAACATGATATTTCTGTTTGTATAGATGACATTTTATGCACTTTCCTAAAGAAAAATCTTTGCTTTTCTCCAAAACCATTTTTCCTGTGATATTCTCGATCCATTACATATGAATTCCACCCCCCTTTGTCCGGATATGAGTGGATGAAACCAGAAATATCCGGTTGTGTTTTGTCTTACTATATCCCAGATATTGCTACAGCCTCAGTGTCTGTGTTTTCTGGATATTATCGATGGATTTAATTGTTTTGAATGTTTTTATCAGGGAACATTTAATTTTGTACCGTAGAAACACTAATTGGTTCCACATGGAGACACCAGGAACACATTCCTATGTTCTAGGGAGAATGCTTGAGGAACTGCAAATCGATATGATATGTCTGTTTGTATAGATGACATTTTATGCACTTGCGATGGAAAAGACTTTTTGCCTTTCTCTAAAACCATTTTTACTGTGATTTTGTTGGTCCATTGCATACGAATTCCAACCCACTTTGTCCGGATATGACTGGATGAAACCAGAAATATCCGGTTGTGTTTTGGCTAACTCAATCCCAGATATTGTGAAAGCTTCTGTATTTGTGTTCTCTGGATATTATGAACGGATTTTATGGTTTTGCATGTTTTTTATCAGGGAACATTTAATTTTGTACCATAGAAACACTAATTGGTTCCACACGGAGACACCAGCTCTACACATTTGTATTTTCTAGGGAGAAAGCTAGAGGAACTGCGGCAAACAAACATGATATTTCTGTTTGTATACATGACATTTTATGCACTTTCCTAAGAAAAAGACTTTACTTTTCTCCAAAACCATTTTTACTGTGATTTTCTCGGTCCATTGCATACGAATTCCACCTCACTTTGTCCGGATATGACTGGATGAAACCAGAAATATCCGTTTTCTTTTCTTTGGGCTTACTATATCCCAGATATTACTACAGACTCTGTGTTTGTGTTTTCTGGATATTATCGATGGATTATATTGTTTTGAATGTTTTTATCAGGGAACACTTAATTTTGTGCTGGGAAACACTAATTGTTTGCACATGGAGACACCAGTCTACGCATTCGTATTTTCTAGGGAGAAAGCTAGCATAACTGCGGTAAACAAACATGATGTTTCTCTTAGTATAGATGACATTTTATGCACTGGCTTAAGGAAAAGACTTTGTTTTACTCCAAAACCATTTTTACTGCGATTTTCCCGGTTCATTGCATACGAATTCCACCAAACTTAGTCCGGATATGACTGGATGAAACCAGAAATATCCGGTTGTGTTTTGGCTAAATCAATCCCAGATATTGCGACGGACTCTGTGTTTGTGTTTTCTGGACATTATCAACGGACTTTATTGTTTTGAATGTTTTTATCAGGGAACATTTCATTTTGTACTGTAGAAACACTAATAGGTTCAACATGGAGACACCAGTATACACATTCGTATGTTCTAGGGAGAAATTTAGAGGAACTGCGGCAAACAAACATGATATTTCTGTTTGTATACATGACATTTTATGCACTTGCATAACGAAAAAAACTTTGCTTTTCTCCAAAACCATTTTTACTGTGATTTTCTCGGTCCATTGCATACGAATTCCACCTCGCTTTGTCCGGATATGACTGGATGAAACCAGAAATATCCGGTTGTGATTTGGCTTACTACAACCCAGATATTGTGAAAGCCTCTGTGTTTATGTTTTCCGGATATTATCAACGGAATTTATGTTTTTGCATGTTATTTATCAGGGAACATTTAATTTTGTGCTGGGAAACACTAATTGGTTCCACATGGAGACACCAGCTCTACACATTCGTATTTTCTAGGGAGAAAGCTAGAGGAACTGCGGCAAACAAACATGATATTTCTGTTTGTATAGATGACATTTTATGCACTTTCCTAAAGAAAAGACTTTGCTTTTCTCCAAAACCATTTTTCCTGTGATATTCTCGATCCATTACATATGAATTCCACCCCACTTTGTCTGGATATGAGTGGATGAAACCAGAAATATCCGGTTGTGTTTTGTCTTACTATATCCCAGATACTGCTACAGCCTCAGTGTCTGTGTTTTCTGGATATTATCGATGGCTTTTATTGTTTTGAATGCTTTTATCAGGTAACATTTAATTTTGTACCGTAGAAATACAATTTGGTTCCACATGGAGACACCAGTAACACATTCCTATGTTCTAGGGAGAAAGCTTGAGGAACTGCAAATCGATATGATATGTCTGTTTGTATAGATGACATTTTATGCACTTGCGATGGAAAAGACTTTTTGCCTTTCTCTAAAACCATTTTTACTGTGATTTTGTTGGTCCATTGCATACGAATTCCAACCCACTTTGTCCGGATATGACTGGATGAAACCAGAAATATCCGGTTGTGTTTTGGCTTACTACAACCCAGATATTGTGAAAACCTCTGTGTTTATGTTTCCGGATATTATCAACGGAATTTATGTTTTTGCATGTTATTTATCAGGGAACATTTAATTTTGTGCTGGGAAACACTAATTGGTTCCACACGGAGACACCAGCTCTACACATTTGTATTTTCTAGGGAGAAAGCTAGAGGAACTGCGGCAAACAAACATGATATTTCTGTTTGTATAGATGACATTTTATGCACTTTCCTAAAGAAAAGACTTTGCTTTTCTCCAAAACCATTTTTCCTGTGATATTCTCGATCCATTACATATGAATTCCACCCCACTTTGTCCGGATATGACTGGATGAAACCAGAAATATCCGGTTGTGTTTTGTCTTACTATATCCCAGATATTGCTACAGCCTCAGTGTCTGTGTTTTCTGGATATTATCGATGGCTTTTATTGTTTTGAATGTTTTTATCAGGGAACATTTAATTTTGTACCGTAGAAACACTAATTGGTTCCACATGGAGACACCAGGAACACATTCCTATGTTCTAGGGAGAAAGCTTGAGGAACTGCAAATCGATATGATATGTCTGTTTGTATAGATGACATTTTATGCACTTGCGATGGAAAAGACTTTTTGCCTTTCTCTAAAACCATTTTTACTGTGATTTTGTTGGTCCATTGCATACGAATTCCAACCCACTTTGTCCGGATATGACTGGATGAAACCAGAAATATCCAGTTGTGTTTTGGCTAACTCAATCCCAGATATTGTGAAAGCTTCTGTATTTGTGTTCTCCGGATATTATGAGCGGATTTTATGTTTTTGCATGTTATTTATCAGGGAACATTTAATTTTGTGCTGGGAAACACTAATTGGTTCCACATGGAGACACCAGCTCTACACATTCGTATTTTCTAGGGAGAAAGCTAGAGGAACTGCGGCAAACAAACATGATATTTCTGTTTGTATAGATGACATTTTATGCACTTTCCTAAAGAAAAGACTTTGCTTTTCTCCAAAACCATTTTTCCTGTGATATTCTCGATCCATTACATATGAATTCCACCCTACTTTGTCCGGATATGAGTGGATGAAACCAGAAATATCCGGTTGTGTTTTGTCTTACTATATCCCAGATATTGCTACAGCCTCAGTGTCTGTGTTTTCTGGATATTATCGATGGCTTTTATTGTTTTGAATGTTTTTATCAGGGAACATTTAATTTTGTACCGTAGAAACACTAATTGGTTCCACATGGAGACACCAGGAACACATTCCTATGTTCTAGGGAGAAAGCTTGAGGAACTGCAAATCGATATGATATGTCTGTTTGTATAGATGACATTTTATGCACTTGCGATGGAAAAGACTTTTTGCCTTTCTCTAAAACCATTTTTACTGTGATTTTGTTGGTCCATTGCATACGAATTCCAACCCACTTTGTCCGGATATGACTGGATGAAACCAGAAATATCCGGTTGTGTTTTGGCTAACTCAATCCCAGATATTGTGAAAGCTTCTGTATTTGTGTTCTCAGGATATTATGAACGGATTTTATGGTTTGGCATGTTTTTTATCAGGGAACATTTAATTTTGTACCGTAGAAACACTAATTGGTTCCACACGGAGACACCAGCTCTACACATTTGTATTTTCTAGGGAGAAAGCTAGAGGAACTGCGGCAAACAAACATGATATTTCTGTTTGTATAGATGACATTTTATGCACTTTCCTAAGAAAAAGACTTTACTTTTCTCCAAAACCATTTTTACTGTGGTTTTCTCAGTCCATTGCATACGAATTCCACCTCACTTTGTCCGGATATGACTGGATGAAACCAGAAATATCCGTTTTCTTTTTTTTTTTGCTTACTATATCCCAGATATTACTACAGACTCTGTGTTTGTGTTTTCTGGATATTATCGATGGATTATATTGTTTTGAATGTTTTTATCAGGGAACATTTAATTTTGTGCTGGGAAACACTAATTGGTTCCACATGGAGACACCAGTCTACACATTCGTATTTTCTAGGGAGAAAGCTAGATTAACTGCGGTAAACAAACATGATGTTTCTGTTTGTATAGATGACATTTTATGCACTGGCTTAAGGAAAAGACTTTGTTTTACTCCAAAACCATTTTTACTGCAATTTTCCCGGTTCATTGCATACGAATTCCACCAAACTTAGTCCGGATATGACTGGATGAAACCAGAAATATCCGGTTGTGTTTTGGCTAACTCAATCCCAGATATTGTGAAAGCTTCTGTATTGGTGTTTTCCGGAAATTATCAACGGATTTTATGGTTTTGCATGTTTTTTATCAGGGAACATTTAATTTTGTACCTTAGAAACACTAATAGGTTCAACATGGAGACACCAGTCTACACATTCGTATGTTCTAGGGAGAAAGTTAGAAGAACTGCGGCAAACAAACATGATATTTCTGTTTGTATACATGACATTTTATGCACTTGCATAACGAAAAAAACTTTGCTTTTCTCCAAAACCATTTTTACTGTGATTTTCTCGTTCCATTGCATACGAATTCCACATCGCTTTGTCCAGATATGACTGGATGAAACCAGAAATATCCGGTTGTGTTTTGGCTTACTACAACCCAGATATTGTGAAAGACTCTGTGTTTATGTTTTCCGGATATTATCAACGGAATTTATGTTTTTGCATGTTATTTATCAGGGAACATTTAATTTTGTGCTGGGAAACACTAATTGGTTCCACATGGAGACACCAGCTCTACACATTCGTATTTTCTAGGGAGAAAGCTAGAGGAACTGCGGCAAACAAACATGATATTTCTGTTTGTATAGATGACATTTTATGCACTTTCCTAAAGAAAAGACTTTGCTTTTCTCCAAAACCATTTTTCCTGTGATATTCTCCATCCATTACATATGAATTCCACCCCACTTTGTCCGGATATGAGTGGATGAAACCAGAAATATCCGGTTGTGTTTTGTCTTACTATATCCCAGATATTGCTACAGCCTCAGTGTCTGTGTTTTCTGGATATTATCGATGGATTTTATTGTTTTGAATGTTTTTATCAGGGAACATTTAATTTTGTACCGTAGAAACACTAATTGGTTCCACATGCAGACACAAGTAACACATACCTATGTTCTAGGGAGAAAGCTTGAGGAACTGCAAATCGATATGATATGTCTGTTTGTATAGATGACACTTTATGCACTTGCGATGGAAAAGACTTTTTGCCTTTCTCTAAAACCATTTTTACTGTGATTTTGTTGGTCCATTGCATACGAATTCCAACCCACTTTGTCCGGATATGACTGGATGAAACCAGAAATATCCGGTTGTGTTTTGGCTAACTCAATCCCAGATATTGTGAAAGCTTCTGTATTTGTGTTCTCTGGATATTATGAACGGATTTTATGGTTTTGCATGTTTTTTATCAGGGAACATTTAATTTTGTACCGTAGAAACACTAATTGGTTCCACACGGAGACACCAGCTCTACACATTTGTATTTTCTAGGGAGAAAGCTAGAGGAACTGCGGCAAACAAACATGATATTTCTGTTTGTATAGATGACATTTTATGCACTTTCCTAAAGAAAAGACTTTGCTTTTCTCCAAAACCATTTTTCCTGTGATATTCTCGATCCATTACATATGAATTCCACCCCACTTTGTCCGGATATGACTGGATGAAACCAGAAATATCCGGTTGTGTTTTGGCTTACTACAACCCAGATATTGCTACAGCCTCAGTGTCTGTGTTTTCTGGATATTATCGATGGCTTTTATTGTTTTGAATGTTTTCATCAGGGAACATTTAATTTTGTACCGTAGAAACACTAATTGGTTCCACATGGAGACACCAGGAACACATTCCTATGTTCTAGGGAGAAAGCTTGAGGAACTGCAAATCGATATGATATGTCTGTTTGTATAGATGACATTTTATGCACTTGCGATGGAAAAGACTTTTTGCCTTTCTCTAAAACCATTTTTACTGTGATTTTGTTGGTCCTTTGCATACGAATTCCAACCCACTTTGTCCGGATATGACTGGATGAAACCAGAAATATCCAGTTGTGTTTTGGCTAACTCAATCCCAGATATTGTGAAAGCTTCTGTATTTGTGTTCTCCGGATATTATGAACGGATTTTATGTTTTTGCATGTTATTTATCAGGGAACATTTAATTTTGTGCTGGGAAACACTAATTGGTTCCACATGGAGACCAGCTCTACACATTCATATTTTCTAGGGAGAAAGCTAGAGGAACTGCGGCAAACAAACATGATATTTCTGTTTGTATAGATGACATTTTATGCACTTTCCTAAAGAAAAGACTTTGCTTTTCTCCAAAACCATTTTTCCTCTGATATTCTCGATCCATTACATATGAATTCCACCCTACTTTGTCCGGATATGAGTGGATGAAACCAGAAATATCCGGTTGTGTTTTGTCTTACTATATCCCAGATATTGCTACAGCCTCAGTGTCTGTGTTTTCTGGATATTATCGATGGCTTTTATTGTTTTGAATGTTTTTATCAGGGAACATTTAATTTTGTACCGTAGAAACACTAATTGGTTCCACAAGGAGACACCAGGAACACATTCCTATGTTCTAGGGAGAAAGCTTGAGGAACTGCAAATCGATATGATATGTCTGTTTGTATAGATGACATTTTATGCACTTGCGATGGAAAAGACTTTTTGCCTTTCTCTAAAACCATTTTTACTGTGATTTTGTTGGTCCATTGCATACGAATTCCAACCCACTTTGTCCGGATATGACTGGATGAAACCAGAAATATCCGGTTGTGTTTTGGCTAACTCAATCCCAGATATTGTGAAAGCTTCTGTATTTGTGTTCTCAGGATATTATGAACGGATTTTATGGTTTGGCATGTTTTTTATCAGGGAACATTTAATTTTGTACCGTAGAAACACTAATTGGTTCCACACGGAGACACCAGCTCTACACATTTGTATTTTCTAGGGAGAAAGCTAGAGGAACTGCGGCAAACAAACATGATATTTCTGTTTGTATAGATGACATTTTATGCACTTTCCTAAGAAAAAGACTTTACTTTTCTCCAAAACCATTTTTACTGTGGTTTTCTCAGTCCATTGCATACGAATTCCACCTCACTTTGTCCGGATATGACTGGATGAAACCAGAAATATCCGTTTTCTTTTTTTTTTGGCTTACTATATCCCAGATATTACTACAGACTCTGTGTTTGTGTTTTCTGGATATTATCGATGGATTATATTGTTTTGAATGTTTTTATCAGGGAACATTTAATTTTGTGCTGGGAAACACTAATTGGTTCCACATGGAGACACCAGTCTACACATTCGTATATTCTAGGGAGTAAGCTAGATTAACTGCGGTAAACAAACATGATGTTTCTGTTTGTATAGATGACATTTTATGCACTGGCTTAAGGAAAAGACTTTGTTTTACTCCAAAACCATTTTTACTGCAATTTTCCCGGTTCATTGCATACGAATTCCACCAAACTTAGTCCGGATATGACTGGATGAAACCAGAAATATCCGGTTGTGTTTTGGCTAACTCAATCCCAGATATTGTGAAAGCTTCTGTATTGGTGTTTTCCGGAAATTATCAACGGATTTTATGGTTTTGCATGTTTTTTATCAGGGAACATTTAATTTTGTACCTTAGAAACACTAATAGGTTCAACATGGAGACACCAGTCTACACATTCGTATGTTCTAGGGAGAAAGTTAGAAGAACTGCGGCAAACAAACATGATATTTCTGTTTGTATACATGACATTTTATGCACTTGCATAACGAAAAAAACTTTGCTTTTCTCCAAAACCATTTTTACTGTGATTTTCTCGTTCCATTGCATACGAATTCCACATCGCTTTGTCCAGATATGACTGGATGAAACCAGAAATATCCGGTTGTGTTTTGGCTTACTACAACCCAGATATTGTGAAAGACTCTGTGTTTATGTTTTCCGGATATTATCAACGGAATTTATGTTTTTGCATGTTATTTATCAGGGAACATTTAATTTTGTGCTGGGAAACACTAATTGGTTCCACATGGAGACACCAGCTCTACACATTCGTATTTTCTAGGGAGAAAGCTAGAGGAACTGCGGCAAACAAACATGATATTTCTGTTTGTATAGATGACATTTTATGCACTTTCCTAAAGAAAAGACTTTGCTTTTCTCCAAAACCATTTTTCCTGTGATATTCTCCATCCATTACATATGAATTCCACCCCACTTTGTCCGGATATGAGTGGATGAAACCAGAAATATCCGGTTGTGTTTTGTCTTACTATATCCCAGATATTGCTACAGCCTCAGTGTCTGTGTTTTCTGGATATTATCGATGGATTTTATTGTTTTGAATGTTTTTATCAGGGAACATTTAATTTTGTACCGTAGAAACACTAATTGGTTCCACATGCAGACACAAGTAACACATTCCTATGTTCTAGGGAGAAAGCTTGAGGAACTGCAAATCGATATGATATGTCTGTTTGTATAGATGACATTTTATGCACTTGCGATGGAAAAGACTTTTTGCCTTTCTCTAAAACCATTTTTACTGTGATTTTGTTGGTCCATTGCATACGAATTCCAACCCACTTTGTCCGGATATGACTGGATGAAACCAGAAATATCCGGTTGTGTTTTGGCTAACTCAATCCCAGATATTGTGAAAGCTTCTGTATTTGTGTTCTCAGGATATTATGAACGGATTTTATGGTTTTGCATGTTTTTTATCAGGGAACATTTAATTTTGTACCGTAGAAACACTAATTGGTTCCACACGGAGACACCAGCTCTACACATTTGTATTTTCTAGGGAGAAAGCTAGAGGAACTGCGGCAAACAAACATGATATTTCTGTTTGTATAGATGACATTTTATGCACTTTCCTAAGAAAAAGACTTTACTTTTCTCCAAAACCATTTTTACTGTGATTTTCTCGGTCCATTGCATACGAATTCCACCTCACTTTGTCCGGATATGACTGGATGAAACCAGAAATATCCGGTTTCTTTTTTTTGGCTTACTATATCCCAGATATTACTACAGACTCTGTGTTTGTGTTTTCTGGATATTATCGATGGCTTTTATTGTTTTGAATGTTTTTATCAGGGAACACTTAATTTTGTGCTGGGAAACACTAATTGTTTGCACATGGAGACACCAGTCTACACATTCGTATTTTCTAGGGAGAAAGCTAGAATAACTGCGGTAAACAAACATGATGTTTCTGTTTGTATAGATGAGATTTTATGCACTGGCTTAAGGAAAAGACTTTGTTTTACTCCAAAACCATTTTTACTGCGATTTTCCCGGTTCATTGCATACGAATTCCACCAAACTTAGTCCGGATATGACTGGATGAAACCAGAAATATCCGGTTGTGTTTTGGCTAAATCAATCCCAGATATTGCAACGGACTCTGTGTTTGTGTTTTCTGGACATTATCAACGGACTTTATTGTTTTGAATGTTTTTATCAGGGAACATTTAATTTTGTACCTTAGAAACACTAATAGGTTCAACATGGAGACACCAGTATACACATTCGTATGTTCTAGGGAGAAAGTTAGAGGAACTGCGGCAAACAAACATGATATTTCTGTTTGTATACATGACATTTTATGCACTTGCATAACGAAAAAAACTTTGCTTTTCTCCAAAACCATTTTTACTGTGATTTTCTCGGTCCATTGCATACGAATTCCACCTCGCTTTGTCCAGATATGACTGGATGAAACCAGAAATATCTGGTTGTGTTTTGGCTTACTACAACCCAGATATTGTGAAAGCCTCTTTGTTTATGTTTTCCGGATATTATCAACGGAATTTATGTTTTTGCATGTTATTTATCAGGGAACATTTAATTTTGTGCTGGGAAACACTAATTGGTTCCACATGGAGACACCAGCTCTACACATTCGTATTTTCTAGGGAGAAAGCTAGAGGAACTGCGGCAAACAAACATGATATTTCTGTTTGTATAGATGACATTTTATGCACTTTCCTAAAGAAAAGACTTTGCTTTTCTCCAAAACCATTTTTCCTGTGATATTCTCGATCCATTACATATGAATTCCACCCCACTTTGTCCGGATATGACTGGATGAAACCAGAAATATCCGGTTGTGTTTTGTCTTACTATATCCCAGATATTGCTATAGCCTCAGTGTCTGTGTTTTCTGGATATTATCGATGGATTTTATTGTTTTGAATGTTTTTATCAGGGAACATTTAATTTTGTACCGTAGAAACACTAATTGGTTCCACATGGAGACACCAGGAACACATTCCTATGTTCTAGGGAGAAAGCTTGAGGAACTGCAAATCGATATGATATGTCTGTTTGTATAGATGACATTTTATGCACTTGCGATGGAAAAGACTTTTTGCCTTTCTCTAAAACCATTTTTACTGTGATTTTGTTGGTCCATTGCATACGAATTCCAACCCACTTTGTCCGGATATGACTGGATGAAACCAGAAATATCCGGTTGTGTTTTGGCTAACTCAATCCCAGATATTGTGAAAGCTTCTGTATTTGTGTTCTCAGGATATTATGAACGGATTTTATGGTTTTGCATGTTTTTTATCAGGGAACATTTAATTTTGTACCGTAGAAACACTAATTGGTTCCACACGGAGACACCAGCTCTACACATTTGTATTTTCTAGGGAGAAAGCTAGAGGAACTGCGGCAAACAAACATGATATTTCTGTTTGTATAGATGACATTTTATGCACTTTCCTAAGAAAAAGACTTTACTTTTCTCCAAAACCATTTTTACTGTGATTTTCTCGGTCCATTGCATACGAATTCCACCTCACTTTGTCCGGATATGAGTGGATGAAACCAGAAATATCCGTTTTCTTTTTTTTTTTTTTGGCTTACTATATCCCAGATATTACTACAGACTCTGTGTTTGTGTTTTCTGGATATTATCGATGGATTACATTGTTTTGAATGTTTTTATCAGGGAACACTTAATTTTGTGCTGGGAAACACTAATTGTTTGCACATGGAGACACCAGTCTACACATTCGTATTTTCTAGGGAGAAAGCTAGAATAACTGCGGTAAACAAACATGATGTTTCTGTTTGTATAGATGACATTTTATGCACTGGCTTAAGGAAAAGACTTTGTTTTACTCCAAAACCATTTTTACTGCGATTTTCCCGGTTCATTGCATACGAATTCCACCAAACTTAGTCCGGATATGACTGGATGAAACCAGAAATATCCGGTTGTGTTTTGGCTAACTCAATCCCAGATATTGCGACGGACTCTGTGTTTGTGTTTTCTGGACATTATCAACGGACTTTATTGTTTTGAATGTTTTTATGAGGGAACATTTAATTTTGTACCTTAGAAACACTAATAGGTTCAACATGGAGACACCAGTATACACATTCGTATGTTCTAGGGAGAAAGTTAGAGGAACTGCGGCAAACAAACATGATATTTCTGTTTGTATACATGACATTTTATGCACTTGCATAACGAAAAAAACTTTGCTTTTCTCCAAAACCATTTTTACTGTGATTTTCCCGGTTCATTGCATACGAATTCCACCAAACTTAGTCCGGATATGACTGGATGAAACCAGAAATATCCGGTTGTGTTTTGGCTAACTCAATCCCAGATATTGTGAAAGCTTCTGTATTGGTGTTTTCCGGATATTATTAACGGATTTTATGGTTTTGCATGTTTTTTATCAGGGAACATTTAATTTTGTACCTTAGAAACACTAATTGGTTCCACACGGAGACACCAGCTCTACACATTTGTATTTTCTAGGGAGAAAGCTAGAGGAACTGTGGCAAACAAACATGATATTTCTGTTTGTATACATGACATTTTATGCACTTGCATAACGAAAAAAACTTTGCTTTTCTCCAAAACCATTTTTACTGTGATTTTCTCGGTCCATTGCATACGAATTCCACATCGCTTTGTCCGGATATGACTGGATGAAACCAGAAATATCCGGTTGTGTTTTGGCTTACTACAACCCAGATATTGTGAAAGCCTCTGTGTTTATGTTTTCCGGATAGTATCAACGGAATTTATGTTTTTGCATGTTATTTATCAGGGAACATTTAATTTTGTGCTGGGAAACACTAATTGGTTCCACATGGAGACACCAGCTCTACACATTCGTATTTTCTAGGGAGAAAGCTAGAGGAACTGCGGCAAACAAACATGATATTTCTGTTTGTATAGATGACATTTTATGCACTTTCCTAAAGAAAAGACTTTGCTTTTCTCCAAAACCATTTTTCCTGTGATATTCTCGATCCATTACATATGAATAACACCCCCACTTTGTCCGGATATGAGTGGATGAAACCAGAAATATCCGGTTGTGTTTTGTCTTACTATATCCCAGATATTGCTACAGCCTCAGTGTATGTGTTTTCTGGATATTATCGATGGATTTTACTGTTTTGAATGTTTTTATCAGGGAACCTTTAATTTTGTACCGTAGAAATACAATTTGGTTCCACATGGAGACACCAGTAACACATTCCTATGTTCTAGGGAGAAAGCTTGAGGAACTGCAAATCGATATGATATGTCTGTTTGTATAGATGACATTTTATGCACTTGCGATGGAAAAGACTTTTTGCCTTTCTCTAAAACCATTTTTACTGTGATTTTGTTGGTCCATTGCATACGAATTCCAACCCACTTTGTCCGGATATGACTGGATGAAACCAGAAATATCCGGTTGTGTTTTGGCTAACTCAATCCCAGATATTGTGAAAGCTTCTGTATTTGTGTTCTCCGGATATTATGAACGGATTTTATGGTTTTGCATGTTTTTTTTCAGGGAACATTTAATTTTGTACCGTAGAAACACTAATTGGTTCCACACGGAGACACCAGCTCTACACATTTGTATTTTCTAGGGAGAAAGCTAGAGGAACTGCGGCAAACAAACATGATATTTCTGTTTGTATAGATGACATTTTATGCACTTTCCTAAGAAAAAGACTTTACTTTTCTCCAAAACCATTTTTACTGTGATTTTCTCGGTCCATTGCATACGAATTCCACCTCACTTTGTCCGGATATGAGTGGATGAAACCAGAAATATCCGTTTTCTTTTTTTTTTTTTTTTTGGCTTACTATATCCCAGATATTACTACAGACTCTGTGTTTGTGTTTTCTGGATATTATCGATGGATTATATTGTTTTGAATGTTTTTATCAGGGAACACTTAATTTTGTGCTGGGAAACACTAATTGTTTGCACCTGGAGACACCAGTCTACACATTCGTATTTTCTAGGGAGAAAGCTAGAATAACTGCGGTAAACAAACATGATGTTTCTGTTTGTATAGATGACATTTTATGCACTGGCTTAAGGAAAAGACTTTGTTTTACTCCAAAACCATTTTTACTGCGATTTTCCCGGTTCATTGCATACGAATACCACCTCACTTTGTCCGGATATGACTGGATGAAACCAGAAATATCCGTTTTGTTTTTTTTTTGGCTTACTATATCCCAGATATTACTACAGACTCTGTGTTTGTGTTTTCTGGATATTATCGATGGATTATATTGTTTTGAATGTTTTTATCAGGGAACATTTAATTTTGTGCTGGGAAACACTAATTGGTTCCACATGGAGACACCAGTCTACACATTCGTATTTTCTAGGGAGAAAGCTAGAATAACTGCGGTAAACAAACATGATGTTTCTGTTTGTATAGATGACATTTTATGCACTGGCTTAAGGAAAAGACTTTGTTTTACTCCAAAACCATTTTTACTGCGATTTTCCCGGTTCACTGCATACGAATCCCACCAAACTTAGTCCGGATATGACTGGATGAAACCAGAAATATCCGGTTGTGTTTTGGCTAACTCAATCCCAGATATTGCGACGGACTCTGTGTTTGTGTTTTCTGGACATTATCAATGGACTTTATTGTTTTGAATGTTTTTATCAGGGAACATTTAATTTTGTACCTTAGAAACACTAATAGGTTCAACATGGAGACACCAGTCTACACATTCGTATGTTCTAGGGAGAAAGTTAGAGGAACTGTGGCAAACAAACATGATATTTCTGTTTGTATACATGACATTTTATGCACTTGCATAATGAAAAAAACTTTGCTTTTCTCCAAAACCATTTTTACTGTGATTTTCTCGGTCCATTGCATACGAATTCCACCTCGCTTTGTCCGGATATGACTGGATGAAACCAGAAATATCCGGTTGTGTTTTGGCTTACTACAACCCAGATATTGTGAAAGCCTCTGTGTTTATGTTTTCCGGATACTATCAACGGAATTTATGTTTTTGCATGTTATTTATCAGGGAACATTTAATTTTGTGCTGGGAAACACTAATTGGTTCCACATGGAGACACCAGCTCTACACATTCGTATTTTCTAGGGAGAAAGCTAGAGGAACTGCGGCAAACAAACATGATATTTCTGTTTGTATAGATGACATTTTATGCACTTTCCTAAAGAAAAGACTTTGCTTTTCTCCAAAACCATTTTTCCTGTGATATTCTCCATCCATTACATATGAATTCCACCCCACTTTGTCCGGATATGAGTGGATGAAACCAGAAATATCCGGTTGTGTTTTGTCTTACTATATCCCAGATATTGCTACAGCCTCAGTGTCTGTGTTTTCTGGATATTATCGATGGATTTTATTGTTTTGAATGTTTTTATCAGGGAACATTTAATTTTGTACCGTAGAAACACTAATTGGTTCCACATGGAGACACCAGTAACACATTCCTATGTTCTAGGGAGAAAGCTTGAGGAACTGCAAATTGATATGATATGTCTGTTTGTATAGATGACATTTTATGCACTTGCGATGGAAAAGACTTTTTGCCTTTCTCTAAAACCATTTTTACTGTGATTTTGTTGGTCCATTGCATACGAATTCCAACCCACTTTGTCCGGATATGACTGGATGAAACCAGAAATATCCGGTTGTGTTTTGGCTAACTCAATCCCAGATATTGTGAAAGCTTCTGTATTTGTGTTCTCCGGATATTATGAACGGATTTTATGGTTTTGCATGTTTTTTATCAGGGAACATTTAATTTTGTGCTGGGAAACACTAATTGGTTCCACACGGAGACACCAGCTCTACACATTTGTATTTTCTAGGGAGAACGCTAGAGGAACTGCGGCAAACAAACATGATATTTCTGTTTGTATAGATGACATTTTATGCACTTTCCTAACAAAAAGACTATACTTTTCTCCAAAAGCATTTTTACTGTGATTTTCTCGGTCCATTGCATATGAATTCCACCCCACTTTGTCCGGATATGACTGGATGAAACCAGAAATATCCGTTTTCTTTTTTTTTTGGCTTACTATATCCCAGATATTACTACAGACTCTGTGTTTGTGTTTTCTGGATATTATCGATGGATTATATTGTTTTGAATGTTTTTATCAGGGAACATTTAATTTTGTGCTGGGAAACACTAATTGGTTCCACATGGAGACACCAGTCTACATATTCGTATTTTCTAGGGAGAAAGCTAGAATAACTGCGGTAAACAAACATGATGTTTCTGTTTGTATAGATGACATTTTATGCACTGGCTTAAGGAAAAGACTTTGTTTTACTCCAAAACCATTTTTACTGCGATTTTCCCGGTTCATTGCATACGAATTCCACCAACCTTAGTCCGGATATGACTGGATGAAACCAGAAATATCCGGTTGTGTTTTGGCTAACTCAATCCCAGATATTGCGACGGACTCTGTGTTTGTGTTTTCTGGACATTATCAACGGACTTTATTGTTTTGAATGTTTTTATCAGGGAACATTTAATTTTGTACCTTAGAAACACTAATAGGTTCAACATGGAGACACCAGTCTACACATTCGTATGTTCTAGGGAGAAAGTTAGAGGAACTGCGGCAAACCAACATGATATTTCTGTTTGTATACATGACATTTTATGCACTTGCATAACGAAAAAAACTTTGATTTTCTCCAAAACCATTTTTACTGTGATTTTCTCGGTCCATTGCATACGAATTCCACCTCGCTTTGTCCGGATATGACTGGATGAAACCAGAAATATCCGGTTGTGTTTTGGCTAACTCAATCCCAGATATTGTGAAAGCTTCTGTATTTGTGTTCTCCGGATATTATGAACGGATTTTATGGTTTTGCATGTTTTTTTTCAGGGAACATTCAATTTTGTACTGTAGAAACACTAATTGGTTCCACACGGAGACACCAGCTCTACACATTCGTATTTTCTAGGGAGAAAGCTAGAGGAACTGCGGCAAACAAACATGATATTTCTGTTTGTATAGATGACATTTTATGCACTTTCCTAAAGAAAAGACTTTGCTTTTCTCCAAAACCATTTTTCCTGTGATATTCTCCATCCATTACATATGAATTCCACCCCACTTTGTCCGGATATGAGTGGATGAAACCAGAAATATCCGGTTGTGTTTTGTCTTACTATATCCCCGATATTGCTACAGCCTCAGTGTCTGTGTTTTCTGGATATTATCGATGGATTTTATTGTTTTGAATGTTTTTATCAGGGAACATTTAATTTTGTACCGTAGAAACACTAATTGGTTCCACATGGAGACACCAGTAACACATTCCTATGTTCTAGGGAGAAAGCTTGAGGAACTGCAAATCGATATGATATGTCTGTTTGTATAGATGACATTTTATGCACTTGCGATGGAAAAGACTTTTTGCCTTTCTCTAAAACCATTTTTACTGTGATTTTGTTGGTCCATTGCATACGAATTCCAACCCACTTTGTCCGGATATGACTGGATGAAACCAGAAATATCCGGTTGTGTTTTGGCTAACTCAATCCCAGATATTGTGAAAGCTTCTGTATTTGTGTTCTCCGGATATTATGAACGGATTTTATGGTTTTGCATGTTTTTTTTCAGGGAACATTTAATTTTGTACCATAGAAACACTAATTGGTTCCACACGGAGACACCAGCTCTACACATTTGTATTTTCTAGGGAGAAAGCTAGAGGAACTGAGGCAAACAAACATGATATTTCTGTTTGTATAGATGACATTTTATGCACTTTCCTAAGAAAAAGACTTTACTTTTCTCCAAAACCATTTTTACTGTGATTTTCTCGGTCCATTGCATACGAATTCCACCTCACTTTGTCCGGATATGACTGGATGAAACCAGAAATATCCGTTTTCTTTTTTTTTTTTTTTTTGGCTTACTATATCCCAGATATTACTACAGACTCTGTGTTTGTGTTTTCTGGATATTATCGATGGATTATATTGTTTTGAATGTTTTTATCAGGGAACATTTAATTTTGTGCTGGGAAACACTAATTGGTTCCACATGGAGACACCAGTCTACACATTCGTATTTTCTAGGGAGAAAGCTAGAATAACTGCGGTAAACAAACATGATGTTTCTGTTTGTATAGATGACATTTTATGCACTGGCTTAAGGAAAAGACTTTGTTTTACTCCAAAACCATTTTTACTGCGATTTTCCCGGTTCATTGCATACGAATTCCACCAACCTTAGTCCGGATATGACTGGATGAAACCAGAAATATCCGGTTGTGTTTTGGCTAACTCAATCCCAGATATTGCGACGGACTCTGTGTTTGTGTTTTCTGGACATTATCAACGGACTTTATTGTTTTGAATGTTTTTATCAGGGAACATTTAATTTTGTACCTTAGAAACACTAATAGGTTCAACATGGAGACACCAGTCTACACATTCGTATGTTCTAGGGAGAAAGTTAGAGGAACTGCGGCAAACAAACATGATATTTCTGTTTGTATACATGACATTTTATGCACTTGCATAACGAAAAAAACTTTGCTTTTCTCCAAAACCATTTTTACTGTGATTTTCTCGGTCCATTGCATACGAATTCCACCTCGCTTTGTCCGGATATGACTGGATGAAACCAGAAATATCCGGCTGTGTTTTGGCTTACTACAACCCAGATATTGTGAAAGCCTCTGTGTTTATGTTTTCCGGATACTATCAACGGAATTTATGTTTTTGCATGTTATTTATCAGGGAACATTTAATTTTGTGCTGGGAAACACTAATTGGTTCCACATGGAGACACCAGCTCTACACATTTGTATTTTCTAGGGAGAAAGCTAGAGGAACTGCGGCAAACAAACATGATATTTCTGTTTGTATAGATGACATTTTATGCACTTTCCTAAGAAAAAGACTTTACTTTTCTCCAAAACCATTTTTACTGTGATTTTCTCGGTCCATTGCATACGAATTCCACCTCACTTTGTCCGGATATGAGTGGATGAAACCAGAAATATCCGTTTTCTTTTTTTTTTTTTTTGGCTTACTATATCCCAGATATTACTACAGACTCTGTGTTTGTGTTTTCTGGATATTATCGATGGATTATATTGTTTTGAATGTTTTTATCAGGGAACACTTAATTTTGTGCTGGGAAACACTAATTGTTTGCACCTGGAGACACCAGTCTACACATTCGTATTTTCTAGGGAGAAAGCTAGAATAACTGCGGTAAACAAACATGATGTTTCTGTTTGTATAGATGACATTTTATGCACTGGCTTAAGGAAAAGACTTTGTTTTACTCCAAAATCATTTTTACTGTGATTTTCTCGGTCCATTGCATACGAATTCCACCTCACTTTGTCCGGATATGACTGGATGAAACCAGAAATATCCGTTTTGTTTTTTTTTGGCTTACTATATCCCAGATATTACTACAGACTCTGTGTTTGTGTTTTCTGGATATTATCGATGGATTATATTGTTTTGAATGTTTTTATCAGGGAACATTTAATTTTGTGCTGGGAAACACTAATTGGTTCCACATGGAGACACCAGTCTACACATTCGTATTTTCTAGGGAGAAAGCTAGAATAACTGCGGTAAACAAACATGATGTTTCTGTTTGTATAGATGACATTTTATGCACTGGCTTAAGGAAAAGACTTTGTTTTACTCCAAAACCATTTTTACTGCGATTTTCCCGGTTCACTGCATACGAATCCCACCAAACTTAGTCCGGATATGACTGGATGAAACCAGAAATATCCGGTTGTGTTTTGGCTAACTCAATCCCAGATATTGCGACGGACTCTGTGTTTGTGTTTTCTGGACATTATCAACGGACTTTATTGTTTTGAATGTTTTTATCAGGGAACATTTAATTTTGTACCTTAGAAACACTAATAGGTTCAACATGGAGACACCAGTCTACACATTCGTATGTTCTAGGGAGAAAGTTAGAGGAACTGTGGCAAACAAACATGATATTTCTGTTTGTATACATGACATTTTATGCACTTGCATAATGAAAAAAACTTTGCTTTTCTCCAAAACCATTTTTACTGTGATTTTCTCGGTCCATTGCATACGAATTCCACCTCGCTTTGTCCGGATATGACTGGATGAAACCAGAAATATCCGGTTGTGTTTTGGCTTACTACAACCCAGATATTGTGAAAGCCTCTGTGTTTATGTTTTCCGGATACTATCAACGGAATTTATGTTTTTGCATGTTATTTATCAGGGAACATTTAATTTTATGCTGGGAAACACTAATTGGTTCCACATGGAGACACCAGCTCTACACATTCGTATTTTCTAGGGAGAAAGCTAGAGGAACTGCGGCAAACAAACATGATATTTCTGTTTGTATAGATGACATTTTATGCACTTTCCTAAAGAAAAGACTTTGCTTTTCTCCAAAACCATTTTTCCTGTGATATTCTCGATCCATTACATATGAATTCCACCCCACTTTGTCCGGATATGAGTGGATGAAACCAGAAATATCCGGTTGTGTTTTGTCTTACTATATCCCAGATATTGCTACAGCCTCAGTGTCTGTGTTTTCTGGATATTATCGATGGATTTTATTGTTTTGAATGTTTTTATCAGGGAACATTTAATTTTGTACCGTAGAAACACTAATTGGTTCCACATGGAGACACCAGTAACACATTCCTATGTTCTAGGGAGAAAGCTTGAGGAACTGCAAATTGATATGATATGTCTGTTTGTATAGATGACATTTTATGCACTTGCGATGGAAAAGACTTTTTGCCTTTCTCTAAAACCATTTTTACTGTGATTTTGTTGGTCCATTGCATACGAATTCCAACCCACTTTGTCCGGATATGACTGGATGAAACCAGAAATATCCGGTTGTGTTTTGGCTAACTCAATCCCAGATATTGTGAAAGCTTCTGTATTTGTGTTCTCCGGATATTATGAACGGATTTTATGGTTTTGCATGTTTTTTATCAGGGAACATTTAATTTTGTGCTGGGAAACACTAATTGGTTCCACACGGAGACACCAGCTCTACACATTTGTATTTTCTAGGGAGAAAGCTAGAGGAACTGCGGCAAACAAACATGATATTTCTGTTTGTATAGATGACATTTTATGCACTTTCCTAAGAAAAAGACTTTACTTTTCTCCAAAACCATTTTTACTGTGATTTTCTCGGTCCATTGCATACGAATTCCACCCCACTTTGTCCGGATATGACTGGATGAAACCAGAAATATCCGTTTTCTTTTTTTTTGGCTTACTATATCCCAGATATTACTACAGACTCTGTGTTTGTGTTTTCTGGATATTATCGATGGATTATATTGTTTTGAATGTTTTTATCAGGGAACATTTAATTTTGTGCTGGGAAACACTAATTGGTTCCACATGGAGACACCAGTCTACATATTCGTATTTTCTAGGGAGAAAGCTAGAATAACTGCGGTAAACAAACATGATGTTTCTGTTTGTATAGATGACATTTTATGCACTGGCTTAAGGAAAAGACTTTGTTTTACTCCAAAACCATTTTTACTGCGATTTTCCCGGTTCATTGCATACGAATTCCACCAAACTTAGTCCGGATATGACTGGATGAAACCAGAAATATCCGGTTGTGTTTTGGCTAACTCAATCCCAGATATTGCGACGGACTCTGTGTTTGTGTTTTCTGGACATTATCAACGGACTTTATTGTTTTGAATGTTTTTATCAGGGAACATTTAATTTTGTACCTTAGAAACACTAATAGGTTCAACATGGAGACACCAGTCTACACATTCGTATGTTCTAGGGAGAAAGTTAGAGGAACTGCGGCAAACCAACATGATATTTCTGTTTGTATACATGACATTTTATGCACTTGCATAACGAAAAAAACTTTGATTTTCTCCAAAACCATTTTTACTGTGATTTTCTCGGTCCATTGCATACGAATTCCACCTCGCTTTGTCCGGATATGACTGGATGAAACCAGAAATATCCGGTTGTGTTTTGGCTAACTCAATCCCAGATATTGTGAAAGCTTCTGTATTTGTGTTCTCCGGATATTATGAACGGATTTTATGGTTTTGCATGTTTTTTTTTCAGGGAACATTCAATTTTGTACTGTAGAAACACTAATTGGTTCCACACGGAGACACCAGCTCTACACATTCGTATTTTCTAGGGAGAAAGCTAGAGGAACTGCGGCAAACAAACATGATATTTCTGTTTGTATAGATGACATTTTATGCACTTTCCTAAAGAAAAGACTTTGCTTTTCTCCAAAACCATTTTTCCTGTGATATTCTCCATCCATTACATATGAATTCCACCCCACTTTGTCCGGATATGAGTGGATGAAACCAGAAATATCCGGTTGTGTTTTGTCTTACTATATCCCCGATATTGCTACAGCCTCAGTGTCTGTGTTTTCTGGATATTATCGATGGATTTTATTGTTTTGAATGTTTTTATCAGGGAACATTTAATTTTGTACCGTAGAAACACTAATTGGTTCCACATGGAGACACCAGTAACACATTCCTATGTTCTAGGGAGAAAGCTTGAGGAACTGCAAATCGATATGATATGTCTGTTTGTATAGATGACATTTTATGCACTTGCGATGGAAAAGACTTTTTGCCTTTCTCTAAAACCATTTTTACTGTGATTTTGTTGGTCCATTGCATACGAATTCCAACCCACTTTGTCCGGATATGACTGGATGAAACCAGAAATATCCGGTTGTGTTTTGGCTAACTCAATCCCAGATATTGTGAAAGCTTCTGTATTTGTGTTCTCCGGATATTATGAACGGATTTTATGGTTTTGCATGTTTTTTTTCAGGGAACATTTAATTTTGTACCATAGAAACACTAATTGGTTCCACACGGAGACACCAGCTCTACACATTTGTATTTTCTAGGGAGAAAGCTAGAGGAACTGCGGCAAACAAACATGATATTTCTGTTTGTATAGATGACATTTTATGCACTTTCCTAAGAAAAAGACTTTACTTTTCTCCAAAACCATTTTTACTGTGATTTTCTCGGTCCATTGCATACGAATTCCACCTCACTTTGTCCGGATATGAGTGGATGAAACCAGAAATATCCGTTTTCTTTTTTTTTTTTTTTGGCTTACTATATCCCAGATATTACTACAGACTCTGTGTTTGTGTTTTCTGGATATTATCGATGGATTATATTGTTTTGAATGTTTTTATCAGGGAACATTTAATTTTGTGCTGGGAAACACTAATTGGTTCCACATGGAGACACCAGTCTACACATTCGTATTTTCTAGGGAGAAAGCTAGAATAACTGCGGTAAACAAACATGATGTTTCTGTTTGTATAGATGACATTTTATGCACTGGCTTAAGGAAAAGACTTTGTTTTACTCCAAAACCATTTTTACTGCGATTTTCCCGGTTCATTGCATACGAATTCCACCAACCTTAGTCCGGATATGACTGGATGAAACCAGAAATATCCGGTTGTGTTTTGGCTAACTCAATCCCAGATATTGCGACGGACTCTGTGTTTGTGTTTTCTGGACATTATCAACGGACTTTATTGTTTTGAATGTTTTTATCAGGGAACATTTAATTTTGTACCTTAGAAACACTAATAGGTTCAACATGGAGACACCAGTCTACACATTCGTATGTTCTAGGGAGAAAGTTAGAGGAACTGCGGCAAACAAACATGATATTTCTGTTTGTATACATGACATTTTATGCACTTGCATAACGAAAAAAACTTTGCTTTTCTCCAAAACCATTTTTACTGTGATTTTCTCGGTCCATTGCATACGAATTCCACCTCGCTTTGTCCGGATATGACTGGATGAAACCAGAAATATCCGGCTGTGTTTTGGCTTACTACAACCCAGATATTGTGAAAGCCTCTGTGTTTATGTTTTCCGGATACTATCAACGGAATTTATGTTTTTGCATGTTATTTATCAGGGAACATTTAATTTTGTGCTGGGAAACACTAATTGGTTCCACATGGAGACACCAGCTCTACACATTCGTATTTTCTAGGGAGAAAGCTAGAGGAACTGCGGCAAACAAACATGATATTTCTGTTTGTATAGATGACATTTTATGCACTTTCCTAAAGAAAAGACTTTGCTTTTCTCCAAAACCATATTTCCTGTGATATTCTCGATCCATTACATATGAATTCCACCCCACTTTGTCCGGATATGAGTGGATGAAACCAGAAATATCCGGTTGTGTTTTGGCTAACTCAATCCCAGATATTGTGAAAGCTTCTGTATTTGTGTTCTCCGGATATTATGAACGGATTTTATGGTTTTGCATGTTTTTTTTCAGGGAACATTCAATTTTGTACCGTAGAAACACTAATTAGTTCCACACGGAGACACCAGCTCTACACATTCGTATTTTCTAGGGAGAAAGCTAGAGGAACTGCGGCAAACAAACATGATATTTCTGTTTGTATAGATGACATTTTATGCACTTTCCTAAAGAAAAGACTTTGCTTTTCTCCAAAACCATATTTCCTGTGATATTCTCGATCCATTGCATACGAATTCCACCTCGCTTTGTCCGGATATGACTGGATGAAACCAGAAATATCCGGTTGTGTTTTGGCTAACTCAATCCCAGATATTGTGAAAGCTTCTGTATTTGTGTTCTCCGGATATTATGAACGGATTTTATGGTTTTGCATGTTTTTTTTCAGGGAACATTCAATTTTGTACCGTAGAAACACTAATTGGTTCCACACGGAGACACCAGCTCTACACATTCGTATTTTCTAGGGAGAAAGCTAGAGGAACTGCGGCAAACAAACATGATATTTCTGTTTGTATAGATGACATTTTATGCACTTTCCTAAAGAAAAGACTTTGCTTTTCTCCAAAACCATTTTTCCTGTGATATTCTCCATCCATTACATATGAATTCCACCCCACTTTGTCCGGATATGAGTGGATGAAACCAGAAATATCCGGTTGTGTTTTGTCTTACTATATCCCCGATATTGCTACAGCCTCAGTGTCTGTGTTTTCTGGATATTATCGATGGATTTTATTGTTTTGAATGTTTTTATCAGGGAACATTTAATTTTGTACCGTAGAAACACTAATTGGTTCCACATGGAGACACCAGTAACACATTCCTATGTTCTAGGGAGAAAGCTTGAGGAACTGCAAATCGATATGATATGTCTGTTTGTATAGATGACATTTTATGCACTTGCGATGGAAAAGACTTTTTGCCTTTCTCTAAAACCATTTTTACTGTGATTTTGTTGGTCCATTGCATACGAATTCCAACCCACTTTGTCCGGATATGACTGGATGAAACCAGAAATATCCGGTTGTGTTTTGGCTAACTCAATCCCAGATATTGTGAAAGCTTCTGTATTTGTGTTCTCCGGATATTATGAACGGATTTTATGGTTTTGCATGTTTTTTTTCAGGGAACATTTAATTTTGTACCATAGAAACACTAATTGGTTCCACACGGAGACACCAGCTCTACACATTTGTATTTTCTAGGGAGAAAGCTAGAGGAACTGCGGCAAACAAACATGATATTTCTGTTTGTATAGATGACATTTTATGCACTTTCCTAAGAAAAAGACTTTACTTTTCTCCAAAACCATTTTTACTGTGATTTTCTCGGTCCATTGCATACGAATTCCACCTCACTTTGTCCGGATATGACTGGATGAAACCAGAAATATCCGGTTGTGTTTTGGCTAACTCAATCCCAGATATTGCGACGGACTCTGTGTTTGTGTTTTCTGGACATTATCAACGGACTTTATTGTTTTGAATGTTTTTATCAGGGAACATTTAATTTTGTACCTTAGAAACACTAATAGGTTCAACATGGAGACACCAGTCTACACATTCGTATGTTCTAGGGAGAAAGTTAGAGGAACTGCGGCAAACAAACATGATATTTCTGTTTGTATACATGACATTTTATGCACTTGCATAACGAAAAAAACTTTGCTTTTCTCCAAAACCATTTTTACTGTGATTTTCTCGGTCCATTGCATACGAATTCCACCTCGCTTTGTCCGGATATGACTGGATGAAACCAGAAATATCCGGTTGTGTTGTGGCTAACTCAATCCCAGATATTGTGAAAGCTTCTGTATTTGTGTTCTCCGGATATTATGAACGGATTTTATGGTTTTGCATGTTTTTTTTCAGGGAACATTCAATTTTGTACCGTAGAAACACTAATTGGTTCCACACGGAGACACCAGCTCTACACATTTGTATTTTCTAGGGAGAAAGCTAGAGGAACTGCGGCAAACAAACATGATATTTCTGTTTGTATAGATAACATTTTATGCACTTTCCTAAGAAAAAGACTTTACTTTTCTCCAAAACCATTTTTACTGTGATTTTCTCGGTCCATTGCATACGAATTCCACCTCACTTTGTCCAGATATGACTGGATGAAACCAGAAATATCCGTTTTCTTTTTTTTTTTTTTTTGGGCTTACTATATCCCAGATATTACTACAGACTCTGTGTTTGTGTTTTCTGGATATAATCGATGGATTATATTGTTTTGAATGTTTTTATCAGGGAACATTTAATTTTGTGCTGGGAAACACTAATTGGTTCCACATGGAGACACCAGTCTACACATTCGTATTTTCTAGGGAGAAAGCTAGAATAACTGCGGTAAACAAACATGATGTTTCTGTTTGTATAGATGACATTTTATGCACTGGCTTAAGGAAAAGACTTTGTTTTACTCCAAAACCATTTTTACCGCGATTTTCCCGGTTCATTGCATACGAATTCCACCAAACTTAGTCCGGATATGACTGGATGAAACCAGAAATATCCGGTTGTGTTTTGGCTTACTACAACCCAGATATTGTGAAAGCCTCTGTGTTTATGTTTTCCGGATAGTATCAACGGAATTTATGTTTTTGCATGTTATTTATCAGGGAACATTTAATTTTGTGCTGGGAAACACTAATTGGTTCCACATGGAGACACCAGCTCTACACATTCGTATTTTCTAGGGAGAAAGCTAGAGGAACTGCGGCAAACAAACATGATATTTCTGTTTGTATAGATGACATTTTATGCACTTTTCTAAAGAAAAGACTTTGCTTTTCTCCAAAACCATTTTTCCTGTGATATTCTCGATCCATTACATATGAATAACACCCCCACTTTGTCCGGATATGAGTGGATGAAACCAGAAATATCCGGTTGTGTTTTGTCTTACTATATCCCAGATATTGCTACAGCCTCAGTGTATGTGTTTTCTGGATATTATCGATGGATTTTACTGTTTTGAATGTTTTTATCAGGGAACCTTTAATTTTGTACCGTAGAAATACAATTTGGTTCCACATGGAGACACCAGTAACACATTCCTATGTTCTAGGGAGAAAGCTTGAGGAACTGCAAATCGATATGATATGTCTGTTTGTATAGATGACATTTTATGCACTTGCGATGGAAAAGACTTTTTGCCTTTCTCTAAAACCATTTTTACTGTGATTTTGTTGGTCCATTGCATACGAATTCCAACCCACTTTGTCCGGATATGACTGGATGAAACCAGAAATATCCGGTTGTGTTTTGGCTAACTCAATCCCAGATATTGTGAAAGCTTCTGTATTTGTGTTCTCCGGATATTATGAACGGATTTTATGGTTTTGCATGTTTTTAATCAGGGAACATTTAATTTTGTACTGTAGAAACACTAATTGGTTCCACACGGAGACACCAGCTCTACACATTTGTATTTTCTAGGGAGAAAGCTAGAGGAACTGCGGCAAACAAACATGATATTTCTGTTTGTATAGATGACATATTATGCACTTTCCTAAGAAAAAGACTTTACTTTTCTCCAAAACCATTTTTACTGTGATTTTCTCGGTCCATTGCATACGAATTCCACCTCACTTTGTCCTGATATGAGTGGATGAAACCAGAAATATCCGTTTTCTTTTTTTTTTTTTTTGGCTTACTATATCCCAGATATTACTACAGACTCTGTGTTTGTGTTTTCTGGATATTATCGATGGATTATATTGTTTTGAATGTTTTTATCAGGGAACACTTAATTTTGTGCTGGGAAACACTAATTGTTTGCACATGGAGACACCAGTCTACACATTCGTATTTTCTAGGGAGAAAGCTAGAATAACTGCGGTAAACAAACATGATGTTTCTGTTTGTATAGATGACATTTTATGCACTGGCTTAAGGAAAAGACTTTGTTTTACTCCAAAACCATTTTTACTGCGATTTTCCCGGTTCATTGCATACGAATTCCACCAAACTTAGTCCGGATATGACTGGATGAAACCAGAAATATCCGGTTGTGTTTTGGCTAACTCAATCCCAGATATTGCAACGGACTCTGTGTTTGTGTTTTCTGGACATTATCAACGGACTTTATTGTTTTGAATGTTTTTATCAGGGAACATTTAATTTTGTACCTTAGAAACACTAATAGGTTCAACATGGAGACACCAGTATACACATTCGTATGTTCTAGGGAGAAAGTTAGAGGAACTGCGGCAAACAAACATGATATTTCTGTTTGTATACATGACATTTTATGCACTTGCATAACGAAAAAAACTTTGCTTTTCTCCAAAACCATTTTTACTGTGATTTTCCCGGTTCATTGCATACGAATTCCACCAAACTTAGTCCGGATATGACTGGATGAAACCAGAAATATCCGGTTGTGTTTTGGATAACTCAATCCCAGATATTGTGAAAGTTTCTGTATTGGTGTTTTCCGGATATTATTAACGGATTTTATGGTTTTGCATGTTTTTTATCAGGGAACATTTAATTTTGTACCTTAGAAACACTAATTGGTTCCACACGGAGACACCAGCTCTACACATTTGTATTTTCTAGGGAGAAAGCTAGAGGAACTGTGGCAAACAAACATGATATTTCTGTTTGTATACATGACATTTTATGCACTTGCATAACGAAAAAAACTTTGCTTTTCTCCAAAACCATTTTTACTGTGATTTTCTCGGTCCATTGCATACGAATTCCACATCGCTTTGTCCGGATATGACTGGATGAAACCAGAAATATCCGGTTGTGTTTTGGCTTACTACAACCCAGATATTGTGAAAGCCTCTGTGTTTATGTTTTCCGGATAGTATCAACGGAATTTATGTTTTTGCATGTTATTTATCAGGGAACATTTAATTTTGTGCTGGGAAACACTAATTGGTTCCACATGGAGACACCAGCTCTACACATTCGTATTTTCTAGGGAGAAAGCTAGAGGAACTGCGGCAAACAAACATGATATTTCTGTTTGTATAGATGACATTTTATGCACTTTCCTAAAGAAAAGACTTTGCTTTTCTCCAAAACCATTTTTCCTGTGATATTCTCGATCCATTACATATGAATAACACCCCCACTTTGTCCGGATATGAGTGGATGAAACCAGAAATATCCGGTTGTGTTTTGTCTTACTATATCCCAGATATTGCTACAGCCTCAGTGTATGTGTTTTCTGGATATTATCGATGGATTTTACTGTTTTGAATGTTTTTATCAGGGAACCTTTAATTTTGTACCGTAGAAATACAATTTGGTTCCACATGGAGACACCAGTAACACATTCCTATTTTCTAGGGAGAAAGCTTGAGGAACTGCAAATCGATATGATATGTCTGTTTGTATAGATGACATTTTATGCACTTGCGATGGAAAAGACTTTTTGCCTTTCTCTAAAACCATTTTTACTGTGATTTTGTTGGTCCATTGCATACGAATTCCAACCCACTTTGTCCGGATATGACTGGATGAAACCAGAAATATCCGGTTGTGTTTTGGCTAACTCAATCCCAGATATTGTGAAAGCTTCTGTATTTGTGTTCTCCGGATATTATGAACGGATTTTATGGTTTTGCATGTTTTTTATCAGGGAACATTTAATTTTGTACTGTAGAAACACTAATTGGTTCCACACGGAGACACCAGCTCTACACATTTGTATTTTCTAGGGAGAAAGCTAGAGGAACTGCGGCAAACAAACATGATATTTCTGTTTGTATAGATGACATTTTATGCACTTTCCTAAGAAAAAGACTTTACTTTTCTCCAAAACCATTTTTACTGTGATTTTCTCGGTCCATTGCATACGAATTCCACCTCACTTTGTCCGGATATGAGTGGATGAAACCAGAAATATCCGTTTTCTTTTTTTTTTTTTTTGGCTTACTATATCCCAGATATTACTACAGACTCTGTGTTTGTGTTTTCTGGATATTATCGATGGATTATATTGTTTTGAATGTTTTTATCAGGAAACACTTAATTTTGTGCTGGGAAACACTAATTGTTTGCACATGGAGACACCAGTCTACACATTCGTATTTTCTAGGGAGAAAGCTAGAATAACTGCCGTAAACAAACATGATGTTTCTGTTTGTATAGATGACATTTTATGCACTGGCTTAAGGAAAAGACTTTGTTTTACTCCAAAACCATTTTTACTGTGATTTTCTCGGTCCATTGCATACGAATTCCACCTCACTTTGTCCGGATATGACTGGATGAAACCAGAAATATCCGTTTTGTTTTTTTTTGGCTTACTATATCCCAGATATTACTACAGACTCTGTGTTTGTGTTTTCTGGATATTATCGATGGATTATATTGTTTTGAATGTTTTTATCAGGGAACATTTAATTTTGTGCTGGGAAACACTAATTGGTTCCACATGGAGACACCAGTCTACACATTCGTATTTTCTAGGGAGAAAGCTAGAATAACTGCGGTAAACAAACATGATGTTTCTGTTTGTATAGATGACATTTTATGCACTGGCTTAAGGAAAAGACTTTGTTTTACTCCAAAACCATTTTTACTGCGATTTTCCCGGTTCACTGCATACGAATCCCACCAAACTTAGTCCGGATATGACTGGATGAAACCAGAAATATCCGGTTGTGTTTTGGCTAACTCAATCCCAGATATTGTGAAAGCTTCTGTATTGGTGTTTTCCGGATATTATTAACGGATTTTATGGTTTTGCATGTTTTTTATCAGGGAACATTTAATTTTGTACCTTAGAAACACTAATTGGTTCCACACGGAGACACCAGCTCTACACATTTGTATTTTCTAGGGAGAAAGCTAGAGGAACTGTGGCAAACAAACATGATATTTCTGTTTGTATACATGACATTTTATGCACTTGCATAACGAAAAAAACTTTGCTTTTCTCCAAAACCATTTTTACTGTGATTTTCTCGGTCCATTGCATACGAATTCCACATCGCTTTGTCCGGATATGACTGGATGAAACCAGAAATATCCGGTTGTGTTTTGGCTTACTACAACCCAGATATTGTGAAAGCCTCTGTGTTTATGTTTTCCGGATAGTATCAACGGAATTTATGTTTTTGCATGTTATTTATCAGGGAACATTTAATTTTGTGCTGGGAAACACTAATTGGTTCCACATGGAGACACCAGCTCTACACATTCGTATTTTCTAGGGAGAAAGCTAGAGGAACTGCGGCAAACAAACATGATATTTCTGTTTGTATAGATGACATTTTATGCACTTTCCTAAAGAAAAGACTTTGCTTTTCTCCAAAACCATTTTTCCTGTGATATTCTCGATCCATTACATATGAATAACACCCCCACTTTGTCCGTATATGAGTGGATGAAACCAGAAATATCCGGTTGTGTTTTGTCTTACTATATCCCAGATATTGCTACAGCCTCAGTGTCTGTGTTTTCTGGATATTATCGATGGATTATATTGTTTTGAATGTTTTTATCAGGGAACCTTTAATTTTGTACCGTAGAAATACTATTTGGTTCCACATGGAGACACCAGTAACACATTCCTCTGTTCTAGGGAGAAAGCTTGAGGAACTGCAAATCGATATGATATGTCTGTTTGTATAGATGACATTTTATGCACTTGCCATGGAAAAGACTTTTTGCCTTTCTCTAAAACCATTTTTACTGTGATTTTGTTGGTCCATTGCATACGAATTCCAACCCACTTTGTCCGGATATGACTGGATGAAACCAGAAATATCCGGTTGTGTTTTGGCTAACTCAATCCCAGATATTGTGAAAGCTTCTGTATTTGTGTTCTCCGGATATTATGAACGGATTTTATGGTTTTGCATGTTTTTTATCAGGGAACATTTAATTTTGTACCTTAGAAACACTAATTGGTTCCACACGGAGACACCAGCTCTACACATTTGTATTTTCTAGGGAGAAAGCTAGAGGAACTGCGGCAAACAAACATGATATTTCTGTTTGTATAGATGACATTTTATGCACTTTCCTAAGAAAAAGACTTTACTTTTCTCCAAAACCATTTTTACTGTGATTTTCTCGGTCCATTGCATACGAATTCCACCTCACTTTGTCCGGATATGAGTGGATGAAACCAGAAATATCCGTTTTCTTTTTTTTTTTTTTTGGCTTACTATATCCCAGATATTACTACAGACTCTGTGTTTGTGTTTTCTGGATATTATCGATGGATTATATTGTTTTGAATGTTTTTATCAGGAAACACTTAATTTTGTGCTGGGAAACACTAATTGTTTGCACATGGAGACACCAGTCTACACATTCGTATTTTCTAGGGAGAAAGCTAGAATAACTGCCGTAAACAAACATGATGTTTCTGTTTGTATAGATGACATTTTATGCACTGGCTTAAGGAAAAGACTTTGTTTTACTCCAAAACCATTTTTACTGTGATTTTCTCGGTCCATTGCATACGAATTCCACCTCACTTTGTCCGGATATGACTGGATGAAACCAGAAATATCCGTTTTGTTTTTTTTTGGCTTACTATATCCCAGATATTACTACAGACTCTGTGTTTGTGTTTTCTGGATATTATCGATGGATTATATTGTTTTGAATGTTTTTATCAGGGAACACTTAATTTTGTGCTGGGAAACACTAATTGGTTCCACATGGAGACACCAGTCTACACATTCGTATTTTCTAGGGAGAAAGCTAGAATAACTGCGGTAAACAAACATGATGTTTCTGTTTGTATAGATGACATTTTATGCACTGGCTTAAGGAAAAGACTTTGTTTTACTCCAAAACCATTTTTACTGCGATTTTCCCGGTTCACTGCATACGAATCCCACCAAACTTAGTCCGGATATGACTGGATGAAACGAGAAATATCCGGTTGTGTTTTGGCTAACTCAATCCCAGATATTGCGACGGACTCTGTGTTTGTGTTTTCTGGACATTATCAACGGACTTTATTGTTTTGAATGTTTTTATCAGGGAACATTTAATTTTGTACCTTAGAAACACTAATAGGTTCAACATGGAGACACCAGTCTACACATTCGTATGTTCTAGGGAGAAAGTTAGAGGAACTGTGGCAAACAAACATGATATTTCTGTTTGTATACATGATATTTTATGCACTTGCATAATGAAAAAAACTTTGCTTTTCTCCAAAACCATTTTTACTGTGATTTTCTCGGTCCATTGCATACGAATTCCACCTCGCTTTGTCCGGATATGACTGGATGAAACCAGAAATATCCGGTTGTGTTTTGGCTTACTACAACCCAGATATTGTGAAAGCCTCTGTGTTTATGTTTTCCGGATACTATCAACGGAATTTATGTTTTTGCATGTTATTTATCAGGGAACATTTAATTTTGTGCTGGGAAACACTAATTGGTTCCACATGGAGACACCAGCTCTACACATTCGTATTTTCTAGGGAGAAAGCTAGAGGAACTGCGGCAAACAAACATGATATTTCTGTTTGTATAGATGACATTTTATGCACTTTCCTAAAGAAAAGACTTTGCTTTTCTCCAAAACCATTTTTCCTGTGATATTCTCGATCCATTACATATGAATTCCACCCCACTTTGTCCGGATATGAGTGGATGAAACCAGAAATATCCGGTTGTGTTTTGTCTTACTATATCCCAGATATTGCTACAGCCTCAGTGTCTGTGTTTTCTGGATATTATCGATGGATTTTATTGTTTTGAATGTTTTTATCAGGGAACATTTAATTTTGTACCGTAGAAACACTAATTGGTTCCACATGGAGACACCAGGAACACATTCCTATGTTCTAGGGAGAAAGCTTGAGGAACTGCAAATTGATATGATATGTCTGTTTGTATAGATGACATTTTATGCACTTGCCATGGAAAAGACTTTTTGCCTTTCTCTAAAACCATTTTTACTGTGATTTTGTTGGTCCATTGCATACGAATTCCAACCCACTTTGTCCGGATATGACTGGATGAAACCAGAAATATCCGGTTGTGTTTTGGCTAACTCAATCCCAGATATTGTGAAAGCTTCTGTATTTGTATTCTCCGGATATTATGAACGGATTTTATGGTTTTGCATGTTTTTTATCAGGGAACATTTAATTTTGTACCGTAGAAACACTAATTGGTTCCACACGGAGACACCAGCTCTACACATTTGTATTTTCTAGGGAGAAAGCTAGAGGAACTGCGGCAAACAAACATGATATTTCTGTTTGTATAGATGACATTTTATGCACTTTCCTAAGAAAAAGACTTTATTTTTCTCCAAAACCATTGTTACTGTGATTTTCTCGGTCCATTGCATACGAATTCCACCTCACTTTGTCCGGATATGACTGGATGAAACCAGAAATATCCGTTTTCTTTTTTTTTTTTTTGGCTTACTATATCCCAGATATTACTACAGACTCTGTGTTTGTGTTTTCTGGATATTATCGATGGATTATATTGTTTTGAATGTTTTTATCAGGGAACACTTAATTTTGTGCTGGGAAACACTAATTGGTTCCACATGGAGACACCAGTCTACACATTCGTATTTTCTCGGGAGAAAGCTAGAATAACTGCGGTAAACAAACATGATGTTTCTGTTTGTATAGATGACATTTTATGCACTGGCTTAAGGAAAAGACTTTGTTTTACTCCAAAACCATTTTTACTGCGATTTTCCCGGTTCATTGCATACGAATTCCACCAAACTTATTCCGGATATGACTGGATGAAACCAGAAATATCCGGTTGTGTTTTGGCTAACTCAATCCCAGATATTGTGAAAGCTTCTGTATTGGTGTTTTCCGGATATTATCAACGGATTTTATGGTTTTGCATGTTTTTTATCAGGGAACATTTAATTTTGTACCTTAGAAACACTAATAGGTTCAACATGGAGACACCAGTCTACACATTCGTATGTTCTAGGGAGAAAGTTAGAGGAACTGCGGCAAACAAACATGATATTTCTGTTTGTATACATGACATTTTATGCACTTGCATAACGAAAAAAACTTTGCTTTTCTCCAAAACCATTTTTACTGTGATTTTCTCGGTCCATTGCATACGAATTCCACCTCGCTTTGTCCGGATATGACTGGATGAAACCAGAAATATCTGGTTGTGTTTTGGCTTACTACAACCCAGATATTGTGAAAGCCTCTGTGTTTATGTTTTCCGGATATTATCAACGGAATTTATGTTTTTGCATGTTATTTATCAGGGAACACTTAATTTTGTGCTGGGAAACACTAATTGGTTCCACATGGAGACACCAGCTCTACACATTTGTATTTTCTAGGGAGAAAGCTAGAATAACTGTGGCAAACAAACATGATATTTCTGTTTGTATAGATGACATTTTATGCACTTTCCTAAGAAAAAGACTTTACTTTTCTCCAAAACCATTTTTACTGTGATTTTCTCGGTCCATTGCATACGAATTCCACCTCACTTTGTCCGGATATGACTGGATGAAACCAGAAATATCCGGTTGTGTTTTGTCTTACTATATCCCAGATATTACTACAGACTCTGTGTTTGTGTTTTCTGGATATTATCGATGGATTATATTGTTTTGAATGTTTTTATCAGGGAACACTTAATTTTGTGCTGGGAAACACTAATTGGTTCCACATGGAGACACCAGTCTACACATTCGTATTTTCTCGGGAGAAAGCTAGAATAACTGCGGTAAACAAACATGATGTTTCTGTTTGTATAGATGAGATTTTATGCACTGGCTTAAGGAAAAGACTTTGTTTTACTCCAAAACCATTTTTACTGCGATTTTCCCGGTTCATTGCATACGAATTCCACCAAACTTAGTCCGGATATGAATGGATGAAACCAGAAATATCCGGATGTGTTTTGGCTAACTCAATCCCAGATATTGTGAAAGCTTCTGTATTGGTGTTTTCCGGATATTATCAACGGATTTTATGGTTTTGCATGTTTTTTATCAGGGAACATTTCATTTTGTACCTTAGAAACACTAATAGGTTCAACATGGAGACACCAGTCTACACATTCGTATGTTCTAGGGAGAAAGTTAGAGGAACTGCGGCAAACAAACATGATATTTCTGTTTGTATACATGACATTTTATGCACTTGCATAACGAAAAAAACTTTGCTTTTCTCCAAAACCATTTTTACTGTGATTTTCTCGGTCCATTGCATACGAATTCCACCTCGCTTTGTCCGGATATGACTGGATGAAACCAGAAATATCTGGTTGTGTTTTGTCTTACTACAACCCAGATATTGTGAAAGCCTCTGTGTTTATGTTTTCCGGATATTATCAACGGAATTTATGTTTTTGCATGTTATTTATCAGGGAACACTTAATTTTGTGCTGGGAAACACTAATTGGTTCCACATGGAGACACCAGCTCTACACATTTGTATTTTCTAGGGAGAAAGCTAGAATAACTGTGGCAAACAAACATGATATTTCTGTTTGTATAGATGACATTTTATGCACTTTCCTAAAGAAAAGACTTTGCTTTTCTCCAAAACCATTTTTCCTGTGATATTCTCGATCCATTACATACGAATTCCACCCCCACTTTGTCCGGATATGAGTGGGTGAAACCAGAAATATCCGGTTGTGTTTTGTCTTACTATATCCCAGATATTGCTACAGCCTCAGTGTCTGTGTTTTCTGGATATTATGGATGGATTTTATTGTTTTGAATGTTTTTATCAGGGAACATTTAATTTTGTACCGTAGAAGTACAATTTGGTTCCACATGGAGACACCAGTAACACATTCCTATGTTCTAGGGAGAAAGCTTGAGGAACTGCAAATCGATATGATATGTCTGTTTGTATAGATGACATTTTATGCACTTGCGATGGAAAAGACTTTTTGCCTTTCTCTAAAACCATTTTTACTGTGATTTTGTTGGTCCATTGCATACGAATTCCAACCCACTTTGTCCGGATATGACTGGATGAAACCAGAAATATCCGGTTGTGTTTTGGCTAACTCAATCCCAGATATTGTGAAAGCTTCTGTATTTGTGTTCTCCGGATATTATGAACGGATTTTATGGTTTTGCATGTTTTTTATCAGGGAACATTTAATTTTGTACCGTAGAAACACTAATTGGTTCCACACGGAGACACCAGCTCTACACATTTGTATTTTCTAGGGAGAAAGCTAGAATAACTGCCGTAAACAAACATGATGTTTCTGTTTGTATAGATGACATTTTATGCACTGGCTTAAGGAAAAGACTTTGTTTTACTCCAAAACCATTTTTACTGTGATTTTCTCGGTCCATTGCATACGAATTCCACCTCACTTTGTCCGGATATGACTGGATGAAACCAGAAATATCCGTTTTGGTTTTTTTTGGCTTACTATATCCCAGATATTACTACAGACTCTGTGTTTGTGTTTTCTGGATATTATCGATGGATTATATTGTTTTGAATGTTTTTATCAGGGAACATTTAATTTTGTGCTGGGAAACACTAATTGGTTCCACATGGAGACACCAGTCTACACATTCGTATTTTCTAGGGAGAAAGCTAGAATAACTGCGGTAAACAAACATGATGTTTCTGTTTGTATAGATGACATTTTATGCACTGGCTTAAGGAAAAGACTTTGTTTTACTCCAAAACCATTTTTACTGCGATTTTCCCGGTTCACTGCATACGAATCCCACCAAACTTAGTCCGGATATGACTGGATGAAACCAGAAATATCCGGTTGTGTTTTGGCTAACTCAATCCCAGATATTGTGAAAGCTTCTGTATTGGTGTTTTCCGGATATTATTAACGGATTTTATGGTTTTGCATGTTTTTTATCAGGGAACATTTAATTTTGTACCTTAGAAACACTAATTGGTTCCACACGGAGACACCAGCTCTACACATTTGTATTTTCTAGGGAGAAAGCTAGAGGAACTGTGGCAAACAAACATGATATTTCTGTTTGTATACATGACATTTTATGCACTTGCATAACGAAAAAAACTTTGCTTTTCTCCAAAACCATTTTTACTGTGATTTTCTCGGTCCATTGCATACGAATTCCACATCGCTTTGTCCGGATATGACTGGATGAAACCAGAAATATCCGGTTGTGTTTTGGCTTACTACAACCCAGATATTGTGAAAGCCTCTGTGTTTATGTTTTCCGGATATTATCAACGGAATTTATGTTTTTGCATGTTATTTATCAGGGAACATTTAATTTTGTGCTGGGAAACACTAATTGGTTCCACATGGAGACACCAGCTCTACACATTCGTATTTTCTAGGGAGAAAGCTAGAGGAACTGCGGCAAACAAACATGATATTTCTGTTTGTATAGATGACATTTTATGCACTTTCCTAAAGAAAAGACTTTGCTTTTCTCCAAAACCATTTTTCCTGTGATATTCTCGATCCATTACATATGAATAACACCCCCACTTTGTCCGTATATGAGTGGATGAAACCAGAAATATCCGGTTGTGTTTTGTCTTACTATATCCCAGATATTGCTACAGCCTCAGTGTCTGTGTTTTCTGGATATTATCGATGGAATTTATTGTTTTGAATGTTTTTATCAGGGAACCTTTAATTTTGTACCGTAGAAATACTATTTGGTTCCACATGGAGACACCAGTAACACATTCCTCTGTTCTAGGGAGAAAGCTTGAGGAACTGCAAATCGATATGATATGTCTGTTTGTATAGATGACATTTTATGCACTTGCCATGGAAAAGACTTTTTGCCTTTCTCTAAAACCATTTTTACTGTGATTTTGTTGGTCCATTGCATACGAATTCCAACCCACTTTGTCCGGATATGACTGGATGAAACCAGAAATATCCGGTTGTGTTTTGGCTAACTCAATCCCAGATATTGTGAAAGCTTCTGTATTTGTGTTCTCCGGATATTATGAACGGATTTTATGGTTTTGCATGTTTTTTATCAGGGAACATTTAATTTTGTACCTTAGAAACACTAATTGGTTCCACACGGAGACACCAGCTCTACACATTTGTATTTTCTAGGGAGAAAGCTAGAGGAACTGCGGCAAACAAACATGATATTTCTGTTTGTATAGATGACATTTTATGCACTTTCCTAAGAAAAAGACTTTACTTTTCTCCAAAACCATTTTTACTGTGATTTTCTCGGTCCATTGCATACGAATTCCACCTCACTTTGTCCGGATATGAGTGGATGAAACCAGAAATATCCGTTTTCTTTTTTTTTTTTTTTTGGCTTACTATATCCCAGATATTACTACAGACTCTGTGTTTGTGTTTTCTGGATATTATCGATGGATTATATTGTTTTGAATGTTTTTATCAGGGAACACTTAATTTTGTGCTGGGAAACACTAATTGGTTCCACATGGAGACACCAGTCTACACATTCGTATTTTCTAGGGAGAAAGCTAGAATAACTGCGGTAAACAAACATGATGTTTCTGTTTGTATAGATGACATTTTATGCACTGGCTTAAGGAAAAGACTTTGTTTTACTCCAAAACCATTTTTACTGTGATTTTCTCGGTCCATTGCATACGAATTCCACCTCACTTTGTCCGGATATGACTGGATGAAACCAGAAATATCCGTTTTGTTTTTTTTTGGCTTACTATATCCCAGATATTACTACAGACTCTGTGTTTGTGTTTTCTGGATATTATCGATGGATTATATTGTTTTGAATGTTTTTATCAGGGAACACTTAATTTTGTGCTGGGAAACACTAATTGGTTCCACATGGAGACACCAGTCTACACATTCGTATTTTCTAGGGAGAAAGCTAGAATAACTGCGGTAAACAAACATGATGTTTCTGTTTGTATAGATGACATTTTATGCACTGGCTTAAGGAAAAGACTTTGTTTTACTCCAAAACCATTTTTACTGCGATTTTCCCGGTTCACTGCATACGAATCCCACCAAACTTAGTCCGGATATGACTGGATGAAACCAGAAATATCCGGTTGTGTTTTGGCTAACTCAATCCCAGATATTGCGACGGACTCTGTGTTTGTGTTTTCTGGACATTATCAACGGACTTTATTGTTTTGAATGTTTTTATCAGGGAACATTTAATTTTGTACCTTAGAAACACTAATAGGTTCAACATGGAGACACCAGTCTACACATTCGTATGTTCTAGGGAGAAAGTTAGAGGAACTGTGGCAAACAAACATGATATTTCTGTTTGTATACATGATATTTTATGCACTTGCATAACGAAAAAAACTTTGCTTTTCTCCAAAACCATTTTTACTGTGATTTTCTCGGTCCATTGCATACGAATTCCACCTCGCTTTGTCCGGATATGACTGGATGAAACCAGAAATATCCGGTTGTGTTTTGGCTTACTACAACCCAGATATTGTGAAAGCCTCTGTGTTTATGTTTTCCGGATACTATCAACGGAATTTATGTTTTTGCATGTTATTTATCAGGGAACATTTAATTTTGTGCTGGGAAACACTAATTGGTTCCACATGGAGACACCAGCTCTACACATTCGTATTTTCTAGGGAGAAAGCTAGAGGAACTGCGGCAAACAAACATGATATTTCTGTTTGTATAGATGACATTTTATGCACTTTCCTAAAGAAAAGACTTTGCTTTTCTCCAAAACCATTTTTCCTGTGATATTCTCGATCCATTACATATGAATTCCACCCCACTTTGTCCGGATATGAGTGGATGAAACCAGAAATATCCGGTTGTGTTTTGTCTTACTATATCCCAGATATTGCTACAGCCTCAGTGTCTGTGTTTTCTGGATATTATCGATGGATTTTATTGTTTTGAATGTTTTTATCAGGGAACATTTAATTTTGTACCGTAGAAACACTAATTGGTTCCACATGGAGACACCAGGAACACATTCCTATGTTCTAGGGAGAAAGCTTGAGGAACTGCAAATTGATATGATATGTCTGTTTGTATAGATGACATTTTATGCACTTGCCATGGAAAAGACTTTTTGCCTTTCTCTAAAACCATTTTTACTGTGATTTTGTTGGTCCATTGCATACGAATTCCAACCCACTTTGTCCGGATATGACTGGATGAAACCAGAAATATCCGGTTGTGTTTTGGCTAACTCAATCCCAGATATTGTGAAAGCTTCTGTATTTGTATTCTCCGGATATTATAAACGGATTTTATGGTTTTGCATGTTTTTTATCAGGGAACATTTAATTTTGTACCATAGAAACACTAATTGGTTCCACACGGAGACACCAGCTCTACACATTTGTATTTTCTAGGGAGAAAGCTAGAGGAACTGCGGCAAACAAACATGATATTTCTGTTTGTATAGATGACATTTTATGCACTTTCCTAGGAAAAAGACTTTACTTTTCTCCAAAACCATTTTTACTGTGATTTTCTCGGTCCATTGCATACGAATTCCACCTCACTTTGTCCGGATATGAGTGGATGAAACCAGAAATATCCGTTTTCTTTTTTTTGGCTTACTATATCCCAGATATTACTACAGACTCTGTGTTTGTGTTTTCTGGATATTATCGATGGATTATATTGTTTTGAATGTTTTTATCAGGGAACATTTAATTTTGTGCTGGGAAACACTAATTGGTTCCACATGGAGACACCAGTCTACACATTCGTATGTTCTAGGGAGAAAGCTAGAATAACTGCGGTAAACAAACATGATGTTTCTGTTTGTATAGATGACATTTTATGCACTGGCTTAAGGAAAAGACTTTGTTTTACACCAAAACCATTTTTACTGCGATTTTGTTGGTCCATTGCATACGAATTCCAACCCACTTTGTCCGGATATGACTGGATGAAACCAGAAATATCCGGTTGTGTTTTGGCTAACTCAATCCCAGATATTGCGACGGACTCTGTGTTTGTGTTTTCTGGACATTATCAACGGACTTTATTGTTTTGAATGTTTTTATCAGGGAACATTTAATTTTGTACCTTAGAAACACTAATAGGTTCAACATGGAGACACCAGTCTACACATTCGTATGTTCTAGGGAGAAAGTTAGAGGAACTGCGGCAAACAAACATGATATTTCTGTTTGTATACATGACATTTTATGCACTTGCATAACGAAAAAAACTTTGCTTTTCTCCAAAACCATTTTTACTGTGATTTTCTCGGTCCATTGCATACGAATTCCACCTCGCTTTGTCCGGATATGACTGGATGAAACCAGAAATATCCGGCTGTGTTTTGGCTTACTACAACCCAGATATTGTGAAAGCCTCTGTGTTTATGTTTTCCGGATACTATCAACGGAATTTATGTTTTTGCATGTTATTTATCAGGGAACATTTAATTTTGTGCTGGGAAACACTAATTGGTTCCACATGGAGACACCAGCTCTACACATTCGTATTTTCTAGGGAGAAAGCTAGAGGAACTGCGGCAAACAAACATGATATTTCTGTTTGTATAGATGACATTTTATGCACTTTCCTAAAGAAAAGACTTTGCTTTTCTCCAAAACCATATTTCCTGTGATATTCTCGATCCATTACATATGAATTCCACCCCACTTTGTCCGGATATGAGTGGATGAACCCAGAAATATCCGGTTGTGTTTTGTTTTACTATATCCCAGATATTGCTACAGCCTCAGTGTCTGTGTTTTCTGGATATTATCGATGGATTTTATTGTTTTGAATGTTTTTATCAGGGAACCTTTAATTTTGTACCGTAGAAATACAATTTGGTTCCACATGGAGACACCAGTAACACATTCCTCTGTTCTAGGGAGAAAGCTTGAGGAACTGCAAATCGATATGATATGTCTGTTTGTATAGATGACATTTTATGCACTTGCGATGGAAAAGACTTTTTGCCTTTCTCTAAAACCATTTTTACTGTGATTTTGTTGGTCCATTGCATACGAATTCCAACCCACTTTGTCCGGATATGACTGGATGAAACCAGAAATATCCGGTTGTGTTTTGGCTAACTCAATCCCAGATATTGTGAAAGCTTCTGTATTTGTGTTCTCCGGATATTATGAACGGATTTTATGGTTTTGCATGTTTTTTATCAGGGAACATTTAATTTTGTACCGTAGAAACTCTAATTGGTTCCACACGGAGACACCAGCTCTACACATTTGTATTTTCTAGGGAGAAAGCTAGAGGAACTGCGGCAAACAAACATGATATTTCTGTTTGTATAGATGACATTTTATGCACTTTCCTAAGAAAAAGACTTTACTTTTCTCCAAAACCATTTTTACTGTGATTTTCTCGGTCCATTGCATACGAATTCCACCTCACTTTGTCCGGATATGACTGGATGAAACCAGAAATATCCGTTTTCTTTTTTTTTTTGGCTTACTATATCCCAGATATTACTACAGACTCTGTGTTTGTGTTTTCTGGATATTATCGATGGACTATATTGTTTTGAATGTTTTATCAGGGAACATTTAATTTTGTGCTGGGAAACACCAATTGGTTCCACATGGAGACACCAGTCTACACATTCGTATTTTCTAGGGAGAAAGCTAGAATAACTGCGGTAAACAAACATGATGTTTCTGTTTGTATAGATGACATTTTATGCACTGGCTTAAGGAAAAGACTTTGTTTTACTCCAAAACCATTTTTACTGCGATTATCCCGGTTCACTGCATACGAATTCCACCAACCTTAGTCCGGATATGACTGGATGAAACCAGAAATATCCGGTTGTGTTTTGGCTAACTCAATCCCAGATATTGCGACGGACTCTGTGTTTGTGTTTTCTGGACATTATCAACGGACTTTATTGTTTTGAATGTTTTTATCAGGGAACATTTAATTTTGTACCTTAGAAACACTAATAGGTTCAACATGGAGACACCAGTCTACACATTCGTATGTTCTAGGGAGAAAGTTAGAGGAACTGCGGCAAACAAACATGATATTTCTGTTTGTATACATGACATTTTATGCACTTGCATAACGAAAAAAACTTTGCTTTTCTCCAAAACCATATTTACTGTGATTTTCTCGGTCCATTGCATATGAATTCCACCTCGCTTTGTCCGGATATGACTGGATGAAACCAGAAATATCCGGTTGTGTTTTGGCTAACTCAATCCCAGATATTGTGAAAGCTTCTGTATTTGTGTTCTCCGGATATTATGAACGGATTTTATGGTTTTGCATGTTTTTTTTCAGGGAACATTCAATTTTGTACCGTAGAAACACTAATTGGTTCCACACGGAGACACCAGCTCTACACATTTGTATTTTCTAGGGAGAAAGCTAGAGGAACTGCGGCAAACAAACATGATATTTCTGTTTGTATAGATGACATTTTATGCACTTTCCTAAGAAAAAGACTTTACTTTTCTCCAAAACCATTTTTACTGTGATTTTCTCGGTCCATTGCATACGAATTCCACCTCACTTTGTCCAGATATGACTGGATGAAACCAGAAATATCCGATTTCTTTTTTTTTTTTTTGGGCTTACTATATCCCAGATATTACTACAGACTCTGTTTTTGTGTTTTCTGGATATTATCGATGGATTATATTGTTTTGAATGTTTTTATCAGGGAACATTTAATTTTGTGCTGGGAAACACTAATTGGTTCCACATGGAGACACCAGTCTACACATTCGTATTTTCTAGGGAGAAAGCTAGAATAACTGCGGTAAACAAACATGATGTTTCTGTTTGTATAGATGACATTTTATGCACTGGCTTAAGGAAAAGACTTTGTTTTACTCCAAAACCATTTTTACTGTGATTTTCCCGGTTCATTGCATACGAATTCCACCAACCTTAGTCCGGATATGACTGGATGAAACCAGAAATATCCGGTTGTGTTTTGGCTAACTCAATCCCAGATATTGCGACAGACTCTGTGTTTGTGTTTTCTGGACATTATCAACGGACTTTATTGTTTTGAATGTTTTTATCAGGGAACATTTAATTTTGTACCTTAGAAACACTAATAGGTTCAACATGGAGACACCAGTCTACACATTCGTATGTTCTAGGGAGAAAGTTAGAGGAACTGCGGCAAACCAACATGATATTTCTGTTTGTATACATGACATTTTATGCACTTGCATAACGAAAAAAACTTTGCTTTTCTCCAAAACCATTTTTACTGTGATTTTCTCGGTCCATTGCATACGAATTCCACCTCGCTTTGTCCGGATATGACTGGATGAAACCAGAAATATCCGGTTGTGTTTTGGCTTACTACAACCCAGATATTGTGAAAGCCTCTGTGTTTATGTTTTCCGGATGCTATCAACGGAATTTATGTTTTTGCATGTTATTTATCAGGGAACATTTAATTTTGTGCTGGGAAACACTAATTGGTTCCACATGGAGACACCAGCTCTACACATTCGTATTTTCTAGGGAGAAAGCTAGAGGAACTGCGGCAAACAAACATGATATTTCTGTTTGTATAGATGACATTTTATGCACTTTCCTAAAGAAAAGACTTTGCTTTTCTCCAAAACCATTTTTCCTGTGATATTCTCGATCCATTACATATGAATTCCACCCCACTTTGTCCGGATATGAGTGGATGAAACCAGAAATATCCGGTTGTGTTTTGTCTTACTATATCCCAGATATTGCTACAGCCTCAGTGTCTGTGTTTTCTGGATATTATCGATGGCTTTTATTGTTTTGAATGTTTTTATCAGGGAACATTTAATTTTGTACCGTAGAAACACTAACTGGTTCCACATGGAGACACCAGTAACACATTCCTATGTTCTAGGGAGAAAGCTTGAGGAACTGCAAATCGATATGATATGTCTGTTTGTATAGATGACATTTTATGCACTTGCGATGGAAAAGACTTTTTGCCTTTCTCTAAAACCATTTTTACTGTGATTTTGTTGGTCCATTGCATACGAATTCCAACCCACTTTGTCCGGATATGACTGGATGAAACCAGAAATATCCGGTTGTGTTTTGGCTTACTACAACCCAGATATTGTGAAAGCTTCTGTATTTGTGTTCTCCGGATATTATGAACGGATTTTATGGTTTTGCATGTTTTTTATCAGGGAACATTTAATTTTGTACCGTAGAAACACTAATTGGTTCCACACGGAGACACCAGCTCTACACATTTGTATTTTCTAGGGAGAAAGCTAGAGGAACTGCAGCAAACAAACATGATATTTCTGTTTGTATAGATGACATTTTATGCACTTTCCTAAGAAAAAGACTTTACTTTTCTCCAAAACCATTTTTACTGTGATTTTCTCGGTCCATTGCATACGAATTGCACCTCACTTTCTCCAGATATGACTGGATGAAACCAGAAATATCCGTTTTCTTTATTTTTGGCTTACTATAACCCAGATATTACTACAGACTCTGTGTTTGTGTTTTCTGGATATTATCGATGGATTATATTGTTTTGAATGTTTTGATCAGGGAACACTTAATTTTGTGCTGGGAAACACTAATTGGTTCCACATGGAGACACCAGTCTACACATTCGTATTTTCTAGGGAGAAAGCTAGAATAACTGCGGTAAACAAACATGATGTTTCTGTTTGTATAGATGACATTTTATGCACTGGCTTAAGGAAAAGACTTTGTTTTACTCCAAAACCATTTTTACTGCGATTTTCCCTGTTCATTGCATACGAATTCCACCAAACTTAGTCCGGATATGACTGGATGAAACCAGAAATATCCGGTTGTGTTTTGGCTAACTCAATCCCAGATATTGCGATGGACTCTGTGTTTCTGTTTTCTGGACATTATCAACGGACTTTATTGTTTTGAATGTTTTTATCAGGGAACATTTAATTTTGTACCTTAGAAACACTAATAGGTTCAACATGGAGACACCAGTATACACATTCGTATGTTCTAGGGAGAAAGTTAGAGGAACTGTGGCAAACAAACATGATATTTCTGTTTGTATACATGACATTTTATGCACTTGCATAACGAAAAAAACTTTGCTTTTCTCCAAAACCATTTTTACTGTGATTTTCTCGGTCCATTGCATACGAATTCCACCTCGCTTTGTCCGGATATGACTGGATGAAACCAGAAATATCCGGTTGTGTTTTGGCTTACTACAACCCAGATATTGTGAAAGCCTCTGTGTTTATGTTTTCCGGATATTATCAACGGAATTTATGTTTTTGCATGTTATTTATCAGGGAACATTTAATTTTGTGCTGGGAAACACTAATTGGTTCCACATGGAGACACCAGCTCTACACATTTGTATTTTCTAGGGAGAAAGCTAGAGGAACTGCGGCAAACAAACATGATATTTCTGTTTGTATAGATGACATTTTATGCACTTTCCTAAAGAAAAGACTTTGCTTTTCTCCAAAACCATTTTTCCTGTGATATTCTCGATCCATTACATATGAATTCCACCCCACTTTGTCCGGTATGAGTGGATGAAACCAGAAATATCCGGTTGTGTTTTGTCTTACTATATCCCAGATATTGCTACAGCCTCAGTGTCTGTGTTTTCTGGATATTATCGATGGAATTTATTGTTTTGAATATTTTCATCAGGGAACATTTAATTTTGTACCGTAGAAACACTAATTGGTTCCACATGGAGTCACCAGTAACACATTCCTATGTTCTAGGGAGAAAGCGTGAGGAACTGCATATCGATATGATATGTCTGTTTGTATAGATGACATTTTATGCACTTGCGATGGAAAAGACTTTTTGCCTTTCTCTAAAACCATTTTTACTGTGATTTTGTTGGTCCATTGCATACGAATTCCAACCCACTTTGTCCGGATATGACTGGATGAAACCAGAAATATCCGGTTGTGTTTTGGCTTACTACAACCCAGATATTGTGAAAGCTTCTGTATTTGTGTTCTCCGGATATTATGAACGGATTTTATGGTTTTGCATGTTTTTTATCAGGGAACATTTAATTTTGTACCGTAGAAACACTAATTGGTTCCACACGGAGACACCAGCTCTACACATTTGTATTTTCTAGGGAGAAAGCTAGAGGAACTGCGGCAAACAAACATGATATTTCTGTTTGTATAGATGACATTTTATGCACTTTCCTAACAAAAAGACTTTACTTTTCTCCAAAACCATTTTTACTGTGATTTTTCTCGGTCCATTGCATACGAATTCCACCTCACTTTGTCCGGATATGACTGGATGAAACCAGAATTATCCGTTTTCTTTTTTTTTGGCTTACTATATCCCAGATATTACTACAGACTCTGTGTTTGTGTTTTCTGGATATTATGGATGGATTATATTGTTTTGAATGTTTTTATCAGGGAACATTTAATTTTGTGCTGGGAAACACTAATTGCTTCCACATGGAGACACCAGTCTACACATTCGTATTTTCTAGGGAGAAAGCTAGAATAACTGCGGTAAACAAACATGATGTTTCTGTTTGTATAGATGACATTTTATGCACTGGCTTAAGGAAAAGACTTTGTTTTACTCCAAAACCATTTTTTACTGCGATTTTCCCGGTTCATTGCATATGAATTCCACCAAACTTAGTCCGGATATGACTGGATGAAACCAGAAATATCCGGTTGTGTTTTGGCTAACTCAATCCCAGATATTGTGAAAGCTTCTGTATTGGTGTTTTCCGGATATTATCAACGGATTTTATGGTTTTGCATGTTTTTTATCAGGGAACATTTAATTTTGTACCTTAGAAACACTAATTGGTTCCACACGGAGACACCAGCTCTACACATTTGTATTTTCTAGGGAGAAAGCTAGAGGAACTGTGGCAAACAAACATGATATTTCTGTTTGTATACATGACATTTTATGCACTTGCATAACGAAAAAAACTTTGCTTTTCTCCAAAACCATTTTTACTGTGATTTTCTCGGTCCATTGCATACGAATTCCACATCGCTTTGTCCGGATATGACTGGATGAAACCAGAAATATCCGGTTGTGTTTTGGCTTACTATAACCCAGATATTGTGAAAGCCTCTGTGTTTATGTTTTCCGGATATTATCAACGGAATTTATGTTTTTGCATGTTATTTATCAGGGAACATTTAATTTTGTGCTGGGAAACACTAATTGGTTCCACATGGAGACACCAGCTCTACACATTCGTATTTTCTAGGGAGAAAGCTAGAGGAACTGCGGCAAACAAACATGATATTTCTGTTTGTATAGATGACATTTTATGCACTTTCCTAAAGAAAAGACTTTGCTTTTCTCCAAAACCATTTTTCCTGTGATATTCTCCATCCATTACATATGAATAACACCCCCACTTTGTCCGGATATGAGTGGATGAAACCAGAAATATCCGGTTGTGTTTTGTCTTACTATATCCCAGATATTGCTACAGCCTCAGTGTCTGTGTTTTCTGGATATTATCGATGGATTTTACTGTTTTGAATGTTTTTTTCAGGGAACCTTTAATTTTGTACCGTAGAAATACAATTTGGTTCCACATGGAGACACCAGTAACACATTCCTATGTTCTAGGGAGAAAGCTTGAGGAACTGCAAATCGATATGATATGTCTGTTTGTATAGATGACATTTTATGCACTTGCGATGGAAAAGACTTTTTGCCTTTCTCTAAAACCATTTTTACTGTGATTTTGTTGGTCCATTGCATACGAATTCCAACCCACTTTGTCCGGATATGACTGGATGAAACCAGAAATATCCGGTTGTGTTTTGGCTAACTCAATCCCAGATATTGTGAAAGCTTCTGTATTTGTGTTCTCCGGATATTATGAACGGATTTTATGGTTTTGCATGTTTTTAATCAGGGAACATTTAATTTTGTACTGTAGAAACACTAATTGGTTCCACACGGAGACACCAGCTCTACACATTTGTATTTTCTAGGGAGAAAGCTAGAGGAACTGCGGCAAACAAACATGATATTTCTGTTTGTATACATGACATTTTATGCACTTTCCTAAGAAAAAGACTTTACTTTTCTCCAAAACCATTTTTACTGTGATTTTCTCGGTCCATTGCATACGAATTCCACCTCACTTTGTCCGGATATGAGTGGATGAAACCAGAAATATCCGTTTTCTTTTTTTTTTTTTGGCTTACTATATCCCAGATATTACTACAGACTCTGTGTTTGTGTTTTCTGGGTATTATCGATGGATTATATTGTTTTGAATGTTTTTATCAGGGAACACTTAATTTTGTGCTGGGAAACACTAATTGTTTGCACATGGAGACACCAGTCTACACATTCGTATTTTCTAGGGAGAAAGCTAGAATAACTGCGGTAAACAAACATGATGTTTCTGTTTGTATAGATGACATTTTATGCACTGGCTTAAGGAAAAGACTTTGTTTTACTCCAAAACCATTTTTACTGCGATTTTCCCGGTTCATTGCATACGAAATCCACCAAACTTAGTCCGGATATGACTGGATGAAACCAGAAATATCCGGTTGTGTTTTGGCTAACTCAATCCCAGATATTGCAACGGACTCTGTGTTTGTGTTTTCTGGACATTATCAACGGACTTTATTGTTTTGAATGTTTTTATCAGGGAACATTTAATTTTGTACCTTAGAAACACTAATAGGTTCAACATGGAGACACCAGTCTACACATTCGTATGTTCTAGGGAGAAAGTTAGAGGAACTGCGGCAAACAAACATGATATTTCTGTTTGTATACATGACATTTTATGCACTTGCATAACGAAAAAAACTTTGCTTTTCTCCAAAACCATTTTTACTGTGATTTTCCCGGTTCATTGCATACGAATTCCACCAAACTTAGTCCGGATATGACTGGATGAAACCAGAAATATCCGGTTGTGTTTTGGCTAACTCAATCCCAGATATTGTGAAAGCTTCTGTATTGGTGTTTTCCGGATATTATTAACGGATTTTATGGTTTTGCATGTTTTTTATCAGGGAACATTTAATTTTGTACCTTAGAAACACTAATTGGTTCCACACGGAGACACCAGCTCTACACATTTGTATTTTCTAGGGAGAAAGCTAGAGGAACTGTGGCAAACAAACATGATATTTCTGTTTGTATACATGACATTTTATGCACTTGCATAACGAAAAAAACTTTACTTTTCTCCAAAACCATTTTTACTGTGATTTTCTCGGTCCATTGCATACGAATTCCACATCGCTTTGTCCGGATATGACTGGATGAAACCAGAAATATCCGGTTGTGTTTTGGCTTACTACAACCCAGATATTGTGAAAGCCTCTGTGTTTATGTTTTCCGGATAGTATCAACGGAATTTATGTTTTTGCATGTTATTTATCAGGGAACATTTAATTTTGTGCTGGGAAACACTAATTGGTTCCACATGGAGACACCAGCTCTACACATTCGTATTTTCTAGGGAGAAAGCTAGAGGAACTGCGGCAAACAAACATGATATTTCTGTTTGTATAGATGACATTTTATGCACTTTCCTAAAGAAAAGACTTTGCTTTTCTCCAAAACCATTTTTCCTGTGATATTCTCCATCCATTACATATGAATTCCACCCCACTTTGTCCGGTATGAGTGGATGAAACCAGAAATATCCGGTTGTGTTTTGTCTTACTATATCCCAGATATTGCTACAGCCTCAGTGTCTGTGTTTTCTGGATATTATCGATGGAATTTATTGTTTTGAATATTTTCATCAGGGAACATTTAATTTTGTACCGTAGAAACACTAATTGGTTCCACATGGAGTCACCAGTAACACATTCCTATGTTCTAGGGAGAAAGCGTGAGGAACTGCATATCGATATGATATGTCTGTTTGTATAGATGACATTTTATGCACTTGCGATGGAAAAGACTTTTTGCCTTTCTCTAAAACCATTTTTACTGTGATTTTGTTGGTCCATTGCATACGAATTCCAACCCACTTTGTCCGGATATGACTGGATGAAACCAGAAATATCCGGTTGTGTTTTGGCTTACTACAACCCAGATATTGTGAAAGCTTCTGTATTTGTGTTCTCCGGATATTATGAACGGATTTTATGGTTTTGCATGTTTTTTATCAGGGAACATTTAATTTTGTACCGTAGAAACACTAATTGGTTCCACACGGAGACACCAGCTCTACACATTTGTATTTTCTAGGGAGAAAGCTAGAGGAACTGCGGCAAACAAACATGATATTTCTGTTTGTATAGATGACATTTTATGCACTTTCCTAACAAAAAGACTTTACTTTTCTCCAAAACCATTTTTACTGTGATTTTTCTCGGTCCATTGCATACGAATTCCACCTCACTTTGTCCGGATATGACTGGATGAAACCAGAATTATCCGTTTTCTTTTTTTTTGGCTTACTATATCCCAGATATTACTACAGACTCTGTGTTTGTGTTTTCTGGATATTATGGATGGATTATATTGTTTTGAATGTTTTTATCAGGGAACATTTAATTTTGTGCTGGGAAACACTAATTGCTTCCACATGGAGACACCAGTCTACACATTCGTATTTTCTAGGGAGAAAGCTAGAATAACTGCGGTAAACAAACATGATGTTTCTGTTTGTATAGATGACATTTTATGCACTGGCTTAAGGAAAAGACTTTGTTTTACTCCAAAACCATTTTTTACTGCGATTTTCCCGGTTCATTGCATATGAATTCCACCAAACTTAGTCCGGATATGACTGGATGAAACCAGAAATATCCGGTTGTGTTTTGGCTAACTCAATCCCAGATATTGTGAAAGCTTCTGTATTGGTGTTTTCCGGATATTATCAACGGATTTTATGGTTTTGCATGTTTTTTATCAGGGAACATTTAATTTTGTACCTTAGAAACACTAATTGGTTCCACACGGAGACACCAGCTCTACACATTTGTATTTTCTAGGGAGAAAGCTAGAGGAACTGTGGCAAACAAACATGATATTTCTGTTTGTATACATGACATTTTATGCACTTGCATAACGAAAAAAACTTTGCTTTTCTCCAAAACCATTTTTACTGTGATTTTCTCGGTCCATTGCATACGAATTCCACATCGCTTTGTCCGGATATGACTGGATGAAACCAGAAATATCCGGTTGTGTTTTGGCTAACTCAATCCCAGATATTGCGACGGACTCTGTGTTTGTGTTTTCTGGACATTATCAACGGACTTTATTGTTTTGAATGTTTTTATCAGGGGACATTTAATTTTGTACCTTAGAAACACTAATAGGTTCAACATGGAGACACCAGTATACACATTCGTATGTTCTAGGGAGAAAGTTAGAGGAACTGTGGCAAACAAACATGATATTTCTGTTTGTATACATGACATTTTATGCACTTGCATAATGAAAAAAACTTTGCTTTTCTCCAAAACCATTTTTACTGTGATTTTCTCGGTCCATTGCATACGAATTCCACCTCGCTTTGTCCGGATATGACTGGATGAAACCAGAAATATCCGGTTGTGTTTTGGCTTACTACAACCCAGATATTGTGAAAGCCTCTGTGTTTATGTTTTCCGGATACTATCAACGGAATTTATGTTTTTGCATGTTATTTATCAGGGAACATTTAATTTTGTGCTGGGAAACACTAATTGGTTCCACATGGAGACACCAGCTCTACACATTCGTATTTTCTAGGGAGAAAGCTAGAGGAACTGCGGCAAACAAACATGATATTTCTGTTTGTATAGATGACATTGTATGCACTTTCCTAAAGAAAAGACTTTGCTTTTCTCCAAAACCATTTTTCCTGTGATATTCTCCATCCATTACATATGAATTCCACCCCACTTTGTCCGGATATGAGTGGATGAAACCAGAAATATCCGGTTGTGTTTTGTCTTACTATATCCCCGATATTGCTACAGCCTCAGTGTCTGTGTTTTCTGGATATTATCGATGGATTTTATTGTTTTGAATGTTTTTATCAGGGAACATTTAATTTTGTACCGTAGAAACACTAATTGGTTCCACATGGAGACACCAGTAACACATTCCTATGTTCTAGGGAGAAAGCTTGAGGAACTGCAAATCGATATGATATGTCTGTTTGTATAGATGACATTTTATGCACTTGCGATGGAAAAGACTTTTTGCCTTTCTCTAAAACCATTTTTACTGTGATTTTGTTGGTCCATTACATACGAATTCCAACCCACTTTGTCCGGATATGACTGGATGAAACCAGAAATATCCGGTTGTGTTTTGGCTAACTCAATCCCAGATATTGTGAAAGCTTCTGTATTTGTGTTCTCCGGATATTATGAACGGATTTTATGGTTTTGCATGTTTTTTATCAGGGAACATTTAATTTTGTACTGTAGAAACACTAATTGGTTCCACACGGAGACACCAGCTCTACACATTTGTATTTTCTAGGGAGAAAGCTAGAGGAACTGCGGCAAACAAACATGATATTTCTGTTTGTATAGATGACATTTTATGCACTTTCCTAGGAAAAAGACTTTACTTTTCTCCAAAACCATTTTTACTGTGATTTTCTCGGTCCATTGCATACGAATTCCACCTCAATTTGTCCGCATATGAGTGGATGAAACCAGAAATATCCGTTTTCTTTTTTTTTGGCTTACTATATCCCAGATATTACTACAGACTCTGTGTTTGTGTTTTCTGGATATTATCGATGGATTATATTGTTTTGAATGTTTTTATCAGGGAACATTTAATTTTGTGCTGGGAAACACTAATTGGTTCCACATGGAGACACCAGTCTACACATTCGTATTTTCTAGGGAGAAAGCTAGAATAACTGCGGTAAACAAACATGATGTTTCTGTTTGTATAGATGACATTTTATGCACTGGCTTAAGGAAAAGACTTTGTTTTACTCCAAAACCATTTTTACTGCGATTTTGTTGGTCCATTGCATACGAATTCCAACCCACTTTGTCCGGATATGACTGGATGAAACCAGAAATATCCGGTTGTGTTTTGGCTAACTCAATCCCAGATATTGCGACGGACTCTGTGTTTGTGTTTTCTGGACATTATCAACGGACTTTATTGTTTTGAATGTTTTTATCAGGGGACATTTAATTTTGTACCTTAGAAACACTAATAGGTTCAACATGGAGACACCAGTATACACATTCGTATGTTCTAGGGAGAAAGTTAGAGGAACTGTGGCAAACAAACATGATATTTCTGTTTGTATACATGACATTTTATGCACTTGCATAATGAAAAAAACTTTGCTTTTCTCCAAAACCATTTTTACTGTGATTTTCTCGGTCCATTGCATACGAATTCCACCTCGCTTTGTCCGGATATGACTGGATGAAACCAGAAATATCCGGTTGTGTTTTGGCTTACTACAACCCAGATATTGTGAAAGCCTCTGTGTTTATGTTTTCCGGATACTATCAACGGAATTTATGTTTTTGCATGTTATTTATCAGGGAACATTTAATTTTGTGCTGGGAAACACTAATTGGTTCCACATGGAGACACCAGCTCTACACATTCGTATTTTCTAGGGAGAAAGCTAGAGGAACTGCGGCAAACAAACATGATATTTCTGTTTGTATAGATGACATTGTATGCACTTTCCTAAAGAAAAGACTTTGCTTTTCTCCAAAACTATTTTTCCTGTGATATTCTCCATCCATTACATATGAATTCCACCCCACTTTGTCCGGATATGAGTGGATGAAACCAGAAATATCCGGTTGTGTTTTGTCTTACTATATCCCCGATATTGCTACAGCCTCAGTGTCTGTGTTTTCTGGATATTATCGATGGATTTTATTGTTTTGAATGTTTTTATCAGGGAACATTTAATTTTGTACCGTAGAAACACTAATTGGTTCCACATGGAGACACCAGTAACACATTCCTATGTTCTAGGGAGAAAGCTTGAGGAACTGCAAATCGATATGATATGTCTGTTTGTATAGATGACATTTTATGCACTTGCGATGGAAAAGACTTTTTGCCTTTCTCTAAAACCATTTTTACTGTGATTTTGTTGGTCCATTGCATACGAATTCCAACCCACTTTGTCCGGATATGACTGGATGAAACCAGAAATATCCGGTTGTGTTGTGGCTAACTCAATCCCAGATATTGTGAAAGCTTCTGTATTTGTGTTCTCCGGATATTATGAACGGATTTTATGGTTTTGCATGTTTTTTTTCAGGGAACATTTAATTTTGTACCGTAGAAACACTAATTGGTTCCACACGGAGACACCAGCTCCACACATTTGTATTTTCTAGGGAGAAAGCTAGAGGAACTGCGGCAAACAAACATGATATTTCTGTTTGTATAGATGACATTTTATGCACTTTCCTAACAAAAAGACTTTACTTTTCTCCAAAACCATTTTTACTGTGATTTTCTCGGTCCATTGCATACGAATTCCACCTCACTTTGTCCGGATATGACTGGATGAAACCTGAAATATCCGTTTTCTTTTTTTTTGGCTTACTATATTCAAGATATTACTACAGACTCTGTGTTTGTGTTTTCTGGATATTATCGATGGATTATATTGTTTTGAATGTTTTTATCAGGGAACATTTAATTTTGTGCTGGGAAACACTAATTGGTTCCACATGGAGACACCAGTCTACACATTCGTATTTTCTAGGGAGAAAGCTAGAATAACTGCGGTAAACAAACATGATGTTTCTGTGTGTATAGATGACATTTTATGCACTGGCTTAAGGAAAAGACTTTGTTTTACTCCAAAACCATTTTTACTGCGATTTTGTTGGTCCATTGCATACGAATTCCAACCCACTTTGTCCGGATATGACTGGATGAAACCAGAAATATCCGGTTGTGTTTTGGCTAACTCAATCCCAGATATTGCGACGGACTCTGTGTTTGTGTTTTCTGGACATTATCAACGGACTTTATTGTTTTGAATGTTTTTATCAGGGGACATTTAATTTTGTACCTTAGAAACACTAATAGGTTCAACATGGAGACACCAGTATACACATTCGTATGTTCTAGGGAGAAAGTTAGAGGAACTGTGGCAAACAAACATGATATTTCTGTTTGTATACATGACATTTTATGCACTTGCATAATGAAAAAAACTTTGCTTTTCTCCAAAACCATTTTTACTGTGATTTTCTCGGTCCATTGCATACGAATTCCACCTCGCTTTGTCCGGATATGACTGGATGAAACCAGAAATATCCGGTTGTGTTTTGGCTTACTACAACCCAGATATTGTGAAAGCCTCTGTGTTTATGTTTTCCGGATACTATCAACGGAATTTATGTTTTTGCATGTTATTTATCAGGGAACATTTAATTTTGTGCTGGGAAACACTAATTGGTTCCACATGGAGACACCAGCTCTACACATTCGTATTTTCTAGGGAGAAAGCTAGAGGAACTGCGGCAAACAAACATGATATTTCTGTTTGTATAGATGACATTGTATGCACTTTCCTAAAGAAAAGACTTTGCTTTTCTCCAAAACCATTTTTCCTGTGATATTCTCCATCCATTACATATGAATTCCACCCCACTTTGTCCGGATATGAGTGGATGAAACCAGAAATATCCGGTTGTGTTTTGTCTTACTATATCCCCGATATTGCTACAGCCTCAGTGTCTGTGTTTTCTGGATATTATCGATGGATTTTATTGTTTTGAATGTTTTTATCAGGGAACATTTAATTTTGTACCGTAGAAACACTAATTGGTTCCACATGGAGACACCAGTAACACATTCCTATGTTCTAGGGAGAAAGCTTGAGGAACTGCAAATCGATATGATATGTCTGTTTGTATAGATGACATTTTATGCACTTGCGATGGAAAAGACTTTTTGCCTTTCTCTAAAACCATTTTTACTGTGATTTTGTTGGTCCATTACATACGAATTCCAACCCACTTTGTCCGGATATGACTGGATGAAACCAGAAATATCCGGTTGTGTTTTGGCTAACTCAATCCCAGATATTGTGAAAGCTTCTGTATTTGTGTTCTCCGGATATTATGAACGGATTTTATGGTTTTGCATGTTTTTTTTCAGGGAACATTTAATTTTGTACCGTAGAAACACTAATTGGTTCCACACGGAGACACCAGCTCCACACATTTGTATTTTCTAGGGAGAAAGCTAGAGGAACTGCGGCAAACAAACATGATATTTCTGTTTGTATAGATGACATTTTATGCACTTTCCTAACAAAAAGACTTTACTTTTCTCCAAAACCATTTTTACTGTGATTTTCTCGGTCCATTGCATACGAATTCCACCTCACTTTGTCCGGATATGACTGGATGAAACCTGAAATATCCGTTTTCTTTTTTTTTGGCTTACTATATTCAAGATATTACTACAGACTCTGTGTTTGTGTTTTCTGGATATTATCGATGGATTATATTGTTTTGAATGTTTTTATCAGGGAACATTTAATTTTGTGCTGGGAAACACTAATTGGTTCCACATGGAGACACAAGTCTACACATTCGTATTTTCTAGGGAGAAAGCTAGAATAACTGCGGTAAACAAACATGATGTTTCTGTTTGTATAGATGACATTTTATGCACTGGCTTAAGGAAAAGACTTTGTTTTACTCCAAAACCATTTTTACTGCGATTTTGTTGGTCCATTGCATACGAATTCCAACCCACTTTGTCCGGATATGACTGGATGAAACCAGAAATATCCGGTTGTGTTTTGGCTAACTCAATCCCAGATATTGCGACGGACTCTGTGTTTGTGTTTTCTGGACATTATCAACGGACTTTATTGTTTTGAATGTTTTTATCAGGGGACATTTAATTTTGTACCTTAGAAACACTAATAGGTTCAACATGGAGACACCAGTATACACATTCGTATGTTCTAGGGAGAAAGTTAGAGGAACTGTGGCAAACAAACATGATATTTCTGTTTGTATACATGACATTTTATGCACTTGCATAATGAAAAAAACTTTGCTTTTCTCCAAAACCATTTTTACTGTGATTTTCTCGGTCCATTGCATACGAATTCCACCTCGCTTTGTCCGGATATGACTGGATGAAACCAGAAATATCCGGTTGTGTTTTGGCTTACTACAACCCAGATATTGTGAAAGCCTCTGTGTTTATGTTTTCCGGATACTATCAACGGAATTTATGTTTTTGCATGTTATTTATCAGGGAACATTTAATTTTGTGCTGGGAAACACTAATTGGTTCCACATGGAGACACCAGCTCTACACATTCGTATTTTCTAGGGAGAAAGCTAGAGGAACTGCGGCAAACAAACATGATATTTCTGTTTGTATAGATGACATTGTATGCACTTTCCTAAAGAAAAGACTTTGCTTTTCTCCAAAACCATTTTTCCTGTGATATTCTCCATCCATTACATATGAATTCCACCCCACTTTGTCCGGATATGAGTGGATGAAACCAGAAATATCCGGTTGTGTTTTGTCTTACTATATCCCCGATATTGCTACAGCCTCAGTGTCTGTGTTTTCTGGATATTATCGATGGATTTTATTGTTTTGAATGTTTTTATCAGGGAACATTTAATTTTGTACCGTAGAAACACTAATTGGTTCCACATGGAGACACCAGTAACACATTCCTATGTTCTAGGGAGAAAGCTTGAGGAACTGCAAATCGATATGATATGTCTGTTTGTATAGATGACATTTTATGCACTTGCGATGGAAAAGACTTTTTGCCTTTCTCTAAAACCATTTTTACTGTGATTTTGTTGGTCCATTACATACGAATTCCAACCCACTTTGTCCGGATATGACTGGATGAAACCAGAAATATCCGGTTGTGTTTTGGCTAACTCAATCCCAGATATTGTGAAAGCTTCTGTATTTGTGTTCTCCGGATATTATGAACGGATTTTATGGTTTTGCATGTTTTTAATCAGGGAACATTTAATTTTGTACTGTAGAAACACTAATTGGTTCCACACGGAGACACCAGCTCTACACATTTGTATTTTCTAGGGAGAAAGCTAGAGGAACTGCGGCAAACAAACATGATATTTCTGTTTGTATAGATGACATTTTATGCACTTTCCTAGGAAAAAGACTTTACTTTTCTCCAAAACCATTTTTACTGTGATTTTCTCGGTCCATTGCATACGAATTCCACCTCACTTTGTCCGCATATGAGTGGATGAAACCAGAAATATCCGTTTTCTTTTTTTTTGGCTTACTATATCCCAGATATTACTACAGACTCTGTGTTTGTGTTTTCTGGATATTATCGATGGATTATATTGTTTTGAATGTTTTTATCAGGGAACATTTAATTTTGTGCTGGGAAACACTAATTGGTTCCACATGGAGACACCAGTCTACACATTCGTATTTTCTAGGGAGAAAGCTAGAATAACTGCGGTAAACAAACATGATGTTTCTGTTTGTATAGATGACATTTTATGCACTGGCTTAAGGAAAAGACTTTGTTTTACTCCAAAACCATTTTTACTGCGATTTTGTTGGTCCATTGCATACGAATTCCAACCCACTTTGTCCGGATATGACTGGATGAAACCAGAAATATCCGGTTGTGTTTTGGCTAACTCAATCCCAGATATTGCGACGGACTCTGTGTTTGTGTTTTCTGGACATTATCAACGGACTTTATTGTTTTGAATGTTTTTATCAGGGGACATTTAATTTTGTACCTTAGAAACACTAATAGGTTCAACATGGAGACACCAGTATACACATTCGTATGTTCTAGGGAGAAAGTTAGAGGAACTGTGGCAAACAAACATGATATTTCTGTTTGTATACATGACATTTTATGCACTTGCATAATGAAAAAAACTTTGCTTTTCTCCAAAACCATTTTTACTGTGATTTTCTCGGTCCATTGCATACGAATTCCACCTCGCTTTGTCCGGATATGACTGGATGAAACCAGAAATATCCGGTTGTGTTTTGGCTTACTACAACCCAGATATTGTGAAAGCCTCTGTGTTTATGTTTTCCGGATACTATCAACGGAATTTATGTTTTTGCATGTTATTTATCAGGGAACATTTAATTTTGTGCTGGGAAACACTAATTGGTTCCACATGGAGACACCAGCTCTACACATTCGTATTTTCTAGGGAGAAAGCTAGAGGAACTGCGGCAAACAAACATGATATTTCTGTTTGTATAGATGACATTGTATGCACTTTCCTAAAGAAAAGACTTTGCTTTTCTCCAAAACCATTTTTCCTGTGATATTCTCCATCCATTACATATGAATTCCACCCCACTTTGTCCGGATATGAGTGGATGAAACCAGAAATATCCGGTTGTGTTTTGTCTTACTATATCCCCGATATTGCTACAGCCTCAGTGTCTGTGTTTTCTGGATATTATCGATGGATTTTATTGTTTTGAATGTTTTTATCAGGGAACATTTAATTTTGTACCGTAGAAACACTAATTGGTTCCACATGGAGACACCAGTAACACATTCCTATGTTCTAGGGAGAAAGCTTGAGGAACTGCAAATCGATATGATATGTTTGTTTGTATAGATGACATTTTATGCACTTGCGATGGAAAAGACTTTTTGCCTTTCTCTAAAACCATTTTTACTGTGATTTTGTTGGTCCATTGCATACGAATTCCAACCCACTTTGTCCGGATATGACTGGATGAAACCAGAAATATCCGGTTGTGTTTTGGCTAACTCAATCCCAGATATTGTGAAAGCTTCTGTATTTGTGTTCTCCGGATATTATGAACGGATTTTATGGTTTTGCATGTTTTTTTTCAGGGAACATTTAATTTTGTACCGTAGAAACACTAATTGGTTCCACACGGAGACACCAGCTCCACACATTTGTATTTTCTAGGGAGAAAGCTAGAGGAACTGCGGCAAACAAACATGATATTTCTGTTTGTATAGATGACATTTTATGCACTTTCCTAACAAAAAGACTTTACTTTTCTCCAAAACCATTTTTACTGTGATTTTCTCGGTCCATTGCATACGAATTCCACCTCACTTTGTCCGGATATGACTGGATGAAACCTGAAATATCCGTTTTCTTTTTTTTTGGCTTACTATATTCAAGATATTACTACAGACTCTGTGTTTGTGTTTTCTGGATATTATCGATGGATTATATTGTTTTGAATGTTTTTATCAGGGAACATTTAATTTTGTGCTGGGAAACACTAATTGGTTCCACATGGAGACACCAGTCTACACATTCGTATTTTCTAGGGAGAAAGCTAGAATAACTGCGGTAAACAAACATGATGTTTCTGTGTGTATAGATGACATTTTATGCACTGGCTTAAGGAAAAGACTTTGTTTTACTCCAAAACCATTTTTACTGCGATTTTCCCGGTTCATTGCATACGAATTCCACCAAACTTAGTCCGGATATGACTGGATGAAACCAGAAATATCCGGTTGTGTTTTGGCTAACTCAATCCCAGATATTGCGACGGACTCTGTGTTTGTGTTTTCTGGACATTATCAACGGACTTTATTGTTTTGAATGTTTTTATCAGGGAACATTTAATTTTGTACCTTAGAAACATTAATAGGTTCAACATGGAGACACCAGTATACACATTCGTATGTTCTAGGGAGAAAGTTAGAGGAACTGCGGCAAACAAACATGATATTTCTGTTTGTATACATGACATTTTATGCACTTGCATAACGAATAAACTTTGCTTTTCTCCAAAACCATTTTTACTGTGATTTTCTCAGTCCATTGCATACGAATTCCACCTCACTTTGTCCGGATATGACTGGATGAAACCAGAAATATCCGTTTTCTTTTTTTTTTGGCTTACTATATCCCAGATATTACTACAGACTCTGTGTTTGTGTTTTCTGAATATTATCGATGGATTATATTGTTTTGAATGTTTTTATCAGGGAACATTTAATTTTGTGCTGGGAAACACTAATTGGTTCCACATGGAGACACCAGCTCTACACATTCGTATTTTCTAGGGAGAAAGCTAGAGGAACTGCGGCAAACAAACATGATATTTCTGTTTGTATAGATGACATTTTATGCACTTTCCTAAAGAAAAGACTTTGCTTTTCTCCAAAACCATTTTTCCTGTGATATTCTCGATCCATTACATATGAATAACACCCCCACTTTGTCCGGATATGAGTGGATGAAACCAGAAATATCCGGTTGTGTTTTGTCTTACTATATCCCAGATATTGCTACAGCCTCAGTGTATGTGTTTTCTGGATATTATCGATGGATTTTACTGTTTTGAATGTTTTTATCAGGGAACCTTTAATTTTGTACCGTAGAAACACTAATTGGTTCCCCATGGAGACACCAGTAACACATTCCTATGTTCTAGGGAGAAAGCTTGAGGAACTGCAAATCGATATGATATGTCTGTTTGTATAGATGACATTTTATGCACTTGCGATGGAAAAGACTTTTTGCCTTTCTCTAAAACCATTTTTACTGTGATTTTGTTGGTCCATTGCATACGAATTCCAACCCACTTTGTCCGGATATGACTGGATGAAACCAGAAATATCCGGTTGTGTTTTGGCTAACTCAATCCCAGATATTGTGAAAGCTTCTGTATTTGTGTTCTCCGGATATTATGAACGGATTTTATGGTTTTGCATGTTTTTAATCAGGGAACATTTAATTTTGTACTGTAGAAACACTAATTGGTTCCACACGGAGACACCAGCTCTACACATTTGTATTTTCTAGGGAGAAAGCTAGAGGAACTGCGGCAAACAAACATGATATTTCTGTTTGTGTAGATGACATTTTATGCACTTTCCTAGGAAAAAGACTTTACTTTTCTCCAAAACCATTTTTACTGTGATTTTCTCGGTCCATTGCATACGAATTCCACCTCACTTTGTCCGCATATGAGTGGATGAAACCAGAAATATCCGTTTTCTTTTTTTTTGGCTTACTATATCCCAGATATTACTACAGACTCTGTGTTTGTGTTTTCTGGATATTATCGATGGATTATATTGTTTTGAATGTTTTTATCAGGGAACATTTAATTTTGTGCTGGGAAACACTAATTGGTTCCACATGGAGACACCAGTCTACACATTCGTATTTTCTAGGGAGAAAGCTAGAATAACTGCGGTAAACAAACATGATGTTTCTGTTTGTATAGATGACATTTTATGCACTGGCTTAAGGAAAAGACTTTGTTTTACTCCAAAACAATTTTTACTGCGATTTTGTTGGTCCATTGCATACGAATTCCAACCCACTTTGTCCGGATATGACTGGATGAAACCAGAAATATCCGGTTGTGTTTTGGCTAACTCAATCCCAGATATTGCGACGGACTCTGTGTTTGTGTTTTCTGGACATTATCAACGGACTTTATTGTTTTGAATGTTTTTATCAGGGGACATTTAATTTTGTACCTTAGAAACACTAATAGGTTCAACATGGAGACACCAGTATACACATTCGTATGTTCTAGGGAGAAAGTTAGAGGAACTGTGGCAAACAAACATGATATTTCTGTTTGTATACATGACATTTTATGCACTTGCATAATGAAAAAAACTTTGCTTTTCTCCAAAACCATTTTTACTGTGATTTTCTCGGTCCATTGCATACGAATTCCACCTCGCTTTGTCCGGATATGACTGGATGAAACCAGAAATATCCGGTTGTGTTTTGGCTTACTACAACCCAGATATTGTGAAAGCCTCTGTGTTTATGTTTTCCGGATACTATCAACGGAATTTATGTTTTTGCATGTTATTTATCAGGGAACATTTAATTTTGTGCTGGGAAACACTAATTGGTTCCACATGGAGACACCAGCTCTACACATTCGTATTTTCTAGGGAGAAAGCTAGAGGAACTGCGGCAAACAAACATGATATTTCTGTTTGTATAGATGACATTTTATGCACTTTCCTAAAGAAAAGACTTTGCTTTTCTCCAAAACCATTTTTCCTGTGATATTCTCCATCCATTACATATGAATTCCACCCCACTTTGTCCGGATATGAGTGGATGAAACCAGAAATATCCGGTTGTGTTTTGTCTTACTATATCCCCGATATTGCTACAGCCTCAGTGTCTGTGTTTTCTGGATATTATCGATGGATTTTATTGTTTTGAATGTTTTTATCAGGGAACATTTAATTTTGTACCGTAGAAACACTAATTGGTTCCACATGGAGACACCAGTAACACATTCCTATGTTCTAGGGAGAAAGCTTGAGGAACTGCAAATCGATATGATATGTCTGTTTGTATAGATGACATTTTATGCACTTGCGATGGAAAAGACTTTTTGCCTTTCTCTAAAACCATTTTTACTGTGATTTTGTTGGTCCATTGCATACGAATTCCAACCCACTTTGTCCGGATATGACTGGATGAAACCAGAAATATCCGGTTGTGTTTTGGCTAACTCAATCCCAGATATTGTGAAAGCTTCTGTATTTGTGTTCTCCGGATATTATGAACGGATTTTATGGTTTTGCATGTTTTTTTTCAGGGAACATTTAATTTTGTACCGTAGAAACACTAATTGGTTCCACACGGAGACACCAGCTCTACACATTTGTATTTTCTAGGGAGAAAGCTAGAGGAACTGCGGCAAACAAACATGATATTTCTGTTTGTATAGATGACATTTTATGCACTTACCTAAGAAAAAGACTTTACTTTTCTCCAAAACCATTTTTACTGTGATTTTCTCGGTCCATTGCATACGAATTCCACCTCACTTTGTCCGGATATGACTGGATGAAACCAGAAATATCCGTTTTCTTTTTTTTTTTTTTTTTTGGCTTACTATATCCCAGATATTACTACAGACTCTGTGTTTGTGTTTTCTGGATATTATCGATGGATTATATTGTTTTGAATGTTTTTATCAGGGAACATTTAATTTTGTGCTGGGAAACACTAATTGGTTCCACATGGAGACACCAGTCTACACATTCGTATTTTCTAGGGAGAAAGCTAGAATAACTGCGGTAAACAAACATGATGTTTCTGTTTGTATAGATGACATTTTATGCACTGGCTTAAGGAAAAGACTTTGTTTTACTCCAAAACCATTTTTACTGCGATTTTCCCAGTTCATTGCATACGAATTCCACCAAACTTAGTCCGGATATGACTGGATGAAACCAGAAATATCCGGTTGTGTTTTGGCTAACTCAATCCCAGATATTGCGACGGACTCTGTGTTTGTGTTTTCTGGACATTATCAACGGACTTTATTGTTTTGAATGTTTTTATCAGGGAACATTTAATTTTGTACCTTAGAAACACTAATAGGTTCAACATGGAGACACCAGTCTACACATTCGTATGTTCTAGGGAGAAAGTTAGAGGAACTGCGGCAAACAAACATGATATTTCTGTTTGTATACATGACATTTTATGCACTTGCATAACGAAAAAAACTTTGCTTTTCTCCAAAACCATTTTTACTGTGATTTTCTCGGTCCATTGCATACGAATTCCACCTCGCTTTGTCCGGATATGACTGGATGAAACCAGAAATATCCGGCTGTGTTTTGGCTTACTACAACCCAGATATTGTGAAAGCCTCTGTGTTTATGTTTTCCGGATACTATCAACGGAATTTATGTTTTTGCATGTTATTTATCAGGGAACATTTAATTTTGTGCTGGGAAACACTAATTGGTTCCACATGGAGACACCAGTTCTACACATTCGTATTTTCTAGGGAGAAAGCTAGAGGAACTGCGGCAAACAAACATGATATTTCTGTTTGTATAGATGACATTTTATGCACTTTCCTAAAGAAAAGACTTTGCTTTGCTCCAAAACCATATTTCCTGTGATATTCTCGATCCATTACATATGAATTCCACCCCACTTTGTCCGGATATGAGTGGATGAAACCAGAAATATCCGGTTGTGTTTTGTTTTACTATATCCCAGATATTGCTACAGCCTCAGTGTCTGTGTTTTCTGGATATTATCGATGGATTTTATTGTTTTGAATGTTTTTATCAGGGAACCTTTAATTTTGTACCGTAGAAATACAATTTGGTTCCACATGGAGACACCAGTAACACATTCCTCTGTTCTAGGGAGAAAGCTTGAGGAACTGCAAATCGATATGATATGTCTGTTTGTATAGATGACATTTTATGCACTTGCCATGGAAAAGACTTTTTGCCTTTCTCTAAAACCATTTTTACTGTGATTTTGTTGGTCCATTGCATACGAATTCCAACCCACTTTGTCCGGATATGACTGGATGAAACCAGAAATATCCGGTTGTGTTTTGGCTAACTCAATCCCAGATATTGTGAAAGCTTCTGTATTTGTGTTCTCCGGATATTATGAACGGATTTTATGGTTTTGCATGTTTTTTATCAGGGAACATTTAATTTTGTACCGTAGAAACACTAATTGGTTCCACACGGAGACACCAGCTCTACACATTTGTATTTTCTAGGGAGAAAGCTAGAGGAACTGCGGCAAACAAACATGATATTTCTGTTTGTATAGATGACATTTTATGCACTTTCCTAAGAAAAAGACTTTACTTTTCTCCAAAACCATTTTTACTGTGATTTTCTCGGTCCATTGCATACGAATTCCACCCCACTTTGTCCGGATATGACTGGATGAAACCAGAAATATCCGTTTTCTTTTTTTTTTGGCTTACTATATCCCAGATATTACTACAGACTCTGTGTTTGTGTTTTCTGGATATTATCGATGGATTATATTGTTTTGAATGTTTTTATCAGGGAACATTTAATTTTGTGCTGGGAAACACTAATTGGTTCCACATGGAGACACCAGTCTACACATTCGTATTTTCTAGGGAGAAAGCTAGAATAACTGCGGTAAACAAACATGATGTTTCTGTTTGTATAGATGACATTTTATGCACTGGCTTAAGGAAAAGACTTTGTTTTACTCCAAAACCATTTTTACTGCGATTTTCCCGGTTCATTGCATACGAATTCCACCAAACTTAGTCCGGATATGACTGGATGAAACCAGAAATATCCGGTTGTGTTTTGGCTAACTCAATCCCAGATATTGCGACGGACTCTGTGTTTGTGTTTTCTGGACATTATCAACGGACTTTATTGTTTTGAATGTTTTTATCAGGGAACATTTAATTTTGTACCTTAGAAACACTAATAGGTTCAACATGGAGACACCAGTCTACACATTCGTATGTTCTAGGGAGAAAGTTAGAGGAACTGCGGCAAACAAACATGATATTTCTGTTTGTATACATGACATTTTATGCACTTGCATAACGAAAAAAACTTTGCTTTTCTCCAAAACCATTTTTACTGTGATTTTCTCGGTCCATTGCATACGAATTCCACCTCGCTTTGTCCGGATATGACTGGATGAAACCAGAAATATCCGGTTGTGTTTTGGCTAACTCAATCCCAGATATTGTGAAAGCTTCTGTATTTGTGTTCTCCGGATATTATGAACGGATTTTATGGTTTTGCATGTTTTTTTTCAGGGAACATTCAATTTTGTACCGTAGAAACACTAATTGGTTCCACACGGAGACACCAGCTCTACACATTCGTATTTTCTAGGGAGAAAGCTAGAGGAACTGCGGCAAACAAACATGATATTTCTGTTTGTATAGATGACATTTTATGCACTTTCCTAAAGAAAAGACTTTGCTTTTCTCCAAAACCATTTTTCCTGTGATATTCTCCATCCATTACATATGAATTCCACCCCACTTTGTCCGGATATGAGTGGATGAAACCAGAAATATCCGGTTGTGTTTTGTCTTACTATATCCCCGATATTGCTACAGCCTCAGTGTCTGTGTTTTCTGGATATTATCGATGGATTTTATTGTTTTGAATGTTTTTATCAGGGAACATTTAATTTTGTACCGTAGAAACACTAATTGGTTCCACATGGAGACACCAGTAACACATTCCTATGTTCTAGGGAGAAAGCTTGAGGAACAGCAAATCGATATGATATGTCTGTTTGTATAGATGACATTTTATGCACTTGCGATGGAAAAGACTTTTTGCCTTTCTCTAAAACCATTTTTACTGTGATTTTGTTGGTCCATTGCATACGAATTCCAACCCACTTTGTCCGGATATGACTGGATGAAACCAGAAATATCCGGTTGTGTTTTGGCTAACTCAATCCCAGATATTGTGAAAGCTTCTGTATTTGTGTTCTCCGGATATTATGAACGGATTTTATGGTTTTGCATGTTTTTTTTCAGGGAACATTTAATTTTGTACCGTAGAAACACTAATTGGTTCCACACGGAGACACCAGCTCTACACATTTGTATTTTCTAGGGAGAAAGCTAGAGGAACTGCGGCAAACAAACATGATATTTCTGTTTGTATAGATGACATTTTATGCACTTTCCTAAGAAAAAGACTTTACTTTTCTCCAAAACCATTTTTACTGTGATTTTCTCGGTCCATTGCATACGAATTCCACCTCACTTTGTCCGGATATGACTGGATGAAACCAGAAATATCCGTTTTCTTTTTTTTTTTTTTTTTTGGCTTACTATATCCCAGATATTACTACAGACTCTGTGTTTGTGTTTTCTGGATATTATCGATGGATTATATTGTTTTGAATGTTTTTATCAGGGAACATTTAATTTTGTGCTGGGAAACACTACTTGGTTCCACATGGAGACACCAGTCTACACATTCGTATTTTCTAGGGAGAAAGCTAGAATAACTGCGGTAAACAAACATGATGTTTCTGTTTGTATAGATGACATTTTATGCACTGGCTTAAGGAAAAGACTTTGTTTTACTCCAAAACCATTTTTACTGCGATTTTCCCGGTTCATTGCATACGAATTCCACCAACCTTAGTCCGGATATGACTGGATGAAACCAGAAATATCCGGTTGTGTTTTGGCTAACTCAATCCCAGATATTGCGACGGACTCTGTGTTTGTGTTTTCTGGACATTATCAACGGACTTTATTGTTTTGAATGTTTTTATCAGGGAACATTTAATTTTGTACCTTAGAAACACTAATAGGTTCAACATGGAGACACCAGTCTACACATTCGTATGTTCTAGGGAGAAAGTTAGAGGAACTGCGGCAAACAAACATGATATTTCTGTTTGTATACATGACATTTTATGCACTTGCATAACGAAAAAAACTTTGCTTTTCTCCAAAACCATTTTTACTGTGATTTTCTCGGTCCATTGCATACGAATTCCACCTCGCTTTGTCCGGATATGACTGGATGAAACCAGAAATATCCGGCTGTGTTTTGGCTTACTACAACCCAGATATTGTGAAAGCCTCTGTGTTTATGTTTTCCGGATACTATCAACGGAATTTATGTTTTTGCATGTTATTTATCAGGGAACATTTAATTTTGTGCTGGGAAACACTAATTGGTTCCACATGGAGACACCAGCTCTACACATTCGTATTTTCTAGGGAGAAAGCTAGAGGAACTGCGGCAAACAAACATGATATTTCTGTTTGTATAGATGACATTTTATGCACTTTCCTAAGAAAAAGACTTTACTTTTCTCCAAAACCATTTTTACTGCGATTTTCCCAGTTCATTGCATACGAATTCCACCAAACTTAGTCCGGATATGACTGGATGAAACCAGAAATATCCGGTTGTGTTTTGGCTAACTCAATCCCAGATATTGTGACGGACTCTGTGTTTGTGTTTTCTGGACATTATCAACGGACTTTATTGTTTTGAATGTTTTTATCAGGGAACATTTAATTTTGTACCTTAGAAACACTAATAGGTTCAACATGGAGACACCAGTATACACATTCGTATGTTCTAGGGAGAAAGTTAGAGGAACTGCGGCAAACAAACATGATATTTCTGTTTGTATACATGACATTTTATGCACTTGCATAACGAAAAAAACTTTGCTTTTCTCCAAAACCATTTTTACTGTGATTTTCTCGGTCCATTGCATACGAATTCCACCTCGCTTTGTCCGGATATGACTGGATGAAACCAGAAATATCCGGCTGTGTTTTGGCTTACTAAAACCCAGATATTGTGAAAGCCTCTGTGTTTATGTTTTCCGGATACTATCAACGGAATTTATGTTTTTGCATGTTATTTATCAGGGAACATTTAATTTTGTGCTGGGAAACACTAATTGGTTCCACATGGAGACACCAGTTCTACACATTCGTATTTTCTAGGGAGAAAGCTAGAGGAACTGCGGCAAACAAACATGATATTTCTGTTTGTATAGATGACATTTTATGCACTTTCCTAAAGAAAAGACTTTGCTTTTCTCCAAAACCATATTTCCTGTGATATTCTCGATCCATTACATATGAATTCCACCCCACTTTGTCCGGATATGAGTGGATGAAACCAGAAATATCCGGTTGTGTTTTGTTTTACTATATCCCAGATATTGCTACAGCCTCAGTGTCTGTGTTTTCTGGATATTATCGATGGATTTTATTGTTTTGAATGTTTTTATCAGGGAACCTTTAATTTTGTACCGTAGAAATACAATTTGGTTCCACATGGAGACACCAGTAACACATTCCTCTCTTCTAGGGAGAAAGCTTGAGGAACTGCAAATCGATATGATATGTCTGTTTGTATAGATGACATTTTATGCACTTGCCATGGAAAAGACTTTTTGCCTTTCTCTAAAACCATTTTTACTGTGATTTTGTTGGTCCATTGCATACGAATTCCAACCCACTTTGTCCGGATATGACTGGATGAAACCAGAAATATCCGGTTGTGTTTTGGCTAACTCAATCCCAGATATTGTGAAAGCTTCTGTATTTGTGTTCTCCGGATATTATGAACGGATTTTATGGTTTTGCATGTTTTTTATCAGGGAACATTTAATTTTGTACCGTAGAAACACTAATTGGTTCCACACGGAGACACCAGCTCTACACATTTGTATTTTCTAGGGAGAAAGCTAGAGGAACTGCGGCAAACAAACATGATATTTCTGTTTGTATAGATGACATTTTATGCACTTTCCTAAGAAAAAGACTTTACTTTTCTCCAAAACCATTTTTACTGTGATTTTCTCGGTCCATTGCATACGAATTCCACCCCACTTTGTCCGGATATGACTGGATGAAACCAGAAATATCCGTTTTCTTTTTTTTTTGGCTTACTATATCCCAGATATTACTACAGACTCTGTGTTTGTGTTTTCTGGATATTATCGATGGATTATATTGTTTTGAATGTTTTTATCAGGGAACATTTAATTTTGTGCTGGGAAACACTAATTGGTTCCACATGGAGACACCAGTCTACACATTCGTATTTTCTAGGGAGAAAGCTAGAATAACTGCGGTAAACAAACATGATGTTTCTGTTTGTATAGATGACATTTTATGCACTGGCTTAAGGAAAAGACTTTGTTTTACTCCAAAACCATTTTTACTGCGATTTTCCCGGTTCATTGCATACGAATTCCACCAAACTTAGTCCGGATATGACTGGATGAAACCAGAAATATCCGGTTGTGTTTTGGCTAACTCAATCCCAGATATTGCGACGGACTCTGTGTTTGTGTTTTCTGGACATTATCAACGGACTTTATTGTTTTGAATGTTTTTATCAGGGAACATTTAATTTTGTACCTTAGAAACACTAATAGGTTCAACATGGAGACACCAGTCTACACATTCGTATGTTCTAGGGAGAAAGTTAGAGGAACTGCGGCAAACAAACATGATATTTCTGTTTGTATACATGACATTTTATGCACTTGCATAACGAAAAAAACTTTGCTTTTCTCCAAAACCATTTTTACTGTGATTTTCTCGGTCCATTGCATACGAATTCCACCTCGCTTTGTCCGGATATGACTGGATGAAACCAGAAATATCCGGTTGTGTTTTGGCTAACTCAATCCCAGATATTGTGAAAGCTTCTGTATTTGTGTTCTCCGGATATTATGAACGGATTTTATGGTTTTGCATGTTTTTTTTCAGGGAACATTCAATTTTGTACCGTAGAAACACTAATTGGTTCCACACGGAGACACCAGCTCTACACATTCGTATTTTCTAGGGAGAAAGCTAGAGGAACTGCGGCAAACAAACATGATATTTCTGTTTGTATAGATGACATTTTATGCACTTTCCTAAAGAAAAGACTTTGCTTTTCTCCAAAACCATTTTTCCTGTGATATTCTCCATCCATTACATATGAATTCCACCCCACTTTGTCCGGATATGAGTGGATGAAACCAGAAATATCCGGTTGTGTTTTGTCTTACTATATCCCCGATATTGCTACAGCCTCAGTGTCTGTGTTTTCTGGATATTATCGATGGATTTTATTGTTTTGAATGTTTTTATCAGGGAACATTTAATTTTGTACCGTAGAAACACTAATTGGTTCCACATGGAGACACCAGTAACACATTCCTATGTTCTAGGGAGAAAGCTTGAGGAACTGCAAATCGATATGATATGTCTGTTTGTATAGATGACATTTTATGCACTTGCGATGGAAAAGACTTTTTGCCTTTCTCTAAAACCATTTTTACTGTGATTTTGTTGGTCCATTGCATACGAATTCCAACCCACTTTGTCCGGATATGACTGGATGAAACCAGAAATATCCGGTTGTGTTTTGGCTAACTCAATCCCAGATATTGTGAAAGCTTCTGTATTTGTGTTCTCCGGATATTATGAACGGATTTTATGGTTTTGCATGTTTTTTTTCAGGGAACATTTAATTTTGTACCGTAGAAACACTAATTGGTTCCACACGGAGACACCAGCTCTACACATTTGTATTTTCTAGGGAGAAAGCTAGAGGAACTGCGGCAAACAAACATGATATTTCTGTTTGTATAGATGACATTTTATGCACTTTCCTAAGAAAAAGACTTTACTTTTCTCCAAAACCATTTTTACTGTGATTTTCTCGGTCCATTGCATACGAATTCCACCTCACTTTGTCCGGATATGAGTGGATGAAACCAGAAATATCCGTTTTCTTTTTTTTTTTTTTTTTGGCTTACTATATCCCAGATATTACTACAGACTCTGTGTTTGTGTTTTCTGGATATTATCGATGGATTATATTGTTTTGAATGTTTTTATCAGGGAACATTTAATTTTGTGCTGGGAAACACTACTTGGTTCCACATGGAGACACCAGTCTACACATTCGTATTTTCTAGGGAGAAAGCTAGAATAACTGCGGTAAACAAACATGATGTTTCTGTTTGTATAGATGACATTTTATGCACTGGCTTAAGGAAAAGACTTTGTTTTACTCCAAAACCATTTTTACTGCGATTTTCCCGGTTCATTGCATACGAATTCCACCAACCTTAGTCCGGATATGACTGGATGAAACCAGAAATATCCGGTTGTGTTTTGGCTAACTCAATCCCAGATATTGCGACGGACTCTGTGTTTGTGTTTTCTGGACATTATCAACGGACTTTATTGTTTTGAATGTTTTTATCAGGGAACATTTAATTTTGTACCTTAGAAACACTAATAGGTTCAACATGGAGACACCAGTCTACACATTCGTATGTTCTAGGGAGAAAGTTAGAGGAACTGCGGCAAACAAACATGATATTTCTGTTTGTATACATGACATTTTATGCACTTGCATAACGAAAAAAACTTTGCTTTTCTCCAAAACCATTTTTACTGTGATTTTCTCGGTCCATTGCATACGAATTCCACCTCGCTTTGTCCGGATATGACTGGATGAAACCAGAAATATCCGGCTGTGTTTTGGCTTACTACAACCCAGATATTGTGAAAGCCTCTGTGTTTATGTTTTCCGGATACTATCAACGGAATTTATGTTTTTGCATGTTATTTATCAGGGAACATTTAATTTTGTGCTGGGAAACACTAATTGGTTCCACATGGAGACACCAGCTCTACACATTCGTATTTTCTAGGGAGAAAGCTAGAGGAACTGCGGCAAACAAACATGATATTTCTGTTTGTATAGATGACATTTTATGCACTTTCCTAAAGAAAATACTTTGCTTTTCTCCAAAACCATATTTCCTGTGATATTCTCGATCCATTACATATGAATTCCACCCCACTTTGTCCGGATATGAGTGGATGAAACCAGAAATATCCGGTTGTGTTTTGTTTTACTATATCCCAGATATTGCTACAGCCTCAGTGTCTGTGTTTTCTGGATATTATCGATGGATTTTATTGTTTTGAATGTTTTTATCAGGGAACCTTTAATTTTGTACCGTAGAAATACAATTTGGTTCCACATGGAGACACCAGTAACACATTCCTCTGTTCTAGGGAGAAAGCTTGAGGAACTGCAAATCGATATGATATGTCTGTTTGTATAGATGACATTTTATGCACTTGCCATGGAAAAGACTTTTTGCCTTTCTCTAAAACCATTTTTACTGTGATTTTGTTGGTCCATTGCATACGAATTCCAACCCACTTTGTCCGGATATGACTGGATGAAACCAGAAATATCCGGTTGTGTTTTGGCTAACTCAATCCCAGATATTGTGAAAGCTTCTGTATTTGTGTTCTCCGGATATTATGAACGGATTTTATGGTTTTGCATGTTTTTTATCAGGGAACATTTAATTTTGTACCGTAGAAACACTAATTGGTTCCACACGGAGACACCAGCTCTACACATTTGTATTTTCTAGGGAGAAAGCTAGAGGAACTGCGGCAAACAAACATGATATTTCTGTTTGTATAGATGACATTTTATGCACTTTCCTAAGAAAAAGACTTTACTTTTCTCCAAAACCATTTTTACTGTGATTTTCTCGGTCCATTGCATACGAATTCCACCCCACTTTGTCCGGATATGACTGGATGAAACCAGAAATATCCGTTTTCTTTTTTTTTTGGCTTACTATATCCCAGATATTACTACAGACTCTGTGTTTGTGTTTTCTGGATATTATCGATGGATTATATTGTTTTGAATGTTTTTATCAGGGAACATTTAATTTTGTGCTGGGAAACACTAATTGGTTCCACATGGAGACACCAGTCTACACATTCGTATTTTCTAGGGAGAAAGCTAGAATAACTGCGGTAAACAAACATGATGTTTCTGTTTGTATAGATGACATTTTATGCACTGGCTTAAGGAAAAGACTTTGTTTTACTCCAAAACCATTTTTACTGCGATTTTCCCGGTTCATTGCATACGAATTCCACCAAACTTAGTCCGGATATGACTGGATGAAACCAGAAATATCCGGTTGTGTTTTGGCTAACTCAATCCCAGATATTGCGACGGACTCTGTGTTTGTGATTTCTGGACATTATCAACGGACTTTATTGTTTTGAATGTTTTTATCAGGGAACATTTAATTTTGTACCTTAGAAACACTAATAGGTTCAACATGGAGACACCAGTCTACACATTCGTATGTTCTAGGGAGAAAGTTAGAGGAACTGCGGCAAACAAACATGATATTTCTGTTTGTATACATGACATTTTATGCACTTGCATAACGAAAAAAACTTTGCTTTTCTCCAAAACCATTTTTACTGTGATTTTCTCGGTCCATTGCATACGAATTCCACCTCGCTTTGTCCGGATATGACTGGATGAAACCAGAAATATCCGGTTGTGTTTTGGCTAACTCAATCCCAGATATTGTGAAAGCTTCTGTATTTGTGTTCTCCGGATATTATGAACGGATTTTATGGTTTTGCATGTTTTTTTTCAGGGAACATTCAATTTTGTACCGTAGAAACACTAATTGGTTCCACACGGAGACACCAGCTCTACACATTCGTATTTTCTAGGGAGAAAGCTAGAGGAACTGCGGCAAACAAACATGATATTTCTGTTTGTATAGATGACATTTTATGCACTTTCCTAAAGAAAAGACTTTGCTTTTCTCCAAAACCATTTTTCCTGTGATATTCTCCATCCATTACATATGAATTCCACCCCACTTTGTCCGGATATGAGTGGATGAAACCAGAAATATCCGGTTGTGTTTTGTCTTACTATATCCCCGATATTGCTACAGCCTCAGTGTCTGTGTTTTCTGGATATTATCGATGGATTTTATTGTTTTGAATGTTTTTATCAGGGAACATTTAATTTTGTACCGTAGAAACACTAATTGGTTCCACATGGAGACACCAGTAACACATTCCTATGTTCTAGGGAGAAAGCTTGAGGAACTGCAAATCGATATGATATGTCTGTTTGTATAGATGACATTTTATGCACTTGCGATGGAAAAGACTTTTTGCCTTTCTCTAAAACCATTTTTACTGTGATTTTGTTGGTCCATTGCATACGAATTCCAACCCACTTTGTCCGGATATGACTGGATGAAACCAGAAATATCCGGTTGTGTTTTGGCTAACTCAATCCCAGATATTGTGAAAGCTTCTGTATTTGTGTTCTCCGGATATTATGAACGGATTTTATGGTTTTGCATGTTTTTTTTCAGGGAACATTTAATTTTGTACCGTAGAAACACTAATTGGTTCCACACGGAGACACCAGCTCTACACATATGTATTTTCTAGGGAGAAAGCTAGAGGAACTGCAGCAAACAAACATGATATTTCTGTTTGTATAGATGACATTTTATGCACTTTCCTAAGAAAAAGACTTTACTTTTCTCCAAAACCATTTTTACTGTGATTTTCTCGGTCCATTGCATACGAATTCCACCTCACTTTGTCCGGATATGAGTGGATGAAACCAGAAATATCCGTTTTCTTTTTTTTTTTTTTTTTTGGCTTACTATATCCCAGATATTACTACAGACTCTGTGTTTGTGTTTTCTGGATATTATCGATGGATTATATTGTTTTGAATGTTTTTATCAGGGAACATTTAATTTTGTGCTGGGAAACACTACTTGGTTCCACATGGAGACACCAGTCTACACATTCGTATTTTCTAGGGAGAAAGCTAGAATAACTGCGGTAAACAAACATGATGTTTCTGTTTGTATAGATGACATTTTAGGCACTGGCTTAAGGAAAAGACTTTGTTTTACTCCAAAACCATTTTTACTGCGATTTTCCCGGTTCATTGCATACGAATTCCACCAACCTTAGTCCGGATATGACTGGATGAAACCAGAAATATCCGGTTGTGTTTTGGCTAACTCAATCCCAGATATTGCGACGGACTCTGTGTTTGTGTTTTCTGGACATTATCAACGGACTTTATTGTTTTGAATGTTTTTATCAGGGAACATTTAATTTTGTACCTTAGAAACACTAATAGGTTCAACATGGAGACACCAGTCTACACATTCGTATGTTCTAGGGAGAAAGTTAGAGGAACTGCGGCAAACAAACATGATATTTCTGTTTGTATACATGACATTTTATGCACTTGCATAACGAAAAAAACTTTGCTTTTCTCCAAAACCATTTTTACTGTGATTTTCTCGGTCCATTGCATACGAATTCCACCTCGCTTTGTCCGGATATGACTGGATGAAACCAGAAATATCCGGCTGTGTTTTGGCTTACTACAACCCAGATATTGTGAAAGCCTCTGTGTTTATGTTTTCCGGATACTATCAACGGAATTTATGTTTTTGCATGTTATTTATCAGGGAACATTTAATTTTGTGCTGGGAAACACTAATTGGTTCCACATGGAGACACCAGCTCTACACATTCGTATTTTCTAGGGAGAAAGCTAGAGGAACTGCGGCAAACAAACATGATATTTCTGTTTGTATAGATGACATTTTATGCACTTTCCTAAAGAAAATACTTTGCTTTTCTCCAAAACCATATTTCCTGTGATATTCTCGATCCATTACATATGAATTCCACCCCACTTTGTCCGGATATGAGTGGATGAAACCAGAAATATCCGGTTGTGTTTTGTTTTACTATATCCCAGATATTGCTACAGCCTCAGTGTCTGTGTTTTCTGGATATTATCGATGGATTTTATTGTTTTGAATGTTTTTATCAGGGAACCTTTAATTTTGTACCGTAGAAATACAATTTGGTTCCACATGGAGACACCAGTAACACATTCCTCTGTTCTAGGGAGAAAGCTTGAGGAACTGCAAATCGATATGATATGTCTGTTTGTATAGATGACATTTTATGCACTTGCCATGGAAAAGACTTTTTGCCTTTCTCTAAAACCATTTTTACTGTGATTTTGTTGGTCCATTGCATACGAATTCCAACCCACTTTGTCCGGATATGACTGGATGAAACCAGAAATATCCGGTTGTGTTTTGGCTAACTCAATCCCAGATATTGTGAAAGCTTCTGTATTTGTGTTCTCCGGATATTATGAACGGATTTTATGGTTTTGCATGTTTTTTATCAGGGAACATTTAATTTTGTACCGTAGAAACACTAATTGGTTCCACACGGAGACACCAGCTCTACACATTTGTATTTTCTAGGGAGAAAGCTAGAGGAACTGCGGCAAACAAACATGATATTTCTGTTTGTATAGATGACATTTTATGCACTTTCCTAAGAAAAAGACTTTACTTTTCTCCAAAACCATTTTTACTGTGATTTTCTCGGTCCATTGCATACGAATTCCACCCCACTTTGTCCGGATATGACTGGATGAAACCAGAAATATCCGTTTTCTTTTTTTTTTGGCTTACTATATCCCAGATATTACTACAGACTCTGTGTTTGTGTTTTCTGGATATTATCGATGGATTATATTGTTTTGAATGTTTTTATCAGGGAACATTTAATTTTGTGCTGGGAAACACTAATTGGTTCCACATGGAGACACCAGTCTACACATTCGTATTTTCTAGGGAGAAAGCTAGAATAACTGCGGTAAACAAACATGATGTTTCTGTTTGTATAGATGACATTTTATGCACTGGCTTAAGGAAAAGACTTTGTTTTACTCCAAAACCATTTTTACTGCGATTTTCCCGGTTCATTGCATACGAATTCCACCAAACTTAGTCCGGATATGACTGGATGAAACCAGAAATATCCGGTTGTGTTTTGGCTAACTCAATCCCAGATATTGCGACGGACTCTGTGTTTGTGTTTTCTGGACATTATCAACGGACTTTATTGTTTTGAATGTTTTTATCAGGGAACATTTAATTTTGTACCTTAGAAACACTAATAGGTTCAACATGGAGACACCAGTCTACACATTCGTATGTTCTAGGGAGAAAGTTAGAGGAACTGCGGCAAACAAACATGATATTTCTGTTTGTATACATGACATTTTATGCACTTGCATAACGAAAAAAACTTTGCTTTTCTCCAAAACCATTTTTACTGTGATTTTCTCGGTCCATTGCATACGAATTCCACCTCGCTTTGTCCGGATATGACTGGATGAAACCAGAAATATCCGGTTGTGTTTTGGCTAACTCAATCCCAGATATTGTGAAAGCTTCTGTATTTGTGTTCTCCGGATATTATGAACGGATTTTATGGTTTTGCATGTTTTTTTTCAGGGAACATTCAATTTTGTACCGTAGAAACACTAATTGGTTCCACACGGAGACACCAGCTCTACACATTCGTATTTTCTAGGGAGAAAGCTAGAGGAACTGCGGCAAACAAACATGATATTTCTGTTTGTATAGATGACATTTTATGCACTTTCCTAAAGAAAAGACTTTGCTTTTCTCCAAAACCATTTTTCCTGTGATATTCTCCATCCATTACATATGAATTCCACCCCACTTTGTCCGGATATGAGTGGATGAAACCAGAAATATCCGGTTGTGTTTTGTCTTACTATATCCCCGATATTGCTACAGCCTCAGTGTCTGTGTTTTCTGGATATTATCGATGGATTTTATTGTTTTGAATGTTTTTATCAGGGAACATTTAATTTTGTACCGTAGAAACACTAATTGGTTCCACATGGAGACACCAGTAACACATTCCTATGTTCTAGGGAGAAAGCTTGAGGAACTGCAAATCGATATGATATGTCTGTTTGTATAGATGACATTTTATGCACTTGCGATGGAAAAGACTTTTTGCCTTTCTCTAAAACCATTTTTACTGTGATTTTGTTGGTCCATTGCATACGAATTCCAACCCACTTTGTCCGGATATGACTGGATGAAACCAGAAATATCCGGTTGTGTTTTGGCTAACTCAATCCCAGATATTGTGAAAGCTTCTGTATTTGTGTTCTCCGGATATTATGAACGGATTTTATGGTTTTGCATGTTTTTTTTCAGGGAACATTTAATTTTGTACCGTAGAAACACTAATTGGTTCCACACGGAGACACCAGCTCTACACATTTGTATTTTCTAGGGAGAAAGCTAGAGGAACTGCGGCAAACAAACATGATATTTCTGTTTGTATAGATGACATTTTATGCACTTTCCTAAGAAAAAGACTTTACTTTTCTCCAAAACCATTTTTACTGTGATTTTCTCGGTCCATTGCATACGAATTCCACCTCACTTTGTCCGGATATGAGTGGATGAAACCAGAAATATCCGTTTTCTTTTTTTTTTTTTTGGCTTACTATATCCCAGATATTACTACAGACTCTGTGTTTGTGTTTTCTGGATATTATCGATGGATTATATTGTTTTGAATGTTTTTATCAGGGAACATTTAATTTTGTGCTGGGAAACACTACTTGGTTCCACATGGAGACACCAGTCTACACATTCGTATTTTCTAGGGAGAAAGCTAGAATAACTGCGGTAAACAAACATGATGTTTCTGTTTGTATAGATGACATTTTAGGCACTGGCTTAAGGAAAAGACTTTGTTTTACTCCAAAACCATTTTTACTGCGATTTTCCCGGTTCATTGCATACGAATTCCACCAACCTTAGTCCGGATATGACTGGATGAAACCAGAAATATCCGGTTGTGTTTTGGCTAACTCAATCCCAGATATTGCGACGGACTCTGTGTTTGTGTTTTCTGGACATTATCAACGGACTTTATTGTTTTGAATGTTTTTATCAGGGAACATTTAATTTTGTACCTTAGAAACACTAATAGGTTCAACATGGAGACACCAGTCTACACATTCGTATGTTCTAGGGAGAAAGTTAGAGGAACTGCGGCAAACAAACATGATATTTCTGTTTGTATACATGACATTTTATGCACTTGCATAACGAAAAAAACTTTGCTTTTCTCCAAAACCATTTTTACTGTGATTTTCTCGGTCCATTGCATACGAATTCCACCTCGCTTTGTCCGGATATGACTGGATGAAACCAGAAATATCCGGCTGTGTTTTGGCTTACTACAACCCAGATATTGTGAAAGCCTCTGTGTTTATGTTTTCCGGATACTATCAACGGAATTTATGTTTTTGCATGTTATTTATCAGGGAACATTTAATTTTGTGCTGGGAAACACTAATTGGTTCCACATGGAGACACCAGCTCTACACATTCGTATTTTCTAGGGAGAAAGCTAGAGGAACTGCGGCAAACAAACATGATATTTCTGTTTGTATAGATGACATTTTATGCACTTTCCTAAAGAAAAGACTTTGCTTTTCTCCAAAACCATATTTCCTGTGATATTCTCGATCCATTACATATGAATTCCACCCCACTTTGTCCGGATATGAGTGGATGAAACCAGAAATATCCGGTTGTGTTTTGTTTTACTATATCCCAGATATTGCTACAGCCTCAGTGTCTGTGTTTTCTGGATATTATCGATGGATTTTATTGTTTTGAATGTTTTTATCAGGGAACCTTTAATTTTGTACCGTAGAAATACAATTTGGTTCCACATGGAGACACCAGTAACACATTCCTCTGTTCTAGGGAGAAAGCTTGAGGAACTGCAAATCGATATGATATGTCTGTTTGTATAGATGACATTTTATGCACTTGCCATGGAAAAGACTTTTTGCCTTTCTCTAAAACCATTTTTACTGTGATTTTGTTGGTCCATTGCATACGAATTCCAACCCACTTTGTCCAGATATGACTGGATGAAACCAGAAATATCCGGTTGTGTTTTGGCTAACTCAATCCCAGATATTGTGAAAGCTTCTGTATTTGTGTTCTCCGGATATTATGAATGGATTTTATGGTTTTGCATGTTTTTTATCAGGGAACATTTAATTTTGTACCGTAGAAACACTAATTGGTTCCACACGGAGACACCAGCTCTACACATTTGTATTTTCTAGGGAGAAAGCTAGAGGAACTGCGGCAAACAAACATGATATTTCTGTTTGTATAGATGACATTTTATGCACTTTCCTAAGAAAAAGACTTTACTTTTCTCCAAAACCATTTTTACTGTGATTTTCTCAGTCCATTGCATACGAATTCCAGCTCACTTTGTCCGGATATGACTGGATGAAACCAGAAATATCCGTTTTCTTTTTTTTTTTGGCTTACTATATCCCAGATATTACTACAGACTCTGTGTTTGTGTTTTCTGGATATTATCGATGGATTATATTGTTTTGAATGTTTTTATCAGGGAACAGTTAATTTTGTGCTGGGAAACACTAATTGGTTCCACATGGAGACACCAGTCTACACATTCGTATTTTCTAGGGAGAAAGCTAGAATAACTGCGGTAAACAAACATGATGTTTCTGTTTGTATAGATGACATTTTATGCACTGGCTTAAGGAAAAGACTTTGTTTTACTCCAAAACCATTTTTACTGCGATTTTCCCGGTTCATTGCATACGAATTCCACCAACCTTAGTCCGGATATGACTGGATGAAACCAGAAATATCCGGTTGTGTTTTGGCTAACTCAATCCCAGATATTGCGACGGACTCTGTGTTTGTGTTTTCTGGACATTATCAACGGACTTTATTGTTTTGAATGTTTTTATGAGGGAACATTTAATTTTGTACCTTAGAAACACTAATAGGTTCAACATGGAGACACCAGTATACACATTCGTATGTTCTAGGGAGAAAGTTAGAGGAACTGCGGCAAACAAACATGATATTTCTGTTTGTATACATGACATTTTATGCACTTGCATAACGAAAAAAACTTTGCTTTTCTCCAAAACCATTTTTACTGTGATTTTCTCGGTCCATTGCATACGAATTCCACCTCGCTTTGTCCGGATATGACTGGATGAAACCAGAAATATCCGGTTGTGTTTTGGCTAACTCAATCCCAGATATTGTGAAAGGTTCTGTATTTGTGTTCTCCGGATATTATGAACGGATTTTATGGTTTTGCATGTTTTTTTTCAGGGAACATTCAATTTTGTACCGTAGAAACACTAATTGGTTCCACACGGAGACACCAGCTCTACACATTCGTATTTTCTAGGGAGAAAGCTAGAGGAACTGCGGCAAACAAACATGATATTTCTGTTTGTATAGATGACATTTTATGCACTTTCCTAAAGAAAAGACTTTGCTTTTCTCCAAAACCATTTTTCCTGTGATATTCTCCATCCATTACATATGAATTCCACCCCACTTTGTCCGGATATGAGTGGATGAAACCAGAAATATCCGGTTGTGTTTTGTCTTACTATATCCCCGATATTGCTACAGCCTCAGTGTCTGTGTTTTCTGGATATTATCGATGGATTTTATTGTTTTGAATGTTTTTATCAGGGAACATTTAATTTTGTACCGTAGAAACACTAATTGGTTCCACATGGAGACACCAGTAACACATTCCTATGTTCTAGGGAGAAAGCTTGAGGAACTGCAAATCGATATGATATGTCTGTTTGTATAGATGACATTTTATGCACTTGCGATGGAAAAGACTTTTTGCCTTTCTCTAAAACCATTTTTACTGTGATTTTGTTGGTCCATTGCATACGAATTCCAACCCACTTTGTCCGGATATGACTGGATGAAACCAGAAATATCCGGTTGTGTTTTGGCTAACTCAATCCCAGATATTGTGAAAGCTTCTGTATTTGTGTTCTCCGGATATTATGAACGGATTTTATGGTTTTGCATGTTTTTTTTCAGGGAACATTTAATTTTGTACCGTAGAAACACTAATTGGTTCCACACGGAGACACCAGCTCTACACATTTGTATTTTCTAGGGAGAAAGCTAGAGGAACTGCGGCAAACAAACATGATATTTCTGTTTGTATAGATGACATTTTATGCACTTTCCTAAGAAAAAGACTTTACTTTTCTCCAAAACCATTTTTACTGTGATTTTCTCGGTCCATTGCATACGAATTCCACCTCACTTTGTCCGGATATGAGTGGATGAAACCAGAAATATCCGTTTTCTTTTTTTTTTTTTTTGGCTTACTATATCCCAGATATTACTACAGACTCTGTGTTTGTGTTTTCTGGATATTATCGATGGATTATATTGTTTTGAATGTTTTTATCAGGGAACATTTAATTTTGTGCTGGGAAACACTACTTGGTTCCACATGGAGACACCAGTCTACACATTCGTATTTTCTAGGGAGAAAGCTAGAATAACTGCGGTAAACAAACATGATGTTTCTGTGTGTATAGATGACATTTTATGCACTGGCTTAAGGAAAAGACTTTGTTTTACTCCAAAACCATTTTTACTGCGATTTTCCCGGTTCATTGCATACGAATTCCACCAACCTTAGTCCGGATATGACTGGATGAAACCAGAAATATCCGGTTGTGTTTTGGCTAACTCAATCCCAGATATTGCGACGGACTCTGTGTTTGTGTTTTCTGGACATTATCAACGGACTTTATTGTTTTGAATGTTTTTATCAGGGAACATTTAATTTTGTACCTTAGAAACACTAATAGGTTCAACATGGAGACACCAGTCTACACATTCGTATGTTCTAGGGAGAAAGTTAGAGGAACTGCGGCAAACAAACATGATATTTCTGTTTGTATAGATGACATTTTATGCACTTGCATAACGAAAAAAACTTTGCTTTTCTCCAAAACCATTTTTACTGTGATTTTCTCGGTCCATTGCATACGAATTCCACCTCGCTTTGTCCGGATATGACTGGATGAAACCAGAAATATCCGGCTGTGTTTTGGCTTACTACAACCCAGATATTGTGAAAGCCTCTGTGTTTATGTTTTCCGGATACTATCAACGGAGTTTATGTTTTTGCATGTTATTTATCAGGGAACATTTAATTTTGTGCTGGGAAACACTAATTGGTTCCACATGGAGACACCAGCTCTACACATTCGTATTTTCTAGGGAGAAAGCTAGAGGAACTGCGGCAAACAAACATGATATTTCTGTTTGTATAGATGACATTTTATGCACTTTCCTAAAGAAAAGACTTTGCTTTTCTCCAAAACCATATTTCCTGTGATATTCTCGATCCATTACATATGAATTCCACCCCACTTTGTCCGGATATGAGTGGATGAAACCAGAAATATCCGGTTGTGTTTTGTTTTACTATATCCCAGATATTGCTACAGCCTCAGTGTCTGTGTTTTCTGGATATTATCGATGGATTTTATTGTTTTGAATGTTTTTATCAGGGAACCTTTAATTTTGTACCGTAGAAATACAATTTGGTTCCACATGGAGACACCAGTAACACATTCCTCTGTTCTAGGGAGAAAGCTTGAGGAACTGCAAATCGATATGATATGTCTGTTTGTATAGATGACATTTTATGCACTTGCCATGGAAAAGACTTTTTGCCTTTCTCTAAAACCATTTTTACTGTGATTTTGTTGGTCCATTGCATACGAATTCCAACCCACTTTGTCCAGATATGACTGGATGAAACCAGAAATATCCGGTTGTGTTTTGGCTAACTCAATCCCAGATATTGTGAAAGCTTCTGTATTTGTGTTCTCCGGATATTATGAATGGATTTTATGGTTTTGCATGTTTTTTATCAGGGAACATTTAATTTTGTACCGTAGAAACACTAATTGGTTCCACACGGAGACACCAGCTCTACACATTTGTATTTTCTAGGGAGAAAGCTAGAGGAACTGCGGCAAACAAACATGATATTTCTGTTTGTATAGATGACATTTTATGCACTTTCCTAAGAAAAAGACTTTACTTTTCTCCAAAACCATTTTTACTGTGATTTTCTCATTCCATTGCATACGAATTCCAGCTCACTTTGTCCGGATATGACTGGATGAAACCAGAAATATCCGTTTTCTTTTTTTTTTGGCTTACTATATCCCAGATATTACTACAGACTCTGTGTTTGTGTTTTCTGGATATTATCGATGGATTATATTGTTTTGAATGTTTTTATCAGGGAACATTTAATTTTGTGCTGGGAAACACTACTTGGTTCCACATGGAGACACCAGTCTACACATTCGTATTTTCTAGGGAGAAAGCTAGAATAACTGCGGTAAACAAACATGATGTTTCTGTTTGTATAGATGACATTTTATGCACTGGCTTAAGGAAAAGACTTTGTTTTACTCCAAAACCATTTTTACTGCGATTTTCCCGGTTCATTGCATACGAATTCCACCAACCTTAGTCCGGATATGACTGGATGAAACCAGAAATATCCGGTTGTGTTTTGGCTAACTCAATCCCAGATATTGCGACGGACTCTGTGTTTGTGTTTTCTGGACATTATCAACGGACTTTATTGTTTTGAATGTTTTTATGAGGGAACATTTAATTTTGTACCTTAGAAACACTAATAGGTTCAACATGGAGACACCAGTATACACATTCGTATGTTCTAGGGAGAAAGTTAGAGGAACTGCGGCAAACAAACATGATATTTCTGTTTGTATACATGACATTTTATGCACTTGCATAACGAAAAAAAACTTTGCTTTTCTCCAAAACCATTTTTACTGTGATTTTCTCGGTCCATTGCATACGAATTCCACCTCGCTTTGTCCGGATATGACTGGATGAAACCAGAAATATCCGGTTGTGTTTTGGCTAACTCAATCCCAGATATTGTGAAAGCTTCTGTATTTGTGTTCTCCGGATATTATGAACGGATTTTATGGTTTTGCATGTTTTTTTTCAGGGAACATTTAATTTTGTACCGTAGAAACACTAATTGGTTCCACACGGAGACACCAGCTCTACACATTTGTATTTTCTAGGGAGAAAGCTAGAGGAACTGCGGCAAACAAACATGATATTTCTGTTTGTATAGATGACATTTTATGCACTTTCCTAAGAAAAAGACTTTACTTTTCTCCAAAACCATTTTTACTGTGATTTTCTCGGTCCATTGCATACGAATTCCACCTCACTTTGTCCAGATATGACTGGATGAAACCAGAAATATCCGTTTTCTTTTTTTTTTTTTTTGGGCTTACTATATCCCAGATATTACTACAGACTCTGTGTTTGTGTTTTCTGGATATTATCGATGGATTATATTGTTTTGAATGTTTTTATCAGGGAACATTTAATTTTGTGCTGGGAAACACTAATTGGTTCCACATGGAGACACCAGTCTACACATTCGTATTTTCTAGGGAGAAAGCTAGAATAACTGCGGTAAACAAACATGATGTTTCTGTTTGTATAGATGACATTTTATGCACTGGCTTAAGGAAAAGACTTTGTTTTACTCCAAAACCATTTTTACTGCGATTTTCCCGGTTCATTGCATACGAATTCCACCAACCTTAGTCCGGATATGACTGGATGAAACCAGAAATATCCGGTTGTGTTTTGGCTAACTCAATCCCAGATATTGCGACGGACTCTGTGTTTGTGTTTTCTGGACATTATCAACGGACTTTATTGTTTTGAATGTTTTTATCAGGGAACATTTAATTTTGTACCTTAGAAACACTAATAGGTTCAACATGGAGACACAAGTCTACACATTCGTATGTTCTAGGGAGAAAGTTAGAGGAACTGCGGCAAACAAACATGATATTTCTGTTTGTATAGATGACATTTTATGCACTTTCCTAAGAAAAAGACTTTACTTTTCTCCAAAACCATTTTTACTGTGATTTTCTCGGTCCATTGCATACGAATTCCACCTCACTTTGTCCGGATATGAGTGGATGAAACCAGAAATATCAGTTTTCTTTTTTTTTTTTTTTTGGCTTACTATATCCCAGATATTACTACAGACTCTGTGTTTGTGTTTTCTGGATATTATCGATGGATTATATTGTTTTGAATGTTTTTATCAGGGAACATTTAATTTTGTGCTGGGAAACACTAATTGGTTCCACATGGAGACACCAGTCTACACATTCGTATTTTCTAGGGAGAAAGCTAGAATAACTGCGGTAAACAAACATGATGTTTCTGTTTGTATAGATGACATTTTAGGCACTGGCTTAAGGAAAAGACTTTGTTTTACTCCAAAACCATTTTTACTGCGATTTTCCCGGTTCATTGCATACGAATTCCACCAAACTTAGTCCGGATATGACTGGATGAAACCAGAAATATCCGGTTGTGTTTTGGCTAACTCAATCCCAGATATTGCGACGGACTCTGTGTTTGTGTTTTCTGGACATTATCAACGGACTTTATTGTTTTGAATGTTTTTATGAGGGAACATTTAATTTTGTACCTTAGAAACACTAATAGGTTCAACATGGAGACACCAGTCTACACATTCGTATGTTCTAGGGAGAAAGTTAGAGGAACTGCGGCAAACAAACATGATATTTCTGTTTGTATACATGACATTTTATGCACTTGCATAACGAAAAAAACTTTGCTTTTCTCCAAAACCATTTTTACTCTGATTTTCTCGGTCCATTGCGTACGAATTCCACCTCGCTTTGTCCGGATATGACTGGATGAAACCAGAAATATCCGGTTGTGTTTTGGCTTACTACAACCCAGATATTGTGAAAGCCTCTGTGTTTATGTTTTCCGGATACTATCAACGGAATTTATGTTTTTGCATGTTATTTATCAGGGAACATTTAATTTTGTGCTGGGAAACACTAATTGGTTCCACATGGAGACACCAGCTCTACACATTCGTATTTTCTAGGGAGAAAGCTAGAGGAACTGCGGCAAACAAACATGATATTTCTGTTTGTATACATGACATTTTATGCACTTTCCTAAAGAAAAGACTTTGCTTTTCTCCAAAACCATATTTCCTGTGATATTCTCGATCCATTACATATGAATTCCACCCCACTTTGTCCGGATATGAGTGGATGAAACCAGAAATATCCGGTTGTGTTTTGTTTTACTATATCCCAGATATTGCTACAGCCTCAGTGTCTGTGTTTTCTGGATATTATCGATGGATTTTATTGTTTTGAAAGTTTTTATCAGGGAACCTTTAATTTTGTACCGTAGAAATACAATTTGGTTCCACATGGAGACACCAGGAACACATTCCTCTGTTCTAGGGAGAAAGCTTGAGGAACTGCAAATCGATATGATATGTCTGTTTGTATAGATGACATTTTATGCACTTGCGATGGAAAAGACTTTTTGCCTTTCTCTAAAACCATTTTTACTGTGATTTTGTTGGTCCATTGCATACGAATTCCAACCCACTTTGTCCAGATATGACTGGATGAAACCAGAAATATCCGGTTGTGTTTTGGCTAACTCAATCCCAGATATTGTGAAAGCTTCTGTATTTGTGTTCTCCGGATATTATGAATGGATTTTATGGTTTTGCATGTTTTTTATCAGGGAACATTTAATTTTGTACCGTAGAAACACTAATTGGTTCCACACGGAGACACCAGCTCTACACATTTGTATTTTCTAGGGAGAAAGCTAGAGGAACTGCGGCAAACAAACATGATATTTCTGTTTGTATAGATGACATTTTATGCACTTTCCTAAGAAAAAGACTTTACTTTTCTCCAAAACCATTTTTACTGTGATTTTCTCGGTCCATTGCATACGAATTCCAGCTCACTTTGTCCGGATATGACTGGATGAAACCAGAAATATCCGTTTTCTTTTTTTTTTGGCTTACTATATCCCAGATATTACTACAGACTATGTGTTTGTGTTTTCTGGATATTATCGATGGATTATATTGTTTTGAATGTTTTTATCAGGGAACATTTAATTTTGTGCTGGGAAACACTAATTGGTTCCACATGGAGACACCAGTCTACACATTCGTATTTTCTAGGGAGAAAGCTAGAATAACTGCGGTAAACAAACATGATGTTTCTGTTTGTATAGATGACATTTTATGCACTGGCTTAAGGAAAAGTCTTTGTTTTACTCCAAAACCATTTTTACTGCGATTTTCCCGGTTCATTGCATACGAATTCCACCAACCTTAGTCCGGATATGACTGGATGAAACCAGAAATATCCGGTTGTGTTTTGGCTAACTCAATCCCAGATATTGCGACGGACTCTGTGTTTGTGTTTTCTGGACATTATCAACGGACTTTATTGTTTTGAATGTTTTTATCAGGGAACATTTAATTTTGTACCTTAGAAACACTAATAGGTTCAACATGGAGACACCAGTCTACACATTCGTATGTTCTAGGGAGAAAGTTAGAGGAACTGCGGCAAACAAACATGATATTTCTGTTTGTATAGATGACATTTTATGCACTTTCCTAAGAAAAAGACTTTACTTTTCTCCAAAACCATTTTTACTGTGATTTTCTCGGTCCATTGCATACGAATTCCACCTGACTTTGTCCGGATATGACTGGATGAAACCAGAAATATCCGTTTTCTTTTTTTTTTTTTTGGCTTACTATATCCCAGATATTACTACAGACTCTGTGTTTGTGTTTTCTGGATATTATCGATGGATTATATTGTTTTGAATGTTTTTATCAGGGAACATTTAATTTTGTGCTGGGAAACACTAATTGGTTCCACATGGAGACACCAGTCTACACATTCGTATTTTCTAGGGAGAAAGCTAGAATAACTGCGGTAAACAAACATGATGTTTCTGTTTGTATAGATGACATTTTAGGCACTGGCTTAAGGAAAAGACTTTGTTTTACTCCAAAACCATTTTTACTGCGATTTTCCCGGTTCATTGCATACGAATTCCACCAAACTTAGTCCGGATATGACTGGATGAAACCAGAAATATCCGGTTGTGTTTTGGCTAACTCAATCCCAGATATTGCGACGGACTCTGTGTTTGTGTTTTCTGGACATTATCAACGGACTTTATTGTTTTGAATGTTTTTATCAGGGAACATTTAATTTTGTACCTTAGAAACACTAATAGGTTCAACATGGAGACACCAGTCTACACATTCGTATGTTCTAGGGAGAAAGTTAGAGGAACTGCGGCAAACAAACATGATATTTCTGTTTGTATACATGACATTTTATGCACTTGCATAACGAAAAAAACTTTGCTTTTCTCCAAAACCATTTTTACTGTGATTTTCTCGGTCCATTGCATACGAATTCCACCTCGCTTTGTCCGGATATGACTGGATGAAACCAGAAATATCCGGTTGTGTTTTGGCTAACTCAATCCCAGATATTGTGAAAGCTTCTGTATTTGTGTTCTCCGGATATTATGAACGGATTTTATGGTTTTGCATGTTTTTTTTCAGGGAACATTTAATTTTGTACCGTAGAAACACTAATTGGTTCCACACAGAGACACCAGCTCTACACATTTGTATTTTCTAGGGAGAAAGTTAGAGGAACTGCGGCAAACAAACATGATATTTCTGTTTGTATAGATGACATTTTATGCACTTTCCTAAGAAAAAGACTTTGCTTTTCTCCAAAACCATTTTTACTGTGATTTTCTCGGTCCATTGCATACGAATTCCACCTCGCTTTGTCCGGATATGACTGGATGAAACCAGAAATATCCGGTTGTGTTTTGGCTTACTACAACCCAGATATTGTGAAAGCCTCTGTGTTTATGTTTTCCGGATACTATCAATGGAATTTATGTTTTTGCATGTTATTTATCAGGGAACATTTAATTTTGTGCTGGGAAACACTAATTGGTTCCACATGGAGACACCAGCTCTACACATTCGTATTTTCTAGGGAGAAAGCTAGAGGAACTGCGGCAAACAAACATGATATTTCTGTTTGTATAGATGACATTTTATGCACTTTCCTAAAGAAAAGACTTTGCTTTTCTCCAAAACCATATTTCCTGTGATATTCTCGATCCATTACATATGAATTCCACCCCACTTTGTCCGGATATGAGTGGATGAAACCAGAAATATCCGGTTGTGTTTTGTCTTACTATATCCCAGATATTGCTACAGCCTCAGTGTCTGTGTTTTCTGGATATTATCGATGGATTTTATTGTTTTGAAAGTTTTTATCAGGGAACCTTTAATTTTGTACCGTAGAAATACAATTTGGTTCCACATGGAGACACCAGTAACACATTCCTCTGTTCTAGGGAGAAAGCTTGAGGAACTGCAAATCGATATGATATGTCTGTTTGTATAGATGACATTTTATGCACTTGCCTTGGAAAAGACTTTTTGCCTTTCTCTAAAACCATTTTTACTGTGATTTTGTTGGTCCATTGCATACGAATTCCAACCCACTTTGTCTGGATATGACTGGATGAAACCAGAAATATCCGGTTGTGTTTTGGCTTACTACAACCCAGATATTGTGAAAGCTTCTGTATTTGTGTTCTCCGGATATTATGAACGGATTTTATGGTTTTGCATGTTTTTTTTCAGGGAACATTCAATTTTGTACCGTAGAAACACTAATTGGTTCCACACGGAGACACCAGCTCTACACATTTGTATTTTCTAGGGAGAAAGCTAGAGGAACTGCGGCAAACAAACATGATATTTCTGTTTGTATAGATGACATTTTATGCACTTTCCTAAGAAAAAGACTTTACTTTTCTCCAAAACCATTTTTACTGTGATTTTCTCGGTCCATTGCATACGAATTCCACCTCACTTTGTCCGGATATGACTGGATGAAACCAGAAATATCCGTTTTCTTTCTTTTTTTTTTTTTGGCTTACTATATCCCAGATATTAATACAGACTCTGTGTTTGTGTTTTCTGGATATTATCGATGGATTATATTGTTTTGAATGTTTTTATCAGGGAACATTTAATTTTGTGCTGGGAAACACTACTTGGTTCCACATGGAGACACCAGTCTACACATTCGTATTTTCTAGGGAGAAAGCTAGAATAACTGCGGTAAACAAACATGATGTTTCTGTTTGTATAGATGACATTTTATGCACTGGCTTAAGGAAAAGACTTTGTTTTACTCCAAAACCATTTTTACTGCGATTTTCCCGGTTCATTGCATACGAATTCCACCAACCTTAGTCCGGATATGACTGGATGAAACCAGAAATATCCGGTTGTGTTTTGGCTAACTCAATCCCAGATATTGCGACGGACTCTGTGTTTGTGTTTTCTGGACATTATCAACGGACTTTATTGTTTTGAATGTTTTTATCAGGGAACATTTAATTTTGTACCTTAGAAACACTAATAGGTTCAACATGGAGACACCAGTCTACACATTCGTATGTTCTAGGGAGAAAGTTAGAGGAACTGCGGCAAACAAACATGATATTTCTGTTTGTATACATGACATTTTATGCACTTGCATAACGAAAAAAACTTTGCTTTTCTCCAAAACCATTTTTACTGTGATTTTCTCGGTCCATTGCATACGAATTCCACCTCGCTTTGTCCGGATATGACTGGATGAAACCAGAAATATCTGGTTGTGTTTTGGCTTACTACAACCCAGATATTGTGAAAGCCTCTGTGTTTATGTTTTCCGGATACTATCAACGGAATTTATGTTTTTGCATGTTATTTATCAGGGAACATTTAATTTTGTGCTGGGAAACACTAATTGGTTCCACATGGAGACACCAGCTCTACACATTCGTATTTTCTAGGGAGAAAGCTAGAGGAACTGCGGCAAACAAACATGATATTTCTGTTTGTATAGATGACATTTTATGCACTTTCCTAAAGAAAAGACTTTGCTTTTCTCCAAAACCATATTTCCTGTGATATTCTCGATCCATTACATATGAATTCCACCCCACTTTGTCCGGATATGAGTGGATGAAACCAGAAATATCCGGTTGTGTTTTGTTTTACTATATCCCAGATATTGCTAAAGCCTCAGTGTCTGTGTTTTCTGGATATTATCGATGGATTTTATTGTTTTGAAAGTTTTTATCAGGGAACCTTTAATTTTGTACCGTAGAAATACAATTTGGTTCCACATGGAGACACCAGTAACACATTCCTCTGTTCTAGGGAGAAAGCTTGAGGAACTGCAAATCGATATGATATGTCTGTTTGTATAGGTGACATTTTATGCACTTGCGATGGAAAAGACTTTTTGCCTTTCTCTAAAACCATTTTTACTGTGATTTTGTTGGTCCATTGCATACGAATTCCAACCCACTTTGTCCGGATATGACTGGATGAAACCAGAAATATCCGGTTGTGTTTTGGCTTACTACAACCCAGATATTGTGAAAGCTCCTGTATTTGTGTTCTCCGGATATTATGAACGGATTTTATGGTTTTGCATGTTTTTTATCAGGGAACATTTAATTTTGTACCGTAGAAACACTAATTGGTTCCACACGGAGACACCAGCTCTACACATTTGTATTTTCTAGGGAGAAAGTTAGAGGAACTGCGGCAAACAAACATGATATTTCTGTTTGTATAGATGACATTTTATGCACTTTCCTAAGAAAAAGACTTTGCTTTTCTCCAAAACCATTTTTACTGTGATTTTCTCGGTCCATTGCATACGAATTCCACCTCGCTTTGTCCGGATATGACTGGATGAAACCAGAAATATCCGGTTGTGTTTTGGCTTACTACAACCCAGATATTGTGAAAGCCTCTGTGTTTATGTTTTCCGGATACTATCAATGGAATTTATGTTTTTGCATGTTATTTATCAGGGAACATTTAATTTTGTGCTGGGAAACACTAATTGGTTCCACATGGAGACACCAGCTCTACACATTCATATTTTCTAGGGAGAAAGCTAGAGGAACTGCGGCAAACAAACATGATATTTCTGTTTGTATAGATGACATTTATGCACTTTCCTAAAGAAAAGACTTTGCTTTTCTCCAAAACCATATTTCCTGTGATATTCTCGATCCATTACATATGAATTCCACCCCACTTTGTCCGGATATGAGTGGATGAAACCAGAAATATCCGGTTGTGTTTTGTTTTACTATATCCCAGATATTGCTACAGCCTCAGTGTCTGTGTTTTCTGGATATTATCGATGGATTTTATTGTTTTGAAAGTTTTTATCAGGGAACCTTTAATTTTGTACCGTAGAAATACAATTTGGTTCCACATGGAGACACCAGTAACACAATCCTCTGTTCTAGGGAGAAAGCTTGAGGAACTGCAAATCGATATGATATGTCTGTTTGTATAGATGACATTTTATGCACTTGCCATGGAAAAGACTTTTTGCCTTTCTCTAAAACCATTTTTACTGTGATTTTGTTGGTCCATTGCATACGAATTCCAACCCACTTTGTCTGGATATGACTGGATGAAACCAGAAATATCCGGTTGTGTTTTGGCTTACTACAACCCAGATATTGTGAAAGCTTCTGTATTTGTGTTCTCCGGATATTATGAACGGATTTTATGGTTTTGCATGTTTTTTTTCAGGGAACATTCAATTTTGTACCGTAGAAACACTAATTGGTTCCACACGGAGACACCAGCTCTACACATTTGTATTTTCTAGGGAGAAAGCTAGAGGAACTGCGGCAAACAAACATGATATTTCTGTTTGTATAGATGACATTTTATGCACTTTCCTAAGAAAAAGACTTTACTTTTCTCCAAAACCATTTTTACTGTGATTTTCTCGGTCCATTGCATACGAATTCCACCTCACTTTGTCCGGATATGACTGGATGAAACCAGAAATATCCGTTTTCTTTCTTTTTTTTTTTTTTTGGCTTACTATATCCCAGATATTAATACAGACTCTGTGTTTGTGTTTTCTGGATATTATCGATGGATTATATTGTTTTGAATGTTTTTATCAGGGAACATTTAATTTTGTGCTGGGAAACACTAATTGGTTCCACATGGAGACACCAGTCTACACATTCGTATTTTCTAGGGAGAAAGCTAGAATAACTGCGGTAAACAAACATGATGTTTCTGTTTGTATAGATGACATTTTATGCACTGGCTTAAGGAAAAGACTTTGTTTTACTCCAAAACCATTTTTACTGCGATTTTCCCGGTTCATTGCATACGAATTCCACCAACCTTAGTCCGGATATGACTGGATGAAACCAGAAATATCCGGTTGTGTTTTGGCTAACTCAATCCCAGATATTGCGACGGACTCTGTGTTTGTGTTTTCTGGACATTATCAACGGACTTTATTGTTTTGAATGTTTTTATCAGGGAACATTTAATTTTGTACCTTAAAAACACTAATAGGTTCAACATGGAGACACCAGTCTACACATTCGTATGTTCTAGGGAGAAAGTTAGAGGAACTGCGGCAAACAAACATGATATTTCTGTTTGTATACATGACATTTTATGCACTTGCATAACGAAAAAAACTTTGCTTTTCTCCAAAACCATTTTTACTGTGATTTTCTCGGTCCATTGCATACGAATTCCACCTCACTTTGTCCGGATATGACTGGATGAAACCAGAAATATCTGGTTGTGTTTTGGCTTACTACAACCCAGATATTGTGAAAGCCTCTGTGTTTATGTTTTCCGGATACTATCAACGGAATTTATGTTTTTGCATGTTATTTATCAGGGAACATTTAATTTTGTGCTGGGAAACACTAATTGGTTCCACATGGAGACACCAGCTCTACACATTCGTATGTTCTAGGGAGAAAGCTAGAGGAACTGCGGCAAACAAACATGATATTTCTGTTTGTATAGATGACATTTTATGCACTTTCCTAAAGAAAAGACTTTGCTTTTCTCCAAAACCATATTTCCTGTGATATTCTCGATCCATTACATATGAATTCCACCCCACTTTGTCCGGATATGAGTGGATGAAACCAGAAATATCCGGTTGTGTTTTGTTTTACTATATCCCAGATATTGCTACAGCCTCAGTGTCTGTGTTTTCTGGATATTATCGATGGATTTTATTGTTTTGAAAGTTTTTATCAGGGAACCTTTAATTTTGTACCGTAGAAATACAATTTGGTTCCACATGGAGACACCAGTAACACATTCCTCTGTTCTAGGGAGAAAGCTTGAGGAACTGCAAATCGATATGATATGTCTGTTTGTATAGATGACATTTTATGCACTTGCGATGGAAAAGACTTTTTGCCTTTCTCTAAAACCATTTTTACTGTGATTTTGTTGGTCCATTGCATACGAATTCCAACCCACTTTGTCCGGATATGACTGGATGAAACCAGAAATATCCGGTTGTGTTTTGGCTTACTACAACCCAGATATTGTGAAAGCTTCTGTATTTGTGTTCTCCGGATATTATGAACGGATTTTATGGTTTTGCATGTTTTTTATCAGGGAACATTTAATTTTGTACCGTAGAAACACTAATTGGTTCCACACGGAGACACCAGCTCTACACATTTGTATTTTCTAGGGAGAAAGCTAGAGGAACTGCGGCAAACAAACATGATATTTCTGTTTGTATAGATGACATTTTATGCACTTTCCTAAGAAAAAGACTTTACTTTTCTCCAAAACCATTTTTACTGTGATTTTCTCGGTCCATTGCATACGAATTCCAGCTCACTTTGTCCGGATATGACTGGATGAAACCAGAAATATCCGTTTTCTTTTTTTTTTGGCTTACTATATCCCAGATATTACTACAGACTCTGTGTTTGTGTTTTCTGGATATTATCGATGGATTATATTGTTTTGAATGTTTTTATCAGGGAACATTTAATTTTGTGCTGGGAAACACTAATTGGTTCCACATGGAGACACCAGTCTACACATTCGTATTTTCTAGGGAGAAAGCTAGAATAACTGCGGTAAACAAACATGATGTTTCTGTTTGTATAGATGACATTTTATGCACTGGCTTAAGGAAAAGACTTTGTTTTACTCCAAAACCATTTTTACTGCGATTTTCCCGGTTCATTGCATACGAATTCCACCAACCTTAGTCCGGATATGACTGGATGAAACCAGAAATATCCGGTTGTGTTTTGGCTAACTCAATCCCAGATATTGTGAATGCTTCTGTATTGGTGTTTTCCGGATATTATCAACGGATTTTATGGTATTGCATGTTTTTTTATCAGGGAACATTTAATTTTCTACCTTAGAAACACTAATAGGTTCAACATGGAGACACCAGTATACACATTCGTATGTTCTAGGGAGAAAGTTAGAGGAACTGCGGCAAACAAACATGATATTTCTGTTTGTATACATGACATTTTATGCACTTGCATAACGAAAAAAACTTTGCTTTTCTCCAAAACCAATTTTACTGTGATTTTCTCGGTCCATTGCATACGAATTCCACCTCGCTTTGTCCGGATATGACTGGATGAAACCAGAAATATCCGGTTGTGTTTTGGCTTACTACAACCCAGATATTGTGAAAGCCTCTGTGTTTATGTTTTCCGGATACTATCAACGGAATTTATGTTTTTGCATGTTATTTATCAGGGAACATTTAATTTTGTGCTGGGAAACACTAATTGGTTCCACATGGAGACACCAGCTCTACACATTCGTATTTTCTAGGGAGAAAGCTAGAGGAACTGCGGCAAACAAACATGATATTTCTGTTTGTATAGATGACATTTTATGCACTTTCCTAAAGAAAAGACTTTGCTTTTCTCCAAAACCATTTTTCCTGTGATATTCTCGATCCATTACATATGAATTCCACCCCACTTTGTCCGGATATGAGTGGATGAAACCAGAAATATCCGGTTGTGTTTTGTCTTACTATATCCCAGATATTGCTACAGCCTCAGTGTCTGTGTTTTCTGGATATTATCGATGGATTTTATTGTTTTGAAAGTTTTTATCAGGGAACCTTTAATTTTGTACCGTAGAAATACAATTTGGTTCCACATGGAGACACCAGTAACACATTCCTCTGTTCTAGGGAGAAAGCTTGAGGAACTGCAAATCGATATGATATGTCTGTTTGTATAGATGACATTTTATGCACTTGCCATGGAAAAGACTTTTTGCCTTTCTCTAAAACCATTTTTACTGTGATTTTGTTGGTCCATTGCATACGAATTCCAACCCACTTTGTCTGGATATGACTGGATGAAACCAGAAATATCCGGTTGTGTTTTGGCTTACTACAACCCAGATATTGTGAAAGCTTCTGTATTTGTGTTCTCCGGATATTATGAACGGATTTTATGGTTTTGCATGTTTTTTTTCAGGGAACATTCAATTTTGTACCGTAGAAACACTAATTGGTTCCACACGGAGACACCAGCTCTACACATTTGTATTTTCTAGGGAGAAAGCTAGAGGAACTGCGGCAAACAAACATGATATTTCTGTTTGTATAGATGACATTTTATGCACTTTCCTAAGAAAAAGACTTTACTTTTCTCCAAAACCATTTTTACTGTGATTTTCTCGGTCCATTGCATACGAATTCCACCTCACTTTGTCCGGATATGACTGGATGAAACCAGAAATATCCGTTTTCTTTCTTTTTTTTTTTTTGGCTTACTATATCCCAGATATTAATACAGACTCTGTGTTTGTGTTTTCTGGATATTATCGATGGATTATATTGTTTTGAATGTTTTTATCAGGGAACATTTAATTTTGTGCTGGGAAACACTAATTGGTTCCACATGGAGACACCAGTCTACACATTCGTATTTTCTAGGGAGAAAGCTAGAATAACTGCGGTAAACAAACATGATGTTTCTGTTTGTATAGATGACATTTTATGCACTGGCTTAAGGAAAAGACTTTGTTTTACTCCAAAACCATTTTTACTGCGATTTTCCCGGTTCATTGCATACGAATTCCACCAACCTTAGTCCGGATATGACTGGATGAAACCAGAAATATCCGGTTGTGTTTTGGCTAACTCAATCCCAGATATTGCGACGGACTCTGTGTTTGTGTTTTCTGGACATTATCAACGGACTTTATTGTTTTGAATGTTTTTATCAGGGAACATTTAATTTTGTACCTTAAAAACACTAATAGGTTCAACATGGAGACACCAGTCTACACATTCGTATGTTCTAGGGAGAAAGTTAGAGGAACTGCGGCAAACAAACATGATATTTCTGTTTGTATACATGACATTTTATGCACTTGCATAACGAAAAAAACTTTGCTTTTCTCCAAAACCATTTTTACTGTGATTTTCTCGGTCCATTGCATACGAATTCCACCTCACTTTGTCCGGATATGACTGGATGAAACCAGAAATATCTGGTTGTGTTTTGGCTTACTACAACCCAGATATTGTGAAAGCCTCTGTGTTTATGTTTTCCGGATACTATCAACGGAATTTATGTTTTTGCATGTTATTTATCAGGGAACATTTAATTTTGTGCTGGGAAACACTAATTGGTTCCACATGGAGACACCAGCTCTACACATTCGTATTTTCTAGGGAGAAAGCTAGAGGAACTGCGGCAAACAAACATGATATTTCTGTTTGTATAGATGACATTTTATGCACTTTCCTAAAGAAAAGACTTTGCTTTTCTCCAAAACCATATTTCCTGTGATATTCTCGATCCATTACATATGAATTCCACCCCACTTTGTCCGGATATGAGTGGATGAAACCAGAAATATCCGGTTGTGTTTTGTTTTACTATATCCCAGATATTGCTAAAGCCTCAGTGTCTGTGTTTTCTGGATATTATCGATGGATTTTATTGTTTTGAAAGTTTTTATCAGGGAACCTTTAATTTTGTACCGTAGAAATACAATTTGGTTCCACATGGAGACACCAGTAACACATTCCTCTGTTCTAGGGAGAAAGCTTGAGGAACTGCAAATCGATATGATATGTCTGTTTGTATAGGTGACATTTTATGCACTTGCGATGGAAAAGACTTTTTGCCTTTCTCTAAAACCATTTTTACTGTGATTTTGTTGGTCCATTGCATACGAATTCCAACCCACTTTGTCCGGATATGACTGGATGAAACCAGAAATATCCGGTTGTGTTTTGGCTTACTACAACCCAGATATTGTGAAAGCTCCTGTATTTGTGTTCTCCGGATATTATGAACGGATTTTATGGTTTTGCATGTTTTTTATCAGGGAACATTTAATTTTGTACCGTAGAAACACTAATTGGTTCCACACGGAGACACCAGCTCTACACATTTGTATTTTCTAGGGAGAAAGTTAGAGGAACTGCGGCAAACAAACATGATATTTCTGTTTGTATAGATGACATTTTATGCACTTTCCTAAGAAAAAGACTTTGCTTTTCTCCAAAACCATTTTTACTGTGATTTTCTCGGTCCATTGCATACGAATTCCACCTCGCTTTGTCCGGATATGACTGGATGAAACCAGAAATATCCGGTTGTGTTTTGGCTTACTACAACCCAGATATTGTGAAAGCCTCTGTGTTTATGTTTTCCGGATACTATCAATGGAATTTATGTTTTTGCATGTTATTTATCAGGGAACATTTAATTTTGTGCTGGGAAACACTAATTGGTTCCACATGGAGACACCAGCTCTACACATTCGTATTTTCTAGGGAGAAAGCTAGAGGAACTGCGGCAAACAAACATGATATTTCTGTTTGTATAGATGACATTTATGCACTTTCCTAAAGAAAAGACTTTGCTTTTCTCCAAAACCATATTTCCTGTGATATTCTCGATCCATTACATATGAATTCCACCCCACTTTGTCCGGATATGAGTGGATGAAACCAGAAATATCCGGTTGTGTTTTGTTTTACTATATCCCAGATATTGCTACAGCCTCAGTGTCTGTGTTTTCTGGATATTATCGATGGATTTTATTGTTTTGAAAGTTTTTATCAGGGAACCTTTAATTTTGTACCGTAGAAATACAATTTGGTTCCACATGGAGACACCAGTAACACAATCCTCTGTTCTAGGGAGAAAGCTTGAGGAACTGCAAATCGATATGATATGTCTGTTTGTATAGATGACATTTTATGCACTTGCCATGGAAAAGACTTTTTGCCTTTCTCTAAAACCATTTTTACTGTGATTTTGTTGGTCCATTGCATACGAATTCCAACCCACTTTGTCTGGATATGACTGGATGAAACCAGAAATATCCGGTTGTGTTTTGGCTTACTACAACCCAGATATTGTGAAAGCTTCTGTATTTGTGTTCTCCGGATATTATGAACGGATTTTATGGTTTTGCATGTTTTTTTTCAGGGAACATTCAATTTTGTACCGTAGAAACACTAATTGGTTCCACACGGAGACACCAGCTCTACACATTTGTATTTTCTAGGGAGAAAGCTAGAGGAACTGCGGCAAACAAACATGATATTTCTGTTTGTATAGATGACATTTTATGCACTTTCCTAAGAAAAAGACTTTACTTTTCTCCAAAACCATTTTTACTGTGATTTTCTCGGTCCATTGCATACGAATTCCACCTCACTTTGTCCGGATATGACTGGATGAAACCAGAAATATCCGTTTTCTTTCTTTTTTTTTTTTTTTTGGCTTACTATATCCCAGATATTAATACAGACTCTGTGTTTGTGTTTTCTGGATATTATCGATGGATTATATTGTTTTGAATGTTTTTATCAGGGAACATTTAATTTTGTGCTGGGAAACACTAATTGGTTCCACATGGAGACACCAGTCTACACATTCGTATTTTCTAGGGAGAAAGCTAGAATAACTGCGGTAAACAAACATGATGTTTCTGTTTGTATAGATGACATTTTATGCACTGGCTTAAGGAAAAGACTTTGTTTTACTCCAAAACCATTTTTACTGCGATTTTCCCGGTTCATTGCATACGAATTCCACCAACCTTAGTCCGGATATGACTGGATGAAACCAGAAATATCCGGTTGTGTTTTGGCTAACTCAATCCCAGATATTGCGACGGACTCTGTGTTTGTGTTTTCTGGACATTATCAACGGACTTTATTGTTTTGAATGTTTTTATCAGGGAACATTTAATTTTGTACCTTAAAAACACTAATAGGTTCAACATGGAGACACCAGTCTACACATTCGTATGTTCTAGGGAGAAAGTTAGAGGAACTGCGGCAAACAAACATGATATTTCTGTTTGTATACATGACATTTTATGCACTTGCATAACGAAAAAAACTTTGCTTTTCTCCAAAACCATTTTTACTGTGATTTTCTCGGTCCATTGCATACGAATTCCACCTCACTTTGTCCGGATATGACTGGATGAAACCAGAAATATCCGGTTGTGTTTTGGCTTACTACAACCCAGATATTGTGAAAGCCTCTGTGTTTATGTTTTCCGGATACTATCAACGGAATTTATGTTTTTGCATGTTATTTATCAGGGAACATTTAATTTTGTGCTGGGAAACACTAATTGGTTCCACATGGAGACACCAGCTCTACACATTCGTATTTTCTAGGGAGAAAGCTAGAGGAACTGCGGCAAACAAACATGATATTTCTGTTTGTATAGATGACATTTTATGCACTTTCCTAAAGAAAAGACTTTGCTTTTCTCCAAAACCATATTTCCTGTGATATTCTCGATCCATTACATATGAATTCCACCCCACTTTGTCCGGATATGAGTGGATGAAACCAGAAATATCCGGTTGTGTTTTGTTTTACTATATCCCAGATATTGCTACAGCCTCAGTGTCTGTGTTTTCTGGATATTATCGATGGATTTTATTGTTTTGAAAGTTTTTATCAGGGAACCTTTAATTTTGTACCGTAGAAATACAATTTGGTTCCACATGGAGACACCAGTAACACATTCCTCTGTTCTAGGGAGAAAGCTTGAGGAACTGCAAATCGATATGATATGTCTGTTTGTATAGATGACATTTTATGCACTTGCGATGGAAAAGACTTTTTGCCTTTCTCTAAAACCATTTTTACTGTGATTTTGTTGGTCCATTGCATACGAATTCCAACCCACTTTGTCCGGATATGACTGGATGAAACCAGAAATATCCGGTTGTGTTTTGGCTTACTACAACCCAGATATTGTGAAAGCTTCTGTATTTGTGTTCTCCGGATATTATGAACGGATTTTATGGTTTTGCATGTTTTTTATCAGGGAACATTTAATTTTGTACCGTAGAAACACTAATTGGTTCCACACGGAGACACCAGCTCTACACATTTGTATTTTCTAGGGAGAAAGCTAGAGGAACTGCGGCAAACAAACATGATATTTCTGTTTGTATAGATGACATTTTATGCACTTTCCTAAGAAAAAGACTTTACTTTTCTCCAAAACCATTTTTACTGTGATTTTCTCGGTCCATTGCATACGAATTCCAGCTCACTTTGTCCGGATATGACTGGATGAAACCAGAAATATCCGTTTTCTTTTTTTTTTGGCTTACTATATCCCAGATATTACTACAGACTCTGTGTTTGTGTTTTCTGGATATTATCGATGGATTATATTGTTTTGAATGTTTTTATCAGGGAACATTTAATTTTGTGCTGGGAAACACTAATTGGTTCCACATGGAGACACCAGTCTACACATTCGTATTTTCTAGGGAGAAAGCTAGAATAACTGCGGTAAACAAACATGATGTTTCTGTTTGTATAGATGACATTTTATGCACTGGCTTAAGGAAAAGACTTTGTTTTACTCCAAAACCATTTTTACTGCGATTTTCCCGGTTCATTGCATACGAATTCCACCAACCTTAGTCCGGATATGACTGGATGAAACCAGAAATATCCGGTTGTGTTTTGGCTAACTCAATCCCAGATATTGTGAATGCTTCTGTATTGGTGTTTTCCAGATATTATCAACGGATTTTATGGTATTGCATGTTTTTTTATCAGGGAACATTTAATTTTCTACCTTAGAAACACTAACAGGTTCAACATGGAGACACCAGTATACACATTCGTATGTTCTAGGGAGAAAGTTAGAGGAACTGCGGCAAACAAACATGATATTTCTGTTTGTATACATGACATTTTATGCACTTGCATAACGAAAAAAACTTTGCTTTTCTCCAAAACCAATTTTACTGTGATTTTCTCGGTCCATTGCATACGAATTCCACCTCGCTTTGTCCGGATATGACTGGATGAAACCAGAAATATCCGGTTGTGTTTTGGCTTACTACAACCCAGATATTGTGAAAGCCTCTGTGTTTATGTTTTCCGGATACTATCAACGGAATTTATGTTTTTGCATGTTATTTATCAGGGAACATTTAATTTTGTGCTGGGAAACACTAATTGGTTCCACATGGAGACACCAGCTCTACACATTCGTATTTTCTAGGGAGAAAGCTAGAGGAACTGCGGCAAACAAACATGATATTTCTGTTTGTATAGATGACATTTTATGCACTTTCCTAAAGAAAAGACTTTGCTTTTCTCCAAAACCATTTTTCCTGTGATATTCTTGATCCATTACATATGAATTCCACCCCACTTTGTCCGGATATGAGTGGATGAAACCAGAAATATCCGGTTGTGTTTTGTCTTACTATATCCCAGATATTGCTACAGCCTCAGTGTCTGTGTTTTCTGGATATTATCGATGGATTTTATTGTTTTGAATGTTTTTATCAGGGAACATTTAATTTTGTGCTGGGAAACACTAATTGGTTCCACATGGAGACACCAGTCTACACATTCGTATTTTCTAGGGAGAAAGCTAGAATAACTGCGGTAAACAAACATGATATTTCTGTTTGTATAGATGACATTTTATGCACTGGCTTAAGGAAAAGACTTTGTTTTACTCCAAAACCATTTTTACTGCGATTTTCCCGGTTCATTGCATACGAATTCCACCAACCTTAGTCCGGATATGACTGGATGAAACCAGAAATATCCGGTTGTGTTTTGGCTTACTATAACCCAGATATTGTGAAAGCTTCTGTATTTGTGTTCTCCGGATATTATGAACGGATTTTATGGTTTTGCATGTTTTTTATCAGGGAACATTTAATTTTGTACCGTAGAAACACTAATTGGTTCCACACGGAGACACCAGCTCTACACATTTGTATTTTCTAGGGAGAAAGCTAGAGGAACTGCGGCAAACCAACATGATATTTCTGTTTGTATAGATGACATTTTATGCACTTTCCTAAGAAAAAGACTTTACTTTTCTCCAAAACCATTTTTACTGTGATTTTCTCGGTCCATTGCATACGAATGCCAGCTCACTTTGTCCGGATATGACTGGATGAAACCAGAAATATCCGTTTTCTTTTTTTTTGGCTTACTATATCCCAGATATTACTACAGACTCTGTGTTTGTGTTTTCTGGATATTATCGATGGATTATATTGTTTTGAATGTTTTTATCAGGGAACCTTTAATTTTGTACCGTAGAAATACAATTTGGTTCCACATGGAGACACCAGTAACACATTCCTATGTTCTAGGGAGAAAGCTTGAGGAACTGCAAATCGATATGATATGTCTGTTTGTATAGATGATATTTTATGCACTTGCGATGGAAAAGACTTTTTGCCTTTCTCTAAAACCATTTTTACTGTGATTTTGTTGGTCCATTGCATACGAATTCCAACCCACTTTGTCCGGATATGACTGGATGAATCCAGAAATATCCGGTTGTGTTTTGGCTTACTATAACCCAGATATTGTGAAAGCTTCTGTATTTGTGTTCTCCGGATATTATGAACGGATTTTATGGTTTTGCATGTTATTTATCAGGGAACATTTAATTTTGTACCGTAGAAACACTAATAGGTTCAACATGGAGATACCAGTATACACATTCGTATGTCTAGGGAGAAAGCTAGAGGAACTGCGGCAAACAAACATGATATTTCTGTTTGTATACATGACATTTTATGCACTTGCATAACGAAAAAAAACTTTGCTTTTCTCCAAAAGCATTTTTACTGTGATTTTCTCGGTCCATTGCATACGAATTCCACCTCACTTTGTCCGGATATGACTGGATGAAACCAGAAATATCTGGTTGTGTTTTGGCTTACTACAACCCAGATATTGTGAAAGCCTCTGTGTTTATGTTTTCCGGATATTATCAACGGAATTTATGTTTTTGCATGTTATTTATCAGGGAACATTTAATTTTGTGCTGGGAAACACTAATTGGTTCCACATGGAGACACCAGCTCTACACATTCGTATTTTCTAGGGAGAAAGCTAGAGGAACTGCGGCAAACAAACATGATATTTCTGTTTGTATAGATGACATTTTATGCACTTTCCTAAAGAAAAGACTTTGCTTTTCTCCAAAACCATTTTTCCTGTGATATTCTCGATCCATTACATATGAATTCCACCCCACTTTGTCCGGATATGAGTGGATGAAACCAGAAATATCCGTTTGTGTTTTGTTTTACTATATCCCAGATATTGCTACAGCCTCAGTGTCTGTGTTTTCTGGATATTATCGATGGATTTTATTGTTTTGAATGTTTTTATCAGGGAACATTTAATTTTGTACCGTTGAAATACAATTTGGTTCCACATGGAGACACCAGTAACACATTCCTATGTTCTAGGGAGAAAGCTTGAGGAACTGCAAATCGATATGATATGTCTGTTTGTATAGATGACATTTTATGCACTTGCGATGGAAAAGACTTTTTGCCTTTCTCTAAAACCATTTTTACTGTGATTTTGTTGGTCCATTGCATACGAATTCCAACCCACTTTGTCCGGATATGACTGGATGAAATCAGAAATATCCGGTTGTGTTTTGGCTTACTATAACCCAGATATTGTGAAAGCTTCTGTATATGTGTTCTCCTGATATTATGAACGGATTTTATGGTTTTGCATATTTTTTATCAGGGAACATTTAATTTTGTACCGTAGAAACACTAATAGGTTCAACATGGATACACCAGTATACACATTCGTATGTCTAGGGAGAAAGTTAGAGGAACTGCGGCAAACAAACATGATATTTCTGTTTGTATACATGACATTTTATGCACTTGCATAACGAAAAAAACTTTGCTTTTCTCCAAAAGCATTTTTACTGTGATTTTCTCGGGCCATTGCATACGAATTCCACCTCACTTTGTCCGGATATGACTGGATGAAACCAGAAATATCCGTTTTCTTTTTTTTTGGCTTACTATATCCCAGATATTACTACAGACTCTGTGTTTGTGTTTTCTGGATATTATCGATGGATTATATTGTTTTGAATGTTTTTATCAGGGAACATTTAATTTTGTGCTGGGAAACACTAATTGGTTCCACATGGAGACACCAGTCTACACATTCGTATTTTCTAGGGAGAAAGCTAGAATAACTGCAGTAAACAAACATGATGTTTCTGTTTGTATAGATGACATTTTATGCACTGGCTTAAGGAAAAGACTTTGTTTTACTCCAAAACCATTTTTACTGCGATTTTCCCGGTTCATTGCATACGAATTCCACCAAACTTAGTCCGGATATGACTGGATGAAACCAGAAATATCCGGTTGTGTTTTGGCTAACTCAATCCCAGATATTGTGAAAGCTTCTGTATTTGTGTTTTCCGGATATTATCAACGGATTTTATGGTTTTGCATGTTTTTTATCAGGGAACATTTAATTTTGTACCTTAGAAACACTAATTGGTTCCACACGGAGACACCAGCTCTACACATTCGTATTTTCTAGCGAGAAAGCTAGAGGAACTGCGGCAAACAAACATGATATTTCTGTTTGTATACATGACATTTTATGCACTTGCATAACGAAAAAAACTTTGCTTTTCTCCAAAACCATTTTTACTGTGATTTTCTCGGTCCATTGCATACGAATTCCACCTCGCTTTGTCCGGATATGACTGGATGAAACCAGAAATATCCGGTTGTGTTTTGGCTTACTACAACCCAGATATTGTGAAAGCCTCTGTGTTTATGTTTTCCGGATATTATCAACGGAATTTATGTTTTTGCATGTTATTTATCAGGGAACATTTAATTTTGTGCTGGGAAACACTAATTGGTTCCACATGGAGACACCAGCTCTACACATTCGTATTTTCTAGGGAGAAAGCTAGAGGAACTGCGGCAAACAAACATGATATTTCTGTTTGTATAGATGACATTTTATGCACTTTCCTAAAGAAAAGACTTTGCTTTTCTCCAAAACCATTTTCCTGTGATATTCTCCATCCATTACATATGAATTCCACCCCACTTTGTCCGGATATGACTGGATGAAACCAGAAATATCCGGTTGTGTTTTGTCTTACTATATCCCAGATATTGCTACAGCCTCAGTGTCTGTGTTTTCTGGATATTATCGATGGATTTTACTGTTTTGAATGTTTTTATCAGGGAACCTTTAATTTTGTACCGTAGAAATACAATTTGGTTCCACATGGAGACACCAGTAACACATTCCTATGTTCTAGGGAGAAAGCTTGAGGAACTGCAAATCGATATGATATGTCTGTTTGTATAGATGACATTTTATGCACTTGCGATGGAAAAGACTTTTTGCCTTTCTCTAAAACCATTTTTACTGTGATTTTGTTGGTCCATTGCATACGAATTCCAACCCACTTTGTCCGGATATGACTGGATGAATCCAGAAATATCCGGTTGTGTTTTGGCTTACTATAACCCAGATATTTTGAAAGCTTCTGTATTTGTGTTCTCCGGATATTATGAACGGATTTTATGGTTTTGCATGTTATTTATCAGGGAACATTTAATTTTGTACCGTAGAAACACTAATAGGTTCAACATGGAGACACCAGTATACACATTCGTATGTCTAGGGAGAAAGCTAGAGGAACTGCGGCAAACAAACATGATATTTCTGTTTGTATACATGACATTTTATGCACTTGCATAACGAAAAAAACTTTGCTTTTCTCCAAAACCATTTTTACTGTGATTTTCTCGGTCCATTGCATACGAATTCCACCTCACTTTGTCCGGATATGACTGGATGAAACCAGAAATATCCGGTTGTGTTTTGGCTTACTACAACCCAGATATTGTGAAAGCCTCTGTGTTTATGTTTTCTGGATATTATCAACGGAATTTATGTTTTTGCATGTTATTTATCAGGGAACATTTAATTTTGTGCTGGGAAACACTAATTGGTTCCACATGGAGACACCAGCTCTACACATTCGTATTTTCTAGGGAGAAAGCTAGAGGAACTGCGGCAAACAAACATGATATTTCTGTTTGTATAGATGACATTTTATGCACTTTCCTAAAGAAAAGACTTTGCTTTTCTCCAAAACCATTTTTCCTGTGATATTCTCGATCCATTACATATGAATTCCACCCCACTTTGTCCGGATATGAGTGGATGAAACCAGAAATATCCGGTTGTGTTTTGTTTTACTATATCCCAGATATTGCTACAGCCTCAGTGTCTGTGTTTTCTGGATATTATCGATGGATTTTATTGTTTTGAATGTTTTTATCAGGGAACATTGAATTTTGTACCGTAGAAATACAATTTGGTTCCACATGGAGACACCAGGAACACATTCCTCTGTTCTAGGGAGAAAGCTTTAGGAACTGCAAATCGATATGATATGTCTGTTTGTATAGATGACATTTTATGCACTTGCGATGGAAAAGACTTTTTGCCTTTCTCTAAAACCATTTTTACTGTGATTTTGTTGGTCCATTGCATACGAATTCCAACCCACTTTGTCCGGATATGACTGGATGAAACCAGAAATATCCGGTTGTGTTTTGGCTTACTATAACCCAGATATTGTGAAAGCTTCTGTATATGTGTTCTCCTGATATTATGAACGGATTTATGGTTTTGTATATTTTTTATCAGGGAACATTTAATTTTGTACCGTAGAAACACTAATAGGTTCAACATGGAGACACCAGTATACACATTCGTATGTCTAGAGAGAAAGTTAGAGGAACAGCGGCAAACAAACATGATATTTCTGTTTGTATACATGACATTTTATGCACTTGCATAACGAAAAAAACTTTGCTTTTCTCCAAAAGCATTTTTACTGTGATTTTCTCGGTCCATTGCATACGAATTCCACCTCACTTTGTCCGGATATGACTGGATGAAACCAGAAATATCCGTTTTCTTTTTTTTTGGCTTACTATATCCCAGATATTACTACAGACTCTGTGTTTGTGTTTTCTGGATATTATCGATGGATTATATTGTTTTGAATGTTTTTATCAGGGAACATTTAATTTTGTGCTGGGAAACACTAATTGGTTCCACATGGAGACACCAGTCTACACATTCGTATTTTCTAGGGAGAAAGCTAGAATAACTGCGGTAAACAAACATGATGTTTCTGTTTGTATAGATGACATTTTATGCACTGGCTTAAGGAAAAGACTTTGTTTTACTCCAAAACCATTTTTACTGCGATTTTCCCGGTTCATTGCATACGAATTCCACCAAACTTAGTCTGGATATGACTGGATGAAACCAGAAATATCCGGTTGTGTTTTGGCTAACTCAATCCCAGATATTGCGACGGACTCTGTGTTTGTGTTTTCTGGACATTATCAACGGACTTTATTGTTTTGAATGTTTTTATCAGGGAACATTTAATTTTGTACCTTAGAAACACTAATAGGTTCAACATGGAGACACCAGTATACACATTCGTATGTTCTAGGGAGAAAGTTAGAGGAACTGCGGCAAACAAACATGATATTTCTGTTTGTATACATGACATTTTGTGCACTTGCATAACGAAAACAACTTTGCTTTTCTCCAAAACCATTTTTACTGTGATTTTCTCGGTCCATTGCATACGAATTCCACCTCGCTTTGTCCGGATATGACTGGATGAAACCAGAAATATCCGGTTGTGTTTTGGCTTACTACAACCCAGATATTGTGAAAGCCTCTGTGTTTATGTTTTCCGGATACTATCAATGGAATTTATGTTTTTGCATGTTATTTATCAGGGAACATTTAATTTTGTGCTGGGAAACACTAATTGGTTCCACATGGAGACACCAGCTCTACACATTCGTATTTTCTAGGGAGAAAGCTAGAGGAACTGCGGCAAACAAACATGATATTTCTGTTTGTATAGATGACATTTTATGCACTTTCCTAAAGAAAAGACTTTGCTTTTCTCCAAAACCATTTTTCCTGTGATATTCTCGATCCATTACATATGAATTCCACCCCACTTTGTCCGGATATGAGTGGATGAAACCAGAAATATCCGGTTGTGTTTTGTTTTACTATATCCCAGATATTGCTACAGCCTCAGTGTCTGTGTTTTCTGGATATTATCGATGGATTTTATTGTTTTGAATGTTTTTATCAGGGAACATTTAATTTTGTACTGTAGAAACACTAATTGGTTCCACATGGAGACACCAGTAACACATTCCTATGTTGTAGGGAGAAAGCTTGAGGAACTGCAAATCGATATGATATGTCTGTTTGTATAGATGACATTTTATGCACTTGCGATGGAAAAGACTTTTTGCCTTTCTCTAAAACCATTTTTACTGTGATTTTGTTGGTCCATTGCATACGAATTCCAACCCACTTTGTCCGGATATGACTGGATGAAACCAGAAATATCCGGTTGTGTTTTGGCTTACTATAACCAAAAGTTCTATTTGTGTTCTCCGGATATTATGAACGGATTTTATGGTTTTGCATGTTTTTTATCAGGGAACATTTAATTTTGTACCGTAGAAACACTAATAGGTTCAACATGGAGACACCAGTATACACATTCGTATGTTCTAGGGAGAAAGTTAGAGGAACTGCGGCAAACAAACATGATATTTCTGTTTGTATAGATGACATTTTATGCACTTGCATAACGAAAAAAACTTTGCTTTTCTCCAAAACCATTTTTACTGTGATTTTCTTGGTCCATTGCATACGAATTCCACCTCACTTTGTCCGGATATGACTGGATGAAACCAGGAATATCCGTTTTCTTTTTTTTTGGCTTACAATATCCCAGATATTACTACAGACTCTGTGTTTGTGTTTTCTGGATATTATCGATGGATTATATTGTTTCTGAATGTTTTTATCAGGGAACATTTAATTTTGTGCTGGGAAACACTAAGTGGTTCCACATGGAGACACCAGTCTACACATTCGTATTTTCTAGGGAGAAAGCTAGAATAACTGCGTTAAACAAACATGATGTTTCTGTTTGTATAGATGAGATTTTATGCACTGGCTTAAGGAAAAGACTTTGTTTTACTCCAAAACCATTTTTACTGCGATTTTCCTGGTTCATTGCATACGAATTCCACCAAACTTAGTCCGGATATGACTGGATGAAACCAGAAATATCCGGCTGTGTTTTGGCTAACTCAATCCCAGATATTGTGAAAGCTTCTGTATTTGTGTTTTCCGGATATTATCAACGGATTTTATGGTTTTGCATGTTTTTTATCAGGGAACATTTAATTTTGTACCTTAGAAACACTAATTGGTTCCACACGGAGACACCAGCTCTACACATTCGTATTTTCTAGGGAGAAAGCTAGAGGAACTGCGGCAAACAAACATGATATTTCTGTTTGTATACATGACATTTTATGCACTTGCATAACGAAAAAAACTTTGCTTTTCTCCAAAACCATTTTTACTGTGATTTTCTCGGTCCATTGCATACGAATTCCACCTCGCTTTTTCCGGATATGACTGGATGAAACCAGAAATATCCGGTTGTGTTTTGGCTTACTACAACCCAGATATTGTGAAAGCCTCTGTGTTTATGTTTTCCGGATATTATCAACGGAATTTATGTTTTTGCATGTTATTTATCAGGGAACATTTAATTTTGTGCTGGGAAACACTAATTGGTTCCACATGGAGACACCAGCTCTACACATTCGTATTTTCTAGGGAGAAAGCTAGAGGAACTGCGGCAAACAACCATGATATTTCTGTTTGTATAGATGACATTTTATGCACTTTCCTAAAGAAAAGACTTTGCTTTTCTCCAAAACCATTTTTCCTGTGATATTCTCGATCCATTACATATGAATTCCACCCCACTTTGTCCGGATATGAGTGGATGAAAACAGAAATATCCGGTTGTGTTTTGTTTTACTATATCCCAGATATTGCTACAGCCTCAGTGTCTGTGTTTTCTGGATATTATCGATGGATTTTATTGTTTTGAATGTTTTTATCAGGGAACCTTTAATTTTGTACCGTAGAAATACAATTTGGTTCCACATGGAGACACCAGTAACACATTCCTATGTTCTAGGGAGAAAGCTTGAGGAACTGCAAATCGATATGATATGTCTGTTTGTATAGATGACATTTTATGCACTTGCGATGGAAAAGACATTTTGCCTTTCTCTAAAACCATTTTTACTGTGATTTTGTTGGTCCATTGCATACGAATTCCAACCCACTTTGTCCGGATATGACTGGATGAATCCAGAAATATCCGGTTGTGTTTTGGCTGACTATAACCCAGATATTGTGAAAGCCTCTGTATTTGTGTTCTCCGGATATTATGAACGGATTTTATGGTTTTGCATGTTATTTATCAGGGAACATTTAATTCTGTACCGTAGAAACACTAATAGGTTCAACATGGAGACACCAGTATACACATTCGTATGTCTAGGGAGAAAGCTAGAGGAACTGCGGCAAACAAACATGATATTTCTGTTTGTATACATGACATTTTATGCACTTGCATAACGAAAAAAACTTTGCTTTTCTCCAAAACCATTTTTACTGTGATTTTCTCGGTCCATTGCATACGAATTCCACCTCACTTTGTCCGGATATGACTGGATGAAACCAGAAATATCCGTTTTCTTTTTTTTTTTGGCTTACTATATCCCAGATATTACTACAGACTCTGTGTTTGTGTTTTCTGGATATTATCGATGGATTATATTGTTTTGAATGTTTTTATCAGGGAACATTTAATTTTGTGCTGGGAAACACTAATTGGTTCCAAATGGAGACACCAGTCTACACATTCGTATTTTCTAGGGAGAAAGCTAGAATAACTGCGGTAAACAAACATGATGTTTCTGTTTGTATAGATGACATTTTATGCACTGGCTTAAGGAAAAGACTTTGTTTTACTCCAAAACCATTTTTACTGCGATTTTTCTGGTTCATTGCATACGAATTCCAACCCACTTTGTCCGGATATGACTGGATGAAACCAGAAATATCCGGTTGTGTTTTGGCTAACTCAATCCCAGATATTGCAATGGACTCTGTTTGTGTTTTCTGGACATTATCAACGGACTTTATTGTTTTGAATGTTTTTATCAGGGAACATTTAATTTTGTACCTTAGAAACACTAATAGGTTCAACATGGAGACACCAGTATACACATTCGTATGTTCTAGGGAGAAAGTTAGAGGAACTGCGGCAAACAAACATGATATTTCTGTTTGTATACATGACATTTTATGCACTTGCATAACGAAAAAAACTTTGCTTTTCTCCAAAACCATTTTTACTGTGATTTTCTCGGTCCATTGCATACGAATTCCACCTCGCTTTGTCCGGATATGACTGGATGAAACCAGAAATATCCGGTTGTGTTTTGGCTTACTACAACCCAGATATTGTGAAAGCCTCTGTGTTTATGTTTTCCGGATATTATCAACGGAATTTATGTTTTTGCATGTTATTTATCAGGGAACATTTAATTTTGTGCTGGGAAACACTAATTGGTTCCACATGGAGACACCAGCTCTACACATTCGTATTTTCTAGGGAGAAAGCTAGAGGAACTGCGGCAAACAAACATGATATTTCTGTTTGTATAGATGAATTTTTATGCACTTTCCTAAAGAAAAGACTTTGCTTTTCTCCAAAACCATTTTTCCTGTGATATTCTCGATCCATTACATATGAATTCCACCCCACTTTGTCCGGATATGAGTGGATGAAACCAGAAATATCCGGTTGTGTTTTGTTTTACTATATCCCAGATATTGCTACAGCCACAGTGTCTGTGTTTTCTGGATATTATCGATGGATTTTATTGTTTTGAATGTTTTTATCAGGGAACATTTAATTTTGTTCCGTAGAAATACAATTTGGTTCCACATGGAGACACCAGGAACACATTCCTATGTTCTAGGGAGAAAGCTTTAGGAACTGCAAATCGATATCATATGTCTGTTTGTATAGATGACATTTTATGCACTTTCCTAAAGAAAAGACTTTGCTTTTCTCCAAAACCATTTTTCCTGTGATATTCTCGATCCATTACATATGAATTCCACCCCACTTTGTCCGGATATGAGTGGATGAAACCAGAAATATCCGGTTGTGTTTTGTTTTACTATATCCCAGATATTGCTACAGCCTCAGTGTCTGTGTTTTCTGGATATTATCGATGGATTTTATTGTTTTGAATGTTTTTATCAGGGAACCTTTAATTTTGTACCGTAGAAATACAATTTGGTTCCACATGGAGACACCAGGAACACATTCCTATGTTCTAGGGAGAAAGTTTTAGGAACTGCAAATCGATATGATATGTCTGTTTGTATAGATGACATTTTATGCACTTGCGATGGAAAAGACTTTTTGCCTTTCTCTAAAACCATTTTTACTGTGATTTTGTTGGTCCATTGCATACGAATTCCAACCCACTTTGTCCGGATATGACTGGATGAAACCAGAAATATCCGGTTGTGTTTTGGCTAACTCAATCCCAGATATTGTGAAAGCTTCTGTATTTGTGTTCTCCGGATATTATGAACGGATTTTATGGTTTTGCATGCTTTTTATCAGGGAACATTTAATTTTGTACCATAGAAACACTAATTGGTTCCACACGGAGACACCAGCTCTACACATTTGTATTTTCTAGGGAGAAAGCTAGAGGAACTGCGGCAAACAAACATGATATTTCTGTTTGTATAGATGACATTTTATGCACTTTCCTAACAAAAAGATTTTACTTTTCTCCAAAACCATTTTTACTGTGATTTTCTCGGTCCATTGCATACGAATTCCACCTCACTTTGTCCGGATATGACTGGATGAAACGAGAAATATCCGTTTTATTTTTTTTTTGGCTTACTATATCCCAGATATTACTACAGACTCTGTGTTTGTGTTTTCTGGATATTATCGATGGATTATATTGTTTTGAATGTTTTTATCAGGGAACATTTAATTTTGTGCTGGGAAACACTAATTGGTTCCACATGGAGACACCAGTCTACACATTCGTATTTTCTAGGGAGAAAGCTAGAATAACTGCGGTAAACAAACATGATGTTTCTGTTTGTATAGATGACATTTTATGCACTGGCTTAAGGAAAAGACTTTGTTTTACTCCAAAACCATTTTTACTGCGATTTTCCCGGTTCATTGCATACGAATTCCACCAAACTTAGTCCGGATATGACTGGATGAAACCAGAAATATCCGGTTGTGTTTTGGCTAAATCAATCCCAGATATTGGGATGGACTCTGTGTTTGTGTTTTCCGGATATTATCAACGATTTTTATGGTTTTGCATGTTTTTTATCAGGGAACAAATTAATTTTGTACCTTAAAAACACTAATTGGTTCCACACGGAGACACCAGCTCTACACATTTGTATTTTCTAGGGAGAAAGCTAGAGGAACTGCGGCAAACAAACATGATATTTCGGTTTGTATACATGACATTTTATGCACTTGCATAACGAAAAAAACTTTGCTTTTCTCCAAAACCATTTTTACTGCGATTTTCCCGGTTCGTTGCATACGAATTCCACCTCGCTTTGTCCGGATATGACTGGATCAAACCAGAAATATCCGGTTGTGTTTTGGCTTACTACAACCCAGATATTGTGAAAGCCTCTGTGTTTATGTTTTCCGGATATTATCAACGGAATTCATCTTTTTGCATGTTATTTATCAGGGAACATTTAATTTTGTACCGTAGAAACACTAATTGGTTCCACACGGAGACACCAGCTCTACACATTTGTATTTTCTAGGGAGAAAGCTAGAGGAACTGCGGTAAACAAACATGATATTTCTGTTTGTATAGATGACATTTTATGCACTTTCCTAAAGAAAAGACTTTGCTTTTCTCCAAAACCATTTTTCCTGTGATATTCTCGATCCATTACATATGAATTCCACCCCACTTTGTCCGGATATGAGTGGATGAAACCAGAAATATCCGGTTGTGTTTTGTCTTACTATATCCCAGATATTGCTACAGCCTCAGTGTCTGTGTTTTCTGGATATTATCGATGGATTTTATTGTTTTGAATGTTTTTATCAGGGAACATTTAATTTTGTACCATAGAAACACTAATTGGTTCCACATGGAGACACCAGTAACACATTCCTGTGTTCTAGGGATAAAGCTTGAGGAACTGCAAATTGATATGATATGTCTGTTTGCATAGATGACATTTTATGCACTTGCGATGGAAAAGACTTTTTGCCTTTCTCTAAAACCATTTTTACTGTGCTTTTGTTGGTCCATTGCATACGAATTCCAACCCACTTTGTCCGGATATGACTGGATGAAACCAGAAATATCCGGTTGTGTTTTGGCTTACTACAACCCAGATATTGTGAAAGCCTCTGTGTTTATGTTTTCCGGATATTATCAACGGAATTTATGTTTTTGCATGTTATTTATCAGGGAACATTTAATTTTGTGCTGGGAAACACTAATTGGTTCCACATGGAGACACCAGCTCTACACATTCGTATTTTCTAGGGAGAAAGCTAGAGGAACTGCGGCAAACAAACATGATAATTCTGTTTGTATAGATGACATTTTATGCACTTGCGATGGAGAAGACTTTTTGCCTTTCTCTAAAACCATTTTTACTGTGATTTTGTTGGTCCATTGCATACGAATTCCAACCCACTTTGTCCGGATATGACTGGATGAAACCAGAAATATCCGGTTGTGTTTTGTCTAACTCAGTCCCAGATATTGTGAAAGCTTCTGTATTTGTGTTCTCCAGATATTATGAACGGATTTTATGGTTTTGCATGTTTTTTATCAGGGAACATTTAATTTTGTACCATAGAAACACTAATTGGTTGCACACGGAGACACCAGCTCTACACATTTGTATTTTCTAGGGAGAAAGCTAGAGGAACTGCGGCAAACAAACATGTTATTTCTGTTTGTATAGATGATATTTTATGCACTTTCCTAACAAAAAGACTTTACTTTTCTCCAAAACCATTTTTACTGTGGTTTTCTCAGTCCATTGCATACGAATTCCACCTCGCTTTGTCCGGATATGACTGGATGAAACCAGAAATATCCGTTTTCTTTTTTTTTTGGCTTACTATATCCCAGATATTACTACAGACTCTGTGTTTGTGTTTTCTGGATATTATGGATGGATTATATTGTTTTGAATGTTTTTATCAGGGAACACTTAATTTTGTGCTGGGAAACACTAATTGGTTCCACATGGAGACACCAGTCTACACATTCGTATTTTCTAGGGAGAAAGCTAGAATAACTGCGGTAAACAAACATGATGTTTCTGTTTGTATAGATGACATTTTATGCACTGGCTTAAGGAAAAGACTTTGTTTTACTCCAAAACCATTTTTACTGCGATTTTCCCGGTTCATTGCATACGAATTCCACCTCGCTTTGTCCGGATATGACTGGATGAAACCAGAAATATCCGGTTGTGTTTTGTCTTACTATATCCCAGATATTGCTACAGCCTCAGTGTCTGTGTTTTCTGGATATTATCGATGGATTTTACTGTTTTGAATGTTTTTATCAGGGAACCTTTAATTTTGTACCGTAGAAATACAATTTGGTTCCACATGGAGACACCAGTAACACATTCCTATGTTCTAGGGAGAAAGCTTGAGGAACTGCAAATCGATATGATATGTCTGTTTGTATAGATGACATTTTATGCACTTGCGATGGAAAAGACTTTTTGCCTTTCTCTAAAACCATTTTTACTGTGATTTTGTTGGTCCATTGCATACGAATTCCAACCCACTTTGTCCGGATATGACTGGATGAAACCAGAAATATCCGGTTGTGTTTTGGCTAACTCAATCCCAGATATTGTGAAAGCTTCTGTATTTGTGTTCTCCGGATATTATGAACGGATTTTATGGTTTTGCATGTTTTTTATCAGGGAACATTTAATTTTGTACCATAGAAACACTAATTGGTTCCACACGGAGACACCAGCTCTACACATTTGTATTTTCTAGGGAGAAAGCTAGAGGAACTGCGGCAAACAAACATGATATTTCTGTTTGTATAGATGACATTTTATGCACTTTCCTAACAAAAAGATTTTACTTTTCTCCAAAACCATTTTTACTGTGATTTTCTCGGTCCATTGCATACGAATTCCACCTCACTTTGTCCAGATATGACTGGATGAAACGAGAAATATCCGTTTTATTTTTTTTTTTGGCTTACTATATCCCAGATATTACTACAGACTCTGTGTTTGTGTTTTCTGGATATTATCGATGGATTATATTGTTTTGAATGTTTTTATCAGGGAACATTTAATTTTGTGCTGGGAAACACTACTTGGTTCCATATGGAGACACCAGTCTACACATTCCTATTTTCTAGGGAGAAAGCTAGAATAACTGCGGTAAACAAACATGATGTTTCTGTTTGTATAGATGACATTTTATGCACTGGCTTAAGGAAAAGACTTTGTTTTACTCCAAAACCATTTTTACTGCGATTTTCCCGGTTCATTGCATACGAATTCCACCAAACTTAGTCCGGATATGACTGGATGAAACCAGAAATATCCGGTTGTGTTTTGGCTTACTACAACCCAGATATTGTGAAAGCCTCTGTGTTTATGTTTTCCGGATATTATCAACGGAATTTATGTTTTTGCATGTTATTTATCAGGGAACATTTAATTTTGTGCTGGGAAACACTAATTGGTTCCACATGGAGACACCAGCTCTACACATTCGTATTTTCTAGGGAGAAACATAGAGGAACTGCGGCAAACAAACATGATATTTCTGTTTGTATAGATGACATTTTATGCACTTTCCTAAAGAAAAGACTTTGCTTTTCTCCAAAACCATTTTTCCTGTGATATTCTCCATCCATTACATATGAATTCCACCCCACTTTGTCCGGATATGACTGGATGAAACCAGAAATATCCGGTTGTGTTTTGTCTTACTATATCCCAGATATTGCTACAGCCTCAGTGTCTGTGTTTTCTGGATATTATCGATGGATTTTATTGTTTTGAATGTTTTTATCAGGGAACCTTTAATTTTGTACCGTAGAAATACAATTTGGTTCCACATGGAGACACCAGTAACACATTCCTATGTTCTAGGGAGAAAGCTTGAGGAACTGCAAATCGATATGATATGCCTGTTTGTATAGATGACATTTTATGCACTTGCGATGGAAAAGACTTTTTGCCTTTCTGTAAAACCATTTTTACTGTGATTTTGTTGGTCCATTGCATACGAATTCCAACCCACTTTGTCCGGATATGACTGGATGAAACCAGAAATATCCGGTTGTGTTTTGGCTTACTACAACCCAGATATTGTGAAAGCCTCTGTGTTTATGTTTCCGGATATTATCAACGGAATTTATGTTTTTGCATGTTATTTATCAGGGAACATTTAATTTTGTGCTGGGAAACACTAATTGGTTCCACACGGAGACACCAGCTCTACACATTTGTATTTTCTAGGGAGAAAGCTAGAGGAACTGCGGCAAACAAACATGATATTTCTGTTTGTATAGATGACATTTTATGCACTTTCCTAACAAAAAGACTTTACTTTTCTCCAAAACCATTTTTACTGTGATTTTCTCGGTCCATTGCATACGAATTCCACCTCACTTTGTCCGGATATGACTGGATGAAACCAGAAATATCCGTTTTCTTTTTTTTTTGGCTTACTATATCCCAGATATTACTACAGACTCTGTGTTTGTGTTTTCTGGATATTATCGATGGATTATATTGTTTTGAATGTTTTTATCAGGGAACATTTAATTTTGTGCTGGGAAACACTAATTGTTTGCACATGGAGACACCAGTCTACACATTCGTATTTTCTAGGGAGAAAGCTAGAATAACTGCGGTAAACAAACATGATGTTTCTGTTTGTATAGATGACATTATATGCACTGGCTTAAGGAAAAGACTTTGTTTTACTCCAAAACCATTTTTACTGCGATTTTCCCGGTTCATTGCATACGAATTCCACCAAACTTAGTCCGGATATGACTGGATGAAACCAGAAATATCCGGTTGTGTTTTGGCTAACTCAATCACAGATATTGCGATGGACTCTGTGTTTGTGTTTTCTGGACATTATCAACGGACTTTATTGTTTTGAATGTTTTTATCAGGGAACATTTAATTTTGTACCTTAGAAACACTAATAGGTTCAACATGGAGACACCAGTCTACACATTCGTATGTTCTAGGGAGAAAGTTAGAGGAACTGCGGCAAACAAACATGATATTTCTGTTTGTATACATGACATTTTATGCACTTGCATAACGAAAAAATCTTTGCTTTTCTCCAAAATCATTTTTACTGTGATTTTCTTGGTCCATTGCATACGAATTCCACCTCGCTTTGTCCGGATATGACTGGATGAAACCAGAAATATCCGGTTGTGTTTTGGCTTACTACAACCCAGATATTGTGAAAGCCTCTGTGTTTATGTTTTCCGGATATTATCAACGGAATTTATGTTTTTGCATGCTATTTATCAGGGAACATTTAATTTTGTGCTGGGAAACACTAATTGGTTCCACATGGAGACACCAGCTCTACACATTCGTATTTTCTAGGGAGAAAGCTAGAGGAACTGCGGCAAACAAACATGATATTTCTGTTTGTATAGATGACATTTTATGCACTTTCCTAAAGAAAAGACTTTGCTTTTCTCCAAAACCATTTTTCCTGTGATATTCTCGATCCATTACATATGAATTCCACCCCACTTTGTCCGGATATGAGTGGATGAAACCAGAAATATCCGGTTGTGTTTTGTCTTACTATATCCCAGATATTGCTACAGCCTCAGTGTCTGTGTTTTCTGGATATTATCGATGGATTTTATTGTTTTGAATGTTTTTATCAGGGAACATTTAATTTTGTACCGTAGAAATACAATTTGGTTCCACATGGAGACACCAGTAACACATTCCTATGTTCTAGGGAGAAAGCTTGAGGAACTGCAAATCGATATGATATGTCTGTTTGTATAGATGACATTTTATGCACTTGCGATGGAAAAGACTTTTTGCCTTTCTCTAAAACCATTTTTACTGTGATTTTGTTGGTCCATTGCATACGAATTCCAACCCACTTTGTCCGGATATGACTGGATGAAACCAGAAATATCTGGTTGTGTTTTGGCTTACTACAACCCAGATATTGTGAAAGCCTCTGTGTTTATGTTTCCGGATATTATCAACGGAATTTATGTTTTTGCATGTTATTTATCAGGGAACATTTAATTTTGTGCTGGGAAACACTAATTGGTTCCACACGGAGACACCAGCTCTACACATTTGTATTTTCTAGGGAGAAAGCTAGAGGAACTGCGGCAAACAAACATGATATTTCTGTTTGTATAGATGACATTTTATGCACTTTCCTAACAAAAAGACTTTACTTTTCTCCAAAACCATTTTTACTGTGATTTTCTCGGTCCATTGCATACGAATTCCACCTCACTTTGTCCGGATATGACTGGATGAAACCAGAAATATCCGTTTTCTTTTTTTTTGGCTTACTATATCCCAGATATTTCTACAGACTCTGTGTTTGTGTTTTCTGGATATTATCGATGGATTATATTGTTTTGAATGTTTTTATCAGGGAACATTTAATTTTGTGCTGGGAAACACTAATTGTTTGCACATGGAGACACCAGTCTACACATTTGTATTTTCTAGGGAGAAAGCTAGAATAACTGCGGTAAACAAACATGATGTTTCTGTTTTATAGATGACATTTTATGCACTGGCTTAAGGAAAAGACTTTGTTTTACTCCAAAACCATTTTTACTGCGATTTTCCCGGTTCATTGCATACGAATTCCACCAAACTTAGTCCGGATATGACTGGATGAAACCAGAAATATCCGGTTGTGTTTTGGCTAACTCAATCACAGATATTGCGACGGACTCTGTGTTTGTGTTTTCTGGACATTATCAACGGACTATATTGTTTTGAATGTTTTTATCAGGGAACATTTAATTTTGTACCTTAGAAACACTAATAGGTTCAACATGGAGACACCAGTCTACACATTCGTATGTTCTAGGGAGAAAGTTAGAGGAACTGCGGCAAACAAACATGATATTTCTGTTTGTATACATGACATTTTATGCACTTGCATAACGAAAAAAACTTTGCTTTTCTCCAAAACCATTTTTACTGTGATTTTCTTGGTCCATTGCATACGAATTCCACCTCGCTTTGTCCGGATATGACTGGATGAAACCAGAAATATCCGGTTGTGTTTTGGCTTACTACAACCCAGATATTGTGAAAGCCTCTGTGTTTATGTTTTCCGGATATTATCAACGGAATTTATGTTTTTGCATGTTATTTATCAGGGAACATTTAATTTTGTGCTGGGAAACACTAATTGGTTCCACATGGAGACACCAGCTCTACACATTCGTATTTTCTAGGGAGAAAGCTAGAGGAACTGCGGCAAACAAACATGATATTTCTGTTTGTATAGATGACATTTTATGCACTTTCCTAAAGAAAAGACTTTGCTTTTCTCCAAAACCATTTTTCCTGTGATATTCTCCATCCATTACATATGAATTCCACCCCACTTTGTCCGGATATGAGTGGATGAAACCAGAAATATCCGGTTGTGTTTTGTCTTACTATATCCCAGATATTGCTACAGCCTCAGTGTCTGTGTTTTCTGGATATTATCGATGGATTTTATTGTTTTGAATGTTTTTATCAGGGAACCTTTAATTTTGTACCGTAGAAATACAATTTGGTTCCACATGGAGACACCAGTAACACATTCCTATGTTCTAGGGAGAAAGCTTGAGGAACTGCAAATCGATATGATATGCCTGTTTGTATAGATGACATTTTATGCACTTGCGATGGAAAAGACTTTTTGCCTTTCTCTAAAACCATTTTTACTGTGATTTTGTTGGTCCATTGCATACGAATTCCAACCCACTTTGTCCGGATATGACTGGATGAAACCAGAAATATCCGGTTGTGTTTTGGCTTACTACAACCCAGATATTGTGAAAGCCTCTGTGTTTATGTTTCCGGATATTATCAACGGAATTTATGTTTTTGCATGTTATTTATCAGGGAACATTTAATTTTGTGCTGGGAAACACTAATTGGTTCCACACGGAGACACCAGCTCTACACATTTGTATTTTCTAGGGAGAAAGCTAGAGGAACTGCGGCAAACAAACATGATATTTCTGTTTGTATAGATGACATTTTATGCACTTTCCTAACAAAAAGACTTTACTTTTCTCCAAAACCATTTTTACTGTGATTTTCTCGGTCCATTGCATACGAATTCCACCTCACTTTGTCCGGATATGACTGGATGAAACCAGAAATATCCGTTTTCTTTTTTTTTTGGCTTACTATATCCCAGATATTACTACAGACTCTGTGTTTGTGTTTTCTGGATATTATCGATGGATTATATTGTTTTGAATGTTTTTATCAGGGAACATTTAATTTTGTGCTGGGAAACACTAATTGTTTGCACATGGAGACACCAGTCTACACATTCGTATTTTCTAGGGAGAAAGCTAGAATAACTGCGGTAAACAAACATGATGTTTCTGTTTGTATAGATGACATTTTATGCACTGGCTTAAGGAAAAGACTTTGTTTTACTCCAAAACCATTTTTACTGCGATTTTCCCGGTTCATTGCATACGAATTCCACCAAACTTAGTCCGGATATGACTGGATGAAACCAGAAATATCCGGTTGTGTTTTGGCTAACTCAATCACAGATATTGCGATGGACTCTGTGTTTGTGTTTTCTGGACATTATCAACGGACTTTATTGTTTTGAATGTTTTTATCAGGGAACATTTAATTTTGTACCTTAGAAACACTAATAGGTTCAACATGGAGACACCAGTCTACACATTCGTATGTTCTAGGGAGAAAGTTAGAGGAACTGCGGCAAACAAACATGATATTTCTGTTTGTATACATGACATTTTATGCACTTGCATAACGAAAAAATCTTTGCTTTTCTCCAAAATCATTTTTACTGTGATTTTCTTGGTCCATTGCATACGAATTCCACCTCGCTTTGTCCGGATATGACTGGATGAAACCAGAAATATCCGGTTGTGTTTTGGCTTACTACAACCCAGATATTGTGAAAGCCTCTGTGTTTATGTTTTCCGGATATTATCAACGGAATTTATGTTTTTGCATGCTATTTATCAGGGAACATTTAATTTTGTGCTGGGAAACACTAATTGGTTCCACATGGAGACACCAGCTCTACACATTCGTATTTTCTAGGGAGAAAGCTAGAGGAACTGCGGCAAACAAACATGATATTTCTGTTTGTATAGATGACATTTTATGCACTTTCCTAAAGAAAAGACTTTGCTTTTCTCCAAAACCATTTTTCCTGTGATATTCTCGATCCATTACATATGAATTCCACCCCACTTTGTCCGGATATGAGTGGATGAAACCAGAAATATCCGGTTGTGTTTTGTCTTACTATATCCCAGATATTGCTACAGCATCAGTGTCTGTGTTTTCTGGATATTATCGATGGATTTTATTGTTTTGAATGTTTTTATCAGGGAACATTTAATTTTGTACCGTAGAAATACAATTTGGTTCCACATGGAGACACCAGTAACACATTCCTATGTTCTAGGGAGAAAGCTTGAGGAACTGCAAATCGATATGATATGTCTGTTTGTATAGATGACATTTTATGCACTTGCGATGGAAAAGACTTTTTGCCTTTCTCTAAAACCATTTTTACTGTGATTTTGTTGGTCCATTGCATACGAATTCCAACCCACTTTGTCCGGATATGACTGGATGAAACCAGAAATATCTGGTTGTGTTTTGGCTAACTCAATCCCAGATATTGTGAAAGCCTCTGTGTTTATGTTTCCGGATATTATCAACGGAATTTATGTTTTTGCATGTTATTTATCAGGGAACATTTAATTTTGTGCTGGGAAACACTAATTGGTTCCACACGGAGACACCAGCTCTACACATTTGTATTTTCTAGGGAGAAAGCTAGAGGAACTGCGGCAAACAAACATGATATTTCTGTTTGTATAGATGACATTTTATGCACTTTCCTAACAAAAAGACTTTACTTTTCTCCAAAACCATTTTTACTGTGATTTTCTCGGTCCATTGCATACGAATTCCACCTCACTTTGTCCGGATATGACTGGATGAAACCAGAAATATCCGTTTTCTTTTTTTTTGGCTTACTATATCCCAGATATTTCTACAGACTCTGTGTTTGTGTTTTCTGGATATTATCGATGGATTATATTGTTTTGAATGTTTTTATCAGGGAACATTTAATTTTGTGCTGGGAAACACTAATTGTTTGCACATGGAGACACCAGTCTACACATTTGTATTTTCTAGGGAGAAAGCTAGAATAACTGCGGTAAACAAACATGATGTTTCTGTTTTATAGATGACATTTTATGCACTGGCTTAAGGAAAAGACTTTGTTTTACTCCAAAACCATTTTTACTGCGATTTTCCCGGTTCATTGCATACGAATTCCACCAAACTTAGTCCGGATATGACTGGATGAAACCAGAAATATCCGGTTGTGTTTTGGCTAACTCAATCACAGATATTGCGACGGACTCTGTGTTTGTGTTTTCTGGACATTATCAACGGACTATATTGTTTTGAATGTTTTTATCAGGGAACATTTAATTTTGTACCTTAGAAACACTAATAGGTTCAACATGGAGACACCAGTCTACACATTCGTATGTTCTAGGGAGAAAGTTAGAGGAACTGCGGCAAACAAACATGATATTTCTGTTTGTATACATGACATTTTATGCACTTGCATAACGAAAAAAACTTTGCTTTTCTCCAAAACCATTTTTACTGTGATTTTCTTGGTCCATTGCATACGAATTCCACCTCGCTTTGTCCGGATATGACTGGATGAAACCAGAAATATCTGGTTGTGTTTTGGCTTACTACAACCCAGATATTGTGAAAGCCTCTGTGTTTATGTTTTCCGGATATTATCAACGGAATTTATGTTTTTGCATGTTATTTATCAGGGAACATTTAATTTTGTGCTGGGAAACACTAATTGGTTCCACATGGAGACACCAGCTCTACACATTCGTATTTTCTAGGGAGAAAGCTAGAGGAACTGCGGCAAACAAACATGATATTTCTGTTTGTATAGATGACATTTTATGCACTTTCCTAAAGAAAAGACTTTGCTTTTCTCCAAAACCATTTTTCCTGTGATATTCTCGATCCATTACATATGAATTCCACCCCACTTTGTCCGGATATGAGTGGATGAAACCAGAAATATCCGGTTGTGTTTTGTCTTACTATATCCCAGATATTGCTACAGCCTCAGTGTCTGTGTTTTCTGGATATTATCGATGGATTTTATTGTTTTGAATGTTTTTATCAGGGAACCTTTAATTTTGTACCGTAGAAATACAATTTGGTTCCACATGGAGACACCAGTAACACATTCCTATGTTCTAGGGAGAAAGCTTGAGGAACTGCAAATCGATATGATATGCCTGTTTGTATAGATGACATTTTATGCACTTGCGATGGAAAAGACTTTTTGCCTTTCTGTAAAACCATTTTTACTGTGATTTTGTTGGTCCATTGCATACGAATTCCAACCCACTTTGTCCGGATATGACTGGATGAAACCAGAAATATCCGGTTGTGTTTTGGCTTACTAAACCCAGATATTGTGAAAGCCTCTGTGTTTATGTTTCCGGATATTATCAACGGAATTTATGTTTTTGCATGTTTTTTATCAGGGAACATTTAATTTTGTACCATAGAAACACTAATTGGTTCCACACGGAGACACCAGCTCTACACATTTGTATTTTCTAGGGAGAAAGCTAGAGGAACTGCGGCAAACAAACATGATATTTCTGTTTGTATAGATGACATTTTATGCACTTTCCTAACAAAAAGACTTTACTTTTCTCCAAAACCATTTTTACTGTGATTTTCTCGGTCCATTGCATACGAATTCCACCTCACTTTGTCCGGATATGACTGGATGAAACCAGAAATATCCGTTTTCTTTTTTTTTTGGCTTACTATATCCCAGATATTACTACAGACTCTGTGTTTGTGTTTTCTGGATATTATCGATGGATTATATTGTTTTGAATGTTTTTATCAGGGAACATTTAATTTTGTGCTGGGAAACACTAATTGTTTGCACATGGAGACACCAGTCTACACATTCGTATTTTCTAGGGAGAAAGCTAGAATAACTGCGGTAAACAAACATGATGTTTCTGTTTGTATAGATGACATTTTATGCACTGGCTTAAGGAAAAGACTTTGTTTTACTCCAAAACCATTTTTACTGCGATTTTCCCGGTTCATTGCATACGAATTCCACCAAACTTAGTCCGGATATGACTGGATGAAACCAGAAATATCCGGTTGTGTTTTGGCTAACTCAATCACAGATATTGCGATGGACTCTGTGTTTGTGTTTTCTGGACATTATCAACGGACTTTATTGTTTTGAATGTTTTTATCAGGGAACATTTAATTTTGTACCTTAGAAACACTAATAGGTTCAACATGGAGACACCAGTCTACACATTCGTATGTTCTAGGGAGAAAGTTAGAGGAACTGCGGCAAACAAACATGATATTTCTGTTTGTATACATGACATTTTATGCACTTGCATAACGAAAAAATCTTTGCTTTTCTCCAAAATCATTTTTACTGTGATTTTCTTGGTCCATTGCATACGAATTCCACCTCGCTTTGTCCGGATATGACTGGATGAAACCAGAAATATCCGGTTGTGTTTTGGCTTACTACAACCCAGATATTGTGAAAGCCTCTGTGTTTATGTTTTCCGGATATTATCAACGGAATTTATGTTTTTGCATGCTATTTATCAGGGAACATTTAATTTTGTGCTGGGAAACACTAATTGGTTCCACATGGAGACACCAGCTCTACACATTCGTATTTTCTAGGGAGAAAGCTAGAGGAACTGCGGCAAACAAACATGATATTTCTGTTTGTATAGATGACATTTTATGCACTTTCCTAAAGAAAAGACTTTGCTTTTCTCCAAAACCATTTTTCCTGTGATATTCTCCATCCATTACATATGAATTCCACCCCACTTTGTCCGGATATGAGTGGATGAAACCAGAAATATCCGGTTGTGTTTTGTCTTACTATATCCCAGATATTGCTACAGCCTCAGTGTCTGTGTTTTCTGGATATTATCGATGGATTTTATTGTTTTGAATGTTTTTATCAGGGAACCTTTAATTTTGTACCGTAGAAATACAATTTGGTTCCACATGGAGACACCAGTAACACATTCCTATGTTCTAGGGAGAAAGCTTGAGGAACTGCAAATCGATATGATATGCCTGTTTGTATAGATGATATTTTATGCACTTGCGATTGAAAAGACTTTTTGCCTTTCTGTAAAACCATTTTTACTGTGATTTTGTTGGTCCATTGCATACGAATTCCAACCCACTTTGTCCGGATATGACTGGATGAAACCAGAAATATCCGGTTGTGTTTTGGCTTACTACAACCCAGATATTGTGAAAGCCTCTGTGTTTATGTTTCCGGATATTATCAATGGAATTTATGTTTTTGCATGTTATTTATCAGGGAACATTTAATTTTGTGCTGGGAAACACTAATTGGTTCCACATGGAGACACCAGCTCTACACATTTGTATTTTCTAGGGAGAAAGCTAGAGGAACTGCGGCAAACAAACATGATATTTCTGTTTGTATAGATGACATTTTATGCACTTTCCTAAGAAAAAGACTTTACTTTTCTCCAAAACCATTTTTACTGTGATTTTCTCGGTCCATTGCATACGAATTCCACCTCACTTTGTCCGGATATGACTGGATGAAACCAGAAATATCCGTTTTCTTTTTTTTGGCTTACTATATCCCAGATATTACTACACTCTGTGTTTGTGTTTTCTGGATATTATCGATGGATTATATTGTTTTGAATGTTTTTATCAGGGAACATTTAATTTTGTGCTGGGAAACACTAATTGTTTGCACATGGAGACACCAGTCTACACATTCGTATTTTCTAGGGAGAAAGCTAGAATAACTGCGGTAAACAAACATGATGTTTCTGTTTGTATAGATGACATTTTATGCACTGGCTTAAGGAAAAGACTTTGTTTTACTCCAAAACCATTTTTACTGCGATTTTCCCGGTTCATTGCATACGAATTCCACCAAACTTAGTCCGGATATGACTGGATGAAACCAGAAATATCCAGTTGTGTTTTGGCTAAATCAATCCCAGATATTGCGACGGACTCTGTGTTTGTGTTTTCTGGACATTATCAACGGACTTTATTGTTTTGAATGTTTTTATCAGGGAACATTTAATTTTGTACCTTAGAAACACTAATAGGTTCAACATGGAGACACCAGTCTACACATTCGTATGTTCTAGGGAGAAAGTTAGAGGAACTGCGGCAAACAAACATGATATTTCTGTTTGTATACATGACATTTTATGCACTTGCATAACGAAAAAAACTTTGCTTTTCTCCAAAACCATTTTTACTGTGATTTTCTCGGTCCATTGCATACGAATTCCACCTCGCTTTGTCCGGCTATGACTGGATGAAACCAGAAATATCCGGTTGTGTTTTGGCTTACTACAACCCAGATATTGTGAAAGCCTCTGTGTTTATGTTTTCCGGATATTATCAACGGAATTTATGTTTTTGCATGTTATTTATCAGGGAACATTTAATTTTGTGCTGGGAAACACTAATTGGTTCCACATGGAGACACCAGTCTACACATTCGTATTTTCTAGGGAGAAAGCTAGAATAACTGCGGTAAACAAACATGATGTTTCTGTTTGTATAGATGACATTTTATGCACTGGCTTAAGGAAAAGACTTTGTTTTCTCCAAAACCATTTTTACTGCGATTTTCCCGGTTCATTGCATACGAATTCCACCTCGCTTTGTCCGGATATGACTGGATGAAACCAGAAATATCCGGTTGTGTTTTGGCTTACTACAACCCAGATATTGTGAAAGCCTCTGTGTTTATGTTTTCCGGATATTATCAACGGAATTTATGTTTTTGCATGTTATTTATCAGGGAACATTTAATTTTGTGCTGGGAAACACTAATTGGTTCCACATGGAGACACCAGCTCTACACATTCGTATTTTCTAGGGAGAAAGCTAGAGGAACTGCGGCAAACAAACATGATATTTCTGTTTGTATAGATGACATTTTATGCACTTTCCTAAAGAAAAGACTTTGCTTTTCTCCAAAACCATTTTTCCTGTGATATTCTCGATCCATTACATATGAATTCCACCCCACTTTGTCCGGATATGAGTGGATGAAACCAGAAATATCCGGTTGTGTTTTGTCTTACTATATCCCAGATATTGCTACAGCTTCAGTGTCTGTGTTTTCTGGTTATTATTGATGGATTTTATTGTTTTGAATGTTTTTATCAGGGAACATTTAATTTTGTACCGTAGAAATACAATTTGGTTCCACATGGAGACACCAGTAACACATTCCTATGTTCTAGGGAGAAAGCTTGAGGAACTGCAAATCGATATGATATGCCTGTTTGTATAGATGACATTTTATGCACTTGCGATGGAAAAGACTTTTTGCCTTTCTGTAAAACCATTTTTACTGTGATTTTGTTGGTCCATTGCATACGAATTCCAACCCACTTTGTCCGGATATGACTGGATGAAACCAGAAATATCCGGTTGTGTTTTGGCTAACTCAATCCCAGATATTGTGAAAGCCTCTGTGTTTATGTTTCCGGATATTATCAACGGAATTTATGTTTTTGCATGTTATTTATCAGGGAACATTTAATTTTGTGCTGGGAAACACTAATTGGTTCCACACGGAGACACCAGCTCTACACATTTGTATTTTCTAGGGAGAAAGCTAGAGGAACTGCGGCAAACAAACATGATATTTCTGTTTGTATAGATGACATTTTATGCACTTTCCTAAGAAAAAGACTTTACTTTTCTCCAAAACCATTTTTACTGTGATTTTCTCGGTCCATTGCATACGAATTCCACCTCACTTTGTCCGGATATGACTGGATGAAACCAGAAATATCCGTTTTCTTTTTTTTGGCTTACTATATCCCAGATATTACTACACTCTGTGTTTGTGTTTTCTGGATATTATCGATGGATTATATTGTTTTGAATGTTTTTATCAGGGAACATTTAATTTTGTGCTGGGAAACACTAATTGTTTGCACATGGAGACACCAGTCTACACATTCGTATTTTCTAGGGAGAAAGCTAGAATAACTGCGGTAAACAAACATGATGTTTCTGTTTGTATAGATGACATTTTATGCACTGGCTTAAGGAAAAGACTTTGTTTTACTCCAAAACCATTTTTACTGCGATTTTCCCGGTTCATTGCATACGAATTCCACCAAACTTAGTCCGGATATGACTGGATGAAACCAGAAATATCCGGTTGTGTTTTGGCTAAATCAATCCCAGATATTGCGACGGACTCTGTGTTGGTGTTTTCTGGACATTATCAACGGACTTTATTGTTTTGAATGTTTTTATCAGGGAACATTTAATTTTGTACCTTAGAAACACTAATAGGTTCAACATGGAGACACCAGTCTACACATTCGTATGTTCTAGGGAGAAAGTTAGAGGAACTGCGGCAAACAAACATGATATTTCTGTTTGTATACATGACATTTTATGCACTTGCATAACGAAAAAAACTTTGCTTTTCTCCAAAACCATTTTTACTGTGATTTTCTCGGTCCATTGCATACGAATTCCACCTCGCTTTGTCCGGCTATGACTGGATGAAACCAGAAATATCCGGTTGTGTTTTGGCTTACTACAACCCAGATATTGTGAAAGCCTCTGTGTTTATGTTTTCCGGATATTATCAACGGAATTTATGTTTTTGCATGTTATTTATCAGGGAACATTTAATTTTGTGCTGGGAAACACTAATTGGTTCCACATGGAGACACCAGTCTACACATTCGTATTTTCTAGGGAGAAAGCTAGAATAACTGCGGTAAACAAACATGATATTTCTGTTTGTATAGATGACATTTTATGCACTGGCTTAAGGAAAAGACTTTGTTTTCTCCAAAACCATTTTTACTGCGATTTTCCCGGTTCATTGCATACGAATTCCACCTCGCTTTGTCCGGATATGACTGGATGAAACCAGAAATATCCGGTTGTGTTTTGGCTTACTACAACCCAGATATTGTGAAAGCCTCTGTGTTTATGTTTTCCGGATATTATCAACGGAATTTATGTTTTTGCATGTTATTTATCAGGGAACATTTAATTTTGTGCTGGGAAACACTAATTGGTTCCACATGGAGACACCAGCTCTACACATTCGTATTTTCTAGGGAGAAAGCTAGAGGAACTGCGGCAAACAAACATGATATTTCTGTTTGTATAGATGACATTTTATGCACTTTCCTAAAGAAAAGACTTTGCTTTTCTCCAAAACCATTTTTCCTGTGATATTCTCGATCCATTACATATGAATTCCACCCCACTTTGTCCGGATATGAGTGGATGAAACCAGAAATATCCGGTTGTGTTTTGTCTTACTATATCCCAGATATTGCTACAGCCTCAGTGTCTGTGTTTTCTGGATATTATCGATGGATTTTATTGTTTTGAATATTTTTATCAGGGAACATTTAATTTTGTACCGTAGAAACACTAATTGGTTCCACATGGAGACACCAGTAACACATTCCTATGTTCTAGGGAGAAAGCTTGAGGAACTGCAAATCGATATGATATGTCTGTTTGTATAGATGACATTTTATGCACTTGCGATGGAAAAGACATTTTGCCTTTCTCTAAAACCATTTTTACTGTGATTTTGTTGGTCCATTGCATACGAATTCCAACCCACTTTGTCCGGATATGACTGGATGAAACCAGAAATATCCGGTTGTGTTTTGGCTAACTCAATCCCAGATATTGTGAAAGCATCTTTATTTGTGTTCTCCGGACATTGTAAACGGATTTTATGGTATTGCATGTTTTTTATCAGGGAACATTTAATTTTGTACCGTAGAAACACTAATTGGTTCCACACGGAGACACCAGCTCTACACATTTGTATTTTCTAGGGAGAAAGCTAGAGGAACTGCGGCAAACAAACATGATATTTCTGTTTCTATACATGACATTTTATGCACTTACATAACGAAAAAAACTTTGCTTTTCTCCAAAACCATTTTTACTGTGATATTCTCGGTCCATTGCATACGAATTCCACCTCACTTTGTCCGGATATGACTGGATGAAACCAGAAATATCCGTTTTCTTTTTTTTGGGCTTACTATATCCCAGATATTACTACAGACTCTGTGTTTGTGTTTTCTGGATATTATCGATGGATTATATTGTTTTGAATGTTTTTATCAGGGAACATTTAATTTTGTGCTGGGTAACACTAATTGGTTCCACATGGAGACACCAGTCTACACATTCGTATTTTCTAGGGAGAAAGCTAGAATAACTGCGGTAAACAAACATGATGTTTCTGTTTGTATAGATGACATTTTATGCACTGGCTTAAGGAAAAGACTTTGTTTTACTCCAAAACCATTTTTACTGTGATTTTGTTGGTCCATGGCATACGAATTCCAACCCACTTTGTCCGGATATGACTGGATGAAACCAGAAATATCCGGTTGTGTTTTGGCTAACTCAATCCCAGATATTGTGAAAGCTTCTGTATTTGTGTTCTCCGGATATTATGAACGGATTTTATGGTTTTGCATGTTTTTTATCAGGGAACATTTAATTTTGTACCGTAGAAACACTAATTGGTTCCACACGGAGACACCAGCTCTACACATTTGTATTTTCTAGGGAGAAAGCTAGAGGAACTGCGGCAAACAAACATGATATTTCTGTTTTTATAGATGACATTTTATGCACTTTCCTAAGAAAAAGACTTTACTTTTCTCCAAAACCATTTTTACTGTGATTTTCTCGGTCCATTGCATATGAATTCCACCTCACTTTGTCCGGATATGAGTGGATGAAACCAGAAATATCCGTTTTCTTTTTTTGGGATTACTATATCCCAGATATTACTACAGCCTCAGTGTCTGTGTTTTCTGGATGTTATTGATGGATTATATTGTTTTGAATGTTTTTATCAGGGAACATTTAATTTTGTGCTGGGAAACACTAATTGGTTCCACATGGAGACACCAGTCTACACATTCGTATTTTCTAGGGAGAAAGCTAGAATAACTGTGGTAAACAAACATGATGTTTCTGTGTGTATAGATGACATTTTATGCACTGGCTTAAGGAAAAGACTTTGTTTTACTCCAAAACCATTTTTACTGCGATTTTCCCGGTTCATTGCATACGAATTCCACCAAACTTAGTCCGGATATGACTGGATGAAACCAGAAATATCCGGTTGTGTTTTGGCTAACTCAATCCCAGATATTGCGATGGACTCTGTGTTTGTGTTTTCTGGACATTATCAACGGACTTTATTGTTTTGAATGTTTTTATCAGGGAACATTTAATTTTGTACCTTAGAAACACTAATAGGTTCAACATGGAGACACCAGTCTACACATTCGTATGTTCTAGGGAGAAAGTTAGAGGAACTGCGGCAAACAAACATGATATTTCTGTTTGTATACATGACATTTTATGCACTTGCATAACGAAAAAAACTTTGCTTTTCTCCAAAACCATTTTTACTGTGATTTTCTCGGTCCATTGCATACGAATTCCACCTCGCTTTGTCCGGCTATGACTGGATGAAACCAGAAATATCCGGTTGTGTTTTGGCTTACTACAACCCAGATATTGTGAAAGCCTCTGTGTTTATGTTTTCCGGATATTATCAACGGAATTTATGTTTTTGAATGTTATTTATCAGGGAACATTTAATTTTGTGCTGGGAAACACTAATTGGTTCCACATGGAGACACCAGTCTACACATTCGTATTTTCTAGGGAGAAAGCTAGAATAACTGCGGTAAACAAACATGATGTTTCTGTTTGTATAGATGACATTTTATGCACTGGCTTAAGGAAAAGACTTTGTTTTACTCCAAAACCATTTTTACTGCGATTTTCCCGGTTCATTGCATACGAATTCCACCAAACTTAGTCCGGATATGACTGGATGAAACCAGAAATATCCGGTTGTGTTTTGGCTAACTCAATCCCAGATATTGCGACGGACTCTGTGTTTGTGTTTTCTGGACATTATCAACGGACTATATTGTTTTGAATGTTTTTATCAGGGAACATTTAATTTTGTACCTTAGAAACACTAATAGGTTCAACATGGAGACACCAGTCTACACATTCGTATGTTCTAGGGAGAAAGTTAGAGGAACTGCGGCAAACAAACATGATATTTCTGTTTGTATACATGACATTTTATGCACTTGCATAACGAAAAAAACTTTGCTTTTCTCCAAAACCATTTTTACTGTGATTTTCTTGGTCCATTGCATACGAATTCCACCTCGCTTTGTCCGGATATGACTGGATGAAACCAGAAATATCCAGTTGTGTTTTGGCTTACTACAACCCAGATATTGTGAAAGCCTCTGTGTTTATGTTTTCCGGATATTATCAACGGAATTTATGTTTTTGCATGTTATTTATCAGGGAACATTTAATTTTGTGCTGGGAAACACTAATTGGTTCCACATGGAGACACCAGCTCTACACATTCGTATTTTCTAGGGAGAAAGCTAGAGGAACTGCGGCAAACAAACATGATATTTCTGTTTGTATAGATGACATTTTATGCACTTTCCTAAAGAAAAGACTTTGCTTTTCTCCAAAACCATTTTTCCTGTGATATTCTCGATCCATTACATATGAATTCCACCCCACTTTGTCCGGATATGAGTGGATGAAACCAGAAATATCCGGTTGTGTTTTGTCTTACTATATCCCAGATATTGCTACAGCCTCAGTGTCTGTGTTTTCTGGATATTATCGATGGATTTTATTGTTTTGAATGTTTTTATCAGGGAACCTTTAATTTTGTACCGTAGAAATACAATTTGGTTCCACATGGAGACACCAGTAACACATTCCTATGTTCTAGGGAGAAAGCTTGAGGAACTGCAAATCGATATGATATGCCTGTTTGTATAGATGACATTTTATGCACTTGCGATGGAAAAGACTTTTTGCCTTTCTGTAAAACCATTTTTACTGTGATTTTGTTGGTCCATTGCATACGAATTCCAACCCACTTTGTCCGGATATGACTGGATGAAACCAGAAATATCCGGTTGTGTTTTGGCTTACTACAACCCAGATATTGTGAAAGCCTCTGTGTTTATGTTTCCGGATATTATCAACGGAATTTATGTTTTTGCATGTTATTTATCAGGGAACATTTAATTTTGTGCTGGGAAACACTAATTGGTTCCACACGGAGACACCAGCTCTACACATTTGTATTTTCTAGGGAGAAAGCTAGAGGAACTGCGGCAAACAAACATGATATTTCTGTTTGTATAGATGACATTTTATGCACTTTCCTAAGAAAAAGACTTTACTTTTCTCCAAAACCATTTTTACTGTGATTTTCTCGGTCCATTGCATACGAATTCCACCTCACTTTGTCCGGATATGACTGGATGAAACCAGAAATATCCGTTTTCTTTTTTTTGGCTTACTATATCCCAGATATTACTACACTCTGTGTTTGTGTTTTCTGGATATTATCGATGGATTATATTGTTTTGAATGTTTTTATCAGGGAACATTTAATTTTGTGCTGGGAAATACTAATTGGTTCCATATGGAGACACCAGTCTACACATTCGTATTTTCTAGGGAGAAAGCTAGAATAACTGCGGTAAACAAACATGATGTTTCTGTTTGTATAGATGACATTTTATGCACTGGCTTAAGGAAAAGACTTTGTTTTATCCAAAACCATTTTTACTGCGATTTTCCCGGTTCATTGCATACGAATTCCACCAACCTTAGTCCGGATATGACTGGATGAAACCAGAAATATCCGGTTGTGTTTTGGCTAACTCAATCCCAGATATTGCGACGGACTCTGTGTTTGTGTTTTCTGGACATTATCAACGGACTTTATTGTTTTGAATGTTTTTATCAGGGAACATTTAATTTTGTACCTTAGAAACACTAATAGGTTCAACATGGAGACACCAGTCTACACATTCGTATGTTCTAGGGAGAAAGTTAGAGGAACTGCGGCAAACAAACATGATATTTCTGTTTGTATACATGACATTTTATGCACTTGCATAACGAAAAAAACTTTGCTTTTCTCCAAAACCATTTTTACTGTGATTTTCTCGGTCCATTGCATACGAATTCCACCTCGCTTTGTCCGGCTATGACTGGATGAAACCAGAAATATCCGGTTGTGTTTTGGCTTACTACAACCCAGATATTGTGAAAGCCTCTGTGTTTATGTTTTCCGGATATTATCAACGGAATTTATGTTTTTGCATGTTATTTATCAGGGAACATTTAATTTTGTGCTGGGAAACACTAATTGGTTCCACAAGGAGACACCAGTGTACACATTCGTATTTTCTAGGGAGAAAGCTAGAATAACTGCGGTAAACAAACATGATGTTTCTGTTTGTATAGATGACATTTTATGCACTGGCTTAAGGAAAAGACTTTGTTTTACTCCAAAACCATTTTTACTGCGATTTTCCCGGTTCATTGCATACGAATTCCACCAAACTTAGTCCGGATATGACTGGATGAAACCAGAAATATCCAGTTGTGTTTTGGCTAAATCAATCCCAGATATTGCGACGGACTCTGTGTTTGTGTTTTCTGGACATTATCAACGGACTTTATTGTTTTGAATGTTTTTATCAGGGAACATTTAATTTTGTACCTTAGAAACACTAATAGGTTCAACATGGAGACACCAGTCTACACATTCGTATGTTCTAGGGAGAAAGTTAGAGGAACTGCGGCAAACAAACATGATATTTCTGTTTGTATACATGACATTTTATGCACTTGCATAACGAAAAAAACTTTGCTTTTCTCCAAAACCATTTTTACTGTGATTTTCTCGGTCCATTGCATACGAATTCCACCTCGCTTTGTCCGGCTATGACTGGATGAAACCAGAAATATCCGGTTGTGTTTTGGCTTACTACAACCCAGATATTGTGAAAGCCTCTGTGTTTATGTTTTCCGGATATTATCAACGGAATTTATGTTTTTGCATGTTATTTATCAGGGAACATTTAATTTTGTGCTGGGAAACACTAATTGGTTCCACAAGGAGACACCAGTGTACACATTCGTATTTTCTAGGGAGAAAGCTAGAATAACTGCGGTAAACAAACATGATGTTTCTGTTTGTATAGATGACATTTTATGCACTGGCTTAAGGAAAAGACTTTGTTTTACTCCAAAACCATTTTTACTGCGATTTTCCCGGTTCATTGCATACGAATTCCACCAAACTTAGTCCGGATATGACTGGATGAAACCAGAAATATCCAGTTGTGTTTTGGCTAAATCAATCCCAGATATTGCGACGGACTCTGTGTTTGTGTTTTCTGGACATTATCAACGGACTTTATTGTTTTGAATGTTTTTATCAGGGAACATTTAATTTTGTACCTTAGAAACACTAATAGGTTCAACATGGAGACACCAGTCTACACATTCGTATGTTCTAGGGAGAAAGTTAGAGGAACTGCGGCAAACAAACATGATATTTCTGTTTGTATACATGACATTTTATGCACTTGCATAACGAAAAAAACTTTGCTTTTCTCCAAAACCATTTTTACTGTGATTTTCTCGGTCCATTGCATACGAATTCCACCTCGCTTTGTCCGGATATGACTGGATGAAACCAGAAATATCCGGTTGTGTTTTGGCTTACTACAACCCAGATATTGTGAAAGCCTCTGTGTTTATGTTTTCCGGATATTATCAACGGAATTTATGTTTTTGCATGTTATTTATCAGGGAACATTTAATTTTGTGCTGGGAAACACTAATTGGTTCCACATGGAGACACCAGTCTACACATTCGTATTTTCTAGGGAGAAAGCTAGAATAACTGCGGTAAACAAACATGATGTTTCTGTTTGTATAGATGACATTTTATGCACTGGCTTAAGGAAAAGACTTGGTTTTACTCCAAAACCATTTTTACTGCGATTTTCCCGGTTCATTGCATACGAATTCCACCTCGCTTTGTCCGGATATGACTGGATGAAACCAGAAATATCCGGTTGTGTTTTGGCTTACTACAACCCAGATATTGTGAAAGCCTCTGTGTTTATGTTTTCCGGATATTATCAACGGAATTTATGTTTTTGCATGTTATTTATCAGGGAACATTTAATTTTGTGCTGGGAAACACTAATTGGTTCCACATGGAGACACCAGCTCTACACATTCGTATTTTCTAGGGAGAAAGCTAGAGGAACTGCGGCAAACAAACATGATATTTCTGTTTGTATAGATGACATTTTATGCACTTTCCTAAAGAAAAGACTTTGCTTTTCTCCAAAACCATTTTTCCTGTGATATTCTCGATCCATTACATATGAATTCCACCCCACTTTGTCCGGATATGAGTGGATGAAACCAGAAATATCCGGTTGTGTTTTGTCTTACTATATCCCAGATATTGCTACAGCCTCAGTGTCTGTGTTTTCTGGATATTATCGATGGATTTTATTGTTTTGAATATTTTTATCAGGGAACATTTAATTTTGTACCATAGAAACACTAATTGGTTCCACATGGAGACACCAGTAACACATTCCTATGTTCTAGGGAGAAAGCTTGAGGAACTGCAAATCGATATGATATGTCTGTTTGTATAGATGACATTTTATGCACTTGCGATGGAAAAGACTTTTTGCCTTTCTGTAAAACCATTTTTACTGTGATTTTGTTGGTCCATTGCATACGAATTCCAACCCACTTTGTCCGGATATGACTGGATGAAACCAGAAATATCCGGTTGTGTTTTGGCTAACTCAATCCCAGATATTGTGAAAGCTTCGGTATTTGTGTTCTCCGGACATTGTAAACGGATTTTATGGTATTGCATGTTTTTTATCAGGGAACATTTAATTTTGTACCGTAGAAACACTAATTGGTTCCACACGGAGACACCAGCTCTACACATTTGTATTTTCTAGGGAGAAAGCTAGAGGAACTGCGGCAAACAAACATGATATTTCTGTTTCTATACATGACATTTTATGCACTTACATAACGAAAAAAACTTTGCTTTTCTCCAAAACCATTTTTACTGTGATATTCTCGGTCCATTGCATACGAATTCCACCTCACTTTGTCCGGATATGACTGGATGAAACCAGAAATATCCGTTTTCTTTTTTTTGGGCTTACTATATCCCAGATATTACTACAGACTCTGTGTTTGTGTTTTCTGGATATTATCGATGGATTATATTGTTTTGAATGTTTTTATCAGGGAACATTTAATTTTGTGCTGGGAAACACTAATTGGTTCCACATGGAGACACCAGTCTACACATTCGTATTTTCTAGGGAGAAAGCTAGAATAACTGCGGTAAACAAACATGATGTTTCTGTTTGTATAGATGACATTTTATGCACTGGCTTAAGGAAAAGACTTTGTTTTACTCCAAAACCATTTTTACTGTGATTTTGTTGGTCCATGGCATACGAATTCCAACCCACTTTGTCCGGATATGACTGGATGAAACCAGAAATATCCGGTTGTGTTTTGGCTAACTCAATCCCAGATATTGTGAAAGCTTCTGTATTTGTGTTCTCCGGATATTATGAACGGATTTTATGGTTTTGCATGTTTTTTATCAGGGAACATTTAATTTTGTACCGTAGAAACACTAATTGGTTCCACACGGAGACACCAGCTCTACACATTTGTATTTTCTAGGGAGAAAGCTAGAGGAACTGCGGCAAACAAACATGATATTTCTGTTTTTATAGATGACATTTTATGCACTTTCCTAAGAAAAAGACTTTACTTTTCTCCAAAACCATTTTTACTGTGATTTTCTCGGTCCATTGCATATGAATTCCACCTCACTTTGTCCGGATATGAGTGGATGAAACCAGAAATATCCGTTTTCTTTTTTTTGGATTACTATATCCCAGATATTACTACAGCCTCAGTGTCTGTGTTTTCTGGATGTTATTGATGGATTATATTGTTTTGAATGTTTTTATCAGGGAACATTTAATTTTGTGCTGGGAAACACTAATTGGTTCCACATGGAGACACCAGTCTACACATTCGTATTTTCTAGGGAGAAAGCTAGAATAACTGTGGTAAACAAACATGATGTTTCTGTGTGTATAGATGACATTTTATGCACTGGCTTAAGGAAAAGACTTTGTTTTACTCCAAAACCATTTTTACTGCGATTTTCCCGGTTCATTGCATACGAATTCCACCAAACTTAGTCCGGATATGACTGGATGAAACCAGAAATATCCGGTTGTGTTTTGTCTTACTATATCCCAGATATTGCTACAGCCTCAGTGTCTGTGTTTTCTGGACATTATCAACGGACTTTATTGTTTTGAATGTTTTTATCAGGGAACATTTAATTTTGTACCTTAGAAACACTAATAGGTTCAACATGGAGACACCAGTAACACATTCCTATGTTCTAGGGAGAAAGCTTGAGGAACTGCAAATCGATATGATATGTCTGTTTGTATAGATGACATTTTATGCACTTGCGATGGAAAAGACTTTTTGCATTTCTCTAAAACCATTTTTACTATGATTTTGTTGGTCCATTGCGTACGAATTCCAACCCACTTTGTCCGGATATGACTGGATGAAACCAGAAATATCCGGTTGTGTTTTGGCTAACTCAATCCCAGATATTGTGAAAGCTTCTGTATTTGTGTTCTAAGGATATTATGAACGGATTTTATGGATTTGCATGTTTTTTATCAGGGAACATTTAATTTTGTACCGTAGAAACACTAATTGGTTCCACACGGAGACACCAGTAACACATTCCTATGTTGTAGGGAGAAAGCTTGAGGAACTGCAAATCGATATGATATGTCTGTTTGTATAGATGACATTTTATGCACTTGCGATGGAAAAGACTTTTTGCCTTTCTCTAAAACCATTTTTACTGTTATTTTCTTGGTCCATTGCATACAAATTCCAACCCACTTTGTCCGGATATGACTGGATGAAACCAGAAATATCCGGTTGTGTTTTGGCTAACTCAATCCCAGATATTGTGAAAGCTTCTGTATTTGTGTTCTCCGGATATTATGAACGGATTTTATGGTTTTGCATGTTTTTTTTCAGGGAACATTTAATTTTGTACCGTAGAAACACTAATTGGTTCCACACGGAGACACCAGCTCTACACATTTGTATTTTCTAGGGAGAAAGCTAGAGGAACTGCGGCAAACAAACATGATATTTCTGTTTGTATACATGACTTTTTATGCACTTTCCTAAGAAAAAGACTTTACTTTTCTCCAAAACCATTTTTACTGTGATTTTCTCGGTCCATTGCATACGAATTCCACCTCACTTTGTCCGGATATGACTGGATGAAACCAGAAATATCCGTTTTCTTTTTTTTTTTTTTTGTTTACTATATCCCAGATATTACTACAGACTCTGTGTTTGTGTTTTCTGGATATTATCGAAGGATTGTATTGTTTTGAATGTTTTAATCAGGGAATACTTCATTTTGTGCTGGGAAACACTAATTGGTTCCACATGGAGACACCAGTCTACACATTCGTATTTTCTAGGGAGAAAGCTAGAATAACTGCGGTAAACAAACATGATTTTTCTGTGTGTATAGATGACATTTTATGCACTGGCTTAAGGAAAAGACTTTGTTTTACTCCAAAACCATTTTTACTGCGATTTTCCTGGTTCATTGCATACGAATTCCACCAAACTTAGTCCGGATATGACTGGATGAAACCAGAAATATCCGGTTGTGTTTTGGCTAACTCAATCCCAGATATTGCGACGGACTCTGTGTTTGTGTTTTCTGGACATTATCAACGGACTTTATTGTTTTGAATGTTTTTATCAGGGAACATTTAATTTTGTACCTTAGAAACACTAATAGGTTCAACATGGAGACACCAGTCTACACATTCGTATGTTCTAGGGAGAAAGTTAGAGGAACTGCGGCAAACAAACATGATATTTCTGTTTGTATACATGACATTTTATGCACTTGCATAACGAAAAAAACTTTGCTTTTCTCCAAAACCATTTTTACTGTGATTTTCTCGGTCCATTGCATACGAATTCCACCTCGCTTTGTCCGGCTATGACTGGATGAAACCAGAAATATCCGGTTGTGTTTTGGCTTACTACAACCCAGATATTGTGAAAGCCTCTGTGTTTATGTTTTCCGGATATTATCAACGGAATTTATGTTTTTGCATGTTATTTATCAGGGAACATTTAATTTTGTGCTGGGAAACACTAATTGGTTCCACATGGAGACACCAGCTCTACACATTCGTATTTTCTAGGGAGAAAGCTAGAGGAACTGCGGCAAACAAACATGATATTTCTGTTTGTATAGATGACATTTTATGCACTTTCCTAAAGAAAAGATTTCGATTTTCTCCAAAACCATTTTTCCTGTGATATTCTCGATCCATTACATATGAATTCCACCCCACTTTGTCCGGATATGAGTGGATGAAACCAGAAATATCCGGTTGTGTTTTGTCTTACTATATCCCAGATATTGCTACAGCCTCAGTGTCTGTGTTTTCTGGATATTATCGATGGATTTTATTGTTTTGAATGTTTTTATCAGGGAACATTTAATTTTGTACCATAGAAACACTAATTGGTTCCCCATGGAGACACCAGTAACACATTCCTATGTTCTAGGGAGAAAGCTTGAGGAACTGCAAATCGATATGATATGTCTGTTTGTATAGATGACATTTTATGCACTTGCGATGGAAAAGACTTTTTGCCTTTCTCTAAAACCATTTTTACTGTGATTTTGTTGGTCCATTGCATACGAATTCCAACCCACTTTGTCCGGATATGACTGGATGAAACCAGAAATATCCGGTTGTGTTTTGGCTAACTCAATCCCAGATATTGTGAAAGCTTCTGTATTTGTGTTCTCCGGATATTATGAACGGATTTTATGGTTTTGCATGTTTTTTATCAGGGAACATTTAATTTTGTGCTGGGAAACACTAATTGTTTGCACATGGAGACACCAGTCTACACATTCGTATTTTCTAGGGAGAAAGCTAGAATAACTGCGGTAAACAAACATGATGTTTCTGTGTGTATAGATGACATTTATGCACTGGCTTAAGGAAAAGACTTTGTTTTACTCCAAAACCATTTTTACTGCGATTTTCCCGGTTCATTGCATACGAATTCCACCAAACTTAGTCCGGATATGACTGGATGAAACCAGAAATATCCGGTTGTGTTTTGGCTAACTCAATCCCAGATATTGCGACGGACTCTGTGTTTGTGTTTTCTGGACATTATCAACGGACTTTATTGTTTTGAATGTTTTTATCAGGGAACATTTAATTTTGTACCTTAGAAACACTAATAGGTTCAACATGGAGACACCAGTCTACACATTCGTATGTTCTAGGGAGAAAGTTAGAGGAACTGCGGCAAACAAACATGATATTTCTGTTTGTATACATGACATTTTATGCACTTGCATAACGAAAAAAACTTTGCTTTTCTCCAAAACCATTTTTACTGTGATTTTCTCGGTCCATTGCATACGAATTCCACCTCGCTTTGTCCGGATATGACTGGATGAAACCAGAAATATCCGGTTGTGTTTTGGCTTACTACAACCCAGATATTGTGAAAGCCTCTGTGTTTATGTTTTCCGGATATTATCAACGGAATTTATGTTTTTGCATGTTATTTATCAGGGAACATTTAATTTTGTGCTGGGAAACACTAATTGGTTCCACATGGAGACACCAGCTCTACACATTCGTATTTTCTAGGGAGAAAGCTAGAGGAACTGCGGCAAACAAACATGATATTTCTGTTTGTATAGATGACATTTTATGCACTTTCCTAAAGAAAAGACTTTGCTTTTCTCCAAAACCATTTTTCCTGTGATATTCTCGATCCATTACATATGAATTCCACCCCACTTTGTCCGGATATGAGTGGATGAAACCAGAAATATCCGGTTGTGTTTTGTCTTACTATATCCCAGATATTGCTACAGCCTCAGTGTCTGTGTTTTCTGGATATTATCGATGGATTTTATTGTTTTGAATGTTTTTATCAGGGAACATTTAATTTTGTACCATAGAAATACTAATTGGTTCCACACGGAGACACCAGCTCTACACATTTGTATTTTCTAGGGAGAAAGCTAGAGGAACTGCGGCAAACAAACATGATATTTCTGTTTGTATAGATGACATTTTATGCACTTTCCTAACAAAAAGATTTAACTTTTCTCCAAAACCATTTTTACTGTCATTTTCTCGGTCCATTGCATACGAATTCCACCTCACTTTGTCCGGATATGACTGGATGAAACCAGAAATATCCGTTTTCTTTTTTTTTTGGCTTACTATATCCCAGATATTACTACAGACTCTGTGTTTGTGTTTTCTGGATATTATCGATGGATTATATTGTTTTGAATGTTTTTATCAGGGAACATTTAATTTTGTGCTGGGAAACACTAATTGGTTCCACATGGAGACACCAGTCTACACATTCGTATTTTCTAGGGAGAAAGCTAGAATAACTGCGGTAAACAAACATGATGTTTCTGTTTGTATAGATGACATTTTATGCACTGGCTTAAGGAAAAGACTTTGTTTTACTCCAAAACCATTTTTACTGCGATTTTCCCGGTTCATTGCATAGGAATTCCACCAAACTTATTCCGGATATGACTGGATGAAACCAGAAATATCCGGTTGTGTTTTGGCTAACTCAATCCCAGATATTGTGAAAGCTTCTGTAATTGTGTTCTCCGGATATTATGAACGGATTTTATTGTTTTGAATGTTTTTATCAGGGAACATTTAATTTTGTACCGTAGAAACACTAATTGGTTCCACATGGAGACACCAGTAACACATTCCTCTGTTCTAGGGAGAAAGCTTGAGGAACTGCAAATCGATATGATATGTCTGTTTGTATAGATGACATTTTATGCACTTGCGATGGAAAAGACTTTTTGCCTTTCTCTAAAACCATTTTTACTGTGATTTTGTTGGTCCATTGCATACGAATTCCAACCCACTTTGTCCGGATATGACTGGATGAAACCAGAAATATCCGGTTGTGTTTTGGCTAACTCAATCCCAGATATTGTGAAAGCTTCTGTATTTGTGTTCTCCGGATATTATGAACGGATTTTATGGTTTTGCATGTTTTTTTTCAGGGAACATTTAATTTTGTACCGTAGAAACACTAATTGGTTCCACACGGAGACACCAGCTCTACACATTTGCATTTTCTAGGGAGAAAGCTAGAGGAACTGCGGCAAACAAACATGATATTTCTGTTTGTATACATGACATTTTATGCACTTGCATAACCGAAAAAATCTTTGCTTTTCTCCAAAACCATTTTTACTGTGATTTTCTCGGTCCATTGCATACGAATTCCTCCTCGCTTTGTCCGGATATGACTGGATGAAACCAGAAATATCCGGTTGTGTTTTGGCTTACTACAACCCAGATATTGTGAAAGCCTCTGTGTTTATGTTTTCCGGATATTATCAACGGAATTTATGTTTTTGCATGTTATTTATCAGGGAACATTTAATTTTGTGCTGGGAAACACTAATTGGTTCCACATGGAGACACCAGCTCTACACATTTGTATTTTCTAGGGAGAAAGCTAGAGGAACTGCGGCAAACAAACATGATATTTCTGTTTGTATAGATGACATTTTATGCACTTTCCTAAAGAAAAGACTTTGCTTTTCTCCAAAACCATTTTTCCTGTGATATTCTCGATCCATTACATATGAATTCCACCCCACTTTGTCCGGATATGACTGGATGAAACCAGAAATATCCGGTTGTGTTTTGTCTTACTATATCCCCGATATTGCTACAGCCTCAGTGTCTGTGTTTTCTGGATATTATCGATGGATTTTATTGTTTTGAATGTTTTTATCAGGGAACCTTTAATTTTGTACCGTAGAAATACAATTTGGTTCACATGGAGACACCAGTAACACATTCCTATGTTCTAGGGAGAAAGCTTGAGGAACTGCAAATCGATATGATATGTCTGTTTGTATAGATGACATTTTATGCAATTGCGATGGAAAAGACTTTTTGCCTTTCTCTAAAACCATTTTTACTGTGATTTTGTTGGTCCATTGCATACGAATTCCAACCCACTTTGTCCGGATATGACTGGATGAAACCAGAAATATCCGGTTGTGTTTTGGCTAACTCAATCCCAGATATTGTGAAAGCTTCTGTATTTGTGCTCTCCGGATATTATGAACGGATTTTATGGTTTTGCATGTTTTTTATCAGGGAACATTTAATTTTGTACCGTAGAAACACTAATTGGTTCCACACGGAGACACCAGCTCTACACATTTGTATTTTCTAGGGAGAAAGCTAGAGGAACTGCGGCAAACAAACATGATATTTCTGTTTGTATAGATGACATTTTATGCACTTTCCTAAGAAAAAGACTTTATTTTTCTCCAAAACCATTTTTACTGTGATTTTCTCGGTCCATTGCATACGAATTCCAGCTCACTTTGTCCGGATATGACTGGATGAAACCAGAAATATCCGTTTTCTTTTTTTTTTGGCTTACTATATCCCAGATATTACTACAGACTCTGTGTTTGTGTTTTCTGGATATTATCGATGGATTATATTGTTTTGAATGTTTTTATCAGGGAACACTTAATTTTGTGCTGGGAAACACTAATTGGTTCCACATGGAGACACCAGTCTACACATTCGTATTTTCTAGGGAGAAAGCTAGAATAACTGCGGTAAACAAACATGATGTTTCTGTTTGTATAGATGACATTTTATGCACTGGCTTAAGGAAAAGACTTTGTTTTACTCCAAAACCATTTTTACTGCGATTTTCCCGGTTCATTGCATACGAATTCCACCAAACTTAGTCCGGATATGACTGGATGAAACCAGAAATATCCGGTTGTGTTTTGGCTAACTAAATCCCAGATATTGTGAATGCTTATGTATTGGTGTTTTCCGGATATTATCAACGGATTTTATGGTTTTGCATGTTTTTTTATCAGGGAACATTTAATTTTGTACCTCAGAAACACTAATAGGTTCAACATGGAGACACCAGTCTACACATTCGTATGTTCTAGGGAGAAAGTTAGAGGAACTGCGGCAAACAAACATGATATTTCTGTTTGTATACATGACATTTTATGCACTTGCATAACGAAAAAAACTTTGCTTTTCTCCAAAACCATTTTTACTGTGATTTTCTCGGTCCATTGCATACGAATTCCACCTCGCTTTGTCCGGATATGACTGGATGAAACCAGAAATATCTGGTTGTGTTTTGGCTTACTACAACCCAGATATTGTGAAAGCCTCTGTGTTTATGTTTTCCGGATATTATCAACGGAATTTATGTTTTTGCATGTTATTTATCAGGGAACATTTAATTTTGTGCTGGGAAACACTAATTGGTTCCACATGGAGACACCAGCTCTACACATTCGTATTTTCTAGGGTGAAAGCTAGAGGAACTGCGGCAAACAAACATGATATTTCTGTTTGTATAGATGACATTTTATGCACTTTCTAAAGAAAAGACTTTGCTTTTCTCCAAAACCATTTTTCCTGTGATATTCTCCATCCATTACATATGAATTCCACCCCACTTTCTCCGAATATGAGTGGATGAAACCAGAAATATCCGGTTGTGTTTTGTCTTACTATATCCCAGATATTGCTACAGTCTCAGTGTCTGTGTTTTCTGGATATTATCGATGGATTTTATTGTTTTGAATGTTTTTATCAGGGAACCTTTAATTTTGTACCGTAGAAATACAATTTGGTTCCACATGGAGACACCAGTAACACATTCCTATGTTCTAGGGAGAAAGCTTGAGGAACTGCAAATCGATATGATATGTCTGTTTGTATAGATGACATTTTATGCACTTGCGATGGAAAAGACTTTTTGCCTTTCTCTAAAACCATTTTTACTGTGATTTTGTTGGTCCATTGCATACGAATTCCAACCCACTTTGTCCGGATATGACTGGATGAAACCAGAAATATCCGGTTGTGTTTTGGCTAACTCAATCCCAGATATTGTGAAAGCTTCTGTATTTGTGTTCTCCGGATATTATGAACGGATTTTATGGTTTTGCATGTTTTTTATCAGGGAACATTTAATTTTGTACCGTAGAAACACTAATTGGTTCCACACGGAGACACCAGCTCTACACATTTGAATTTTCTAGGGAGAAAGCTAGAGGAACTGCGGCAAACAAACATGATATTTCTGTTTGTATAGATGACATTTTATGCACTTTCCTAAGAAAAAGACTTTATTTTTCTCCAAAACCATTTTTACTGTGATTTTCTCGGTCCATTGCATACGAATTCCAGCTCACTTTGTCCGGATATGACTGGATGAAACCAGAAATATCCGTTTTCTTTTTTTTTTTGGCTTACTATATCCCAGATATTACTACAGACTCTGTGTTTGTGTTTTCTGGATATCATCGATGGATTATATTGTTTTGAATGTTTTTATCAGGGAACACTTAATTTTGTGCTGGGAAACACTAATTGGTTCCACATGGAGACACCAGTCTACACATTCGTATTTTCTCGGGAGAAAGCTAGAATAACTGCGGTAAACAAACATGATGTTTCTGTTTGTATAGATGACATTTTATGCACTGGCTTAAGGAAAAGACTTTGTTTTACTCCAAAACCATTTTTACTGCGATTTTCCCGGTTCATTGCATACGAATTCCACCAAACTTAGTCCGGATATGACTGGATGAAACCAGAAATATCCGGTTGTGTTTTGGCTAACTCAATCCCAGATATTGTGAAAGCTTCTGTATTGGTGTTTTCCGGATATTATCAACGGATTTTATGGTTTTGCATGTTTTTTATCAGGGAACATTTAATTTTGTACCTTAGAAACACTAATAGGTTCAACATGGAGACACCAGTCTACACATTCGTATGTTCTAGGGAGAAAGTTAGAGGAACTGCGGCAAACAAACATGATATTTCTGTTTGTATACATGACATTTTATGCACTTGCATAACGAAAAAAACTTTGCTTTTCTCCAAAACCATTTTTACTGTGATTTTCTCGGTCCATTGCATACGAATTCCACCTCGCTTTGTCTGGATATGACTGGATGAAACCAGAAATATCTGGTTGTGTTTTGTCTTACTACAACCCAGATATTGTGAAAGCCTCTGTGTTTATGTTTTCCGGATATTATCAACGGAATTTATGTTTTTGCATGTTATTTATCAGGGAACACTTAATTTTGTGCTGGGAAACACTAATTGGTTCCACATGGAGACACCAGCTCTACACATTTGTATTTTCTAGGGAGAAAGCTAGAATAACTGTGGCAAACAAACATGATATTTCTGTTTGTATAGATGACATTTTATGCACTTTCCTAAGAAAAAGACTTTACTTTTCTCCAAAACCATTTTTACTGTGATTTTCTCGGTCCATTGCATACGAATTCCACCTCACTTTGTCCGGATATGACTGGATGAAACCAGAAATATCCGGTTGTGTTTTGTCTTACTATATCCCAGATATTACTACAGACTCTGTGTTTGTGTTTTCTGGATATTATCGATGGATTATATTGTTTTGAATGTTTTTATCAGGGAACACTTAATTTTGTGCTGCGAAACACTAATTGGTTCCACATGGAGACACCAGTCTACACATTCGTATTTTCTCGGGAGAAAGCTAGAATAACTGCGGTAAACAAACATGATGTTTCTGTTTGTATAGATGACATTTTATGCACTGGCTTAAGGAAAAGACTTTGTTTTACTCCAAAACCATTTTTACTGCGATTTTCCCGGTTCATTGCATACGAATTCCACCAAACTTAGTCCGGATATGACTGGATGAAACCAGAAATATCCGGATGTGTTTTGGCTAACTCAATCCCAGATATTGTGAAAGCTTCTGTATTGGTGTTTTCCGGATATTATCAACGGATTTTATGGTTTTGCATGTTTTTTATCAGGGAACATTTAATTTTGTACCTTAGAAACACTAATAGGTTCAACATGGAGACACCAGTCTACACATTCGTATGTTCTAGGGAGAAAGTTAGAGGAACTGCGGCAAACAAACATGATATTTCTGTTTGTATACATGACATTTTATGCACTTGCATAACGAAAAAAACTTTGCTTTTCTCCAAAACCATTTTTACTGTGATTTTCTCGGTCCATTGCATACGAATTCCACCTCGCTTTGTCCGGATATGACTGGATGAAACCAGAAATATCTGGTTGTGTTTTGGCTTACTACAACCCAGATATTGTGAAAGCCTCTGTGTTTATGTTTTCCGGATATTATCAACGGAATTTATGTTTTTGCATGTTATTTATCAGGGAACATTTAATTTTGTGCTGGGAAACACTAATTGGTTCCACATGGAGACACCAGCTCTACACATTCGTATTTTCTAGGGTGAAAGCTAGAGGAACTGCGGCAAACAAACATGATATTTCTGTTTGTATAGATGACATTTTATGCACTTTCTAAAGAAAAGACTTTGCTTTTCTCCAAAACCATTTTTCCTGTGATATTCTCCATCCATTACATATGAATTCCACCCCACTTTCTCCGAATATGAGTGGATGAAACCAGAAATATCCGGTTGTGTTTTGTCTTACTATATCCCAGATATTGCTACAGTCTCAGTGTCTGTGTTTTCTGGATATTATCGATGGATTTTATTGTTTTGAATGTTTTTATCAGGGAACCTTTAATTTTGTACCGTAGAAATACAATTTGGTTCCACATGGAGACACCAGTAACACATTCCTATGTTCTAGGGAGAAAGCTTGAGGAACTGCAAATCGATATGATATGTCTGTTTGTATAGATGACATTTTATGCACTTGCGATGGAAAAGACTTTTTGCCTTTCTCTAAAACCATTTTTACTGTGATTTTGTTGGTCCATTGCATACGAATTCCAACCCACTTTGTCCGGATATGACTGGATGAAACCAGAAATATCCGGTTGTGTTTTGGCTAACTCAATCCCAGATATTGTGAAAGCTTCTGTATTTGTGTTCTCCGGATATTATGAACGGATTTTATGGTTTTGCATGTTTTTTATCAGGGAACATTTAATTTTGTACCGTAGAAACACTAATTGGTTCCACACGGAGACACCAGCTCTACACATTTGAATTTTCTAGGGAGAAAGCTAGAGGAACTGCGGCAAACAAACATGATATTTCTGTTTGTATAGATGACATTTTATGCACTTTCCTAAGAAAAAGACTTTATTTTTCTCCAAAACCATTTTTACTGTGATTTTCTCGGTCCATTGCATACGAATTCCAGCTCACTTTGTCCGGATATGACTGGATGAAACCAGAAATATCCGTTTTCTTTTTTTTTTTGGCTTACTATATCCCAGATATTACTACAGACTCTGTGTTTGTGTTTTCTGGATATCATCGATGGATTATATTGTTTTGAATGTTTTTATCAGGGAACACTTAATTTTGTGCTGGGAAACACTAATTGGTTCCACATGGAGACACCAGTCTACACATTCGTATTTTCTCGGGAGAAAGCTAGAATAACTGCGGTAAACAAACATGATGTTTCTGTTTGTATAGATGACATTTTATGCACTGGCTTAAGGAAAAGACTTTGTTTTACTCCAAAACCATTTTTACTGCGATTTTCCCGGTTCATTGCATACGAATTCCACCAAACTTAGTCCGGATATGACTGGATGAAACCAGAAATATCCGGTTGTGTTTTGGCTAACTCAATCCCAGATATTGTGAAAGCTTCTGTATTGGTGTTTTCCGGATATTATCAACGGATTTTATGGTTTTGCATGTTTTTTATCAGGGAACATTTAATTTTGTACCTTAGAAACACTAATAGGTTCAACATGGAGACACCAGTCTACACATTCGTATGTTCTAGGGAGAAAGTTAGAGGAACTGCGGCAAACAAACATGATATTTCTGTTTGTATACATGACATTTTATGCACTTGCATAACGAAAAAAACTTTGCTTTTCTCCAAAACCATTTTTACTGTGATTTTCTCGGTCCATTGCATACGAATTCCACCTCGCTTTGTCCGGATATGACTGGATGAAACCAGAAATATCTGGTTGTGTTTTGGCTTACTACAACCCAGATATTGTGAAAGCCTCTGTGTTTATGTTTTCCGGATATTATCAACGGAATTTATGTTTTTGCATGTTATTTATCAGGGAACATTTAATTTTGTGCTGGGAAACACTAATTGGTTCCACATGGAGACACCAGCTCTACACATTCGTATTTTCTAGGGTGAAAGCTACAGGAACTGCGGCAAACAAACATGATATTTCTGTTTGTATAGATGACATTTTATGCACTTTCTAAAGAAAAGACTTTGCTTTTCTCCAAAACCATTTTTCCTGTGATATTCTCCATCCATTACATATGAATTCCACCCCACTTTCTCCGAATATGAGTGGATGAAACCAGAAATATCCGGTTGTGTTTTGTCTTACTATATCCCAGATATTGCTACAGCCTCAGTGTCTGTGTTTTCTGGATATCATCGATGGATTTTATTGTTTTGAATGTTTTTATCAGGGAACCTTTAATTTTGTACCGTAGAAATACAATTTGGTTCCACATGGAGACACCAGTAACACATTCCTATGTTCTAGGGAGAAAGCTTGAGGAACTGCAAATCGATATGATATGTCTGTTTGTATAGATGACATTTTATGCACTTGCGATGGAAAAGACTTTTTGCCTTTCTCTAAAACCATTTTTACTGTGATTTTGTTGGTCCATTGCATACGAATTCCAACCCACTTTGTCCGGATATGACTGGATGAAACCAGAAATATCCGGTTGTGTTTTGGCTAACTCAATCCCAGATATTGTGAAAGCTTCTGTATTTGTGTTCTCCGGATATTATGAACGGATTTTATGGTTTTGCATGTTTTTTATCAGGGAACATTTAATTTTGTACCGTAGAAACACTAATTGGTTCCACACGGAGACACCAGCTCTACACATTTGTATTTTCTAGGGAGAAAGCTAGAGGAACTGCGGCAAACAAACATGATATTTCTGTTTGTATAGATGACATTTTATGCACTTTCCTAAGAAAAAGACTTTATTTTTCTCCAAAACCATTTTTACTGTGATTTTCTCGGTCCATTGCATACGAATTCCAGCTCACTTTGTCCGGATATGACTGGATGAAACCAGAAATATCCGTTTTCTTTTTTTTTTTGGCTTACTATATCCCAGATATTACTACAGACTCTGTGTTTGTGTTTTCTGGATATCATCGATGGATTATATTGTTTTGAATGTTTTTATCAGGGAACACTTAATTTTGTGCTGGGAAACACTAATTGGTTCCACATGGAGACACCAGTCTACACATTCGTATTTTCTCGGGAGAAAGCTAGAATAACTGCGGTAAACAAACATGATGTTTCTGTTTGTATAGATGACATTTTATGCACTGGCTTAAGGAAAAGACTTTGTTTTACTCCAAAACCATTTTTACTGCGATTTTCCCGGTTCATTGCATACGAATTCCACCAAACTTAGTCCGGATATGACTGGATGAAACCAGAAATATCCGGTTGTGTTTTGGCTAACTCAATCCCAGATATTGTGAAAGCTTCTGTATTGGTGTTTTCCGGATATTATCAACGGATTTTATGGTTTTGCATGTTTTTTATCAGGGAACATTTAATTTTGTACCTTAGAAACACTAATAGGTTCAACATGGAGACACCAGTCTACACATTCGTATGTTCTAGGGAGAAAGTTTGAGGAACTGCGGCAAACAAACATGATATTTCTGTTTGTATACATGACATTTTATGCACTTGCATAACGAAAAAAACTTTGCTTTTCTCCAAAACCATTTTTACTGTGATTTTCTCGGTCCATTGCATACGAATTCCACCTCGCTTTGTCCGGATATGACTGGATGAAACCAGAAATATCTGGTTGTGTTTTGGCTTACTACAACCCAGATATTGTGAAAGCCTCTGTGTTTATGTTTTCCGGATATTATCAACGGAATTTATGTTTTTGCATGTTATTTATCAGGGAACACTTAATTTTGTGCTGGGAAACACTAATTGGTTCCACATGGAGACACCAGCTCTACACATTTGTATTTTCTAGGGAGAAAGCTAGAATAACTGTGGCAAACAAACATGATATTTCTGTTTGTATAGATGACATTTTATGCACTTTCCTAAGAAAAAGACTTTACTTTTCTCCAAAACCATTTTTACTGTGATTTTCTCGGTCCATTGCATACGAATTCCACCTCACTTTGTCCGGATATGACTGGATGAAACCAGAAATATCCGGTTGTGTTTTGTCTTACTATATCCCAGATATTACTACAGACTCTGTGTTTGTGTTTTCTGGATATTATCGATGGATTATATTGTTTTGAATGTTTTTATCAGGGAACACTTAATTTTGTGCTGCGAAACACTAATTGGTTCCACATGGAGACACCAGTCTACACATTCGTATTTTCTCGGGAGAAAGCTAGAATAACTGCGGTAAACAAACATGATGTTTCTGTTTGTATAGATGACATTTTATGCACTGGCTTAAGGAAAAGACTTTGTTTTACTCCAAAACCATTTTTACTGCGATTTTCCCGGTTCATTGCATACGAATTCCACCAAACTTAGTCCGGATATGACTGGATGAAACCAGAAATATCCGGATGTGTTTTGGCTAACTCAATCCCAGATATTGTGAAAGCTTCTGTATTGGTGTTTTCCGGATATTATCAACGGATTTTATGGTTTTGCATGTTTTTTATCAGGGAACATTTAATTTTGTACCTTAGAAACACTAATAGGTTCAACATGGAGACACCAGTCTACACATTCGTATGTTCTAGGGAGAAAGTTAGAGGAACTGCGGCAAACAAACATGATATTTCTGTTTGTATACATGACATTTTATGCACTTGCATAACGAAAAAAACTTTGCTTTTCTCCAAAACCATTTTTACTGTGATTTTCTCGGTCCATTGCATACGAATTCCACCTCGCTTTGTCCGGATATGACTGGATGAAACCAGAAATATCTGGTTGTGTTTTGGCTTACTACAACCCAGATATTGTGAAAGCCTCTGTGTTTATGTTTTCCGGATATTATCAACGGAATTTATGTTTTTGCATGTTATTTATCAGGGAACATTTAATTTTGTGCTGGGAAACACTAATTGGTTCCACATGGAGACACCAGCTCTACACATTCGTATTTTCTAGGGTGAAAGCTACAGGAACTGCGGCAAACAAACATGATATTTCTGTTTGTATAGATGACATTTTATGCACTTTCTAAAGAAAAGACTTTGCTTTTCTCCAAAACCATTTTTCCTGTGATATTCTCCATCCATTACATATGAATTCCACCCCACTTTCTCCGAATATGAGTGGATGAAACCAGAAATATCCGGTTGTGTTTTGTCTTACTATATCCCAGATATTGCTACAGCCTCAGTGTCTGTGTTTTCTGGATATCATCGATGGATTTTATTGTTTTGAATGTTTTTATCAGGGAACCTTTAATTTTGTACCGTAGAAATACAATTTGGTTCCACATGGAGACACCAGTAACACATTCCTATGTTCTAGGGAGAAAGCTTGAGGAACTGCAAATCGATATGATATGTCTGTTTGTATAGATGACATTTTATGCACTTGCGATGGAAAAGACTTTTTGCCTTTCTCTAAAACCATTTTTACTGTGATTTTGTTGGTCCATTGCATACGAATTCCAACCCACTTTGTCCGGATATGACTGGATGAAACCAGAAATATCCGGTTGTGTTTTGGCTAACTCAATCCCAGATATTGTGAAAGCTTCTGTATTTGTGTTCTCCGGATATTATGAACGGATTTTATGGTTTTGCATGTTTTTTATCAGGGAACATTTAATTTTGTACCGTAGAAACACTAATTGGTTCCACACGGAGACACCAGCTCTACACATTTGTATTTTCTAGGGAGAAAGCTAGAGGAACTGCGGCAAACAAACATGATATTTCTGTTTGTATAGATGACATTTTATGCACTTTCCTAAGAAAAAGACTTTATTTTTCTCCAAAACCATTTTTACTGTGATTTTCTCGGTCCATTGCATACGAATTCCAGCTCACTTTGTCCGGATATGACTGGATGAAACCAGAAATATCCGTTTTCTTTTTTTTTTTGGCTTACTATATCCCAGATATTACTACAGACTCTGTGTTTGTGTTTTCTGGATATCATCGATGGATTATATTGTTTTGAATGTTTTTATCAGGGAACACTTAATTTTGTGCTGGGAAACACTAATTGGTTCCACATGGAGACACCAGTCTACACATTCGTATTTTCTCGGGAGAAAGCTAGAATAACTGCGGTAAACAAACATGATGTTTCTGTTTGTATAGATGACATTTTATGCACTGGCTTAAGGAAAAGACTTTGTTTTACTCCAAAACCATTTTTACTGCGATTTTCCCGGTTCATTGCATACGAATTCCACCAAACTTAGTCCGGATATGACTGGATGAAACCAGAAATATCCGGTTGTGTTTTGGCTAACTCAATCCCAGATATTGTGAAAGCTTCTGTATTGGTGTTTTCCGGATATTATCAACGGATTTTATGGTTTTGCATGTTTTTTATCAGGGAACATTTAATTTTGTACCTTAGAAACACTAATAGGTTCAACATGGAGACACCAGTCTACACATTCGTATGTTCTAGGGAGAAAGTTTGAGGAACTGCGGCAAACAAACATGATATTTCTGTTTGTATACATGACATTTTATGCACTTGCATAACGAAAAAAACTTTGCTTTTCTCCAAAACCATTTTTACTGTGATTTTCTCGGTCCATTGCATACGAATTCCACCTCGCTTTGTCCGGATATGACTGGATGAAACCAGAAATATCTGGTTGTGTTTTGGCTTACTACAACCCAGATATTGTGAAAGCCTCTGTGTTTATGTTTTCCGGATATTATCAACGGAATTTATGTTTTTGCATGTTATTTATCAGGGAACACTTAATTTTGTGCTGGGAAACACTAATTGGTTCCACATGGAGACACCAGCTCTACACATTTGTATTTTCTAGGGAGAAAGCTAGAATAACTGTGGCAAACAAACATGATATTTCTGTTTGTATAGATGACATTTTATGCACTTTCCTAAGAAAAAGACTTTACTTTTCTCCAAAACCATTTTTACTGTGATTTTCTCGGTCCATTGCATACGAATTCCACCTCACTTTGTCCGGATATGACTGGATGAAACCAGAAATATCCGGTTGTGTTTTGTCTTACTATATCCCAGATATTACTACAGACTCTGTGTTTGTGTTTTCTGGATATTATCGATGGATTATATTGTTTTGAATGTTTTTATCAGGGAACACTTAATTTTGTGCTGGGAAACACTAATTGGTTCCACATGGAGACACCAGTCTACACATTCGTATTTTCTCGTGAGAAAGCTAGAATAACTGCGGTAAACAAACATGATGTTTCTGTTTGTATAGATGACATTTTATGCACTGGCTTAAGGAAAAGACTTTGTTTTACTCCAAAACCATTTTTACTGCGATTTTCCCGGTTCATTGCATACGAATTCCACCAAACTTAGTCCGGATATGACTGGATGAAACCAGAAATATCCGGATGTGTTTTTGCTAACTCAATCCCAGATATTGTGAAAGCTTCTGTATTGGTGTTTTCCGGATATTATCAACGGATTTTATGGTTTTGCATGTTTTTTATCAGGGAACATTTAATTTTGTACCTTAGAAACACTAATAGGTTCAACATGGAGACACCAGTCTACACATTCGTATGTTCTAGGGAGAAAGTTAGAGGAACTGCGGCAAACAAACATGATATTTCTGTTTGTATACATGACATTTTATGCACTTGCATAACGAAAAAAACTTTGCTTTTCTCCAAAACCATTTTTACTGTGATTTTCTCGGTCCATTGCATACGAATTCCACCTCGCTTTGTCCGGATATGACTGGATGAAACCAGAAATATCTGGTTGTGTTTTGTCTTACTACAACCCAGATATTGTGAAAGCCTCTGTGTTTATGTTTTCCGGATATTATCAACGGAATTTATGTTTTTGCATGTTATTTATCAGGGAACACTTAATTTTGTGCTGGGAAACACTAATTGGTTCCACATGGAGACACCAGCTCTACACATTTGTATTTTCTAGGGAGAAAGCTAGAATAACTGTGGCAAACAAACATGATATTTCTGTTTGTATAGATGACATTTTATGCACTTTCCTAAAGAAAAGACTTTGCTTTTCTCCAAAACCATTTTTCCTGTGATATTCTCGATCCATTACATACGAATTCCACCCCCACTTTGTCCGGATATGAGTGGATGAAACCAGAAATATCCGGTTGTGTTTTGTCTTACTATATCCCAGATATTGCTACAGCCTCAGTGTCTGTGTTTTCTGGATATTATGGATGGATTTTATTGTTTTGAATGTTTTTATCAGGGAACATTTAATTTTGTACCGTAGAAGTACAATTTGGTTCCATATGGAGACACCAGTAACACATTCCTATGTTCTAGGGAGAAAGCTTGAGGAACTGCAAATCGATATGATATGTCTGTTTGTATAGATGACATTTTATGCACTTGCGATGGAAAAGACTTTTTGCCTTTCTCTAAAACCATTTTTACTGTGATTTTGTTGGTCCATTGCATACGAATTCCAACCCACTTTGTCCGGATATGACTGGATGAAACCAGAAATATCCGGTTGTGTTTTGGCTAACTCAATCCCAGATATTGTGAAAGCTTCTGTATTTGTGTTCTCCGGATATTATGAACGGATTTTATGGTTTTGCATGTTTTTTATCAGGGAACATTTAATTTTGTACCGTAGAAACACTAATTGGTTCCACACGGAGACACCAGCTCTACACATTTGTATTTTCTAGGGAGAAAGCTAGAGGAACTGCGGCAAACAAACATGATATTTCTGTTTGTATAGATGACATTTTATGCACTTTCCTAAGAAAAAGACTTTATTTTTCTCCAAAACCATTTTTACTGTGATTTTCTCGGTCCATTGCATACGAATTCCAGCTCACTTTGTCCGGATATGACTGGATGAAACCAGAAATATCCGTTTTCTTTTTTTTTTTTTTGGCTTACTATATCCCAGATATTACTACAGACTCTGTGTTTGTGTTTTCTGGATATTATCGATGGATTATATTGTTTTGAATGTTTTTATCAGGGAACACTTAATTTTGTGCTGGGAAACACTAATTGGTTCCACATGGAGACACCAGTCTACACATTCGTATATTCTAGGGAGAAAGCTAGAATAACTGCCGTAAACAAACATGATGTTTCTGTTTGTATAGATGACATTTTATGCACTGGCTTAAGGAAAAGACTTTGTTTTATTCCAAAACCATTTTTACTACGAATTTCCCGGATCATTGCATATGAATTCCACCAAACTTAGTCCGGATATGACTGGATGAAACCAGAAATATCCGGTTGTGTTTTGGCTAACTCAATCCCAGATATTGTGAAAGCTTCTGTATTGGTGTTTTCCGGATAATATCAACGGATTTTCTGGTTTTGCATGTTTTTTATCAGGGAACATTTAATTTTGTACCTTAGAAACACTAATAGGTTCAACATGGAGACACCAGTCTACACATTCGTATGTTCTAGGGAGAAAGTTAGAGGAACTGCAGCAAACAAACATGATATTTCTGTTTGTATACATGACATTTTATGCACTTGCATAACGAAAAAAACTTTGCTTTTCTCCAAAACCATTTTTACTGTGATTTTCTTGGTCCATTGCATACGAATTCCACCTCGCTTTGTCCGGATATGACTGGATGAAACCAGAAATATCTGGTTGTGTTTTGTCTTACTACAACCCAGATATTGTGAAAGCCTCTGTGTTTATGTTTTCCGGATATTATCAACGGAATTTATGTTTTTGCATGTTATTTATCAGGGAACACTTAATTTTGTGCTGGGAAACACTAATTGGTTCCACATGGAGACACCAGCTCTACACATTTGTATTTTCTAGGGAGAAAGCTAGAATAACTGCGGCAAACAAACATGATATTTCTGTTTGTATAGATGACATTTTATGCACTTTCCTAAAGAAAAGACTTTGCTTTTCTCCAAAACCATTTTTCCTGTGATATTCTCGATCCATTACATATGAATTCCACCCCACTTTGTCCGGATATGAGTGGATGAAACCAGAAATATCCGGTTGTGTTTTGTCTTACTATATCCCAGATATTGCTACAGCCTCAGTGTCTGTGTTTTCTGGATATTATCGATGGATTTTATTGTTTTGAATGTTTTTATCAGGGAACCTTTAATTTTGTACCGTAGAAATACAATTTGGTTCCACATGGAGACACCAGTAACACATTCCTATGTTCTAGGGAGAAAGCTTGAGGAACTGCAAATCGATATGATATGTCTGTTTGTATAGTTGACATTTTATGCACTTGCGATGGAAAAGATTTTTGCCTTTCTCTAAAACCATTTTTACTGTGATTTTGTTGGTCCATTGCATACGAATTCCAACCCACTTTGTCCGGATATGACTGGATGAAACCAGAAATATCCGGTTGTGTTTTGGCTAACTCAATCCCAGATATTGTGAAAGCTTCTGTATTTGTGTTCTCCGGATATTATGAACGGATTTTATGGTTTTGCATGTTTTTTATCAGGGAACATTTAATTTTGTACCGTAGAAACACTAATTGGTTCCACACGAAGACACCAGCTCTACACATTTGTATTTTCTAGGGAGAAAGCTAGAGGAACTGCGGCAAACAAACATGATATTTCTGTTTGTATAGATGACATTTTATGCACTTTCCTAAGAAAAAGACTTTACTTTTCTCCAAAACCATTTTTACTGTGATTTTCTCGGTCCATTGCATACGAATTCCACCTCACTTTGTCCGGATATGACTGGATGAAACCAGAAATATCCGTTTTATTTTTTTTTTTTGGCTTACTATATCCCAGATATTACTACAGACTCTGTGTTTGTGTTTTCTGGATATTATCGATGGATTATATTGTTTTGAATGTTTTTATCAGGGAACATTTAATTTTGTGCTGGGAAACACTAATTGGTTCCACATGGAGACACCAGTCTACACATTCGTATTTTCTAGGGAGAAAGCTAGAATAACTGCGGTAAACAAACATGATGTTTCTGTTTGTATAGATGACATTTTATGCACTGGCTTAAGGAAAAGACTTTGTTTTACTCCAAAACCATTTTTACTGCGATTTTCCCGGTTCATTGCATACGAATTCCACCAAACTTAGTCCGGATATGACTGGATGAAACCAGAAATATCCGGTTGTGTTTTGGCTAACTCAATCCCAGATATTGTGAAAGCTTCTGTATTGGTGTTTTCCGGATATTATCAACGGATTTTCTGGTTTTGCATGTTTTTTATCAGGGAACATTTAATTTTGTACCTTAGAAACACTAATAGGTTCAACATGGAGACACCAGTCTACACATTCGTATGTTCTAGGGAGAAAGTTAGAGGAACTGCGGCAAACAAACATGATATTTCTGTTTGTATACATGACATTTTATGCACTTGCATAACGAAAAAAACTTTGCTTTTCTCCAAAACCATTTTTACTGTGATTTTCTCGGTCCATTGCATACGAATTCCACCTCGCTTTGTCCGGATATGACTGGATGAAACCAGAAATATCCGGTTGTGTTTTGGCTTACTACAACCCAGATATTGTGAAAGCCTCTGTGTTTATGTTTTCCGGATACTATCAACGGAATTTATGTTTTTGCATGTTATTTATCAGGGAACATTTAATTTTGTGCTGGGAAACACTAATTGGTTCCACATGGAGACACCAGCTCTACACATTCGTATTTTCTAGGGAGAAAGCTAGAGGAACTGTGGCAAACAAACATGATATTTCTGTTTGTATAGATGACATTTTATGCACTTTCCTAAAGAAAAGACTTTGCTTTTCTCCAAAACCATTTTTCCTGTGATATTCTCGATCAATTGCATACGAATTCCACCTCGCTTTGTCCGGATATGACTGGATGAAACCAGAAATATCCGGTTGTGTTTTGGCTTACTACAACCCAGATATTGTGAAAGCCTCTGTGTTTATGTTTTCCGGATACTATCAACGGAATTTATCTTTTTGCATGTTATTTATCAGGGAACATTTAATTTTGTGCTGGGAAACACTAATTGGTTCCACATGGAGACACCAGCTCTACACATTCGTATTTTCTAGGGAGAAAGCTAGAGGAACTGCGGCAAACAAACATGATATTTCTGTTTGTATAGATGACATTTTATGCACTTTCCTAAAGAAAAGACTTTGCTTTTCTCCAAAACCATTTTTCCTGTGATATTCTCCATCCATTACATATGAATTCCACCCCACTTTGTCCGGATATGAGTGGATGAAACCAGAAATATCCGGTTGTGTTTTGTCTTACTATATCCCAGATATTGCTACAGCCTCAGTGTCTGTGTTTTCTGGATATTATCGATGGATTTTATTGTTTTGAATATTTTTATCAGGGAACCTTTAATTTTGTACCGTAGAAATACAATTTGCTTCCACATGGAGACACCAGGAACACATTCTTATGTTCTAGGGAGAAAGCTTGAGGAACTGCAAATCGATATGATATGTCTGTTTGTATAGATGACATTTTATGCACTTGCGATGCAAAAGACTTTTTGCCTTTCTCTGAAACCATTTTTACTGTGATTTTGTTGGTCCATTGCATACGAATTCCAACCCACTTTGTCCGGATATGACTGGATGAAACCAGAAATATCCGGTTGTGTTTTGGCTTACTACAACCCAGATATTGTGAAAGCCTCTGTGTTTATGTTTTCCGGATATTATCAACGGAATTTATGTTTTTGCATGTTATTTATCAGGGAACATTTAATTTTGTGCTGGGAAACACTAATTGGTTCCACATGGAGACACCAGCTCTACACATTCGTATTTTCTAGGGAGAAAGCTAGAGGAACTGCGGCAAACAAACATGATATTTCTGTTTGTATAGATGACATTTTATGCACTTTCCTAAAGAAAAGACTTTGCTTTTCTCCAAAACCATTTTTCCTGTGATATTCTCGATCCATTACATATGAATTCCACCCCACTTTGTCCGGATATGAGTGGATGAAACCAGAAATATCCGGTTGTGTTTTGTCTTACTATATCCCAGATATTGCTACAGCCTCAGTGTCTGTGTTTTCTGGATATTATCGATGGCTTTTATTGTTTTGAATGTTTTTATCAGGGAACCTTTAATTTTGTACCGTAGAAACACTAATTGGTTCCACATGGAGACACCAGTCTACACATTCGTATTTTCTAGGGAGAAAGCTTGAGGAACTGCAAATCGATATGATATGTCTGTTTGTATAGATGACATTTTATGCACTTGCGATGGAAAAGACTTTTTGCCTTTCTCTAAAACCATTTTTACTGTGATTTTGTTGGTCCATTGCATACGAATTCCAACCCACTTTGTCCGGATATGACTGGATGAAACCAGAAATATCCGGTTGTGTTTTGGCTAACTCAATCCCAGATATTGTGAAAGCTTCTGTATTTGTGTTCTCCGGATATTATGAACGGATTTTATGGTTTTGCATGTTTTTTTTCAGGGAACATTTAATTTTGTACCGTAGAAACACTAATTGGTTCCACACGGAGACACCAGCTCTACACATTTGTATTTTCTAGGGAGAAAGCTAGAGGAACTGCGGCAAACAAACATGATATTTCTGTTTGTATAGATGACATTTTATGCACTTTCCTAAGAAAAAGACTTTACTTTTCTCCAAAACCATTTTTACTGTGATTTTCTCGGTCCATTGCATACGAATTCCACCTCACTTTGTCCGGATATGACTGGATGAAACCAGAAATATCCGTTTTCTTTTTTTTGGCTTACTATATCCCAGATATTACTACAGACTCTGTGTTTGTGTTTTCTGGATATTATCGATGGATTATATTGTTTTGAATGTTTTTATCAGGGAACACTTAATTTTGTGCTGGGAAACACTAATTGGTTCCACATGGAGACACCAGTCTACACATTCGTATATTCTAGGGAGAAAGCTAGATTAACTGCGGTAAACAAACATGATGTTTCTGTTTGTATAGATGACATTTTATGCACTGGCTTAAGGAAAAGACTTTGTTTTACTCCAAAACCATTTTTACTGCGATTTTCCCGGTTCATTGCATACGAATTCCACCAACCTTAGTCCGGATATGACTGGATGAAACCAGAAATATCCGGTTGTGTTTTGGCTAACTCAATCCCAGATATTGTGAAAGATTCTGTATTGGTGTTTTCCGGATATTATCAACGGATTTTATGATTTTGCATGTTTTTTATCAGGGAACATTTAATTTTGTACCTTAGAAACACTAATAGGTTCAACATGGAGACACCAGTCTACACATTCGTATGTTCTAGGGAGAAAGTTAGAGGAACTGTGGCAAACAAACATGATATTTCTGTTTGTATAGATGACATTTTATGCACTTGCATAACGAAAAAAAACTTTGCTTTTCTCCAAAACCATTTTTACTGTGATTTTCTCGGTCCATTGCATACGAATTCCACCTCGCTTTGTCCGGATATGACTGGATGAAACCAGAAATATCCGGTTGTGTTTTGGCTTACTACAACCCAGATATTGTGAAAGCATCTGTGTTTATGTTTTCCGGATATTACCAACGGAATTTATGTTTTTGCATGTTATTTATCAGGGAACATTTAATTTTGTGCTGGGAAACACTAATTGGTTCCACATGGAGACACCAGCTCTACACATTCGTATTTTTTAGGGAGAAAGCTAGAGGAACTGCGGCAAACAAACATGATATTTCTGTTTGTATAGATGACATTTTATGCACTTTCCTAAAGAAAAGACTTTGCTTTTCTCCAAAACCATTTTTCCTGTGATATTCTCGATCCATTACATATGAATTCCACCCCACTTTGTCCGGATATGACTGGATGAAACCAGAAATATCCGTTTTCTTTTTTTTTTTGCTTACTATATCCCAGATATTACTACAGACTCTGTGTTTGTGTTTTCTGGATATTATCGATGGATTATATTGTTTTGAATGTTTTTATCAGGGAACATTTAATTTTGTGCTGGGAAACACTAATTGGTTCCACATGGAGACACCAGTCTACACATTCGTATATTCTAGGGAGAAAGCTAGAATAACTGCGGTAAACAAACATTATGTTTCTGTTTGTATAGATGACATTTTATGCACTGGCTTAAGGAAAAGACTTTGTTTTACTCCAAAACCATTTTTACTGTGAATTTCCCGGTTCATTGCATATGAATTCCACCAAACTTAGTCCGGATATGACTGGATGAAACCAGAAATATCCGGTTGTGTTTTGGCTAACTCAATCCCAGATATTGTGAAAGCTTCTGTATTGGTGTTTTCCGGATATTATCAACGGATTTTATGGTTTTGCATGTTTTTTATCAGGGAACATTTAATTTTGTACCTTAGAAACACTAATAGGTTCAACATGGAGACACCAGTCTACACATTCGTATGTTCTAGGGAGAAAGTTAGAGGAACTGCGGCAAACAAACATGATATTTCTGTTTGTATACATGACATTTTATGCACTTGCATAACGAAAAAAACTTTGCTTTTCTCCAAAACCATTTTTACTGTGATTTTCTCGGTCCATTGCATGCGAATTCCACATCGCTTTGTCCAGATATGACTGGATGAAACCAGAAATATCCGGTTGTGTTTTGGCTTACTACAACCCAGATATTGTGAAAGCCTCTGTGTTTATGTTTTCCGGATATTATCAACGGAATTTATGTTTTTGCATGTTATTTATCAGGGAACATTTAATTTTGTGCTGGGAAACACTAATTGGTTCCACATGGAGACACCAGCTCTACACATTCGTATTTTCTAGGGACAAAGCTAGAGGAACTGCGGCAAACAAACATGATATTTCTGTTTGTATAGATGACATTTTATGCACTTTCCTAAAGAAAAGACTTTGCTTTTCTCCAAAACCATTTTTCCTGTGATATTCTCGATCCATTACATATGAATTCCACCCCACTTTGTCCGGATATGAGTGGATGAAACCAGAAATATCCGGTTGTGTTTTGTCTTACTATATCGCAGATATTGCTACAGCCTCAGTGTCTGTGTTTTCTGGATATTATCGATGGATTTTATTGTTTTGAATGTTTTTATCAGGGAACATTTAATTTTGTACCATAGAAACACTAATTGGTTCCACATGCAGACACCAGTAACACATTCCTATGTTCTAGGGAGAAAGCTTGAGGAACTGCAAATCGATATGATATGTCTGTTTGTATAGATGACATTTTATGCACTTGCGATGGAAAAGACTTTTTGCCTTTCTCTAAAACCATTTTTACTGTGATTTTGTTGGTCCATTGCATACGAATTCCAACCCACTTTGTCCGGATATGACTGGATGAAACCAGAAATATCCGGTTGGTGTTTTGGCTAACTCAATCCCAGATATTGTGAAAGCTTCTGTATTTGTGTTCTCTGGATATTATGAACGGATTTTATGGTTTTGCATGTTTTTTATCAGGGAACATTTAATTTTGTACCGTAGAAACACTAATTGGTTCCACACGGAGACACCAGCTCTACACATTTGTATTTTCTAGGGAGAAAGCTAGAGGAACTGCGGCAAACAAACATGATATTTCTGTTTGTATACATGACATTTTATGCACTTTCCTAAGAAAAAGACTTTACTTTTCTCCAAAACCATTTTTACTGTGATTTTCTCGGTCCATTGCATACGAATTCCACCTCACTTTGTCCGGATATGACTGGATGAAACCAGAAATATCCGTTTTCTTTTTTTTGGCTTACTATATCCCAGATATTACTACAGACTCTGTGTTTGTGTTTTCTGGATATTATCGATGGATTATATTGTTTTGAATGTTTTTATCAGGGAACACTTAATTTTGTGCTGGGAAACACTAATTGTTTGCACATGGAGACACCAGTCTACACATTCGTATGTTCTAGGGAGAAAGTTAGAGGAACTGCGGCAAACAAACATGATATTTCTGTTTGTATACATGACATTTTATGCACTTGCATAACGAAAAAAACTTTGCTTTTCTCCAAAACCATTTTTACTGCGATTTTCTCGGTCCATTGCATACGAATTCCACCTCGCTTTGTCCAGATATGACTGGATGAAACCAGAAATATCCGGTTGTGTTTTGGCTTACTACAACCCAGATATTGTGAAAGACTCTGTGTTTATGTTTTCCGGATATTATCAACGGAATTTATGTTTTTGCATGTTATTTATCAGGGAACATTTAATTTTGTGCTGGGAAACACTAATTGGTTCCACATGGAGACACCAGTCTACACATTCATATTTTCTAGGGTGAAAGCTAGAATAACGGCGGTAAACAAACATGATGTTTCTGTTTGTATAGATGACATTTTATGCACTGGCTTAAGGAAAAGACTTTGTTTTACTCCAAAACCATTTTTACTGCGATTTTCCCGGTTCATTGCATACGAATTCCACCAAACTTAGTCCGGATATGACTGGATGAAACCAGAAATATCCGGTTGTGTTTTGGCTAAATCAATCCCAGATATTGCGACGGACTCTGTGTTTGTGTTTTCTGGACATTATCAACGGACTTTATTGTTTTGAATGTTTTTATCAGGGAACATTTAATTTTGTACCTTAGAAACACTAATAGGTTCAACATGGAGACACCAGTCTACACATTCGTATGTTCTAGGGAGAAAGTTAGAGGAACTGCGGCAAACAAACATGATATTTCTGTTTGTATACATGACATTTTATGCACTTGCATAACGAAAAAAACTTTGCTTTTCTCCAAAACCATTTTTACTGTGATTTTCTCGGTCCATTGCATACGAATTCCACCTCGCTTTGTCCAGATATGACTGGATGAAACCAGAAATATCCGGTTGTGTTTTGGCTTACTACAACCCAGATATTGTGAAAGCCTCTGTGTTTATGTTTTCCGGATATTATCAACGGAATTTATGTTTTTGCATGTTATTTATCAGGGAACATTTAATTTTGTGCTGGGAAACACTAATTGGTTCCACATGGAGACACCAGCTCTACACATTCGTATGTTCTAGGGAGAAAGCTAGAGGAACTGCGGCAAACAAACATGATATTTCTGTTTGTATAGATGACATTTTATGCACTTTCCTAAAGAAAAGACTTTGCTTTTCTCCAAAACCATTTTTCCTGTGATACTCTCGATCCATTACATATGAATTCCACCCCCCTTTGTCCGGATATGAGTGGATGAAACCAGAAATATCCGGTTGTGTTTTTTCTTACTATATCCCAGATATTGCTACAGCCTCAGTGTCTGTGTTTTCTGGATATTATCGATGGATTTTATTGTTTTGAATGTTTTTATCAGGGAACATTTAATTTTGTACCGTAGAAACACTAATTGGTTCCACATGGAGACACCAGTAACACATTCCTATGTTCTAGGGAGAAAGCTTGAGGAACTGCAAATCGATATGATATGTCTGTTTGTATAGATGACATTTTATGCACTTGCGATGGAAAAGACTTTTTGCCTTTCTCTAAAACCATTTTTACTGTGATTTTGTTGGTCCATTGCATACGAATTCCAACCCACTTTGTCCGGATATGACTGGATGAAACCAGAAATATCCGGTTGTGTTTTGGCTAACTCAATCCCAGATATTGTGAAAGCTTCTGTATTTGTGTTCTCCGGATATTATGAACGGATTTTATGGTTTTGCATGTTTTTTTTCAGGGAACATTTAATTTTGTACCGTAGAAACACTAATTGGTTCCACACAGAGACACCAGCTCTACACATTTGTATTTTCTAGGGAGAAAGCTAGAGGAACTGCGGCAAACAAACATGATATTTCTGTTTGTATAGATGACATTTTATGCACTTTCCTAAGAAAAAGACTTTACTTTTCTCCAAAACCATTTTTACTGTGATTTTCTCGGTCCATTGCATACGAATTCCACCTCACTTTGTCCGGATATGACTGGATGAAACCAGAAATATCCGTTTTCTTTTTTTTTGGCTTACTATATCCCAGATATTACTACAGACTCTGTGTTTGTGTTTTCTGGATATTATCGATGGATTATATTGTTTTGAATGTTTTTATCAGGGAACACTTAATTTTGTGCTGGGAAACACTAATTGGTTCCACATGGAGACACCAGTCTACACATTCGTATATTCTAGGGAGAAAGCTAGATTAACTGCGGTAAACAAACATGATGTTTCTGTTTGTATAGATGACATTTTATGCACTGGCTTAAGGAAAAGACTTTGTTTTACTCCAAAACCATTTTTACTGCGATTTTCCCGGTTCATTGCATACGAATTCCACCAACCTTAGTCCGGATATGACTGGATGAAACCAGAAATATCCGGTTGTGTTTTGGCTAACTCAATCCCAGATATTGTGAAAGATTCTGTATTGGTGTTTTCCGGATATTATCAACGGATTTTATGATTTTGCATGTTTTTTATCAGGGAACATTTAATTTTGTACCTTAGAAACACTAATAGGTTCAACATGGAGACACCAGTCTACACATTCGTATGTTCTAGGGAGAAAGTTAGAGGAACTGTGGCAAACAAACATGATATTTCTGTTTGTATAGATGACATTTTATGCACTTGCATAACGAAAAAAAACTTTGCTTTTCTCCAAAACCATTTTTACTGTGATTTTCTCGGTCCATTGCATACGAATTCCACCTCGCTTTGTCCGGATATGACTGGATGAAACCAGAAATATCCGGTTGTGTTTTGGCTTACTACAACCCAGATATTGTGAAAGCATCTGTGTTTATGTTTTCCGGATATTACCAACGGAATTTATGTTTTTGCATGTTATTTATCAGGGAACATTTAATTTTGTGCTGGGAAACACTAATTGGTTCCACATGGAGACACCAGCTCTACACATTCGTATTTTTTAGGGAGAAAGCTAGAGGAACTGCGGCAAACAAACATGATATTTCTGTTTGTATAGATGACATTTTATGCACTTTCCTAAAGAAAAGACTTTGCTTTTCTCCAAAACCATTTTTCCTGTGATATTCTCGATCCATTACATATGAATTCCACCCCACTTTGTCCGGATATGAGTGGATGAAACCAGAAATATCCGTTTTCTTTTTTTTTTTGCTTACTATATCCCAGATATTACTACAGACTCTGTGTTTGTGTTTTCTGGATATTATCGATGGATTATATTGTTTTGAATGTTTTTATCAGGGAACATTTAATTTTGTGCTGGGAAACACTAATTGGTTCCACATGGAGACACCAGTCTACACATTCGTATATTCTAGGGAGAAAGCTAGAATAACTGCGGTAAACAAACATTATGTTTCTGTTTGTATAGATGACATTTTATGCACTGGCTTAAGGAAAAGACTTTGTTTTACTCCAAAACCATTTTTACTGTGAATTTCCCGGTTCATTGCATATGAATTCCACCAAACTTAGTCCGGATATGACTGGATGAAACCAGAAATATCCGGTTGTGTTTTGGCTAACTCAATCCCAGATATTGTGAAAGCTTCTGTATTGGTGTTTTCCGGATATTATCAACGGATTTTATGGTTTTGCATGTTTTTTATCAGGGAACATTTAATTTTGTACCTTAGAAACACTAATAGGTTCAACATGGAGACACCAGTCTACACATTCGTATGTTCTAGGGAGAAAGTTAGAGGAACTGCGGCAAACAAACATGATATTTCTGTTTGTATACATGACATTTTATGCACTTGCATAACGAAAAAAACTTTGCTTTTCTCCAAAACCATTTTTACTGTGATTTTCTCGGTCCATTGCATGCGAATTCCACATCGCTTTGTCCAGATATGACTGGATGAAACCAGAAATATCCGGTTGTGTTTTGGCTTACTACAACCCAGATATTGTGAAAGCCTCTGTGTTTATGTTTTCCGGATATTATCAACGGAATTTATGTTTTTGCATGTTATTTATCAGGGAACATTTAATTTTGTGCTGGGAAACACTAATTGGTTCCACATGGAGACACCAGCTCTACACATTCGTATTTTCTAGGGACAAAGCTAGAGGAACTGCGGCAAACAAACATGATATTTCTGTTTGTATAGATGACATTTTATGCACTTTCCTAAAGAAAAGACTTTGCTTTTCTCCAAAACCATTTTTCCTGTGATATTCTCGATCCATTACATATGAATTCCACCCCACTTTGTCCGGATATGAGTGGATGAAACCAGAAATATCCGGTTGTGTTTTGTCTTACTATATCGCAGATATTGCTACAGCCTCAGTGTCTGTGTTTTCTGGATATTATCGATGGATTTTATTGTTTTGAATGTTTTTATCAGGGAACATTTAATTTTGTACCATAGAAACACTAATTGGTTCCACATGCAGACACCAGTAACACATTCCTATGTTCTAGGGAGAAAGCTTGAGGAACTGCAAATCGATATGATATGTCTGTTTGTATAGATGACATTTTATGCACTTGCGATGGAAAAGATTTTTGCCTTTCTCTAAAACCATTTTTACTGTGATTTTGTTGGTCCATTGCATACGAATTCCAACCCACTTTGTCCGGATATGACTGGATGAAACCAGAAATATCCGGTTGGTGTTTTGGCTAACTCAATCCCAGATATTGTGAAAGCTTCTGTATTTGTGTTCTCTGGATATTATGAACGGATTTTATGGTTTTGCATGTTTTTTATCAGGGAACATTTAATTTTGGACCGTAGAAACACTAATTGGTTCCACACGGAGACACCAGCTCTACACATTTGTATTTTCTAGGGAGAAAGCTAGAGGAACTGCGGCAAACAAACATGATATTTCTGTTTGTATACATGACATTTTATGCACTTTCCTAAGAAAAAGACTTTACTTTTCTCCAAAACCATTTTTACTGTGATTTTCTCGGTCCATTGCATACGAATTCCACCTCACTTTGTCCGGATATGACGGGATGAAACCAGAAATATCCGTTTTCTTTTCTTTGGGCTTACTATATCCCAGATATTACTACAGACTCTGTGTTTGTGTTTTCTGGATATTATCGATGGATTATATTGTTTTGAATGTTTTTATCAGGGAACACTTAATTTTGTGCTGGGAAACACTAATTGTTTGCACATGGAGACACCAGTCTACACATTCGTATGTTCTAGGGAGAAAGTTAGAGGAACTGCGGCAAACAAACATGATGTTTCTGTTTGTATACATGACATTTTATGCACTTGCATAACGAAAAAAACTTTGCTTTTCTCCAAAACCATTTTTACTGCGATTTTCTCGGTCCATTGCATACGAATTCCACCTCGCTTTGTCCAGATATGACTGGATGAAACCAGAAATATCCGGTTGTGTTTTGGCTTACTACAACCCAGATATTGTGAAAGACTCTGTGTTTATGTTTTCCGGATATTATCAACGGAATTTATGTTTTTGCATGTTATTTATCAGGGAACATTTAATTTTGTGCTGGGAAACACTAATTGGTTCCACATGGAGACACCAGTCTACACATTCATATTTTCTAGGGTGAAAGCTAGAATAACGGCGGTAAACAAACATGATGTTTCTGTTTGTATAGATGACATTTTATGCACTGGCTTAAGGAAAAGACTTTGTTTTACTCCAAAACCATTTTTACTGCGATTTTCCCGGTTCATTGCATACGAATTCCACCAAACTTAGTCCGGATATGACTGGATGAAACCAGAAATATCCGGTTGTGTTTTGGCTAAATCAATCCCAGATATTGCGACGGACTCTGTGTTTGTGTTTTCTGGACATTATCAACGGACTTTATTGTTTTGAATGTTTTTATCAGGGAACATTTAATTTTGTACCTTAGAAACACTAATAGGTTCAACATGGAGACACCAGTCTACACATTCGTATGTTCTAGGGAGAAAGTTAGAGGAACTGCGGCAAACAAACATGATATTTCTGTTTGTATACATGACATTTTATGCACTTGCATAACGAAAAAAACTTTGCTTTTCTCCAAAACCATTTTTACTGTGATTTTCTCGGTCCATTGCATACGAATTCCACCTCGCTTTGTCCAGATATGACTGGATGAAACCAGAAATATCCGGTTGTGTTTTGGCTTACTACAACCCAGATATTGTGAAAGCCTCTGTGTTTATGTTTTCCGGATATTATCAACGGAATTTATGTTTTTGCATGTTATTTATCAGGGAACATTTAATTTTGTGCTGGGAAACACTAATTGGTTCCACATGGAGACACCAGCTCTACACATTCGTATGTTCTAGGGAGAAAGCTAGAGGAACTGCGGCAAACAAACATGATATTTCTGTTTGTATAGATGACATTTTATGCACTTTCCTAAAGAAAAGACTTTGCTTTTCTCCAAAACCATTTTTCCTGTGATACTCTCGATCCATTACATATGAATTCCACCCCCCTTTGTCCGGATATGAGTGGATGAAACCAGAAATATCCGGTTGTGTTTTTTCTTACTATATCCCAGATATTGCTACAGCCTCAGTGTCTGTGTTTTCTGGATATTATCGATGGATTTTATTGTTTTGAATGTTTTTATCAGGGAACATTTAATTTTGTACCGTAGAAACACTAATTGGTTCCACATGGAGACACCAGGAACACATTCCTCTGTTCTAGGGAGAAAGCTTGAGGAACTGCAAATCGATATGATATGTCTGTTTGTATAGATGACATTTTATGCACTTGCGATGGAAAAGACTTTTTGCCTTTCTCTAAAACCATTTTTACTGTGATTTTGTTGGTCCATTGCATACGAATTCCAACCCACTTTGTCCGGATATGAGTGGATGAAACCAGAAATATCCGGTTGTGTTTTGGCTAACTCAATCCCAGATATTGTGAAAGCTTCTGTATTTGTGTTCTCTGGATATTATGAACGGATTTTATGGTTTTGCATGTTTTTTTTCAGGGAACATTTAATTTTGTACCGTAGAAACACTAATTGGTTCCACACGGAGACACCAGCTCTACACATTTGTATTTTCTAGGGAGAAAGCTAGAGGAACTGCGGCAAACAAACATGTTATTTCTGTTTGTATAGATGATATTTTATGCACTTTCCTAAGAAAAAGACTTTACTTTTCTCCAAAACCATTTTTACTGTGATTTTCTCGGTCCATTGCATACGAATTCCACCTCACTTTGTCCGGATATGACGGGATGAAACCAGAAATATCCGTTTTCTTTTCTTTGGGCTTACTATATCCCAGATATTACTACAGACTCTGTGTTTGTGTTTTCTGGATATTATCGATGGATTACATTGTTTTGAATGTTTTTATCAGGGAACACTTAATTTTGTGCTGGGAAACACTAATTGTTTGCACATGGAGACACCAGTCTACATATTCGTATTTTCTAGGGAGAAAGCTAGAATAACTGCGGTAAACAAACATGATGTTTCTCTTAGTATAGATGACATTTTATGCACTGGCTTAAGGAAAAGACTTTGTTTTACTCCAAAACCATTTTTACTGTGATTTTCCCGGTTCATTGCATACGAATTCCACCAAACTTAGTCCAGATATGACTGGATGAAACCAGAAATATCCGGTTGTGTTTTGGCTAAATCAATCCCAGATATTGCGACGGACTCTGTGTTTGTGTTTTCTGGACATTATCAACGGACTTTATTGTTTTGAATGTTTTTATCAGGGAACATTTAATTTTGTACCGTAGAAACACTAATAGGTTCAACATGGAGACACCAGTCTACACATTCGTATGTTCTAGGGAGAAAGTTAGAGGAACTGCGGCAAACAAACATGATATTTCTGTTTGTATACATGACATTTTATGCACTTGCATAACGAAAAAAACTTTGCTTTTCTCCAAAACCATTTTTACTGTGATTTTCTCGGTCCATTGCATATGAATTCCACCTCGCTTTGTCCGGATATGACTGGATGAAACCAGAAATATCCGGTTGTGTTTTGGCTAACTCAATCCCAGATATTGCGACGGACTCTGTGTTTGTGTTTTCTGGACATTATCAACGGACTTTATTGTTTTGAATGTTTTTATCAGGGAACATTTAATTTTGTACCGTAGAAACACTAATTGGTTCCACATGGAGACACCAGGAACACATTCCTATGTTCTAGGGAGAAAGCTTGAGGAACTGCAAATCGATATGATATGTCTGTTTGTATAGATGACACTTTATGCACTTGCGATGGAAAAGACTTTTTGCCTTTCTCTAAAACCATTTTTACTGTGATTTTTTGGTCCATTGCATACGAATTCCAACCCACTTTGTCCGGATATGACTGGATGAAACCAGAAATATCCAGTTGTGTTTTGGCTAACTCAATCCCAGATATTGTGAAAGCTTCTGTATTTGTGTTCTCTGGATATTATGAACGGATTTTATGTTTTTGCATGTTATTTATCAGGGAACATTTAATTTTGTGCTGGGAAACACTAATTGGTTCCACATGGAGACACCAGCTCTACACATTCGTATTTTCTAGGGAGAAAGCTAGAGGAACTGCGGCAAACAAACATGATATTTCTGTTTGTATAGATGACATTTTATGCACTTTCCTAAAGAAAAGACTTTGCTTTTCTCCAAAACCATTTTTCCTGTGATATTCTCGATCCATTACATATGAATTCCACCCCACTTTGTCCGGATATGAGTGGATGAAACCAGAAATATCCGGTTGTGTTTTGTCTTACTATATCCCAGATATTGCTACAGCCTCAGTGTCTGTGTTTTCTGGATATTATCGATGGATTTTATTGTTTTGAATGTTTTTATCAGGGAACATTTAATTTTGTACCGTAGAAACACTAATTGGTTCCACATGCAGACACCAGTAACACATTCCTATGTTCTAGGGAGAAAGCTTGAGGAACTGCAAATCGATATGATATGTCTGTTTGTATAGATGACATTTTATGCACTTGCGATGGAAAAGACTTTTTGCCTTTCTCTAAAACCATTTTTACTGTGATTTTGTTGGTCCATTGCATACGAATTCCAACCCACTTTGTCCGGATATGACTGGATGAAACCAGAAATATCCGGTTGTGTTTTGGCTAACTCAATCCCAGATATTGTGAAAGCTTCTGTATTTGTGTTCTCTGGATATTATGAACGGATTTTATGGTTTTGCATGTTTTTTATCAGGGAACATTTAATTTTGTACCGTAGAAACACTAATTGGTTCCACACGGAGACACCAGCTCTACACATTTGTATTTTCTAGGGAGAAAGCTAGAGGAACTGCGGCAAACAAACATGATATTTCTGTTTGTATACATGACATTTTATGCACTTTCCTAAGAAAAAGACTTTACTTTTCTCCAAAACCATTTTTACTGTGATTTTCTCGGTCCATTGCATACGAATTCCACCTCACTTTGTCCGGCTATGACTGGATGAAACCAGAAATATCCGTTTTCTTTTTTTTGGCTTACTATATCCCAGATATTACTACAGACTCTGTGTTTGTGTTTTCTGGATATTATCGATGGATTATATTGTTTTGAATGTTTTTATCAGGGAACACTTAATTTTGTGCTGGGAAACACTAATTGGTTCCACATGGAGACACCAGTCTACACATTCGTATTTTCTAGGGAGAAAGCTAGAATAACTGCGGTAAACAAACATGATGTTTCTGTTTGTATAGATGACATTTTATGCACTGGCTTAAGGAAAAGACTTTGTTTTACTCCAAAACCATTTTTACTGCGATTTTCCCGGTTCATTGCATACGAATTCCACCAAACTTAGTCCGGATATGACTGGATGAAACCAGAAATATCCGGTTGTGTTTTGGCTAAATCAATCCCAGATATTGCGACGGACTCTGTGTTTGTGTTTTCTGGACATTATCAACGGACTTTATTGTTTTGAATGTTTTTATCGGGGAACATTTAATTTTGTACCTTAGAAACACTAATAGGTTCAACATGGAGACACCAGTCTACACATTCGTATGTTCTAGGGAGAAAGTTAGAGGAACTGCGGCAAACAAACATGATATTTCTGTTTGTATACATGATATTTTATGAACTTGCATAACGAAAAAAACTTTGCTTTTCTCCAAAACCATTTTTACTGCGATTTTCTCGGTCCATTGCATACGAATTCCACCTCGCTTTGTCCAGATATGACTGGATGAAACCAGAAATATCCGGTTGTGTTTTGGCTTACTACAACCCAGATATTGTGAAAGCCTCTGTGTTTATGTTTTGCGGATATTATCAACGGAATTAATGTTTTTGCATGTTATTTATCAGGGAACATTTAATTTTGTGCTGGGAAACACTAATTGGTTCCACATGGAGACACCAGTCTACACATTCGTATTTTCTAGGGAGAAAGCTAGAATAACTGCGGTAAACAAACATGATGTTTCTGTTTGTATAGTTGACATTTTATGCACTGGCTTAAGGAAAAGACTTTGTTTTACTCCAAAACCATTTTTACTGCGATTTTCCCGGTTCATTGCATACGAATTCCACCAAACTTAGTCCGGATATGACTGGATGAAACCAGAAATATCCGGTTGTGTTTTGGCTAAATCAATCCCAGATATTGCGACGGACTCTGTGTTTGTGTTTTCTGGACATTATCAACGGACTTTATTGTTTTGAATGTTTTTATCAGGGAACATTTAATTTTGTACCTTAGAAACACTAATAGGTTCAACATGGAGACACCAGTCTACACATTCGTATTTTCTAGGGTGAAAGCTAGAGGAACTGCGGCAAACAAACATGATATTTCTGTTTGTATAGATGACATTTTATGCACTTTCTAAAGAAAAGACTTTGCTTTTCTCCAAAACCATTTTTCCTGTGATATTCTCCATCCATTACATATGAATTCCACCCCACTTTCTCCGAATATGAGTGGATGAAACCAGAAATATCCGGTTGTGTTTTGTCTTACTATATCCCAGATATTGCTACAGCCTCAGTGTCTGTGTTTTCTGGACATTATCGATGGATTTTATTGTTTTGAATGTTTTTATCAGGGAACATTTAATTTTGTACCGTAGAAACACTAATTGGTTCCACATGCAGACACCAGTAACACATTCCTATGTTCTAGGGAGAAAGCTTGAGGAACTGCAAATCGATATGATATGTCTGTTTGTATAGATGACATTTTATGCACTTGCGATGGAAAAGACTTTTTGCCTTTCTCTAAAACCATTTTTACTGTGATTTTGTTGGTCCATTGCATACGAATTCCAACCCACTTTGTCCGGATATGACTGGATGAAACCAGAAATATCCGGTTGTGTTTTGGCTAACTCAATCCCAGATATTGTGAAAGCTTCTGTATTTGTGTTCTCTGGATATTATGAACGGATTTTATGGTTTTGCATGTTTTTTATCAGGGAACATTTAATTTTGTACCGTAGAAACACTAATTGGTTCCACACGGAGACACCAGCTCTACACATTTGTATTTTCTAGGGAGAAAGCTAGAGGAACTGCGGCAAACAAACATGATATTTCTGTTTGTATACATGACATTTTATGCACTTTCCTAAGAAAAAGACTTTACTTTTCTCCAAAACCATTTTTACTGTGATTTTCTCGGTCCATTGCATACGAATTCCACCTCAGTTTGTCCGGATATGACTGGATGAAACCAGAAATATCCGTTTTCTTTTTTTTGGCATACTATATCCCAGATATTACTACAGACTCTGTGTCTGTGTTTTCTGGATATTATCGATGGATTATATTGTTTTGAATGTTTTTATCAGGGAACACTTAATTTTGTGCTGGGAAACACTAATTGTTTGCACATGGAGACACCAGTCTGCACATTCGTATTTTCTAGGGAGAAAGCTAGAATAACTGCGGTAAACAAACATGATGTTTCTGTTTGTATAGATGACATTTTATGCACTGGCTTAAGGAAAAGACTTTGTTTTACTCCAAAACCATTTTTACTGCGATTTTCCCGGTTCATTGCATACGAATTCCACCAACCTTAGTCCGGATATGACTGGATGAAACCAGAAATATCCGGTTGTGTTTTGGCTAACTCAATCCCAGATATTGTGAAAGCTTCTGTATTGGTGTTTTCCGGATATTATCAACGGATTTTATGATTTTGCATGTTTTTTATCAGGGAACATTTAATTTTGTACCTTAGAAACACTAATAGGTTCAACATGGAAACACCAGTCTACACATTCGTATGTTCTAGGGAGAAAGTTAGAGGAACTGCGGCAAACAAACATGATATTTCTGTTTGTATACATGACATTTTATGCACTTGCATAACGAAAAAAACTTTGCTTTTCTCCAAAACCATTTTTACTGTGATTTTCTCGGTCCATTGCATACGAATTCCACCTCGCTTTGTCCAGATATGACTGGATGAAACCAGAAATATCCGGTTGTGTTTTGGCTTACTACAACCCAGATATTGTGAAAGCCTCTGTGTTTATGTTTTCCAGATATTATCAATGGAATTTATGTTTTTGCATGTTATTTATCAGGGAACATTTAATTTTGTGCTGGGAAACACTAATTGGTTCCACATGGAGACACCAGCTCTACACATTCGTATGTTCTAGGGAGAAAGCTAGAGGAACTGCGGCAAACAAACATGATATTTCTGTTTGTATAGATGACATTTTATGCACTTTCCTAAAGAAAAGACTTTGCTTTTCTCCAAAACCATTTTTCCTGTGATATTCTCGATCCATTACATATGAATTCCACCACACTTTGTCCGGATATGACTGGATGAAACCAGAAATATCCGGTTGTGTTTTGTCTTACTATATCCCAGATATTACTACAGACTCTGTGTCTGTGTTTTCTGGATATTATCGATGGATTTTATTGTTTTGAATGTTTTTATCAGGGAACATTTAATTTTGTACCGTAGAAACACTAATTGGTTCCACATGGAGACACCAGTAACACATTCCTATGTTCTAGGGAGAAAGCTTGAGGAACTGCAAATCGATATGATATGTCTGTTTGTATAGATGACATTTTATGCACTTGCGATGGAAAAGACTTTTTGCCTTTCTCTAAAACCATTTTTACTGTGATTTTGTTGGTCCATTGCATACGAATTCCAACCCACTTTGTCCGGATATGACTGGATGAAACCAGAAATATCCGGTTGTGTTTTGGCTAACTCAATCCCAGATATTGTGAAAGCTTCTGTATTTGTGTTCTCTGGATATTATGAACGGATTTTATGGTTTTGCATGTTTTTTATCAGGGAACATTTAATTTTGTACCGTAGAAACACTAATTGGTTCCACACGGAGACACCAGCTCTACACATTTGTATTTTCTAGGGAGAAAGCTAGAGGAACTGCGGCAAACAAACATGATATTTCTGTTTGTATACATGACATTTTATGCACTTTCCTAAGAAAAAGACTTTACTTTTCTCCAAAACCATTTTTACTGTGATTTTCTCGGTCCATTGCATACGAATTCCACCTCACTTTGTCCGGATATGACTGGATGAAACCAGAAATATCCGTTTTCTTTTTTTTGGCTTACTATATCCCAGATATTACTACAGACTCTGTGTTTGTGTTTTCTGGATATTATCGATGGATTATATTGTTTTGAATGTTTTTATCAGGGAACACTTATTTTTGTGCTGGGAAACACTAATTGTTTGCACATGGAGACACCAGTCTACACATTCGTATTTTCTAGGGAGAAAGCTAGAATAACTGCGGTAAACAAACATGATGTTTCTGTTTGTATAGATGACATTTTATGCACTGGCTTAAGGAAAAGACTTTGTTTTACTCCAAAACCATTTTTACTGCGATTTTCCCGGTTCATTGCATACGAATTCCACCAAACTTAGTCCGGATATGACTGGATGAAACCAGAAATATCCGGTTGTGTTTTGGCTAAATCAATCCCAGATATTGCGACGGACTCTGTGTTTGTGTTTTCTGGACATTATCAACGGACTTTATTGTTTTGAATGTTTTTATCAGGGAACATTTAATTTTGTACCTTAGAAACACTAATAGGTTCAACATGGAGACACCAGTCTACACATTCGTATGTTCTAGGGAGAAAGTTAGAGGAACTGCGGCAAACAAACATGATATTTCTGTTTGTATACATGACATTTTATGCACTTGCATAACGAAAAAAACTTTGCTTTTCTCCAAAACCATTTTTACTGTGATTTTCTCGGTCCATTGCATACGAATTCCACCTCGCTTTGTCCAGATATGACTGGATGAAACCAGAAATATCCGGTTGTGTTTTGGCTTACTACAACCCAGATATTGTGAAAGCCTCTGTGTTTATGTTTTCCGGATATTATCAACGGAATTTATGTTTTTGCATGTTATTTATCAGGGAACATTTAGTTTTGTGCTGGGAAACACTAATTGGTTCCACATGGAGACACCAGCTCTACACATTCGTATTTTCTAGGGAGAAAGCTAGAGGAACTGCGGCAAACAAACATGATATTTCTGTTTGTATAGATGACATTTTATGCACTTTCCTAAAGAAAAGACTTTGCTTTTCTCCAAAACCATTTTTCCTGTGATATTCTCGATCCATTACATATGAATTCCACCCCACTTTGTCCGGATATGAGTGGATGAAACCAGAAATATCCGGTTGTGTTTTGTCTTACTATATCCCAGATATTACTACAGACTCTGTGTCTGTGTTTTCTGGATATTATCGATGGATTTTATTGTTTTGAATGTTTTTATCAGGGAACATTTAATTTTGTACCGTAGAAACACTAATTGGTTCCACATGGAGACACCAGGAACACATTCCTATGTTCTAGGGAGAAAGCTTGAGGAACTGCAAATCGATATGATATGTCTGTTTGTATAGATGACACTTTATGCACTTGCGATGGAAAAGACTTTTTGCCTTTCTCTAAAACCATATTTACTGTGATTTTTTGGTCCATTGCATACGAATTCCAACCCACTTTGTCCGGATATGACTGGATGAAACCAGAAATATCCAGTTGTGTTTTGGCTAACTCAATCCCAGATATTGTGAAAGTTTCTGTATTTGTGTTCTCCGGATATTATGAACGGATTTTATGTTTTTGCATGTTATTTATCAGGGAACATTTAATTTTGTGCTGGGAAACACTAATTGGTTCCACATGGAGACACCAGCTCTACACATTCGTATTTTCTAGGGATAAAGCTAGAGGAACTGCGGCAAACAAACATGATATTTCTGTTTGTATAGATGACATTTTATGCACTTTCCTAAAGAAAAGACTTTGCTTTTCTCCAAAACCATTTTTCCTGTGATATTCTCGATCCATTACATATGAATTCCACCCCCCTTTGTCCGGATATGACTGGATGAAACCAGAAATATCCGGTTGTGTTTTGTCTTACTATATCCCAGATATTGCTACATCCTCAGTGTCTGTGTTTTCTGGATATTATCGATGGCTTTTATTGTTTTGAATGTTTTTATCAGGGAACATTTAATTTTGTACCGTAGAAACACTAATTGGTTCCACATGGAGACACCAGTAACACATTCCTATGTTCTAGGGAGAAAGCTTGAGGAACTGCAAATCGATATGATATGTCTGTTTGTATAGATGACATTTTATGCACTTGCGATGGAAAAGACTTTTTGCCTTTCTCTAAAACCATTTTTACTGTGATTTTGTTGGTCCATTGCATACGAATTCCAACCCACTTTGTCCGGATATGACTGGATGAAACCAGAAATATCCGGTTGTGTTTTGGCTAACTCAATCCCAGATATTGTGAAAGCTTCTGTATTTGTGTTCTCTGGATATTATGAACGGATTTTATGGTTTTGCATGTTTTTTATCAGGGAACATTTAATTTTGTACCGTAGAAACACTAATTGGTTCCACACGGAGACACCAGCTCTACACATTTGTATTTTCTAGGGAGAAAGCTAGAGGAACTGCGGCAAACAAACATGATATTTCTGTTTGTATAGATGACATTTTATGCACTTTCCTAAGAAAAAGACTTTACTTTTCTCCAAAACCATTTTTACTGTGATTTTCTCGGTCCATTGCATACGAATTCCACCTCACTTTGTCCGGATATGACTGGATGAAACCAGAAATATCCGTTTTCTTTTTTTTGGCTTACTATATCCCAGATATTACTACAGACTCTGTGTTTGTGTTTTCTGGATATTATCGATGGATTATATTGTTTTGAATGTTTTTATCAGGGAACACTTATTTTTGTGCTGGGAAACACTAATTGTTTGCACATGGAGACACCAGTCTACACATTCGTATTTTCTAGGGAGAAAGCTAGAATAACTGCGGTAAACAAACATGATGTTTCTGTTTGTATAGATGACATTTTATGCACTGGCTTAAGGAAAAGACTTTGTTTTACTCCAAAACCATTTTTACTGCGATTTTCCCGGTTCATTGCATACGAATTCCACCAAACTTAGTCCGGATATGACTGGATGAAACCAGAAATATCCGGTTGTGTTTTGGCTAAATCAATCCCAGATATTGCGACGGACTCTGTGTTTGTGTTTTCTGGACATTATCAACGGACTTTATTGTTTTGAATGTTTTTATCAGGGAACATTTAATTTTGTACCTTAGAAACACTAATAGGTTCAACATGGAGACACCAGTCTACACATTCGTATGTTCTAGGGAGAAAGTTAGAGGAACTGCGGCAAACAAACATGATATTTCTGTTTGTATACATGACATTTTATGCACTTGCATAACGAAAAAAACTTTGCTTTTCTCCAAAACCATTTTTACTGTGATTTTCTCGGTCCATTGCATACGAATTCCACCTCGCTTTGTCCAGATATGACTGGATGAAACCAGAAATATCCGGTTGTGTTTTGGCTTACTACAACCCAGATATTGTGAAAGCCTCTGTGTTTATGTTTTCCGGATATTATCAACGGAATTTATGTTTTTGCATGTTATTTATCAGGGAACATTTAGTTTTGTGCTGGGAAACACTAATTGGTTCCACATGGAGACACCAGCTCTACACATTCGTATGTTCTAGGGAGAAAGCTAGAGGAACTGCGGCAAACAAACATGATATTTCTGTTTGTATAGATGACATTTTATGCACTTTCCTAAAGAAAAGACTTTGCTTTTCTCCAAAACCATTTTTCCTGTGATATTCTCGATCCATTACATATGAATTCCACCCCACTTTGTCCGGATATGAGTGGATGAAACCAGAAATATCCGGTTGTGTTTTGTCTTACTATATCCCAGATATTACTACAGACTCTGTGTCTGTGTTTTCTGGATATTATCGATGGATTTTATTGTTTTGAATGTTTTTATCAGGGAACATTTAATTTTGTACCGTAGAAACACTAATTGGTTCCACATGGAGACACCAGTAACACATTCCTATGTTCTAGGGAGAAAGCTTGAGGAACTGCAAATCGATATGATATGTCTGTTTGTATAGATGACACTTTATGCACTTGCGATGGAAAAGACTTTTTGCCTTTCTCTAAAACCATATTTACTGTGATTTTTTGGTCCATTGCATACGAATTCCAACCCACTTTGTCCGGATATGACTGGATGAAACCAGAAATATCCAGTTGTGTTTTGGCTAACTCAATCCCAGATATTGTGAAAGTTTCTGTATTTGTGTTCTCCGGATATTATGAACGGATTTTATGTTTTTGCATGTTATTTATCAGGGAACATTTAATTTTGTGCTGGGAAACACTAATTGGTTCCACATGGAGACACCAGCTCTACACATTCGTATTTTCTAGGGAGAAAGCTAGAGGAACTGCGGCAAACAAACATGATATTTCTGTTTGTATAGATGACATTTTATGCACTTTCCTAAAGAAAAGACTTTGCTTTTCTCCAAAACCATTTTTCCTGTGATATTCTCGATCCATTACATATGAATTCCACCCCCCTTTGTCCGGATATGACTGGATGAAACCAGAAATATCCAGTTGTGTTTTGGCTAACTCAATCCCAGATATTGTGAAAGCTTCTGTATTTGTGTTCTCTGGATATTATGAACGGATTTTATGGTTTTGCATGTTTTTTATCAGGGAACATTTAATTTTGTACCGTAGAAACACTAATTGGTTCCACACGGAGACACCAGCTCTACACATTTGTATTTTCTAGGGAGAAAGCTAGAGGAACTGCGGCAAACAAACATGATATTTCTGTTTGTATAGATGACATTTTATGCACTTTCCTAAGAAAAAGACTTTACTTTTCTCCAAAACCATTTTTACTGTGATTTTCTCGGTCCATTGCATACGAATTCCACCTCACTTTGTCCGGATATGACTGGATGAAACCAGAAATATCCGTTTTCTTTTTTTTGGCTTACTATATCCCAGATATTACTACAGACTCTGTGTTTGTGTTTTCTGGATATTATCGATGGATTATATTGTTTTGAATGTTTTTATCAGGGAACACTTATTTTTGTGCTGGGAAACACTAATTGTTTGCACATGGAGACACCAGTCTACACATTCGTATTTTCTAGGGAGAAAGCTAGAATAACTGCGGTAAACAAACATGATGTTTCTGTTTGTATAGATGACATTTTATGCACTGGCTTAAGGAAAAGACTTTGTTTTACTCCAAAACCATTTTTACTGCGATTTTCCCGGTTCATTGCATACGAATTCCACCAAACTTAGTCCGGATATGACTGGATGAAACCAGAAATATCCGGTTGTGTTTTGGCTAAATCAATCCCAGATATTGCGACAGACTCTGTGTTTGTGTTTTCTGGACATTATCAACGGACTTTATTGTTTTGAATGTTTTTATCAGGGAACATTTAATTTTGTACCTTAGAAACACTAATAGGTTCAACATGGAGACACCAGTCTACACATTCGTATGTTCTAGGGAGAAAGTTAGAGGAACTGCGGCAAACAAACATGATATTTCTGTTTGTATACATGACATTTTATGCACTTGCATAACGAAAAAAACTTTGCTTTTCTCCAAAACCATTTTTACTGCGATTTTCTCGGTCCATTGCATACGAATTCCACATCGCTTTGTCCAGATATGACTGGATGAAACCAGAAATATCCGGTTGTGTTTTGGCTTACTACAACCCAGATATTGTGAAAGCCTCTGTGTTTATGTTTTCCGGATATAATCAACGGAATTTATGTTTTTGCATGTTATTTATCAGGGAACACTTAATTTTGTGCTGGGAAACACTAATTGTTTGCACATGGAGACACCAGTCTACACATTCGTATTTTCTAGGGAGAAAGCTAGAATAACTGCGGTAAACAAACATGATGTTTCTGTTTGTATAGATGACATTTTATGCACTGGCTTAAGGAAAAGACTTTGTTTTACTCCAAAACCATTTTTACTGCGATTTTCCCGGTTCATTGCATACGAATTCCACCAAACTTAGTCCGGATATGACTGGATGAAACCAGAAATATCCGGTTGTGTTTTGGCTAAATCAATCCCAGATATTGCGACGGACTCTGTGTTTGTGTTTTCTGGACATTATCAACGGACTTTATTGTTTTGAATGTTTTTATCAGGGAACATTTAATTTTGTACCGTAGAAACACTAATAGGTTCAACATGGAGACACCAGTCTACACATTCGTATGTTCTAGGGAGAAAGCTAGAGGAACTGCGGCAAACAAACATGATATTTCTGTTTGTATACATGACATTTTATGCACTTGCATAACGAAAAAAACTTTGCTTTTCTCCAAAACCATTTTTACTGTGATTTTCTCGGTCCATTGCATACGAATTCCACCTCGCTTTGTCCGGATATGACTGGATGAAACCAGAAATATCCGGTTGTGTTTTGGCTTACTACAACCCAGATATTGTGAAAGCCTCTGTGTTTATGTTTTCCGGATATTATCAACGGAATTTATGTTTTTGCATGTTATTTATCAGGGAACATTTAATTTTGTGCTGGGAAACACTAATTGGTTCCACATGGAGACACCAGCTCTACACATTCGTATTTTCTAGGGAGAAAGCTAGAGGAACTGCGGCAAACAAACATGATATTTCTGTTTGTATAGATGACATTTTATGCACTTTCCTAAAGAAAAGACTTTGCTTTTCTCCAAAACCATTTTTCCTGTGATATTCTCGATCCATTACATATGAATTCCACCCCCCTTTGTCCGGATATGAGTGGATGAAACCAGAAATATCCGGTTGTGTTTTGTCTTACTATATCCCAGATATTGCTACAGCCTCAGTGTCTGTGTTTTCTGGATATTATCGATGGATTTTATAGTTTTGCATGTTTTTTATCAGGGAACATTTAATTTTGTACCGTAGAAACACTAATTGGTTCCACACGGAGACACCAGCTCTACACATTTGTATTTTCTAGGGAGAAAGCTAGAGGAACTGCGGCAAACAAACATGATATTTCTGTTTGTATAGATGACATTTTATGCACTTTCCTAAGAAAAAGACTTTACTTTTCTCCAAAACCATTTTTACTGTGATTTTCTCGGTCCATTGCATACGAATTCCACCTCACTTTGTCCGGATATGACTGGATGAAACCAGAAATATCCGTTTTCTTTTTTTTGGCTTACTATATCCCAGATATTACTACAGACTCTGTGTTTGTGTTTTCTGGATATTATCAATGGATTATATTGTTTTGAATGTTTTTATCAGGGAACACTTAATTTTGTGCTGGGAAACACTAATTGGTTCCACATGGAGACACCAGTCTACACATTCGTATTTTCTAGGGAGAAAGCTAGAATAACTGCGGTAAACAAACATGATGTTTCTGTTTGTATAGATGACATTTTATGCACTGGCTTAAGGAAAAGACTTTGTTTTACTCCAAAACCATTTTTACTGCAATTTTCCCGGTTCATTGCATACGAATTCCACCAAACTTAGTCCGGATATGACTGGATGAAACCAGAAATATCCGGTTGTGTTTTGGCTAAATCAATCCCAGATATTGCGACGGACTCTGTGTTTGTGTTTTCTGGACATTATCAACGGACTTTATTGTTTTGAATGTTTTTATCAGGGAACATTTAATTTTGTACCGTAGAAACACTAATAGGTTCAACATGGAGACACCAGTCTACACATTCGTATGTTCTAGGGAGAAAGCTAGAGGAACTGCGGCAAACAAACATGATATTTCTGTTTGTATACATGACATTTTATGCACTTGCATAACGAAAAAAACTTTGCTTTTCTCCAAAACCATTTTTACTGTGATTTTCTCGGTCCATTGCATACGAATTCCACCTCGCTTTGTCCGGATATGACTGGATGAAACCAGAAATATCCGGTTGTGTTTTGGCTTACTACAACCCAGATATTGTGAAAGCCTCTGTGTTTATGTTTTCCGGATATTATCAACGGAATTTATGTTTTTGCATGTTATTTATCAGGGAACATTTAATTTTGTGCTGGGAAACACTAATTGGTTCCACATGGAGACACCAGCTCTACACATTCGTATTTTCTAGGGAGAAAGCTAGAGGAACTGCGGCAAACAAACATGATATTTCTGTTTGTATAGATGACATTTTATGCACTTTCCTAAAGAAAAGACTTTGCTTTTCTCCAAAACCATTTTTCCTGTGATATTCTCGATCCATTACATATGAATTCCACCCCCCTTTGTCCGGATATGAGTGGATGAAACCAGAAATATCCGGTTGTGTTTTGTCTTACTATATCCCAGATATTGCTACAGCCTCAGTGTCTGTGTTTTCTGGATATTATCGATGGATTTTATAGTTTTGCATGTTTTTTATCAGGGAACATTTAATTTTGTACCGTAGAAACACTAATTGGTTCCACACGGAGACACCAGCTCTACACATTTGTATTTTCTAGGGAGAAAGCTAGAGGAACTGCGGCAAACAAACATGATATTTCTGTTTGTATAGATGACATTTTATGCACTTTCCTAAGAAAAAGACTTTACTTTTCTCCAAAACCATTTTTACTGTGATTTTCTCGGTCCATTGCATACGAATTCCACCTCACTTTGTCCGGATATGACTGGATGAAACCAGAAATATCCGTTTTCTTTTTTTTGGCTTACTATATCCCAGATATTACTACAGACTCTGTGTTTGTGTTTTCTGGATATTATCAATGGATTATATTGTTTTGAATGTTTTTATCAGGGAACACTTAATTTTGTGCTGGGAAACACTAATTGGTTCCACATGGAGACACCAGTCTACACATTCGTATTTTCTAGGGAGAAAGCTAGAATAACTGCGGTAAACAAACATGATGTTTCTGTTTGTATAGATGACATTTTATGCACTGGCTTAAGGAAAAGACTTTGTTTTACTCCAAAACCATTTTTACTGCAATTTTCCCGGTTCATTGCATACGAATTCCACCAAACTTAGTCCGGATATGACTGGATGAAACCAGAAATATCCGGTTGTGTTTTGGCTAAATCAATCCCAGATATTGCGACGGACTCTGTGTTTGTGTTTTCTGGACATTATCAACGGACTTTATTGTTTTGAATGTTTTTATCAGGGAACATTTAATTTTGTACCGTAGAAACACTAATAGGTTCAACATGGAGACACCAGTCTACACATTCGTATGTTCTAGGGAGAAAGCTAGAGGAACTGCGGCAAACAAACATGATATTTCTGTTTGTATACATGACATTTTATGCACTTGCATAACGAAAAAAACTTTGCTTTTCTCCAAAACCATTTTTACTGTGATTTTCTCGGTCCATTGCATACGAATTCCACCTCGCTTTGTCCGGATATGACTGGATGAAACCAGAAATATCCGGTTGTGTTTTGGCTTACTACAACCCAGATATTGTGAAAGCCTCTGTGTTTATGTTTTCCGGATATTATCAACGGAATTTATGTTTTTGCATGTTATTTATCAGGGAACATTTAATTTTGTGCTGGGAAACACTAATTGGTTCCACATGGAGACACCAGCTCTACACATTCGTATTTTCTAGGGAGAAAGCTAGAGGAACTGCGGCAAACAAACATGATATTTCTGTTTGTATAGATGACATTTTATGCACTTTCCTAAAGAAAAGACTTTGCTTTTCTCCAAAACCATTTTTCCTGTGATATTCTCGATCCATTACATATGAATTCCACCCCCCTTTGTCCGGATATGAGTGGATGAAACCAGAAATATCCGGTTGTGTTTTGTCTTACTATATCCCAGATATTGCTACAGCCTCAGTGTCTGTGTTTTCTGGATATTATCGATGGATTTTATAGTTTTGCATGTTTTTTATCAGGGAACATTTAATTTTGTACCGTAGAAACACTAATTGGTTCCACACGGAGACACCAGCTCTACACATTTGTATTTTCTAGGGAGAAAGCTAGAGGAACTGCGGCAAACAAACATGATATTTCTGTTTGTATAGATGACATTTTATGCACTTTCCTAAGAAAAAGACTTTACTTTTCTCCAAAACCATTTTTACTGTGATTTTCTCGGTCCATTGCATACGAATTCCACCTCACTTTGTCCGGATATGACTGGATGAAACCAGAAATATCCGTTTTCTTTTTTTTGGCTTACTATATCCCAGATATTACTACAGACTCTGTGTTTGTGTTTTCTGGATATTATCAATGGATTATATTGTTTTGAATGTTTTTATCAGGGAACACTTAATTTTGTGCTGGGAAACACTAATTGGTTCCACATGGAGACACCAGTCTACACATTCGTATTTTCTAGGGAGAAAGCTAGAATAACTGCGGTAAACAAACATGATGTTTCTGTTTGTATAGATGACATTTTATGCACTGGCTTAAGGAAAAGACTTTGTTTTACTCCAAAACCATTTTTACTGCGATTTTCCCGGTTCATTGCATACGAATTCCACCAAACTTAGTCCGGATATGACTGGATGAAACCAGAAATATCCGGTTGTGTTTTTGCTAACTCAATCCCAGATATTGCGACGGACTCTGTGTTTGTGTTTTCTGGACATTATCAACGGACTTTATTGTTTTGAATGTTTTTATCAGGGAACATTTAATTTTGTACCTTAGAAACACTAATAGGTTCAACATGGAGACACCAGTATACACATTCGTATGTTCTAGGGAGAAAGTTAGAGGAACTGCGGCAAACAAACATGATATTTCTGTTTGTATACATGACATTTTATGCACTTGCATAACGAAAAAAACTTTGCTTTTCTCCAAAACCATTTTTACTGTGATTTTCTCGGTCCATTGCATACGAATTCCACCTCGCTTTGTCTGGATATGACTGGATGAAACCAGAAATATCCGGTTGTGTTTTGGCTTACTACAACCCAGATATTGTGAAAGCCTCTGTGTTTATGTTTTCTGGATATTATCAACGGAATTTATGTTGTTGCATGTTATTTATCAGGGAACATTTAATTTTGTGCTGGGAAACACTAATTGGTTCCACATGGAGACACCAGCTCTACACATTCGTATTTTCTAGGGAGAAAGCTAGAGGAACTGTGGCAAACAAACATGATATTTCTGTTTGTATAGATGACATTTTATGCACTTTCCTAAAGAAAAGACTTTGCTTTTCTCCAAAACCATTTTTCCTGTGATATTCTCGATCCATTACATATGAATTCCACCCCCCTTTGTCCGGATATGACTGGATGAAACCAGAAATATCCGGTTGTGTTTTGTCTTACTATATCCCAGATATTGCTACAGCCTCAGTGTCTGTGTTTTCTGGATATTATCGATGGATTTTATTGTTTTGAATGTTTTTATCAGGGAACCTTTAATTTTGTACCGTAGAAATACAATTTGGTTCCACATGGAGACACCAGGAACACATTCCTATGTTCTAGGGAGAAAGCTTGAGGAACTGCAAATCGATATGATATGCCTGTTTGTATAGATGACATTTTATGCACTTGCGATGGAAAAGACTTTTTGCCTTTCTCTAAAACCATTTTTACTGTGATTTTGTTGGTCCATTGCATACGAATTCCAACCCACTTTGTCCGGATATGACTGGATGAAACCAGAAATATCCGGTTGTGTTTTGGCTTACTACAACCCAGATATTGTGAAAGCCTCTGTGTTTATGTTTTCCGGATATTATCAACGGAATTTATGTTTTTGCATGTTATTTATCAGGGAACATTTAATTTTGTGCTGGGAAACACTAATTGGTTCCACATGGAGACACCAGCTCTACACATTCGTATTTTCTAGGGAGAAAGCTAGAGGAACTGCGGCAAACAAACATGATATTTCTGTTTGTATAGATGACATTTTATGCACTTGCCTGACAAAAGGACTTTGCTTTTCTCCAAAACCATTTTTACGGTGATTTTCTCGGTCCATTGCATACGAATTCCACACCACTTTGTCCGGATATGAGTGGATGAAACCAGAAATATCCGATTGTGTTTTGGCTAACTCAATCCCATTATTGCTACAACCTCTCTGTTTGTGTTTTCCGGATATTATCAACGGGCTTTATGGTTTTGAATGTTTTTTATCAGAGAATATTCAATTTTGTGCTGGGAATCACTAATTAATTTCACATGGAGACACCAGCTCTACACATTCGTATTTTCTAGGGAGAAAGCTAGAGGAACTGTGGCAAACAAGCATGATATTTCTGTTTGTATACATGGCATTTTATGCACTTGCCTAACGAAAAGACTTTGCTTTTCTCCAAAACCATTTTTACTGTGATTTTCTCGGTCAATTGCATATGAATTCCACACCACTTTGTCCGGATATGACTGGATGAAACCAGAAATATCCGGTTGTGTTTTGGCTAACTCAATCCGAAATATTTCGAAAGCCTCTCTGTTTGTGTTTTCCGGATATTATCAATGGACTTTTTTTTTTTGAATGTTTTTTATCAGGGAACATTTAAGCTTGTGCTGGGAAACAGTAGTTGACTCCACATGGATACACCAGATGCACATTCGTATTTTCTAGGGAGGAAGCTAGAGGATCTGTGGCAAACCAACCTGATATTTCTGTTCCTCTTGATGATATTTTATGCACTTGCCTAAAGAAAAGAGTTTGCTTTTCTCAAGAACCATTTTTACGATGATTTTCTCAGACTATTGCATACGAATTCCACACCACTTTGTCTGGATATGACTGGATGAAACCAGAAATATCTGGTTGCGTTTTGGCTAACTCAATCCCAGATATTCCTACAGCCTCTGTGTTTGTGTTTTCTAGATATTATCAACCGACTTTATGGTTTTGAATCTTTTTTATCAGGGAACATTTAATTTTGTACCGTAGAAACACTAACAGGTTCCACATGGAGACACCAGCTCTACACATTTGTATTTTGTAGGTAGAAACCTAGAGGAACTGGGGCAAACAAACATGATATTTCTGTTTGAATAGATGACATTTTATACACTTCCCTAACGAAAAGACTTCGCTTTTCTCCAAAACTATTTTTACTGTGATTTTCTCGGTCCATTGCATACGAATTCCATCCCACTTTGTCCGGATATGAGTGGATTAAACCAGAAATATCCGGTTGTGTTTTGGCTAACTGAATCCGAAATATTTTGAAAGCCTCTGTGTTGGTGTTTTCCGGATATTATCAACGGACTTTATGGATTTGAATGTTTTTTATCATGGAACATTTAATTTTGTGCTGGGAAACACTAATTGGTTTCACAAGGAGAAACCAGCTCTACACATTCATATTTTCTTAGCAGAAAGCTAGAGGAACTGTGGAAAACAAACATGATATTTCTGTTTGTATACCTGACCTTTATGCACTTGCCTAAAAAAAAGACTTTGCTTTTCTCCAAAACCATTTTTACTTTTATTTTCTCTGTCCATTGCATACGAATTCCACACCACTTTGTCCGGATATGCCTGGATGAAAACTGAAATATACGGTTGTATTTTGGCTAACTAAATCCGAAATATTGAGAAAGCCACTGTGCTTGTAATTTTTGGATATTATCGATGGACTTTATCGTTTTGATTGTTTTTATCAGGTAACATTTAATTTTTTACCGTTTAAACACTAATTAATTCACCATGCAGAAACCAGCTCTACACATTCTTATTTTCTAGGGAGAAAGCTAGAGGAAATGCGGCAAACATGATATTTCTGTTTGTGTAGATGACATTTTATGCACTTTCCTAACGAAAAGACTTCGCTTTTCTCCAAAACCATTTTTACAGTGATTTTCTCCGTCCTTTGCATACGAATTCTAACCCACTTTGTCCGGATATGACTGGATGAAACCAGAAATATCCGGTTGTGTTTTGGCTTACTACAACCCAGATATTGTGAAAGCTTCTGTATTTGTGTTCTCCGGATATTATGAACGGATTTTATAGTTTTGCATGTTTTTTATCAGGGAACATTTAATTTTGTACCGTAGAAACACTAATTGGTTCCACACGGAGACACCAGCTCTACACATTTGTATTTTCTAGGGAGAAAGCTAGAGGAACTGCGGCAAACAAACATGATATTTCTGTTTGTATACATGACATTTTATGCACTTTCCTAAGAAAAAGACTTTACTTTTCTCCAAAACCATTTTTACTGTGATTTTCTCGGTCCATTGCATACGAATTCCACCTCACTTTGTCCGGATATGACTGGATGAAACCAGAAATATCCGTTTTCTTTTTTTTGGCTTACTATATCCCAGATATTACTACAGACTCTGTGTTTGTGTTTTCTGGATATTATCGATGGATTATATTTTTTTGAATGTTTTGATCAGGGAACACTTAATTTTGTGCTGGGAAACACTAATTGGTTCCACATGGAGACACCAGTCTACACATTCGTATTTTCTAGGGAGAAAGCTAGAATAACTGCGGTAAACAAACATGATGTTTCTGTTTGTATAGATGACATTTTATGCACTGGCTTAAGGAAAAGACTTTGTTTTACTCCAAAACCATTTTTACTGCGATTTTCCCGGTTCATTGCATACGAATTCCACCAAACTTAGTCCGGATATGACTGGATGAAACCAGAAATATCCGGTTGTGTTTTGGCTAACTCAATCCCAGATATTGCGATGGACTCTGTGTTTGTGTTTTCTGGACATTATCAACGGACTTTATTGTTTTGAATGTTTTTATCAGGGAACATTTAATTTTGTACCTTAGAAACACTAATAGGTTCAACATGGAGACACCAGTATACACATTCGTATGTTCTAGGGAGAAAGTTAGAGGAACTGCGGCAAACAAACATGATATTTCTGTTTGTATACATGACATTTTATGCACTTGCATAACGAAAAAAACTTTGCTTTTCTCCAAAACCATTTTTACTGTGATTTTCTCGGTCCATTGCATACGAATTCCACCTCGCTTTGTCCGGATATGACTGGATGAAACCAGAAATATCCGGTTGTGTTTTGGCTTACTACAACCCAGATATTGTGAAAGCCTCTGTGTTTATGTTTTCCGGATATTATCAACGGAATTTATGTTTTTGCATGTTATTTATCAGGGAACATTTAATTTTGTGCTGGGAAACACTAATTGGTTCCACATGGAGACACCAGCTCTACAAATTCGTATTTTCTAGGGAGAAAGCTAGAGGAACTGCGGCAAACAAACATGATATTTCTGTTTGTATAGATGACAGTTTATGCACTTTCCTAAAGAAAAGACTTTGCTTTTCTCCAAAACCATTTTTCCTGTGATATTCTCGATCCATTACATATGAATTCCACCCCACTTTGTCCGGATATGAGTGGATGAAACCAGAAATATCCGGTTGTGTTTTGTCTTACTATATCCCAGATATTGCTACAGCCTCAGTGTCTGTGTTTTCTGGATATTATGGATGGATTTTATTGTTTTGAATGTTTTTATCAGGGAATATTTAATTTTGTACCGTAGAAACACTAATTGGTTCCACATGGAGACACCAGGAACACATTCCTATGTTCTAGGGAGAAAGCGTGAGGAACTGCAAATCGATATGATATGTCTGTTTGTATAGATGACATTTTATGCACTTGCGATGGAAAAGACTTTTTGCCTTTCTCTAAAACCATTTTTACTGTGATTTTGTTGGTCCATTGCATACGAATTCCAACCCACTTTGTCCGGATATGACTGGATGAAACCAGAAATATCCGGTTGTGTTTTGGCTAAATCAATCCCAGATATTGTGAAAGCTTCTGTATTTGTGTTCTCCGGATATTATGAACGGATTTTATGGTTTTGCATGTTTTTAATCAGGGAACATTTAATTTTGTACCGTAGAAACACTAATTGGTTCCACATGGAGACACCAGCTCTACACATTTGTATTTTCTAGGGAGAAAGCTAGAGGCACTGCGGCAAACAAACATGATATTTCTGTTTGTATAGATGACATTTTATGCACTTTCCTAAGAAAAAGACTTTACTTTTCTCCAAAACCATTTTTACTGTGATTTTCTCGGTCCATTGCATACGAATTCCACCTCACTTTGTCCGGATATGACTGGATGAAACCAGAAATATCCGTTTTCTTTATTTTTGGCTTACTATATCCCAGATATTACTACAGACTCTGTGTTTGTGTTTTCTGGATATTATCGATGGATTATATTGTTTTGAATGTTTTGATCAGGGAACATTTAATTTTGTGCTGGGAAACACTAATTGGTTCCACATGGAGACACCAGTCTACACATTCGTATTTTCTAGGGAGAAAGCTAGAATAACTGCGGTAAACAAACATGATGTTTCTGTTTGTATAGATGACATTTTATGCACTGGCTTAAGGAAAAGACTTTGTTTTACTCCAAAACCATTTTTACTGCGATTTTCCCGGTTCATTGCATACGAATTCCACCAACCTTAGTCCGGATATGACTGGATGAAACCAGAAATATCCGGTTGTGTTTTGGCTAAATCAATCCCAGATATTGCGACGGACTCTGTGTTTGTGTTTTCTGGACATTATCAACGGACTTTATTGTTTTGAATGTTTTTATCAGGGAACATTTAATTTTGTACCTTAGAAACACTAATAGGTTCAACATGGAGACACCAGTATACACATTCGTATGTTCTAGGGAGAAAGCTAGAGGAACTGCGGCAAACAAACATGATATTTCTGTTTGTATAGATGACATTTTATGCACTTTCCTAACAAAAAGACTTTACTTTTCTCCAAAACCATTTTTACTGTGATTTTCTCGGTCCATTGCATACGAATTCCACCTCACTTTGTCCGGATATGACTGGATGAAACCAGAAATATCCGTTTTGTTTTTGTTTTTTTTTTTGGCTTACTATATCCCAGATATTACTACAGACTCTGTGTTTGTGTTTTCTGGATATTATCGATGGATTATATTGTTTTGAATGTTTTTATCAGGGAACATTTAATTTTGTGCTGGGAAACACTAATTGGTTCCACATGGAGACACCAGTCTACACATTCGTATTTTCTAGGGAGAAAGCTAGAATAACTGCGGTAAACAAACATGATGTTTCTGTTTGTATAGATGACATTTTATGCACTGGCTTAAGGAAAAGACTTTGTTTTACTCCAAAACCATTTTTACTGCGATTTTCCCGGTTCATTGCATACGAATTCCACCAACCTTAGTCCGGATATGACGGGATGAAACCAGAAATATCCGGTTGTGTTTTGGCTAACTCAATCCCAGATATTGCGACGGACTCTGTGTTTGTGTTTTCTGGACATTATCAACGGACTTTATTGTTTTGAATGTTTTTATCTGGGAACATTTAATTTTGTACCTTAGAAACACTAATAGGTTCAACATGGAGACACCAGTATACACATTCGTATGTTCTAGGGAGAAAGTTAGAGGAACTGCGGCAAACAAACATGATATTTCTGTTTGTATACATGACATTTTATGCACTTGCATAACGAAAAAAACTTTGCTTTTCTCCAAAACCATTTTTACTGTGATTTTCTCGGTCCATTGCATACGAATTCCACCTCGCTTTGTCCGGATATGACTGGATGAATCCAGAAATATCCGGTTGTGTTTTGGCTTACTACAACCCAGATATTGTGAAAGCCTCTGTGTTTATGTTTTCCGGATATTATCAACGGAATTTATGTTTTTGCATGTTATTTATCAGGGAACATTTAATTTTGTGCTGGGAAACACTAATTGGTTCCACATGGAGACACCAGCTCTACACATTCGTATTTTCTAGGGAGAAAGCTAGAGGAACTGCGGCAAACAAACATGATATTTCTGTTTGTATAGATGACTTTTATGCACTTTCCTAAAGAAAAGACTTTGCTTTTCTCCAAAACCATTTTTCCTGTGATTTTCTCGATCCATTACATATGAATTCCACCCCACTTTGTCCGGATATGAGTGGATGAAACCAGAAATATCCGGTTGTGTTTTGTCTTACTATATCCCAGATATTGCTACAGCCTCAGTGTCTGTGTTTTCTGGATATTATGGATGGATTTTATTGTTTTGAATGTTTTTATCAGGGAACATTTAATTTTGTACCGTAGAAACACTAATTGGTTCCACATGGAGACACCAGGAACACATTCCTATGTTCTAGGGAGAAAGCTTGAGGAACTGCAAATCGATATGATATGTCTGTTTGTATAGATGACATTTTATGCACTTGCGATGGAAAAGACTTTTTGCCTTTCTCTAAAACCATTTTTACTGTGATTTTGTTGGTCCATTGCCTACGAATTCCAACCCACTTTGTCCGGATATGACTGGATGAAACCAGAAATATCCGGTTGTGTTTTGGCTAACTCAATCCCAGATATTGTGAAAGCTTCTGTATTTGTGTTCTCTGGATATTATGAACGGATTTTATGGTTTTGCATGTTTTTTATCAGGGAACATTTAATTTTGTACCGTAGAAACACTAATTGGTTCCACACGGAGACACCAGCTCTACACATTTGTATTTTCTAGGGAGAAAGCTAGAGGAACTGCGGCAAACAAACATGATATTTCTGTTTGTATACATGACATTTTATGCACTTGCATAATGAAAAAAACTTTGGTTTTCTCCAAAACCATTTTTACTGTGATTTTCTCGGTCCATTGCATACGAATTCCACCTCACTTTGTCCGGATATGACTGGATGAAACCAGAAATATCCGTTTTGTTTTTGTTTTTTTTTTGGCTTACTATATCCCAGATATTACTACAGACTCTGTGTTTGTGTTTTCTGGATATTATCGATGGATTATATTGTTTTGAATGTTTTTATCAGGGAACATTTAATTTTGTGCTGGGAAACACTAATTGGTTCCACATGGAGACACCAGTAACATATTTGTATTTTCTAGGGAGAAAGCTAGAATAACTGCGGTAAACAAACATGATGTTTCTGTTTGTATAGATGACATTTTATGCACTGGCTTAAGGAAAAGACTTTGTTTTACTCCAAAACCATTTTTACTGCGATTTTCCCAGTTCATTGCATACGAATTCCACCAACCTTAGTCCGGATATGACTGGATGAAACCAGAAATATCCGGTTGTGTTTTGGCTAACTCAATCCCAGATATTGCAACGGACTCTGTGTTTGTGTTTTCTGGACATTATCAACGGACTTTATTGTTTTGAATGTTTTTAGCAGGGAACATTTAATTTTGTACCTTAGAAACACTAATAGGTTCAACATGGAGACACCAGTCTACACATTCATATGTTCTAGGGAGAAAGTTAGAGGAACTGCGGCAAACAAACATGATATTTCTGTTTGTATACATGACATTTTATGCACTTGCATAACGAAAAAAACTTTGCTTTTCTCCAAAACCATTTTTACTGTGATTTTCTCGGTCCATTGCATACGAATTCCACCTCGCTTTGTCCGGATATGACTGGATGAAACCAGAAATATCCGGTTGTGTTTTGGCTTACTACAACCCAGATATTGTGAAAGCCTCTGTGTTTATGTTTTCCGGATATTATCAACGGAATTTATGTTTTTGCATGTTATTTATCAGGGAACATTTAATTTTGTGCTGGGAAACACTAATTGGTTCCACATGGAGACACCAGCTCTACACATTCGTATTTTCTAGGGAGAAAGCTAGAGGAACTGCGGCAAACAAACATGATATTTCTGTTTGTATAGATGACTTTTATGCACTTTCCTAAAGAAAAGACTTTGCTTTTCTCCAAAACCATTTTTCCTGTGATATTCTCGATCCATTACATATGAATTCCACCCCACTTTGTCCGGATATGAGTGGATGAAACCAGAAATATCCGGTTGTGTTTTGTCTTACTATATCCCAGATATTGCTACAGCCTCAGTGTCTGTGTTTTCTGGATATTATGGATGGATTTTATTGTTTTGAATGTTTTTATCAGGGAACATTTAATTTTGTACCGTAGAAACACTAATTGGTTCCACATGGAGACACCAGGAACACATTCCTATGTTCTAGGGAGAAAGCTTGAGGAACTGCAAATCGATATGATATGTCTGTTTGTATAGATGACATTTTATGCACTTGCGATGGAAAAGACTTTTTGCCTTTCTCTAAAACCATTTTTACTGTGATTTTGTTGGTCCATTGCATACGAATTCCAACCCACTTTGTCCGGATATGACTGGATGAAACCAGAAATATCCGGTTGTGTTTTGGCTAACTCAATCCCAGATATTGTGAAAGCTTCTGTATTTGTGTTCTCCGGATATTATGAACGGATTTTATGGTTTTGCATGTTTTTTATCAGGGAACATTTAATTTTGTACCGTAGAAACACTAATTGGTTCCACACGGAGACACCAGCTCTACACATTTGTATTTTCTAGGGAGAAAGCTAGAGGAACTGCGGCAAACAAACATGATATTTCTGTTTGTATAGATGACATTTTATGCACTTTCCTAAGAAAAAGACTTTACTTTTCTCCAAAACCATTTTTACTGTGATTTTCTCGGTCCATTGCATACGAATTCCAGCTCACTTTGTCCGGATATGACTGGATGAAACCAGAAATATCCGTTTTCTTTTTTTTTGGCTTACTATATCCCAGATATTACTACAGACTCTGTGTTTGTGTTTTCTGGATATTATCGATGGATTATATTGTTTTGAATGTTTTTATCAGGGAACATTTAATTTTGTGCTGGGAAACACTAATTGGTTCCACATGGAGACACCAGTCTACACATTCGTATTTTCTAGGGAGAAAGCTAGAATAACTGCGGTAAACAAACATGATGTTTCTGTTTGTATAGATGACATTTTATGCACTGGCTTAAGGAAAAGACTTTGTTTTACTCCAAAACCATTTTTACTGCGATTTTCCCGGTTCATTGCATACGAATTCCACCAAACTTAGTCCGGATATGACTGGATGAAACCAGAAATATCCGGTTGTGTTTTGGCTAACTCAATCCCAGATATTGCGACGGACTCTGTGTTTGTGGTTTCTGGACATTATCAACGGACTTTATTGTTTTGAATGTTTTTATCAGGGAACATTTAATTTTGTACCTTAGAAACACTAATAGGTTCAACATGGAGACACCAGTCTACACATTCGTATGTTCTAGGGAGAAAGTTAGAGGAACTGCGGCAAACAAACATGATATTTCTGTTTGTATACATGACATTTTATGCACTTGCATAATGAAAAAAACTTTGCTTTTCTCCAAAACCATTTTTACTGTGATTTTCTCGGTCCATTGCATACGAATTCCACCTCGCTTTGTCCGGATATGACTGGATGAAACCAGAAATATCCGGTTGTGTTTTGGCTTACTACAACCCAGATATTGTGAAAGCCTCTGTGTTTATGTTTTCCGGATACTATCAACGGAATTTATGTTTTTGCATGTTATTTATCAGGGAACATTTAATTTTGTGCTGGGAAACACTAATTGGTTCCACATGGAGACACCAGCTCTACACATTCGTATTTTCTAGGGAGAAAGCTAGAGGAACTGCGGCAAACAAACATGATATTTCTGTTTGTATAGATGACATTTTATGTACTTTCCTAAAGAAAAGACTTTGCTTTTCTCCAAAACCATTTTTCCTGTGATATTCTCGATCCATTACATATGAATTCCACCCCACTTTGTCCGGATATGAGTGGATGAAACCAGAAATATCCGGTTGTGTTTTGTCTTACTATATCCCAGATATTGCTACAGCCTCAGTGTCTGTGTTTTCTGGATATTATCGATGGATTTTATTGTTTTGAATGTTTTTATCAGGGAACATTTAATTTTGTACCGTAGAAACACTAATTGGTTCCACATGGAGACACCAGTAACACATTCCTATGTTCTAGGGAGAAAGCTTGAGGAACTGCAAATCGATATGATATGTCTGTTTGTATAGATGACATTTTATGCACTTGCGATGGAAAAGACTTTTTGCCTTTCTCTAAAACCATTTTTACTGTGATTTTGTTGGTCCATTGCATACGAATTCCAACCCACTTTGTCCGGATATGACTGGATGAAACCAGAAATATCCGGTTGTGTTTTGGCTAACTCAATCCCAGATATTGTGAAAGCTTCTGTATTTGTGTTCTCCAGATATTATGAACGGATTTTATGGTTTTGCATGTTTTTTATCAGGGAATATTTAATTTTGTACCGTAGAAACACTAATTGGTTCCACACGGAGACACCAGCTCTACACATTTGTATTTTCTAGGGAGAAAGCTAGAGGAACTGCGGCAAACAAACATGATATTTCTGTTTGTATAGATGACATTTTATGCACTTTCCTAAGAAAAAGACTTTACTTTTCTCCAAAACCATTTTTACTGTGATTTTCTCGGTCCATTGCATACGAATTCCACCTCACTTTGTCCGGATATGACTGGATGAAACCAGAAATATCCGTTTTGTTTTTGTTTTTTTTTTGGCTTACTATATCCCAGATATTACTACAGACTCTGTGTTTGTGTTTTCTGGATATTATCGATGGATTATATTGTTTTGAATGTTTTTATCAGGGAACATTTAATTTTGTGCTGGGAAACACTAATTGGTTCCACATGGAGACACCAGTCTACACATTCGTATTTTCTAGGGAGAAAGCTAGAATAACTGCGGTAAACAAACATGATGTTTCTGTTTGTATAGATGACATTTTATGCACTGGCTTAAGGAAAAGACTTTGTTTTACTCCAAAACCATTTTTACTGCGATTTTCCCGGTTCATTGCATACGAATTCCACCAACCTTAGTCCGGATATGACTGGATGAAACCAGAAATATCCGGTTGTGTTTTGGCTAACTCAATCCCAGATATTGCGACGGACTCTGTGTTTGTGGTTTCTGGACATTATCAACGGACTTTATTGTTTTGAATGTTTTTAGCAGGGAACATTTAATTTTGTACCTTAGAAACACTAATAGGTTCAACATGGAGACACCAGTATACACATTCGTATGTTCTAGGGAGAAAGTTAGAGGAACTGCGGCAAACAAACATGATATTTCTGTTTGTATACATGACATTTTATGCACTTGCATAACGAAAAAAACTTTGCTTTTCTCCAAAACCATTTTTACTGTGATTTTCTCGGTCCATTGCATACGAATTCCACCTCGCTTTGTCCGGATATGACTGGATGAAACCAGAAATATCCGGTTGTGTTTTGGCTTACTACAACCCAGATATTGTGAAAGCCTCTGTGTTTATGTTTTCCGGATATTATCAACGGAATTTATGTTTTTGCATGTTATTTATCAGGGAACATTTAATTTTGTGCTGGGAAACACTAATTGGTTCCACATGGAGACACCAGCTCTACACATTCGTATTTTCTAGGGAGAAAGCTAGAGGAACTGCGGCAAACAAACATGATATTTCTGTTTGTATAGATGACATTTTATGCACTTTCCTAAAGAAAAGACTTTGCTTTTCTCCAAAACCATTTTTCCTGTGATATTCTCGATCCATTACATATGAATTCCACCCCCACTTTGTCCGGATATGAGTGGATGAAACCAGAAATATCCGGTTGTGTTTTGTCTTACTATATCCCAGATATTGCTACAGCCTCAGTGTCTGTGTTTTCTGGATATTATGGATGGATTTTATTGTTTTGAATGTTTTTATCAGGGAACATTTAATTTTGTACCGTAGAAACACTAATTGGTTCCACATGGAGACACCAGGAACACATTCCTATGTTCTAGGGAGAAAGCTTGAGGAACTGCAAATCGATATGATATGTCTGTTTGTATAGATGACATTTTATGCACTTGCGATGGAAAAGACTTTTTGCCTTTCTCTAAAACCATTTTTACTGTGATTTTGTTGGTCCATTGCATACGAATTCCAACCCACTTTGTCCGGATATGACTGGATGAAACCAGAAATATCCGGTTGTGTTTTGGCTAACTCAATCCCAGATATTGTGAAAGCTTCTGTATTTGTGTTCTCCGGATATTATGAATGGATTTTATGGTTTTGCATGTTTTTTATCAGGGAACATTTAATTTTGTACCGTAGAAACACTAATTGGTTCCACACGGAGACACCAGCTCTACACATTTGTATTTTCTAGGGAGAAAGCTAGAGGAACTGCGGCAAACAAACATGATATTTCTGTTTGTATAGATGACATTTTATGCACTTTCCTAAGAAAAAGACTTTACTTTTCTCCAAAACCATTTTTACTGTGATTTTCTCGGTCCATTGCATACGAATTCCAGCTCACTTTGTCCGGATATGACTGGATGAAACCAGAAATATCCGTTTTCTTTTTTTTTGGCTTACTATATCCCAGATATTACTACAGACTCTGTGTTTGTGTTTTCTGGATATTATCGATGGATTATATTGTTTTGAATGTTTTTATCAGGGAACATTTAATTTTGTGCTGGGAAACACTAATTGGTTCCACATGGAGACACCAGTCTACACATTCGTATTTTCTAGGGAGAAAGCTAGAATAACTGCGGTAAACAAACATGATGTTTCTGTTTGTATAGATGACATTTTATGCACTGGCTTAAGGAAAAGACTTTGTTTTACTCCAAAACCATTTTTACTGCGATTTTCCCGGTTCATTGCATACGAATTCCACCAAACTTAGTCCGGATATGACTGGATGAAACCAGAAATATCCGGTTGTGTTTTGGCTAACTCAATCCCAGATATTGCGACGGACTCTGTGTTTGTGGTTTCTGGACATTATCAACGGACTTTATTGTTTTGAATGTTTTTATCAGGGAACATTTAATTTTGTACCTTAGAAACACTAATAGGTTCAACATGGAGACACCAGTCTACACATTCGTATGTTCTAGGGAGAAAGTTAGAGGAACTGCGGCAAACAAACATGATATTTCTGTTTGTATACATGACATTTTATGCACTTGCATAACGAAAAAAACTTTGCTTTTCTCCAAAACCATTTTTACTGTGATTTTCTCGGTCCATTGCATACGAATTCCACCTCGCTTTGTCCGGATATGACTGGATGAAACCAGAAATATCCGGTTGTGTTTTGGCTTACTACAACCCAGATATTGTGAAAGCCTCTGTGTTTATGTTTTCCGGATATTATCAACGGAATTTATGTTTTTGCATGTTATTTATCAGGGAACATTTAATTTTGTGCTGGGAAACACTAATTGGTTCCACATGGAGACACCAGCTCTACACATTCGTATTTTCTAGGGAGAAAGCTAGAGGAACTGCGGCAAACAAACATGATATTTCTGTTTGTATAGATGACATTTTATGCACTTTCCTAAAGAAAAGACTTTGCTTTTCTCCAAAACCATTTTTCCTGTGATATTCTCGATCCATTACATATGAATTCCACCCCCACTTTGTCCGGATATGAGTGGATGAAACCAGAAATATCCGGTTGTGTTTTGTCTTACTATATCCCAGATATTGCTACAGCCTCAGTGTCTGTGTTTTCTGGATATTATGGATGGATTTTATTGTTTTGAATGTTTTTATCAGGGAACATTTAATTTTGTACCGTAGAAACACTAATTGGTTCCACATGGAGACACCAGTAACACATTCCTATGTTCTAGGGAGAAAGCTTGAGGAACTGCAAATCGATATGATATGTCTGTTTGTATAGATGACATTTTATGCACTTGCGATGGAAAAGACTTTTTGCCTTTCTCTAAAACCATTTTTACTGTGATTTTGTTGGTCCATTGCATACGAATTCCAACCCACTTTGTCCGGATATGACTGGATGAAACCAGAAATATCCGGTTGTGTTTTGGCTAACTCAATCCCAGATATTGTGAAAGCTTCTGTATTTGTGTTCTCCGGATATTATGAACGGATTTTATGGTTTTGCATGTTTTTTATCAGGGAACATTTAATTTTGTACCGTAGAAACACTAATTGGTTCCACACGGAGACACCAGCTCTACACATTTGTATTTTCTAGGGAGAAAGCTAGAGGAACTGCGGCAAACAAACATGATATTTCTGTTTGTATAGATGACATTTTATGCACTTTCCTAAGAAAAAGACTTTACTTTTCTCCAAAACCATTTTTACTGTGATTTTCTCGGTCCATTGCATACGAATTCCAGCTCACTTTGTCCGGATATGACTGGATGAAACCAGAAATATCCGTTTTCTTTTTTTTTGGCTTACTATATCCCAGATATTACTACAGACTCTGTGTTTGTGTTTTCTGGATATTATCGATGGATTATATTGTTTTGAATGTTTTTATCAGGGAACATTTAATTTTGTGCTGGGAAACACTAATTGGTTCCACATGGAGACACCAGTCTACACATTCGTATTTTCTAGGGAGAAAGCTAGAATAACTGCGGTAAACAAACATGATGTTTCTGTTTGTATTGATGACATTTTATGCACTGGCTTAAGGAAAAGACTTTGTTTTACTCCAAAACCATTTTTACTGCGATTTTCCCGGTTCATTGCATACGAATTCCACCAAACTTAGTCCGGATATGACTGGATGAAACCAGAAATATCCGGTTGTGTTTTGGCTAACTCAATCCCAGATATTGCGAGGGACTCTGTGTTTGTGGTTTCTGGACTTTATCAACGGACTTTATTGTTTTGAATGTTTTTATCAGGGAACATTTAATTTTGTACCTTAGAAACACTAATAGGTTCAACATGGAGACACCAGTCTACACATTCGTATGTTCTAGGGAGAAAGTTAGAGGAACTGCGGCAAACAAACATGATATTTCTGTTTGTATACATGACATTTTATGCACTTGCATAATGAAAAAAAACTTTGCTTTTCTCCAAAACCATTTTTACTGTGATTTTCTCGGTCCATTGCATACGAATTCCACCTCGCTTTGTCCGGATATGACTGGATGAAACCAGAAATATCCGGTTGTGTTTTGGCTTACTACAACCCAGATATTGTGAAAGCCTCTGTGTTTATGTTTTCCGGATACTATCAACGGAATTTATGTTTTTGCATGTTATTTATCAGGGAACATTTAATTTTGTGCTGGGAAACACTAATTGGTTCCACATGGAGACACCAGCTCTACACATTCGTATTTTCTAGGGAGAAAGCTAGAGGAACTGCGGCAAACAAACATGATATTTCTGTTTGTATAGATGACATTTTATGCACTTTCCTAAAGAAAAGACTTTGCTTTTCTCCAAAACCATTTTTCCTGTGATATTCTCGATCCATTACATATGAATTCCACCCCACTTTGTCTGGATATGAGTGGATGAAACCAGAAATATCCGGTTGTGTTTTGTCTTACTATATCCCAGATATTGCTACAGCCTCAGTGTCTGTGTTTTCTGGATATTATCGATGGATTTTATTGTTTTGAATGTTTTTATCAGGGAACATTTAATTTTGTACCGTAGAAACACTAATTGGTTCCACATGGAGACACCAGTAACACATTCCTATGTTCTAGGGAGAAAGCTTGAGGAACTGCAAATCGATATGATATGTCTGTTTGTATAGATGACATTTTATGCACTTGCGATGGAAAAGACTTTTTGCCTTTCTCTAAAACCATTTTTACTGTGATTTTGTTGGTCCATTGCATACGAATTCCAACCCACTTTGTCCGGATATGACTGGATGAAACCAGAAATATCCGGTTGTGTTTTGGCTAACTCAATCCCAGATATTGTGAAAGCTTCTGTATTTGTGTTCTCCAGATATTGTGAACGGATTTTATGGTTTTGCATGTTTTTTATCAGGGAATATTTAATTTTGTACCGTAGAAACACTAATTGGTTCCACACGGAGACACCAGCTCTACACATTTGTATTTTCTAGGGAGAAAGCTAGAGGAACTGCGGCAAACAAACATGATATTTCTGTTTGTATAGATGACATTTTATGCACTTTCCTAAGAAAAAGACTTTACTTTTCTCCAAAACCATTTTTACTGTGATTTTCTCGGTCCATTGCATACGAATTCCAGCTCACTTTGTCCGGATATGACTGGATGAAACCAGAAATATCCGTTTTCTTTTTTTTTTTTTTTTGGCTTACTATATCCCAGATATTACTACAGACTCTGTGTTTGTGTTTTCTGGATATTATCGATGGATTATATTGTTTTGAATGTTTTTATCAGGGAACATTTAATTTTGTGCTGGGAAACACTAATTGGTTCCACATGGAGACACCAGTCTACACATTCGTATTTTCTAGGGAGAAAGCTAGAATAACTGCGGTAAACAAACATGATGTTTCTGTTTGTATAGATGACATTTTATGCACTGGCTTAAGGAAAAGACTTTGTTTTACTCCAAAACCATTTTTACTGCGATTTTCCCGGTTCATTGCATACGAATTCCACCAAACTTAGTCCGGATATGACTGGATGAAACCAGAAATATCCGGTTGTGTTTTGGCTAACTCAATCCCAGATATTGCGACGGACTCTGTGTTTGTGTTTTCTGGACATTATCAACGGACTTTATTGTTTTGAATGTTTTTATCAGGGAACATTTAATTTTGTACCTTAGAAACACTAATAGGTTCAACATGGAGACACCAGTCTACACATTCGTATGTTCTAGGGAGAAAGTTAGAGGAACTGCGGCAAACAAACATGATATTTCTGTTTGTATACATGACATTTTATGCACTTGCATAACGAAAAAAACTTTGCTTTTCTCCAAAACCATTTTTACTGTGATTTTCTCGGTCCATTGCATACGAATTCCACCTCGCTTTGTCCGGATATGACTGGATGAAACCAGAAATATCCGGTTGTGTTTTGTCTTACTATATCCCAGATATTGCTACAGCCTCAGTGTCTGTGTTTTCTGGATATTATGGATGGATTTTATTGTTTTGAATGTTTTTATCAGGGAACATTTAATTTTGTACCGTAGAAACACTAATTGGTTCCCCATGGAGACACCAGGAACACATTCCTATGTTCTAGGGAGAAAGCTTGAGGAACTGCAAATCGATATGATATGTCTGTTTGTATAGATGACATTTTATGCACTTGCGATGGAAAAGACTTTTTGCCTTTCTCTAAAACCATTTTTACTGTGATTTTGTTGGTCCATTGCATACGAATTCCAACCCACTTTGTCCGGATATGACTGGATGAAACCAGAAATATCCGGTTGTGTTTTGGCTAACTCAATCCCAGATATTGTGAAAGCTTCTGTATTTGTGTTCTCCGGATATTATGAACGGATTTTATGGTTTTGCATGTTTTTTATCAGGGAACATTTAATTTTGTACCGTAGAAACACTAATTGGTTCCACACGGAGACACCAGCTCTACACATTTGTATTTTCTAGGGAGAAAGCTAGAGGAACTGCGGCAAACAAACATGATATTTCTGTTTGTATAGATGACATTTTATGCACTTTCCTAAGAAAAAGACTTTACTTTTCTCCAAAACCATTTTTACTGTGATTTTCTCGGTCCATTGCATACGAATTCCACCTCACTTTGTCCGGATATGACTGGATGAAACCAGAAATATCCGTTTTCTTTTTTTTTTTTTTTGGCTTACTATATCCCAGATATTACTACAGACTCTGTGTTTGTGTTTTCTGGATATTATCGATGGATTATATTGTTTTGAATGTTTTTATCAGGGAACATTTAATTTTGTGCTGGGAAACACTAATTGTTTGCACATGGAGACACCAGTCTACACATTCGTATTTTCTAGGGAGAAAGCTAGAATAACTGCGGTAAACAAACATGATGTTTCTGTTTGTATAGATGACATTTTATGCACTGGCTTAAGGAAAAGACTTTGTTTTACTCCAAAACCATTTTTACTGCGATTTTCCCGGTTCATTGCATACGAATTCCACCAAACTTAGTCCGGATATGACTGGATGAAACCAGAAATATCCGGTTGTGTTTTGGCTAACTCAATCCCAGATATTGCGACGGACTCTGTGTTTGTGGTTTCTGGACATTATCAACGGACTTTATTGTTTTGAATGTTTTTATCAGGGAACATTTAATTTTGTACCTTAGAAACACTAATAGGTTCAACATGGAGACACCAGTCTACACATTCGTATGTTCTAGGGAGAAAGTTAGAGGAACTGCGGCAAACAAACATGATATTTCTGTTTGTATACATGACATTTTATGCACTTGCATAATGAAAAAAACTTTGCTTTTCTCCAAAACCATTTTTACTGTGATTTTCTCGGTCCATTGCATACGAATTCCACCTCGCTTTGTCCGGATATGACTGGATGAAACCAGAAATATCCGGTTGTGTTTTGGCTTACTACAACCCAGATATTGTGAAAGCCTCTGTGTTTATGTTTTCCGGATACTATCAACGGAATTTATGTTTTTGCATGTTATTTATCAGGGAACATTTAATTTTGTGCTGGGAAACACTAATTGGTTCCACATGGAGACACCAGCTCTACACATTCGTATTTTCTAGGGAGAAAGCTAGAGGAACTGCGGCAAACAAACATGATATTTCTGTTTGTATAGATGACATTTTATGTACTTTCCTAAAGAAAAGACTTTGCTTTTCTCCAAAACCATTTTTCCTGTGATATTCTCGATCCATTACATATGAATTCCACCCCACTTTGTCCGGATATGAGTGGATGAAATCAGAAATATCCGGTTGTGTTTTGTCTTACTATATCCCAGATATTGCTACAGCCTCAGTGTCTGTGTTTTCTGGATATTATGGATGGATTTTATTGTTTTGAATGTTTTTATCAGGGAACATTTAATTTTGTACCGTAGAAACACTAATTGGTTCCACATGGAGACACCAGTAACACATTCCTATGTTCTAGGGAGAAAGCTTGAGGAACTGCAAATCGATATGATATGTCTGTTTGTATAGATGACATTTTATGCACTTGCGATGGAAAAGACTTTTTGCCTTTCTCTAAAACCATTTTTACTGTGATTTTGTTGGTCCATTGCATACGAATTCCAACCCACTTTGTCCGGATATGACTGGATGAAACCAGAAATATCCGGTTGTGTTTTGGCTAACTCAATCCCAGATATTGTGAAAGCTTCTGTATTTGTGTTCTCCAGATATTATGAACGGATTTTATGGTTTTGCATGTTTTTTATCAGGGAATATTTAATTTTGTACCGTAGAAACACTAATTGGTTCCACACGGAGACACCAGCTCTACACATTTGTATTTTCTAGGGAGAAAGCTGGAGGAACTGCGGCAAACAAACATGATATTTCTGTTTGTATAGATGACATTTTATGCACTTTCCTAAGAAAAAGACTTTACTTTTCTCCAAAACCATTTTTACTGTGATTTTCTCGGTCCATTGCATACGAATTCCACCTCACTTTGTCCGGATATGAGTGGATGAAACCAGAAATATCCGTTTTCTTTTTTTTTTTTTTGGCTTACTATATCCCAGATATTACTACAGACTCTGTGTTTGTGTTTTCTGGATATTATCGATGGATTATATTGTTTTGAATGTTTTTATCAGGGAACATTTAATTTTGTGCTGGGAAACACTAATTGGTTCCACATGGAGACACCAGTCTACACATTCGTATTTTCTAGGGAGAAAGCTAGAATAACTGCGGTAAACAAACATGATGTTTCTGTTTGTATAGATGACATTTTATGCACTGGCTTAAGGAAAAGACTTTGTTTTACTCCAAAACCATTTTTACTGCGATTTTCCCGGTTCATTGCATACGAATTCCACCAAACTTAGTCCGGATATGACTGGATGAAACCAGAAATATCCGGTTGTGTTTTGGCTAACTCAATCCCAGATATTGCGACGGACTCTGTGTTTGTGTTTTCTGGACATTATCAACGGACTTTATTGTTTTGAATGTTTTTATCAGGGAACATTTAATTTTGTACCTTAGAAACACTAATAGGTTCAACATGGAGACACCAGTCTACACATTCGTATGTTCTAGGGAGAAAGTTAGAGGAACTGCGGCAAACAAACATGATATTTCTGTTTGTATACATGACATTTTATGCACTTGCATAACGAAAAAAACTTTGCTTTTCTCCAAAACCATTTTTACTGTGATTTTCTCGGTCCATTGCATACGAATTCCACCTCGCTTTGTCCGGATATGACTGGATCAAACCAGAAATATCCGGTTGTGTTTTGGCTTACTACAACCCAGATATTGTGAAAGCCTCTGTGTTTATGTTTTCCGGATACTATCAACGGAATTTATGTTTTTGCATGTTATTTATCAGGGAACATTTAATTTTGTGCTGGGAAACACTAATTGGTTCCACATGGAGACACCAGCTCTACACATTCGTATTTTCTAGGGAGAAAGCTAGAGGAACTGCGGCAAACAAACATGATATTTCTGTTTGTATAGATGACATTTTATGTACTTTCCTAAAGAAAAGACTTTGCTTTTCTCCAAAACTATTTTTCCTGTGATATTCTCGATCCATTACATATGAATTCCACCCCACTTTGTCCGGATATGAGTGGATGAAATCAGAAATATCCGGTTGTGTTTTGTCTTACTATATCCCAGATATTGCTACAGCCTCAGTGTCTGTGTTTTCTGGATATTATGGATGGATTTTATTGTTTTGAATGTTTTTATCAGGGAACATTTAATTTTGTACCGTAGAAACACTAATTGGTTCCACATGGAGACACCAGTAACACATTCCTATGTTCTAGGGAGAAAGCTTGAGGAACTGCAAATCGATATGATATGTCTGTTTGTATAGATGACATTTTATGCACTTGCGATGGAAAAGACTTTTTGCCTTTCTCTAAAACCATTTTTACTGTGATTTTGTTGGTCCATTGCATACGAATTCCAACCCACTTTGTCCGGATATGACTGGATGAAACCAGAAATATCCGGTTGTGTTTTGGCTAACTCAATCCCAGATATTGTGAAAGCTTCTGTATTTGTGTTCTCCGGATATTATGAACGGATTTTATGGTTTTGCATGTTTTTTTTCAGGGAACATTTAATTTTGTACCGTAGAAACACTAATTGGTTCCACACGGAGACACCAGCTCTACACATTTGTATTTTCTAGGGAGAAAGCTAGAGGAACTGCGGCAAACAAACATGATATTTCTGTTTGTATACATGACATTTTATGCACTTGCATAACGAAAAAAACTTTGGTTTTCTCCAAAACCATTTTTACTGTGATTTTCTCGGTCCATTGCATACGAATTCCAGCTCACTTTGTCCGGATATGACTGGATGAAACCAGAAATATCCGTTTTCTTTTTTTTTGGCTTACTATATCCCAGATATTACTACAGACTCTGTGTTTGTGTTTTCTGGATATTATCGATGGATTATATTGTTTTGAATGTTTTTATCAGGGAACATTTAATTTTGTGCTGGGAAACACTAATTGGTTCCACATGGAGACACCAGTCTGCACATTCGTATTTTCTAGGGAGAAAGCTAGAATAACTGCGGTAAACAAACATGATGTTTCTGTTTGTATAGATGACATTTTATGCACTGGCTTAAGGAAAAGACTTTGTTTTACTCCAAAAGCATTTTTACTGCGATTTTCCCGGTTCATTGCATACGAATTCCACCAAACTTAGTCCGGATATGACTGGATGAAACCAGAAATATCCGGTTGTGTTTTGGCTAACTCAATCCCAGATATTGCGACGGACTCTGTGTTTGTGGTTTCTGGACATTATCAACGGACTTTATTGTTTTGAATGTTTTTATCAGGGAACATTTAATTTTGTACCTTAGAAACACTAATAGGTTCAACATGGAGACACCAGTCTACACATTCGTATGTTCTAGGGAGAAAGTTAGAGGAACTGCGGCAAACAAACATGATATTTCTGTTTGTATACATGACATTTTATGCACTTGCATAATGAAAAAAACTTTGCTTTTCTCCAAAACCATTTTTACTGTGATTTTCTCGGTCCATTGCATACGAATTCCACCTCGCTTTGTCCGGATATGACTGGATGAAACCAGAAATATCCGGTTGTGTTTTGGCTTACTACAACCCAGATATTGTGAAAGCCTCTGTGTTTATGTTTTCCGGATACTATCAACGGAATTTATGTTTTTGCATGTTATTTATCAGGGAACATTTAATTTTGTGCTGGGAAACACTAATTGGTTCCACATGGAGACACCAGCTCTACACATTCGTATTTTCTAGGGAGAAAGCTAGAGGAACTGCGGCAAACAAACATGATATTTCTGTTTGTATAGATGACATTTTATGCACTTTCCTAAAGAAAAGACTTTGCTTTTCTCCAAAACCATTTTTCCTGTGATATTCTCGATCCATTACATATGAATTCCACCCCCACTTTGTCCGGATATGAGTGGATGAAACCAGAAATATCCGGTTGTGTTTTGTCTTACTATATCCCAGATATTGCTACAGCCTCAGTGTCTGTGTTTTCTGGATATTATGGATGGATTTTATTGTTTTGAATGTTTTTATCAGGGAACATTTAATTTTGTACCGTAGAAACACTAATTGGTTCCACATGGAGACACCAGGAACACATTCCTATGTTCTAGGGAGAAAGCTTGAGGAACTGCAAATCGATATGATATGTCTGTTTGTATAGATGACATTTTATGCACTTGCGATGGAAAAGACTTTTTGCCTTTCTCTAAAACCATTTTTACTGTGATTTTGTTGGTCCATTGCATACGAATTCCAACCCACTTTGTCCGGATATGACTGGATGAAACCAGAAATATCCGGTTGTGTTTTGGCTAACTCAATCCCAGATATTGTGAAAGCTTCTGTATTTGTGTTCTCCGGATATTATGAACGGATTTTATGGTTTTGCATGTTTTTTATCAGGGAACATTTAATTTTGTACCGTAGAAACACTAATTGGTTCCACACGGAGACACCAGCTCTACACATTTGTATTTTCTAGGGAGAAAGCTAGAGGAACTGCGGCAAACAAACATGATATTTCTGTTTGTATAGATGACATTTTATGCACTTTCCTAAGAAAAAGACTTTACTTTTCTCCAAAACCATTTTTACTGTGATTTTCTCGGTCCATTGCATACGAATTCCACCTCACTTTGTCCGGATATGACTGGATGAAACCAGAAATATCCGTTTTCTTTTTTTTTGGCTTACTATATCCCAGATATTACTACAGACTCTGTGTTTGTGTTTTCTGGATATTATCGATGGATTATATTGTTTTGAATGTTTTTATCAGGGAACATTTAATTTTGTGCTGGGAAACACTAATTGGTTCCACATGGAGACACCAGTCTACACATTCGTATTTTCTAGGGAGAAAGCTAGAATAACTGCGGTAAACAAACATGATGTTTCTGTTTGTATAGATGACATTTTATGCACTGGCTTAAGGAAAAGACTTTGTTTTACTCCAAAACCATTTTTACTGCGATTTTCCCGGTTCATTGCATACGAATTCCACCAAACTTAGTCCGGATATGACTGGATGAAACCAGAAATATCCGGTTGTGTTTTGGCTAACTCAATCCCAGATATTGCGACGGACTCTGTGTTTGTGTTTTCTGGACATTATCAACGGACTTTATTGTTTTGAATGTTTTTATCAGGGAACATTTAATTTTGTACCTTAGAAACACTAATAGGTTCAACATGGAGACACCAGTCTACACATTCGTATGTTCTAGGGAGAAAGTTAGAGGAACTGCGGCAAACAAACATGATATTTCTGTTTGTATACATGACATTTTATGCACTTGCATAACGAAAAAAACTTTGCTTTTCTCCAAAACCATTTTTACTGTGATTTTCTCGGTCCATTGCATACGAATTCCACCTCACTTTGTCCGGATATGACTGGATGAAACCAGAAATATCCGGTTGTGTTTTGGCTTACTACAACCCAGATATTGTGAAAGCCTCTGTGTTTATGTTTTCCGGATACTATCAATGGAATTTATGTTTTTGCATGTTATTTATCAGGGAACATTTAATTTTGTGCTGGGAAACACTAATTGGTTCCACATGGAGACACCAGCTCTACACATTCGTATTTTCTAGGGAGAAAGCTAGAGGAACTGCGGCAAACAAACATGATATTTCTGTTTGTATAGATGACATTTTATGCACTTTCCTAAAGAAAAGACTTTGCTTTTCTCCAAAACCATTTTTCCTGTGATGTTCTCGGTCCATTACATATGAATTCCACCCCACTTTGTCCGGATATGAGTGGATGAAACCAGAAATATCCGGTTGTGTTTTGTCTTACTATATCCCAGATATTGCTACAGCCTCAGTGTCTGTGTTTTCTGGATATTATCAATGGATTTTATTGTTTTGAATGTTTTTATCAGGGAACATTTAATTTTGTACCGTAGAAACACTAATTGGTTCCACACGGAGACACCAGCTCTACACATTTGTATTTTCTAGGGAGAAAGCTATAGGAACTGCGGCAAACAAACATGATATTTCTGTTTGTATACATGACATTTTATGCACTTTCCTAAGAAAAAGACTTTACTTTTCTCCAAAACCATTTTTACTGTGATTTTCTCGGTCCATTGCATACGAATTCCACCTCACTTTGTCCGGATATGACTGGATGAAACCAGAAATATCCGTTTTCTTTTTTTTTGGCTTACTATATCCCAGATATTACTACAGACTCTGTGTTTGTGTTTTCTGGATATTATCGATGGATTATATTGTTTTGAATGTTTTTATCAGGGAACATTTAATTTTGTGCTGGGAAACACTAATTGGTTCCACATGGAGACACCAGTCTACACATTCGTATTTTCTAGGGAGAAAGCTAGAATAACTGCGGTAAACAAACATGATGTTTCTGTTTGTATAGATGACATTTTATGCACTGGCTTAAGGAAAAGACTTTGTTTTACTCCAAAACCATTCTTACTGCGATTTTCCCGGTTCATTGCATACGAATTCCACCAAACTTAGTCCGGATATGACTGGATGAAACCAGAAATATCCGGTTGTGTTTTGGCTAACTCAATCCCAGATATTGTGAAAGCTTCTGAATTGGTGTTTTCCGGATATTATCAACGGATTTTATGGTTTTGCATGTTTTTTATCAGGGAACCTTTAATTTTGTACCTTAGAAACACTAATAGGTTCAACATGGAGACACCAGTCTACACATTCGTATGTTCTAGGGAGAAAGTTAGAGGAACTGCGGCAAACAAACATGATATTTCTGTTTGTATACATGACATTTTATGCACTTGCATAACGAAAAAAACTTTGCTTTTCTCCAAAACCATTTTTACTGTGATTTTCTCGGTCCATTGCATACGAATTCCACCTCGCTTTGTCCGGATATGACTGGATGAAACCAGAAATATCCGGTTGTGTTTTGGCTTACTACAACCCAGATATTGTGAAAGCCTCTGTGTTTATGTTTTCCGGATACTATCAACGGAATTTATGTTTTTGCATGTTATTTATCAGGGAACATTTAATTTTGTGCTGGGAAACACTAATTGGTTCCACATGGAGACACCAGCTCTACACATTCGTATTTTCTAGGGAGAAAGCTAGAGGAACTGCGGCAAACAAACATGATATTTCTGTTTGTAAAGATGACATTTTATGCACTTTCCTAAAGAAAAGACTTTGCTTTTCTCCAAAACCATTTTTCCTGTGATATTCTCGATCCATTACATATGAATTCCACCCCACTTTGTCCGGATATGAGTGGATGAAACCAGAAATATCCGGTTGTGTTTTGTCTTACTATATCCCAGATATTGCTACAGCCTCAGTGTCTGTGTTTTCTGGATATTATCGATGGATTTTATTGTTTTGAATGTTTTTATCAGGGAACATTTAATTTTGTACCGTAGAAACACTAATTGGTTCCACATGGAGACACCAGGAACACATTCCTATGTTCTAGGGAGAAAGCTTGAGGAACTGCAAATCGATATGATATGTCTGTTTGTATAGATGACATTTTATGCACTTGCGATGGAAAAGACTTTTTGCCTTTCTCTAAAACCATTTTTACTGTGATTTTGTTGGTCCATTGCATACGAATTCCAACCCACTTTGTCCGGATATGACTGGATGAAACCAGAAATATCCGGTTGTGTTTTGGCTAACTCAATCCCAGATATTGTGAAAGCTTCTGTATTTGTGTTCTCCGGATATTATGAACGGATTTTATGGTTTTGCATGTTTTTTATCAGGGAACATTTAATTTTGTACCGTAGAAACACTAATTGGTTCCACACGGAGACACCAGCTCTACGCATTTGTATTTTCTAGGGAGAAAGCTAGAGGAACTGCGGCAAACAAACATGATATTTCTGTTTGTATAGATGACATTTTATGCACTTTCCTAAGAAAAAGACTTTACTTTTCTCCAAAACCATTTTTACTGTGATTTTCTCGGTCCATTGCATACGAATTCCACCTCACTTTGTCCGGATATGACTGGATGAAACCAGAAATATCCGTTTTCTTTTTTTTTGGCTTACTATATCCCAGATATTACTACAGACTCTGTGTTTGTGTTTTCTGGATATTATCGATGGATTATATTGTTTTGAATGTTTTTATCAGGGAACATTTAATTTTGTGCTGGGAAACACTAATTGGTTCCACATGGAGACACCAGTCTACACATTCGTATTTTCTAGGGAGAAAGCTAGAATAACTGCGGTAAACAAACATGATGTTTCTGTTTGTATAGATGACATTTTATGCACTGGCTTAAGGAAAAGACTTTGTTTTACTCCAAAACCATTTTTACTGCGATTTTCCCGGTTCATTGCATACGAATTCCACCAAACTTAGTCCGGATATGACTGGATGAAACCAGAAATATCCGGTTGTGTTTTTGCTAACTCAATCCCAGATATTGCGACGGACTCTGTGTTTGTGTTTTCTGGACATTATCAACGGACTTTATTGTTTTGAATGTTTTTATCAGGGAACATTTAATTTTGTACCTTAGAAACACTAATAGGTTCAACATGGAGACACCAGTCTACACATTCCTATGTTCTAGGGAGAAAGTTAGAGGAACTGCGGCAAACAAACATGATATTTCTGTTTGTATACATGGCATTTTATGCACTTGCATAACGAAAAAAACTTTGCTTTTCTCCAAAACCATTTTTACTGTGATTTTCTCGGTCCATTGCATACAAATTCCACCTCGCTTTGTCCGGATATGACTGGATGAAACCAGAAATATCCGGTTGTGTTTTAGCTTACTACAACCCAGATATTGTGAAAGCCTCTGTGTTTATGTTTTCCGGATACTATCAACGGAATTTATGTTTTTGCATGTTATTTATCAGGGAACATTTAATTTTGTGCTGGGAAACACTAATTGGTTCCACATGGAGACACCAGCTCTACACATTCGTATTTTCTAGGGAGAAAGCTAGAGGAACTGCGGCAAACAAACATGATATTTCTGTTTGTATAGATGACATTTTATGCACTTTCCTAAAGAAAAGACTTTGCTTTTCTCCAAAACCATTTTTCCTGTGATATTCTCGATCCATTACATATGAATTCCACCCCACTTTGTCCGGATATGAGTGGATGAAACCAGAAATATCCGGTTGTGTTTTGTCTTACTATATCCCAGATATTGCTACAGCCTCAGTGTCTGTGTTTTCTGGATATTATCAATGGATTTTATTGTTTTGAATGTTTTTATCAGGGAACATTTAATTTTGTACCGTAGAAACACTAATTGGTTCCACATGGAGACACCAGTAACACATTCCTATGTTCTAGGGAGAAAGCTTGAGGAACTGCAAATCGATATGATATGTCTGTTTGTATAGATGACATTTTATGCACTTGCGATGGAAAAGACTTTTTGCCTTTCTCTAAAACCATTTTTACTGTGATTTTGTTGGTCCATTGCATACGAATTCCAACCCACTTTGTCTGGATATGACTGGATGAAACCAGAAATATCCGGTTGTGTTTTGGCTAACTCAATCCCAGATATTGTGAAAGCTTCTGTATTTGTGTTCTCCGGATATTATGAACGGATTTTATGGTTTTGCATGTTTTTTATCAGGGAACATTTAATTTTGTACCGTAGAAACACTAATTGGTTCCACACGGAGACACCAGCTCTACACATTTGTATTTTCTAGGAAGAAAGCTAGAGGAACTGCGGCAAACAAACATGATATTTCTGTTTGTATAGATGACATTTTATGCACTTTCCTAAGAAAAAGACTTTACTTTTCTCCAAAACCATTTTTACTGTGATTTTCTCGGTCCATTGCATACGAATTCCACCTCACTTTGTCCGGATATGACTGGATGAAACCAGAAATATCCGTTTTCTTTTTTTTTGGCTTACTATATCCCAGATATTACTACAGACTCTGTGTTTGTGTTTTCTGGATATTATCGATGGATTATATTGTTTTGAATGTTTTTATCAGGGAACATTTAATTTTGTGCTGGGAAACACTAATTGGTTCCACATGGAGACACCAGTCTACACATTCGTATTTTCTAGGGAGAAAGCTAGAATAACTGCGGTAAACAAACATGATGTTTCTGTTTGTATAGATGACATTTTATGCACTGGCTTAAGGAAAAGACTTTGTTTTACTCCAAAACCATTTTTACTGCGATTTTCCAGGTTCATTGCATACGAATCCCACCAAACTTAGTCCGGATATGACTGGATGAAACCAGAAATATCCGGTTGTGTTTTGGCTAACTCAATCCCAGATATTGCGACGGACTCTGTGTTGGTGTTTTCTGGACATTATCAATGGACTTTATTGTTTTGAATGTTTTTATCAGGGAACATTTAATTTTGTACCTTAGAAACACTAATAGGTTCAACATGGAGACACCAGTCTACACATTCGTATGTTCTAGGGAGAAAGTTAGAGGAACTGTGGCAAACAAACATGATATTTCTGTTTGTATACATGACATTTTATGCACTTGCATAATGAAAAAAACTTTGCTTTTCTCCAAAACCATTTTTACTGTGATTTTCTCGGTCCATTGCATACGAATTCCACCTCGCTTTGTCCGGATATGACTGGATGAAACCAGAAATATCCGGTTGTGTTTTGGCTTACTACAACCCAGATATTGTGAAAGCCTCTGTGTTTATGTTTTCCGGATACTATCAACGGAATTTATGTTTTTGCATGTTATTTATCAGGGAACATTTAATTTTGTGCTGGGAAACACTAATTGGTTCCACATGGAGACACCAGCTCTACACATTCGTATTTTCTAGGGAGAAAGCTAGAGGAACTGCGGCAAACAAACATGATATTTCTGTTTGTATAGATGACATTTTATGCACTTTCCTAAAGAAAAGACTTTGCTTTTCTCCAAAACCATTTTTCCTGTGATATTCTCGATCCATTACATATGAATTCCACCCCACTTTGTCCGGATATGAGTGGATGAAACCAGAAATATCCGGTTGTGTTTTGTCTTACTATATCCCAGATATTGCTACAGCCTCAGTGTCTGTGTTTTCTGGATATTATCGATGGATTTTATTGTTTTGAATGTTTTTATCAGGGAACATTTAATTTTGTACCGTAGAAACACTAATTGGTTCCACATGGAGACACCAGTAACACATTCCTATGTTCTAGGGAGAAAGCTTGAGGAACTGCAAATCGATATGATATGTCTGTTTGTATAGATGACATTTTATGCACTTGCGATGGAAAAGACTTTTTGCCTTTCTCTAAAACCATTTTTACTGTGATTTTGTTGGTCCATTGCATACGAATTCCAACCCACTTTGTCCGGATATGACTGGATGAAACCAGAAATATCCGGTTGTGTTTTGGCTAACTCAATCCCAGATATTGTGAAAGCTTCTGTATTTGTGTTCTCCGGATATTATGAACGGATTTTATGGTTTTGCATGTTTTTTATCAGGGAACATTTAATTTTGTACCGTAGAAACACTAATTGGTTCCACACGGAGACACCAGCTCTACGCATTTGTATTTTCTAGGGAGAAAGCTAGAGGAACTGCGGCAAACAAACATGATATTTCTGTTTGTATAGATGACATTTTATGCACTTTCCTAAGAAAAAGACTTTACTTTTCTCCAAAACCATTTTTACTGTGATTTTTTCGGTCCATTGCATACGAATTCCACCTCACTTTGTCCGGATATGACTGGATGAAACCAGAAATATCCGTTTTCTTTTTTTTTGGCTTACTATATCCCAGATATTACTACAGACTCTGTGTTTGTGTTTTCTGGATATTATCGATGGATTATATTGTTTTGAATGTTTTTATCAGGGAACATTTAATTTTGTGCTGGGAAACACTAATTGGTTCCACATGGAGACACCAGTCTACACATTCGTATTTTCTAGGGAGAAAGCTAGAATAACTGCGGTAAACAAACATGATGTTTCTGTTTGTATAGATGACATTTTATGCACTGGCTTAAGGAAAAGACTTTGTTTTACTCCAAAACCATTTTTACTGCGATTTTCCCGGTTCATTGCATACGAATTCCACCAAACTTAGTCCGGATATGACTGGATGAAACCAGAAATATCCGGTTGTGTTTTTGCTAACTCAATCCCAGATATTGCGACGGACTCTGTGTTTGTGTTTTCTGGACATTATCAACGGACTTTATTGTTTTGAATGTTTTTATCAGGGAACATTTAATTTTGTACCTTAGAAACACTAATAGGTTCAACATGGAGACACCAGTCTACACATTCCTATGTTCTAGGGAGAAAGTTAGAGGAACTGCGGCAAACAAACATGATATTTCTGTTTGTATACATGGCATTTTATGCACTTGCATAACGAAAAAAACTTTGCTTTTCTCCAAAACCATTTTTACTGTGATTTTCTCGGTCCATTGCATACAAATTCCACCTCGCTTTGTCCGGATATGACTGGATGAAACCAGAAATATCCGGTTGTGTTTTAGCTTACTACAACCCAGATATTGTGAAAGCCTCTGTGTTTATGTTTTCCGGATACTATCAACGGAATTTATGTTTTTGCATGTTATTTATCAGGGAACATTTAATTTTGTGCTGGGAAACACTAATTGGTTCCACATGGAGACACCAGCTCTACACATTCGTATTTTCTAGGGAGAAAGCTAGAGGAACTGCGGCAAACAAACATGATATTTCTGTTTGTATAGATGACATTTTATGCACTTTCCTAAAGAAAAGACTTTGCTTTTCTCCAAAACCATTTTTCCTGTGATATTCTCGATCCATTACATATGAATTCCACCCCACTTTGTCCGGATATGAGTGGATGAAACCAGAAATATCCGGTTGTGTTTTGTCTTACTATATCCCAGATATTGCTACAGCCTCAGTGTCTGTGTTTTCTGGATATTATCAATGGATTTTATTGTTTTGAATGTTTTTATCAGGGAACATTTAATTTTGTACCGTAGAAACACTAATTGGTTCCACATGGAGACACCAGTAACACATTCCTATGTTCTAGGGAGAAAGCTTGAGGAACTGCAAATCGATATGATATGTCTGTTTGTATAGATGACATTTTATGCACTTGCGATGGAAAAGACTTTTTGCCTTTCTCTAAAACCATTTTTACTGTGATTTTGTTGGTCCATTGCATACGAATTCCAACCCACTTTGTCTGGATATGACTGGATGAAACCAGAAATATCCGGTTGTGTTTTGGCTAACTCAATCCCAGATATTGTGAAAGCTTCTGTATTTGTGTTCTCCGGATATTATGAACGGATTTTATGGTTTTGCATGTTTTTTATCAGGGAACATTTAATTTTGTACCGTAGAAACACTAATTGGTTCCACACGGAGACACCAGCTCTACACATTTGTATTTTCTAGGAAGAAAGCTAGAGGAACTGCGGCAAACAAACATGATATTTCTGTTTGTATAGATGACATTTTATGCACTTTCCTAAGAAAAAGACTTTACTTTTCTCCAAAACCATTTTTACTGTGATTTTCTCGGTCCATTGCATACGAATTCCACCTCACTTTGTCCGGATATGACTGGATGAAACCAGAAATATCCGTTTTCTTTTTTTTTGGCTTACTATATCCCAGATATTACTACAGACTCTGTGTTTGTGTTTTCTGGATATTATCGATGGATTATATTGTTTTGAATGTTTTTATCAGGGAACATTTAATTTTGTGCTGGGAAACACTAATTGGTTCCACATGGAGACACCAGTCTACACATTCGTATTTTCTAGGGAGAAAGCTAGAATAACTGCGGTAAACAAACATGATGTTTCTGTTTGTATAGATGACATTTTATGCACTGGCTTAAGGAAAAGACTTTGTTTTACTCCAAAACCATTTTTACTGCGATTTTCCAGGTTCATTGCATACGAATCCCACCAAACTTAGTCCGGATATGACTGGATGAAACCAGAAATATCCGGTTGTGTTTTGGCTAACTCAATCCCAGATATTGCGACGGACTCTGTGTTGGTGTTTTCTGGACATTATCAATGGACTTTATTGTTTTGAATGTTTTTATCAGGGAACATTTAATTTTGTACCTTAGAAACACTAATAGGTTCAACATGGAGACACCAGTCTACACATTCGTATGTTCTAGGGAGAAAGTTAGAGGAACTGTGGCAAACAAACATGATATTTCTGTTTGTATACATGACATTTTATGCACTTGCATAATGAAAAAAACTTTGCTTTTCTCCAAAACCATTTTTACTGTGATTTTCTCGGTCCATTGCATACGAATTCCACCTCGCTTTGTCCGGATATGACTGGATGAAACCAGAAATATCCGGTTGTGTTTTGGCTTACTACAACCCAGATATTGTGAAAGCCTCTGTGTTTATGTTTTCCGGATACTATCAACGGAATTTATGTTTTTGCATGTTATTTATCAGGGAACATTTAATTTTGTGCTGGGAAACACTAATTGGTTCCACATGGAGACACCAGCTCTACACATTCGTATTTTCTAGGGAGAAAGCTAGAGGAACTGCGGCAAACAAACATGATATTTCTGTTTGTATAGATGACATTTTATGCACTTTCCTAAAGAAAAGACTTTGCTTTTCTCCAAAACCATTTTTCCTGTGATATTCTCGATCCATTACATATGAATTCCACCCCACTTTGTCCGGATATGAGTGGATGAAACCAGAAATATCCGGTTGTGTTTTGTCTTACTATATCCCAGATATTGCTACAGCCTCAGTGTCTGTGTTTTCTGGATATTATCGATGGATTTTATTGTTTTGAATGTTTTTATCAGGGAACATTTAATTTTGTACCGTAGAAACACTAATTGGTTCCACATGGAGACACCAGTAACACATTCCTATGTTCTAGGGAGAAAGCTTGAGGAACTGCAAATCGATATGATATGTCTGTTTGTATAGATGACATTTTATGCACTTGCGATGGAAAAGACTTTTTGCCTTTCTCTAAAACCATTTTTACTGTGATTTTGTTGGTCCATTGCATACGAATTCCAACCCACTTTGTCCGGATATGACTGGATGAAACCAGAAATATCCGGTTGTGTTTTGGCTAACTCAATCCCAGGTATTGTGAAAGCTTCTGTATTTGTGTTCTCCAGATATTATGAACGGATTTTATGGTTTTGCATGTTTTTTTTCAGGGAACATTTAATTTTGTACCGTAGAAACACTAATTGGTTCCACACGGAGACACCAGCTCTACACATTTGTATTTTCTAGGAAGAAAGCTAGAGGAACTGCGGCAAACAAACATGATATTTCTGTTTGTATAGATGACATTTTATGCACTTTCCTAAGAAAAAGACTTTACTTTTCTCCAAAACCATTTTTACTGTGATTTTCTCGGTCCATTGCATACGAATTCCACCTCACTTTGTCCGGATATGACTGGATGAAACCAGAAATATCCGTTTTCTTTTTTTTTGGCTTACTATATCCCAGATATTACTACAGACTCTGTGTTTGTGTTTTCTGGATATTATCGATGGATTATATTGTTTTGAATGTTTTTATCAGGGAACATTTAATTTTGTGCTGGGAAACACTAATTGGTTCCACATGGAGACACCAGTCTACACATTCGTATTTTCTAGGGAGAAAGCTAGAATAACTGCGGTAAACAAACATGATGTTTCTGTTTGTATAGATGACATTTTATGCACTGGCTTAAGGAAAAGACTTTGTTTTACTCCAAAACCATTTTTACTGCGATTTTCCAGGTTCATTGCATACGAATCCCACCAAACTTAGTCCGGATATGACTGGATGAAACCAGAAATATCCGGTTGTGTTTTGGCTAACTCAATCCCAGATATTGCGACGGACTCTGTGTTGGTGTTTTCTGGACATTATCAATGGACTTTATTGTTTTGAATGTTTTTATCAGGGAACATTTAATTTTGTACCTTAGAAACACTAATAGGTTCAACATGGAGACACCAGCTCTACACATTCGTATTTTCTAGGGAGAAAGCTAGAGGAACTGCGGCAAACAAACATGATATTTCTGTTTGTATAGATGACATTTTATGCACTTTCCTAAAGAAAAGACTTTGCTTTTCTCCAAAACCATTTTTCCTGTGATATTCTCCATCCATTACATATGAATTCCACCCCACTTTGTCCGGATATGAGTGGATGAAACCAGAAATATCCGGTTGTGTTTTGTCTTACTATATCCCAGATATTGCTACAGCCTCAGTGTCTGTGTTTTCTGGATATTATCGATGGATTTTATTGTTTTGAATGTTTTTATCAGGGAACATTTAATTTTGTACCGTAGAAACACTAATTGGTTCCACATGGAGACACCAGTAACACATTCCTATGTTCTAGGGAGAAAGCTTGAGGAACTGCAAATCGATATGATATGTCTGTTTGTATAGATGACATTTTATGCACTTGCGATGGAAAAGACTTTTTGCCTTTCTCTAAAACCATTTTTACTGTGATTTTGTTGGTCCATTGCATACGAATTCCAACCCACTTTGTCCGGATATGACTGGATGAAACCAGAAATATCCGGTTGTGTTTTGGCTAACTCAATCCCAGGTATTGTGAAAGCTTCTGTATTTGTGTTCTCCAGATATTATGAACGGATTTTATGGTTTTGCATGTTTTTTTTCAGGGAACATTTAATTTTGTACCGTAGAAACACTAATTGGTTCCACACGGAGACACCAGCTCTACACATTTGTATTTTCTAGGAAGAAAGCTAGAGGAACTGCGGCAAACAAACATGATATTTCTGTTTGTATAGATGACATTTTATGCACTTTCCTAAGAAAAAGACTTTACTTTTCTCCAAAACCATTTTTACTGTGATGTTCTCGGTCCATTGCATACGAATTCCACCTCACTTTGTCCGGATATGAGTGGATGAAACCAGAAATATCCGTTTTCTTTTTTTTTTTTTTTTTGGCTTACTATATCCCAGATATTAATACAGACTCTGTGTTTGTGTTTTCTGGATATTATCGATGGATTATATTGTTTTGAATGTTTTTATCAGGGAACATTTAATTTTGTGCTGGGAAACACTAATTGGTTCCACATGGAGACACCAGTCTACACATTCGTATTTTCTAGGGAGAAAGCTAGAATAACTGCGGTAAACAAACATGATGTTTCTGTTTGTATAGATGACATTTTATGCACTGGCTTAAGGAAAAGACTTTGTTTTACTCCAAAACCATTTTTACTGCGATTTTCCCGGTTCATTGCATACGAATCCCACCAAACTTAGTCCGGATATGACTGGATGAAACCAGAAATATCCGGTTGTGTTTTGGCTAACTCAATCCCAGATATTGCGACGGACTCTGTGTTTGTGTTTTCTGGACATTATCAACGGACTTTATTGTTTTGAATGTTTTTATCAGGGAACATTTAATTTTGTACCTTAGAAACACTAATAGGTTCAACATGAAGACACCAGTCTACACATTCGTATGTTCTAGGGAGAAAGTTAGAGGAACTGTGGCAAACAAACATGATATTTCTGTTTGTATACATGACATTTTATGCACTTGCATAATGAAAAAAACTTTGCTTTTCTCCAAAACCATTTTTACTGTGATTTTCTCGGTCCATTGCATACGAATTCCACCTCGCTTTGTCCAGTATGACTGGATGAAACCAGAAATATCCGGTTGTGTTTTGGCTTACTACAACCCAGATATTGTGAAAGCCTCTGTGTTTATGTTTTCCGGATACTATCAACGGAATTTATGTTTTTGCATGTTATTTATCAGGGAACATTTAATTTTGTGCTGGGAAACACTAATTGGTTCCACATGGAGACACCAGCTCTACACATTCGTATTTTCTAGGGAGAAAGCTAGAGGAACTGCGGCAAACAAACATGATATTTCTGTTTGTATAGATGACATTTTATGCACTTTCCTAAAGAAAAGACTTTGCTTTTCTCCAAAACCATTTTTCCTGTGATATTCTCGATCCATTACATATGAATTCCACCCCACTTTGTCCGGATATGAGTGGATGAAACCAGAAATATCCGGTTGTGTTTTGTCTTACTATATCCCAGATATTGCTACAGCCTCAGTGTCTGTGTTTTCTGGATATTATCGATGGATTTTATTGTTTTGAATGTTTTTATCAGGGAACATTTAATTTTGTACCGTAGAAACACTAATTGGTTCCACATGGAGACACCAGGAACACATTCCTATGTTCTAGGGAGAAAGCTTGAGGAACTGCAAATCGATATGATATGTCTGTTTGTATAGATGACATTTTATGCACTTGCAATGGAAAAGACTTTTTGCCTTTCTCTAAAACCATTTTTACTGTGATTTTGTTGGTCCATTGCATACGAATTCCAACACACTTTGTCCGGATATGACTGGATGAAACCAGAAATATCCGGTTGTGTTTTGGCTAACTCAATCCCAGATATTGTGAAAGCTTCTGTATTTGTGTTCTCCGGATATTATGAACGGATTTTATGGTTTTGCATGTTTTTAATCAGGGAACATTAAATTTTGTACCGTAGAAACACTAATTGGTTCCACACGGAGACACCAGCTCTACACATTTGTATTTTCTAGGGAGAAAGCTAGAGGAACTGCGGCAAACAAACATGATATTTCTGTTTGTATAGATGACATTTTATGCACTTTCCTAACAAAAAGACTTTACTTTTCTCCAAAACCATTTTTACTGTGATTTTCTCGGTCCATTGCATACGAATTCCACCTCACTTTGTCCGGATATGACTGGATGAAACCAGAAATATCCGTTTTCTTTTTTTTTGGCTTACTATATCCCAGATATTACTACAGACTCTGTGTTTGTGTTTTCTGGATATTATCGATGGATTATATTGTTTTGAATGTTTTTATCAGGGAACATTTAATTTTGTGCTGGGAAACACTAATTGTTTGCACATGGAGACACCAGTCTACACATTCGTATTTTCTAGGGAGAAAGCTAGAATAACTGCGGTAAACAAACATGATGTTTCTGTTTGTATAGATGACATTTTATGCACTGGCTTAAGGAAAAGACTTTGTTTTACTCCAAAACCATTTTTACTGCGATTTTCCCGGTTCATTGCATACGAATTCCACCAACCTTAGTCCGGATATGACTGGATGAAACCAGAAATATCCGGTTGTGTTTTGGCTAACTCAATCCCAGATATTGCGACGGACTCTGTGTTTGTGTTTTCTGGACATTATCAACGGACTTTATTGTTTTGAATGTTTTTATCAGGGAACATTTAATTTTGTACCTTAGAAACACTAATAGGTTCAACATGGAGACACCAGTCTACACATTCGTATGTTCTAGGGAGAAAGTTAGAGGAACTGCGGCAAACAAACATGATATTTCTGTTTGTATACATGACATTTTATGCACTTGCATAATGAAAAAAACTTTGCTTTTCTCCAAAACCATTTTTACTGTGATTTTCTCGGTCCATTGCATACGAATTCCACCTCGCTTTGTCCGGATATGACTGGATGAAACCAGAAATATCCGGTTGTGTTTTGGCTTACTACAACCCAGATATTGTGAAAGCCTCTGTGTTTATGTTTTCCGGATACTATCAACGGAATTTATGTTTTTGCATGTTATTTATCAGGGAACATTTAATTTTGTGCTGGGAAACACTAATTGGTTCCACATGGAGACACCAGCTCTACACATTCGTATTTTCTAGGGAGAAAGCTAGAGGAACTGCGGCAAACAAACATGATATTTCTGTTTGTATAGATGACATTTTATGCACTTTCCTAAAGAAATGACTTTGCTTTTCTCCAAAACCATTTTTCCTGTGATATTCTCCATCCATTACATATGAATTCCACCCCACTTTGTCCAGATATGAGTGGATGAAACCAGAAATATCCGGTTGTGTTTTGTCTTACTATATCCCAGATATTGCTACAGCCTCAGTGTCTGTGTTTTCTGGATATTATGGATGGATTTTATTGTTTTGAATGTTTTTATCAGGGAACATTTAATTTTGTACCGTAGAAACACTAATTGGTTCCACATGGAGACACCAGGAACACATTCCTATGTTCTAGGGAGAAAGCTTGAGGAACTGCAAATCGATATGATATGTCTGTTTGTATAGATGACATTTTATGCACTTGCGATGGAAAAGACTTTTTGCCTTTCTCTAAAACCATTTTTACTGTGATTTTGTTGGTCCATTGCATACGAATTCCAACCCACTTTGTCCGGATATGACTGGATGAAACCAGAAATATCCGGTTGTGTTTTGGCTAACTCAATCCCAGATATTGTGAAAGCTTCTGTATTTGTGTTCTCCGGATATTATGAACGGATTTTATGGTTTTGCATGTTTTTTATCAGGGAACATTTAATTTTGTACCGTAGAAACACTAATTGGTTCCACACGGAGACACCAGCTCTACACATTTGTATTTTCTAGGGAGAAAGCTAGAGGAACTGCGGCAAACAAACATGATATTTCTGTTTGTATAGATGACATTTTATGCACTTTCCTAAGAAAAAGACTTTACTTTTCTCCAAAACCATTTCTACTGTGATTTTCTCGGTCCATTGCATACGAATTCCACCTCACTTTGTCCGGATATGACTGGATGAAACCAGAAATATCCGTTTTCTTTTTTTTTTTTTTTGGCTTACTATATCCCAGATATTACTACAGACTCTGTGTTTGTGTTTTCTGGATATTATCGATGGATTATATTGTTTTGAATGTTTTTATCAGGGAACATTTAATTTTGTGCTGGGAAACACTAATTGGTTCCACATGGAGACACCAGTCTACACATTCGTATTTTCTAGGGAGAAAGCTAGAATAACTGCGGTAAACAAACATGATGTTTCTGTTTGTATAGATGACATTTTATGCACTGGCTTAAGGAAAAGACTTTGTTTTACTCCAAAACCATTTTCACTGCGATTTTCCCGGTTCATTGCATACGAATTCCACCAAACTTAGTCCGGATATGACTGGATGAAACCAGAAATATCCGGTTGTGTTTTGGCTAACTCAATCCCAGATATTGCAACAGACTCTGTGTTTGTGTTTTCTGGACATTATCAACGGACTTTATTGTTTTGAATGTTTTTATCAGGGAACATTTAAATTTGTACCTTAGAAACACTAATTGGTTCCACACGGAGACACCAGCTCAACACATTTGTATGTTCTAGGGAGAAAGCTAGAGGAACTGCGGCAAACAAACATGATATTTCTGTTTGTATACATGACATTTTATGCACTTGCATAACGAAAAAAACTTTGCTTTTCTCCAAAACCATTTTTACTGTGATTTTCTCGGTCCATTGCATACGAATTCCACCTCGCTTTGTCCGGATATGACTGGATGAAACCAGAAATATCCGGTTGTGTTTTGGCTTACTACAACCCAGATATTGTGAAAGCCTCTGTGTTTATGTTTTCCGGATACTATCAACGGAATTTATGTTTTTGCATGTTATTTATCAGGGAACATTTAATTTTGTGCTGGGAAACACTAATTGGTTCCACATGGAGACACCAGCTCTACACATTCGTATGTTCTAGGGAGAAAGCTAGAGGAACTGCGGCAAACAAACATGATATTTCTGTTTGTATAGATGACATTTTATGCACTTTCCTAAAGAAAAGACTTTGCTTTTCTCCAAAACCATTTTTCCTGTGATATTCTCGATCCATTACATATGAATTCCACCCCACTTTGTCCGGATATGAGTGGATGAAACCAGAAATATCCGGTTGTGTTTTGTTTTACTATATCCCAGATATTGCTACAGCCTCAGTGTCTGTGTTTTCTGGATATTATCGATGGCTTTTATTGTTTTGAATGTTTTTATCAGGGAACATTTAATTTTGTGCTGGGAAACACTAATTGGTTCCACATGGAGACACCAGTAACACATTCCTCTGTTCTAGGGAGAAAGCTTGAGGAACTGCAAATCGATATGCTATGTCTGTTTGTATAGATGACATTTTATGCACTTGCGATGGAAAAGACTTTTTGCCTTTCTCTAAAACCATTTTTACTGTGATTTTGTTGGTCCATTGCATACGAATTCCAACCCGCTTTGTCCGGATATGACTGGATGAAACCAGAAATATCCGGTCGTGTTTTGGCTAACTCAATCCCAGATATTGTGAAAGCTTCTGTATTTGTGTTCTCCGGATATTATGAATGGATTTTATGGTTTTGCATGTTTTTTATCAGGGAACATTTAATTTTGTACCGTAGAAACACTAATTGGTTCCACACGGAGACACCAGCTCTACACATTTGTATTTTCTAGGGAGAAAGCTAGAGGAACTGCGGCAAACAAACATGATATTTCTGTTTGTATAGATGACATTTTATGCACTTTCCTAAGAAAAAGACTTTACTTTTCTCCAAAACCATTTCTACTGTGATTTTCTCGGTCCATTGCATACGAATTCCACCTCACTTTGTCCGGATATGACTGGATGAAACCAGAAATATCCGTTTTCTTTTTTTTTTTTTTGGCTTACTATATCCCAGATATTACTACAGACTCTGTGTTTGTGTTTTCTGGATATTATCGATGGATTATATTGTTTTGAATGTTTTTATCAGGGAACATTTAATTTTGTGCTGGGAAACACTAATTGGTTCCACATGGAGACACCAGTCTACACATTCGTATTTTCTAGGGAGAAAGCTAGAATAACTGCGGTAAACAAACATGATGTTTCTGTTTGTATAGATGACATTTTATGCACTGGCTTAAGGAAAAGACTTTGTTTTACTCCAAAACCATTTTCACTGCGATTTTCCCGGTTCATTGCATACGAATTCCACCAAACTTAGTCCGGATATGACTGGATGAAACCAGAAATATCCGGTTGTGTTTTGGCTAACTCAATCCCAGATATTGCGACAGACTCTGTGTTTGTGTTTTCTGGACATTATCAACGGACTTTATTGTTTTGAATGTTTTTATCAGGGAACATTTAAATTTGTACCTTAGAAACACTAATTGGTTCCACACGGAGACACCAGCTCAACACATTTGTATGTTCTAGGGAGAAAGCTAGAGGAACTGCGGCAAACAAACATGATATTTCTGTTTGTATACATGACATTTTATGCACTTGCATAACGAAAAAAACTTTGCTTTTCTCCAAAACCATTTTTACTGTGATTTTCTCGGTCCATTGCATACGAATTCCACCTCGCTTTGTCCGGATATGACTTGATGAAACCAGAAATATCCGGTTGTGTTTTGGCTTACTACAACCCAGATATTGTGAAAGCCTCTGTGTTTATGTTTTCCGGATACTATCAACGGAATTTATGTTTTTGCATGTTATTTATCAGGGAACATTTAATTTTGTGCTGGGAAACACTAATTGGTTCCACATGGAGACACCAGCTCTACACATTCGTATGTTCTAGGGAGAAAGCTAGAGGAACTGCGGCAAACAAACATGATATTTCTGTTTGTATAGATGACATTTTATGCACTTTCCTAAAGAAAAGACTTTGCTTTTCTCCAAAACCATTTTTCCTGTGATATTCTCGATCCATTACATATGAATTCCACCCCACTTTGTCCGGATATGAGTGGAGGAAACCAGAAATATCCGGTTGTGTTTTGTTTTACTATATCCCAGATATTGCTACAGCCTCAGTGTCTGTGTTTTCTGGATATTATCGATGGCTTTTATTGTTTTGAATGTTTTTATCAGGGAACATTTAATTTTGTGCTGGGAAACACTAATTGGTTCCACATGGAGACACCAGTAACACATTCCTCTGTTCTAGGGAGAAAGCTTGAGGAACTGCTAATCGATATGCTATGTCTGTTTGTATAGATGACATTTTATGCACTTGCGATGGAAAAGACTTTTTGCCTTTCTCTAAAACCATTTTTACTGTGATTTTGTTGGTCCATTGCATACGAATTCCAACCCACTTTGTCCGGATATGACTGGATGAAACCAGAAATATCCGGTTGTGTTTTGGCTAACTCAATCCCAGATATTGTGAAAGCTTCTGTATTTGTGTTCTCCGGATATTATGAATGGAATTTATGGTTTTGCATGTTTTTTATCAGGGAACATTTAATTTTGTACCGTAGAAACACTAATTGGTTCCACACGGAGACACCAGCTCTACACATTTGTATTTTCTAGGGAGAAAGCTAGAGGAACTGCGGCAAACAAACATGATATTTCTGTTTGTATAGATGACATTTTATGCACTTTCCTAACAAAAAGACTTTACTTTTCTCCAAAACCATTTTTACTGTGATTTTCTCGGTCCATTGCATACGAATTCCACCTCACTTTGTCCGGATGTGACTGGATGAAACCAGAAATATCCGTTTTCTTTTTTTTTGGCTTACTATATCCCAGATATTACTACAGACTCTGTGTTTGTGTTTTCTGGATATTATCGATGGATTATATTGTTTTGAATGTTTTTATCAGGGAACATTTAATTTTGTGCTGGGAAACACTAATTGGTTCCACATGGAGACACCAGTCTACACATTCGTATTTTCTAGGGAGAAAGCTAGAATAACTGCGGTAAACAAACATGATGTTTCTGTTTGTATAGATGACATTTTATGCACTGGCTTAAGGAAAAGACTTTGTTTTACTCCAAAACCATTTTTACTGCGATTTTCCCGGTTCATTGCATACGAATTCCACCAACCTTAGTCCGGATATGACTGGATGAAACCAGAAATATCCGGTTGTGTTTTGGCTAACTCAATCCCAGATATTGCGACGGACTCTGTGTTTGTGTTTTCTGGACATTATCAACGGACTTTATTGTTTTGAATGTTTTTATCAGGGAACATTTAATTTTGTACCTTAGAAACACTAATAGGTTCAACATGGAGACACCAGTCTACACATTCGTATGTTCTAGGGAGAAAGTTAGAGGAACTGCGGCAAACAAACATGATATTTCTGTTTGTATACATGACATTTTATGCACTTGCATAACGAAAAAAACTTTGCTTTTCTCCAAAACCAATTTTACTGTGATTTTCTCGGTCCATTGCATACGAATTCCACCTCGCTTTGTCCGGATATGACTGGATGAAACCAGAAATATCCGGTTGTGTTTTGGCTTACTACAACCCAGATATTGTGAAAGCCTCTGTGTTTATGTTTTCCGGATATTATCAACGGAATTTATGTTTTTGCATGTTATTTATCAGGGAACATTTAATTTTGTGCTGGGAAACACTAATTGGTTCCACATGGAGACACCAGCTCTACACATTCGTATTTTCTAGGGAGAAAGCTAGAGGAACTGCGGCAAACAAACATGATATTTCTGTTTGTATAGATGACATTTATTCACTTTCCTAAAGAAAAGACTTTGCTTTTCTCCAAAACCATTTTTCCTGTGATATTCTCGATCCATTACATATGAATTCCACCCCACTTTGTCCGGATATGAGTGGATGAAACCAGAAATATCCGGTTGTGTTTTGTCTTACTATATCCCAGATATTGCTACAGCCTCAGTGTCTGTGTTTTCTGGATATTATCGATGGATTTTATTGTTTTGAATGTTTTTATCAGGGAACATTTAATTTTGTGCTGGGAAACACTAATTGGTTCCACATGGAGACACCAGTCTACAGATTCATATTTTCTAGGGAGAAAGCTAGAATAACTGCGGTAAACAAACATGATATTTCTGTTTGTATTGATGACATTTTATGCACTGGCTTAAGGAAAAGACTTTGTTTTACTCCAAAACCATTTTTACTGCGATTTTCCCGGTTCATTGCATACGAATTCCACCAACCTTAGTCCGGATATGACTGGATGAAACCAGAAATATCCGGTTGTGTTTTGGCTAACTCAATCCCAGATATTGCGACGGACTCTGTGTTTGTGTTTTCTGGACATTATCAACGGACTTTATTGTTTTGAATGTTTTTATCAGGGAACATTTAATTTTGTACCTTAGAAACACTAATAGGTTCAACATGGAGACACCAGTATACACATTCGTATGTTCTAGGGAGAAAGCTAGAGGAACTGCGGCAAACAAACATGATATTTCTGTTTGTATACATGACATTTTATGCACTTGCATAACGAAAAAAACTTTGCTTTTCTCCAAAACCATTTTTACTGTGATTTTCTCGGTCCATTGCATACGAATTCCACCTCGATTTGTCCGGATATGTCTGGATGAAACCAGAAATATCCGGTTGTGTTTTGGCTTACTACAACCCAGATATTGTGAAAGCCTCTGTGTTTATGTTTTCCGGATATTATCAACGGAATTTATGTTTTTGCATGTTATTTATCAGGGAACATTTAATTTTGTGCTGGGAAACACTAATTGGTTCCACATGGAGACACCAGCTCTACACATTCGTATTTTCTAGGGAGAAAGCTAGAGGAACTGCGGCAAACAAACATGATATTTCTGTTTGTATAGATGACATTTTATGCACTTTCCTAAAGAAAAGACTTTGCTTTTCTCCAAAACCATTTTTCCTGTGATATTCTCCATCCATTACATATGAATTCCACCCCACTTTGTCCGGATATGAGTGCATGAAACCAGAAATATCCGGTTGTGTTTTGTCTTACTATATCCCAGATATTGCTACAGCCTCAGTGTCTGTGTTTTCAGGATATTATCGATGGATTTTATTGTTTTGAATGTTTTTATCAGGGAACCTTTAATTTTGTACCGTAGAAATACAATTTGGTTCCACATGGAGACACCAGTAACACATTCCTCTGTTCTAGGGAGAAAGCTTGAGGAACTGCAAATCGATATGATATGTCTGTTTGTATAGATGACATTTTATGCACTTGCGATGGAAAAGACTTTTTGCCTTTCTCTATTACCATTTTTACTGTGATTTTGTTGGTCCATTGCATACGAATTCCAACCCGCTTTGTCCGGATATGACTGGATGAAACCAGAAATATCCGGTCGTGTTTTGGCTAACTCAATCCCAGATATTGTGAAAGCTTCTGTATTTGTGTTCTCCGGATATTATGAATGGATTTTATGGTTTTGCATGTTTTTTATCAGGGAACATTTAATTTTGTACCGTAGAAACACTAATTGGTTCCACACGGAGACACCAGCTCTACACATTTGTATTTTCTAGGGAGAAAGCTAGAGGAACTGCGGCAAACAAACATGATATTTCTGTTTGTATAGATGACATTTTATGCACTTTCCTAAGAAAAAGACTTTACTTTTCTCCAAAACCATTTTTACTGTGATTTTCTCGGTCCATTGCATACGAATTCCACCTCACTTTGTCCGGATATGACTGGATGAAACCAGAAATATCCGTTTTCTTTTTTTTTGGCTTACTATATCCCAGATATTACTACAGACTCTGTGTTTGTGTTTTCTGGATATTATCGATGGATTATATTGTTTTGAATGTTTTTATCAGGGAACATTTAATTTTGTGCTGGGAAACACTAATTGGTTCCACATGGAGACACCAGTCTACACATTCGTATTTTCTAGGGAGAAAGCTAGAATAACTGCAGTAAACAAACATGATGTTTCTGTTTGTATAGATGACATTTTATGCACTGGCTTAAGGAAAAGACTTTGTTTTACTCCAAAACCATTTTTACTGCGATTTTCCTGGTTCATTGCATACGAATTCCACCAAACTTAGTCCGGATATGACTGGATGAAACCAGAAATATCCGGTTGTGTTTTGGCTAACTCAATCCCAGATATTGCGACGGACTCTGTGTTGGTGTTTTCTGGACATTATCAACGGACTTTATTGTTTTGAATGTTTTTATCAGGGAACATTTAATTTTGTACCTTAGAAACACTAATAGGTTCAACATGGAGACACCAGTATACACATTCGTATGTTCTAGGGAGAAAGCTAGAGGAACTGCGGCAAACAAACATGATATTTCTGTTTGTATACATGACATTTTATGCACTTGCATAACGAAAAAAACTTTGCTTTTCTCCAAAACCATTTTTACTGTGATTTTCTCGGTCCATTGCATACGAATTCCACCTCGCTTTGTCCGGATATGTCTGGATGAAACCAGAAATATCCGGTTGTGTTTTGGCTTACTACAACCCAGATATTGTGAAAGCCTCTGTGTTTATGTTTTCCGGATATTATCAACGGAATTTATGTTTTTGCATGTTATTTATCAGGGAACATTAAATTTTGTGCTGGGAAACACTAATTGGTTCCACATGGAGACACCAGCTCTACACATTCGTATTTTCTAGGGAGAAAGCTAGAGGAACTGCGGCAAACAAACATGATATTTCTGTTTGTATAGATGACATTTTATGCACTTTCCTAAAGAAAAGACTTTGCTTTTCTCCAAAACCATTTTTCCTGTGATATTCTCGATCCATTACATATGAATTCCACCCCACTTTGTCCGGATATGAGTGGATGAAACCAGAAATATCCGGTTGTGTTTTGTCTTACTATATCCCAGATATTGCTACAGCCTCAGTGTCTGTGTTTTCTGGATATTATCGATGGATTTTATTGTTTTGAATGTTTTTATCAGGGAACCTTTAATTTTGTACCGTAGAAATACAATTTGGTTCCACATGGAGACACCAGTAACACATTCCTATGTTCTAGGGAGAAAGCTTGAGGAACTGCAAATCGATATGATATGTCTGTTTGTATAGATGACATTTTATGCACTTGCGATGGAAAAGACTTTTTGCCTTTCTGTAAAACCATTTTTACTGTGATTTTGTTGGTCCATTGCATACGAATTCCAACCCACTTTGTCCGGATATGACTGGATGAAACCAGAAATATCCGGTTGTGTTTTGGCTAACTCAATCCCAGATATTGTGAAAGCTTCTGTATTTGTGTTCTCCGGATATTATGAACGGATTTTATGGTTTTGCATGTTTTTTATCAGGGAACATTTAATTTTGTACCGTAGAAACACTAATTGGTTCCACACGGAGACACCAGCTCTACACATTTGTATTTTCTAGGGAGAAAGCTAGAGGAACTGCGGCAAACAAACATGATATTTCTGTTTGTATAGATGACATTTTATGCACTTTCCTAACAAAAAGACTTTACTTTTCTCCAAAACCATTTTTACTGTGATTTTCTCGGTCCATTGCATACGAATTCCACCTCACTTTGTCCGGATATGACTGGATGAAACCAGAAATATCTGTTTTCTTTTTTTTTGGCTTACTATATCCCAGATATTACTACAGACTCTGTGTTTGTGTTTTCTGGATATTATCGATGGATTATATTGTTTTGAATGTTTTTATCAGGGAACATTTAATTTTGTGCTGGGAAACACTAATTGGTTCCACATGGAGACACCAGTCTACACATTCGTATTTTCTAGGGAGAAAGTTAGAATAACTGCGTTAAACAAACATGATGTTTCTGTTTGTATAGATGACATTTTATGACTGGCTTAAGGAAAAGACTTTGTTTTACTCCAAAACCATTTTTACTGCGATTTTCCCGGTTCATTGCATACGAATTCCACCAACCTTAGTCCGGATATGACTGGATGAAACCAGAAATATCCGGTTGTGTTTTGGCTAACTCAATCCCAGATATTGCGACGGACTCTGTGTTGGTGTTTTCTGGACATTATCAACGGACTTTATTGTTTTGAATGTTTTTATCAGGGAACATTTAATTTTGTACCTTAGAAACACTAATAGGTTCAACATGGAGACACCAGTATACACATTCGTATGTTCTAGGGAGAAAGCTAGAGGAACTGCGGCAAACAAACATGATATTTCTGTTTGTATACATGACATTTTATGCACTTGCATAACGAAAAAAACTTTGCTTTTCTCCAAAACCATTTTTACTGTGATTTTCTCGGTCCATTGCATACGAATTCCACCTCGCTTTGTCCGGATATGTCTGGATGAAACCAGAAATATCCGGTTGTGTTTTGGCTTACTACAACCCAGATATTGTGAAAGCCTCTGTGTTTATGTTTTCCGGATATTATCAACGGAATTTCTGTTTTTGCATGTTATTTATCAGGGAACATTAAATTTTGTGCTGGGAAACACTAATTGGTTCCACATGGAGACACCAGCTCTACACATTCGTATTTTCTAGGGAGAAAGCTAGAGGAACTGCGGCAAACAAACATGATATTTCTGTTTGTATAGATGACATTTTATGCACTTTCCTAAAGAAAAGACTTTGCTTTTCTCCAAAACCATTTTTCCTGTGATATTCTCCATCCATTACATATGAATTCCACCCCACTTTGTCCGGATATGAGTGGATGAAACCAGAAATATCCGGTTGTGTTTTGTCTTACTATATCCCAGATATTGCTACAGCCTCAGTGTCTGTGTTTTCTGGATATTATCGATGGATTTTATTGTTTTGAATGTTTTTATCAGGGAACCTTTAATTTTGTACCGTAGAAATACAATTTGGTTCCACATGGAGACACCAGGAACACATTCCTATGTTCTAGGGAGAAAGCTTGAGGAACTGCAAATCGATATGATATGTCTGTTTGTATAGATGACATTTTATGCACTTGCGATGGAAAAGACTTTTTGCCTTTCTCTAAAACCATTTTTACTGTGATTTTGTTGGTCCATTGCATACGAATTCCAACCCAATTTGTCCGGATATGACTGGATGAAACCAGAAATATCCGGTTGTGTTTTGGCTAACTCAATCCCAGATATTGTGAAAGCTTCTGTATTTGTGTTCTCCGGATATTATGAACGGATTTTATGGTTTTGCATGTTTTTTATCAGGGAACATTTAATTTTGTACCGTAGAAACACTAATTGGTTCCACACGGAGACACCAGCTCTACACATTTGTATTTTCTAGGGAGAAAGCTAGAGGAACTGCGGCAAACAAACATGATATTTCTGTTTGTATAGATGACATTTTATGCACTTTCCTAACAAAAAGACTTTACTTTTCTCCAAAACCATTTTTACTGTGATTTTCTCGGTCCATTGCATACGAATTCCACCTCACTTTGTCCGGATATGACTGGATGAAACCAGAAATATCTGTTTTCTTTTTTTTTTGGCTTACTATATCCCAGATATTACTACAGACTCTTTGTTTGTGTTTTCTGGATATTATCGATGGATTATATTGTTTTGAATGTTTTTATCAGGGAACATTTAATTTTGTGCTGGGAAACACTAATTGGTTCCACATGGAGACACCAGTCTACACATTCGTATTTTCTAGGGAGAAAGTTAGAATAACTGCGTTAAACAAACATGATGTTTCTGTTTGTATAGATGACATTTTATGACTGGCTTAAGGAAAAGACTTTGTTTTACTCCAAAACCATTTTTACTGCGATTTTCCCGGTTCATTGCATACGAATTCCACCAACCTTAGTCCGGATATGACTGGATGAAACCAGAAATATCCGGTTGTGTTTTGGCTAACTCAATCCCAGATATTGTGAAAGCTTCTGTATTGGTGTTTTCCGGATATTATCAACGGATTTTATGGTTTTGCATGTTTTTTATCAGGGGACATTTAATTTTGTACCTTAGAAACACTAATAGGTTCAACATGGAGACACCAGTCTACACATTCGTATGTTCTAGGGAGAAAGTTAGAGGAACTGCGGCAAACAAACATGATATTTCTGTTTGTATACATGACATTTTATGCACTTGCATAACGAAAAAAAACTTTGCTTTTCTCCAAAACCATTTTTACTGTGATTTTCTCGGTCCATTGCATACGAATTCCACCTCGCTTTGTCCGGATATGACTGGATGAAACCAGAAATATCCGGTTGTGTTTTGGCTTACTACAACCCAGATATTGTGAAAGCCTCTGTGTTTATGTTTTCCGGATACTATCAATGGAATTTATGTTTTTGCATGTTATTTATCAGGGAACATTTAATTTTGTGCTGAGAAACACTAATTGGTTCCACATGGAGACACCAGCTCTACACATTCGTATTTTCTAGGGAGAAAGCTAGAGGAACTGCGGCAAACAAACATGATATTTCTGTTTGTATAGATGACATTTTATGCACTTTCCTAAAGAAAAGACTTTGCTTTTCTCCAAAACCATTTTTCCTGTGATATTCTCCATCCATTACATATGAATTCCACCCCACTTTGTCCGGATATGAGTGGATGAAACCAGAAATATCCGGTTGTGTTTTGTCTTACTATATCCCAGATATTGCTACAGCCTCAGTGTCTGTGTTTTCTGGATATTATCGATGGATTTTATTGTTTTGAATGTTTTTATCAGGGAACCTTTAATTTTGTACCGTAGAAATACAATTTGGTTCCACATGGAGACACCAGGAACACATTCCTATGTTCTAGGGAGAAAGCTTGAGGAACTGCAAATCGATATGATATGTCTGTTTGTATAGATGACATTTTATGCACTTGCGATGGAAAAGACTTTTTGCCTTTCTCTAAAACCATTTTTACTGTGATTTTGTTGGTCCATTGCATACGAATTCCAACCCACTTTGTCCGGATATGACTGGATGAAACCAGAAATATCCGGTTGTGTTTTGGCTAACTCAATCCCAGATATTGTGAAAGCTTCTGTATTTGTGTTCTCCGGATATTATGAACGGATTTTATGGTTTTGCATGTTTTTTATCAGGGAACATTTAATTTTGTACCGTAGAAACACTAATTGGTTCCACACGGAGACACCAGCTCTACACATTTGTATTTTCTAGGGAGAAAGCTAGAGGAACTGCGGCAAACAAACATGATATTTCTGTTTGTATAGATGACATTTTATGCACTTTCCTAAGAAAAAGACTTTACTTTTCTCCAAAACCATTTTTACTGTGATTTTCTCGGTCCATTGCACACGAATTCCACCAAACTTAGTCCGGATATGACTGGATGAAACCAGAAATATCCGTTTTCTTTTTTTTTGGCTTACTATATCCCAGATATTACTACAGACTCTGTGTTTGTGTTTTCTGGATATTATCGATGGATTATATTGTTTTGAATGTTTTTATCAGGGAACACTTAATTTTGTGCTGGGAAACACTAATTGTTTGCACATGGAGACACCAGTCTACACATTCGTATTTTCTAGGGAGAAAGCTAGAATAACTGCGGTAAACAAACATGATGTTTCTGTTTGTATAGATGACATTTTATGCACTGGCTTAAGGAAAAGACTTTGTTTTACTCCAAAACCATTTTTACTGCTGTTTTCCCGGTTCATTGCATACGAATCCCACCAAACTTAGTCCGGATATGACTGGATGAAACCAGAAATATCCGGTTGTGTTTTGGCTAACTCAATCCAGATATTGTGAAAGCTTCTGTATTGGTGTTTTCCGGATAATATCAACGGATTTTATGGTTTTGCATGTTTTTTATCAGGGAACATTTAATTTTGTGCTGGGAAACACTAATTGGTTCCACATGGAGACACAAGCTCTACACATTCGTAGTTTCTGGGGAGAAAGCTAGAGGAACTGCGGCAAACAAACATGATATTTCTGTTTGTATAGATGACATTTTATGCACTTTCCTAAAGAAAAGACTTTGCTTTTCTCCAAAACCATTTTTCCTGTGATATTCTCGATCCATTACATATGAATTCCACCCCACTTTGTCCGGATATGAGTGGATGAAACCAGAAATATCCGGTTGTGTTTTGTCTTACTATATCCCAGATATTGCTACAGCCTCAGTGTCTGTGTTTTCTGGATATTATCGATGGATTTTATTGTTTTGAATGTTTTTATCAGGGAACCTTTAATTTTGTACCGTAGAAATACAATTTGGTTCCACATGGAGACACCAGGAACACATTCCTATGTTCTAGGGAGAAAGCTTGAGGAACTGCAAATCGATATGATATGTCTGTTTGTATAGATGACATTTTATGCACTTGCGATGGAAAAGACTTTTTGCCTTTCTGTAAAACCATTTTTACTGTGATTTTGTTGGTCCATTGCATACGAATTCCAACCCACTTTGTCCGGATATGACTGGATGAAACCAGAAATATCCGGTTGTGTTTTGGCTAACTCAATCCCAGATATTGTGAAAGCTTCTGTATTTGTGTTCTCTGGATATTATGAACGGATTTTATGGTTTTGCATGTTTTTTATCAGGGAACATTTAATTTTGTACCGTAGAAACACTAATTGGTTCCACACGGAGACACCAGCTCTACACAATTGTATTTTCTAGGGAGAAAGCTAGAGGAACTGCGGCAAACAAACATGATATTTCTGTTTGTATACATGACATTTTATGCACTTTCCTAAGAAAAAGACTTTACTTTTCTCCAAAACCATTTTTACTGTGATTTTCTCGGTCCATTGCATACAAATTCCACCTCACTTTGTCCGGCTATGACTGGATGAAACCAGAAATATCCGTTTTCTTTTTTTTGGCTTACTATATCCCAGATATTACTACAGACTCTGTGTTTGTGTTTTCTGGATATTATCGATGGATTATATTGTTTTGAATGTTTTTATCAGGGAACACTTAATTTTGTGCTGGGAAACACTAATTGGTTCCACATGGAGACACCAGTCTACACATTCGTATTTTCTAGGGAGAAAGCTAGAATAACTGCGGTAAACAAACATGATGTTTCTGTTTGTATAGATGACATTTTATGCACTGGCTTAAGGAAAAGACTTTGTTTTACTCCAAAACCATTTTTACTGCGATTTTCCCGGTTTATTGCATACGAATTCCACCAAACTTAGTCCGGATATGACTGGATGAAACCAGAAATATCCGGTTGTGTTTTGGCTAAATCAATCCCAGATATTGCGACGGACTCTGTGTTTGTGTTTTCTGGACATTATCAACGGACTTTATTGTTTTGAATGTTTTTATCGGGGAACATTTAATTTTGTACCTTAGAAACACTAATAGGTTCAACATGGAGACACCAGTCTACACATTCGTATGTTCTAGGGAGAAAGTTAGAGGAACTGCGGCAAACAAACATGATATTTCTGTTTGTATACATGATATTTTATGAACTTGCATAACGAAAAAAACTTTGCTTTTCTCCAAAACCATTTTTACTGCGATTTTCTCGGTCCATTGCATACGAATTCCACCTCGCTTTGTCCAGATATGACTGGATGAAACCAGAAATATCCGGTTGTGTTTTGGCTTACTACAACCCAGATATTGTGAAAGCCTCTGTGTTTATGTTTTGCGGATATTATCAACGGAATTTATGTTTTTGCATGTTATTTATCAGGGAACATTTAATTTTGTGCTGGGAAACACTAATTGGTTCCACATGGAGACACCAGTCTACACATTCGTATTTTCTAGGGAGAAAGCTAGAATAACTGCGGTAAACAAACATGATGTTTCTGTTTGTATAGTTGACATTTTATGCACTGGCTTAAGGAAAAGACTTTGTTTTACTCCAAAACCATTTTTACTGCGATTTTCCCGGTTCATTGCATACGAATTCCACCAAACTTAGTCCGGATATGACTGGATGAAACCAGAAATATCCGGTTGTGTTTTGGCTAAATCAATCCCAGATATTGCGACGGACTCTGTGTTTGTGTTTTCTGGACATTATCAACGGACTTTATTGTTTTGAATGTTTTTATCAGGGAACATTTAATTTTGTACCTTAGAAACACTAATAGGTTCAACATGGAGACACCAGTCTACACATTCGTATTTTCTAGGGTGAAAGCTAGAGGAACTGCGGCAAACAAACATGATATTTCTGTTTGTATAGATGACATTTTATGCACTTTCTAAAGAAAAGACTTTGCTTTTCTCCAAAACCATTTTTCCTGTGATATTCTCCATCCATTACATATGAATTCCACCCCACTTTCTCCGAATATGAGTGGATGAAACCAGAAATATCCGGTTGTGTTTTGTCTTACTATATCCCAGATATTGCTACAGCCTCAGTGTCTGTGTTTTCTGGACATTATCGATGGATTTTATTGTTTTGAATGTTTTTATCAGGGAACATTTAATTTTGTACCGTAGAAACACTAATTGGTTCCACATGCAGACACCAGTAACACATTCCTATGTTCTAGGGAGAAAGCTTGAGGAACTGCAAATCGATATGATATGTCTGTTTGTATAGATGACATTTTATGCACTTGCGATGGAAAAGACTTTTTGCCTTTCTCTAAAACCATTTTTACTGTGATTTTGTTGGTCCATTGCATACGAATTCCAACCCACTTTGTCCGGATATGACTGGATGAAACCAGAAATATCCGGTTGTGTTTTGGCTAACTCAATCCCAGATATTGTGAAAGCTTCTGTATTTGTGTTCTCTGGATATTATGAACGGATTTTATGGTTTTGCATGTTTTTTATCAGGGAACATTTAATTTTGTACCGTAGAAACACTAATTGGTTCCACACGGAGACACCAGCTCTACACATTTGTATTTTCTAGGGAGAAAGCTAGAGGAACTGCGGCAAACAAACATGATATTTCTGTTTGTATACATGACATTTTATGCACTTTCCTAAGAAAAAGACTTTACTTTTCTCCAAAACCATTTTTACTGTGATTTTCTCGGTCCATTGCATACGAATTCCACCTCAGTTTGTCCGGATATGACTGGATGAAACCAGAAATATCCGTTTTCTTTTTTTTGGCATACTATATCCCAGATATTACTACAGACTCTGTGTCTGTGTTTTCTGGATATTATCGATGGATTATATTGTTTTGAATGTTTTTATCAGGGAACACTTAATTTTGTGCTGGGAAACACTAATTGTTTGCACATGGAGACACCAGTCTACACATTCGTATTTTCTAGGGAGAAAGCTAGAATAACTGCGGTAAACAAACATGATGTTTCTGTTTGTATAGATGACATTTTATGCACTGGCTTAAGGAAAAGACTTTGTTTTACTCCAAAACCATTTTTACTGCGATTTTCCCGGTTCATTGCATACGAATTCCACCAACCTTAGTCCGGATATGACTGGATGAAACCAGAAATATCCGGTTGTGTTTTGGCTAACTCAATCCCAGATATTGTGAAAGCTTCTGTATTGGTGTTTTCCGGATATTATCAACGGATTTTATGATTTTGCATGTTTTTTATCAGGGAACATTTAATTTTGTACCTTAGAAACACTAATAGGTTCAACATGGAAACACCAGTCTACACATTCGTATGTTCTAGGGAGAAAGTTAGAGGAACTGCGGCAAACAAACATGATATTTCTGTTTGTATACATGACATTTTATGCACTTGCATAACGAAAAAAACTTTGCTTTTCTCCAAAACCATTTTTACTGTGATTTTCTCGGTCCATTGCATACGAATTCCACCTCGCTTTGTCCAGATATGACTGGATGAAACCAGAAATATCCGGTTGTGTTTTGGCTTACTACAACCCAGATATTGTGAAAGCCTCTGTGTTTATGTTTTCCAGATATTATGAACGGAATTTATGTTTTTGCATGTTATTTATCAGGGAACATTTAATTTTGTGCTGGGAAACACTAATTGGTTCCACATGGAGACACCAGCTCTACACATTCGTATGTTCTAGGGAGAAAGCTAGAGGAACTGCGGCAAACAAACATGATATTTCTGTTTGTATAGATGACATTTTATGCACTTTCCTAAAGAAAAGACTTTGCTTTTCTCCAAAACCATTTTTCCTGTGATATTCTCGATCCATTACATATGAATTCCACCCCACTTTGTCCAGATATGACTGGATGAAACCAGAAATATCCGGTTGTGTTTTGTCTTACTATATCCCAGATATTACTACAGACTCTGTGTCTGTGTTTTCTGGATATTATCGATGGATTTTATTGTTTTGAATGTTTTTATCAGGGAACATTTAATTTTGTACCGTAGAAACACTAATTGGTTCCACATGGAGACACCAGTAACACATTCCTATGTTCTAGGGAGAAAGCTTGAGGAACTGCAAATCGATATGATATGTCTGTTTGTATAGATGACACTTTATGCACTTGCGATGGAAAAGCCTTTTTGCCTTTCTCTAAAACCATTTTTACTGTGATTTTTTGGTCCATTGCATACGAATTCCAACCCACTTTGTCCGGATATGACTGGATGAAACCAGAAATATCCAGTTGTGTTTTGGCTAACTCAATCCCAGATATTGTGAAAGCTTCTGTATTTGTGTTCTCCGGATATTATGAACGGATTTTATGTTTTTGCATGTTATTTATCAGGGAACATTTAATTTTGTGCTGGGAAACACTAATTGGTTCCACATGGAGACACCAGCTCTACACATTCGTATTTTCTAGGGAGAAAGCTAGAGGAACTGCGGCAAACAAACATGATATTTCTGTTTGTATAGATGACATTTTATGCACTTTCCTAAAGAAAAGACTTTGCTTTTCTCCAACACCATTTTTCCTGTGATATTCTCGATCCATTACATATGAATTCCACCCCACTTTGTCCGGATATGACTGGATGAAACCAGAAATATCCGGTTGTGTTTTGTCTTACTATATCCCAGATATTGCTACAGCCTCAGTGTCTGTGTTTTCTGGACATTATCGATGGATTTTTTTGTTTTGAATGTTTTTATCAGGGAACATTTAATTTTGTACCGTAGTAACACTAATTGGTTCCACATGGAGACACCAGTAACACATTCCTATGTTCTAGGGAGAAAGCTTGAGGAACTGCAAATCGATATGATATGTCTGTTTGTATAGATGACATTTTATGCACTTGCGATGGAAAAGACTTTTTGCCTTTCTCTAAAACCATTTTTACTGTGATTTTGTTGGTCCATTGCATACGAATTCCAACCCACTTTGTCCGGATATGACTGGATGAAACCAGAAATATCCGGTTGTGTTTTGGCTAACTCAATCCCAGATATTGTGAAAGCTTCTGTATTTGTGTTCTCCGGATATTATGAACGGATTTTATGGTTTTGCATGTTTTTTTATCAGGGAACATTTAATTTTGTACCGTAGAAACACTAATTGGTTCCACACGGAGACACCAGCTCTACACATTTGTATTTTCTAGGGAGAAAGCTAGAGGAACTGCGGCAAACAAACATGATATTTCTGTTTGTATAGATGACATTTTATGCACTTTCCTAACAAAAAGACTTTACTTTTCTCCAAAACCATTTTTACTGTGATTTTCTCGGTCCATTGCATACGAATTCCACCTCACTTTGTCCGGATATGACTGGATGAAACCAGAAATATCCGTTTTCTTTTTTTTTGGCTTACTATATCCCAGATATTACTACAGACTCTGTGTTTGTGTTTTCTGGATATTATCGATGGATTATATTGTTTTGAATGTTTTTATCAGGGAACATTTAATTTTGTGCTGGGAAACACTAATTGGTTCCACATGGAGACACCAGTCTACACATTCGTATTTTCTAGGGAGAAAGTTAGAATAACTGCGTTAAACAAACATGATGTTTCTGTTTGTATAGATGACATTTTATGACTGGCTTAAGGAAAAGACTTTGTTTTACTCCAAAACCATTTTTACTGCGATTTTCCCGGTTCATTGCATACGAATTCCACCAACCTTAGTCCGGATATGACTGGATGAAACCAGAAATATCCGGTTGTGTTTTGGCTAACTCAATCCCAGATATTGTGAAAGCTTCTGTATTGGTGTTTTCCGGATATTATCAACGGATTTTATGGTTTTGCATGTTTTTTATCAGGGGACATTTAATTTTGTACCTTAGAAACACTAATAGGTTCAACATGGAGACACCAGTCTACACATTCGTATGTTCTAGGGAGAAAGTTAGAGGAACTGCGGCAAACAAACATGATATTTCTGTTTGTATACATGACATTTTATGCACTTGCATAACGAAAAAAAACTTTGCTTTTCTCCAAAACCATTTTTACTGTGATTTTCTCGGTCCATTGCATACGAATTCCACCTCGCTTTGTCCGGATATGACTGGATGAAACCAGAAATATCCGGTTGTGTTTTGGCTTACTACAACCCAGATATTGTGAAAGCCTCTGTGTTTATGTTTTCCGGATACTATCAACGGAATTTATGTTTTTGCATGTTATTTATCAGGGAACATTTAATTTTGTGCTGGGAAACACTAATTGGTTCCACATGGAGACACCAGCTCTACACATTCGTATTTTCTAGGGAGAAAGCTAGAGGAACTGCGGCAAACAAACATGATATTTCTGTTTGTATAGATGACATTTTATGCACTTTCCTAAAGAAAAGACTTTGCTTTTCTCCAAAACCATTTTTCCTGTGATATTCTCCATCCATTACATATGAATTCCACCCCACTTTGTCCGGATATGAGTGCATGAAACCAGAAATATCCGGTTGTGTTTTGTCTTACTATATCCCAGATATTGCTACAGCCTCAGTGTCTGTGTTTTCTGGATATTATCGATGGATTTTATTGTTTTGAATATTTTTATCAGGGAACCTTTAATTTTGTACCGTAGAAATACAATTTGGTTCCACATGGAGACACCAGTAACACATTCCTATGTTCTAGGGAGAAAGCTTGAGGAACTGCAAATCGATATGATATGTCTGTTTGTATAGATGACATTTTATGCACTTGCGATGGAAAAGACTTTTTGCCTTTCTCTAAAACCATTTTTACTGTGATTTTGTTGGTCCATTGCATACGAATTCCAACCCACTTTGTCCGGATATGACTGGATGAAACCAGAAATATCCGGTTGTGTTTTGGCTAACTCAATCCCAGATATTGTGAAAGCTTCTGTATTTGTGTTCTCCGGATATTATGAATGGATTTTATGGTTTTGCATGTTTTTTATCAGGGAACATTTAATTTTGTACCGTAGAAACACTAATTGGTTCCACACGGAGACACCAGCTCTACACATTTGTATTTTCTAGGGAGAAAGCTAGAGGAACTGCGGCAAACAAACATGATATTTCTGTTTGTATAGATGACATTTTATGCACTTTCCTAAGAAAAAGACTTTACTTTTCTCCAAAACCATTTTTACTGTGATTTTCTCGGTCCATTGCATACGAATTCCACCTCACTTTGTCCGGATGTGACTGGATGAAACCAGAAATATCCGTTTTCTTTTTTTTTGGCTTACTATATCCCAGATATTACTACAGACTCTGTGTTTGTGTTTTCTGGATATTATCGATGGATTATATTGTTTTGAATGTTTTTATCAGGGAACATTTAATTTTGTGCTGGGAAACACTAATTGGTTCCACATGGAGACACCAGTCTACACATTCGTATTTTCTAGGGAGAAAGCTAGAATAACTGCGGTAAACAAACATGATGTTTCTGTTTGTATAGATGACATTTTATGCACTGGCTTAAGGAAAAGACTTTGTTTTACTCCAAAACCATTTTTACTGCGATTTTCCCGGTTCATTGCATACGAATTCCACCAAACTTAGTCCGGATATGACTGGATGAAACCAGAAATATCCGGTTTTGTTTTGGCTAAATCAATCCCAGATATTGCGACGGACTCTGTGTTTGTGTTTTCTGGACATTATCAACGGACTTTATTGTTTTGAATGTTTTTATCAGGGAACATTTAATTTTGTACCTTAGAAACACTAATAGGTTCAACATGGAGACACCAGTATACACATTCGTATGTTCTAGGGAGAAAGTTAGAGGAACTGCGGCAAACAAACATGATATTTCTGTTTGTATACATGACATTTTATGCACTTGCATAACGAAAAAAACTTTGCTTTTCTCCAAAACCAATTTTACTGTGATTTTCTCGGTCCATTGCATACGAATTCCACCTCGCTTTGTCCGGATATGACTGGATGAAACCAGAAATATCCGGTTGTGTTTTGGCTTACTACAACCCAGATATTGTGAAAGCCTCTGTGTTTATGTTTTCCGGATATTATCAACGGAATTTATGTTTTTGCATGTTATTTATCAGGGAACATTTAATTTTGTGCTGGGAAACACTAATTGGTTCTACATGGAGACACCAGCTCTACACATTCGTATTTTCTAGGGAGAAAGCTAGAGGAACTGCGGCAAACAAACATGATATTTCTGTTTGTATAGATGACATTTATTCACTTTCCTAAAGAAAAGACTTTGCTTTTCTCCAAAACCATTTTTCCTGTGATATTCTCGATCCATTACATATGAATTCCAACCCACTTTGTCCGGATATGAGTGGATGAAACCAGAAATATCCGGTTGTGTTTTGTCTTACTATATCCCAGATATTGCTACAGCCTCACTGTCTGTGTTTTCTGGATATTATCGATGGATTTTATTGTTTTGAATGTTTTTATCAGGGAACATTTAATTTTGTGCTAGGAAACACTAATTGGTTCCACATGGAGACACCAGTCTACACATTCGTATTTTCTAGGGAGAAAGCTAGAATAACTGCGGTAAACAAACATGATATTTCTGTTTGTATTGATGACATTTTATGCACTGGCTTAAGGAAAAGACTTTGTTTTACTCCAAAACCATTTTTACTGCGATTTTCCCGGTTCATTGCATACGAATTCCACCAACCTTAGTCCGGATATGACTGGATGAAACCAGAAATATCCGGTTGTGTTTTGGCTAACTCAATCCCAGATATTGCGACGGACTCTGTGTTTGTGTTTTCTGGACATTATCAACGGACTTTATTGTTTTGAATGTTTTTATCAGGGAACATTTAATTTTGTACCTTAGAAACACTAATAGGTTCAACATGGAGACACCAGTATACACATTCGTATGTTCTAGGGAGAAAGCTAGAGGAACTGCGGCAAACAAACATGATATTTCTGTTTGTATACATGACATTTTATGCACTTGCATAACGAAAAAAACTTTGCTTTTCTCCAAAACCATTTTTACTGTGATTTTCTCGGTCCATTGCATACGAATTCCACCTCGCTTTGTCCGGATATGTCTGGATGAAACCAGAAATATCTGGTTGTGTTTTGGCTTACTACAACCCAGATATTGTGAAAGCCTCTGTGTTTATGTTTTCCGGATACTATCAACGGAATTTATGTTTTTGCATGTTATTTATCAGGGAACATTTAATTTTGTGCTGGGAAACACTAATTGGTTCCACATGGAGACACCAGCTCTACACATTCGTATTTTCTAGGGAGAAAGCTAGAGGAACTGCGGCAAACAAACATGATATTTCTGTTTGTATAGATGACATTTTATGCACTTTCCTAAAGAAAAGACTTTGCTTTTCTCCAAAACCATTTTTCCTGTGATATTCTCCATCCATTACATATGAATTCCACCCCACTTTGTCCGGATATGAGTGCATGAAACCAGAAATATCCGGTTGTGTTTTGTCTTACTATATCCCAGATATTGCTACAGCCTCAGTGTCTGTGTTTTCAGGATATTATCGATGGATTTTATTGTTTTGAATGTTTTTATCAGGGAACCTTTAATTTTGTACCGTAGAAATACAATTTGGTTCCACATGGAGACACCAGTAACACATTCCTCTGTTCTAGGGAGAAAGCTTGAGGAACTGCAAATCGATATGATATGTCTGTTTGTATAGATGACATTTTATGCACTTGCGATGGAAAAGACTTTTTGCCTTTCTCTAAAACCATTTTTACTGTGATTTTGTTGGTCCATTGCATACGAATTCCAACCCGCTTTGTCCGGATATGACTGGATGAAACCAGAAATATCCGGTCGTGTTTTGGCTAACTCAATCCCAGATATTGTGAAAGCTTCTGTATTTGTGTTCTCCGGATATTATGAATGGATTTTATGGTTTTGCATGTTTTTTATCAGGGAACATTTAATTTTGTACCGTAGAAACACTAATTGGTTCCACACGGAGACACCAGCTCTACACATTTGTATTTTCTAGGGAGAAAGCTAGAGGAACTGCGGCAAACAAACATGATATTTCTGTTTGTATAGATGACATTTTATGCACTTTCCTAACAAAAAGACTTTACTTTTCTCCAAAACCATTTTTACTGTGATTTTCTCGGTCCATTGCATACGAATTCCACCTCACTTTATCCGGATATGACTGGATGAAACCAGAAATATCCGTTTACTTTTTTTTTGGCTTACTATATCCCAGATATTACTACAGACTCTGTGTTTGTGTTTTCTGGATATTATCGATGGATTATATTGTTTTGAATGTTTTTATCAGGGAACATTTAATTTTGTGCTGGGAAACACTAATTGGTTTCACATGGAGACACCAGTCTACACATTCGTATTTTCTAGGGAGAAAGCTAGAATAACTGCAGTAAACAAACATGATGTTTCTGTTTGTATAGATGACATTTTATGCACTGGCTTAAGGAAAAGACTTTGTTTTACTCCAAAACCATTTTTACTGCGATTTTCCTGGTTCATTGCATACGAATTCCACCAAACTTAGTCCGGATATGACTGGATGAAACCAGAAATATCCGGTTGTGTTTTGGCTAACTCAATCCCAGATATTGCGACGGACTCTGTGTTGGTGTTTTCTGGACATTATCAACGGACTTTATTGTTTTGAATGTTTTTATCAGGGAACATTTAATTTTGTACCTTAGAAACACTAATAGGTTCAACATGGAGACACCAGTCTACACATTCGTATGTTCTAGGGAGAAAGTTAGAGGAACTGCGGCAAACAAACATGATATTTCTGTTTGTATACATGACATTTTATGCACTTGCATAACGAAAAAAAACTTTGCTTTTCTCCAAAACCATTTTTACTGTGATTTTCTCGGTCCATTGCATACGAATTCCACCTCGCTTTGTCCGGATATGACTGGATGAAACCAGAAATATCCGGTTGTGTTTTGGCTTACTACAACCCAGATATTGTGAAAGCCTCTGTGTTTATGTTTTCTGGATACTATCAACGGAATTTATGTTTTTGCATGTTATTTATCAGGGAACATTTAATTTTGTGCTGAGAAACACTAATTGGTTCCACATGGAGACACCAGCTCTACACATTCGTATTTTCTAGGGAGAAAGCTAGAGGAACTGCGGCAAACAAACATGATATTTCTGTTTGTATAGATGACATTTTATGCACTTTCCTAAAGAAAAGACTTTGCTTTTCTCCAAAACCATTTTTCCTGTGATATTCTCCATCCATTACATATGAATTCCACCCCACTTTGTCCGGATATGAGTGGATGAAACCAGAAATATCCGGTTGTGTTTTGTCTTACTATATCCCAGATATTGCTACAGCCTCAGTGTCTGTGTTTTCTGGATATTATCGATGGATTTTATTGTTTTGAATGTTTTTATCAGGGAACCTTTAATTTTGTACCGTAGAAATACAATTTGGTTCCACATGGAGACACAAGGAACACATTCCTATGTTCTAGGGAGAAAGCTTGAGGAACTGCAAATCGATATGATATGTCTGTTTGTATAGATGACATTTTATGCACTTGCGATGGAAAAGACTTTTTGCCTTTCTCTAAAACCATTTTTACTGTGATTTTGTTGGTCCATTGCATACGAATTCCAACCCACTTTGTCCGGATATGACTGGATGAAACCAGAAATATCCGGTTGTGTTTTGGCTAACTCAATCCCAGATATTGTGAAAGCTTCTGTATTTGTGTTCTCCAGATATTATGAACGGATTTTATGGTTTTGCATGTTTTTTATCAGGGAATATTTAATTTTGTACCGTAGAAACACTAATTGGTTCCACACGGAGACACCAGCTCTACACATTTGTATTTTCTAGGGAGAAAGCTAGAGGAACTGCGGCAAACAAACATGATATTTCTGTTTGTATAGATGACATTTTATGCACTTTCCTAAGAAAAAGACTTTACTTTTCTCCAAAACCATTTTTACTGTGATTTTCTCGGTCCATTGCATACGAATTCCACCTCACTTTGTCCGGATATGACTGGATGAAACCAGAAATATCCGTTTTGTTTTTGTTTTTTTTTTGGCTTACTATATCCCAGATATTACTACAGACTCTGTGTTTGTGTTTTCTGGATATTATCGATGGATTATATTGTTTTGAATGTTTTTATCAGGGAACACTTAATTTTGTGCTGGGAAACACTAATTGTTTGCACATGGAGACACCAGTCTACACATTCGTATTTTCTAGGGAGAAAGCTAGAATAACTGCGGTAAACAAACATGATGTTTCTGTTTGTATAGATGACATTTTATGCACTGGCTTAAGGAAAAGACTTTGTTTTACTCCAAAACCATTTTTACTGCGATTTTCCCGGTTCATTGCATACGAATCCCACCAAACTTAGTCCGGATATGACTGGATGAAACCAGAAATATCCGGTTGTGTTTTGGCTAACTCAATCCAGATATTGTGAAAGCTTCTGTATTGGTGTTTTCCGGATAATATCAACGGATTTTATGGTTTTGCATGTTTTTTATCAGGGAACATTTAATTTTGTGCTGGGAAACACTAATTGGTTCCACATGGAGACACAAGCTCTACACATTCGTAGTTTCTAGGGAGAAAGCTAGAGGAACTGCGGCAAACAAACATGATATTTCTGTTTGTATAGATGACATTTCATGCACTTTCCTAAAGAAAAGACTTTGCTTTTCTCCAAAACCATTTTTCCTGTGATATTCTCGATCCATTACATATGAATTCCACCCCACTTTGTCCGGATATGAGTGGATGAAACCAGAAATATCCGGTTGTGTTTTGTCTTACTATATCCCAGATATTGCTACAGCCTCAGTGTCTGTGTTTTCTGGATATTATCGATGGATTTTATTGTTTTGAATGTTTTTATCAGGGAACCTTTAATTTTGTACCGTAGAAATACAATTTGGTTCCACATGGATACACCAGGAACACATTCCTATGTTCTAGGGAGAAAGCTTGAGGAACTGCAAATCGATATGATATGTCTGTTTGTATAGATGACATTTTATGCACTTGCGATGGAAAAGACTTTTTGCCTTTCTCTAAAACCATTTTTACTGTGATTTTGTTGGTCCATTGCATACGAATTCCAACCCGCTTTGTCCGGATATGACTGGATGTAACCAGAAATATCCGGTCGTGTTTTGGCTAACTCAATCCCAGATATTGTGAAAGCTTCTGTATTTGTGTTCTCAGGATATTATGAACGGATTTTATGGTTTTGCATGTTTTTTATCAGGGAACATTTAATTTTGTACCGTAGAAACACTAATTGGTTCCACACGGAGACACCAGCTCTACACATTTGTATTTTCTAGGGAGAAAGCTAGAGGAACTGCGGCAAACAAACATGATATTTCTGTTTGTATAGATGACATTTTATGCACTTTCCTAACAAAAAGACTTTACTTTTCTCCAAAACCATTTTTACTGTGATTTTCTCGGTCCATTGCATACGAATTCCACCTCACTTTGTCCGGATATGACTGGATGAAACCAGAAATATCCGTTTTCTTTTTTTTTGGCTTACTATATCCCAGATATTACTACAGACTCTGTGTTTGTGTTTTCTGGATATTATCGATGGATTATATTGTTTTGAATGTTTTTATCAGGGAACATTTAATTTTGTGCTGGGAAACACTAATTGGTTCCACATGGAGACACCAGTCTACACATTCGTATTTTCTAGGGAGAAAGTTAGAATAACTGCGTTAAACAAACATGATGTTTCTGTTTGTATAGATGACATTTTATGACTGGCTTAAGGAAAAGACTTTGTTTTACTCCAAAACCATTTTTACTGCGATTTTCCCGGTTCATTGCATACGAATTCCACCAAACTTAGTCCGGATATGACTGGATGAAACCAGAAATATCCGGTTGTGTTTTGGCTAACTCAATCCCAGATATTGTGAAAGCTTCTGTATTGGTGTTTTCCGGATATTATCAACGGATTTTATGGTTTTGCATGTTTTTTATCAGGGGACATTTAATTTTGTACCTTAGAAACACTAATAGGTTCAACATGGAGACACCAGTCTACACATTCGTATGTTCTAGGGAGAAAGTTAGAGGAACTGCGGCAAACAAACATGATATTTCTGTTTGTATACATGACATTTTATGCACTTGCATAACGAAAAAAAACTTTGCTTTTCTCCAAAACCATTTTTACTGTGATTTTCTCGGTCCATTGCATACGAATTCCACCTCGCTTTGTCCGGATATGACTGGATGAAACCAGAAATATCCGGTTGTGTTTTGGCTTACTACAACCCAGATATTGTGAAAGCCTCTGTGTTTATGTTTTCCGGATATTATCAACGGAATTTATGTTTTTGCATGTTATTTATCAGGGAACATTTAATTTTGTGCTGGGAAACACTAATTGGTTCCACATGGAGACACCAGCTCTACACATTCGTATTTTCTAGGGAGAAAGCTAGAGGAACTGCGGCAAACAAACATGATATTTCTGTTTGTATAGATGACATTTATTCACTTTCCTAAAGAAAAGACTTTGCTTTTCTCCAAAACCATTTTTCCTGTGATATTCTCGATCCATTACATATGAATTCCAACCCACTTTGTCCGGATATGAGTGGATGAAACCAGAAATATCCGGTTGTGTTTTGTCTTACTATATCCCAGATATTGCTACAGCCTCACTGTCTGTGTTTTCTGGATATTATCGATGGATTTTATTGTTTTGAATGTTTTTATCAGGGAACATTTAATTTTGTGCTAGGAAACACTAATTGGTTCCACATGGAGACACCAGTCTACACATTCGTATTTTCTAGGGAGAAAGCTAGAATAACTGCGGTAAACAAACATTATATTTCTGTTTGTATTGATGACATTTTATGCACTGGCTTAAGGAAAAGACTTTGTTTTACTCCAAAACCATTTTTACTGCGATTTTCCCGGTTCATTGCATACGAATTCCACCAACCTTAGTCCGGATATGACTGGATGAAACCAGAAATATCCGGTTGTGTTTTGGCTAACTCAATCCCAGATATTGCGACGGACTCTGTGTTTGTGTTTTCTGGACATTATCAACGGACTTTATTGTTTTGAATGTTTTTATCAGGGAACATTTAATTTTGTACCTTAGAAACACTAATAGGTTCAACATGGAGACACCAGTATACACATTCGTATGTTCTAGGGAGAAAGCTAGAGGAACTGCGGCAAACAAACATGATATTTCTGTTTGTATAGATGACATTTTATGCACTTTCCTAAAGAAAAGACTTTGCTTTTCTCCAAAACCATTTTTCCTGTGATATTCTCCATCCATTACATATGAATTCCACCCCACTTTGTCCGGATATGAGTGCATGAAACCAGAAATATCCGGTTGTGTTTTGTCTTACTATATCCCAGATATTGCTACAGCCTCAGTGTCTGTGTTTTCAGGATATTATCGATGGATTTTATTGTTTTGAATGTTTTTATCAGGGAACCTTTAATTTTGTACCGTAGAAATACAATTTGGTTCCACATGGAGACACCAGTAACACATTCCTCTGTTCTAGGGAGAAAGCTTGAGGAACTGCAAATCGATATGATATGTCTGTTTGTATAGATGACATTTTATGCACTTGCGATGGAAAAGACTTTTTGCCTTTCTCTAAAACCATTTTTACTGTGATTTTGTTGGTCCATTGCATACGAATTCCAACCCGCTTTGTCCGGATATGACTGGATGAAACCAGAAATATCCGGTCGTGTTTTGGCTAACTCAATCCCAGATATTGTGAAAGCTTCTGTATTTGTGTTCTCCGGATATTATGAATGGATTTTATGGTTTTGCATGTTTTTTATCAGGGAACATTTAATTTTGTACCGTAGAAACACTAATTGGTTCCACACGGAGACACCAGCTCTACACATTTGTATTTTCTAGGGAGAAAGCTAGAGGAACTGCGGCAAACAAACATGATATTTCTGTTTGTATAGATGACATTTTATGCACTTTCCTAACAAAAAGACTTTACTTTTCTCCAAAACCATTTTTACTGTGATTTTCTCGGTCCATTGCATACGAATTCCACCTCACTTTATCCGGATATGACTGGATGAAACCAGAAATATCCGTTTACTTTTTTTTTGGCTTACTATATCCCAGATATTACTACAGACTCTGTGTTTGTGTTTTCTGGATATTATCGATGGATTATATTGTTTTGAATGTTTTTATCAGGGAACATTTAATTTTGTGCTGGGAAACACTAATTGGTTCCACATGGAGACACCAGTCTACACATTCGTATTTTCTAGGGAGAAAGCTAGAATAACTGCAGTAAACAAACATGATGTTTCTGTTTGTATAGATGACATTTTATGCACTGGCTTAAGGAAAAGACTTTGTTTTACTCCAAAACCATTTTTACTGCGATTTTCCTGGTTCATTGCATACGAATTCCACCAAACTTAGTCCGGATATGACTGGATGAAACCAGAAATATCCGGTTGTGTTTTGGCTAACTCAATCCCAGATATTGCGACGGACTCTGTGTTGGTGTTTTCTGGACATTATCAACGGACTTTATTGTTTTGAATGTTTTTATCAGGGAACATTTAATTTTGTACCTTAGAAACACTAATAGGTTCAACATGGAGACACCAGTCTACACATTCGTATGTTCTAGGGAGAAAGTTAGAGGAACTGCGGCAAACAAACATGATATTTCTGTTTGTATACATGACATTTTATGCACTTGCATAACGAAAAAAAACTTTGCTTTTCTCCAAAACCATTTTTACTGTGATTTTCTCGGTCCATTGCATACGAATTCCACCTCGCTTTGTCCGGATATGACTGGATGAAACCAGAAATATCCGGTTGTGTTTTGGCTTACTACAACCCAGATATTGTGAAAGCCTCTGTGTTTATGTTTTCCGGATACTATCAACGGAATTTATGTTTTTGCATGTTATTTATCAGGGAACATTTAATTTTGTGCTGAGAAACACTAATTGGTTCCACATGGAGACACCAGCTCTACACATTCGTATTTTCTAGGGAGAAAGCTAGAGGAACTGCGGCAAACAAACATGATATTTCTGTTTGTATAGATGACATTTTATGCACTTTCCTAAAGAAAAGACTTTGCTTTTCTCCAAAACCATTTTTCCTGTGATATTCTCCATCCATTACATATGAATTCCACCCCACTTTGTCCGGATATGAGTGGATGAAACCAGAAATATCCGGTTGTGTTTTGTCTTACTATATCCCAGATATTGCTACAGCCTCAGTGTCTGTGTTTTCTGGATATTATCGATGGATTTTATTGTTTTGAATGTTTTTATCAGGGAACCTTTAATTTTGTACCGTAGAAATACAATTTGGTTCCACATGGAGACACAAGGAACACATTCCTATGTTCTAGGGAGAAAGCTTGAGGAACTGCAAATCGATATGATATGTCTGTTTGTATAGATGACATTTTATGCACTTGCGATGGAAAAGACTTTTTGCCTTTCTCTAAAACCATTTTTACTGTGATTTTGTTGGTCCATTGCATACAAATTCCAACCCACTTTGTCCGGATATGACTGGATGAAACCAGAAATATCCGGTTGTGTTTTGGCTAACTCAATCCCAGATATTGTGAAAGCTTCTGTATTTGTGTTCTCCGGATATTATGAATGGATTTTATGGTTTTGCATGTTTTTTATCAGGGAACATTTAATTTTGTACCGTAGAAACACTAATTGGTTCCACACGGAGACACCAGCTCTACACATTTGTATTTTCTAGGGAGAAAGCTAGAGGAACTGCGGCAAACAAACATGATATTTCTGTTTGTATAGATGACATTTTATGCACTTTCCTAACAAAAAGACTTTACTTTTCTCCAAAACCATTTTTACTGTGATTTTCTCGGTCCATTGCACACGAATTCCACCAAACTTAGTCCGGATATGACTGGATGAAACCAGAAATATCCGTTTTCTTTTTTTTTTGGCTTACTATATCCCAGATATTACTACAGACTCTGTGTTTGTGTTTTCTGGATATTATCGATGGATTATATTGTTTTGAATGTTTTTATCAGGGAACACTTAATTTTGTGCTGGGAAACACTAATTGTTTGCACATGGAGACACCAGTCTACAAATTCGTATTTTCTAGGGAGAAAGCTAGAATAACTGCGGTAAACAAACATGATGTTTCTGTTTGTATAGATGACATTTTTATGCACTGGCTTAAGGAAAAGACTTTGTTTTACTCCAAAACCATTTTTACTGCGATTTTCCCGGTTCATTGCATACGAATTCCACCAAACTTAGTCCGGATATGACTGGATGAAACCAGAAATATCCGGTTGTGTTTTGGCTAACTCAATCCAGATATTGTGAAAGCTTCTGTATTGGTGTTTTCCGGATAATATCAACGGATTTTATGGTTTTGCATGTTTTTTATCAGGGAACATTTAATTTTGTGCTGGGAAACACTAATTGGTTCCACATGGAGACACAAGCTCTACACATTCGTAGTTTCTAGGGAGAAAGCTAGAGGAACTGCGGCAAACAAACATGATATTTCTGTTTGTATAGATGACATTTCATGCACTTTCCTAAAGAAAAGACTTTGCTTTTCTCCAAAACCATTTTTCCTGTGATATTCTCAATCCATTACATATGAATTCCACCCCACTTTGTCCAGATATGAGTGGATGAAACCAGAAATATCCGGTTGTGTTTTGTCTTACTATATCCCAGATATTGCTACAGCCTCAGTGTCTGTGTTTTCTGGATATTATCGATGGATTTTATTGTTTTGAATGTTTTTATCAGGGAACCTTTAATTTTGTACCGTAGAAATACAATTTGGTTCCACATGGATACACCAGGAACACATTCCTATGTTCTAGGGAGAAAGCTTGAGGAACTGCAAATCGATATGATATGTCTGTTTGTATAGATGACATTTTATGCACTTGCGATGGAAAAGACTTTTTGCCTTTCTCTAAAACCATTTTTACTGTGATTTTGTTGGTCCATTGCATACGAATTCCAACCCGCTTTGTCCGGATATGACTGGATGAAACCAGAAATATCCGGTCGTGTTTTGGCTAACTCAATCCCAGATATTGTGAAAGCTTCTGTATTTGTGTTCTCCGGATATTATGAACGGATTTTATGGTTTTGCATGTTTTTTATCAGGGAACATTTAATTTTGTACCGTAGAAACACTAATTGGTTCCACACGGAGACACCAGCTCTACACATTTGTATTTTCTAGGGAGAAAGCTAGAGGAACTGCGGCAAACAAACATGATATTTCTGTTTGTATAGATGACATTTTATGCACTTTCCTAACAAAAAGACTTTACTTTTCTCCAAAACCATTTTTACTGTGATTTTCTCGGTCCATTGCATACGAATTCCACCTCACTTTGTCCGGATATGACTGGATGAAACCAGAAATATCCGTTTTCTTTTTTTTTGGCTTACTATATCCCAGATATTACTACAGACTCTGTGTTTGTGTTTTCTGGATATTATCGATGGATTATATTGTTTTGAATGTTTTTATCAGGGAACATTTAATTTTGTGCTGGGAAACACTAATTGGTTCCACATGGAGACACCAGTCTACACATTCGTATTTTCTAGGGAGAAAGTTAGAATAACTGCGTTAAACAAACATGATGTTTCTGTTTGTATAGATGACATTTTATGACTGGCTTAAGGAAAAGACTTTGTTTTACTCCAAAACCATTTTTACTGCGATTTTCCCGGTTCATTGCATACGAATTCCACCAAACTTAGTCCGGATATGACTGGATGAAACCAGAAATATCCGGTTGTGTTTTGGCTAACTCAATCCCAGATATTGTGAAAGCTTCTGTATTGGTGTTTTCCGGATATTATCAACGGATTTTATGGTTTTGCATGTTTTTTATCAGGGGACATTTAATTTTGTACCTTAGAAACACTAATAGGTTCAACATGGAGACACCAGTCTACACATTCGTATGTTCTAGGGAGAAAGTTAGAGGAACTGCGGCAAACAAACATGATATTTCTGTTTGTATACATGACATTTTATGCACTTGCATAACGAAAAAAAACTTTGCTTTTCTCCAAAACCATTTTTACTGTGATTTTCTCGGTCCATTGCATACGAATTCCACCTCGCTTTGTCCGGATATGACTGGATGAAACCAGAAATATCCGGTTGTGTTTTGGCTTACTACAACCCAGATATTGTGAAAGCCTCTGTGTTTATGTTTTCCGGATACTATCAACGGAATTTATGTTTTTGCATGTTATTTATCAGGGAACATTTAATTTTGTGCTGAGAAACACTAATTGGTTCCACATGGAGACACCAGCTCTACACATTCGTATTTTCTAAGGAGAAAGCTAGAGGAACTGCGGCAAACAAACATGATATTTCTGTTTGTATAGATGACATTTTATGCACTTTCCTAACAAAAAGACTTTACTTTTCTCCAAAACCATTTTTACTGTGATTTTCTCGGTCCATTGCATACGAATTCCACCTCACTTTGTCATGATATGACTGGATGAAACCAGAAATATCCGTTTTCTTTTTTTTTTTGGCTTACTATATCCCAGATATTACTACAGACTCTGTGTTTGTGTTTTCTGGATATTATCGATGGATTATATTGTTTTGAATGTTTTTATCAGGGAACATTTAATTTTGTGCTGGGAAACACTAATTGGTTCCACATGGAGACACCAGTCTACACATTCGTATTTTCTAGGGAGAAAGCTAGAATAACTGCGGTAAACAAACATGATGTTTCTGTTTGTATAGATGACATTTTATGACTGGCTTAAGGAAAAGACTTTGTTTTACTCCAAAACCATTTTTACTGCGATTTTCCCGGTTCATTGCATACGAATTCCACCAAACTTAGTCCGGATATGACTGGATGAAACCAGAAATATCCGGTTGTGTTTTGGCTAACTCAATCCCAGATATTGTGAAAGCTTCTGTATTGGTGTTTTCCGGATATTATCAACGGATTTTATGGTTTTGCATGTTTTTTATCAGGGAACATTTAATTTTGTAACGTAGAAACACTAATAGGTTCAACATGGAGACACCAGTCTACACATTCGTATGTTCTAGGGAGAAAGTTAGAGGAACTGCGGCAAACAAACATGATATTTCTGTTTCTATACATGACATTTTATGCACTTGCATAACGAAAAAAACTTTGCTTTTCTCCAAAACCATTTTTACTGTCATTTTCTCAGTCCATTGCATACGAATTCCACCAAACTTAGTCCGGATATGACTGGATGAAACCAGAAATATCCGGTTGTGTTTTGGCTAACTCAATCCCAGATATTGTGAAAGCTTCTGTATTGGTGTTTTCCGGATAATATCAACGGATTTTATGGTTTTGCATGTTTTTTATCAGGGAACATTTAATTTTGTACCTTAGAAACACTAATAGGTTCAACATGGAGACACCAGTCTACACATTCGTATGTTCTAGGGAGAAAGTTAGAGGAACTGCGGCAAACAAACATGATATTTCTGTTTGTATACATGACATTTTATGCACTTGCTTAACGAAAAAAACTTTGCTTTTCTCCAAAACCATTTTTACTGTGATTTTCTCGGTCCATTGCATACGAATTCCACCTCGCTTTGTCCGGATATGTCTGGATGAAACCAGAAATATCCGGTTGTGTTTTGGCTTACTACAACCCAGATATTGTGAAAGCCTCTGTGTTTATGTTTTCCGGATATTATCAACGGAATTTATGTTTTTGCATGTTATTTATCAGGGAACATTTAATTTTGTGCTGGGAAGCACTAATTGGTTCCACATGGAGACACCAGCTCTACACATTCGTATTTTCTAGGGAGAAAGCTAGAGGAACTGCGGCAAACAAACATGATATTTCTGTTTGTATAGATGACATTTTATGCACTTTCCTAAAGAAAAGACTTTGCTTTTCTCCAAAACCATTTTTCCTGTGATATTCTCCATCCATTACATATGAATTCCACCCCACTTTGTCCGGATATGAGTGGATGAAACCAGAAATATCCGGTTGTGTTTTGTCTTACTATATCCCAGATATTGCTACAGCCTCAGTGTCTGTGTTTTCTGGATATTATCGATGGATTTTATTGTTTTGAATATTTTTATCAGGGAACCTTTAATTTTGTACCGTAGAAATACAATTTGGTTCCACATGGAGACACCAGTAACACATTCCTATGTTCTAGGGAGAAAGCTTGAGGAACTGCAAATCGATATGATATGTCTGTTTGTATAGATGACATTTTATGCACTTGCGATGGAAAAGACTTTTTGCCTTTCTCTAAAACCATTTTTACTGTGATTTTGTTGGTCCATTGCATACGAATTCCAACCCACTTTGTCCGGATATGACTGGATGAAACCAGAAATATCCGGTTGTGTTGTGGCTAACTCAATCCCAGATATTGTGAAAGCTTCTGTATTTGTGTTCTCCGGATATTATGAACGGATTTTATGGTTTTGCATGTTTTTTATCAGGGAACATTTAATTTTGTACCGTAGAAACACTAATTGGTTCCACACGGAGACACCAGCTCTACACATTTGTATTTTCTAGGGAGAAAGCTAGAGGAACTGCGGCAAACAAACATGATATTTCTGTTTGTATAGATGACATTTTATGCACTTTCCTAAGAAAAAGACTTTACTTTTCTCCAAAACCATTTTTACTGTGATTTTCTCGGTCCATTGCATACGAATTCCAGCTCACTTTGTCCGGATATGACTGGATGAAACCAGAAATATCCGTTTTCTTTTTTTTTGGCTTACTATATCCCAGATATTACTACAGACTCTGTGTTTGTGTTTTCTGGATATTATCGATGGATTATATTGTTTTGAATGTTTTTATCAGGGAACATTTAATTTTGTGCTGGGAAACACTAATTGGTTCCACATGGAGACACCAGTCTACACATTCGTATTTTCTAGGGAGAAAGCTAGAATAACTGCGGTAAACAAACATGATGTTTCTGTTTGTATAGATGACATTTTATGCACTGGCTTAAGGAAAAGACTTTGTTTTACTCCAAAACCATTTTTACTGCGATTTTCCCGGTTCATTGCATACAAATTCCACCAAACTTAGTCCGGATATGACTGGATGAAACCAGAAATATCCGGTTGTGTTTTGGCTAACTCAATCCCAGATATTGTGAAAGTTTCTGTATTGGTGTTTTCCGGATAATATCAACGGATTTTATGGTTTTGCATGTTTTTTATCAGGGAACATTTAATTTTGTACCTTAGAAACACTAATAGGTTCAACATGGAGACACCAGTCTACACATTCGTATGTTCTAGGGAGAAAGTTAGAGGAACTGCGGCAAACAAACATGATATTTCTGTTTGTATACATGACATTTTATGCACTTGCATAACGAAAAAAACTTTGCTTTTCTCCAAAACCATTTTTACTGTGATTTTCTCGGTCCATTGCATACGAATTCCACCTCGCTTTGTCCGGATATGACTGGATGAAACCAGAAATATCTGGTTGTTTTTTTGGCTTACTACAACCCAGATATTGTGAAAGCCTCTGTGTTTATGTTTTCCGGATATTATCAACGGAATTTATGTTTTTGCATGTTATTTATCAGGGAACATTTAATTTTGTGCTGGGAAACACTAATTGGTTCCACATGGAGACACCAGCTCTACACATTCGTATTTTCTAGGGAGAAAGCTAGAGGAACTGCGGCAAACAAACATGATATTTCTGTTTGTATAGATGACATTTTATGCACTTTCCTAAAGAAAAGACTTTGCTTTTCTCCAAAACCATTTTTCCTGTGATATTCTCCATCCATTACATATGAATTCCACCCCACTTTGTCCGGATATGAGTGCATGAAACCAGAAATATCCGGTTGTGTTTTGTCTTACTATATCCCAGATATTGCTACAGCCTCAGTGTCTGTGTTTTCTGGATATTATCGATGGATTTTATTGTTTTGAATATTTTTATCAGGGAACCTTTAATTTTGTACCGTAGAAATACAATTTGGTTCCACATGGAGACACCAGTAACACATTCCTATGTTCTAGGGAGAAAGCTTGAGGAACTGCAAATCGATATGATATGTCTGTTTGTATAGATGACATTTTATGCACTTGCGATGGAAAAGACTTTTTGCCTTTCTCTAAAACCATTTTTACTGTGATTTTGTTGGTCCATTGCATACGAATTCCAACCCACTTTGTCCGGATATGACTGGATGAAACCAGAAATATCCGGTTGTGTTGTGGCTAACTCAATCCCAGATATTGTGAAAGCTTCTGTATTTGTGTTCTCCGGATATTATGAACGGATTTTATGGTTTTGCATGTTTTTTATCAGGGAACATTTAATTTTGTACCGTAGAAACACTAATTGGTTCCACACGGAGACACCAGCTCTACACATTTGTATTTTCTAGGGAGAAAGCTAGAGGAACTGCGGCAAACAAACATGATATTTCTGTTTGTATAGATGACATTTTATGCACTTTCCTAAGAAAAAGACTTTACTTTTCTCCAAAACCATTTTTACTGTGATTTTCTCGGTCCATTGCATACAAATTCCACCTCACTTTGTCCGGATATGACTGGATGAAACCAGAAATATCCGTTTTCTTTTTTTTTGGCTTACTATATCCCAGATATTACTACAGACTCTGTGTTTGTGTTTTCTGGATATTATCGATGGATTATATTGTTTTGAATGTTTTTATCAGGGAACATTTAATTTTGTGCTGGGAAACACTAATTGGTTCCACATGGAGACACCAGTCTACACATTCGTATTTTCTAGGGAGAAAGCTAGAATAACTGCGGTAAACAAACATGATGTTTCTGTTTGTATAGATGACATTTTATGCACTGGCTTAAGGAAAAGACTTTGTTTTACTCCAAAACCATTTTTACTGCGATTTTCCCGGTTCATTGCATACGAATTCCACCAAACTTAGTCCGGATATGACTGGATGAAACCAGAAATATCCGGTTGTGTTTTGGCTAACTCAATCCCAGATATTGTGAAAGCTTCTGTATTGGTGTTTTCCGGATAATATCAACGGATTTTATGGTTTTGCATGTTTTTTATCAGGGAACATTTAATTTTGTACCTTAGAAACACTAATAGGTTCAACATGGAGACACCAGTCTACAAATTCGTATGTTCTAGGGAGAAAGTTAGAGGAACTGCGGCAAACAAACATGATATTTCTGTTTGTATACATGACATTTTATGCACTTGCATAACGAAAAAAACTTTGCTTTTCTCCAAAACCATTTTTACTGTGATTTTCTCGGTCCATTGCATACGAATTCCACCTCGCTTTGTCCGGATATGACTGGATGAAACCAGAAATATCTGGTTGTTTTTTTGGCTTACTACAACCCAGATATTGTGAAAGCCTCTGTGTTTATGTTTTCCGGATATTATCAACGGAATTTATGTTTTTGCATGTTATTTATCAGGGAACATTTAATTTTGTGCTGGGAAACACTAATTGGTTCCACATGGAGACACCAGCTCTACACATTCGTATTTTCTAGGGAGAAAGCTAGAGGAACTGCGGCAAACAAACATGATATTTCTGTTTGTATAGATGACATTTTATGCACTTTCCTAAAGAAAAGACTTTGCTTTTCTCCAAAACCATTTTTCCTGTGATATTCTCCATCCATTACATATGAATTCCACCCCACTTTGTCCGGATATGAGTGCATGAAACCAGAAATATCCGGTTGTGTTTTGTCTTACTATATCCCAGATATTGCTACAGCCTCAGTGTCTGTGTTTTCTGGATATTATCGATGGATTTTATTGTTTTGAATATTTTTATCAGGGAACCTTTAATTTTGTACCGTAGAAATACAATTTGGTTCCACATGGAGACACCAGTAACACATTCCTATGTTCTAGGGAGAAAGCTTGAGGAACTGCAAATCGATATGATATGTCTGTTTGTATAGATGACATTTTATGCACTTGCGATGGAAAAGACTTTTTGCCTTTCTCTAAAACCATTTTTACTGTGATTTTGTTGGTCCATTGCATACGAATTCCAACCCACTTTGTCCGGATATGACTGGATGAAACCAGAAATATCCGGTTGTGTTGTGGCTAACTCAATCCCAGATATTGTGAAAGCTTCTGTATTTGTGTTCTCCGGATATTATGAACGGATTTTATGGTTTTGCATGTTTTTTATCAGGGAACATTTAATTTTGTACCGTAGAAACACTAATTGGTTCCACACGGAGACACCAGCTCTACACATTTGTATTTTCTAGGGAGAAAGCTAGAGGAACTGCGGCAAACAAACATGATATTTCTGTTTGTATAGATGACATTTTATGCACTTTCCTAAGAAAAAGACTTTACTTTTCTCCAAAACCATTTTTACTGTGATTTTCTCGGTCCATTGCATACGAATTCCACCTCGCTTTGTCCGGATATGACTGGATGAAACCAGAAATATCTGGTTGTTTTTTTGGCTTACTACAACCCAGATATTGTGAAAGCCTCTGTGTTTATGTTTTCCGGATATTATCAACGGAATTTATGTTTTTGCATGTTATTTATCAGGGAACATTTAATTTTGTGCTGGGAAACACTAATTGGTTCCACATGGAGACACCAGCTCTACACATTCGTATTTTCTAGGGAGAAAGCTAGAGGAACTGCGGCAAACAAACATGATATTTCTGTTTGTATAGATGACATTTTATGCACTTTCCTAAAGAAAAGACTTTGCTTTTCTCCAAAACCATTTTTCCTGTGATATTCTCCATCCATTACATATGAATTCCACCCCACTTTGTCCGGATATGAGTGCATGAAACCAGAAATATCCGGTTGTGTTTTGTCTTACTATATCCCAGATATTGCTACAGCCTCAGTGTCTGTGTTTTCTGGATATTATCGATGGATTTTATTGTTTTGAATATTTTTATCAGGGAACCTTTAATTTTGTACCGTAGAAATACAATTTGGTTCCACATGGAGACACCAGTAACACATTCCTATGTTCTAGGGAGAAAGCTTGAGGAACTGCAAATCGATATGATATGTCTGTTTGTATAGATGACATTTTATGCACTTGCGATGGAAAAGACTTTTTGCCTTTCTCTAAAACCATTTTTACTGTGATTTTGTTGGTCCATTGCATACGAATTCCAACCCACTTTGTCCGGATATGACTGGATGAAACCAGAAATATCCGGTTGTGTTGTGGCTAACTCAATCCCAGATATTGTGAAAGCTTCTGTATTTGTGTTCTCCGGATATTATGAACGGATTTTATGGTTTTGCATGTTTTTTATCAGGGAACATTTAATTTTGTACCGTAGAAACACTAATTGGTTCCACACGGAGACACCAGCTCTACACATTTGTATTTTCTAGGGAGAAAGCTAGAGGAACTGCGGCAAACAAACATGATATTTCTGTTTGTATAGATGACATTTTATGCACTTTCCTAAGAAAAAGACTTTACTTTTCTCCAAAACCATTTTTACTGTGATTTTCTCGGTCCATTGCATACAAATTCCACCTCACTTTGTCCGGATATGACTGGATGAAACCAGAAATATCCGTTTTCTTTTTTTTTGGCTTACTATATCCCAGATATTACTACAGACTCTGTGTTTGTGTTTTCTGGATATTATCGATGGATTATATTGTTTTGAATGTTTTTATCAGGGAACATTTAATTTTGTGCTGGGAAACACTAATTGGTTCCACATGGAGACACCAGTCTACACATTCGTATGTTCTAGGGAGAAAGTTAGAGGAACTGCGGCAAACAAACATGATGTTTCTGTTTGTATAGATGACATTTTATGCACTGGCTTAAGGAAAAGACTTTGTTTTACTCCAAAACCATTTTTACTGCGATTTTCCCGGTTCATTGCATACGAATTCCACCAAACTTAGTCCGGATATGACTGGATGAAACCAGAAATATCCGGTTGTGTTTTGGCTAACTCAATCCCAGATATTGTGAAAGCTTCTGTATTGGTGTTTTCCGGATAATATCAACGGATTTTATGGTTTTGCATGTTTTTTATCAGGGAACATTTAATTTTGTACCTTAGAAACACTAATAGGTTCAACATGGAGACACCAGTCTACACATTCGTATGTTCTAGGGAGAAAGTTAGAGGAACTGCGGCAAACAAACATGATATTTCTGTTTGTATACATGACATTTTATGCACTTGCATAACGAAAAAAACTTTGCTTTTCTCCAAAACCATTTTTACTGTGATTTTCTCGGTCCATTGCATACGAATTCCACCTCGCTTTGTCCGGATATGACTGGATGAAACCAGAAATATCTGGTTGTTTTTTTGGCTTACTACAACCCAGATATTGTGAAAGCCTCTGTGTTTATGTTTTCCGGATATTATCAACGGAATTTATGTTTTTGCATGTTATTTATCAGGGAACATTTAATTTTGTGCTGGGAAACACTAATTGGTTCCACATGGAGACACCAGCTCTACACATTCGTATTTTCTAGGGAGAAAGCTAGAGGAACTGCGGCAAACAAACATGATATTTCTGTTTGTATAGATGACATTTTATGCACTTTCCTAAAGAAAAGACTTTGCTTTTCTCCAAAACCATTTTTCCTGTGATATTCTCCATCCATTACATATGAATTCCACCCCACTTTGTCCGGATATGAGTGCATGAAACCAGAAATATCCGGTTGTGTTTTGTCTTACTATATCCCAGATATTGCTACAGCCTCAGTGTCTGTGTTTTCTGGATATTATCGATGGATTTTATTGTTTTGAATATTTTTATCAGGGAACCTTTAATTTTGTACCGTAGAAATACAATTTGGTTCCACATGGAGACACCAGTAACACATTCCTATGTTCTAGGGAGAAAGCTTGAGGAACTGCAAATCGATATGATATGTCTGTTTGTATAGATGACATTTTATGCACTTGCGATGGAAAAGACTTTTTGCCTTTCTCTAACACCATTTTTACTGTGATTTTGTTGGTCCATTGCATACGAATTCCAACCCACTTTGTCCGGATATGACTGGATGAAACCAGAAATATCCGGTTGTGTTGTGGCTAACTCAATCCCAGATATTGTGAAAGCTTCTGTATTTGTGTTCTCCGGATATTATGAACGGATTTTATGGTTTTGCATGTTTTTTATCAGGGAACATTTAATTTTGTACCGTAGAAACACTAATTGGTTCCACACGGAGACACCAGCTCTACACATTTGTATTTTCTAGGGAGAAAGCTAGAGGAACTGCGGCAAACAAACATGATATTTCTGTTTGTATAGATGACATTTTATGCACTTTCCTAAGAAAAAGACTTTACTTTTCTCCAAAACCATTTTTACTGTGATTTTCTCGGTCCATTGCATACGAATTCCACCTCACTTTGTCCGGATATGACTGGATGAAACCAGAAATATCCGTTTTCTTTTTTTTTGGCTTACTATATCCCAGATATTACTACAGACTCTGTGTTTGTGTTTTCTGGATATTATCGATGGATTATATTGTTTTGAATGTTTTTATCAGGGAACATTTAATTTTGTGCTGGGAAACACTAATTGGTTCCACATGGAGACACCAGTCTACACATTCGTATTTTCTAGGGAGAAAGCTAGAATAACTGCGGTAAACAAACATGATGTTTCTGTTTGTATAGATGACATTTTATGCACTGGCTTAAGGAAAAGACTTTGTTTTACTCCAAAACCATTTTTACTGCGATTTTCCCGGTTCATTGCATACGAATTCCACCAAACTTAGTCCGGATATGACTGGATGAAACCAGAAATATCCGGTTGTGTTTTGGCTAACTCAATCCCAGATATTGTGAAAGCTTCTGTATTGGTGTTTTCCGGATAATATCAACGGATTTTATGGTTTTGCATGTTTTTTATCAGGGAACATTTAATTTTGTACCTTAGAAACACTAATAGGTTCAACATGGAGACACCAGTCTACAAATTCGTATGTTCTAGGGAGAAAGTTAGAGGAACTGCGGCAAACAAACATGATATTTCTGTTTGTATACATGACATTTTATGCACTTGCATAACGAAAAAAACTTTGCTTTTCTCCAAAACCATTTTTACTGTGATTTTCTCGGTCCATTGCATACGAATTCCACCTCGCTTTGTCCGGATATGACTGGATGAAACCAGAAATATCTGGTTGTTTTTTTGGCTTACTACAACCCAGATATTGTGAAAGCCTCTGTGTTTATGTTTTCCGGATATTATCAACGGAATTTATGTTTTTGCATGTTATTTATCAGGGAACATTTAATTTTGTGCTGGGAAACACTAATTGGTTCCACATGGAGACACCAGCTCTACACATTCGTATTTTCTAGGGAGAAAGCTACAGGAACTGCGGCAAACAAACATGATATTTCTGTTTGTATAGATGACATTTTATGCACTTTCCTAAAGAAAAGACTTTGCTTTTCTCCAAAACCATTTTTCCTGTGATATTCTCCATCCATTACATATGAATTCCACCCCACTTTGTCCGGATATGAGTGCATGAAACCAGAAATATCCGGTTGTGTTTTGTCTTACTATATCCCAGATATTGCTACAGCCTCAGTGTCTGTGTTTTCTGGATATTATCGATGGATTTTATTGTTTTGAATATTTTTATCAGGGAACCTTTAATTTTGTACCGTAGAAATACAATTTGGTTCCACATGGAGACACCAGTAACACATTCCTATGTTCTAGGGAGAAAGCTTGAGGAACTGCAAATCGATATGATATGTCTGTTTGTATAGATGACATTTTATGCACTTGCGATGGAAAAGACTTTTTGCCTTTCTCTAAAACCATTTTTACTGTGATTTTGTTGGTCCATTGCATACGAATTCCAACCCACTTTGTCCGGATATGACTGGATGAAACCAGAAATATCCGGTTGTGTTGTGGCTAACTCAATCCCAGATATTGTGAAAGCTTCTGTATTTGTGTTCTCCGGATATTATGAACGGATTTTATGGTTTTGCATGTTTTTTATCAGGGAACATTTAATTTTGTACCGTAGAAACACTAATTGGTTCCACACGGAGACACCAGCTCTACACATTTGTATTTTCTAGGGAGAAAGCTAGAGGAACTGCGGCAAACAAACATGATATTTCTGTTTGTATAGATGACATTTTATGCACTTTCCTAAGAAAAAGACTTTACTTTTCTCCAAAACCATTTTTACTGTGATTTTCTCGGTCCATTGCATACGAATTCCAGCTCACTTTGTCCGGATATGACTGGATGAAACCAGAAATATCCGTTTTCTTTTTTTTTTGGCTTACTATATCCCAGATATTACTACAGACTCTGTGTTTGTGTTTTCTGGATATTATCGATGGATTATATTGTTTTGAATGTTTTTATCAGGGAACATTTAATTTTGTGCTGGGAAACACTAATTGGTTCCACATGGAGACACCAGTCTACACATTCGTATTTTCTAGGGAGAAAGCTAGAATAACTGCGGTAAACAAACATGATGTTTCTGTTTGTATAGATGACATTTTATGCACTGGCTTAAGGAAAAGACTTTGTTTTACTCCAAAACCATTTTTACTGCGATTTTCCCGGTTCATTGCATACGAATTCCACCAAACTTAGTCCGGATATGACTGGATGAAACCAGAAATATCCGGTTGTGTTTTGGCTAAATCAATCCCAGATATTGCGATGGACTCTGTGTTTGTGTTTTCTGGACATTATCAACGGACTTTATTGTTTTGAATGTTTTTATCAGGGAACATTTAATTTTGTACCTTAGAAACACTAATAGGTTCAACATGGAGACACCAGTCTACACATTCGTATGTTCTAGGGAGAAAGTTAGAGGAACTGCGGCAAACAAACATGATATTTCTGTTTGTATACATGACATTTTATGCACTTGCATAACGAAAAAAACTTTGCTTTTCTCCAAAACCATTTTTACTGTGATTTTCTCGGTCCATTGCATACGAATTCCACCTCGCTTTGTCCGGATATGACTGGATGAAACCAGAAATATCCGGTTGTGTTTTGGCTTACTACAACCCAGATATTGTGAAAGCCTCTGTGTTTATGTTTTCCGGATATTATCAACGGAATTTATGTTTTTGCATGTTATTTATCAGGGAACATTTAATTTTGTGCTGGGAAACACTAATTGGTTCCACATGGAGACACCAGCTCTACACATTCGTATTTTCTAGGGAGAAAGCTAGAGGAACTGCGGCAAACAAACATGATATTTCTGTTTGTATAGATGACATTTTATGCACTTTCCTAAAGAAAAGACTTTGCTTTTCTCCAAAACCATTTTTCCTGTGATATTCTCGATCCATTACATATGAATTCCACCCCACTTTGTCCGGATATGAGTGGATGAAACCAGAAATATCCGGTTGTGTTTTGTCTTACTATATCCCAGATATTGCTACAGCCTCAGTGTCTGTGTTTTCTGGATATTATCGATGGATTTTATTGTTTTGAATGTTTTTATCAGGGAACCTTCAATTTTGTACCGTAGAAATACAATTTGGTTCCACATGGAGACACCAGTAACACATTCCTATGTTCTAGGGAGAAAGCTTGAGGAACTGCAAATCGATATGATATGTCTGTTTGTATAGATGACATTTTATGCACTTGCGATGGAAAAGACTTTTTGCCTTTCTCTAAAACCATTTTTACTGTGATTTTGTTGGTCCATTGCATACGAATTCCAACCCACTTTGTCCGGATATGACTGGATGAAACCAGAAATATCCGGTTGTGTTTTGGCTTACTACAACCCAGATATTGTGAAAGCCTCTGTGTTTATGTTTCCGGATATTATCAACGGAATTTATGTTTTTGCATGTTATTTATCAGGGAACATTTAATTTTGTGCTGGGAAACACTAATTGGTTCCACACGGAGACACCAGCTCTACACATTTGTATTTTCTAGGGAGAAAGCTAGAGGAACTGCGGCAAACAAACATGATATTTCTGTTTGTATAGATGACATTTTATGCACTTTCCTAACAAAAAGACTTTACTTTTCTCCAAAACCATTTTTACTGTGATTTTCTCGGTCCATTGCATACGAATTCCACCTCACTTTGTCCGGATATGACTGGATGAAACCAGAAATATCCGTTTTCTTTTTTTTTGGCTTACTATATCCCAGATATTTCTACAGACTCTGTGTTTGTGTTTTCTGGATATTATCGATGGATTATATTGTTTTGAATGTTTTTATCAGGGAACATTTAATTTTGTGCTGGGAAACACTAATTGTTTGCACATGGAGACACCAGTCTACACATTCGTATTTTCTAGGGAGAAAGCTAGAATAACTGCGGTAAACAAACATGATGTTTCTGTTTGTATAGATGACATTTTATGCACTGGCTTAAGGAAAAGACTTTGTTTTACTCCAAAACCATTTTTACTGCGATTTTCCCGGTTCATTGCATACGGATTCCACCAAACTTAGTCCGGATATGACTGGATGAAACCAGAAATATCCGGTTGTGTTTTGGCTAACTCAATCCCAGATATTGTGACGGACTCTGTGTTTGTGTTTTCTGGACATTATCAACGGACTATATTGTTTTGAATGTTTTTATCAGGGAACATTTAATTTTGTACCTTAGAAACACTAATAGGTTCAACATGGAGACACCAGTCTACACATTCGTATGTTCTAGGGAGATAGTTAGAGGAACTGCGGCAAACAAACATGATATTTCTGTTTGTATACATGACATTTTATGCACTTGCATAACGAAAAAAACTTTGCTTTTCTCCAAAACCATTTTTACTGTGATTTTCTCGGTCCATTGCATACGAATTCCACCTCGCTTTGTCCGGATATGACTGGATGAAACCAGAAATATCCAGTTGTGTTTTGGCTTACTACAACCCAGATATTGTGAAAGCCTCTGTGTTTATGTTTTCCGGATATTATCAACGGAATTTATGTTTTTGCATGTTATTTATCAGGGAACATTTAATTTTGTGCTGGGAAACACTAATTGGTTCCACATGGAGACACCAGCTCTACACATTCGTATTTTCTAGGGAGAAAGCTAGAGGAACTGCGGCAAACAAACATGATATTTCTGTTTGTATAGATGACATTTTATGCACTTTCCTAAAGAAAAGACTTTGCTTTTCTCCAAAACCATTTTTCCTGTGATATTCTCGATCCATTACATATGAATTCCACCCCACTTTGTCCGGATATGAGTGGATGAAACCAGAAATATCCGGTTGTGTTTTGTCTTACTATATCCCAGATATTGCTACAGCCTCAGTGTCTGTGTTTTCTGGATATTATCGATGGATTTTATTGTTTTGAATGTTTTTATCAGGGAACCTTCAATTTTGTACCGTAGAAATACAATTTGGTTCCACATGGAGACACCAGTAACACATTCCTATGTTCTAGGGAGAAAGCTTGAGGAACTGCAAATCGATATGATATGCCTGTTTGTATAGATGACATTTTATGCACTTGCGATGGAAAAGACTTTTTGCCTTTCTCTAAAACCATTTTTACTGTGATTTTGTTGGTCCATTGCATACGAATTCCAACCCACTTTGTCCGGATATGACTGGATGAAACCAGAAATATCCGGTTGTGTTTTGGCTTACTACAACCCAGATATTGTGAAAGCCTCTGTGTTTATGTTTCCGGATATTATCAACGGAATTTATGTTTTTGCATGTTATTTATCAGGGAACATTTAATTTTGTGCTGGGAAACACTAATTGGTTCCACACGGAGACACCAGCTCTACACATTTGTATTTTCTAGGGAGAAAGCTAGAGGAACTGCGGCAAACAAACATGATATTTCTGTTTGTATAGATGACATTTTATGCACTTTCCTAACAAAAAGACTTTACTTTTCTCCAAAACCATTTTTACTGTGATTTTCTCGGTCCATTGCATACGAATTCCACCTCACTTTGTCCGGATATGACTGGATGAAACCAGAAATATCCGTTTTCTTTTTTTTGGCTTACTATATCCCAGATATTACTACACTCTGTGTTTGTGTTTTCTGGATATTATCGATGGATTATATTGTTTTGAATGTTTTTATCAGGGAACATTTAATTTTGTGCTGGGAAACACTAATTGGTTCCACATGGAGACACCAGTCTACACATTCGTATTTTCTAGGGAGAAAGCTAGAATAACTGCGGTAAACAAACATGATGTTTCTGTTTGTATAGATGACATTTTATGCACTGGCTTAAGGAAAAGACTTTGTTTTACTCCAAAACCATTTTTACTGCGATTTTCCCGGTTCATTGCATACGAATTCCACCAAACTTAGTCCGGATATGACTGGATGAAACCAGAAATATCCGGTTGTGTTTTGGCTAAATCAATCCCAGATATTGCGACGGACTCTGTGTTTGTGTTTTCTGGACATTATCAACGGACTTTATTGTTTTGAATGTTTTTATCAGGGAACATTTAATTTTGTACCTTAGAAACACTAATAGGTTCAACATGGAGACACCAGTCTACACATTCGTATGTTCTAGGGAGAAAGTTAGAGGAACTGCGGCAAACAAACATGATATTTCTGTTTGTATACATGACATTTTATGCACTTGCTTAACGAAAAAAACTTTGCTTTTCTCCAAAACCATTTTTACTGTGATTTTCTCGGTCCATTGCATACGAATTCCACCTCGCTTTGTCCGGATATGTCTGGATGAAACCAGAAATATCCGGTTGTGTTTTGGCTTACTACAACCCAGATATTGTGAAAGCCTCTGTGTTTATGTTTTCCGGATATTATCAACGGAATTTATGTTTTTGCATGTTATTTATCAGGGAACATTTAATTTTGTGCTGGGAAACACTAATTGGTTCCACATGGAGACACCAGCTCTACACATTCGTATTTTCTAGGGAGAAAGCTAGAGGAACTGCGGCAAACAAACATGATATTTCTGTTTGTATAGATGACATTTTATGCACTTTCCTAAAGAAAAGACTTTGCTTTTCTCCAAAACCATTTTTCCTGTGATATTCTCGATCCATTACATATGAATTCCACCCCACTTTGTCCGGATATGAGTGGATGAAACCAGAAATATCCGGTTGTGTTTTGTCTTACTATATCCCAGATATTGCTACAGCCTCAGTGTCTGTGTTTTCTGGATATTATCGATGGATTTTATTGTTTTGAATGTTTTTATCAGGGAACCTTCAATTTTGTACCGTAGAAATACAATTTGGTTCCACATGGAGACACCAGTAACACATTCCTATGTTCTAGGGAGAAAGCTTGAGGAACTGCAAATCGATATGATATGTCTGTTTGTATAGATGACATTTTATGCACTTGCGATGGAAAAGACTTTTTGCCTTTCTCTAAAACCATTTTTACTGTGATTTTGTTGGTCCAATGCATACGAATTCCAACCCACTTTGTCCGGATATGACTGGATGAAACCAGAAATATCCGGTTGTGTTTTGGCTTACTACAACCCAGATATTGTGAAAGCCTCTGTGTTTATGTTTCCGGATATTATCAACGGAATTTATGTTTTTGCATGTTATTTATCAGGGAACATTTAATTTTGTGCTGGGAAACACTAATTGGTTCCACACGGAGACACCAGCTCTACACATTTGTATTTTCTAGGGAGAAAGCTAGAGGAACTGCGGCAAACAAACATGATATTTCTGTTTGTATAGATGACATTTTATGCACTTTCCTAACAAAAAGACTTTACTTTTCTCCAAAACCATTTTTACTGTGATTTTCTCGGTCCATTGCATACGAATTCCACCTCACTTTGTCCAGATATGACTGGATGAAACCAGAAATATCCGGTTGTGTTTTGGCTTACTACAACCCAGATATTGTGAAAGCCTCTGTGTTTATGTTTTCCGGATATTATCAACGGAATTTATGTTTTTGCATGTTATTTATCAGGGAACATTTAATTTTGTGCTGGGAAACACTAATTGGTTCCACATGGAGACACCAGCTCTACACATTCGTATTTTCTAGGGAGAAAGCTAGAGGAACTGCGGCAAACAAACATGATATTTCTGTTTGTATAGATGACATTTTATGCACTTTCCTAAAGAAAAGACTTTGCTTTTCTCCAAAACCATTTTTCCTGTGATATTCTCGATCCATTACATATGAATTCCACCCCACTTTGTCCGGATATGAGTGGATGAAACCAGAAATATCCGGTTGTGTTTTGTCTTACTATATCCCAGATATTGCTACAGCCTCAGTGTCTGTGTTTTCTGGATATTATCGATGGATTTTATTGTTTTGAATGTTTTTATCAGGGAACCTTCAATTTTGTACCGTAGAAATACAATTTGGTTCCACATGGAGACACCAGTAACACATTCCTATGTTCTAGGGAGAAAGCTTGAGGAACTGCAAATCGATATGATATGTCTGTTTGTATAGATGACATTTTATGCACTTGCGATGGAAAAGACTTTTTGCCTTTCTCTAAAACCATTTTTACTGTGATTTTGTTGGTCCATTGCATACGAATTCCAACCCACTTTGTCCGGATATGACTGGATGAAACCAGAAATATCCGGTTGTGTTTTGGCTTACTACAACCCAGATATTGTGAAAGCCTCTGTGTTTATGTTTCCGGATATTATCAACGGAATTTATGTTTTTGCATGTTATTTATCAGGGAACATTTAATTTTGTGCTGGGAAACACTAATTGGTTCCACACGGAGACACCAGCTCTACACATTTGTATTTTCTAGGGAGAAAGCTAGAGGAACTGCGGCAAACAAACATGATATTTCTGTTTGTAAAGATGACATTTTATGCACTTTCCTAAGAAAAAGACTTTACTTTTCTCCAAAACCATTTTTACTGTGATTTTCTCGGTCCATTGCATACGAATTCCACCTCACTTTGTCCGGATATGACTGGATGAAACCAGAAATATCCGTTTTCTTTTTTTTTGGCTTACTATATCCCAGATATTTCTACAGACTCTGTGTTTGTGTTTTCTGGATATTATCGATGGATTATATTGTTTTGAATGTTTTTATCAGGGAACATTTAATTTTGTGCTGGGAAACACTAATTGTTTGCACATGGAGACACCAGTCTACACATTCGTATTTTCTAGGGAGAAAGCTAGAATAACTGCGGTAAACAAACATGATGTTTCTGTTTGTATAGATGACATTTTATGCACTGGCTTAAGGAAAAGACTTTGTTTTACTCCAAAACCATTTTTACTGCGATTTTCCCGGTTCATTGCATACGGATTCCACCAAACTTAGTCCGGATATGACTGGATGAAACCAGAAATATCCGGTTGTGTTTTGGCTAACTCAATCCCAGATATTGGGATGGACTCTGTGTTTGTGTTTTCTGGACATTATCAACGGACTTTATTGTTTTGAATGTTTTTATCAGGGAACATTTAATTTTGTACCTTAGAAACACTAATAGGTTCAACATGGAGACACCAGTCTACACATTCGTATGTTCTAGGGAGAAAGTTAGAGGAACTGCGGCAAACAAACATGATATTTCTGTTTGTATACATGACATTTTATGCACTTGCATAACGAAAAAAAACTTTGCTTTTCTCCAAAACCATTTTTACTGTGATTTTCTCGGTCCATTGCATACGAATTCCACCTCGCTTTGTCCGGATATGACTGGATGAAACCAGAAATATCCGGTTGTGTTTTGGCTTACTACAACCCAGATATTGTGAAAGCCTCTGTGTTTATGTTTTCCGGATACTATCAACGGAATTTATGTTTTTGCATGTTATTTATCAGGGAACATTTAATTTTGTGCTGAGAAACACTAATTGGTTCCACATGGAGACACCAGCTCTACACATTCGTATTTTCTAAGGAGAAAGCTAGAGGAACTGCGGCAAACAAACATGATATTTCTGTTTGTATAGATGACATTTTATGCACTTTCCTAACAAAAAGACTTTACTTTTCTCCAAAACCATTTTTACTGTGATTTTCTCGGTCCATTGCATACGAATTCCACCTCACTTTGTCATGATATGACTGGATGAAACCAGAAATATCCGTTTTCTTTTTTTTTTTGGCTTACTATATCCCAGATATTACTACAGACTCTGTGTTTGTGTTTTCTGGATATTATCGATGGATTATATTGTTTTGAATGTTTTTATCAGGGAACATTTAATTTTGTGCTGGGAAACACTAATTGGTTCCACATGGAGACACCAGTCTACACATTCGTATTTTCTAGGGAGAAAGCTAGAATAACTGCGGTAAACAAACATGATGTTTCTGTTTGTATAGATGACATTTTATGACTGGCTTAAGGAAAAGACTTTGTTTTACTCCAAAACCATTTTTACTGCGATTTTCCCGGTTCATTGCATACGAATTCCACCAAACTTAGTCCGGATATGACTGGATGAAACCAGAAATATCCGGTTGTGTTTTGGCTAACTCAATCCCAGATATTGTGAAAGCTTCTGTATTGGTGTTTTCCGGATATTATCAACGGATTTTATGGTTTTGCATGTTTTTTATCAGGGAACATTTAATTTTGTAACGTAGAAACACTAATAGGTTCAACATGGAGACACCAGTCTACACATTCGTATGTTCTAGGGAGAAAGTTAGAGGAACTGCGGCAAACAAACATGATATTTCTGTTTCTATACATGACATTTTATGCACTTGCATAACGAAAAAAACTTTGCTTTTCTCCAAAACCATTTTTACTGTCATTTTCTCAGTCCATTGCATACGAATTCCACCAAACTTAGTCCGGATATGACTGGATGAAACCAGAAATATCCGGTTGTGTTTTGGCTAACTCAATCCCAGATATTGTGAAAGCTTCTGTATTGGTGTTTTCCGGATAATATCAACGGATTTTATGGTTTTGCATGTTTTTTATCAGGGAACATTTAATTTTGTACCTTAGAAACACTAATAGGTTCAACATGGAGACACCAGTCTACACATTCGTATGTTCTAGGGAGAAAGTTAGAGGAACTGCGGCAAACAAACATGATATTTCTGTTTGTATACATGACATTTTATGCACTTGCTTAACGAAAAAAACTTTGCTTTTCTCCAAAACCATTTTTACTGTGATTTTCTCGGTCCATTGCATACGAATTCCACCTCGCTTTGTCCGGATATGTCTGGATGAAACCAGAAATATCCGGTTGTGTTTTGGCTTACTACAACCCAGATATTGTGAAAGCCTCTGTGTTTATGTTTTCCGGATATTATCAACGGAATTTATGTTTTTGCATGTTATTTATCAGGGAACATTTAATTTTGTGCTGGGAAGCACTAATTGGTTCCACATGGAGACACCAGCTCTACACATTCGTATTTTCTAGGGAGAAAGCTAGAGGAACTGCGGCAAACAAACATGATATTTCTGTTTGTATAGATGACATTTTATGCACTTTCCTAAAGAAAAGACTTTGCTTTTCTCCAAAACCATTTTTCCTGTGATATTCTCCATCCATTACATATGAATTCCACCCCACTTTGTCCGGATATGAGTGGATGAAACCAGAAATATCCGGTTGTGTTTTGTCTTACTATATCCCAGATATTGCTACAGCCTCAGTGTCTGTGTTTTCTGGATATTATCGATGGATTTTATTGTTTTGAATATTTTTATCAGGGAACCTTTAATTTTGTACCGTAGAAATACAATTTGGTTCCACATGGAGACACCAGTAACACATTCCTATGTTCTAGGGAGAAAGCTTGAGGAACTGCAAATCGATATGATATGTCTGTTTGTATAGATGACATTTTATGCACTTGCGATGGAAAAGACTTTTTGCCTTTCTCTAAAACCATTTTTACTGTGATTTTGTTGGTCCATTGCATACGAATTCCAACCCACTTTGTCCGGATATGACTGGATGAAACCAGAAATATCCGGTTGTGTTGTGGCTAACTCAATCCCAGATATTGTGAAAGCTTCTGTATTTGTGTTCTCCGGATATTATGAACGGATTTTATGGTTTTGCATGTTTTTTATCAGGGAACATTTAATTTTGTACCGTAGAAACACTAATTGGTTCCACACGGAGACACCAGCTCTACACATTTGTATTTTCTAGGGAGAAAGCTAGAGGAACTGCGGCAAACAAACATGATATTTCTGTTTGTATAGATGACATTTTATGCACTTTCCTAAGAAAAAGACTTTACTTTTCTCCAAAACCATTTTTACTGTGATTTTCTCGGTCCATTGCATACGAATTCCAGCTCACTTTGTCCGGATATGACTGGATGAAACCAGAAATATCCGTTTTCTTTTTTTTTGGCTTACTATATCCCAGATATTACTACAGACTCTGTGTTTGTGTTTTCTGGATATTATCGATGGATTATATTGTTTTGAATGTTTTTATCAGGGAACATTTAATTTTGTGCTGGGAAACACTAATTGGTTCCACATGGAGACACCAGTCTACACATTCGTATTTTCTAGGGAGAAAGCTAGAATAACTGCGGTAAACAAACATGATGTTTCTGTTTGTATAGATGACATTTTATGCACTGGCTTAAGGAAAAGACTTTGTTTTACTCCAAAACCATTTTTACTGCGATTTTCCCGGTTCATTGCATACAAATTCCACCAAACTTAGTCCGGATATGACTGGATGAAACCAGAAATATCCGGTTGTGTTTTGGCTAACTCAATCCCAGATATTGTGAAAGTTTCTGTATTGGTGTTTTCCGGATAATATCAACGGATTTTATGGTTTTGCATGTTTTTTATCAGGGAACATTTAATTTTGTACCTTAGAAACACTAATAGGTTCAACATGGAGACACCAGTCTACACATTCGTATGTTCTAGGGAGAAAGTTAGAGGAACTGCGGCAAACAAACATGATATTTCTGTTTGTATACATGACATTTTATGCACTTGCATAACGAAAAAAACTTTGCTTTTCTCCAAAACCATTTTTACTGTGATTTTCTCGGTCCATTGCATACGAATTCCACCTCGCTTTGTCCGGATATGACTGGATGAAACCAGAAATATCTGGTTGTTTTTTTGGCTTACTACAACCCAGATATTGTGAAAGCCTCTGTGTTTATGTTTTCCGGATATTATCAACGGAATTTATGTTTTTGCATGTTATTTATCAGGGAACATTTAATTTTGTGCTGGGAAACACTAATTGGTTCCACATGGAGACACCAGCTCTACACATTCGTATTTTCTAGGGAGAAAGCTAGAGGAACTGCGGCAAACAAACATGATATTTCTGTTTGTATAGATGACATTTTATGCACTTTCCTAAAGAAAAGACTTTGCTTTTCTCCAAAACCATTTTTCCTGTGATATTCTCCATCCATTACATATGAATTCCACCCCACTTTGTCCGGATATGAGTGCATGAAACCAGAAATATCCGGTTGTGTTTTGTCTTACTATATCCCAGATATTGCTACAGCCTCAGTGTCTGTGTTTTCTGGATATTATCGATGGATTTTATTGTTTTGAATATTTTTATCAGGGAACCTTTAATTTTGTACCGTAGAAATACAATTTGGTTCCACATGGAGACACCAGTAACACATTCCTATGTTCTAGGGAGAAAGCTTGAGGAACTGCAAATCGATATGATATGTCTGTTTGTATAGATGACATTTTATGCACTTGCGATGGAAAAGACTTTTTGCCTTTCTCTAAAACCATTTTTACTGTGATTTTGTTGGTCCATTGCATACGAATTCCAACCCACTTTGTCCGGATATGACTGGATGAAACCAGAAATATCCGGTTGTGTTGTGGCTAACTCAATCCCAGATATTGTGAAAGCTTCTGTATTTGTGTTCTCCGGATATTATGAACGGATTTTATGGTTTTGCATGTTTTTTATCAGGGAACATTTAATTTTGTACCGTAGAAACACTAATTGGTTCCACACGGAGACACCAGCTCTACACATTTGTATTTTCTAGGGAGAAAGCTAGAGGAACTGCGGCAAACAAACATGATATTTCTGTTTGTATAGATGACATTTTATGCACTTTCCTAAGAAAAAGACTTTACTTTTCTCCAAAACCATTTTTACTGTGATTTTCTCGGTCCATTGCATACAAATTCCACCTCACTTTGTCCGGATATGACTGGATGAAACCAGAAATATCCGTTTTCTTTTTTTTTGGCTTACTATATCCCAGATATTACTACAGACTCTGTGTTTGTGTTTTCTGGATATTATCGATGGATTATATTGTTTTGAATGTTTTTATCAGGGAACATTTAATTTTGTGCTGGGAAACACTAATTGGTTCCACATGGAGACACCAGTCTACACATTCGTATTTTCTAGGGAGAAAGCTAGAATAACTGCGGTAAACAAACATGATGTTTCTGTTTGTATAGATGACATTTTATGCACTGGCTTAAGGAAAAGACTTTGTTTTACTCCAAAACCATTTTTACTGCGATTTTCCCGGTTCATTGCATACGAATTCCACCAAACTTAGTCCGGATATGACTGGATGAAACCAGAAATATCCGGTTGTGTTTTGGCTAACTCAATCCCAGATATTGTGAAAGCTTCTGTATTGGTGTTTTCCGGATAATATCAACGGATTTTATGGTTTTGCATGTTTTTTATCAGGGAACATTTAATTTTGTACCTTAGAAACACTAATAGGTTCAACATGGAGACACCAGTCTACAAATTCGTATGTTCTAGGGAGAAAGTTAGAGGAACTGCGGCAAACAAACATGATATTTCTGTTTGTATACATGACATTTTATGCACTTGCATAACGAAAAAAACTTTGCTTTTCTCCAAAACCATTTTTACTGTGATTTTCTCGGTCCATTGCATACGAATTCCACCTCGCTTTGTCCGGATATGACTGGATGAAACCAGAAATATCTGGTTGTTTTTTTGGCTTACTACAACCCAGATATTGTGAAAGCCTCTGTGTTTATGTTTTCCGGATATTATCAACGGAATTTATGTTTTTGCATGTTATTTATCAGGGAACATTTAATTTTGTGCTGGGAAACACTAATTGGTTCCACATGGAGACACCAGCTCTACACATTCGTATTTTCTAGGGAGAAAGCTAGAGGAACTGCGGCAAACAAACATGATATTTCTGTTTGTATAGATGACATTTTATGCACTTTCCTAAAGAAAAGACTTTGCTTTTCTCCAAAACCATTTTTCCTGTGATATTCTCCATCCATTACATATGAATTCCACCCCACTTTGTCCGGATATGAGTGCATGAAACCAGAAATATCCGGTTGTGTTTTGTCTTACTATATCCCAGATATTGCTACAGCCTCAGTGTCTGTGTTTTCTGGATATTATCGATGGATTTTATTGTTTTGAATATTTTTATCAGGGAACCTTTAATTTTGTACCGTAGAAATACAATTTGGTTCCACATGGAGACACCAGTAACACATTCCTATGTTCTAGGGAGAAAGCTTGAGGAACTGCAAATCGATATGATATGTCTGTTTGTATAGATGACATTTTATGCACTTGCGATGGAAAAGACTTTTTGCCTTTCTCTAAAACCATTTTTACTGTGATTTTGTTGGTCCATTGCATACGAATTCCAACCCACTTTGTCCGGATATGACTGGATGAAACCAGAAATATCCGGTTGTGTTGTGGCTAACTCAATCCCAGATATTGTGAAAGCTTCTGTATTTGTGTTCTCCGGATATTATGAACGGATTTTATGGTTTTGCATGTTTTTTATCAGGGAACATTTAATTTTGTACCGTAGAAACACTAATTGGTTCCACACGGAGACACCAGCTCTACACATTTGTATTTTCTAGGGAGAAAGCTAGAGGAACTGCGGCAAACAAACATGATATTTCTGTTTGTATAGATGACATTTTATGCACTTTCCTAAGAAAAAGACTTTACTTTTCTCCAAAACCATTTTTACTGTGATTTTCTCGGTCCATTGCATACGAATTCCACCTCGCTTTGTCCGGATATGACTGGATGAAACCAGAAATATCTGGTTGTTTTTTTGGCTTACTACAACCCAGATATTGTGAAAGCCTCTGTGTTTATGTTTTCCGGATATTATCAACGGAATTTATGTTTTTGCATGTTATTTATCAGGGAACATTTAATTTTGTGCTGGGAAACACTAATTGGTTCCACATGGAGACACCAGCTCTACACATTCGTATTTTCTAGGGAGAAAGCTAGAGGAACTGCGGCAAACAAACATGATATTTCTGTTTGTATAGATGACATTTTATGCACTTTCCTAAAGAAAAGACTTTGCTTTTCTCCAAAACCATTTTTCCTGTGATATTCTCCATCCATTACATATGAATTCCACCCCACTTTGTCCGGATATGAGTGCATGAAACCAGAAATATCCGGTTGTGTTTTGTCTTACTATATCCCAGATATTGCTACAGCCTCAGTGTCTGTGTTTTCTGGATATTATCGATGGATTTTATTGTTTTGAATATTTTTATCAGGGAACCTTTAATTTTGTACCGTAGAAATACAATTTGGTTCCACATGGAGACACCAGTAACACATTCCTATGTTCTAGGGAGAAAGCTTGAGGAACTGCAAATCGATATGATATGTCTGTTTGTATAGATGACATTTTATGCACTTGCGATGGAAAAGACTTTTTGCCTTTCTCTAAAACCATTTTTACTGTGATTTTGTTGGTCCATTGCATACGAATTCCAACCCACTTTGTCCGGATATGACTGGATGAAACCAGAAATATCCGGTTGTGTTGTGGCTAACTCAATCCCAGATATTGTGAAAGCTTCTGTATTTGTGTTCTCCGGATATTATGAACGGATTTTATGGTTTTGCATGTTTTTTATCAGGGAACATTTAATTTTGTACCGTAGAAACACTAATTGGTTCCACACGGAGACACCAGCTCTACACATTTGTATTTTCTAGGGAGAAAGCTAGAGGAACTGCGGCAAACAAACATGATATTTCTGTTTGTATAGATGACATTTTATGCACTTTCCTAAGAAAAAGACTTTACTTTTCTCCAAAACCATTTTTACTGTGATTTTCTCGGTCCATTGCATACAAATTCCACCTCACTTTGTCCGGATATGACTGGATGAAACCAGAAATATCCGTTTTCTTTTTTTTTGGCTTACTATATCCCAGATATTACTACAGACTCTGTGTTTGTGTTTTCTGGATATTATCGATGGATTATATTGTTTTGAATGTTTTTATCAGGGAACATTTAATTTTGTGCTGGGAAACACTAATTGGTTCCACATGGAGACACCAGTCTACACATTCGTATGTTCTAGGGAGAAAGTTAGAGGAACTGCGGCAAACAAACATGATGTTTCTGTTTGTATAGATGACATTTTATGCACTGGCTTAAGGAAAAGACTTTGTTTTACTCCAAAACCATTTTTACTGCGATTTTCCCGGTTCATTGCATACGAATTCCACCAAACTTAGTCCGGATATGACTGGATGAAACCAGAAATATCCGGTTGTGTTTTGGCTAACTCAATCCCAGATATTGTGAAAGCTTCTGTATTGGTGTTTTCCGGATAATATCAACGGATTTTATGGTTTTGCATGTTTTTTATCAGGGAACATTTAATTTTGTACCTTAGAAACACTAATAGGTTCAACATGGAGACACCAGTCTACACATTCGTATGTTCTAGGGAGAAAGTTAGAGGAACTGCGGCAAACAAACATGATATTTCTGTTTGTATACATGACATTTTATGCACTTGCATAACGAAAAAAACTTTGCTTTTCTCCAAAACCATTTTTACTGTGATTTTCTCGGTCCATTGCATACGAATTCCACCTCGCTTTGTCCGGATATGACTGGATGAAACCAGAAATATCTGGTTGTTTTTTTGGCTTACTACAACCCAGATATTGTGAAAGCCTCTGTGTTTATGTTTTCCGGATATTATCAACGGAATTTATGTTTTTGCATGTTATTTATCAGGGAACATTTAATTTTGTGCTGGGAAACACTAATTGGTTCCACATGGAGACACCAGCTCTACACATTCGTATTTTCTAGGGAGAAAGCTAGAGGAACTGCGGCAAACAAACATGATATTTCTGTTTGTATAGATGACATTTTATGCACTTTCCTAAAGAAAAGACTTTGCTTTTCTCCAAAACCATTTTTCCTGTGATATTCTCCATCCATTACATATGAATTCCACCCCACTTTGTCCGGATATGAGTGCATGAAACCAGAAATATCCGGTTGTGTTTTGTCTTACTATATCCCAGATATTGCTACAGCCTCAGTGTCTGTGTTTTCTGGATATTATCGATGGATTTTATTGTTTTGAATATTTTTATCAGGGAACCTTTAATTTTGTACCGTAGAAATACAATTTGGTTCCACATGGAGACACCAGTAACACATTCCTATGTTCTAGGGAGAAAGCTTGAGGAACTGCAAATCGATATGATATGTCTGTTTGTATAGATGACATTTTATGCACTTGCGATGGAAAAGACTTTTTGCCTTTCTCTAACACCATTTTTACTGTGATTTTGTTGGTCCATTGCATACGAATTCCAACCCACTTTGTCCGGATATGACTGGATGAAACCAGAAATATCCGGTTGTGTTGTGGCTAACTCAATCCCAGATATTGTGAAAGCTTCTGTATTTGTGTTCTCCGGATATTATGAACGGATTTTATGGTTTTGCATGTTTTTTATCAGGGAACATTTAATTTTGTACCGTAGAAACACTAATTGGTTCCACACGGAGACACCAGCTCTACACATTTGTATTTTCTAGGGAGAAAGCTAGAGGAACTGCGGCAAACAAACATGATATTTCTGTTTGTATAGATGACATTTTATGCACTTTCCTAAGAAAAAGACTTTACTTTTCTCCAAAACCATTTTTACTGTGATTTTCTCGGTCCATTGCATACGAATTCCACCTCACTTTGTCCGGATATGACTGGATGAAACCAGAAATATCCGTTTTCTTTTTTTTTGGCTTACTATATCCCAGATATTACTACAGACTCTGTGTTTGTGTTTTCTGGATATTATCGATGGATTATATTGTTTTGAATGTTTTTATCAGGGAACATTTAATTTTGTGCTGGGAAACACTAATTGGTTCCACATGGAGACACCAGTCTACACATTCGTATTTTCTAGGGAGAAAGCTAGAATAACTGCGGTAAACAAACATGATGTTTCTGTTTGTATAGATGACATTTTATGCACTGGCTTAAGGAAAAGACTTTGTTTTACTCCAAAACCATTTTTACTGCGATTTTCCCGGTTCATTGCATACGAATTCCACCAAACTTAGTCCGGATATGACTGGATGAAACCAGAAATATCCGGTTGTGTTTTGGCTAACTCAATCCCAGATATTGTGAAAGCTTCTGTATTGGTGTTTTCCGGATAATATCAACGGATTTTATGGTTTTGCATGTTTTTTATCAGGGAACATTTAATTTTGTACCTTAGAAACACTAATAGGTTCAACATGGAGACACCAGTCTACAAATTCGTATGTTCTAGGGAGAAAGTTAGAGGAACTGCGGCAAACAAACATGATATTTCTGTTTGTATACATGACATTTTATGCACTTGCATAACGAAAAAAACTTTGCTTTTCTCCAAAACCATTTTTACTGTGATTTTCTCGGTCCATTGCATACGAATTCCACCTCGCTTTGTCCGGATATGACTGGATGAAACCAGAAATATCTGGTTGTTTTTTTGGCTTACTACAACCCAGATATTGTGAAAGCCTCTGTGTTTATGTTTTCCGGATATTATCAACGGAATTTATGTTTTTGCATGTTATTTATCAGGGAACATTTAATTTTGTGCTGGGAAACACTAATTGGTTCCACATGGAGACACCAGCTCTACACATTCGTATTTTCTAGGGAGAAAGCTACAGGAACTGCGGCAAACAAACATGATATTTCTGTTTGTATAGATGACATTTTATGCACTTTCCTAAAGAAAAGACTTTGCTTTTCTCCAAAACCATTTTTCCTGTGATATTCTCCATCCATTACATATGAATTCCACCCCACTTTGTCCGGATATGAGTGCATGAAACCAGAAATATCCGGTTGTGTTTTGTCTTACTATATCCCAGATATTGCTACAGCCTCAGTGTCTGTGTTTTCTGGATATTATCGATGGATTTTATTGTTTTGAATATTTTTATCAGGGAACCTTTAATTTTGTACCGTAGAAATACAATTTGGTTCCACATGGAGACACCAGTAACACATTCCTATGTTCTAGGGAGAAAGCTTGAGGAACTGCAAATCGATATGATATGTCTGTTTGTATAGATGACATTTTATGCACTTGCGATGGAAAAGACTTTTTGCCTTTCTCTAAAACCATTTTTACTGTGATTTTGTTGGTCCATTGCATACGAATTCCAACCCACTTTGTCCGGATATGACTGGATGAAACCAGAAATATCCGGTTGTGTTGTGGCTAACTCAATCCCAGATATTGTGAAAGCTTCTGTATTTGTGTTCTCCGGATATTATGAACGGATTTTATGGTTTTGCATGTTTTTTATCAGGGAACATTTAATTTTGTACCGTAGAAACACTAATTGGTTCCACACGGAGACACCAGCTCTACACATTTGTATTTTCTAGGGAGAAAGCTAGAGGAACTGCGGCAAACAAACATGATATTTCTGTTTGTATAGATGACATTTTATGCACTTTCCTAAGAAAAAGACTTTACTTTTCTCCAAAACCATTTTTACTGTGATTTTCTCGGTCCATTGCATACGAATTCCAGCTCACTTTGTCCGGATATGACTGGATGAAACCAGAAATATCCGTTTTCTTTTTTTTTTGGCTTACTATATCCCAGATATTACTACAGACTCTGTGTTTGTGTTTTCTGGATATTATCGATGGATTATATTGTTTTGAATGTTTTTATCAGGGAACATTTAATTTTGTGCTGGGAAACACTAATTGGTTCCACATGGAGACACCAGTCTACACATTCGTATTTTCTAGGGAGAAAGCTAGAATAACTGCGGTAAACAAACATGATGTTTCTGTTTGTATAGATGACATTTTATGCACTGGCTTAAGGAAAAGACTTTGTTTTACTCCAAAACCATTTTTACTGCGATTTTCCCGGTTCATTGCATACGAATTCCACCAAACTTAGTCCGGATATGACTGGATGAAACCAGAAATATCCGGTTGTGTTTTGGCTAAATCAATCCCAGATATTGCGATGGACTCTGTGTTTGTGTTTTCTGGACATTATCAACGGACTTTATTGTTTTGAATGTTTTTATCAGGGAACATTTAATTTTGTACCTTAGAAACACTAATAGGTTCAACATGGAGACACCAGTCTACACATTCGTATGTTCTAGGGAGAAAGTTAGAGGAACTGCGGCAAACAAACATGATATTTCTGTTTGTATACATGACATTTTATGCACTTGCATAACGAAAAAAACTTTGCTTTTCTCCAAAACCATTTTTACTGTGATTTTCTCGGTCCATTGCATACGAATTCCACCTCGCTTTGTCCGGATATGACTGGATGAAACCAGAAATATCCGGTTGTGTTTTGGCTTACTACAACCCAGATATTGTGAAAGCCTCTGTGTTTATGTTTTCCGGATATTATCAACGGAATTTATGTTTTTGCATGTTATTTATCAGGGAACATTTAATTTTGTGCTGGGAAACACTAATTGGTTCCACATGGAGACACCAGCTCTACACATTCGTATTTTCTAGGGAGAAAGCTAGAGGAACTGCGGCAAACAAACATGATATTTCTGTTTGTATAGATGACATTTTATGCACTTTCCTAAAGAAAAGACTTTGCTTTTCTCCAAAACCATTTTTCCTGTGATATTCTCGATCCATTACATATGAATTCCACCCCACTTTGTCCGGATATGAGTGGATGAAACCAGAAATATCCGGTTGTGTTTTGTCTTACTATATCCCAGATATTGCTACAGCCTCAGTGTCTGTGTTTTCTGGATATTATCGATGGATTTTATTGTTTTGAATGTTTTTATCAGGGAACCTTCAATTTTGTACCGTAGAAATACAATTTGGTTCCACATGGAGACACCAGTAACACATTCCTATGTTCTAGGGAGAAAGCTTGAGGAACTGCAAATCGATATGATATGTCTGTTTGTATAGATGACATTTTATGCACTTGCGATGGAAAAGACTTTTTGCCTTTCTCTAAAACCATTTTTACTGTGATTTTGTTGGTCCATTGCATACGAATTCCAACCCACTTTGTCCGGATATGACTGGATGAAACCAGAAATATCCGGTTGTGTTTTGGCTTACTACAACCCAGATATTGTGAAAGCCTCTGTGTTTATGTTTCCGGATATTATCAACGGAATTTATGTTTTTGCATGTTATTTATCAGGGAACATTTAATTTTGTGCTGGGAAACACTAATTGGTTCCACACGGAGACACCAGCTCTACACATTTGTATTTTCTAGGGAGAAAGCTAGAGGAACTGCGGCAAACAAACATGATATTTCTGTTTGTATAGATGACATTTTATGCACTTTCCTAACAAAAAGACTTTACTTTTCTCCAAAACCATTTTTACTGTGATTTTCTCGGTCCATTGCATACGAATTCCACCTCACTTTGTCCGGATATGACTGGATGAAACCAGAAATATCCGTTTTCTTTTTTTTTGGCTTACTATATCCCAGATATTTCTACAGACTCTGTGTTTGTGTTTTCTGGATATTATCGATGGATTATATTGTTTTGAATGTTTTTATCAGGGAACATTTAATTTTGTGCTGGGAAACACTAATTGTTTGCACATGGAGACACCAGTCTACACATTCGTATTTTCTAGGGAGAAAGCTAGAATAACTGCGGTAAACAAACATGATGTTTCTGTTTGTATAGATGACATTTTATGCACTGGCTTAAGGAAAAGACTTTGTTTTACTCCAAAACCATTTTTACTGCGATTTTCCCGGTTCATTGCATACGGATTCCACCAAACTTAGTCCGGATATGACTGGATGAAACCAGAAATATCCGGTTGTGTTTTGGCTAACTCAATCCCAGATATTGTGACGGACTCTGTGTTTGTGTTTTCTGGACATTATCAACGGACTATATTGTTTTGAATGTTTTTATCAGGGAACATTTAATTTTGTACCTTAGAAACACTAATAGGTTCAACATGGAGACACCAGTCTACACATTCGTATGTTCTAGGGAGATAGTTAGAGGAACTGCGGCAAACAAACATGATATTTCTGTTTGTATACATGACATTTTATGCACTTGCATAACGAAAAAAACTTTGCTTTTCTCCAAAACCATTTTTACTGTGATTTTCTCGGTCCATTGCATACGAATTCCACCTCGCTTTGTCCGGATATGACTGGATGAAACCAGAAATATCCAGTTGTGTTTTGGCTTACTACAACCCAGATATTGTGAAAGCCTCTGTGTTTATGTTTTCCGGATATTATCAACGGAATTTATGTTTTTGCATGTTATTTATCAGGGAACATTTAATTTTGTGCTGGGAAACACTAATTGGTTCCACATGGAGACACCAGCTCTACACATTCGTATTTTCTAGGGAGAAAGCTAGAGGAACTGCGGCAAACAAACATGATATTTCTGTTTGTATAGATGACATTTTATGCACTTTCCTAAAGAAAAGACTTTGCTTTTCTCCAAAACCATTTTTCCTGTGATATTCTCGATCCATTACATATGAATTCCACCCCACTTTGTCCGGATATGAGTGGATGAAACCAGAAATATCCGGTTGTGTTTTGTCTTACTATATCCCAGATATTGCTACAGCCTCAGTGTCTGTGTTTTCTGGATATTATCGATGGATTTTATTGTTTTGAATGTTTTTATCAGGGAACCTTCAATTTTGTACCGTAGAAATACAATTTGGTTCCACATGGAGACACCAGTAACACATTCCTATGTTCTAGGGAGAAAGCTTGAGGAACTGCAAATCGATATGATATGCCTGTTTGTATAGATGACATTTTATGCACTTGCGATGGAAAAGACTTTTTGCCTTTCTCTAAAACCATTTTTACTGTGATTTTGTTGGTCCATTGCATACGAATTCCAACCCACTTTGTCCGGATATGACTGGATGAAACCAGAAATATCCGGTTGTGTTTTGGCTTACTACAACCCAGATATTGTGAAAGCCTCTGTGTTTATGTTTCCGGATATTATCAACGGAATTTATGTTTTTGCATGTTATTTATCAGGGAACATTTAATTTTGTGCTGGGAAACACTAATTGGTTCCACACGGAGACACCAGCTCTACACATTTGTATTTTCTAGGGAGAAAGCTAGAGGAACTGCGGCAAACAAACATGATATTTCTGTTTGTATAGATGACATTTTATGCACTTTCCTAACAAAAAGACTTTACTTTTCTCCAAAACCATTTTTACTGTGATTTTCTCGGTCCATTGCATACGAATTCCACCTCACTTTGTCCGGATATGACTGGATGAAACCAGAAATATCCGTTTTCTTTTTTTTGGCTTACTATATCCCAGATATTACTACACTCTGTGTTTGTGTTTTCTGGATATTATCGATGGATTATATTGTTTTGAATGTTTTTATCAGGGAACATTTAATTTTGTGCTGGGAAACACTAATTGGTTCCACATGGAGACACCAGTCTACACATTCGTATTTTCTAGGGAGAAAGCTAGAATAACTGCGGTAAACAAACATGATGTTTCTGTTTGTATAGATGACATTTTATGCACTGGCTTAAGGAAAAGACTTTGTTTTACTCCAAAACCATTTTTACTGCGATTTTCCCGGTTCATTGCATACGAATTCCACCAAACTTAGTCCGGATATGACTGGATGAAACCAGAAATATCCGGTTGTGTTTTGGCTAAATCAATCCCAGATATTGCGACGGACTCTGTGTTTGTGTTTTCTGGACATTATCAACGGACTTTATTGTTTTGAATGTTTTTATCAGGGAACATTTAATTTTGTACCTTAGAAACACTAATAGGTTCAACATGGAGACACCAGTCTACACATTCGTATGTTCTAGGGAGAAAGTTAGAGGAACTGCGGCAAACAAACATGATATTTCTGTTTGTATACATGACATTTTATGCACTTGCTTAACGAAAAAAACTTTGCTTTTCTCCAAAACCATTTTTACTGTGATTTTCTCGGTCCATTGCATACGAATTCCACCTCGCTTTGTCCGGATATGTCTGGATGAAACCAGAAATATCCGGTTGTGTTTTGGCTTACTACAACCCAGATATTGTGAAAGCCTCTGTGTTTATGTTTTCCGGATATTATCAACGGAATTTATGTTTTTGCATGTTATTTATCAGGGAACATTTAATTTTGTGCTGGGAAACACTAATTGGTTCCACATGGAGACACCAGCTCTACACATTCGTATTTTCTAGGGAGAAAGCTAGAGGAACTGCGGCAAACAAACATGATATTTCTGTTTGTATAGATGACATTTTATGCACTTTCCTAAAGAAAAGACTTTGCTTTTCTCCAAAACCATTTTTCCTGTGATATTCTCGATCCATTACATATGAATTCCACCCCACTTTGTCCGGATATGAGTGGATGAAACCAGAAATATCCGGTTGTGTTTTGTCTTACTATATCCCAGATATTGCTACAGCCTCAGTGTCTGTGTTTTCTGGATATTATCGATGGATTTTATTGTTTTGAATGTTTTTATCAGGGAACCTTCAATTTTGTACCGTAGAAATACAATTTGGTTCCACATGGAGACACCAGTAACACATTCCTATGTTCTAGGGAGAAAGCTTGAGGAACTGCAAATCGATATGATATGTCTGTTTGTATAGATGACATTTTATGCACTTGCGATGGAAAAGACTTTTTGCCTTTCTCTAAAACCATTTTTACTGTGATTTTGTTGGTCCAATGCATACGAATTCCAACCCACTTTGTCCGGATATGACTGGATGAAACCAGAAATATCCGGTTGTGTTTTGGCTTACTACAACCCAGATATTGTGAAAGCCTCTGTGTTTATGTTTCCGGATATTATCAACGGAATTTATGTTTTTGCATGTTATTTATCAGGGAACATTTAATTTTGTGCTGGGAAACACTAATTGGTTCCACACGGAGACACCAGCTCTACACATTTGTATTTTCTAGGGAGAAAGCTAGAGGAACTGCGGCAAACAAACATGATATTTCTGTTTGTATAGATGACATTTTATGCACTTTCCTAACAAAAAGACTTTACTTTTCTCCAAAACCATTTTTACTGTGATTTTCTCGGTCCATTGCATACGAATTCCACCTCACTTTGTCCAGATATGACTGGATGAAACCAGAAATATCCGGTTGTGTTTTGGCTTACTACAACCCAGATATTGTGAAAGCCTCTGTGTTTATGTTTTCCGGATATTATCAACGGAATTTATGTTTTTGCATGTTATTTATCAGGGAACATTTAATTTTGTGCTGGGAAACACTAATTGGTTCCACATGGAGACACCAGCTCTACACATTCGTATTTTCTAGGGAGAAAGCTAGAGGAACTGCGGCAAACAAACATGATATTTCTGTTTGTATAGATGACATTTTATGCACTTTCCTAAAGAAAAGACTTTGCTTTTCTCCAAAACCATTTTTCCTGTGATATTCTCGATCCATTACATATGAATTCCACCCCACTTTGTCCGGATATGAGTGGATGAAACCAGAAATATCCGGTTGTGTTTTGTCTTACTATATCCCAGATATTGCTACAGCCTCAGTGTCTGTGTTTTCTGGATATTATCGATGGATTTTATTGTTTTGAATGTTTTTATCAGGGAACCTTCAATTTTGTACCGTAGAAATACAATTTGGTTCCACATGGAGACACCAGTAACACATTCCTATGTTCTAGGGAGAAAGCTTGAGGAACTGCAAATCGATATGATATGTCTGTTTGTATAGATGACATTTTATGCACTTGCGATGGAAAAGACTTTTTGCCTTTCTCTAAAACCATTTTTACTGTGATTTTGTTGGTCCATTGCATACGAATTCCAACCCACTTTGTCCGGATATGACTGGATGAAACCAGAAATATCCGGTTGTGTTTTGGCTTACTACAACCCAGATATTGTGAAAGCCTCTGTGTTTATGTTTCCGGATATTATCAACGGAATTTATGTTTTTGCATGTTATTTATCAGGGAACATTTAATTTTGTGCTGGGAAACACTAATTGGTTCCACACGGAGACACCAGCTCTACACATTTGTATTTTCTAGGGAGAAAGCTAGAGGAACTGCGGCAAACAAACATGATATTTCTGTTTGTAAAGATGACATTTTATGCACTTTCCTAAGAAAAAGACTTTACTTTTCTCCAAAACCATTTTTACTGTGATTTTCTCGGTCCATTGCATACGAATTCCACCTCACTTTGTCCGGATATGACTGGATGAAACCAGAAATATCCGTTTTCTTTTTTTTTGGCTTACTATATCCCAGATATTTCTACAGACTCTGTGTTTGTGTTTTCTGGATATTATCGATGGATTATATTGTTTTGAATGTTTTTATCAGGGAACATTTAATTTTGTGCTGGGAAACACTAATTGTTTGCACATGGAGACACCAGTCTACACATTCGTATTTTCTAGGGAGAAAGCTAGAATAACTGCGGTAAACAAACATGATGTTTCTGTTTGTATAGATGACATTTTATGCACTGGCTTAAGGAAAAGACTTTGTTTTACTCCAAAACCATTTTTACTGCGATTTTCCCGGTTCATTGCATACGGATTCCACCAAACTTAGTCCGGATATGACTGGATGAAACCAGAAATATCCGGTTGTGTTTTGGCTAACTCAATCCCAGATATTGGGATGGACTCTGTGTTTGTGTTTTCTGGACATTATCAACGGACTTTATTGTTTTGAATGTTTTTATCAGGGAACATTTAATTTTGTACCTTAGAAACACTAATAGGTTCAACATGGAGACACCAGTCTACACATTCGTATGTTCTAGGGAGAAAGTTAGAGGAACTGCGGCAAACAAACATGATATTTCTGTTTGTATACATGACATTTTATGCACTTGCATAACGAAAAAAACTTTGCTTTTCTCCAAAACCATTTTTACTGTGATTTTCTCGGTCCATTGCATACGAATTCCACCTCGCTTTGTCCGGATATGACTGGATGAAACCAGAAATATCCGGTTGTGTTTTGGCTTACTACAACCCAGATATTGTGAAAGCCTCTGTGTTTATGTTTTCCGGATATTATCAACGGAATTTATGTTTTTGCATGTTATTTATCAGGGAACATTTAATTTTGTGCTGGGAAACACTAATTGGTTCCACATGGAGACACCAGCTCTACACATTCGTATTTTCTAGGGAGAAAGCTAGAGGAACTGCGGCAAACAAACATGATATTTCTGTTTGTATAGATGACATTTTATGCACTTTCCTAAAGAAAAGACTTTGCTTTTCTCCAAAACCATTTTTCCTGTGATATTCTCGATCCATTACATATGAATTCCACCCCACTTTGTCCGGATATGAGTGGATGAAACCAGAAATATCCGGTTGTGTTTTGTCTTACTATATCCCAGATATTGCTACAGCCTCAGTGTCTGTGTTTTCTGGATATTATCGATGGATTTTATTGTTTTGAATGTTTTTATCAGGGAACATTTAATTTTGTACCGTAGAAACACTAATTGGTTCCACATGGAGACACCAGTAACACATTCCTATGTTCTAGGGAGAAAGCTTGAGGAACTGCAAATCGATATGATATGTCTGTTTGTATAGATGACATTTTATGCACTTTCCTAACAAAAAGACTTTACTTTTCTCCAAAACCATTTTTACTGTGATTTTCTCGGTCCATTGCATACGAATTCCACCTCACTTTGTCCGGATATGACTGGATGAAACCAGAAATATCCGTTTTCTTTTTTTTGGCTTACTATATCCCAGATATTACTACACTCTGTGTTTGTGTTTTCTGGATATTATCGATGGATTATATTGTTTTGAATGTTTTTATCAGGGAACATTTAATTTTGTGCTGGGAAACACTAATTGTTTGCACATGGAGACACCAGTCTACACATTCGTATTTTCTAGGGAGAAAGCTAGAATAACTGCGGTAAACAAACATGATGTTTCTGTTTGTATAGATGACATTTTATGCACTGGCTTAAGGAAAAGACTTTGTTTTACTCCAAAACCATTTTTACTGCGATTTTCCCGGTTCATTGCATACGAATTCCACCAAACTTAGTCCGGATATGAGTGGATGAAACCAGAAATATCCGGTTGTGTTTTGGCTAACTCAATCCCAGATATTGCGACGGACTCTGTGTTTGTGTTTTCTGGACATTATCAACGGACTTTATTGTTTTGAATGTTTTTATCAGGGAACATTTAATTTTGTACCTTAGAAACACTAATAGGTTCAACATGGAGACACCAGTCTACACATTCGTATGTTCTAGGGAGAAAGTTAGAGGAACTGCGGCAAACAAACATGATATTTCTGTTTGTATACATGACATTTTATGCACTTGCATAACGAAAAAAACTTTGCTTTTCTCCAAAACCATTTTTACTGTGATTTTCTCGGTCCATTGCATACGAATTCCACCTCGCTTTGTCCGGATATGACTGGATGAAACCAGAAATATCCAGTTGTGTTTTGGCTTACTACAACCCAGATATTGTGAAAGCCTCTGTGTTTATGTTTTCCGGATGTTATCAACGGAATTTATGTTTTTGCATGTTATTTATCAGGGAACATTTAATTTTGTGCTGGGAAACACTAATTGGTTCCACATGGAGACACCAGCTCTACACATTCGTATTTTCTAGGGAGAAAGCTAGAGGAACTGCGGCAAACAAACATGATATTTCTGTTTGTATAGATGACATTTTATGCACTTTCCTAAAGAAAAGACTTTGCTTTTCTCCAAAACCATTTTTCCTGTGATATTCTCGATCCATTACATATGAATTCCACCCCACTTTGTCCAGATATGAGTGGATGAAACCAGAAATATCCGGTTGTGTTTTGTCTTACTATATCCCAGATATTGCTACAGCCTCAGTGTCTGTGTTTTCTGGATATTATCGATGGATTTTATTGTTTTGAATGTTTTTATCAGGGAACCTTTAATTTTGTACCGTAGAAATATAATTTGGTTCCACATGGAGACACCAGTAACACATTCCTATGTTCTAGGGAGAAAGCTTGAGGAACTACAAATCGATATGATATGTCTGTTTGTATAGATGACATTTTATGCACTTGCGATGGAAAAGACTTTTTGCCTTTCTCTAAAACCATTTTTACTGTGATTTTGTTGGTCCATTGCATATGAATCCCAACCCACTTTGTCCGGATATGACTGGATGAAACCAGAAATATCCGGTTGTGTTTTGGCTTACTACAACCCAGATATTGTGAAAGCTTCTGTGTTTATGTTTCCGGATATTATCAACGGAATTTATGTTTTTGCATGTTATTTATCAGGGAACATTTAATTTTGTGCTGGGAAACACTAATTTGTTCCACACGGAGACACCAGCTCTACACATTTGTATTTTCTAGGGAGAAAGCTAGAGGAACTGCGGCAAACAAACATGATATTTCTGTTTGTATAGATGACATTTTATGCACTGGCTTAAGGAAAAGACTTTGTTTTACTCCAAAACCATTTTTACTGCGATTTTCCCGGTTCATTGCATACGAATTCCACCAAACTTAGTCCGGATATGACTGGATGAAACCAGAAATATCCGGTTGTGTTTTGGCTAACTCAATCCCAGATATTGCGACGGACTCTGTGTTTGTGTTTTCTGGACATTATCAACGGACTTTATTGTTTTGAATGTTTTTATCAGGGAACATTTAATTTTGTACCTTAGAAACACTAATAGGTTCAACATGGAGACACCAGTCTACACATTCGTATGTTCTAGGGAGAAAGTTAGAGGAACTGCGGCAAACAAACATGATATTTCTGTTTGTATACATGACATTTTATGCACTTGCATAACGAAAAAAACTTTGCTTTTCTCCAAAACCATTTTTACTGTGATTTTCTCGGTCCATTGCATACGAATTCCACCTCGCTTTGTCCGGATATGACTGGATGAAACCAGAAATATCCGGTTGTGTTTTGGCTTACTACAACCCAGATATTGTGAAAGCCTCTGTGTTTATGTTTTCCGGATATTATCAACGGAATTTATGTTTTTGCATGTTATGTATCAGGGAACATTAAATTTTGTGCTGGGAAACACTAATTGGTTCCACATGGAGACACCAGCTCTACACATTCGTATTTTCTAGGGAGAAAGCTAGAGGAACTGCGGCAAACAAACATGATATTTCTGTTTGTATAGATGACATTTTATGCACTTTCCTAAAGAAAAGACTTTGCTTTTCTCCAAAACCATTTTTCCTGTGATATTCTCAATCCATTACATATGAATTCCACCCCACTTTGTCCGGATATGAGTGGATGAAACCAGAAATATCCGGTTGTGTTTTGTCTTACTATATCCCAGATATTGCTACAGCCTCAGTGTCTGTGTTTTCTGGATATTATCGATGGATTTTATTGTTTTGAATGTTTTTATCAGGGAACATTTAATTTTGTACCGTAGAAACACTAATTGGTTCCACATGGAGACACCAGTAACACATTCCTATGTTCTAGGGAGAAAGCTTGAGGAACTGCAAATCGATATGATATGTCTGTTTGTATAGATGACATTTTATGCACTTGCGATGGAAAAGACTTTTTGCCTTTCTCTAAAACCATTTTTACTGTGATTTTGTTGGTCCATTGCATACGAATTCCAACCCACTTTGTCCGGATATGACTGGATGAAACCAGAAATATCCGGTTGTGTTTTGGCTAACTCAATCCCAGATATTGTGAAAGCTTCTGTATTTGTGTTTTCCGGATATTATGAACGGATTTTATGGTTTTGCAAGTTTTTTTATCAGGGAACATTTAATTTTGTACCGTAGAAACACTAATTGGTTCCACACGGAGACACCAGCTCTACACATTTGTATTTTCTAGGGAGAAATCTAGAGGAACTGCGGCAAACCAACATGATATTTCTGTTTGTATAGATGACATTTTATGCACTTTCCTAAGAAAAAGACTTTACTTTTCTCCAAAACCATTTTTACTGTGATTTTCTCGGTCCATTGCATACGAATTCCAGCTCACTTTGTCCGGATATGACTGGATGAAACCAGAAATATCCGTTTTCTTTTTTTTTGGCTTACTATATCCCAGATATTACTACACTCTGTGTTTGTGTTTTCTGGATATTATCGATGGATTATATTGTTTTAAATGTTTTTATCAGGGAACACTTAATTTTGTGCTGGGAAACACTAATTGGTTCCACATGGAGACACCAGTCTACACATTCGTATTTTCTAGGGAGAAAGCTAGAATAACTGCGGTAAACAAACATGATGTTTCTGTTTGTATAGATGACATTTTATGCACTGGCTTAAGGAAAAGACTTTGTTTTACTCCAAAACCATTTTTACTGCGATTTTCCCGGTTCATTGCATACGAATTCCACCAAACTTAGTCCGGATATGACTGGATGAAACCAGAAATATCCGGTTGTGTTTTGGCTAACTCAATGCCAGATATTGTGAAAGCTTCTGTATTTGTGTTTTCCGGATATTATCAACGGATTTTATGGATTTGCATGTTTTTTATCAGGGAACATTTAATTTTGTACCTTAGAAACACTAATAGGTTCAACATGGAGACACCAGTCTACACATTCGTATGTTCTAGGGAGAAAGTTAGAGGAACTGCGGCAAACAAACATGATATTTCTGTTTGTATACATGACATTTAATGCACTTGCATAACGAAAAAAACTTTGCTTTTCTCCAAAACCATTTTTACTGTGATTTTCTCGGTCCATTGCATCCGAATTCCACCTCGCTTTGTCCGGATATGACTGGATGAAACCAGAAATATCTGGTTGTGTTTTGGCTTACTACAACCCAGATATTGTGAAAGCCTCTGTGTTTATGTTTTCCGGATGTTATCAACGGAATTTATGTTTTTGCATGTTATTTATCAGGGAACATTTAATTTTGTGCTGGGAAACACTAATTGGTTCCACATGGAGACACCAGCTCTACACATTCGTATTTTCTAGGGAGAAAGCTAGAGGAACTGCGGGAAACAAACATGATATTTCTGTTTGTATAGATGACATTTTATGCACTTTCCTAAAGAAAAGACTTTGCTTTTCTCCAAAACCATTTTTCCTGTGATATTCTCGATCCATTACATATGAATTCCACCCCACTTTGTCCGGATATGAGTGGATGAAACCAGAAATATCCGGTTGTGTTTTGTCTTACTATATCCCAGATATTGCTACAGCCTCAGTGTCTGTGTTTTCTGGATATTATCGATGGATTTTATTGTTTTGAATGTTTTTATCAGGGAACCTTTAATTTTGTACCGTAGAAATACAATTTGGTTCCACATGGAGACACCAGTAACACATTCCTATGTTCTAGGGAGAAACCTTGAGGAACTACAAATTGATATGATATGTCTGTTTGTATAGATGACATTTTATGCACTTGTGATGGAAAAGACTTTTTGCCTTTCTCTAAAACCATTTTTACTGTGATTTTGTTGGTCCATTGCATATGAATCCCAACCCACTTTGTCCGGATATGACTGGATGAAACCAGAAATATCCGGTTGTGTTTTGGCTTACTACAACCCAGATATTGTGAAAGCTTCTGTGTTTATGTTTCCGGATATTATCAACGGAATTTATGTTTTTGCATGTTATTTATCAGGGAACATTTAATTTTGTGCTGGGAAACACTAATTTGTTCCACACGGAGACACCAGCTCTACACATTTGTATTTTCTAGGGAGAAAGCTAGAGGAACTGCGGCAAACAAACATGATATTTCTGTTTGTATAGATGACATTTTATGCACTGGCTTAAGGAAAAGACTTTGTTTTACTCCAAAACCATTTTTACTGCGATTTTCCCGGTTCATTGCATACGAATTCCACCAAACTTAGTCCGGATATGACTGGATGAAACCAGAAATATCCGGTTGTGTTTTGGCTAAATCAATCCCAGATATTGCGACGGACTCTGTGTTTGTGTTTTCTGGACATTATCAACGGACTTTATTGTTTTGAATGTTTTTATCGGGGAACATTTAATTTTGTACCTTAGAAACACTAATAGGTTCAACATGGAGACACCAGTCTACACATTCGTATGTTCTAGGGAGAAAGTTAGAGGAACTGCGGCAAACAAACATGATATTTCTGTTTGTATACATGACATTTAATGCACTTGCATAACGAAAAAAACTTTGCTTTTCTCCAAAACCATTTTTACTGTGATTTTCTCGGTCCATTGCATACGAATTCCACCTCGCTTTGTCCGGATATGACTGGATGAAACCAGAAATATCCGGTTGTGTTTTGGCTTACTACAACCCAGATATTGTGAAAGCCTCTGTGTTTATGTTTTCCGGATATTATCAACGGAATTTATGTTTTTGCATGTTATGTATCAGGGAACATTAAATTTTGTGCTGGGAAACACTAATTGGTTCCACATGGAGACACCAGCTCTACACATTCGTATTTTCTAGGGAGAAAGCTAGAGGAACTGCGGCAAACAAACATGATATTTCTGTTTGTATAGATGACATTTTATGCACTTTCCTAAAGAAAAGACTTTGCTTTTCTCCAAAACCATTTTTCCTGTGATATTCTCGATCCATTACATATGAATTCCACCCCACTTTGTCCGGATATGAGTGGATGAAACCAGAAATATCCGGTTGTGTTTTGTCTTACTATATCCCAGATATTGCTACAGCCTCAGTGTCTGTGTTTTCTGGATATTATCGATGGATTTTATTGTTTTGAATGTTTTTATCAGGGAACATTTAATTTTGTACCGTAGAAACACTAATTGGTTCCACATGGAGACACCAGTAACACATTCCTATGTTCTAGGGAGAAAGCTTGAGGAACTGCAAATCGATATGATATGTCTGTTTGTATAGATGACATTTTATGCACTTGCGATGGAAAAGACTTTTTGCCTTTCTCTAAAACCATTTTTACTGTGATTTTGTTGGTCCATTGCATACGAATTCCAACCCACTTTGTCCGGATATGACTGGATGAAACCAGAAATATCCGGTTGTGTTTTGGCTAACTCAATCCCAGATATTGTGAAAGCTTCTGTATTTGTGTTTTCCGGATATTATGAACGGATTTTATGGTTTTGCATGTTTTTTATCAGGGAACATTTAATTTTGTACCGTAGAAACACTAATTGGTTCCACACGGAGACACCAGCTCTACACATTTGTATTTTCTAGGGAGAAAGCTAGAGGAACTGTGGCAAACCAACATGATATTTCTGTTTGTATAGATGACATTTTATGCACTTTCCTAAGAAAAAGACTTTACTTTTCTCCAAAACCATTTTTACTGTGATTTTCTCGGTCCATTGCATACGAATTCCAGCTCACTTTGTCCGGATATGACTGGATGAAACCAGAAATATCCGTTTTCTTTTTTTTTGGCTTACTATATCCCAGATATTTCTACAGACTCTGTGTTTGTGTTTTCTGGATATTATCGATGGATTATATTGTTTTGAATGTTTTTATCAGGGAACACTTAATTTTGTGCTGGGAAACACTAATTGTTTGCACATGGAGACACCAGTCTACACATTCGTATTTTCTAGGGAGAAAGCTAGAATAACTGCGGTAAACAAACATGATGTTTCTGTTTGTATAGATGACATTTTATGCACTGGCTTAAGGAAAAGACTTTGTTTTACTCCAAAACCATTTTTACTGCGATTTTCCCGGTTCATTGCATACGAATTTCACCAAACTTAGTCCGGATATGACTGGATGAAACCAGAAATATCCGGTTGTGTTTTGGCTAACTCAATGCCAGATATTGTGAAAGCTTCTGTATTTGTGTTTTCCAGATATTATCAACGGATTTTATGGATTTGCATGTTTTTTATCAGGGAACATTTAATTTTGTACCTTAGAAACACTAATAGGTTCAACATGGAGACACCAGTCTACACATTCGTATGTTCTAGGGAGAAAGTTAGAGGAACTGCGGCAAACAAACATGATATTTCTGTTTGTATACATGACATTTAATGCACTTGCATAACGAAAAAAACTTTGCTTTTCTCCAAAACCATTTTTACTGTGATTTTCTCGGTCCATTGCATCCGAATTCCACCTCGCTTTGTCCGGATATGACGGGATGAAACCAGAAATATCTGGTTGTGTTTTGGCTTACTACAACCCAGATATTGTGAAAGCCTCTGTGTTTATGTTTCCGGATATTATCAACGGAATTTATGTTTTTGCATGTTATTTATCAGGGAACATTTAATTTTATGCTGGGAAACACTAATTTGTTCCACACGGAGACACCAGCTCTACACATTTGTATTTTCTAGGGAGAAAGCTAGAGGAACTGCGGCAAACAAACATGATATTTCTGTTTGTATAGATGACATTTTATGCACTGGCTTAAGGAAAAGACTTTGTTTTACTCCAAAACCATTTTTACTGCGATTTTCCCGGTTCATTGCATACGAATTCCACCAAACTTAGTCCGGATATGACTGGATGAAACCAGAAATATCCGGTTGTGTTTTGGCTAACTCAATCCCAGATATTGTGAAAGCTTCTGTATTGGTGTTTTCCGGATATTATCAACGGATTTTATGGATTTGCATGTTTTTTATCAGGGAACATTTAATTTTGTACCTTAGAAACACTAATAGGTTCAGAATGGAGACACCAGTCTACACATTCGTATGTTCTAGGGAGAAAGTTAGAGGAACTGCGGCAAACAAACATGATATTTCTGTTTGTATAGATGACATTTTATGCACTTTCCTAAAGAAAAGACTTTGCTTTTCTCCAAAACCATTTTTCCTGTGATATTCTCGATCCATTACATATGAATTCCACCCCACTTTGTCCGGATATGAGTGGATGAAACCAGAAATATCCGGTTGTGTTTTGTCTTACTATATCCCAGATATTGCTACAGCCTCAGTGTCTGTGTTTTCTGGATATTATCGATGGATTTTATTGTTTTGAATGTTTTTATCAGGGAACCTTTAATTTTGTACCGTAGAAATACAATTTGGTTCCACATGGAGACACCAGTAACACATTCCTATGTTCTAGGGAGAAAGCTTGAGGAACTGCAAATCGATATGATATGTCTGTTTGTATAGATGACATTTTATGCACTTGCGATGGAAAAGACTTTTTGCCTTTCTCTAAAACCATTTTTACTGTGATTTTGTTGGTCCATTGCATACGAATCCCAACCCACTTTGTCCGGATATGACTGGATGAAACCAGAAATATCCGGTTGTGTTTTGGCTTACTACAACCCAGATATTGTGAAAGCTTCTGTGTTTATGTTTCCGGATATTATCAACGGAATTTATGTTTTTGCATGTTATTTATCAGGGAACATTTAATTTTGTGCTGGGAAACACTAATTGGTTCCACACGGAGACACAAGCTCTACACATTTGTATTTTCTAGGGAGAAAGCTAGAGGAACTGCGGCAAACAAACATGATATTTCTGTTTGTATAGATGACATTTTATGCACTTTTCTAACAAAAAGACTTTACTTTTCTCCAAAACCATTTTTACTGTGATTTTCTCGGTCCATTGCATATGAATTCCACCTCACTTTGTCCGGATATGACTGGATGAAACCAGAAATATCCGTTTTCTTTTTTTTGGCTTTCTATATCCCAGATATTACTACAGACTCTGTGTTTGTGTTTTCTGGATATTATCGATGGATTATATTGTTTTGAATGTTTTTATCAGGCAACACTTAATTTTGTGCTGGGAAACACTAATTGTTTGCACATGGAGACACCAGTCTACACATTCGTATTTTCTAGGGAGAAAGCTAGAATAACTGCGGTAAACAAACATGATGTTTCTGTTTGTATAGATGACATTTTATGCACTGGCTTAAGGAAAAGACTTTGTTTTACTCCAAAACCATTTTTACTGCGATTTTCCCGGTTCATTGCCTACGAATTCCACCAACCTTAGTCCGGATATGACTGGATGAAACCAGAAATATCCGGTTTTGTTTTGGCTAACTCAATCCCAGATATTGCGACGGACTCTGTGTTTGTGTTTTCTGGACATTATCAGTGGACTTTATTGTTTTGAATGTTTTTATCAGGGAACATTTAATTTTGTACCTTAGAAACACTAATAGGTTCAACATGGAGACACCAGTCTACACATTCGTATGTTCTAGGGAGAAAGTTAGAGGAACTGCGGCAAACAAACATGATATTTCTGTTTGTATACATGACATTTTATGCACTTGCATAACGAAAAAAATTTTGCTTTTCTCCAAAACCATTTTTACTGTGATTTTCTCGGTCCATTGCATACGAATTCCACCTCGCTTTGTCCGGATATGACTGGATGAAACCAGAAATATCCGGTTGTGTTTTGGCTTACTACAACCCAGATATTGTGAAAGCCTCTGTGTTTATGTTTTCCGGATATTATCAACGGAATTTTTGTTTTTGCATGTTATTTATCAGGGAACATTTAATTTTGTGCTGGGAAACACTAATTGGTTCCACATGGAGACACCAGCTCTACACATTCGTATTTTCTAGGGAGAAAGCTAGAGGAACTGCGGCAAACAAACATGATATTTCTGTTTGTATAGATGACATTTTATGCACTTTCCTAAAGAAAAGACTTTGCTTTACTCCAAAACCATTTTTCCTGTGATATTCTCGATCCATTACATATGAATTCCACCCCACTTTGTCCGGATATGAGTGGATGAAACCAGAAATATCCGGTTGTGTTTTGTCTTACTATATCCCAGATATTGCTACAGCCTCAGTGTCTGTGTTTTCTGGATATTATCGATGGATTTTATTGTTTTGAATGTTTTTATCAGGGAACATTTAATTTTGTACCGTAGAAACACTAATTGGTTCCCCATGGAGACACCAGTAACACATTCCTATGTTCTAGGGAGAAAGCTTGAGGAACTGCAAATCGATATGATATGTCTGTTTGTATAGATGACATTTTATGCACTTGCGATGGAAAAGACTTTTTGCCTTTCTCTAAAACCATTTTTACTGTGATTTTGTTGGTCCATTGCATACGAATTCCAACCCACTTTGTCCGGATATGACTGGATGCAACCAGAAATATCCGGTTGTGTTTTGGCTAACTCAATCCCAGATATTGTGAAAGCTTCTGTATTTGTGTTTTCCGGATATTATGAACGGATTTTATGGTTTTGCATGTTTTTTATCAGGGAACATTTAATTTTGTACCGTAGAAACACTAATTGGTTCCACACGGAGACACCAGCTCTACGAATTTGTATTTTCTAGGGAGAAAGCTAGAGGAACTGCGGCAAACAAACATGATATTTCTGTTTGTATAGATGACATTTTATGCACTTTCCTAACAAAAAGACTTTACTTTTCTCCAAAACCATTTTTACTGTGATTTTCTCGGTCCATTGCATACGAATTCCACCTCACTTTGTCCGGATATGACTGGATGAAACCAGAAATATCCGTTTTCTTTTTTTTTTGGCTTACTATATCCCAGATATTACTACACTCTGTGTTTGTGTTTTCTGGATATTATCGATGGATTATATTGTTTTGAATGTTTTTATCAGGGAACACTTAATTTTGTGCTGGGAAACACTAATTGTTTGCACATGGAGACACCAGTCTACACATTCGTATTTTCTTGGGAGAAAGCTAGAATAACTGCGGTAAACAAACATGATATTTCTGTTTGTATAGATGACATTTTATGCACTGGCTTAAGGAAAAGACTTTGTTTTACTCCAATACCATTTTTACTGCGATTTTCCCGGTTCATTGCATACGAATTCCACCAAACTTAGTCCGGATATGACTGGATGAAACCAGAAATATCCGGTTGTGTTTTGGCTAACTCAATCCCAGATATTGTGAAAGCTTCTGTATTGGTGTTTTCCGGATATTATCAACGGATTTTATGGATTTGCATGTTTTTTATCAGGGAACATTTAATTTTGTACCTTAGAAACACTAATAGGTTCAACATGGAGACACCAGTATACACATTCGTATGTTCTAGGGAGAAAGTTAGAGGAACTGGGGCAAACAAACATGATATTTCTGTTTGTATACATGACATTTTATGAACTTGCATAACGAAAAAAACTTTGCTTTTCTCCAAAACCATTTTTACTGTGATTTTCTCGGTCCATTGCATACGAATTCCACCTCGCTTTGTCCGGATATGACTGGATGAAACCAGAAATATCCGGTTGTGTTTTGGCTTACTACAACCCAGATATTGTGAAAGCCTCTGTGTTTATGTTTTCCGGATATTATCAACGGAATTTATGTTTTTGCATGTTATTTATCAGGGAACATTTAATTTTGTGCTGGGAAACACTAATTGGTTCCACATGGAGACACCAGCTCTACACATTCATATTTTCTAGGGAGAAAGCTAGAGGAACTGCGGCAAACAAACATGATATTTCTGTTTGTATAGATGACATTTTATGCACTTTCCTAAAGAAAAGACTTTGCTTTTCTCCAAAACCATTTTTCCTGTGATATTCTCGATCCATTACATATGAATTCCACCCCACTTTGTCCGGATATGAGTGCATGAAACCAGAAATATCCGGTTGTGTTTTGTCTTACTATATCCCAGATATTGCTACAGCCTCAGTGTCTGTGTTTTCTGGATATTATCGATGGATTTTATTGTTTTGAATGTTTTTATCAGGGAACATTTAATTTTGTACCGTAGAAACACTAATTGGTTCCCCATGGAGACACCAGTAACACATTCCTATGTTCTTGGGAGAAAGCTTGAGGTACTGCAAATCGATATGATATGTCTGTTTGTATAGATGACATTTTATGCACTTGCGATGGAAAAGACTTTTTGCCTTTCTCTAAAACCATTTTTACTGTGATTTTGTTGGTCCATTGCATACGAATTCCAACCCACTTTGTCCGAATATGACTGGATGAAACCAGAAATATCCGGTTGTGTTGTGGCTAACTCAATCCCAGATATTGTGAAAGCTTCTGTATTTGTGTTCTCCGGATATTATGAACGGATTTTATGGTTTTGCATGTTTTTAATCAGGGAACATTTAATTTTGTGCTGGGAAACACTAATTGGTTCCACATGGAGACACCAGCTCTACGCATTCGTATTTTCTAGGGAGAAAGCTAGAATAACTGCGGTAAAGAAACATAATGTTTCTGTTTGTATAGATGACATTTTATGCACTGGCTTAAGGAAAAGACTTTGTTTTACTCCAAAACCATTTTTACTGCGATTTTCCCGGTTCATTGCCTACGAATTCCACCAACCTTAGTCCGGATATGACTGGATGAAACCAGAAATATCCGGTTTTGTTTTGGCTAACTCAATCCCAGATATTGCGACGGACTCTGTGTTTGTGTTTTCTGGACATTATCAGTGGACTTTATTGTTTTGAATGTTTTTATCAGGGAACATTTAATTTTGTACCTTAGAAACACTAATAGGTTCAACATGGAGACACCAGTATACACATTCGTATGTTCTAGGGAGAAAGTTAGAGGAACTGCGGCAAACAAACATGATATTTCTGTTTGTATACATGACATTTTATGCACTTGCATAACGAAAAAAATTTTGCTTTTCTCCAAAACCATTTTTACTGTGATTTTCTCGGTCCATTGCATACGAATTCCACCTCGCTTTTTCCGGATATGACTGGATGAAACCAGAAATATCCGGTTGTGTTTTGGCTTACTACAACCCAGATATTGTGAAAGCCTCTGTGTTTATGTTTTCCGGATATTATCAACGGAATTTATGTTTTTGCATGTTATGTATCAGGGAACATTAAATTTTGTGCTGGGAAACACTAATTGGTTCCACATGGAGACACCAGCTCTACACATTCGTATTTTCAAGGAGAAACCTAGAGGAACTGCGGCAAACAAACATGATATTTCTGTTTGTATAGATGACATTTTATGCACTTTCCTAAAGAAAAGACTTTGCTTTTCTCCAAAACCATTTTTCCTGTGATATTCTCCATCCATTACATATGAATTCCACCCCACTTTGTCCGGATATGAGTGGATGAAACCAGAAATATCCGGTTGTGTTTTGTCTTACTATATCCCAGATATTGCTACAGCCTCAGTGTCTGTGTTTTCTGGATATTATCGATGGATTTTATTGTTTTGAATGTTTTTATCAGGGAACATTTAATTTTGTACCGTAGAAACACTAATTGGTTCCCCATGGAGACACCAGTAACACATTCCTATGTTCTAGGGAGAAAGCTTGAGGAACTGCAAATCGATATGATATGTCTGTTTGTATAGATGACATTTTATGCACTTGCGATGGAAAAGACTTTTTGCCTTTCTCTAAAACCATTTTTACTGTGATTTTGTTGGTCCATTGCATACGAATTCCAACCCACTTTGTCCGGATATGACTGGATGCAACCAGAAATATCCGGTTGTGTTTTGGCTAACTCAATCCCAGATATTGTGAAAGCTTCTGTATTTGTGTTCTCCGGATATTATGAACGGATTTTATGGTTTTGCATGTTTTTTATCAGGGAACATTTAATTTTGTACCGTAGAAACACTAATTGGTTCCACACGGAGACACCAGCTCTACGAATTTGTATTTTCTAGGGAGAAAGCTAGAGGAACTGCGGCAAACAAACATGATATTTCTGTTTGTATAGATGACATTTTATGCACTTTCCTAACAAAAAGACTTTACTTTTCTCCAAAACCATTTTTACTGTGATTTTCTCGGTCCATTGCATACGAATTCCACCTCACTTTGTCCGGATATGACTGGATGAAACCAGAAATATCCGTTTTCTTTTTTTTTTTGGCTTACTATATCCCAGATATTACTACACTCTGTGTTTGTGTTTTCTGGATATTATCGATGGATTATATTGTTTTGAATGTTTTTATCAGGGAACACTTAATTTTGTGCTGGGAAACACTAATTGTTTGCACATGGAGACACCAGTCTACACATTCGTATTTTCTTGGGAGAAAGCTAGAATAACTGCGATAAACAAACATGATATTTCTGTTTGTATAGATGACATTTTATGCACTGGCTTAAGGAAAAGACTTTGTTTTACTCCAAAACCATTTTTACTGCGATTTTCCCGGTTCATTGCATACGAATTCCACCAAACTTAGTCCGGATATGACTGGATGAAACCAGAAATATCCGGTTGTGTTTTGGCTAACTCAATCCCAGATATTGTGAAAGCTTCTGTATTGGTGTTTTCCGGATATTATCAACGGATTTTATGGATTTGCATGTTTTTTATCAGGGAACATTTAATTTTGTACCTTAGAAACACTAATAGGTTCAACATGGAGACACCAGTCTACACATTCATATGTTCTAGGGAGAAAGTTAGAGGAACTGCGGCAAACAAACATGATATTTCTGTTTGTTTACATTACATTTTATGCACTTTCCTAAAGAAAAGACTTTGCTTTTCTCCAAAACCATTTTTCCTGTGATATTCTCGATCCATTACATATGAATTCCACCCCACTTTGTCCGGATATGAGTGGATGAAACCAGAAATATCCGGTTGTGTTTTGTCTTACTATATCCCAGATATTGCTACAGCCTCAGTGTCTGTGTTTTCTGGATATTATCGATGGATTTTATTGTTTTGAATGTTTTTATCAGGGAACCTTTAATTTTGTACCGTAGAAATACAATTTGGTTCCACATGGAGACACCAGTAACACATTCCTATGTTCTAGGGAGAAAGCTTGAGGAACTGCAAATCGATATGATATGTCTGTTTGTATAGATGACATTTTATGCACTTGCGATGGAAAAGACTTTTTGCCTTTCTCTAAAACCATTTTTACTGTGATTTTGTTGGTCCATTGCATTCGAATCCCAACCCACTTTGTCAGGATATGACTGGATGAAACCAGAAATATCCGGTTGTGTTTTGGCTTACTACAACCCAGATATTGTGAAAGCTTCTGTGTTTATGTTTCCGGATATTATCAACGGAATTTATGTTTTTGCATGTTATTTATCAGGGAACATTTAATTTTGTGCTGGGAAACACTAATTGGTTCCACACAGAGACACCAGCTCTACACATTTGTATTTTCTAGGGAGAAAGCTAGAGGAACTGCGGCAAACAAACATGATATTTCTGTTTGTATAGATGACATTTTATGCACTGGCTTAAGGAAAAGACTTTGTTTTACTCCAAAACCATTTTTACTGCGATTTTCCCGGTTCATTGCATATGAATTCCACCAAACTTAGTCCGGATATGACTGGATGAAACCAGAAATATCCGGTTGTGTTTTGGCTAACTCAATCCCAGATATTGCGACGGACTCTGTGTTTGTGTTTTCTGGACATTATCAACGGACTTTATTGTTTTGAATGTTTTTATCAGGGAACATTTAATTTTGTACCTTAGAAACACTAATAGGTTCAACATGGAGACACCAGTATACACATTCGTATGTTCTAGGGAGAAAGTTAGAGGAACTGCGGCAAACAAACATGATATTTCTGTTTGTATACATGACATTTTATGAACTTGCATAACGAAAAAAACTTTGCTTTTCTCCAAAACCATTTTTACTGTGATTTTCTCGGTCCATTGCATACAAATTCCACCTCGCTTTGTCCGGATATGACTGGATGAAACCAGAAATATCCGGTTGTGTTTTGGCTTACTACAACCCAGATATTGTGAAAGCCTCTGTACTTATGTTTTCCGGATATTATCAACGGAATTTATGTTTTTGCATGTTATTTATCAGGGAACATTTAATTTTGTGCTGGGAAACACTAATTGGTTCCACATGGAGACACCAGCTCTACACATTCGTATTTTCTAGGGAGAAAGCTAGAGGAACTGCGGCAAACAAACATGATATTTCTGTTTGTACAGATGACATTTTATGCACTTTCCTAAAGAAAAGACTTGCTTTTCTCCAAAACCATTTTTCCTGTGATATTCTCGATCCATTACATATGAATTCCACCCCCCTTTGTCCGGATATGAGTGGATGAAACCAGAAATATCCGGTTGTGTTTTGTCTTACTATATCCCAGATATTGCTACAGCCTCAGTGTCTGTGTTTTCTGGATATTATCGATGGATTTTATTGTTTTGAATGTTTTTATCAGGGAACATTTAATTTTGTACCGTAGAAACACTAATTGGTTCCCCATGGAGACACCAGTAACACATTCCTATGTTCTAGGGAGAAAGCTTGAGGAACTGCAAATCGATATGATATGTCTGTTTGTATAGATGACATTTTATGCACTTGCGATGGAAAAGACTTTTTGCCTTTCTCTAAAACCATTTTTACTGTGATTTTGTTGGTCCATTGCATACGAATTCCAACCCACTTTGTCCGGATATGACTGGATGAAACCAGAAATATCCGGTTGTGTTTTGGCTAACTCAATCCCAGATATTGTGAAAGCTTCTGTATTTGTGTTTTCCGGATATTATGAACGGATTTTATGGTTTTGCATGTTTTTTATCAGGGAACATTTAATTTTGTACCGTAGAAACACTAATTGGTTCCACACGGAGACACCAGCTCTACACATTTGTATTTTCTAGGGAGAAAGCTAGAGGAACTGCGGCAAACAAACATGATATTTCTGTTTTTATAGATGACATTTTATGCACTTTACTAAGAAAAAGACTTTACTTTTCTCCAAAACCATTTTTACTGTGATTTTCTCGGTCCATTGCATATGAATTCCACCTCACTTTGTCCGGAAATGACTGGATGAAACCAGAAATATCCGTTTCCTTTTTTTTGGCTTACTATATCCCAGATATTACTACAGACTCAGTGTCTGTGTTTTCTGGATGTTATTGATGGATTATATTGTTTTGAAAGTTTTTATCAGGGAACATTTAATTTTGTGCTGGGAAACACTAATTGGTTCCACATGGAGACACCAGCTCTACACATTCGTATTTTCAAGGAGAAACCTAGAGGAACTGCGGCAAACAAACATGATATTTCTGTTTGTATAGATGACATTTTATGCACTTTCCTAAAGAAAAGACTTTGCTTTTCTCCAAAACCATTTTTCCTGTGATATTCTCGGTCCATTACATATGAATTCCACCCCACTTTGTCCAGATATGAGTGGATGAAACCAGAAATATCCGGTTGTGTTTTGTCTTACTATATCCCAGATATTGCTACAGCCTCAGTGTCTGTGTTTTCTGGATATTATCGATGGATTTTATTGTTTTGAATGTTTTTATCAGGGAACATTTAATTTTGTACCGTAGAAACACTAATTGGTTCCACATTGAGACACCAGTAACACATTCCTATGTTCTAGGGAGAAAGCTTGAGGAACTGCAAATCGATATGATATGTCTGTTTGTATAGATGACATTTTATGCACTTGCGATGGAAAAGACTTTTGCCTTTCTCTAAAACCATTTTTACTGTGATTTTGTTGGTCCATTGCGTACGAATTCCAACCCACTTTGTCCGGATATGACTGGATGCAACCAGAAGTATCCGGTTGTGTTTTGGCTAACTCAATCCCAGATATTGTGAAAGCTTCTGTATTTGTGTTCTCCGGATATTATGAACGGATTTTATGGTTTTGCATGTTTTTTATCAGGGAACATTTAATTTTGTACCGTAGAAACACTAATTGGTTCCACACGGAGACACCAGTAACACATTCCTATGTTCTAGGGAGAAAGCTTGAGGAACTGCAAATCGATATGATATGTCTGTTTGTATAGATGACATTTTATGCACTTGCGATGGAAAAGACTTTTTGCCTTTCTCTAAAACCATTTTTACTGTGATTTTGTTGGTCCATTGCATACGAATTCCAACCCACTTTGTCCGGATATGACTGGATGAAACCAGAAATATCCGGTTGTGTTTTGGCTAACTCAATCCCAGATATTGTGAAAGCTTCTGTATTTGTGTTCTCCGGATATTATGAACGGATTTTATGGTTTTGCATGTTTTTTATCAGGGAACATTTAATTTTGTACCGTAGAAACACTAATTGGTTCCACACGGAGACACCAGCTCTACACATTCGTATTTTCTAGGGAGAAAGCTAGAGGAACTGCGGCAAACAAACATGATATTTCTGTTTGTATAGATGACATTTTATGCACTTTCCTAAGAAAAAGACTTTACTTTTCTCCAAAACCATTTTTACTGTGATTTTCTCGGTCCATTGCATACGAATTCCACCTCACTTTGTCCGGATATGACTGGATGAAACCAGAAATATCCGTTTTCTTTTTTTTTTTTTTTTGCTTACTATATCCCAGATATTACTACAGACTCTGTGTTTGTGTTTTCTGGATATTATCGATGGATTGTATTGTTTTGAATGTTTTAATCAGGGAATACTTCATTTTGTGCTGGGAAACACTAATTGGTTCCACATGGAGACACCAGTCTACAGATTCGTATTTTCTAGGGAGAAAGCTAGAATAACTGCGGTAAACAAACATGATGTTTCTGTTTGTATAGATGACATTTTATGCACTGGCTTAAGGAAAAGACTTTGTTTTACTCCAAAACCATTTTTACTGCGATTTTCCCGGTTCATTGCATACGAATTCCACCAAACTTAGTCCGGATATGACTGGATGAAACCAGAAATATCCGGTTGTGTTTTGGCTAACTCAATCCCAGATATTGTGAAAGCTTCTGTATTTGTGTTCTCCGGATATTATGAACGGATTTTATGGTTTTGCATGTTTTTTATCAGGGAACATTTAATTTTGTACCGTAGAAACACTAATTGGTTCCACACGGAGACACCAGCTCTACACATTCGTATTTTCTAGGGAGAAAGCTAGAGGAACTGCGGCAAACAAACATGATATTTCTGTTTGTATAGATGACATTTTATGCACTTTCCTAAAGAAAAGACTTTGCTTTTCTCCAAAACCATTTTTCCTGTGATATTCTCGATCCATTACATATGAATTCCACCCCACTTTGTCCGGATATGAGTGGATGAAACCAGAAATATCCGGTTGTGTTTTGTCTTACTATATCCCAGATATTGCTACAGCCTCAGTGTCTGTGTTTTCTGGATATTATCGATGGATTTTATTGTTTTGAATGTTTTTATCAGGGAACATTTAATTTTGTACCGTAGAAACACTAATTGGTTCCACATGGAGACACCAGTAACACATTCCTATGTTCTAGGGAGAAAGCTTGAGGAACTGCAAATCGATATGATATGTCTGTTTGTATAGATGACATTTTATGCACTTGCGATGGAAAAGACTTTTTGCCTTTCTCTAAAACCATTTTTACTGTGATTTTGTTGGTCCATTGCATACGAATTCCAACCCACTTTGTCCGAATATGACTGGATGAAACCAGAAATATCCGGTTGTGTTTTGGTTAACTCAATCCCAGATATTGTGAAAGCTTCTGTATTTGTGTTCTCCGGATATTATGAACGGATTTTATGGTTTTGCATGTTTTTTATCAGGGAACATTTAATTTTGTGCTGGGAAACACTAATTGGTTCCACATGGAGACACCAGCTCTATGCATTCGTATTTTCTAGGGAGAAAGCTAGAATAACTGCGGTAAAGAAACATAATGTTTCTGTTTGTATAGATGACATTTTATGCACTGGCTTAAGGAAAAGACTTTGTTTTACTCCAAAACCATTTTTACTGCGATTTTCCCGGTTCATTGCCTACGAATTCCACCAACCTTAGTCCGGATATGACTGGATGAAACCAGAAATATCCGGTTGTGTTTTGGCTAACTCAATCCCAGATATTGCGACGGACTCTGTGTTTGTGTTTTCTGGACATTATCAATGGACTTTATTGTTTTGAATGATTTTATCAGGGAACATTTAATTTTGTACCTTAGAAACACTAATAGGTTCAACATGGAGACACCAGTATACACATTCGTATGTTCTAGGGAGAAAGTTAGAGGAACTGTGGCAAACAAACATGATATTTCTGTTTGTATACATGACATTTTATGCACTTTCCTAAAGAAAAGACTTTGCTTTTCTCCAAAACCATTTTTACTGTGATTTTCTCGGTCCATTGCATACGAATTCCACCTCGCTTTGTCCGGATATGACTGGATGAAACCAGAAATATCCGGTTGTGTTTTGGCTTACTACAACCCAGATATTGTGAAAGCCTCTGTGTTTATGTGTTCCGGATATTATCAATGGAATTTATGTTTTTGCATGTTATTTATCAGGGAATATTTAATTTTGTGCTGGGAAACACTAATTGGTTCCACATGGAGACACCAGCTCTACACATTCGTATTTTCTAGGGAGAAAGCTAGAGGAACTGCGGCAAACAAACATGATATTTCTGTTTGTATAGATGACATTTTATGCACTTTCCTAAAGAAAAGACTTTGCTTTTCTCCAAAACCATTTTTCCTGTGATATTCTCGATCCATTACATATGAATTCCACCCCCCTTTGTCCGGATATGAGTGGATGAAACCAGAAATATCCGGTTGTGTTTTGTCTTACTATATCCCAGATATTGCTACAGCTTCAGTGTCTGTGTTTTCTGGATATTATCGATGGATTTTATTGTTTTGAATGTTTTTATCAGGGAACATTTAATTTTGTACCATAGAAACACTAATTGGTTCCACATGGAGACACCAGTAACACATTCCTATGTTCTAGGGAGAAAGCTTGAGGAACTGCAAATCGATATGGTATGTCTGTTTGTATAGATGACATTTTATGCACTTGCGATGGAAAAGACTTTTTGCCTTTCTCTAAAACCATTTTTACTGTGATTTTGTTGGTCCATTGCATACGAATTCCAACCCACTTTGTCCGGATATGACTGGATGAAACCAGAAATATCCGGTTGTGTTTTGGCTAACTCAATCCCAGATATTGTGAAAGCTTCTGTATTTGTGTTCTCCGGATATTATGAACGGATTTTATGGTTTTGCATGTTTTTTATCAGGGAACATTTAATTTTGTGCTGGGAAACACTAATTGGTTCCACACGGAGACACCAGCTCTACATATTCGTATTTTCTAGGGAGAAAACTAGAGGAACTGCGGCAAACAAACATGATATTTCTGTTTGTATAGATGACATTTTATGCACTCTCCTAAGAAAAAGACTTTACTTTTCTCCAAAACCATTTTTACTGTGATTTTCTCGGTCCATTGCATACGAATTCCACCTCACTTTGTCCGGATATGACTGGATGAAACCAGAAATATCCGTTTTCTTTTTTTTTGGCTTACAATATCCCAGATATTACTACAGACTCAGTGTCTGTGTTTTCTGGACATTATCGATGGATTATATTGTTTTGAATGTTTTTATCAGGGAAAATTTAATTTTGTGCTGGGAAACACTAATTGGTTCCACATGGAGACACCAGTCTACACATTCGTAATTTCTAGGGAGAAAGCTAGAATAACTGCGGTAAACAAACATGATATTTCTGTTTGTATAGATGACATTTTATGCACTGGCTTAAGGAGAAGACTTTGTTTTACTCCAAAACCATTTTTGCTGCGATTTTCCTGGTTCATTGCATACGAATTCCACCAACCTTAGTCCGGATATGACTGGATGAAACCAGAAATATCCGGTTGTGTTTTGGCTAACTCAATCCCAGATATTGAGACGGACTCTGTGTTTGTGTTTTCTGGACATTATCAACGGACTTTATTGTTTTGAATGTTTTTATCAGGGAACATTTAATTTTGTACCTTAGAAACACTAATAGGTTCAACATGGAGACACCAGTCTACACATTCGTATGTTCTAGGGAGAAAGTTAGAGGAACTGCGGCAAACAAACATGATATTTCTGTTTGTATACATGACATTTTATGCACTTGCATAACGAAAAAAACTTTGCTTTTCTCCAAAACCATTTTTACTGTGATTTTCTCGGTCCATTGCCTACGAATTCCACCTCGCTTTGTCCGGATATGACTGGATGAAACCAGAAATATCCGGTTGTGTTTTGGCTTACTACAACCCAGATATTGTGAAAGCCTCTGTGTTTATGTTTTCCGGATATTATCAATGGAATTTATGTTTTTGCATGCTATTTATCAGGGAACACTTAATTTTGTGCTGGGAAACACTAATTGGTTCCACATGGAGACACCAGTCAACACATTTGTATTTTCTAGGGAGAAAGCTAGAGGAACTGCGGCAAACAAACATGATATTTCTGTTTGTATAGATGACATTTTATGCACTGGCTTAAATAAAAAAACTTTGTTTTACTCCAAAACCATTTTTACTGCGATTTTCCCGGTTCATTGCATACGAATTCCACCAAACTTAGTCCGGATATGACTGGATGAAACCAGAAATATCCGGTTGTGTTTTGTCTTACTATATCCCAGATATTGCTACAGCCTCAGTGTCTGTGTTTTCTGGATATTATCGATGGATTTTATTGTTTTGAATGTTTTTATCAGGGAACATTTAATTTTGTACCGTAGAAACACTAATTGGTTCCCCATGGAGACACCAGTAACACATTCCTATGTTCTAGGGAGAAAGCTTGAGGAACTGCAAATCGATATGATATGTCTGTTTGTATAGATGACATTTTATGCACTTGCGATGGAAAAGACTTTTTGCCTTTCTCTAAAACCATTTTTACTGTGATTTTGTTGGTCCATTGCATACGAATTCCAACCCACTTTGTCCGCATATGACTGGATGAAACCAGAAATATCCGGTTGTGTTTTGGCTAACTCAATCCCAGATATTGTGAAAGCTTCTGTATTTGTGTTCTCCGGATATTATGAACGGATTTTATGGTTTTGCATGTTTTTTATCAGGGAACATTTAATTTTGTACCGTAGAAACACTAATTGGTTCCACACAGAGACACCAGCTCTACACATTTGTATTTTCTAGGGAGAAAGCTAGAGGAACTGCGGCAAACAAACATGATATTTCTGTTTGTATAGATGACATTTTATGTACTTTCCTAACAAAAAGACTTTACTTTTCTCCAAAACCATTTTTACTGTGATTTTCTCGGTCCATTGCATACGAATTCCACCTCACTTTGTCCGGATATGACTGGATGAAACCAGAAATATCCGTTTTCTTTTTTTTGGCTTACTATATCCCAGATATTACTACAGACTCTGTGTTTGTGTTTTCTGGATATTATCGATGGATTATATTGTTTTGAATATTTTTATCAGGGAACATTTAATTTTGTGCTGGGAAACACTAATTGGTTCCACATGGAGACACCAGTCTACACATTTGTAATTTCTAGGGAGAAAGCTAGAATAACTGCGGTAAACAAACATGATGTTTCTGTTTGTATAGATGACATTTTATGCACTGGCTTAAGGAAAAGACTTTGTTTTACTCCAAAACCATTTTACTGCGATTTTCCCGGTTCATTGCATACGAATTCCACCAACCTTAGTCCGGATATGACTGGATGAAACCAGAAATATCCGGTTGTGGTTTGGCTAACTCAATCCCAGATATTGCGACGGACTCTGTGTTTGTGTTTTCTGGACATTATCAACGGACTTTATTGTTTTGAATGTTTTTATCAGGGAACATTTAATTTTGTACCTTAGAAACACTAATAGGTTCAACATGGAGACTCCAGTATACACATTCGTATGTTCTAGGGAGAAAGTTAGAGGAACTGCGGCAAACAAACATGATATTTCTGTTTGTATACATGACATTTTATGAACTTGCATAACGAAAAAAACTTTGCTTTTCTCCAAAACCATTTTTACTGTGATTTTCTCGGTCCATTGCATACGAATTCCACCTCGCTTTGTCCGGATATGACTGGATGAAACCAGAAATATCCGGTTGTGTTTTGGCTTACTACAACCCAGATATTGTGAAAGCCTCTGTGTTTATGTTTTCCGGATATTATCAACGGAATTTATGTTTTTGCATGTTATTTATCAGGGAACATTTAATTTTGTGCTGGGAAACACTAATTGGTTCCACATGGAGACACCAGCTCTACACATTCGTATTTTCTAGGGAGAAAGCTAGAGGAACTGCGGCAAACAAACATGATATTTCTGTTTGTATAGATGACATTTTATGCACTTTCCTAAAGAAAAGACTTTGCTTCTCTCCAAAACCATTTTTCCTGTGAAATTCTCGATCCATTACATATGAATTCCACCCCCCCTTTGTTCGGATATGAGTGGATGAAACCAGAAATATCCGGTTGTGTTTTGTCTTACTATATCCCAGATATTGCTACAGCCTCAGTGTCTGTGTTTTCTGGATATTATCGATGGATTTTATTGTTTTGAATGTTTTTATCAGGGAACATTTAATTTTGTGCTGGGAAACACTAATTGGTTCCACATGGAGACACCAGTAACACATTCCTATGTTCTAGGGAGAAAGCTTGAGGAACTGCAAATCGATATGATATGTCTGTTTGTATAGATGACATTTTATGCACTTGCGATGGAAAAGACTTTTTGCCTTTCTCTAAAACCATTTTTACTGTGATTTTGTTGGTCCATTGCATACGAATTCCAACCCACTTTGTCCGGATATGACTGGATGAAACCAGAAATATCCGGTTGTGTTTTGGCTAACTCAATCCCAGATATTGTGAAAGCTTCTGTATTTGTGTTCTCCGGATATTATGAACGGATTTTATGGTTTTGCATGTTTTTTATCAGGGAACATTTAATTTTGTACCGTAGAAACACTAATTGGTTCCACACGGAGACACCAGCTCTACACATTCGTATGTTCTAGGGAGAAAGTTAGAGGAACTGTGGCAAACAAACATGATATTTCTGTTTGTATACATGACATTTTATGCACTTTCCTAAGAAAAAGACTTTACTTTTCTCCAAAACCATTTTTACTGTGATTTTCTCGGTCCATTGCATACGAATTCCACCTCACTTTGTCCGGATATGACTGGATGAAACCAGAAATATCTGTTTTCTTTTTTTTTTGGCTTACTATATCCCAGATATTACTACAGACTCTGTGTTTGTGTTTTCTGGATATTATCGATGGATTATATTGTTTTGAATGTTTTTATCAGGGAACATTTAATTTTGTGCTGGGAAACACTAATTGGTTCCACATGGAGACACCAGTCTACACATTTGTAATTTCTAGGGAGAAAGCTAGAATAACTGCGGTAAACAAACATGATATTTCTTTTTGTATAGATGACATTTTATGCACTGGCTTAAGGAAAAGACTTTGTTTTACTCCAAAACCATTTTTACTGCGATTTCCTGGTTCATTGCATACGATTTCCACCAAACTTAGTCCTGATATGACTGGATGAAACCAGAAATATCCGGTTGTATTTTGACTAAATCAATCCCAGATATTGCGACGGACTCTGTGTTTGTGTTTTCTGGACATTATCAACGGACTTTATTGTTTTGAATGTTTTTATCAGGGAACATTTAATTTTGTACCGTAGAAACACTAATTGGTTCAACATGGAGACACCAGTCTACACATTCGTATGTTCTAGGGAGAAAGTTAGAGGAACTGCGGCAAACAAACATGATATTTCTGTTTATATACATGACATTTTATGCACTTGCATAACGAAAAAAACTTTGCTTTTCTCCAAAACCATTTTTACTGTGATTTTCTCGGTCCATTGCGTACGAATTCCACCAAACTTAGTCCTGATACGACTGGATGAAACCAGAAATATCCGGTTGTGTTTTGGCTTACTACAACCCAGATATTGTGAAAGCCTCTGTGTTTATGTTTTCCGGATATTATCAACGGAATTTTTGTTTTTGCATGTTATTTATCAGGGAACATTTAATTTTGTGCTGGGAAACACTAATTGGTTCCACATGGAGACACCAGCTCTACACATTCGTATTTTCTAGGGAGAAAGCTAGAGGAACTGCGGCAAACAAACATGATATTTCTGTTTGTATAGATGACATTTTATGCACTTTCCTAAAGAAAAGACTTTGCTTTTCTCCAAAACCATTTTTCCTGTGATATTCTCGATCCATTACATATGAATTCCACCCCACTTTGTCCGGATATGAGTGCATGAAACCAGAAATATCCGGTTGTGTTTTGTCTTACTATATCCCAGATATTGCTACAGCCTCAGTGTCTGTGTTTTCTGGATATTATCGATGGATTTTATTGTTTTGAATGTTTTTATCAGGGAACATTTAATTTTGTACCGTAGAAACACTAATTGGTTCCACATGGAGACACCAGTAACACATTCCTATGTTCTAGGGAGAAAGCTTGAGGAACTGCAAATCGATATGATATGTCTGTTTGTATAGATGACATTTTATGCACTTGCGATGGAAAAGACTTTTTGCCTTTCTCTAAATCCATTTTTACTGTGATTTTGTTGGTCCATTGCATACGAATTCCAACCCACTTTGTCCGGATATGACTGGATGAAACCAGAAATATCTGGTTGTGTTTTGGCTAACTCAATCCCAGATAATGTGAAAGCTTCTGTATTTGTGTTCTCCGGATATTATGAACGGATTTTATGGTTTTGCATGTTTTTTATCAGGGAATATTTAATTTTGTACCGTAGAAACACTAATTGGTTCCACATGGAGACACCAGTCTACACATTCGTATTTTCTAGGGAGAAAGCTAGAATAACTGCGGTAAACAAACATGATATTTCTGTTTGTATAGATGACATTTTATGCACTGGCTTAAGGAGAAGACTTTGTTTTACTCCAAAACCATTTTTGCTGCGATTTTCCTGGTTCATTGCATACGAATTCCACCAACCTTAGTCCGGATATGACTGGATGAAACCAGAAATATCCGGTTGTGTTTTGGCTAACTCAATCCCAGATATTGAGACGGACTCTGTGTTTTTGTTTTCTGGACATTATCAACCGACTTTATTGTTTTGAATGTTTTTATCAGGGAACATTTAATTTTGTACCTTAGAAACACTAATAGGTTCAACATGGAGACACCAGTATACACATTCGTATGTTCTAGGGAGAAAGTTAGAGGAACTGCGGCAAACAAACATGATATTTCTGTTTGTATACATGACATTTTATGCACTTGCATAACGAAAAAAACTTTGCTTTTCTCCAAAACCATTTTTACTGTGATTTTCTCGGTCCATTGCATACGAATTCCACCTCGCTTTGTCCGGATATGACTGGATGAAACCAGAAATATCCGGTTGTGTTTTGGCTTACTACAACCCAGATATTGTGAAAGCCTCTGAGTTAATGTTTTCCGGATATTATCAATGGAATTTATGTTTTTGCATGCTATTTATCAGGGAACACTTAATTTTGTGCTGGGAAACACTAATTGGTTCCACATGGAGACACCAGTCAACACATTCGTATTTTCTAGGGAGAAAGCTAGAATAACTGCGGTAAACAAACATGATATTTCTGTTTGTATAGATGACATTTTATGCACTGGCTTAAATAAAAAAACTTTGTTTTACTCCAAAACCATTTTTACTGCGATTTTCCCGGTTCATTGCATACGAATTCCACCAAACTTAGTCCGGATATGACTGGATGAAACCAGAAATATCCGGTTGTGTTTTGTCTTACTATATCCCAGATATTGCTACAGCCTCAGTGTCTGTGTTTTCTGGATATTATCGATGGATTTTATTGTTTTGAATGTTTTTATCAGGGAACATTTAATTTTGTACCGTAGAAACACTAATTGGTTCCCCATGGAGACACCAGTAACACATTCCTATGTTCTAGGGAGAAAGCTTGAGGAACTGCAAATCGATATGATATGTCTGTTTGTATAGATGACATTTTATGCACTTGCGATGGAAAAGACTTTTTACCTTTCTCTGAAACCATTTTTACTGTGATTTTGTTGGTCCATTGCATACGAATTCCAACCCACTTTGTCCGCATATGACTGGATGAAACCAGAAATATCCGGTTGTGTTTTGGCTAACTCAATCCCAGATATTGTGAAAGCTTCTGTATTTGTGTTCTCCGGATATTATGAACGGATTTTATGGTTTTGCATGTTTTTTATCAGGGAACATTTAATTTTGTACCGTAGAAACACTAATTGGTTCCACACAGAGACACCAGCTCTACACATTTGTATTTTCTAGGGAGAAAGCTAGAGGAACTGCGGCAAACAAACATGATATTTCTGTTTGTATAGATGACATTTTATGTACTTTCCTAACAAAAAGACTTTACTTTTCTCCAAAACCATTTTTACTGTGATTTTCTCGGTCCATTGCATACGAATTCCACCTCACTTTGTCCGGATATGACTGGATGAAACCAGAAATATCCGTTTTCTTTTTTTTGGCTTACTATATCCCAGATATTACTACAGACTCTGTGTTTGTGTTTTCTGGATATTATCGATGGATTATATTGTTTTGAATATTTTTATCAGGGAACATTTAATTTTGTGCTGGGAAACACTAATTGGTTCCACATGGAGACACCAGTCTACACATTCGTATTTTCTAGGGAGAAAGCTAGAATAACTGCGGTAAACAAACATGATGTTTCTGTTTGTATAGATGACATTTTATGCACTGGCTTAAGGAAAAGACTTTGTTTTACTCCAAAACCATTTTTACTGCGATTTTCCCGGTTCATTGCATACGAATTCCACCAACCTTAGTCCGGATATGACTGGATGAAACCAGAAATATCCGGTTGTGGTTTGGCTAACTCAATCCCAGATATTGCGACGGACTCTGTGTTTGTGTTTTCTGGACATTATCAACGGACTTTATTGTTTTGAATGTTTTTATCAGGGAACATTTAATTTTGTACCGTAGAAACACTAATTGGTTCAACATGGAGACACCAGTCTACACATTCGTATGTTCTAGGGAGAAAGTTAGAGGAACTGCGGCAAACAAACATGATATTTCTGTTTGTATACATGACATTTTATGCACTTGCATAACGAAAAAAACTTTGCTTTTCTCCAAAACCATTTTTACTGTGATTTTCTCGGTCCATTGCTTACGAATTCCACCAAACTTAGTCATGATACGACTGGATGAAACCAGAAATATCCGGTTGTGTTTTGGCTTACTACAACCCAGATATTGTGAAAGCCTCTGTGTTTATGTTTTCCGGATATTATCAACGGAATTTTTGTTTTTGCATGTTATTTATCAGGGAACATTTAATTTTGTGCTGGGAAACACTAATTGGTTCCACATGGAAACACCAGCTCTACACATTCGTATTTTCTAGGGAGAAAGCTAGAGGAACTGCGGCAAACAAACATGATATTTCTGTTTGTATAGATGACATTTTATGCACTTTCCTAAAGAAAAGACTTTGCTTTTCTCCAAAACCATTTTTCCTGTGATATTCTCGATCCATTACATATGAATTCCACCCCACTTTGTCCGGATATGAGTGCATGAAACCAGAAATATCCGGTTGTGTTTTGTCTTACTATATCCCAGATATTGCTACAGCCTCAGTGTCTGTGTTTTCTGGATATTATCGATGGATTTTATTGTTTTGAATGTTTTTATCAGGGAACATTTAATTTTGTACCGTAGAAACACTAATTGGTTCCACATGGAGACACCAGTAACACATTCCTATGTTCTAGGGAGAAAGCTTGAGGAACTGCAAATCGATATGATATGTCTGTTTGTATAGATGACATTTTATGCACTTGCGATGGAAAAGACTTTTTGCCTTTCTCTAAAACCATTTTTACTGTGATTTTGTTGGTCCATTGCATACGAATTCCAACCCACTTTGTCCGGATATGACTGGATGAAACCAGAAATATCTGGTTGTGTTTTGGCTAACTCAATCCCAGATATTGTGAAAGCCTCTGTGTTTATGTTTCCGGATATTATCAACGGAATTTATGTTTTTGCATGTTATTTATCAGGGAACATTTAATTTTGTGCTGGGAAACACTAATTGGTTCCACATGGAGACACCAGTCTACACATTTGTATTTGCTAGGGAGAAAGCTAGAGGAACTGCGGCAAACAAACATGATATTTCTGTTTGTATAGATGACATTTTATGCACTTTCCTAAGAAAAAGACTTTACTTTTCTCCAAAACCATTTTTACTGTGATTTTCCCGGTTCATTGCATACGAATTCCACCAAACTTAGTCCGGATATGACTGGATGAAACCAGAAATATCCGGTTGTGTTTTGGCTAACTCAATCCCAGATATCGCGACAGACTCTGTGTTTGTGTTTTCTGGACTTTATCAACGGACTTTATTGTTTTGAATGTTTTTATCAGGGAACATTTAATTTTGTACCGTAGAAACACTAATTGGTTCAACATGGAGACACCAGTATACACATTCGTATGTTCTAGGGAGAAAGTTAGAGGAACTGCGGCAAACAAACATGATATTTCTGTTTGTATACATGACATTTTAAGCACTTGCATAACGAAAATAACTTTGCTTTTCTCCAAAACCATTTTTACTGTGATTTTCTCGGTCCATTGCATACGAATTCCACCTCGCTTTGTCCGGATATGACTGGATGAAACCAGAAATATCCGGTTGTGTTCTGGCTTACTACAACCCAGATATTGTTAAACCTCTGTGTTTATGTTTTCCGGATATTATCAACGGATTTTATGTTTTTGCATGTTATTTATCAGGGAACATTTAATTTTGTGCTGGGAAACACTAATTGGTTCCACATGGAGACACCAGTCTACACATTCGTATTTTCTAGGAAGAAAGCTAGAGGAACTGCGGCAAACAAACATGATATTTCTGTTTGTATAGATGACATTTTATGCACTTTCCTAAAGAAAAGACTTTGCTTTTCTCCAAAACCATTTTTCCTGTGATATTCTCGATCCATTACATATGAATTCCACCCCACTTTGTCCGGATATGAGTGGATGAAACCAGAAATATCCGGTTGTGTTTTGTCTTACTATATCCCAGATATTGCTACAGCCTCAGTGTCTGTGTTTTCTGGATATTATCGATGGATTTTATTGTTTTGAATGTTTTTATCAGGGAACATTTAATTTTGTACCGTAGAAACACTAATTGGTTCCACATGGAGACACCAGTAACACATTCCTATGTTCTAGGGAGAAAGCTTGAGGAACTGCAAATCGATATGATATGTCTGTTTGTATAGATGACATTTTATGCACTTGCGATGGAAAAGACTTTTTGCCTTTCTCTAAAACCATTTTTACTGTGATTTTGTTGGTCCATTGCGTACGAATTCCAACCCACTTTGTCCGGATATGACTGGATGAAACCAGAAATATCCGGTTGTGTTTTGGCTAACTCAATCCCAGATATTGTGAAAGCTTCTGTATTTGTGTTCTCCGGATATTATGAATGGATTTTATGGTTTTGCATGGTTTTTATCAGGGAATATTTAATTTTGTACTGTAGAAACACTAATTGGTTCCACACGGAGACACCAGCTCTACACATTTGTATTTTCTAGGGAGAAAGCTAGAGGAACTGCGGCAAACAAACATGATATTTCTGTTTGTATAGATGACATTTTATGCACTCTCCTAAGAAAAAGACTTTACTTTTCTCCAAAACCATTTTTACTGTGATTTTCTCGGTCCATTGCATATGAATTCCACCTCACTTTGTCCGGATATGAGTGGATGAAACCAGAAATATCCGTTTTCTTTTTTTTTTTGGCTTACTATATCCCAGATATTACTACAGACTCTGTGTTTGTGTTTTCTGGATATTATCGATGGATTATATTGTTTTGAATGTTTTTATCAGGGAACATTTAATTTTGTGCTGGGAAACACTAATTGGTTCCACATGGAGACACCAGTCTACACATTCGTATTTTCTAGGGAGAAAGCTAGAATAACTGCGGTAAACAAACATGATGTTTCTGTTTGTATAGATGACATTTTATGCACTGGCTTAAGGAAAAGACTTTGTTTTACTCCAAAACCATTTTTACTGCAATTTTCCTGGTTCATTGCATACGAATTCCACCAAACTTAGTCCGGATATGACTGGATGAAACCAGAAATATCCGGTTGTGTTTTGGCTAACTCAATCCCAGATATTGCGCCAGACTCTGTGTTTGCGTTTTCTGGACATTATCAATGGACTTTATTGTTTTGAATGTTTTATCAGGGAACATTTAATTTTGTACCTTAGAAACACTAATTGGTTCAACATGGAGACACCAGTCTACACATTCGTATGTTCTAGGGAGAAAGTTAGAGGAACTGCGGCAAACAAACATGATATTTCTGTTTGTATACATGACATTTTATGCACTTGCATAACGAAAAAAACTTTGCTTTTCTCCAAAACCATTTTTACTGTGATTTTCTCGGTCCATTGCATACGAATTCCACCAAACTTAGTCCTGATACGACTGGATGAAACCAGAAATATCCGGTTGTGTTTTGGCTTACTACAACCCAGATATTGTGAAAGCCTCTGTGTTTATGTTTTCCGGATACTATCAACGGAATTTATGTTTTTGCATGTTATTTATCAGGGAACATTTAATTTTGTGCTGGGAAACACTAATTGGTTCCCCATGGAGACACCAGCTCTACACATTCGTATTTTCTAGGGAGAAAGCTAGAGGAACTGCGGCAAACAAACATGATATTTCTGTTTGTATAGATGACATTTATTCACTTTCCTAAAGAAAAGACTTTGCTTTTCTCCAAAACCATTTTTCCTGTGATATTCTCGATCCATTACATATGAATTCCAACCCACTTTGTCCGGATATGAGTGGATGAAACCAGAAATATCCGGTTGTGTTTTGTCTTACTATATCCCAGATATTGCTACAGCCTCACTGTCTGTGTTTTCTGGATATTATCGATGGATTTTATTGTTTTGAATGTTTTTATCAGGGAACATTTAATTTTGTGCTGGGAAACACTAATTGGTTCCACATGGAGACACCAGTCTACACATTCGTATTTTCTAGGGAGAAAGCTAGAATAACTGCGGTAAACAAACATGATATTTCTGTTTGTATAGATGACATTTTATGCACTGGCTTAAGGAAAAGACTTTGTTTTACTCCAAAACCATTTTTACTGCGATTTTCCCGGTTCATTGCATACGAATTCCACCAACCTTAGTCCGGATATGACTGGATGAAACCAGAAATATCCGGTTGTGTTTTGGCTAACTCAATCCCAGATATTGCGACGGACTCTGTGTTTGTGTTTTCTGGACATTATCAACGGACTTTATTGTTTTGAATGTTTTTATCAGGGAACATTTAATTTTGTACCTTAGAAACACTAATAGGTTCAACATGGAGACACCAGTATACACATTCGTATGTTCTAGGGAGAAAGCTAGAGGAACTGCGGCAAACAAACATGATATTTCTGTTTGTATACATGACATTTTATGCACTTGCATAACGAAAAAACTTTGCTTTTCTCCAAAACCATTTTTACTGTGATTTTCTCGGTCCATTGCATACGAATTCCACCTCGCTTTGTCCGGATATGTCTGGATGAAACCAGAAATATCCGGTAGTGTTTTGGCTTACTACAACCCAGATATTGTGAAAGCCTCTGTGTTTATGTTTTCCGGATATTATCAACGGAATTTATGTTTTTGCATGTTATTTATCAGGGAACATTTAATTTTGTGCTGGGAAACACTAATTGGTTCCACATGGAGACACCAGCTCTACACATTCGTATTTTCTAGGGAGAAAGCTAGAGGAACTGCGGCAAACAAACATGATATTTCTGTTTGTATAGATGACATTTTATGCACTTTCCTAAAGAAAAGACTTTGCTTTTCTCCAAAACCATTTTTCCTGTGATATTCTCGATCCATTACATATGAATTCCACCCCACTTTGTCCGGATATGAGTGGATGAAACCAGAAATATCCGGTTGTGTTTTGTCTTACTATATCCCAGATATTGCTACAGCCTCAGTGTCTGTGTTTTCTGGATATTATCGATGGATTTTATTGTTTTGAATGTTTTTATCAGGGAACATTTAATTTTGTACCGTAGAAACACTAATTGGTTCCACATGGAGACACCAGTAACACATTCCTATGTTCTAGGGAGAAAGCTTGAGGAACTGCAAATCGATATGATATGTCTCTTTGTATAGATGACATTTTATGCACTTGCGATGGAAAAGACTTTTTGCCTTTCTCTAAAACCATTTTTACTGTGATTTTGTTGGTCCATTGCGTACGAATTCCAACCCACTGTGTCCGGATATGACTGGATGAAACCAGAAATATCCGGTTGTGTTTTGGCTAACTCAATCCCAGATATTGTGAAAGCTTCTGTATTTGTGTTCTCAGGATATTATGAATGGATTTTATGGTTTTGCATGTTTTTTATCAGGGAACATTTAATTTTGTACCGTAGAAACACTAACTGGTTCCACACGGAGACACCAGCTCTACACATTTGTATTTTCTAGGGAGAAAGCTAGAGGAACTGCGGTAAACAAACATGATGTTTCTGTTTGTATAGATGACATTTTATGCACTGGCTTAAGGAAAAGACTTTGTTTTACTCCAAAACCATTTTTACTGCGATTTTCCCGGTTCATTGCATACGAATTCCACCTCACTTTGTCCGGATATGAGTGGATGAAACCAGAAATATCCGTTTTCTTTCTTTTTTTTTTTTTTTGGCTTACTATATCCCAGATATTACTACAGACTCTGTGTTTGTGTTTTCTGGATATTATCGATGGATTATATTGTTTTGAATGTTTTTATCAGGGAACATTTAATTTAGTGCTGGGAAACACTATTTGGTTCCACATGGAGACACCAGTCTACACATTCGTATTTTCTATGGAGAAAGCTAGAATAACTGCGGTAAACAAACATGATATTTCTGTTTGTATAGATGACATTTTATGCACTGGCTTAAGGAAAAGACTTTGTTTTACTCCAAAACCATTTTTACTGCGATTTTCCTGGTTCATTGCATACGAATTCCACCAAATTTAGTCCGGATATGACTGGATGAAACCAGAAATATCCGGTTGTGTTTTGGCTAACTCAATCCAGATATTGCGACGGACTCTGTGTTTGTGTTTTCTGGACATTATCAACGGACTTTATTGTTTTGAATGTTTTTATCAGGGAACATTTAATTTTGTACCTTAGAAACACTAATAGGTTCAACATGGAGACACCAGTCTACACATTCGTATGTTCTAGGGAGAAAGTTAGAGGAACTGCGGCAAACAAACATGATAATTCTGTTTGTATACATGACATTTTATGCACTTGCATAACGAAAAAAACTTTGCTTTTCTCCAAAACCATTTTTACTGTGATTTTCTCGGTCCATTGCATACGAATTCCACCTCGCTTTGTCCGGATATGACTGGATGAAACCAGGAATATCCGGTTGTGTTTTGGCTTACTACAACCCAGATATTGTGAAAGCCTCTGTGTTTACGTTTTCCGGATATTATCAACGGAATTTATGTTTTTGCCTGTTATTTATCAGGGAACATTTAATTTTGTGCTGGGAAACACTAATTGGTTCCACATGGAGACACCAGCTCTACACATTTGTATTTTCTAGGGAGAAAGCTAGAGGAACTGCGGCAAACAAACATGATATTTCTGTTTGTATAGATGACATTTTATGCACTTTCCTAAAGAAAAGACTTTGCTTTTCTCCAAAACCATTTTTTCTGTGATATTCTCGGTCCATTACATATGAATTCTACCCCACTTTGTCCGGATATGAGTGGATGAAACCAGAAATATCCGGTTGTGTTTTGTCTTACTATATCCCAGATATTGCTACAGCCTCAGTGTCTGTGTTTTCTGGATATTATCGATGGATTTTATTGTTTTGAATGTTTTTATCAGGGAACATTTAATTTTGTACCGTAGAAACACTAATTGGTTCCACATGGAGACACCAGTAACACATTCCTATGTTCTAGGGAGAAAGCTTGAGGAACTGCAAATCGATATGATATGTCTGTTTGTATAGATGACATTTTATGCACTTGCGATGGAAAAGACTTTTTGCCTTTCTCTAAAACCATTTTTACTGTGATTTTGTTGGTCCATTGCATACGAATTCCAACCCACTTTGTCCGGATATGACTGGATGAAACCAGAAATATCCGGTTGTGTTTTGGCTAACTCAATCCCAGATATTGTGAAAGCTTCTGTATTTGTGTTCTCCGGATATTATGAACGGATTTTATGGTTTTGCATGTTTTTTATCAGGGAACATTTAATTTTGTACCTTAGAAACACTAATCGGTTCCACACGGAGACACCAGCTCTACACATTTGTATTTTTAGGGAGAAAGCTAGAGGAACTGCGGCAAACAAACATGATATTTCTGTTTGTATAGATGACATTTTATGCACTTTCCTAACAAAAAGACTTTACTTTTCTCCAAAACCATTTTTACTGTGATTTTCTTGGTCCAATGCATACGAATTCCACCTCACTTTGTCCGGATATGAGTGGATGAAACCAGAAATATCCGTTTTATTTTTTTTTTTTGGCTTACTATATCCCAGATATTGCTACAGCCTCAGTGTCTGTGTTTTCTGGATATTATCGATGGATTATATTGTTTTGCATGTTTTTATCAGGGAACATTTAATTTTGTGCTGGGAAACACTAATTGGTTCCACATGGAGACACCAGTCTACACATTCGTATTTTCTAGGGAGAAAGCTAGAATAACTGCGGCAAACAAACATGATATTTCTGTTTGTGTAGATGACATTTTATGCACTGGCTTAAGGAAAAGACTTTGTTTTACTCCAAAACCATTTTTACTGCGATTTTCCCAGTTCATTGCATAGGAATTTCACCAAACTTAGTCCGGATATGACTGGATGAAACCAGAAATATCCGGTTGTGTTTTGGCTAACTCAATCCCAGATATTGCGACGGACTCTGTGTTTGTGTTTTCTGGACATTATCAACGGACTTTATTGTTTTGAATGTTTTTATCAGGGAACATTTAATTTTGTACCTTAGAAACACTAATTGGTTCCACACGGAGACACCAGTTCTACACATTCGTATTTTCTAGGGAGAAAGCTAGAGGAACTGCGGCAAACAAACATGATATTTCTGTTTGTATACATGACATTTTATGCACTTGCATAACGAAAAAAACTTTGCTTTTCTCCAAAACCATTTTTACTGTGATTTTCTCGGTCCATTGCATACGAATTCCACCTCGCTTTTTCCGGATATGACTGGATGAAACCAGAAATATCCGGTTGTGTTTTGGCTTACTACAACCCAGATATTGTGAAAGCCTCTGTGTTTATGTTTTCCGGATACTATCAACGGAATTTATGTTTTTGCATGTTATTTATCAGGGAACATTTAATTTTGTGCTGGGAAACACTAATTGGTTCCACATGGAGACACCAGTCTACACATTCGTATTTTCTAGGGAGAAAGCTAGAATAACTGCGGTAAACAAACATGATGTTTCTGTTTGTATAGATGACATTTTATGCACTGGCTTAAGGAAAAGACTTTGTTTTACTCCAAAACCATTTTTACTGCGATTTTCCCGGTTCATTGCATACGAATTCCACCAAACTTAGTCCGGATATGACTGGATGAAACCAGAAATATCCGGTTGTGTTTTGGCTAAATCAATCCCAGATATTGCAACGGACTCTGTGTTTGTGTTTTCTGGACATTATCAACGGACTTTATTGTTTTGAATGTTTTTATCAGGGAACATTTAATTTTGTACCTTAGAAACACTAATAGGTTCAACATGCAGACACCAGTATACACATTCGTATGTTCTAGGGAGAAAGTTAGAGGAACTGCGGCAAACAAACATGATATTTCTGTTTGTATACATGACATTTTATGCACTTGCATAACGAAAAAAACTGTGCTTTTCTCCAAAACCATTTTTACTGTGATTTTCTCGGTCCATTGCATACGAATTCCACCTCGCTTTGTCCGGATATGACTGGATGAAACCAGAAATATCCGGTTGTGTTTTGGCTTACTACAACCCAGATATTGTGAAAGCCTCTGTGTTTATGTTTTCCGGATATTATCAACGGAATTTATGTTTTTGCATGTTATTTATCAGGGAACATTTAATTTTGTTCTGGGAAACACTAATTGGTTCCACATGGAGACACCAGCTCTACACATTCGTATTTTCTAGGGAGAAAGCTAGAGGAACTGCGGCAAACAAACATGATATTTCTGTTTGTATAGATGACATTTTATGCACTTTCCTAAAGAAAAGACTTTGCTTTTCTCCAAAACCATTTTTCCTGTGATATTCTCGATCCATTACATATGAATTCCACCCCACTTTGTCCGGATATGAGTGGATGAAACCAGAAATATCCGGTTGTGTTTTGTCTTACTATATCCCAGATATTGCTACAGCCTCATTGTCTGTGTTTTCTGGATATTATCAATGGATTTTATTGTTTTGAATGTTTTTATCAGGGAACATTTAATTTTGTGCTGGGAAACACTAATTGGTTCCACATGGAGACACCAGTCTACACATTCGTATTTTCTAGGGAGAAAGCTAGAATAACTGCGGTAAACAAACATGATGTTTCTGTTTGTATAGATGACATTTTATGCACTGGCTTAAGGAAAAGACTTTGTTTTACTCCAAAACCATTTTTACTGCGATTTTCCCGGTTCATTGCATACGAATTCCACCAAACTTAGTCCGGATATGACTGGATGAAACCAGAAATATCCGGTTGTGTTTTGGCTAACTCAATGCCAGATATTGTGAAAGCTTCTGTATTTGTGTTTTCCGGATATTATCAACGGATTTTATGGTTTTGCATGTTTTTTATCAGGGAACATTTAATTTTGTACCTTAGAAACACTAATTGGTTCCACACGGAGACACCAGTTCTACACATTCGTATTTTCTAGGGAGAAAGTTAGAGGAACTGCGGCAAACAAACATGATATTTCTGTTTGTATACATGACATTTTATGCACTTGCATAACGAAAAAAACTTTGCTTTTCTCCAAAACCATTTTTACTGTGATTTTCTCGGTCCATTGCATACGAATTCCACCTCGCTTTTTCCGGATATGACTGGATGAAACCAGAAATATCCGGTTGTGTTTTGGCTTACTACAACCCAGATATTGTGAAAGCCTCTGTGTTTATGTTTTCCGGATACTATCAACGGAATTTATGTTTTTGCATGTTATTTATCAGGGAACATTTAATTTTGTGCTGGGAAACACTAATTGGTTCCACATGGAGACACCAGTCTACACATTCGTATTTTCTAGGGAGAAAGCTAGAATAACTGCGGTAAACAAACATGATGTTTCTGTTTGTATAGATGACATTTTATGCACTGGCTTAAGGAAAAGACTTTGTTTTACTCCAAAACCATTTTTACTGCGATTTTCCCGGTTCATTGCATACGAATTCCACCAAACTTAGTCCGGATATGACTGGATGAAACCAGAAATATCCGGTTGTGTTTTGGCTAAATCAATCCCAGATATTGCAACGGACTCTGTGTTTGTGTTTTCTGGACATTATCAACGGACTTTATTGTTTTGAATGTTTTTATCAGGGAACATTTAATTTTGTACCTTAGAAACACTAATAGGTTCAACATGGAGACACCAGTATACACATTCGTATGTTCTAGGGAGAAAGTTAGAGGAACTGCGGCAAACAAACATGATATTTCTGTTTGTATACATGACATTTTATGCACTTGCATAACGAAAAAAACTTTGCTTTTCTCCAAAACCATTTTTACTGTGATTTTCTCAGTCCATTGCATACGAATTCCACCTCGCTTTGTCCGGATATGACTGGATGAAACCAGAAATATCCGGTTGTGTTTTGGCTTACTACAACCCAGATATTGTGAAAGCCTCTGTGTTTATGTTTTCCGGATATTATCAACGGAATTTATGTTGTTGCATGTTATTTATCAGGGAACATTTAATTTTGTGCTGGGAAACACTAATTGGTTCCACATGGAGACACCAGCTCTACACATTCGTATTTTCTAGGGAGAAAGCTAGAGGAACTGCGGCAAACAAACATGATATTTCTGTTTGTATAGATGACATTTTATGCACTTTCCTAAAGAAAAGACTTTGCTTTTCTCCAAAACCATTTTTCCTGTGATATTCTCGATCCATTACATATGAATTCCACCCCACTTTGTCCGGATATGAGTGGATGAAACCAGAAATATCCGGTTGTGTTTTGTCTTACTATATCCCAGATATTGCTACAGCCTCAGTGTCTGTGTTTTCTGGATATTATCGATGGATTTTATTGTTTTGAATGTTTTTATCAGGGAACATTTAATTTTGTGCTGGGAATCACTAATTGGTTCCACATGGAGACACCAGTAACACATTCCTATGTTGTAGGGAGAAAGCTTGAGGAACTGCAAATCGATATGATATGTCTGTTTGTATAGATGACATTTTATGCACTTGCGATGGAAAAGACTTTTTGCCTTTCTCTAAAACCATTTTTACTGTGATTTTGTTGGTCCATTGCATACGAATTCCAACCCACTTTGTCCGGATATGACTGGATGAAACCAGAAATATCCGGTTGTGTTTTGGCTCACGCAATCCCAGATATTGTGAAAGCTTCTGTATTTGTGTTCTCCGGATATTATGAACGGATTTTATGGTTTTGCATGTTTTTTATCAGGGAACATTTAATTTTGTACCGTAGAAACACTAATTGGTTCTACACGGAGACACCAGCTCTACACATTTGTATTTTCTAGGGAGAAAGCTAGAGGAACTGTGGCAAACAAACATGATATTTCTGTTTGTATAGATGACATTTTATGCACTTTCCTCAGAAAAAGACTTTACTTTTCTCCAAAACCATTTTTACTGTGATTTTCTCGGTCCATTGCATACGAATTCCACCTCACTTTGTCCGGATATGAGTGGATGAAACCAGAAATATCCGTTATCTTTTTTTTGGGCTTACTATATCCCAGATATTACTACAGACTCTGTGTTTGTGTTTTCTGGATATTATCGATGGATTATATTGTTTTGAATGTTTTTATCAGGGAACATTTAATTTTGTGCTGGGAAACACTAATTGGTTCCACATGGAGACACCAGTCTACACATTCGTATTTTCTAGGGAGAAAGCTAGAATAACTGCGGTAAACAAACATGATGTTTTTGTTTGTATAGATGACATTTTATGCACTGGCTTAAGGAAAAGACTTTGTTTTACTCCAAAACCATTTTTACTGCGATTTTCCCGGTTCATTGCATACGAATTCCACCAAACTTAGTCCGGATATGACTGGATGAAACCAGAAATATCCGGTTGTGTTTTGGCTAACTCAATCCCAGATATTGTGAAAGCTTCTGTATTTGTGTTTTCCGGATATTATCAACGGATTTTATGGTTTTGCATGTTTTTTATCAGGGAACATTTAATTTTGTACCTTAGAAACACTAATTGGTTCCACACGGAGACACCAGTTCTACACATTCGTATTTTCTAGGGAGAATGCTAGAGGAACTGCGGCAAACAAACATGATATTTCTGTTTGTATACATGACATTTTATGCACTTGCATAACGAAAAAAACTTTGCTTTTCTCCAAAACCATTTTTACTGTGATTTTCTCGGTCCATTGCATACGAATTCCACCTCGCTTTTTCCGGATATGACTGGATGAAACCAGAAATATCCGGTTGTGTTTTGGCTTACTACAACCCAGATATTGTGAAAGCCTCTGTGTTTATGTTTTCCGGATACTATCAACGGAATTTATGTTTTTGCATGTTATTTATCAGGGAACATTTAATTTTGTGCTGGGAAACACTAATTGGTTCCACATGGAGACACCAGTCTACACATTCGTATTTTCTAGGGAGAAAGCTAGAATAACTGCGGTAAACAAACATGATGTTTCTGTTTGTATAGATGACATTTTATGCACTGGCTTAAGGAAAAGACTTTGTTTTACTCCAAAACCATTTTTACTGCGATTTTCCCGGTTCATTGCATACGAATTCCACCAAACTTAGTCCGGATATGACTGGATGAAACCAGAAATATCCGGTTGTATTTTGACTAAATCAATCCCAGATATTGCAACGGACTCTGTGTTGGTGTTTTCTGGACATTATCAACGGACTTTATTGTTTTGAATGTTTTTATAAGGGAACATTTAAATTTGTACCTTAGAAACACTAATAGGTTCAACATGGAGACACCAGCTCTACACATTCGTATTTTCTAGGGAGAAAGCTAGAGGAACTGCGGCAAACAAACATGATATTTCTGTTTGTATAGATGACATTTTATGCACTTTCCTAAAGAAAAGACTTTGCTTTTCTCCAAAACCATTTTTCCTGTGATATTCTCGATCCATTACATATGAATTCCACCCCACTTTGTCCGGATATGAGTGGATGAAACCAGAAATATCCGGTTGTGTTTTGTCTTACTATATCCCAGATATTGCTACAGCCTCAGTGTCTGTGTTTTCTGGATATTATCGATGGATTTTATTGTTTTGAATGTTTTTATCAGGGAACCTTTAATTTTGTACCGTAGAAACACTAATTGGTTCCACATGGAGACACCAGTAACACATTCCTATGTTCTAGGGAGAAAGCTTGAGGAACTGCAAATCGATATGATATGTCTGTTTGTATAGATGACACTTTGTGCACTTGCGATGGAAAAGACTTTTTGCCTTTCTCTAAAACCATTTTTACTGTGATTTTGTTGGTCCATTGCATACGAATTCCAACCCACTTTGTCCGGATATGACTGGATGAAACCAGAAATATCCGGTTGTGTTTTGGCTAACTGAATCCCAGATATTGTGAAAGCTTCTGTATTTGTGTTCTCTGGATATTATGAACGGATTTTATGGTTTTGCATGTTTTTTATCAGGGAACATTTAATTTTGTACCGTAGAAACACTAATTGGTTCCACACGGAGACACCAGCTCTACACATTTGTATTTTCTAGGGAGAAAGCTAGAGGAACTGCGGCAAACAAACATGATATTTCTGTTTGTATAGATGACATTTTATGCACTTTCCTAACAAAAAGACTTTACTTTTCTCCAAAACCATTTTTAATGTGATTTTCTCGGTCCATTGCATACGAATTCCACCTCACTTTGTCCGGATATGACTGGATGAAACCAGAAATATCCGTTTTCTTTTTTTTTTGGCTTACTATATCCCCGATATTACTACAGACTCTGTGTTTGTGTTTTCTGGATATTATCGATGGATTATATTGTTTTGAATGTTTTTATCAGGGAACATTTAATTTTGTGCTGGGAAACACTAATTGGTTCCACATGGAGACACCAGTCTACACATTCGTATTTTCTAGGGAGAAAGCTAGAATAACTGCGGTAAACAAACATGATGTTTCTGTTTGTATAGATGGCATTTTATGCACTGCCTTAAGGAAAAGACATTGTTTTACTCCAAAACCATTTTTACTGCGATTTTCCCGGTTCATTGCATACGAATTCCACCAAACTTAGTCCGGATATGACTGGATGAAACCAGAAATATCCGGTTGTGTTTTGGCTAAATCAATCCCAGATATTGCGACGGAGTCTGTGTTTGTATTTTCTGGACATTTTCAACGGATTTTATGGTATTGCATGTTTTTTATCAGGGAACATTTAATTTTGTACCTTAGAAACACTAATTGGTTCCACACGGAGACACCAGCTCTACACATTTGTATTTTCTAGGGAGAAAGCTAGAGGAACTGCGGCAAACAAACATGATATTTCTGTTTGTATACATGACATTTTATGCACTTGCATAACGAAAAAAACTTTGCTTTTCTCCAAAACCTTTTTACTGTGATTTTCTCGGTCCATTGCATACGAATTCCACCTCGCTTTGTCCGGATATGACTGGATGAAACCAGAAATATCCGGTTGTGTTTTGGCTTACTACAAACCAGATATTGTGAAAGCCTCTGTGTTTATGTTTTCCGGATATTATCAACGGAATTTATGTTGTTGCATGTTATTTATCAGGGAACATTTAATTTTGTGCTGGGAAACACTAATTGGTTCCACATGGAGACACCAGCTCTACACATTCGTATTTTCTAGGGAGAAAGCTAGAGGAACTGCGGCAAACAAACATGATATTTCTGTTTGTATAGATGACATTTTATGCACTTTCCTAAAGAAAAGACTTTGCTTTTCTCCAAAACCATTTTTCCTGTGATATTCTCGATCCATTACATATGAATTCCACCCCACTTTGTCCGGATATGACTGGATGAAACCAGAAATATCCGGTTGTGTTTTGTCTTACTATATCCCAGATATTGCTACAGCCTCAGTGTCTGTGTTTTCTGGATATTATCAATGGATTTTATTGTTTTGAATGTTTTTATCAGGGAACATTTAATTTTGTGCTGGGAAACACTAATTGGTTCCACATGGAGACACCAGTCTACACATTCGTATTTTCTAGGGAGAAAGCTAGAATAACTGCGGTAAACAAACATGATGTTTCTGTTTGTATAGATGACATTTTATGCACTGGCTTAAGGAAAAGACTTTGTTTTACTCCAAAACCATTTTTACTGCGATTTTCCCGGTTCATTGCATACGAATTCCACCAAACTTAGTCCGGATATGACTGGATGAAACCAGAAATATCCGGTTGTGTTTTGGCTAACTCAATCCCAGATATTGTGAAAGCTTCTGTATTTGTGTTTTCCGGATATTATCAACGGATTTTATGGTTTTGCATGTTTTTTATCAGGGAACATTTAACTTTGTACCTTAGAAACACTAATTGGTTCCACACGGAGACACCAGTTCTACACATTCGTATTTTCTAGGGAGAAAGTTAGAGGAACTGCGGCAAACAAACATGATATTTCTGTTTGTATACATGACATTTTATGCACTTGCATAACGAAAAAAACTTTGCTTTTCTCCAAAACCATTTTTACTGTGATTTTCTCGGTCCATTGCATACGAATTCCACCTCGCTTTTTCCGGATATGACTGGATGAAACCAGAAATATCCGGTTGTGTTTTGGCTTACTACAACCCAGATATTGTGAAAGCCTCTGTGTTTATGTTTTCCGGATACTATCAACGGAATTTATGTTTTTGCATGTTATTTATCAGGGAACATTTAATTTTGTGCTGGGAAACACTAATTGGTTCCACATGGAGACACCAGTCTACACATTCGTATTTTCTAGGGAGAAAGCTAGAATAACTGCGGTAAACAAACATGATGTTTCTGTTTGTATAGATGACATTTTATGCACTGGCTTAAGGAAAAGACTTTGTTTTACTCCAAAACCATTTTTACTGCGATTTTCCCGGTTCATTGCATACGAATTCCACCAAACTTAGTCCGGATATGACTGGATGAAACCAGAAATATCCGGTTGTGTTTTGGCTAAATCAATCCCAGATATTGCAACGGACTCTGTGTTTGTGTTTTCTGGACATTATCAACGGACTTTATTGTTTTGAATGTTTTTATCAGGGAACATTTAATTTTGTACCGTAGAAACACTAATAGGTTCAACATGGAGACACCAGTATACACATTCGTATGTTCTAGGGAGAAAGTTAGAGGAACTGCGGCAAACAAACATGATATTTCTGTTTGTATACATGACATTTTATGCACTTGCATAACGAAAAAAACTTTGCTTTTCTCCAAAACCATTTTTACTGTGATTTTCTCAGTCCATTGCATACGAAATCCACCTCGCTTTGTCCGGATATGACTGGATGAAACCAGAAATATCCGGTTGTGTTTTGGCTTACTACAACCCAGATATTGTGAAAGCCTCTGTGTTTATGTTTTCCGGATATTATCAACGGAATTTATGTTGTTGCATGTTATTTATCAGGGAACATTTAATTTTGTGCTGGGAAACACTAATTGGTTCCACATGGAGACACCAGCTCTACACATTCGTATTTTCTAGGGAGAAAGCTAGAGGAACTGCGGCAAACAAACATGATATTTCTGTTTGTATAGATGACATTTTATGCACTTTCCTAAAGAAAAGACTTTGCTTTTCTCCAAAACCATTTTTCCTGTGATATTCTCGATCCATTACATATGAATTCCACCCCACAATGTCCGGATATGAGTGGATGAAACCAGAAATATCCAGTTGTGTTTTGTCTTACTATATCCCAGATATTGCTACAGCCTCAGTGTCTGTGTTTTCTGGATATTATCGATGGATTTTATTGTTTTGAATGTTTTTATCAGGGAACATTTAATTTTGTGCTGGGAAACACTAATTGGTTCCACATGGAGACACCAGTAACACATTCCTATGTTGTAGGGAGAAAGCTTGAGGAACTGCAAATCGATATGATATGTCTGTTTGTATAGATGACATTTTATGCACTTGCGATGGAAAAGACTTTTTGCCTTTCTCTAAAACCATTTTTACTGTGATTTTGTTGGTACATTGCATACGAATTCCAACCCACTTTGTCCGGATATGACTGGATGAAACCAGAAATATCCGGTTGTGTTTTGGCTCACGCAATCCCAGATATTGTGAAAGCTTCTGTATTTGTGTTCTCCGGATATTATGAATGGATTTTATGGTTTTGCATGTTTTTTATCAGGGAACATTTAATTTTGTACCGTAGAAACACTAATTGGTTCTACACGGAGACACCAGCTCTACACATTTGTATTTTCTAGGGAGAAAGCTAGAGGAACTGCGGCAAACAAACATGATATTTCTGTTTGTATAGATGACATTTTATGCACTTTCCTCAGAAAAAGACTTTACTTTTCTCCAAAACCATTTTTACTGTGATTTTCTCGGTCCATTGCATACGAATTCCACCTCACTTTGTCCGGATATGAGTGGATGAAACCAGAAATATCCGTTTTCTTTTTTTTGGGCTTACTATATCCCAGATATTACTACAGACTCTGTGTTTGTGTTTTCTGGATATTATCGATGGATTATATTGTTTTGAATGTTTTTATCAGGGAACATTTAATTTTGTGCTGGGAAACACTAATTGGTTCCACATGGAGACACCAGTCTACACATTCGTATTTTCTAGGGAGAAAGCTAGAATAACTGCGGTAAACAAACATGATGTTTCTGTTTGTATAGATGACATTTTATGCACTGGCTTAAGGAAAAGACTTTGTTTTACTCCAAAACCATTTTTACTGCGATTTTCCCGGTTCATTGCATACGAATTCCACCAAACTTAGTCCGGATATGACTGGATGAAACCAGAAATATCCGGTTGTGTTTTGGCTAACTCAATCCCAGATATTGTGAAAGCTTCTGTATTTGTGTTTTCCGGATATTATCAACGGATTTTATGGTTTTGCATGTTTTTTATCAGGGAACATTTAATTTTGTACCTTAGAAACACTAATTGGTTCCACACGGAGACACCAGTTCTACACATTCGTATTTTCTAGGGAGAATGCTAGAGGAACTGCGGCAAACAAACATGATATTTCTGTTTGTATACATGACATTTTATGCACTTGCATAACGAAAAAAACTTTGCTTTTCTCCAAAACCATTTTTACTGTGATTTTCTCGGTCCATTGCATACGAATTCCACCTCGCTTTTTCCGGATATGACTGGATGAAACCAGAAATATCCGGTTGTGTTTTGGCTTACTACAACCCAGATATTGTGAAAGCCTCTGTGTTTATGTTTTCCGGATACTATCAACGGAATTTATGTTTTTGCATGTTATTTATCAGGGAACATTTAATTTTGTGCTGGGAAACACTAATTGGTTCCACATGGAGACACCAGTCTACACATTCGTATTTTCTAGGGAGAAAGCTAGAATAACTGCGGTAAACAAACATGATGTTTCTGTTTGTATAGATGACATTTTATGCACTGGCTTAAGGAAAAGACTTTGTTTTACTCCAAAACCATTTTTACTGCGATTTTCCCGGTTCATTGCATACGAATTCCACCAAACTTAGTCCGGATATGACTGGATGAAACCAGAAATATCCGGTTGTATTTTGACTAAATCAATCCCAGATATTGCAACGGACTCTGTGTTGGTGTTTTCTGGACATTATCAACGGACTTTATTGTTTTGAATGTTTTTATAAGGGAACATTTAATTTTGTACCTTAGAAACACTAATAGGTTCAACATGGAGACACCAGCTCTACACATTCGTATTTTCTAGGGAGAAAGCTAGAGGAACTGCGGCAAACAAACATGATATTTCTGTTTGTATAGATGACATTTTATGCACTTTCCTAAAGAAAAGACTTTGCTTTTCTCCAAAACCATTTTTCCTGTGATATTCTCGATCCATTACATATGAATTCCACCCCACTTTCTCCGGATATGAGTGGATGAAACCAGAAATATCCGGTTGTGTTTTGTCTTACTATATCCCAGATATTGCTACAGCCTCAGTGTCTGTGTTTTCTGGATATTATCGATGGATTTTATTGTTTTGAATGTTTTTATCAGGGAACATTTAATTTTGTGCTGGGAAACACTAATTGGTTCCACATGGAGATACCAGTCTACACATTCGTATTTTCTAGGGAGAAAGCTAGAATAACTGCGGTAAACAAACATGATATTTCTGTTTGTATAGATGACATTTTATGCACTGGCTTAAGGAAAAGACTTTGTTTTACTCCAAAACCATTTTTACTGCGATTTTCCCGGTTCATTGCATACGAATTCCACCAAACTTAGTCCGGATATGACTGGATGAAACCAGAAATATCCGGTTGTGTTTTGGCTAAATCAATCCCAGATATTGCAACGGACTCTGTGTTTGTGTTTTCTGGACATTATCAACGGACTTTATTGTTTTGAATGTTTTTATCAGGGAACATTTAATTTTGTACCTTAGAAACACTAATAGGTTCAACATGGAGACACCAGTATACACATTCGTATGTTCTAGGGAGAAAGTTAGAGGAACTGCGGCAAACAAACATGATATTTCTGTTTGTATACATGACATTTTATGCACTTGCATAACGAAAAAACTTTGCTTTTCTCCAAAACCATTTTTACTGTGATTTTCTCAGTCCATTGCATACGAATTGCACCTCGCTTTGTCCGGATATGACTGGATGAAACCAGAAATATCCGGTTGTGTTTTGGCTTACTACAACCCAGATATTGTGAAAGCCTCTGTGTTTATGTTTTCCGGATACTATCAACGGAATTTATGTTTTTGCATGTTATTTATCAGGGAACATTTAATTTTGTGCTGGGAAACACTAATTGGTTCCACATGGAGACACCAGCTCTACACATTCGTATTTTCTAGGGAGAAAGCTAGAGGAACTGCGGCAAACAAACATGATATTTCTGTTTGTATAGATGACATTTTATGCACTTTCCTAAAGAAAAGACTTTGCTTTTCTCCAAAACCATTTTTCCTGTGATATTCTCGATCCATTACATATGAATTCCACCCCACTTTGTCCGGATATGACTGGATGAAACCAGAAATATCCGGTTGTGTTTTGTCTTACTATATCCCAGATATTGCTACAGCCTCAGTGTCTGTGTTTTCTGGATATTATCGATGGATTTTATTGTTTTGAATGTTTTTATCAGGGAACCTTTAATTTTGTACCGTAGAAACACTAATTGGTTCCACATGGAGACACCAGGAACACATTCCTATGTTCTAGGGAGAAAGCTTGAGGAACTGCAAATCGATATGATATGTCTGTTTGTATAGATGACATTTTATGCACTTGCGATGGAAAAGACTTTTTGCCTTTCTCTAAAACCATTTTTACTGTGATTTTGTTGGTCCATTGCATACGAATTCCAACCCACTTTGTCCGGATATGACTGGATGAAACCAGAAATATCCGGTTGTGTTTTGGCTCACGCAATCCCAGATATTGTGAAAGCTTCTGTATTTGTGTTCTCCGGATATTATGAACGGATTTTATGGTTTTGCATGTTTTTTATCAGGGAACATTTAATTTTGTACCGTAGAAACACTAATTGGTTCTGAGGGACCCCGAAGCTGGTGTCCCACGAATCGATCGACCCCAGATACACAAGCTCCACGCCACAATCGATGCAAGAACAAGAGGAAGTTTATTGCATTTGCGCAAATGGGCCGTCTCAGAGCACAACACACCTCAGTGCAGTGCGAGAAGAGAGGCACCTGATCATCGATTACACGGAGTATTTAAGGCTAAAAACCACAACATTAGCATATTTCCACAGCATTACGTATGATCACAAGGTAAAGGGACTTTCCAGGGCAAAAAGGAACAAGGTGCAGGGGATTTCCAAAAAGGGAACAAGATACATGCAGTATGCCTTAGGGATTTTTCCAATTTTTACTTGAGCAAGCATGAGTAAGGGGTCACCGTGGTGTTACAGGATATAGGTCGGGTACATTTTCTGTTAACTGTAGTCTTTTTGGTTCCTAAAAACGGTTACATTTTGCAAACTCAGCCATCTCATAAAAAAGCAATCTCATTTCCTGCAAAATTACTGCAAGCTTAGCCATTTTAGAAGCAGAATAATATGCAGTTAGTTTCAGTAACTTTATTATAAACCTGTTTTCATTTCTTTTACCTGTTATTAAAATTATTTTAGGGCCTTACATTCCCTCCTCTTTTTTTGTACTAATTTTAATCTTAAAATTTTTTTTTTAAAAAAAATACTGGTATATATTGCTTCTACGTTGTTGGTGTTAGCCCCATGATCTTGTCTTTGATCCTGCCTTCGGTCTCGTCTAGCTAGGACCATGGCACAGGTGGCGGCATAAAGCCCATGTATCACAAAAACTAAAAATAAAAGTAGTACCATTATAACTGTATCCGGCTGTACAGTATGGGACGGATTAGTCGAATTGAAACTTTTAGATGTATTTGCCACCTGGGAGGGTGTATAGGTCGTGGTCGTGGGGTGGCCCTGGGATCCCGTGGCTGTGGCCCTTAGTTTAGGCCTTGGATGGGCAGTTGAAGTTACGACTTCAGTCACAGGCCCTTGTCTAGACAATGTAGGCCACGACCTTTCCGATATACTCCCGATTAGGGGAAGGGCTTTCTCTTTAAGTTGAATTTTAAATAGGAGCCCGGGATCGTAGTCAGAAACATGAAACCTCAAGCCCCATGTCCTTCCCCTTGTCCAGTCAGTAAGGTTGGCCTTTTTTCCTTTTTCTGTGAAGGAAATATTAAGGGGCATAGAGCAGTGGGGATCTCTTCCCGGAATAAAACCACGGTGTACAGTAATCCAGTCCCAGCTAGAGGAGGGTTTCCAATATGCATGGCCAGTGGTCTCACATCCCCAGGCCTTACAGTAGAAAGATTCTGCTCCCCCGCATCGCCTCTTTTCTTCTATAGACCTGCCATCTCTAGGGCACACATAAAATTCCTGCTGTTGTAACTGGCACTTTTTTATCTGAGTCCCACATCCTAGCCACGCGGGGCCACTGTACAATGCACCAGGGGCGAACGCAACACCATAGACCACGGGGTTCCGCCCTCCCTCAGGCGCATCCCAGTTATCCATTCCCTCTACTAGTTTACATACATCAGGGTGTAAGGCAGGCCACCATGTCCCGGGGGGGGCCACACGGGTAATGGACCACACGACCTTCATGGCACCAGATTGCACCTCCCACGTGAGCCTCACCGGGGCATGCGGGCCGCCCATAGTAGGAGTAAAGAAAATCATAAGTAGTACTAGACAGCTTTTGAAATTCTTATCTTGAGTGGGTTTCGAGTACGTTGTAGTTTCCATTTTGGTGTCTGTTCCTCGGCAGGGCTGTCGGTCTCTTGTTCTTGTGCAGCTGCCGCTTTCTTAGCGTGTGACGCGTGTATCCAGGCGGCAATTCCGTCTACCTTTATTGCGGTCGGCGTAGTTAATAATACTGTGTAGGGTCCCTTCCAACGTGGTTCAAGCGTCTTAGTCTGGTGCCTGCGGACGTAGACAAGGTCTCCAATATGGAACGGATGCGGGAGCGCGGGGCACTTGGACTGATATACGGCAGTCAGCTGCTTCCCTATATGCCTGTGGACTAGCTGCAAAGCACGGAAGCGGGTCTGCAAAGTAGAGGATGTTGCAAATGAATCAATACTGGGTCCCAACAAATCTGCCGCGGGTGGAGGGCCTCCGTACAATATTTCATAGGGTGTTAATCCACATACAGAAGGTGTATTACGGGCCCTAAACAAGGCCATCGGCAGCAGTTCGACCCAGTCTCTAGTGCCAGTCTCCATTGCTAATTTAGTTAAGGTCTCTTTAATTGTCCTATTCATTCTTTCTACCTGGCCTGAACTCTGGGGCCTGTACGCACAATGTAATTTCCAATCAATCCCCAGTACTTTGGTCACCAACTGACTTACCCGGGAGACGAAGGCGGGTCCATTGTCTGACCCCAATACCTTAGGTAAACCAAACCGCGGGAAGATTTCTTCTAGTAGCTTCTTAACCACGACTTGTGCCGTTTCCTTTTTCACTGGAAATGCTTCAGGCCAGCCGGAAAAGGTATCTATGAACACTAAAAGATATTTAATCCCATATCTACTTGGGCGGACCTCTATAAAATCCACTTCCCAATTAATTCCAGGCCTAGCTCCCCGTATCCGGATTCCTTCAGGCATTTTAAAACATCTGGGATTTATCTTGGCGCATGGGACACAGGCATTCACGGTTTGTTTTATCGCTGCATTTAGCCCTAGTAAAAAATGAGAATTCTCCTCCCTATCCAGCAAGGTTCTTAGTTTCTTATACCCCAAATGTGTCCATCTATGTAGATCTTGCACTAATTTCCTGGTTTCTTTCGTGGGCAGCACGACTTTGCCTTGTATTTTCCAACTTTTAGTGGTTTCGTCGTAAATTCCTCCTAGCCTTTGTATAGCTGTCACATCTTGTTCGGTGTAATTCCATTCCGGCCCCCGGCTGGGAGGGTCTGGCACATTGATATTTAACACATAGCCACCCAAGGCGTTAGTTCGGGCCACCTTATCCGCCATCCGGTTACCCTGTGCCACTGGGTCCTCTCCTTTCTGGTGGCCCGGGCAATGTATGATGCTCACTTTTTTTGGCAAGAAGAGGGCCTGGAGGAGGTCTAAGATTTCCTGTTTATTCTTGATTTCTCTGCCTCCTGAAGTAAGCAGTCCCCTTCTTTTATATATTTCACCATGCACATGCGCCGTTGCGAAGGCATATCGACTGTCCGTATAAATGTTCACCCTCTTCCCTTTCGCTTGTTTTAGGGCCTCAGTCAGAGCTACCAACTCAGCTTTCTGTGCTGAAGTGCCTGGTGGTAAGGCAGAGGCCCAAACAACAGTCTTCCCGTCGACCACTGCCGCCCCTGCCCTCCTCTCACCTTGATGGAGGAAGCTGCTGCCATCCGTATACCAGGTGTACTCCGCGTCTGGCAGGGGCTGATCCGTCAAGTCCTCGCGAGCCCCATAGACTTCAGCCAGCACCTGTTGGCAATTGTGGCTGACCTGCGTATGGTCTCCTGGTTCTGGCAGTAGAGTGGCTGGGTTGAGAGAGGCCGTCGTTCCAAACCGGATACGCTCGGGGTTGAGTAACATTGCTTGGTAGTGGGTAACTCTGGCATTTGATAACCATCGATCAGGTGGCTGACGTATGACCGTCTCAATAGCATGAGACGTCACTACAGTCAGTGGCTGTCCCAGAGTCAGTTTGTCAGAATCTTTTACAATCGTGGCCACTGCCGCTATCATGCGGAGACATGGGGGCCACCCGGAGGCGACACTGTCCAGTTTCTTCGAAAAATAGGCCACTGGTCTCTTCCAAGGCCCCAATTTTTGGGTCAGGACTCCCTTTGCGATTCCCCCTCTTTCATCTATATATAGGATAAAAGGCTTGCTGGGGTCAGGCAGGCTCAGTGCGGGGGCTTCCAAGAGGGCCCTTTTTAGTTTATCGAAGGCCAATTGCTGTTCTTCTCCCCAGATGTAGGGGGAATTGCTTTTTGTGAGGGGATATAGGGAAGCCGCAATCTCCGCAAACCCAGGAATCCACAGGCGGCAGAAGCCGGCACTCCCCAGAAATTCCCTCAACTGGTGTGGGTTTTTAGGTGGAGGTATAAGTGCCACTGCCTGTTTACGTCCCTCCGTTAGCCACCTCCTGCCCCCTTTTAATTTATAACCCAGGTAAACTACCTGTTGGACACATATTTGGGCCTTTTTGGCAGAGGCGCGATATCCCAGCTCACCTAGCGTTTGGAGCAGGGACTCCGTGCCCTGTTTACAGTCTGCTTCAGTTTCCGCTGCCAGGAGCAAGTCATCTACATACTGTAAAAGAGTCCATTGAGGGTTACTCACCCTGAAACTTGCCAAGTCATGATGTAAGGCTTCATCGAATAGTGTGGGCGAATTCTTAAATCCTTGTGGAAGTCTGGTCCAAGTCAATTGCCCTGAGAATCCAGTCTCCGGGTCTTTCCATTCAAATGCAAACAAAGGTTGGCTCTGGGGGCTCAATCTCAGACAAAAGAAGGCATCTTTCAAATCTAGTACCGTATACCAAGTGCGCGATGGAGGCAAAGTGCTCAGCAAGTTGTACGGATTTGGCACGGTCGGGTGAATGTCTTCAACCCGACGATTTACCTCGCGTAGGTCCTGCACCGGTCGGAAGTCAGTGGTGCCCGGTTTCCGTACTGGCAGTAAGGGAGTATTCCAAGGAGACTGGCAGGGTCTTAATATCCCCAAGTCCAGCAGTCTCTTAATGTGGGGCCGGATTCCGTCCTTTGCTTCCTTGGTCATAGGATATTGCCGTACAGATATTGGTTCAGCTGTAGGCTTTACATTTACTATTACGGGTGGCTGTTGAATGGCCAATCCTATTCCTCCAGTTTCTGCCCAAGAACTCGGAAATTTTTCTATCCACTCGGGGGCTAGCGGAGTATTTATTTTTTCTTTGTCATATAAACGATGTTCATCTCTTAATTGTAAGGACAATACTTGTAGAAGGTGCCCACCAGAATCCGTCACTGAGGCCCCTTCCTTCTGGAAATGAATCTGGGCTCCCACCTTGGATAGCAAGTCTCTCCCCAACAAGGGGTATGGGCAGTCCGGTACTAAAAGAAATGAGTGGGTGACTTGGCCAGTAGCTAGATCTACCTGTCGTTCCGTGGTCCATGGGTACATTTTTCTTCCAGTTGCCCCCTGGACGCAAGAAATTTTTGAGCTAAGGGGGCCAATCTTTTTGTTTAAAACAGAGTGCTGAGCTCCGGTATCCACCATAAACGTGACCGGCCTGCCTCCCACTCGCAGGGTTACCCGGGGCTCAGGGGGAGGCTCCTGGCCCTGACCCCCCTAGTCATCGTCCTCTTCCCCCAGGGCAAGAACTGGGATGTCAGTCTCCTTTTTCTTTCTGGCGGTGGCTTTATTTGGACAGTCTCTAGCCCAATGTCCTCTTTCCTTACAGTACACACACTGATCTCGTTCTATCCGCGGTCTGTTTTTGTCTCCCGGGTATTTCTTTATCTGACCTCTACCGTAACCTGGCCTATCCTGGCTATTTGATTCGCTTACTGCGGTGACCAAGATTTTAGCTAACTCCCTATTTCTCTTTTTGTCTCTCTGATCCTGTTCCTTTTGCATTCTTTCCTCCTTTTCTTCCTTAGTTTCTCTCTTATTAAAGATTCTCTCTGCCTCCTTTAGGAGGTCTGGCAAAGTATAACCCTGTAAGCCTTCCAGTCTCTGCAGCCGCGTTCGGATGTCTGGGGCCGATTGGCCAATGAAAGACATTATTACATCCGACTGCCGATCAGGAGCCTGGGGGTCAAACGGGGTGTACATCCGGTATCCCTCCATTAATCTTTCTAGGAACCCCGCTGGGGTCTCTTCACTACCTTGGGTTATGGCACGTACCTTAGCCAAATTGGTGGGGCGTCTCCCTGCCCCTCTGAGACCTGTCAGGAGAATCTGGCGATAGAGACGAAGTCGTTCCCTACCTGCTGCCGTACTAAAATCCCAATCCGGTCTAGTCAACGGAAATGCTGCATCAATCTCGTTCGGTAGTTGGGTAGGTTGACCATTGTCCCCTGGAACATTTTTCTGGGCTTCCGTGAGAACTCGCTGTCTCTCCTCCGTGGTCAGGAGAGCCTGCAGGAGCTGCTGGCAGTCATCCCAAGTCGGTTGGTGGGTTAAAAGAATAGATTCAATTAATCCTGTCAGTGCCTGAGGATCTTGCAAAAAAGGCGGGTTATGAGTTTTCCAATTGTATAAATCTGAAGCTGAGAACGGCCAATATTGTAGCTGACCCCCCACTGAGCGGAGTGGAAAAGCCTGAGCCTCCCACTGCCCGTCCTCACTCCCCCCTCCCCGTCGTAAGCGCAGCCTGGCACTCATGGGGGTTGAACGAGTCGGGGGGTCCTCCTCCCTATCTTCCTGCGTGGAATCCGGGGAAGGTGCCGTAGGCTCTCTTGGGGGGGGCGCGTAAGGTGGTGGGGTGTCAAAAAGCAAAAGATCCTCCTGTCCGCCCGGGAGGACCGGGGGTTTCTTTGCCTTTAGGGAGTCTAACTCTTTTAATGGATAAAGGGTCGTGGTAGGGGCAATTAGCGAATTTTGCTCTGGATCTTCCCACATAACAATGGGGAGCCCGCTTTGATCTGCGGGTTGCGGTTTTAAAGGTGTTATGGGCGAAGGCGGGGCGGGTAAGGCACCTGCCACGACTCGGTCGGCCGGGAGAAAGGGTTTTACCCATTTAGGAGGGTTTTGTGCCAGGTCCTCCCACACACAGATGTAGGGTACTTGATCCGGGTGCCCTTCTCTACCTTCCCTGCAGACCTGGCTCTTCACCTGTAAGATAATGCGAGAGTCAAAAGTCCCATCCCGTGGCCACCCGATGTTGAAAGCCGGCCACTCGGACGTACAAAAACTTGTCCAGTTCTTCTTCTGTACCCTCACGGACAGGTTTTGAGCTCGCTCCCGGACCTCTCTCCAATGATCTAGAGTAAGACTCAAAGGTGTAGTTAATTCTTGTCCCATGTTAAAGGGGAGAGGCAAATAAGGTAAGTATATTAAAACACAGAAAACAATCACAAGAATTACAAAAACACAGCGTACAATAACAAACCGAGACAAAACTGAAACCAAAACTTCCGACGGGAGCGGCTGCCTAGCCACCAGCCTTCTCCCGGAGAAGAAAACAGTTTCCTGGTGGGAGAGCTGCCTAGCCAGCCTCCCCCGAGACACCGGCACTGGAGCGTCCCCCAGGGCCCAAGCCAGGGGTCGTGGACACGTCTGTCCTTACCTACTACTGGCTCTATTCTTTTCGGCGCCTAGCGCCCGGACGCCCTAGCCGCCCGTACAACACAGAAATACGCAGAAGTACACAGAACAGTGAGAACTTACCTCCGATTGGAGGATGGAGCGTGGGTCTGGGGTCTTCAATCCCGGACGAGCCCCCAAGATGAGGGACCCCGAAGCTGGTGTCCCACGAATCGATCGACCCCAGATACACAAGCTCCACGCCACAATCGATGCAAGAACAAGAGGAAGTTTATTGCATTTGCGCAAATGGGCCGTCTCAGAGCACAACACACCTCAGTGCAGTGCGAGAAGAGAGGCACCTGATCATCGATTACACGGAGTATTTAAGGCTAAAAACCGCAACATTAGCATATTTCCACAGCATTACGTATGATCACAAGGTAAAGGGACTTTCCAGGGCAAAAAGGAACAAGGTGCAGGGGATTTCCAAAAAGGGAACAAGATACATGCAGTATGCCTTAGGGATTTTTCCAATTTTTACTTGAGCAAGCATGAGTAAGGGGTCACCGTGGTGTTACAGGATACAGGTCGGGTACATTTTCTGTTAACTGTAGTCTTTTTGGATCCTAAAAACGGTTACATTTTGCAAACTCAGCCATCTCATAAAAAAGCAATCTCATTTCCTGCAAAATTACTGCAAGTTTAGCCATTTTAGAAGCAGAATAATATGCAGTTAGTTTCAGTAACTTTATTATAAACCTGTTTTCATTTCTTTTACCTGTTATTAAAATTATTTTAGGGCCTTACAGGTTCCACACGGAGACACCAGCTCTACACATTTGTATTTTCTAGGGAGAAAGCTAGAGGAACTGCGGCAAACAAACATGATATTTCTGTTTGTATAGATGACATTTTATGCACTTTCCTCAGAAAAAGACTTTACTTTTCTCCAAAAACATTTTTACTGTGATTTTCTCGGTCCATTGCATACGAATTCCACCTCACTTTGTCCGGATATGACTGGATGAAACCAGAAATATCCGTTTTCTTTTTTTTGGGCTTACTATATCCCAGATATTACTACAGACTCTGTGTTTGTGTTTTCTGGATATTATCGATGGATTATATTGTTTTGAATGTTTTTATCAGGGAACATTTAATTTTGTGCTGGGAAACACTAATTGGTTCCACATGGAGACACCAGTCTACACATTCGTATTTTCTAGGGAGAAAGCTAGAATAACTGCGGTAAACAAACATGATGTTTCTGTTTGTATAGATGACATTTTATGCACTGGCTTAAGGAAAAGACTTTGTTTTACTCCAAAACCATTTTTACTGCGATTTTCCCGGTTCATTGCATATGAATTCCACCAAACTTAGTCCAGATATGACTGGATGAAACCAGAAATATCCGGTTGTGTTTTGGCTAACTCAATCCCAGATATTGTGAAAGCTTCTGTATTTGTGTTTTCCGGATATTATCAACGGATTTTATGGTTTTGCATGTTTTTTATCAGGGAACATTTAATTTTGTACCTTAGAAACACTAATTGGTTCCACACGGAGACACCAGTTCTACACATTCGTATTTTCTAGGGAGAAAGCTAGAGGAACTGCGGCAAACAAACATGATATTTCTGTTTGTATACATGACATTTTATGCACTTGCATAACGAAAAAAACTTTGCTTTTCTCCAAAACCATTTTTACTGTGATTTTCTCGGTCCATTGCATACGAATTCCACCTCGCTTTTTCCGGATATGACTGGATGAAACCAGAAATATCCGGTTGTGTTTTGGCTTACTACAACCCAGATATTGTGAAAGCCTCTGTGTTTATGTTTTCCGGATACTATCAACGGAATTTATGTTTTTGCATGTTATTTATCAGGGAACATTTAATTTTGTGCTGGGAAACACTAATTGGTTCCACATGGAGACACCAGTCTACACATTCGTATTTTCTAGGGAGAAAGCTAGAATAACTGCGGTAAACAAACATGATGTTTCTGTTTGTATAGATGACATTTTATGCACTGGCTTAAGGAAAAGACTTTGTTTTACTCCAAAACCATTTTTACTGCGATTTTCCCGGTTCATTGCATACGAATTCCACCAAACTTAGTCCGGATATGACTGGATGAAACCAGAAATATTCGGTTGTGTTTTGACTAAATCAATCCCAGATATTGCAACGGACTCTGTGTTGGTGTTTTCTGGACATTATCAACGGACTTTATTGTTTTGAATGTTTTTATAAGGGAACATTTAATTTTGTACCTTAGAAACACTAATAGGTTCAACATGGAGACACCAGTCTACACATTCGTATGTTCTAGGGAGAAAGTTAGAGGAACTGCGGCAAAGAAACATGATATTTCTGTTTGTATACATGACATTTTATGCACTTGCATAACGAAAAAAACTTTGCTTTTCTCGAAAACCATTTTTACTGTGATTTTCTCAGTCCATTGCATACGAATTCCACCTCGCTTTGTCCGGATATGACTGGATGAAACCAGAAATATCCGGTTGTGTTTTGGCTTACTAAAACCCAGATATTGTGAAAGCCTCTGTGTTTATGTTTTCCGGATACTATCAACGGAATTTATGTTTTTGCATGTTATTTATGAGGGAACATTTAATTTTGTGCTGGGAAACACTAATTGGTTCCACATGGAGACACCAGCTCTACACATTCGTATTTTCTAGGGAGAAAGCTAGAGGAACTGCGGCAAACAAACATGATATTTCTGTTTGTATAGATGACATTTTATGCACTTTCCTAAAGAAAAGACTTTGCTTTTCTCCAAAACCATTTTTCCTGTGATATTCTCGATCCATTACATATGAATTCCACCCCACTTTGTCCGGATATGAGTGGATGAAACCAGAAATATCCGGTTGTGTTTTGTCTTACTATATCCCAGATATTGCTACAGCCTCAGTGTCTGTGTTTTCTGGATATTATCGATGGATTTTATTGTTTTGAATGTTTTTATCAGGGAACATTTAATTTTGTGCTGGGAAACACTAATTGGTTCCACATGGAGATACCAGTCTACACATTCGTATTTTCTAGGGAGAAAGCTAGAATAACTGCGGTAAACAAACATGATATTTCTGTTTGTATAGATGACATTTTATGCACTGGCTTAAGGAAAAGACTTTGTTTTACTCCAAAACCATTTTTACTGCGATTTTCCCGGTTCATTGCATACGAATTCCACCAAACTTAGTCCGGATATGACTGGATGAAACCAGAAATATCCGGTTGTGTTTTGGCTAACTCAATCCCAGATATTGTGAAAGCTTCTGTATTTGTGTTCTCTGGATATTATGAACGGATTTTATGGTTTTGCATGTTTTTTATCAGGGAACATTTTATTTTGTACCTTAGAAACACTAATTGGTTCCACACGGAGACACCAGTTCTACACATTCGTATTTTCTAGGGAGAAAGCTAGAGGAACTGCGGCAAACAAACATGATATTTCTGTTTGTATACATGACATTTTATGCACTTGCATAACGAAAAAAACTTTGCTTTTCTCCAAAACCATTTTTACTGTGATTTTCTCGGTCCATTGCATACGAATTCCACCTCACTTTGTCCGGATATGACTGGATGAAACCAGAAATATCCGTTTTCTTTTTTTTGGGCTTACTATATCCCAGATATTACTACAGACGTTGTGTTTGTGTTTTCTGGATATTATCGATGGATTATATTGTTTTGAATGTTTTTATCAGGGAACATTTAATTTTGTGCTGGGAAACACTAATTGGTTCCACATGGAGACACCAGTCTACACATTCGTATTTTCTAGGGAGAAAGCTAGAATAACTGCGGTAAACAAACATGATGTTTCTGTTTGTATAGATGACATTTTATGCACTGGCTTAAGGAAAAGACTTTGTTTTACTCCAAAACCATTTTTACTGCGATTTTCCCGGTTCATTGCATACGAATTCCACCAAACTTAGTCCGGATATGACTGGATGAAACCAGAAATATCCGGTTGTGTTTTGGCTAAATCAATCCCAGATAATGCGACGGACTCTGTATTTGTGTTTTCCGGATATTATCAACGGATTTTATGGTTTTGCATGTTTTTTATCAGGGAACATTTAATTTTGTACCTTAGAAACACTAATTGGTTCCACACGGAGACACCAGTTCTACACATTCGTATGTTCTAGGGAGAAAGCTAGAGGAACTGCGGCAAACAAACATGATATTTCTGTTTGTATACATGACATTTTATGCACTTGCATAACGAAAAAAACTTTGCTTTTCTCCAAAACCATTTTTACTGTGATTTTCTCGGTCCATTGCATACGAATTCCACCTCGCTTTTTCCGGATATGACTGGATGAAACCAGAAATATCCGGTTGTGTTTTGGCTTACTACAACCCAGATATTGTGAAAGCCTCTGTGTTTATGTTTTCCGGATACTATCAACGGAATTTATGTTTTTGCATGTTATTTATCAGGGAACATTTAATTTTGTGCTGGGAAACACTAATTGGTTCCACATGGAGACACCAGCTCTACACATTCGTATTTTCTAGGGAGAAAGCTAGAATAACTGCGGTAAACAAACATGATGTTTCTGTTTCTATAGATGACATTTTATGCACTGGCTTAAGGAAAAGACTTTGTTTTACTCCAAAACCATTTTTACTGCGATTTTCCCGGTTCATTGCATACGAATTCCACCAAACTTAGTCCGGATATGACTGGATGAAACCAGAAATATCCGGTTGTGTTTTGACTAAATCAATCCCAGATATTGCAACGGACTCTGTGTTGGTGTTTTCTGGACATTATCAACGGACTTTATTGTTTTGAATGTTTTTATAAGGGAACATTTAATTTTGTACCTTAGAAACACTAATAGGTTCAACATGGAGACACCAGTCTACACATTCGTATGTTCTAGGGAGAAAGTTAGAGGAACTGCGGCAAACAAACATGATATTTCTGTTTGTATACATGACATTTTATGCACTTGCATAACGAAAAAAACTTTGCTTTTCTCCAAAACCATTTTTACTGTGATTTTCTCGGTCCATTGCATACGAATTCCACCTCGCTTTGTCCGGATATGACTGGATGAAACCAGAAATATCCGGTTGTGTTTTGGCTTACTACAACCCAGATATTGTGAAAGCCTCTGTGTTTATGTTTTCCGGATACTATCAACGGAATTTATGTTTTTGCATGTTATTTATCAGGGAACATTTAATTTTGTGCTGGGAAACACTAATTGGTTCCACATGGAGACACCAGCTCTACACATTCGTATTTTCTAGGGAGAAAGCTAGAGGAACTGCGGCAAACAAACATGATATTTCTGTTTGTATAGATGACATTTTATGCACTTTCCTAAAGAAAAGACTTTGCTTTTCTCCAAAACCATTTTTCCTGTGATATTCTCGATCCATTACATATGAATTCCACCCCACTTTGTCCGGATATGAGTGGATGAAACCAGAAATATCCGGTTGTGTTTTGTCTTACTATATCCCAGATATTGCTACAGCCTCAGTGTCTGTGTTTTCTGGATATTATCAATGGATTTTATTGTTTTGAATGTTTTTATCAGGGAACATTTAATTTTGTGCTGGGAAACACTAATTGGTTCCACATGGAGATACCAGTCTACACATTCGTATTTTCTAGGGAGAAAGCTAGAATAACTGCGGTAAACAAACATGATATTTCTGTTTGTATAGATGACATTTTATGCACTGGCTTAAGGAAAAGACTTTGTTTTACTCCAAAACCATTTTTACTGCGATTTTCCCGGTTCATTGCATACGAATTCCACCAAACTTAGTCCGGATATGACTGGATGAAACCAGAAATATCCGGTTGTGTTTTGGCTAACTCAATCCCAGATATTGTGAAAGCTTCTGTATTTGTGTTTTCCGGATATTATCAACGGATTTTATGGTTTTGCATGTTTTTTATCAGGGAACATTTAATTTTGTACCTTAGAAACACTAATTGGTTCCACACGGAGACACCAGTTCTACACATTCGTATGTTCTAGGGAGAAAGCTAGAGGAACTGCGGCAAACAAACATGATATTTCTGTTTGTATACATGACATTTTATGCACTTGCATAACGAAAAAAACTTTGCTTTTCTCCAAAACCATTTTTACTGTGATTTTCTCGGTCCATTGCATACGAATTCCACCTCGCTTTTTCCGGATATGACTGGATGAAACCAGAAATATCCGGTTGTGTTTTGGCTTACTACAACCCAGATATTGTGAAAGCCTCTGTGTTTATGTTTTCCGGATACTATCAACGGAATTTATGTTTTTGCATGTTATTTATCAGGGAACATTTAATTTTGTGCTGGGAAACACTAATTGGTTCCACATGGAGACACCAGCTCTACACATTCGTATTTTCTAGGGAGAAAGCTAGAATAACTGCGGTAAACAAACATGATGTTTCTGTTTCTATAGATGACATTTTATGCACTGGCTTAAGGAAAAGACTTTGTTTTACTCCAAAACCATTTTTACTGCGATTTTCCCGGTTCATTGCATACGAATTCCACCAAACTTAGTCCGGATATGACTGGATGAAACCAGAAATATCCGGTTGTGTTTTGACTAAATCAATCCCAGATATTGCAACGGACTCTGTGTTGGTGTTTTCTGGACATTATCAACGGACTTTATTGTTTTGAATGTTTTTATAAGGGAACATTTAATTTTGTACCTTAGAAACACTAATAGGTTCAACATGGAGACACCAGTCTACACATTCGTATGTTCTAGGGAGAAAGTTAGAGGAACTGCGGCAAACAAACATGATATTTCTGTTTGTATACATGACATTTTATGCACTTGCATAACGAAAAAAACTTTGCTTTTCTCCAAAACCATTTTTACTGTGATTTTCTCGGTCCATTGCATACGAATTCCACCTCGCTTTGTCCGGATATGACTGGATGAAACCAGAAATATCCGGTTGTGTTTTGGCTTACTACAACCCAGATATTGTGAAAGCCTCTGTGTTTATGTTTTCCGGATACTATCAACGGAATTTATGTTTTTGCATGTTATTTATCAGGGAACATTTAATTTTGTGCTGGGAAACACTAATTGGTTCCACATGGAGACACCAGCTCTACACATTCGTATTTTCTAGGGAGAAAGCTAGAGGAACTGCGGCAAACAAACATGATATTTCTGTTTGTATAGATGACATTTTATGCACTTTCCTAAAGAAAAGACTTTGCTTTTCTCCAAAACCATTTTTCCTGTGATATTCTCGATCCATTACATATGAATTCCACCCCACTTTGTCCGGATATGAGTGGATGAAACCAGAAATATCCGGTTGTGTTTTGTCTTACTATATCCCAGATATTGCTACAGCCTCAGTGTCTGTGTTTTCTGGATATTATCAATGGATTTTATTGTTTTGAATGTTTTTATCAGGGAACATTTAATTTTGTGCTGGGAAACACTAATTGGTTCCACATGGAGATACCAGTCTACACATTCGTATTTTCTAGGGAGAAAGCTAGAATAACTGCGGTAAACAAACATGATATTTCTGTTTGTATAGATGACATTTTATGCACTGGCTTAAGGAAAAGACTTTGTTTTACTCCAAAACCATTTTTACTGCGATTTTCCCGGTTCATTGCATACGAATTCCACCAAACTTAGTCCGGATATGACTGGATGAAACCAGAAATATCCGGTTGTGTTTTGGCTAACTCAATCCCAGATATTGTGAAAGCTTCTGTATTTGTGTTTTCCGGATATTATCAACGGATTTTATGGTTTTGCATGTTTTTTATCAGGGAACATTTAATTTTGTACCTTAGAAACACTAATTGGTTCCACACGGAGACACCAGCTCTACACATTCGTATTTTCTAGGGAGAAAGCTAGAGGAACTGCGGCAAACAAACATGATATTTCTGTTTGTATACATGACATTTTATGCACTTGCATAACGAAAAAAAACTTTGCTTTTCTCCAAAACCATTTTTACTGTGATTTTCTCGGTCCATTGCATACGAATTCCACCTCGCTTTGTCCGGATATGACTGGATGAAACCAGAAATATCCGGTTGTGTTTTGGCTTACTACAACCCAGATATTGTGAAAGCCTCTGTGTTTATGTTTTCCGGATACTATCAACGGAATTTATGTTTTTGCATGTTATTTATCAGGGAACATTTAATTTTGTGCTGGGAAACACTAATTGGTTCCACATGGAGACACCAGCTCTACACATTCGTATTTTCGAGGGAGAAAGCTAGAGGAACTGCGGCAAACAAACATGATATTTCTGTTTGTATAGATGACATTTTATGCACTGGCTTAAGGAAAAGACTTTGTTTTACTCCAAAACCATTTTTACTGCGATTTTCCCGGTTCATTGCATACGAATTCCACCAAACTTAGTCCGGATATGACTGGATGAAACCAGAAATATCCGGTTGTGTTTTGACTAAATCAATCCCAGATATTGCAACGGACTCTGTGTTGGTGTTTTCTGGACATTATCAACGGACTTTATTGTTTTGAATGTTTTTATAAGGGAACATTTAATTTTGTACCTTAGAAACACTAATAGGTTCAACATGGAGACACCAGTCTACACATTCGTATGTTCTAGGGAGAAAGTTAGAGGAACTGCGGCAAACAAACATGATATTTCTGTTTGTATACATGACATTTTATGCACTTGCATAACGAAAAAAACTTTGCTTTTCTCCAAAACCATTTTTACTGTGATTTTCTCAGTCCATTGCATACGAATTCCACCTCGCTTTGTCCGGATATGACTGGATGAAACCAGAAATATCCGGTTGTGTTTTGGCTTACTACAACCCAGATATTGTGAAAGCCTCTGTGTTTATGTTTTCCGGATACTATCAACGGAATTTATGTTTTTGCATGTTATTTATCAGGGAACATTTAATTTTGTGCTGGGAAACACTAATTGGTTCCACATGGAGACACCAGCTCTACACATTCGTATTTTCTAGGGAGAAAGCTAGAGGAACTGCGGCAAACAAACATGATATTTCTGTTTGTATAGATGACATTTTATGCACTTTCCTAAAGAAAAGACTTTGCTTTTCTCCAAAACCATTTTTCCTGTGATATTCTCGATCCATTACATATGAATTCCACCCCACTTTGTCCGGATATGAGTGGATGAAACCAGAAATATCCGGTTGTGTTTTGTCTTACTATATCCCAGATATTGCTACAGCCTCAGTGTCTGTGTTTTCTGGATATTATCGATGGATTTTATTGTTTTGAATGTTTTTATCAGGGAACATTTTATTTTGTGCTGGGAAACACTAATTGGTTCCACATAGAGATACCAGTCTACACATTCGTATTTTCTAGGGAGAAAGCTAGAATAACTGCGGTAAACAAACATGATATTTCTGTTTGTATAGATGACATTTTATGCACTGGCTTAAGGAAAAGACTTTGTTTTACTCCAAAACCATTTTTACTGCGATTTTCCCGGTTCATTGCATACGAATTCCACCAAACTTAGTCCGGATATGACTGGATGAAACCAGAAATATCCGGTTGTGTTTTGGCTAACTCAATCCCAGATATTGTGAAAGCTTCTGTATTTGTGTTTTCCGGATATTATCAACGGATTTTATGGTTTTGCATGTTTTTTATCAGGGAACATTTAATTTTGTACCTTAGAAACACTAATTGGTTCCACACGGAGACACCAGTTCTACACATTCGTATTTTCTAGGGAGAAAGCTAGAGGAACTGCGGCAAACAAACATGATATTTCTGTTTGTATACATGACATTTTATGCACTTACATAACGAAAAAAACTTTGCTTTTCTCCAAAACCATTTTTACTGTGATTTTCTCGGTCCATTGCATCCGAATTCCACCTCGCTTTTTCCGGATATGACTGGATGAAACCAGAAATATCCGGTTGTGTTTTGGCTTACTACAACCCAGATATTGTGAAAGCCTCTGTGTTTATGTTTTCCGGATACTATCAACGGAATTTATGTTTTTGCATGTTATTTATCAGGGAACATTTAATTTTGTGCTGGGAAACACTAATTGGTTCCACATGGAGACACCAGCTCTACACATTCGTATTTTCTAGGGAGAAAGCTAGAGGAACTGCGGCAAACAAACATGATATTTCTGTTTGTATAGATGACATTTTATGCACTTTCCTAAAGAAAAGACTTTGCTTTTCTCCAAAACCATTTTTCCTGTGATATTCTCGATCCATTACATATGAATTCCACCCCACTTTGTCCGGATATGAGTGGATGAAACCAGAAATATCCGGTTGTGTTTTGTCTTACTATATCCCAGATATTGCTACAGCCTCAGTGTCTGTGTTTTCTGGATATTATCGATGGATTTTATTGTTTTGAATGTTTTTATCAGGGAACATTTTATTTTGTGCTGGGAAACACTAATTGGTTCCACATAGAGATACCAGTCTACACATTCGTATTTTCTAGGGAGAAAGCTAGAATAACTGCGGTAAACAAACATGATATTTCTGTTTGTATAGATGACATTTTATGCACTGGCTTAAGGAAAAGACTTTGTTTTACTCCAAAACCATTTTTACTGCGATTTTCCCGGTTCATTGCATACGAATTCCACCAAACTTAGTCCGGATATGACTGGATGAAACCAGAAATATCCGGTTGTGTTTTGGCTAACTCAATCCCAGATATTGTGAAAGCTTCTGTATTTGTGTTTTCCGGATATTATCAACGGATTTTATGGTTTTGCATGTTTTTTATCAGGGAACATTTAATTTTGTACCTTAGAAACACTAATTGGTTCCACACGGAGACACCAGTTCTACACATTCGTATTTTCTAGGGAGAAAGCTAGAGGAACTGCGGCAAACAAACATGATATTTCTGTTTGTATACATGACATTTTATGCACTTGCATAACGAGAAAAACTTTGCTTTTCTCCAAAACCATTTTTACTGTGATTTTCTCAGTCCATTGCATACGAATTCCACCTCGCTTTGTCCGGATATGACTGGATGAAACCAGAAATATCCGGTTGTGTTTTGGCTTACTACAACCCAGATATTGTGAAAGCCTCTGTGTTTATGTTTTCTGGATACTATCAACGGAATTTATGTTTTTGCATGTTATTTATCAGGGAACATTTAATTTTGTGCTGGGAAACACTAATTGGTTCCACATGGAGACACCAGCTCTACACATTCGTATTTTCTAGGGAGAAAGCTAGAGGAACTGCGGCAAACAAACATGATATTTCTGTTTGTATAGATGACATTTTATGCACTTTCCTAAAGAAAAGACTTTGCTTTTCTCCAAAACCATTTTTCCTGTGATATTCTCGATCCATTACATATGAATTCCACCCCACTTTGTCCGGATATGAGTGGATGAAACCAGAAATATCCGGTTGTGTTTTGTCTTACTATATCCCAGATATTGCTACAGCCTCAGTGTCTGTGTTTTCTGGATATTATCGATGGATTTTATTGTTTTGAATGTTTTTATCAGGGAACATTTAATTTTGTGCTGGGAAACACTAATTGGTTCCACATGGAGACACCAGTCTACACATTCGTATTTTCTAGGGAGAAAGCTAGAATAACTGCGGTAAACAAACATGATGTTTCTGTTTGTATAGATGACATTTTATGCACTGGCTTAAGGAAAAACTTTGTTTTACTCCAAAACCATTTTTACTGCGATTTTCCCGGTTCATTGCATACGAATTCCACCAAACTTAGTCCGGATATGACTGGATGAAACCAGAAATATCCGGTTGTGTTTTGGCTAACTCAATCCCAGATATTGCGACGGACTCTGTGTTTGTGTTTTCTGGACATTATCAACGGACTTTATTGTTTTGAATGTTTTTATCAGGGAACATTTAATTTTGTACCTTAGAAACACTAATAGGTTCAACATGGAGACACCAGTCTACACATTCGTATGTTCTAGGGAGAAAGTTAGAGGAACTGCGGCAAACAAACATGATATTTCTGTTTGTATACATGACATTTTATGCACTTGCATAACGAAAAAAACTTTGCTTTTCTCGAAAACCATTTTTACTGTGATTTTCTCAGTCCATTGCATACGAATTCCACCTCGCTTTGTCCGGATATGACTGGATGAAACCAGAAATATCCGGTTGTGTTTTGGCTTACTACAACCCAGATATTGTGAAAGCCTCTGTGTTTATGTTTTCCGGATACTATCAACGGAATTTATGTTTTTGCATGTTATTTATCAGGGAACATTTAATTTTGTGCTGGGAAACACTAATTGGTTCCACATGGAGATACCAGTCTACACATTCGTATTTTCTAGGGAGAAAGCTAGAATAACTGCGGTAAACAAACATGATATTTCTGTTTGTATAGATGACATTTTATGCACTGGCTTAAGGAAAAGACTTTGTTTTACTCCAAAACCATTTTTACTGCGATTTTCCCGGTTCATTGCATACGAATTCCACCAAACTTAGTCCGGATATGACTGGATGAAACCAGAAATATCCGGTTGTGTTTTGGCTAACTCAATCCCAGATATTGTGAAAGCTTCTGTATTTGTGTTTTCCGGATATTATCAACGGATTTTATGGTTTTGCATGTTTTTTATCAGGGAACATTTAATTTTGTACCTTAGAAACACTAATTGGTTCCACACGGAGACACCAGTTCTACACATTCGTATTTTCTAGGGAGAAAGCTAGAGGAACTGCGGCAAACAAACATGATATTTCTGTTTGTATACATGACATTTTATGCACTTTCCTAACAAAAAGATTTAACTTTTCTCCAAAACCATTTTTACTGTGATTTTCTCGGTCCATTGCATACGAATTCCACCTCACTTTGTCCGGATATGACTGGATGAAACCAGAAATATCCGTTTTCTTTTTTTTTGGCTTACTATATCCCAGATATTACTACAGACTCTGTGTTTGTGTTTTCTGGATATTATCGATGGATTATATTGTTTTGAATGTTTTTATCAGGGAACATTTAATTTTGTGCTGGGAAACACTAATTGGTTCCACATGGAGACACCAGTCTACACATTCGTATTTTCTAGGGAGAAAGCTAGAATAACTGCGGTAAACAAACATGATGTTTCTGTTTGTATAGATGACATTTTATGCACTGGCTTAAGGAAAAGACTTTGTTTTACTCCAAAACCATTTTTACTGCGATTTTCCCGGTTCATTGCATACGAATTCCACCAAACTTAGTCTGGATATGACTGGATGAAACCAGAAATATCCGGTTGTGTTTTGGCTAACTCAATCCCAGATATTGCGACGGACTCTGTGTTTGTGTTTTCCGGATATTTTCAACGGACTTTATTGTTTTGAATGTTTTTATCAGGGAACATTTAATTTTGTACCGTAGAAACACTAATAGGTTCAACATGGAGACACCAGTCTACACATTCGTATGTTCTAGGGAGAAAGTTAGAGGAACTGCGGCAAACAAACATGATATTTCTGTTTGTATACATGACATTTTATGCACTTGCATAACGAAAAAAACTTTGCTTTTCTCCAAAACCAATTTTACTGTGATTTTCTCGGTCCATTGCATACGAATTCCACCTCGCTTTGTCCGGATATGACTGGATGAAACCAGAAATATCCGGTTGTGTTTTGGCTTACTACAACCCAGATATTGTGAAAGCCTCTGTGTTTATGTTTTCCGGATACTATCAACGGAATTTATGTTTTTGCATGTTATTTATCAGGGAACATTTAATTTTGTGCTGGGAAACACTAATTGGTTCCACATGGAGACACCAGCTCTACACATTCGTATTTTCTAGGGAGAAAGCTAGAGGAACTGCGGCAAACAAACATGATATTTCTGTTTGTATAGATGACATTTTATGCACTTTCCTAAAGAAAAGACTTTGCTTTTCTCCAAAACCATTTTTCCTGTGATATTCTCGATCCATTACATATGAATTCCACCCCCCCTTTGTCCGGATATGAGTGGATGAAACCAGAAATATCCGGTTGTGTTTTGTCTTACTATATCCCAGATATTGCTACAGCCTCAGTGTCTGTGTTTTCTGGATATTATGGATGGATTTTATTGTTTTGAATGTTTTTATCAGGGAACCTTTAATTTTGTACCGTAGAATTACAATTTGGTTCCACATGGAGACACCAGTAACACATTCCTATGTTCTAGGGAGAAAGCTTGAGGAACTGCAAATCGATATGATATGTCTGTTTGTATAGATGACATTTTATGCACTTGCGATGGAAAAGACTTTTTGCCTTTCTCTAAAACCATTTTTACTGTGATTTTGTTGGTCCATTGCATACGAATTCCAACCCACTTTGTCCGGATATGACTGGATGAAACCAGAAATATCCGGTTGTGTTTTGGCTCACGCAATCCCAGATATTGTGAAAGCTTCTGTATTTGTGTTCTCCGGATATTATGAACGGATTTTATGGTTTTGCATGTTTTTCATCAGGGAACATTTAATTTTGTACCGTAGAAACACTAATAGGTTCAACATGGAGACACCAGTATACACATTCGTATGTCTAGGGATAAAGTTAGAGGAACTGCGGCAAACAAACATGATATTTCTGTTTGTATACATGACATTTTATGCACTTTCCTAACAAAAAGATTTTACTTTTCTCAAAACCATTTTTACTGTGATTTTCTCGGTCCATTGCATACGAATTCCACCTCGCTTTTTCCGGATATGACTGGATGAAACCAGAAATATCCGGTTGTGTTTTGGCTTACTACAACCCAGATATTGTGAAAGCCTCTGTGTTTATGTTTTCCGGATACTATCTACGGAATTTATGTTTTTGCATGTTATTTATCAGGGAACATTTAATTTTGTGCTGGGAAACACTAATTGGTTCCACATGGAGACACCAGCTCTACACATTCGTATTTTCGAGGGAGAAAGCTAGAGGAACTGCGGCAAACAAACATGATATTTCTGTTTGTATAGATGACATTTTATGCACTTTCCTAAAGAAAAGACTTTGCTTTTCTCCAAAACCATTTTTCCTGTGATATTCTCGATCCATTACATATGAATTCCACCCCACTTTGTCCGGATATGAGTGGATGAAACCAGAAATATCCGGTTGTGTTTTGTTTTACTATATCCCAGATATTTCTACAGCCTCAGTGTCTGTGTTTTCTGGATATTATCGATGGATTTTATTGTTTTGAATGTTTTTATCAGGGAACATTTAATTTTGTGCTGGGAAACACTAATTGGTTCCACATGGAGACACCAGTAACACATTCCTATGTTCTAGGGAGAAAGCTTGAGGAACTGCAAATCGATATGATATGTCTGTTTGTATAGATGACATTTTATGCACTTGCGATGGAAAAGACTTTTTGCCTTTCTCTAAAACCATTTTTACTGTGATTTTGTTGGTCCATTGCATACGAAATCCAACCCACTTTGTCCGGATATGACTGGATGAAACCAGAAATATCCGGTTGTGTTGTGGCTAACTCAATCCCAGATATTGTGAAAGCTTCTGTATTTGTGTTCTCCGGATATTATGAACGCAATTTATGGTTTTGCATATTTTTTATCAGGGAACATTTAATTTTGTACCGTAGAAACACTAATTGGTTCCACACGGAGACACCAGCTCTACGCATTTGTATTTTCTAGGGAGAAAGCTAGAGGAACTGCGGCAAACAAACATGATATTTCTGTTTGTATAGATGACATTTTATGCACTTTCCTAAGAAAAAGACTTTACTTTTCTCCAAAACCATTTTTACTGTGATTTTCTCGGTCCATTGCATACGAATTCCACCTCACTTTGTCCGGATATGACTGGATGAAACCAGAAATATCCGTTTTCTTTTTTTTGGGCTTACTATATCCCAGATATTTCTACAGACTCTGTGTTTGTGTTTTCTGGATATTATCGATGGATTATATTGTTTTGAATGTTTTTATCAGGGAACATTTAATTTTGTGCTGGGAAACACTAATTGGTTCCACATGGAGACACCAGTCTACATATTCGTATTTTCTAGGGAGAAAGCTAGAATAACTGCGATAAACAAACATGATGTTTCTGTTTGTATAGATGACATTTTATGCACTGGCTTAAGGAAAAGACTTTGTTTTACTCCAAAACCATTTTTACTGCGATTTTCCCGGTTCATTGCATACGAATTCCACCAAACTTAGTCCGGATATGACTGGATGAAACCAGAAATATCCGGTTGTGTTTTGGCTAACTCAATCCCAGATATTGCGACGGACTCTGTGTTTGTGTTTTCTGGACATTATCAACGGACTTTATTGTTTTGAATGTTTTTATCAGGGAACATTTAATTTTGTACCTTAGAAACACTAATAGGTTCAACATGGAGACACCAGTCTACACATTCGTATGTTCTAGGGAGAAAGTTAGAGGAACTGCGGCAAACAAACATGATATTTCTGTTTGTATACATGACATTTTATGCACTTGCATAACGAAAAAAACTTTGCTTTTCTCCAAAACCATTTTTACTGTGATTTTCTCGGTCCATTGCATACGAATTCCACCTCGCTTTTTCCGGATATGACTGGATGAAACCAGAAATATCCGGTTGTGTTTTGGCTTACTACAACCCAGATATTGTGAAAGCCTCTGTGTTTATGTTTTCCGGATACTATCAACGGAATTTATGTTTTTGCATGTTATTTATCAGGGAACATTTAATTTTGTGCTGGGAAACACTAATTGGTTCCACATGGAGACACCAGCTCTACACATTCGTATTTTCTAGGGAGAAAGCTAGAGGAACTGCGGCAAACAAACATGATATTTCTGTTTGTATAGATGACATTTTATGCACTTTCCTAAAGAAAAGACTTTGCTTTTCCCCAAAACCATTTTTCCTGTGATATTCTCGATCCATTACATATGAATTCCACCCCACTTTGTCCGGATATGAGTGGATGAAACCAGAAATATCCGGTTGTGTTTTCTCTTACTATATCCCAGATATTGCTACAGCCTCATTGTCTGTGTTTTCTGGATATTATCGATGGATTTTATTGTTTTGAATGTTTTTATCAGGGAACATTTAATTTTGTACCGTAGAAACACTAATTGGTTCCACATGGAGACACCAGTAACACATTCCTATGTTCTAGGGAGAAAGCTTGAGGAACTGCAAATCGATATGATATGTCTGTTTGTATAGATGACATTTTATGCACTTGCGATGGAAAAGACTTTTTGCCTTTCTCTAAAACCATTTTTACTGTGATTTTGTTGGTCCATTGCATACGAATTCCAACCCACTTTGTCCGGGTATGACTGGATGAAACCAGAAATATCCGGTTGTGTTGTGGCTAACTCAATCCCAGATATTGTGAAAGCTTCTGTATTTGTGTTCTCCGGATATTATGAACGGATCTTATGGTTTTGCATATTTTTTATCAGGGAATATTTAATTTTGTACCGTAGAAACAATAATTGGTTCCACACGGAGACACCAGCTCTACACATTTGTATTTTCTAGGGAGAAAGCTAGAGGAACTGCGGCAAACAAACATGATATTTCTGTTTGTATAGATGACATTTTATGCACTTTCCTAAGAAAAAGGCTTTACTTTTCTCCAAAACCATTGTTACTGTGATTTTCTCGGTCCATTGCATACGAATTCCACCTCACTTTGTCCCGATATGACTGGATGAAACCAGAAATATCCATTTTCTTTTTTTTTTGGGCTTACTATATCCCAGATATTACTACAGACTCTGTGTTTGTGTTTTCTGGATATTATCGATGGATTATATTGTTTTGAATGTTTTTATCAGGGAACATTTAATTTTGTGCTGGGAAACACTAATTGGTTCCACATGGAGACACCAGTCTACACATTCGTATTTTCTAGGGAGAAAGCTAGAATAACTGCGGTAAACAAACATGATGTTTCTGTTTGTATAGATGACATTTTATGCACTGGCTTAAGGAAAAGACTTTGTTTTACTCCAAAACCATTTTTACTGCGATTTTCCCGGTTCATTGCATACGAATTCCACCAAACTTAGTCCGGATATGACTGGATGAAACCAGAAATATCCGGTTGTGTTTTGGCTTACTACAACCCAGATATTGTGAAAGCCTCTGTGTTTATGTTTTCCGGATATTATCAACGGAATTTAAGTTTTTGCATGTTATTTATCAGGGAACATTTAATTTTGTGCTGGGAAACACTAATTGGTTCCACATGGAGACACCAGCTCTACACATTCATATTTTCTAGGGAGAAAGCTAGAGGAACTGCGGCAAACAAACATGATATTTCTGTTTGTATACATGACATTTTATGCACTTGCATAACGAAAACAACTTTGCTTTTCTCCAAAAACATTTTTACTGTGATTTTCTCGGTCCATTGCATACGAATTCCACCTCGCTTTGTCCGGATATAACTGGATGAAACCAAAAATATCCGGTTGTGTTTTGGCTTACTACAACCCAGATATTGTGAAAGCCTCTGTGTTTATGTTTTCCGGATATTATCAACGGAATTTATGTTTTTGCATGTTATTTATCAGGGAACATTTAATTTTGTGCTGGGAAACACTAATTGGTTCCACATGGAGACACCAGCTCTACACATTCGTATTTTCTAGGGAGAAAGCTAGAGGAACTGCGGCAAACAAACATGATATTTCTGTTTGTATAGATGACATTTTATGCACTTTCCTAAAGAAAAGACTTTGCTTTTCTCCAAAACCATTTTTCCTGTGATATTCTCGATCCATTACATATGAATTCCACCCCACTTAGTCCGGATATGAGTGGATGAAACCAGAAATATCCGGTTGTGTTTTGTTTTACTATATCCCAGATATTTCTACAGCCTCAGTGTCTGTGTTTTCTGGATATTATCGATGGATTTTATTGTTTTGAATGTTTTTATCAGGGAACATTTAATTTTGTGCTGGGAAACACTAATTGGTTCCACATGGAGACACCAGTAACACATTCCTATGTTCTAGGGAGAAAGCTTGAGGAACTGCAAATCGATATGATATGTCTGTTTGTATAGATGACATTTTATGCACTTGCGATGGAAAAGACTTTTTGCCTTTCTCTAAAACCATTTTTACTGTGATTCTGTTGGTCCATTGCATACGAATTCCAACCCACTTTGTCCGGATATGACTGGATGAAACCAGAAATATCCGGTTGTGTTTTGGCTAACTCAATCCCAGATATTGTGAAAGCTTCTGTATTTGTGTTCTCCGGATATTATGAACGGATTTTATGGTTTTGCATATTTTTTATCAGGGAATATTTAATTTTGTAACGTAGAAACACTAATTGGTTCCACACGGAGACACCAGCTCTACACATTTGTATTTTCTAGGGAGAAAGCTAGAGGAACTGCGGCAAACAAACATGATATTTCTGTTTGTATAGATGACATTTTATGCACTTTCCTAAGAAAAAGACTTTACTTTTCTCCAAAACCATTGTTACTGTGATTTTCTCGGTCCATTGCATACGAATTCCACCTCACTTTGTCCGGATATGACTGGATGAAACCAGAAATATCCGTTTTCTTTTTTTTGGGCTTACTATATCCCAGATATTTCTACAGACTCTGTGTTTGTGTTTTCTGGATATTATCGATGGATTATATTGTTTTGAATGTTTTTATCAGGGAACATTTAATTTTGTGCTGGGAAACACTAATTGGTTCCACATGGAGACACCAGTCTACACATTCGTATTTTCTAGGGAGAAAGCTAGAATAACTGCGGTAAACAAACATGATGTTTCTGTTTGTATAGATGACATTTTATGCACTGGCTTAAGGAAAAGACTTTGTTTTACTCCAAAACCATTTTTACTGCGATTTTCCCGGTTCATTGCATACGAATTCCACCAAACTTAGTCCGGATATGACTGGATGAAACCAGAAATATCCGGTTGTGTTTTGGCTAACTCAATCCCAGATATTGCGACGGACTCTGTGTTTATGTTTTCCGGATATTATCAACGGAATTTATGTTTTTGCATGTTATTTATCAGGGAACATTTAATTTTGTGCTGGGAAACACTAATTGGTTCCACATGGAGAAACCAGCTCTACACATTCGTATTTTCTAGGGAGAAAGCTAGAGGAACTGCGGCAAACAAACATGATATTTCTGTTTGTATACATGACATTTTATGCACTTTCCTAAGAAAAAGACTTTACTTTTCTCCAAAACCATTGTTACTGTGATTTTCTCGGTCCATTGCATACGAATTCCACCTCACTTTGTCCGGATATGCCTGGATGAAACCAGAAATATCCGTTTTCTTTTTTTTGGGCTTACTATATCCCAGATATTTCTACAGACTCTGTGTTTGTGTTTTCTGGATATTATCGATGGATTATATTGTTTTGAATGTTTTTATCAGGGAACATTTAATTTTGTGCTGGGAAACACTAATTGGTTCCACATGGAGACACCAGTCTACACATTCGTATTTTCTAGGGAGAAAGCTAGAATAACTGCGGTAAACAAACATGATGTTTCTGTTTGTATAGATGACATTTTATGCACTGGCTTAAGGAAAAGACTTTGTTTTACTCCAAAACCATTTTTAATGCGATTTTCCCGGTTCATTGCATACGAATTCCACCAAACTTAGTCCGGATATGACTGGATGAAACCAGAAATATCCGGTTGTGTTTTGGCTAACTCAATCCCAGATATTGCGACGGACTCTGTGTTTATGTTTTCCGGATATTATCAACGGAATTTATGTTTTTGCATGTTATTTATCAGGGAACATTTAATTTTGTGCTGGGAAACACTAATTGGTTCCACATGGAGACACCAGCTCTACACATTCGTATTTTCTAGGGAGAAAGCTAGAGGAACTGCGGCAAACAAACATGATATTTCTGTTTGTATACATGACATTTTATGCACTTGCATAACGAAAAAAAACTTTGCTTTTCTCCAAAACCATTTTTACTGTGATTTTCTCGGTCCATTGCATACGAATTACACCTCGCTTTGTCCGGATATGACTGGATGAAACCAGAAATATCCGGTTGTGTTTTGGCTTACTACAACCCAGATATTGTGAAAGCCTCTGTGTTTATGTTTTCCGGATATTATCAACGGAATTTATGTTGTTGCATGTTATTTATCAGGGAACATTTAATTTTGTGCTGGGAAACACTAATTGGTTCCACATGGAGACACCAGCTCTACACATTCGTATTTTCTAGGGAGAAAGCTAGAGGAACTGCGGCAAACAAACATGATATTTCTGTTTGTATAGATGACATTTTATGCACTTTCCTAAAGAAAAGACTTTGCTTTTCTCCAAAACCATTTTTCCTGTGATATTCTCGATCCATTACATATGAATTCCACCCCACTTTGTCCGGATATGAGTGGATGAAACCAGAAATATCCGGTTGTGTTTTCTCTTACTATATCCCAGATATTGCTACAGCCTCATTGTCTGTGTTTTCTGGATATTATCGATGGCTTTTATTGTTTTGAATGTTTTTATCAGGGAACATTTAATTTTGTGCTGGGAAACACTAATTGGTTCCACATGGAGACACCAGTAACACATTCCTCTGTTCTAGGGAGAAAGCTTGAGGAACTGCAAATCGATATGATATGTCTGTTTGTATAGATGACATTTTATGCACTTGCGATGGAAAAGACTTTTTGCCTTTCTCTAAAACCATTTTTACTGTGATTTTGTTGGTCCATTGCATACGAATTCCAACCCACTTTGTCCGGATATGACTGGATGAAACCAGAAATATCCGGTTGTGTTTTGGCTAACTCAATCCCAGATATTGTGAAAGCTTCTGTATTTGTGTTCTCCGGATATTATGAACGGATTTTATGGTTTTGCATATTTTTTATCAGGGAACATTTAATTTTGTACCATAGAAACACTAATTGGTTCCACACGGAGACACCAGCTCTACACATTTGTATTTTCTAGGGAGAAAGCTAGAGGAACTGCGGCAAACAAACATGATATTTCTGTTTGTATAGATGACATTTTATGCACTTTCCTAAGAAAAAGACTTTACTTTTCTCCAAAACCATTGTTACTGTGATTTTCTCGGTCCATTGCATACGAATTCCAACTCACTTTGTCCGGATATGACTGGATGAAACCAGAAATATCCGTTTTCTTTTTTTTGGGCTTACTATATCCCAGATATTACTACAGACTCTGTGTTTGTGTTTTCTGGATATTATCGATGGATTATATTGTTTTGAATGTTTTTATCAGGGAACATTTAATTTTGTTCTGGGAAACACTAATTGGTTCCACATGGAGACACCAGTCTACACATTCGTATTTTCTAGGGAGAAAGCTAGAATAACTGCGGTAAACAAACATGATGTTTCTGTTTGTATAGATGACATTTTATGCACTGGCTTAAGGAAAAGACTTTGTTTTACTCCAAAACCATTTTTACTGCGATTTTCCCGGTTCATTGCATACGAATTCCACCAAACTTAGTCCGGATATGACTGGATGAAACCAGAAATATCCGGTTGTCTTTTGGCTAACTCAATCCCAGATATTGCGACGGACTCTGTGTTTGTGTTTTCTGGACATTATCAACGGACTTTATTGTTTTGAATGTTTTTATCAGGGAACATTTAATTTTGTACCGTAGAAACACTAATTGGTTCCACATGGAGACACCAGCTCTACACATTCCTATGTTCTAGGGAGAAAGCTAGAGGAACTGCGGCAAACAAACATGATATTTCTGTTTGTATACATGACATTTTATGCACTTGCATAACGGAAAAAACTTTGCTTTTCTCCAAAACCATTTTTACTGTGATTTTCTCGGTCCATTGCATACGAATTCCACCTCGCTTTGTCCGGATATGACTGGGTGAAACCAGAAATATCCGGTTGTGTTCTGGCTTACTACAACCCAGATATTGTGAAAGCCTCTGTGTTTATGTTTTCCGGATATTATCAACGGAATTTATGTTTTTGCATGTTATTTATCAGGGAACATTTAATTTTGTGCTGGGAAACACTAATTGGTTCCACATGGAGACACCAGCTCTACACATTCGTATTTTCTAGGGAGAAAGCTAGAGGAACTGCGGCAAACAAACATGATATTTCTGTTTGTATAGATGACATTTTATGCACTTTCCTAAAGAAAAGACTTTGCTTTTCTCCAAAACCATTTTTCCTGTGATATTCTCGATCCATTACATATGAATTCCACCCCACTTTGTCCGGATATGAGTGGATGAAACCAGAAATATCCGGTTGTGTTTTGTTTTACTATATCCCAGATATTTCTACAGCCTCAGTGTCTGTGTTTTCTGGATATTATCGATGGATTTTATTGTTTTGAATGTTTTTATCAGGGAACATTTAATTTTGTGCTGGGAAACACTAATTGGTTCCACATGGAGACACCAGTAACACATTCCTATGTTCTAGGGAGAAAGCTTGAGGAACTGCAAATCGATATGATATGTCTGTTTGTATAGATGACATTTTATGCACTTGCGATGGAAAAGACTTTTTGCCTTTCTCTAAAACCATTTTTACTGTGATTTTGTTGGTCCATTGCATACGAATTCCAACCCACTTTGTCCGGGTATGACTGGATGAAACCAGAAATATCCGGTTGTGTTTTGGCTAACTCAATCCCAGATATTGTGAAAGCTTCTGTATTTGTGTTCTCCGGATATTATGAACGGATTTTATGGTTTTGCATATTTTTTATAAGGGAATATTTAATTTTGTACCGTAGAAACACTAATTGGTTCCACACGGAGACACCAGCTCTACACATTTGTATTTTCTAGGGAGAAAGCTAGAGGAACTGCGGCAAACAAACATGATATTTCTGTTTGTATAGATGACATTTTATGCACTTTCCTAAGAAAAAGACTTTACTTTTCTCCAAAACCATTGTTACTGTGATTTTCTCGGTCCATTGCATACGAATTCCACCTCACTTTGTCCGGATATGACTGGATGAAACCAGAAATATCCGTTTTCTTTTTTTTTGGGCTTACTATATCCCAGATATTACTACAGACTCTGTGTTTGTGTTTTCTGGATATTATCGATGGATTATATTGTTTTGAATGTTTTTATCAGGGAACATTTAATTTTGTGCTGGGAAACACTAATTGGTTCCACATGGAGACACCAGTCTACACATTCGTATTTTCTAGGGAGAAAGCTAGAATAACTGCTGTAAACAAACATGATGTTTCTGTTTGTATAGATGACATTTTATGCACTGGCTTAAGGAAAAGACTTTGTTTTACTCCAAAACCATTTTTACTGCGATTTTCCTGGTTCATTGCATACGAATTCCACCAAACTTAGTCCGGATATGACTGGATGAAACCAGAAATATCCGGTTGTGTTTTGGCTAACTCAATCCCAGATATTGCGACGGACTCTGTGTTTATGTTTTCCGGATATTATCAACGGAATTTATGTTTTTGCATGTTATTTATCAGGGAACATTTAATTTTGTGCTGGGAAACACTAATTGGTTCCACATGGAGACACCAGCTCTACACATTCGTATTTTCGAGGGAGAAAGCTAGAGGAACTGCGGCAAACAAACATGATATTTCTGTTTGTATAGATGACATTTTATGCACTTTCCTAAAGAAAAGACTTTGCTTTTCTCCAAAACCATTTTTCCTGTGATATTCTCCATCCATTACATATGAATTCCACCCCACTTTGTCCGGATATGAGTGGATGAAACCAGAAATATCCGGTTGTGTTTTGTTTTACTATATCCCAGATATTTCTACAGCCTCAGTGTCTGTGTTTTCTGGATATTATCGATGGATTTTATTGTTTTGAATGTTTTTATCAGGGAACATTTAATTTTGTGCTGGGAAACACTAATTGGTTCCACATGGAGACACCAGTAACACATTCCTCTGTTCTAGGGAGAAAGCTTGAGGAACTGCAAATCGATATGATATGTCTGTTTGTATAGATGACATTTTATGCACTTGCGATGGAAAAGACTTTTTGCCTTTCTGTTACACCATTTTTACTGTGATTTTGTTGGGCCATTGCATACGAATTCCAACCCACTTTGTCCGGGTATGACTGGATGAAACCAGAAATATCCGGTTGTGTTTTGGCTAACTCAATCCCAGATATTGTGAAAGCTTCTGTATTTGTGTTCTCCGGATATTATGAACGGATTTTATGGTTTTGCATATTTTTTATCAGGGAATATTTAATTTTGTACCGTAGAAACACTAATTGGTTCCACACGGAGACACCAGCTCTACACATTCGTATTTTCTAGGGAGAAAGCTAGAGGAACTGCGGCAAACAAACATGATATTTCTGTTTGTATAGATGACATTTTATGCACTTTCCTAAAGAAAAGACTTTGCTTTTCTCCAAAACCATTTTTCCTGTGATATTCTCAATCCATTACATATGAATTCCACCCCACTTTGTCCGGATATGAGTGGATGAAACCAGAAATATCCGGTTGTGTTTTGTCTTACTATATCCCAGATATTTCTACAGCCTCAGTGTCTGTGTTTTCTGGATATTATCGATGGCTTTTATTGTTTTGAATGTTTTTATCAGGGAACATTTAATTTTGTGCTGGGAAACACTAATTGGTTCCACATGGAGACACCAGTAACACATTCCTATGTTCTAGGGAGAAAGCTTGAGGAACTGCAAATCGATATGATATGTCTGTTTGTATAGATGACATTTTATGCACTTGCGATGGAAAAGACTTTTTGCCTTTCTCTAAAACCATTTTTACTGTGATTTTGTTGGTCCATTGCATACGAATTCCAACCCACTTTGTCCGGATATGACTGGATGAAACCAGAAATATCCGGTTGTGTTTTGGCTAACTCAATCCCAGATATTGTGAAAGCTTCTGTATTTGTGTTCTCCGGATATTATGAACGGATTTTATGGTTTTGCATATTTTTTATCAGGGAACATTTAATTTTGTACCATAGAAACACTAATTGGTTCCACACGGAGACACCAGCTCTACACATTTGTATTTTCTAGGGAGAAAGCTAGAGGAACTGCGGCAAACAAACATGATATTTCTGTTTGTATAGATGACATTTTATGCACTTTCCTAAGAAAAAGACTTTACTTTTCTCCAAAACCATTGTTACTGTGATTTTCTCGGTCCATTGCATACGAATTCCAACTCACTTTGTCCGGATATGACTGGATGAAACCAGAAATATCCGTTTTCTTTTTTTTGGGCTTACTATATCCCAGATATTACTACAGACTCTGTGTTTGTGTTTTCTGGATATTATCGATGGATTATATTGTTTTGAATGTTTTTATCAGGGAACATTTAATTTTGTTCTGGGAAACACTAATTGGTTCCACATGGAGACACCAGTCTACACATTTGTATTTTCTAGGGAGAAAGCTAGAATAACTGCGGTAAACAAACATGATGTTTCTGTTTGTATAGATGACATTTTATGCACTGGCTTAAGGAAAAGACTTTGTTTTACTCCAAAACCATTTTTACTGCGATTTTCCCGGTTCATTGCATACGAATTCCACCAAACTTAGTCCGGATATGACTGGATGAAACCAGAAATATCCGGTTGTCTTTTGGCTAACTCAATCCCAGATATTGCGACGGACTCTGTGTTTGTGTTTTCTGGACATTATCAACGGACTTTATTGTTTTGAATGTTTTTATCAGGGAACATTTAATTTTGTACCGTAGAAACACTAATTGGTTCCACATGGAGACACCAGCTCTACACATTCCTATGTTCTAGGGAGAAAGCTAGAGGAACTGCGGCAAACAAACATGATATTTCTGTTTGTATACATGACATTTTATGCACTTGCATAACGGAAAAAACTTTGCTTTTCTCCAAAACCATTTTTACTGTGATTTTCTCGGTCCATTTCATACGAATTCCACCTCGCTTTGTCCGGATATGACTGGGTGAAACCAGAAATATCCGGTTGTGTTCTGGCTTACTACAACCCAGATATTGTGAAAGCCTCTGTGTTTATGTTTTCCGGATATTATCAACGGAATTTATGTTTTTGCATGTTATTTATCAGGGAACATTTAATTTTGTGCTGGGAAACACTAATTGGTTCCACATGGAGACACCAGCTCTACACATTCGTATTTTCTAGGGAGAAAGCTAGAGGAACTGCGGCAAACAAACATGATATTTCTGTTTGTATAGATGACATTTTATGCACTTTCCTAAAGAAAAGACTTTGCTTTTCTCCAAAACCATTTTTCCTGTGATATTCTCGATCCATTACATATGAATTCCACCCCACTTTGTCCGGATATGAGTGGATGAAACCAGAAATATCCGGTTGTGTTTTGTTTTACTATATCCCAGATATTTCTACAGCCTCAGTGTCTGTGTTTTCTGGATATTATCGATGGATTTTATTGTTTTGAATGTTTTTATCAGGGAACATTTAATTTTGTGCTGGGAAACACTAATTGGTTCCACATGGAGACACCAGTAACACATTCCTATGTTCTAGGGAGAAAGCTTGAGGAACTGCAAATCGATATGATATGTCTGTTTGTATAGATGACATTTTATGCACTTGCGATGGAAAAGACTTTTTGCCTTTCTCTAAAACCATTTTTACTGTGATTTTGTTGGTCCATTGCATACGAATTCCAACCCACTTTGTCCGGGTATGACTGGATGAAACCAGAAATATCCGGTTGTGTTTTGGCTAACTCAATCCCAGATATTGTGAAAGCTTCTGTATTTGTGTTCTCCGGATATTATGAACGCATTTTATGGTTTTGCATATTTTTTATCAGGGAATATTTAATTTTGTACCGTAGAAACACTAATTGGTTCCACACGGAGACACCAGCTCTACACATTTGTATTTTCTAGGGAGAAAGCTAGAGGAACTGCGGCAAACAAACATGATATTTCTGTTTGTATAGATGACATTTTATGCACTTTCCTAAGAAAAAGACTTTACTTTTCTCCAAAACCATTGTTACTGTGATTTTCTCGGTCCATTGCATACGAATTCCACCTCACTTTGTCCGGATATGACTGGATGAAACCAGAAATATCCGTTTTCTTTTTTTTTGGGCTTACTATATCCCAGATATTACTACAGACTCTGTGTTTGTGTTTTCTGGATATTATCGATGGATTATATTGTTTTGAATGTTTTTATCAGGGAACATTTAATTTTGTGCTGGGAAACACTAATTGGTTCCACATGGAGACACCAGTGTACACATTCATATTTTCTAGGGAGAAAGCTAGAATAACTGCGGTAAACAAACATGATGTTTCTGTTTGTATACATGACATTTTATGCACTGGCTTAAGGAAAAGACTTTGTTTTACTCCAAAACCATTTTTACTGCGATTTTCCCGGTTCATTGCATACGAATTCCACCAAACTTAGTCCGGATATGACTGGATGAAACCAGAAATATCCGGTTGTGTTTTGGCTTACTACAACCCAGATATTGTCAAAGCCTCTGTGTTTATGTTTTCCGGATATTATCAACGGAATTTATGTTTTTGCATGTTATTTATCAGGGAACATTTAATTTTGTGCTGGGAAACACTAATTGGTTCCACATGGAGACACCAGCTCTACACATTCATATTTTCTAGGGAGAAAGCTAGAGGAACTGCGGCAAACAAACATGATATTTCTGTTTGTATACATGACATTTTATGCACTTGCATAACGAAAAAAACTTTGCTTTTCTCCAAAACCATTTTTACTGTGATTTTCTCGGTCCATTGCATACGAATTCCACCTCGCTTTGTCCGGATATGACTGGATGAAACCAGAAATATCCGGTTGTGTTTTGGCTTACTACAACCCAGATATTGTGAAAGCCTCTGTGTTTATGTTTTCCGGATATTATCAACGGAATTTATGTTTTTGCATGTTATTTATCAGGGAACATTTAATTTTGTGCTGGGAAACACTAATTGGTTCCACATGGAGACACCAGCTCTACACATTCGTATTTTCTAGGGAGAAAGCTAGAGGAACTGCGGCAAACAAACATGATACTTCTGTTTGTATAGATGACATTTTATGCACTTTCCTAAAGAAAAGACTTTGCTTTTCTCCAAAACCATTTTTCCTGTGATATTCTCGATCCATTACATATGAATTCCACCCCACTTTGTCCGGATATGAGTGGATGAAACCAGAAATATCCGGTTGTGTTTTGTTTTACTATATCCCAGATATTTCTACAGCCTCAGTGTCTGTGTTTTCTGGATATTATCGATGGATTTTATTGTTTTGAATGTTTTTATCAGGGAACATTTAATTTTGTGCTGGGAAACACTAATTGGTTCCACATGGAGACACCAGTAACACATTCCTATGTTCTAGGGAGAAAGCTTGAGGAACTGCAAATCGATATGATATGTCTGTTTGTATAGATGACATTTTATGCACTTGCGATGGAAAAGACTTTTTGCCTTTCTCTAAAACCATTTTTACTGTGATTTTGTTGGTCCATTGCATACGAAATCCAACCCACTTTGTCCGGATATGACTGGATGAAACCAGAAATATCCGGTTGTGTTTTGGCTAACTCAATCCCAGATATTGTGAAAGCTTCTGTATTTGTGTTCTCCGGATATTATGAACGTATTTTATGGTTTTGCATATTTTTTATCAGGGAATATTTAATTTTGTGCTGGGAAACACTAATTGGTTCCACATGGAGACACCAGCTCTACACATTCGTATTTTCGAGGGAGAAAGCTAGAGGAACTGCGGCAAACAAACATGATATTTCTGTTTGTATAGATGACATTTTATGCACTTTCCTAAGAAAAAGACTTTACTTTTCTCCAAAACCATTGTTACTGTGATTTTCTCGGTCCATTGCATACGAATTCCACCTCACTTTGTCCGGATATGCCTGGATGAAACCAGAAATATCCGTTTTCTTTTTTTTGGGCTTACTATATCCCAGATATTTCTACAGACTCTGTGTTTGTGTTTTCTGGATATTATCGATGGATTATATTGTTTTGCATGTTATTTATCAGGGAACATTTAATTTTGTGCTGGGAAACACTAATTGGTTCCACATGGAGACACCAGCTCTACACATTCGTATTTTCTAGGGAGAAAGCTAGAGGAACTGCGGCAAACAAACATGATATTTCTGTTTGTATACATGACATTTTATGCACTTGCATAACGAAAAAAAACTTTGCTTTTCTCCAAAACCATTTTTACTGTGATTTTCTCGGTCCATTGCATACGAATTCCACCTCGCTTTGTCCGGATATGACTGGATGAAACCAGAAATATCCGGTTGTGTTTTGGCTTACTACAACCCAGATATTGTGAAAGCCTCTGTGTTTATGTTTTCTGGATATTATCAACGGAATTTATGTTTTTGCATGTTATTTATCAGGGAACATTTAATTTTGTGCTGGGAAACACTAATTGGTTCCACATGGAGACACCAGCTCTACACATTCGTATTTTCTAGGGAGAAAGCTAGAGGAACTGTGGCAAACAAACATGATATTTCTGTTTGTATAGATGACATTTAATGCACTTTCCTAAAGAAAAGACTTTGCTTTTCTCCAAAACCATTTTTCCTGTGATATTCTCCATCCATTACATATGAATTCCACCCCACTTTGTCCGGATATGAGTGGATGAAACCAGAAATATCCGGTTGTGTTTTGTATTACTATATCCCAGATATTGCTACAGCCTCAGTGTCTGTGTTTTCTGGATATTATCGATGGCTTTTATTGTTTTGAATGTTTTTATCAGGGAACATTTAATTTTGTACCGTAGAAACACTAATTGGTTCCACATGGAGACACCAGTAACACATTCCTCTGTTCTAGGGAGAAAGCTTGAGGAACTGCAAATCGATATGATATGTCTGTTTGTATAGATGACATTTTATGCACTTGCGATGGAAAAGACTTTTTGCCTTTCTCTAAAACCATTTTTACTGTGATTTTGTTGGTCCATTGCATACGAATTCCAACCCACTTTGTCCGGATATGATTGGATGAAACCAGAAATATCCGTTTTCTTTTTTTTTGGCTTACTATATCCCAGATATTACTACAGACTTTGTGTTTGTGTTTTCTGGATATTATCGATGGATTATATTGTTTTGAATGTTTTTATCAGGGAACATTTAATTTTGTACCGTAGAAATACAATTTGGTTCCACATGGAGACACCAGTAACACATTCCTATGTTCTAGGGAGAAAGCTTGAGGAACTGCAAATCGATATGATATGTCTGTTTGTATAGATGACATTTTATGCACTTGCGATGGAAAAGACTTTTTGCCTTTCTCTAAAACCATTTTTACTGTGATTTTGTTGGTCCATTGCATACGAATTCCAACCCACTTTGTCCGGATATGACTGGATGAAACCAGAAATATCCGGTTGTGTTTTGGCTTACTATAACCCAGATATTGTGAAAGCTTCTGTATTTGTGTTCTCCGGATATTATGAACGGATTTTATGGTTTTGCATGTTTTTTATCAGGGAACATTTAATTTTGTACCGTAGAAACACTAATAGGTTCAACATGGAGACACCAGTATACACATTCGTATGTCTAGGGAGAAAGTTAGAGGAACTGCGGCAAACAAACATGATATTTCTGTTTGTATACATGATATTTTATGCACTTGCATAACGAAAAAAAACTTTGCTTTTCTCCAAAACCATTTTTACTGTGATTTTCTCGGTCCATTGCATACGAATTCCACCTCACTTTGTCCGGATATGATTGGATGAAACCAGAAATATCCGTTTTCTTTTTTTTTGGCTTACTATATCCCAGATATTACTTCAGACTCTGTGTTTGTGTTTTCTGGATATTATCGATGGATTATATTGCTTTGAATGTTTTTATCAGGGAACATTTAATTTTGTGCTGGGAAACACTAATTGGTTCCACATGGAGACACCAGTCTACACATTCGTATTTTCTAGGGAGAAAGCTTGAGGAACTGCAAATCGATATGATATGTCTGTTTGTATAGATGACATTTTATGCACTTGCGATGGAAAAGACTTTTTGCCTTTCTCTAAAACCATTTTTACTGTGATTTTGTTGGTCCATTGCATACGAAATCCAACCCACTTTGTCCGGATATGACTGGATGAAACCAGAAATATCCGGTTGTGTTTTGGCTAACTCAATCCCAGATATTGTGAAAGCTTCTGTATTTGTGTTCTCCGGATATTATGAACGCATTTTATGGTTTTGCATATTTTTTATCAGGGAATATTTAATTTTGTACCGTAGAAACACTAATTGGTTCCACACGGAGACACCAGCTCTACACATTTGTATTTTCTAGGGAGAAAGCTAGAGGAACTGCGGCAAACAAACATGATATTTCTGTTTGTATAGATGACATTTTATGCACTTTCCTAAGAAAAAGACTTTACTTTTCTCCAAAACCATTGTTACTGTGATTTTCTCGGTCCATTGCATACGAATTCCACCTCACTTTGTCCGGATATGACTGGATGAAACCAGAAATATCCGTTTTCTTTTTTTTTGCTTACTATATCCCAGATATTACTACAGACTCTGTGTTTGTGTTTTCTGGATATTATCGATGGATTATATTGTTTTGAATGTTTTTATCAGGGAACATTTAATTTTGTGCTGGGAAACACTAATTGGTTCCACATGGAGACACCAGTCTACACATTCGTATTTTCTAGGGAGAAAGCTAGAATAACTGCGGTAAACACACATGATGTTTCTGTTTGTATAGATGACATTTTATGCACTGGCTTAAGGAAAAGACTTTGTTTTACTCCAAAACCATTTTTACTGCGATTTTCCCGGTTCATTGCATACGAATTCCACCAAACTTAGTCCGGATATGACTGGATGAAACCAGAAATATCCGGTTGTGTTTTGGCTAACTCAATCCCAGATATTGCGACGGACTCTGTGTTTATGTTTTCCGGATATTATCAACGGAATTTATGTTTTTGCATGTTATTTATCAGGGAACATTTAATTTTGTGCTGGGAAACACTAATTGGTTCCACATGGAGACACCAGCTCTACACATTCGTATTTTCTAGGGAGAAAGCTAGAGGAACTGCGGCAAACAAACATGATATTTCTGTTTGTATACATGACATTTTATGCACTTGCATAACGAAAAAAAACTTTGCTTTTCTCCAAAACCATTTTTACTGTGATTTTCTCGGTCCATTGCATACGAATTCCACCTCGCTTTGTCCGGATATGACTGGATGAAACCAGAAATATCCGGTTGTGTTTTGGCTTACTACAACCCAGATATTGTGAAAGCCTCTGTGTTTATGTTTTCCGGATATATTCAACGGAATTTATGTTTTTGCATGTTATTTATCAGGGAACATTTAATTTTGTGCTGGGAAACACTAATTGGTTCCACATGGAGACACCAGCTCTACACATTCGTATTTTCTAGGGAGAAAGCTAGAGGAACTGCGGCAAACAAACATGATATTTCTGTTTGTATAGATGACATTTTATGCACTTTCCTAAAGAAAAGACTTTGCTTTTCTCCAAAACCATTTTTCCTGTGATATTCTCCATCCATTACATATGAATTCCACCCCACTTTGTCCGGATATGAGTGGATGAAACCAGAAATATCCGGTTGTGTTTTGTTTTACTATATCCCAGATATTTCTACAGCCTCAGTGTCTGTGTTTTCTGGATATTATCGATGGATTTTATTGTTTTGAATGTTTTTATCAGGGAACATTTAATTTTGTGCTGGGAAACACTAATTGGTTCCACATGGAGACACCAGCTCTACACATTCGTATTTTCTAGGGAGAAAGCTAGAGGAACTGCGGCAAACAAACATGATATTTCTGTTTGTATACATGACATTTTATGCACTTGCATAACGAAAAAATCTTTGCTTTTCTCCAAAAACATTTTTACTGTGATTTTCTCGGTCCATTGCATACGAATTCCACCTCGCTTTGTCCGGATATGATTGGATGAAACCAGAAATATCCGGTTGTGTTTTGGCTTACTACAACCCAGATATTGTGAAAGCATCTGTGTTTATGTTTTCCGGATATTATCAACGGAATTTATGGTTTTGCATGTTTTTTATCAGGGAACATTTAATTTTGTACCGTAGAAACACTAATAGGTTCAACATGGAGACACCAGTATACACATTCGTATGTCTAGGGAGAAAGTTAGAGGAACTGCGGCAAACAAACATGATATTTCTGTTTGTATACATGATATTTTATGCACTTGCATAACGAAAAAAAACTTTGCTTTTCTCCAAAACCATTTTTACTGTGATTTTCTCGGTCCATTGCATACGAATTCCACCTCACTTTGTCCGGATATGATTGGATGAAACCAGAAATATCCGTTTTCTTTTTTTTTTGGCTTACTATATCCCAGATATTACTACAGACTCTGTGTTTGTGTTTTCTGGATATTATCGATGGATTATATTGTTTTAAATGTTTTTATCAGGGAACATTTAATTTTGTGCTGGGAAACACTAATTGGTTCCACATGGAGACACCAGTCTACACATTCGTATTTTCTAGGGAGAAAGCTAGAATAACTGCGGTAAACACACAAGATGTTTCTGTTTGTATAGATGACATTTTATGCACTGGCTTAAGGAAAAGACTTTGTTTTACTCCAAAACCATTTTTACTGCGATTTTCCCGGTTCATTGCATACAAATTCCACCAAACTTAGTCCGGATATGACTGGATGAAACCAGAAATATCCGGTTGTGTTTTGGCTAACTCAATCCCAGATATTGTGAAAGCTTCTGTATTTGTGTTCTCCGGATATTATGAACGCATTTTATGGTTTTGCATATTTTTTATCAGGGAATATTTAATTTTGTACCGTAGAAACACTAATTGGTTCCACACGGAGACACCAGCTCTACACATTTGTATTTTCTAGGGAGAAAGCTAGAGGAACTGCGGCAAACAAACATGATATTTCTGTTTGTATAGATGACATTTTATGCACTTTCCTAACAAAAAGACTTTACTTTTCTCCAAAACCATTGTTACTGTGATTTTCTCGGTCCATTGCATACGAATTCCACCTCACTTTGTCCGGATATGACTGGATGAAACCAGAAATATCCGTTTTCTTTTTTTTGGGCTTACTATATCTCAGATATTACTACAGACTCTGTGTTTGTGTTTTCTGGATATTATCGATGGATTATATTGTTTTGAATGTTTTTATCAGGGAACATTTAATTTTGTGCTGGGAAACACTAATTGGTTCCACATGGAGACACCAGTCTACACATTCGTATTTTCTAGGGAGAAAGCTAGAATAACTGCGGTAAACAAACATGATGTTTCTGTTTGTATAGATGACATTTTATGCACTGGCTTAAGGAAAAGACTTTGTTTTACTCCAAAACCATTTTTACTGCGATTTTCCCAGTTCATTGCATACGAATTCCACCAAACTTAGTCCGGATATGACTGGATGAAACCAGAAATATCCGGTTGTGTTTTGGCTAACTCAATCCCAGATATTGCGACGGACTCTGTGTTTATGTTTTCCGGATATTATCAACGGAATTTATGTTTTTGCATGTTATTTATCAGGGAACATTTAATTTTGTGCTGGGAAACACTAATTGGTTCCACATGGAGACACCAGCTCTACACATTCGTATTTTCTAGGGAGAAAGCTAGAGGAACTGCGGCAAACAAACATGATATTTCTGTTTGTATACATGACATTTTATGCACTTGCATAACGAAAAAAAACTTTGCTTTTCTCCAAAACCATTTTTACTGTGATTTTCTCGGTCCATTGCATACGAATTCCACCTCGCTTTGTCCGGATATGACTGGATGAAACCAGAAATATCCGGTTGTGTTTTGGCTTACTACAACCCAGATATTGTGAAAGCCTCTGTGTTTATGTTTTCCGGATATTATCAACGGAATTTATGTTTTTGCATGGTATTTATCAGGGAACATTTAATTTTGTGCTGGGAAACACTAATTGGTTCCACATGGAGACACCAGCTCTACACATTCGTATTTTCTAGGGAGAAAGCTAGAGGAACTGCGGCAAACAAACATGATATTTCTGTTTGTATAGATGACATTTTATGCACTTTCCTAAAGAAAAGACTTTGCTTTTCTCCAAAACCATTTTTCCTGTGATATTCTCCATCCATTACATATGAATTCCACCCCACTTTGTCCGGATATGAGTGGATGAAACCAGAAATATCCGGTTGTGTTTTGTCTTACTATATCCCAGATATTGCTACAGCCTCAGTGTCTGTGTTTTCTGGATATTATCGATGGATTATATTGTTTTGAATGTTTTTATCAGGGAACATTTAATTTTGTACCGTAGAAATACAATTTGGTTCCACATGGAGACACCAGTAACACATTCCTATGTTCTAGGGAGAAAGCTTGAGGAACTGCAAATCGATATGATATGTCTGTTTGTATAGATGACATTTTATGCACTTGCGATGGAAAAGACTTTTTGCCTTTCTCTAAAACCATTTTTACTGTGATTTTGTTGGTCCATTGCATACGAATTCCAACCCACTTTGTCCGGGTATGACTGGATGAAACCAGAAATATCCGGTTGTGTTTTGGCTAACTCAATCCCAGATATTGTGAAAGCTTCTGTATTTGTGTTCTCCGGATATTATGAACGCATTTTATGGTTTTGCATATTTTTTATCAGGGAATATTTAATTTTGTACCGTAGAAACACTAATTGGTTCCACACGGAGACACCAGCTCTACACATTTGTATTTTCTAGGGAGAAAGCTAGAGGAACTGCGGCAAACAAACATGATATTTCTGTTTGTATAGATGACATTTTATGCACTTTCCTAAGAAAAAGACTTTACTTTTCTCCAAAACCATTGTTACTGTGATTTTCTCGGTCCATTGCATACGAATTCCACCTCACTTTGTCCGGATATGACTGGATGAAACCAGAAATATCCGTTTTCTTTTTTTTTGGGCTTACTATATCCCAGATATTACTACAGACTCTGTGTTTGTGTTTTCTGGATATTATCGATGGATTATATTGTTTTGAATGTTTTTATCAGGGAACATTTAATTTTGTGCTGGGAAACACTAATTGGTTCCACATGGAGACACCAGTGTACACATTCATATTTTCTAGGGAGAAAGCTAGAATAACTGCGGTAAACAAACATGATGTTTCTGTTTGTATACATGACATTTTATGCACTGGCTTAAGGAAAAGACTTTGTTTTACTCCAAAACCATTTTTACTGCGATTTTCCCGGTTCATTGCATACGAATTCCACCAAACTTAGTCCGGATATGACTGGATGAAACCAGAAATATCCGGTTGTGTTTTGGCTTACTACAACCCAGATATTGTCAAAGCCTCTGTGTTTATGTTTTCCGGATATTATCAACGGAATTTATGTTTTTGCATGTTATTTATCAGGGAACATTTAATTTTGTGCTGGGAAACACTAATTGGTTCCACATGGAGACACCAGCTCTACACATTCATATTTTCTAGGGAGAAAGCTAGAGGAACTGCGGCAAACAAACATGATATTTCTGTTTGTATACATGACATTTTATGCACTTGCATAACGAAAAAAACTTTGCTTTTCTCCAAAACCATTTTTACTGTGATTTTCTCGGTCCATTGCATACGAATTCCACCTCGCTTTGTCCGGATATGACTGGATGAAACCAGAAATATCCGGTTGTGTTTTGGCTTACTACAACCCAGATATTGTGAAAGCCTCTGTGTTTATGTTTTCCGGATATTATCAACGGAATTTATGTTTTTGCATGTTATTTATCAGGGAACATTTAATTTTGTGCTGGGAAACACTAATTGGTTCCACATGGAGACACCAGCTCTACACATTCGTATTTTCTAGGGAGAAAGCTAGAGGAACTGCGGCAAACAAACATGATACTTCTGTTTGTATAGATGACATTTTATGCACTTTCCTAAAGAAAAGACTTTGCTTTTCTCCAAAACCATTTTTCCTGTGATATTCTCGATCCATTACATATGAATTCCACCCCACTTTGTCCGGATATGAGTGGATGAAACCAGAAATATCCGGTTGTGTTTTGTTTTACTATATCCCAGATATTTCTACAGCCTCAGTGTCTGTGTTTTCTGGATATTATCGATGGATTTTATTGTTTTGAATGTTTTTATCAGGGAACATTTAATTTTGTGCTGGGAAACACTAATTGGTTCCACATGGAGACACCAGTAACACATTCCTATGTTCTAGGGAGAAAGCTTGAGGAACTGCAAATCGATATGATATGTCTGTTTGTATAGATGACATTTTATGCACTTGCGATAGAAAAGACTTTTTGCCTTTCTCTAAAACCATTTTTACTGTGATTTTGTTGGTCCATTGCATACGAATTCCAACCCACTTTGTCCGGATATGACTGGATGAAACCAGAAATATCCGGTTGTGTTTTGGCTAACTCAATCCCAGATATTGTGAAAGCTTCTGTATTTGTGTTCTCCGGATATTATGAACGTATTTTATGGTTTTGCATATTTTTTATCAGGGAATATTTAATTTTGTGCTGGGAAACACTAATTGGTTCCACATGGAGACACCAGCTCTACACATTCGTATTTTCGAGGGAGAAAGCTAGAGGAACTGCGGCAAACAAACATGATATTTCTGTTTGTATAGATGACATTTTATGCACTTTCCTAAGAAAAAGACTTTACTTTTCTCCAAAACCATTGTTACTGTGATTTTCTCGGTCCATTGCATACGAATTCCACCTCACTTTGTCCGGATATGCCTGGATGAAACCAGAAATATCCGTTTTCTTTTTTTTGGGCTTACTATATCCCAGATATTTCTACAGACTCTGTGTTTGTGTTTTCTGGATATTATCGATGGATTATATTGTTTTGAATGTTTTTATCAGGGAACATTTAATTTTGTGCTGGGAAACACTAATTGGTTCCACATGGAGACACCAGTCTACACATTCGTATTTTCTAGGGAGAAAGCTAGAATAACTGCGGTAAACAAACATGATGTTTCTGTTTGTATAGATGACATTTTATGCACTGGCTTAAGGAAAAGACTTTGTTTTACTCCAAAACCATTTTTACTGCGATTTTCCCGGTTCATTGCATACGAATTCCACCAAACTTAGTCCGGATATGACTGGATGAAACCAGAAATATCCGGTTGTGTTTTGGCTAACTCAATCCCAGATATTGAGACGGACTCTGTGTTTATGTTTTCCGGATATTATCAACGGAATTTATGTTTTTGCATGTTATTTATCAGGGAACATTTAATTTTGTGCTGGGAAACACTAATTGGTTCCACATGGAGACACCAGCTCTACACATTCGTATTTTCTAGGGAGAAAGCTAGAGGAACTGCGGCAAACAAACATGATATTTCTGTTTGTATACATGACATTTTATGCACTTGCATAACGAAAAAAAACTTTGCTTTTCTCCAAAACCATTTTTACTGTGATTTTCTCGGTCCATTGCATACGAATTCCACCTCGCTTTGTCCGGATATGACTGGATGAAACCAGAAATATCCGGTTGTGTTTTGGCTTACTACAACCCAGATATTGTGAAAGCCTCTGTGTTTATGTTTTCTGGATATTATCAACGGAATTTATGTTTTTGCATGTTATTTATCAGGGAACATTTAATTTTGTGCTGGGAAACACTAATTGGTTCCACATGGAGACACCAGCTCTACACATTCGTATTTTCTAGGGAGAAAGCTAGAGGAACTGTGGCAAACAAACATGATATTTCTGTTTGTATAGATGACATTTAATGCACTTTCCTAAAGAAAAGACTTTGCTTTTCTCCAAAACCATTTTTCCTGTGATATTCTCCATCCATTACATATGAATTCCACCCCACTTTGTCCGGATATGAGTGGATGAAACCAGAAATATCCGGTTGTGTTTTGTATTACTATATCCCAGATATTGCTACAGCCTCAGTGTCTGTGTTTTCTGGATATTATCGATGGCTTTTATTGTTTTGAATGTTTTTATCAGGGAACATTTAATTTTGTACCGTAGAAACACTAATTGGTTCCACATGGAGACACCAGTAACACATTCCTCTGTTCTAGGGAGAAAGCTTGAGGAACTGCAAATCGATATGATATGTCTGTTTGTATAGATGACATTTTATGCACTTGCGATGGAAAAGACTTTTTGCCTTTCTCTAAAACCATTTTTACTGTGATTTTGTTGGTCCATTGCATACGAATTCCAACCCACTTTGTCCGGATATGATTGGATGAAACCAGAAATATCCGTTTTCTTTTTTTTTGGCTTACTATATCCCAGATATTACTACAGACTTTGTGTTTGTGTTTTCTGGATATTATCGATGGATTATATTGTTTTGAATGTTTTTATCAGGGAACATTTAATTTTGTACCGTAGAAATACAATTTGGTTCCACATGGAGACACCAGTAACACATTCCTATGTTCTAGGGAGAAAGCTTGAGGAACTGCAAATCGATATGATATGTCTGTTTGTATAGATGACATTTTATGCACTTGCGATGGAAAAGACTTTTTGCCTTTCTCTAAAACCATTTTTACTGTGATTTTGTTGGTCCATTGCATACGAATTCCAACCCACTTTGTCCGGATATGACTGGATGAAACCAGAAATATCCGGTTGTGTTTTGGCTTACTATAACCCAGATATTGTGAAAGCTTCTGTATTTGTGTTCTCCGGATATTATGAACGGATTTTATGGTTTTGCATGTTTTTTATCAGGGAACATTTAATTTTGTACCGTAGAAACACTAATAGGTTCAACATGGAGACACCAGTATACACATTCGTATGTCTAGGGAGAAAGTTAGAGGAACTGCGGCAAACAAACATGATATTTCTGTTTGTATACATGATATTTTATGCACTTGCATAACGAAAAAAAACTTTGCTTTTCTCCAAAACCATTTTTACTGTGATTTTCTCGGTCCATTGCATACGAATTCCACCTCACTTTGTCCGGATATGATTGGATGAAACCAGAAATATCCGTTTTCTTTTTTTTTGGCTTACTATATCCCAGATATTACTTCAGACTCTGTGTTTGTGTTTTCTGGATATTATCGATGGATTATATTGTTTTGAATGTTTTTATCAGGGAACATTTAATTTTGTGCTGGGAAACACTAATTGGTTCCACATGGAGACACCAGTCTACACATTCGTATTTTCTAGGGAGAAAGCTTGAGGAACTGCAAATCGATATGATATGTCTGTTTGTATAGATGACATTTTATGCACTTGCGATGGAAAAGACTTTTTGCCTTTCCCTAAAACTATTTTTACTGTGATTTTGTTGGTCCATTGCATACGAAATCCAACCCACTTTGTCCGGATATGACTGGATGAAACCAGAAATATCCGGTTGTGTTTTGGCTAACTCAATCCCAGATATTGTGAAAGCTTCTGTATTTGTGTTCTCCGGATATTATGAACGCATTTTATGGTTTTGCATATTTTTTATCAGGGAATATTTAATTTTGTACCGTAGAAACACTAATTGGTTCCACACGGAGACACCAGCTCTACACATTTGTATTTTCTAGGGAGAAAGCTAGAGGAACTGCGGCAAACAAACATGATATTTCTGTTTGTATAGATGACATTTTATGCACTTTCCTAAGAAAAAGACTTTACTTTTCTCCAAAACCATTGTTACTGTGATTTTCTCGGTCCATTGCATACGAATTCCACCTCACTTTGTCCGGATATGACTGGATGAAACCAGAAATATCCGTTTTCTTTTTTTTTGCTTACTATATCCCAGATATTACTACAGACTCTGTGTTTGTGTTTTCTGGATATTATCGATGGATTATATTGTTTTGAATGTTTTTATCAGGGAACATTTAATTTTGTGCTGGGAAACACTAATTGGTTCCACATGGAGACACCAGTCTACACATTCGTATTTTCTAGGGAGAAAGCTAGAATAACTGCGGTAAACACACATGATGTTTCTGTTTGTATAGATGACATTTTATGCACTGGCTTAAGGAAAAGACTTTGTTTTACTCCAAAACCATTTTTACTGCGATTTTCCAGGTTCATTGCATACGAATTCCACCAAACTTAGTCCGGATATGACTGGATGAAACCAGAAATATCCGGTTGTGTTTTGGCTAACTCAATCCCAGATATTGCGACGGACTCTGTGTTTATGTTTTCCGGATATTATCAACGGAATTTATGTTTTTGCATGTTATTTATCAGGGAACATTTAATTTTGTGCTGGGAAACACTAATTGGTTCCACATGGAGACACCAGCTCTACACATTCGTATGTTCTAGGGAGAAAGCTAGAGGAACTGCGGCAAACAAACATGATATTTCTGTTTGTATACATGACATTTTATGCACTTGCATAACGAAAAAAAACTTTGCTTTTCTCCAAAACCATTTTTACTGTGATTTTCTCGGTCCATTGCATACGAATTCCACCTCGCTTTGTCCGGATATGACTGGATGAAACCAGAAATATCCGGTTGTGTTTTGGCTTACTACAACCCAGATATTGTGAAAGCCTCTGTGTTTATGTTTTCCGGATATATTCAACGGAATTTATGTTTTTGCATGTTATTTATCAGGGAACATTTAATTTTGTGCTGGGAAACACTAATTGGTTCCACATGGAGACACCAGCTCTACACATTCGTATTTTCTAGGGAGAAAGCTAGAGGAACTGCGGCAAACAAACATGATATTTCTGTTTGTATAGATGACATTTTATGCACTTTCCTAAAGAAAAGACTTTGCTTTTCTCCAAAACCATTTTTCCTGTGATATTCTCCATCCATTACATATGAATTCCACCCCACTTTGTCCGGATATGAGTGGATGAAACCAGAAATATCCGGTTGTGTTTTGTTTTACTATATCCCAGATATTTCTACAGCCTCAGTGTCTGTGTTTTCTGGATATTATCGATGGATTTTATTGTTTTGAATGTTTTTATCAGGGAACATTTAATTTTGTGCTGGGAAACACTAATTGGTTCCACATGGAGACACCAGCTCTACACATTCGTATTTTCTAGGGAGAAAGCTAGAGGAACTGCGGCAAACAAACATGATATTTCTGTTTGTATACATGATATTTTATGCACTTGCATAACGAAAAAAAACTTTGCTTTTCTCCAAAACCATTTTTACTGTGATTTTCTCGGTCCATTGCATACGAATTCCACCTCACTTTGTCCGGATATGATTGGATGAAACCAGAAATATCCGTTTTCTTTTTTTTTGGCTTACTATATCCCAGATATTACTTCAGACTCTGTGTTTGTGTTTTCTGGATATTATCGATGGATTATATTGTTTTGAATGTTTTTATCAGGGAACATTTAATTTTGTGCTGGGAAACACTAATTGGTTCCACATGGAGACACCAGTCTACACATTCGTATTTTCTAGGGAGAAAGCTTGAGGAACTGCAAATCGATATGATATGTCTGTTTGTATAGATGACATTTTATGCACTTGCGATGGAAAAGACTTTTTGCCTTTCTCTAAAACCATTTTTACTGTGATTTTGTTGGTCCATTGCATACGAAATCCAACCCACTTTGTCCGGATATGACTGGATGAAACCAGAAATATCCGGTTGTGTTTTGGCTAACTCAATCCCAGATATTGTGAAAGCTTCTGTATTTGTGTTCTCCGGATATTATGAACGCATTTTATGGTTTTGCATATTTTTTATCAGGGAATATTTAATTTTGTACCGTAGAAACACTAATTGGTTCCACACGGAGACACCAGCTCTACACATTTGTATTTTCTAGGGAGAAAGCTAGAGGAACTGCGGCAAACAAACATGATATTTCTGTTTGTATAGATGACATTTTATGCACTTTCCTAAGAAAAAGACTTTACTTTTCTCCAAAACCATTGTTACTGTGATTTTCTCGGTCCATTGCATACGAATTCCACCTCACTTTGTCCGGATATGACTGGATGAAACCAGAAATATCCGTTTTCTTTTTTTTTGCTTACTATATCCCAGATATTACTACAGACTCTGTGTTTGTGTTTTCTGGATATTATCGATGGATTATATTGTTTTGAATGTTTTTATCAGGGAACATTTAATTTTGTGCTGGGAAACACTAATTGGTTCCACATGGAGACACCAGTCTACACATTCGTATTTTCTAGGGAGAAAGCTAGAATAACTGCGGTAAACACACATGATGTTTCTGTTTGTATAGATGACATTTTATGCACTGGCTTAAGGAAAAGACTTTGTTTTACTCCAAAACCATTTTTACTGCGATTTTCCCGGTTCATTGCATACGAATTCCACCAAACTTAGTCCGGATATGACTGGATGAAACCAGAAATATCCGGTTGTGTTTTGGCTAACTCAATCCCAGATATTGCGACGGACTCTGTGTTTATGTTTTCCGGATATTATCAACGGAATTTATGTTTTTGCATGTTATTTATCAGGGAACATTTAATTTTGTGCTGGGAAACACTAATTGGTTCCACATGGAGACACCAGCTCTACACATTCGTATTTTCTAGGGAGAAAGCTAGAGGAACTGCGGCAAACAAACATGATATTTCTGTTTGTATACATGACATTTTATGCACTTGCATAACGAAAAAAAACTTTGCTTTTCTCCAAAACCATTTTTACTGTGATTTTCTCGGTCCATTGCATACGAATTCCACCTCGCTTTGTCCGGATATGACTGGATGAAACCAGAAATATCCGGTTGTGTTTTGGCTTACTACAACCCAGATATTGTGAAAGCCTCTGTGTTTATGTTTTCCGGATATATTCAACGGAATTTATGTTTTTGCATGTTATTTATCAGGGAACATTTAATTTTGTGCTGGGAAACACTAATTGGTTCCACATGGAGACACCAGCTCTACACATTCGTATTTTCTAGGGAGAAAGCTAGAGGAACTGCGGCAAACAAACATGATATTTCTGTTTGTATAGATGACATTTTATGCACTTTCCTAAAGAAAAGACTTTGCTTTTCTCCAAAACCATTTTTCCTGTGATATTCTCCATCCATTACATATGAATTCCACCCCACTTTGTCCGGATATGAGTGGATGAAACCAGAAATATCCGGTTGTGTTTTGTTTTACTATATCCCAGATATTTCTACAGCCTCAGTGTCTGTGTTTTCTGGATATTATCGATGGATTTTATTGTTTTGAATGTTTTTATAAGGGAACATTTAATTTTGTGCTGGGAAACACTAATTGGTTCCACATGGAGACACCAGCTCTACACATTCGTATTTTCTAGGGAGAAAGCTAGAGGAACTGCGGCAAACAAACATGATATTTCTGTTTGTATACATGATATTTTATGCACTTGCATAACGAAAAAAAACTTTGCTTTTCTCCAAAACCATTTTTACTGTGATTTTCTCGGTCCATTGCATACGAATTCCACCTCACTTTGTCCGGATATGATTGGATGAAACCAGAAATATCCGTTTTCTTTTTTTTTGGCTTACTATATCCCAGATATTACTTCAGACTCTGTGTTTGTGTTTTCTGGATATTATCGATGGATTATATTGTTTTGAATGTTTTTATCAGGGAACATTTAATTTTGTGCTGGGAAACACTAATTGGTTCCACATGGAGACACCAGTCTACACATTCGTATTTTCTAGGGAGAAAGCTTGAGGAACTGCAAATCGATATGATATGTCTGTTTGTATAGATGACATTTTATGCACTTGCGATGGAAAAGACTTTTTGCCTTTCTCTAAAACCATTTTTACTGTGATTTTGTTGGTCCATTGCATACGAAATCCAACCCACTTTGTCCGGATATGACTGGATGAAACCAGAAATATCCGGTTGTGTTTTGGCTAACTCAATCCCAGATATTGTGAAAGCTTCTGTATTTGTGTTCTCCGGATATTATGAACGCATTTTATGGTTTTGCATATTTTTTATCAGGGAATATTTAATTTTGTACCGTAGAAACACTAATTGGTTCCACACGGAGACACCAGCTCTACACATTTGTATTTTCTAGGGAGAAAGCTAGAGGAACTGCGGCAAACAAACATGATATTTCTGTTTGTATAGATGACATTTTATGCACTTTCCTAAGAAAAAGACTTTACTTTTCTCCAAAACCATTGTTACTGTGATTTTCTCGGTCCATTGCATACGAATTCCACCTCACTTTGTCCGGATATGACTGGATGAAACCAGAAATATCCGTTTTCTTTTTTTTTGCTTACTATATCCCAGATATTACTACAGACTCTGTGTTTGTGTTTTCTGGATATTATCGATGGATTATATTGTTTTGAATGTTTTTATCAGGGAACATTTAATTTTGTGCTGGGAAACACTAATTGGTTCCACATGGAGACACCAGTCTACACATTCGTATTTTCTAGGGAGAAAGCTAGAATAACTGCGGTAAACAAACATGATGTTTCTGTTTGTATAGATGACATTTTATGCACTGGCTTAAGGAAAAGACTTTGTTTTACTCCAAAACCATTTTTACTGCGATTTTCCCGGTTCATTGCATACGAATTCCACCAAACTTAGTCCGGATATGACTGGATGAAACCAGAAATATCCGGTTGTGTTTTGGCTAACTCAATCCCAGATATTGAGACGGACTCTGTGTTTATGTTTTCCGGATATTATCAACGGAATTTATGTTTTTGCATGTTATTTATCAGGGAACATTTAATTTTGTGCTGGGAAACACTAATTGGTTCCACATGGAGACACCAGCTCTACACATTCGTATTTTCTAGGGAGAAAGCTAGAGGAACTGCGGCAAACAAACATGATATTTCTGTTTGTATACATGACATTTTATGCACTTGCATAACGAAAAAAAACTTTGCTTTTCTCCAAAACCATTTTTACTGTGATTTTCTCGGTCCATTGCATACGAATTCCACCTCGCTTTGTCCGGATATGACTGGATGAAACCAGAAATATCCGGTTGTGTTTTGGCTTACTACAACCCAGATATTGTGAAAGCCTCTGTGTTTATGTTTTCTGGATATTATCAACGGAATTTATGTTTTTGCATGTTATTTATCAGGGAACATTTAATTTTGTGCTGGGAAACACTAATTGGTTCCACATGGAGACACCAGCTCTACACATTCGTATTTTCTAGGGAGAAAGCTAGAGGAACTGTGGCAAACAAACATGATATTTCTGTTTGTATAGATGACATTTAATGCACTTTCCTAAAGAAAAGACTTTGCTTTTCTCCAAAACCATTTTTCCTGTGATATTCTCCATCCATTACATATGAATTCCACCCCACTTTGTCCGGATATGAGTGGATGAAACCAGAAATATCCGGTTGTGTTTTGTATTACTATATCCCAGATATTGCTACAGCCTCAGTGTCTGTGTTTTCTGGATATTATCGATGGCTTTTATTGTTTTGAATGTTTTTATCAGGGAACATTTAATTTTGTACCGTAGAAACACTAATTGGTTCCACATGGAGACACCAGTAACACATTCCTCTGTTCTAGGGAGAAAGCTTGAGGAACTGCAAATCGATATGATATGTCTGTTTGTATAGATGACATTTTATGCACTTGCGATGGAAAAGACTTTTTGCCTTTCTCTAAAACCATTTTTACTGTGATTTTGTTGGTCCATTGCATACGAATTCCAACCCACTTTGTCCGGATATGATTGGATGAAACCAGAAATATCCGTTTTCTTTTTTTTTGGCTTACTATATCCCAGATATTACTACAGACTTTGTGTTTGTGTTTTCTGGATATTATCGATGGATTATATTGTTTTGAATGTTTTTATCAGGGAACATTTAATTTTGTACCGTAGAAATACAATTTGGTTCCACATGGAGACACCAGTAACACATTCCTATGTTCTAGGGAGAAAGCTTGAGGAACTGCAAATCGATATGATATGTCTGTTTGTATAGATGACATTTTATGCACTTGCGATGGAAAAGACTTTTTGCCTTTCTCTAAAACCATTTTTACTGTGATTTTGTTGGTCCATTGCATACGAATTCCAACCCACTTTGTCCGGATATGACTGGATGAAACCAGAAATATCCGGTTGTGTTTTGGCTTACTATAACCCAGATATTGTGAAAGCTTCTGTATTTGTGTTCTCCGGATATTATGAACGGATTTTATGGTTTTGCATGTTTTTTATCAGGGAACATTTAATTTTGTACCGTAGAAACACTAATAGGTTCAACATGGAGACACCAGTATACACATTCGTATGTCTAGGGAGAAAGTTAGAGGAACTGCGGCAAACAAACATGATATTTCTGTTTGTATACATGATATTTTATGCACTTGCATAACGAAAAAAAACTTTGCTTTTCTCCAAAACCATTTTTACTGTGATTTTCTCGGTCCATTGCATACGAATTCCACCTCACTTTGTCCGGATATGATTGGATGAAACCAGAAATATCCGTTTTCTTTTTTTTTGGCTTACTATATCCCAGATATTACTTCAGACTCTGTGTTTGTGTTTTCTGGATATTATCGATGGATTATATTGTTTTGAATGTTTTTATCAGGGAACATTTAATTTTGTGCTGGGAAACACTAATTGGTTCCACATGGAGACACCAGTCTACACATTCGTATTTTCTAGGGAGAAAGCTTGAGGAACTGCAAATCGATATGATATGTCTGTTTGTATAGATGACATTTTATGCACTTGCGATGGAAAAGACTTTTTGCCTTTCCCTAAAACTATTTTTACTGTGATTTTGTTGGTACATTGCATACGAAATCCAACCCACTTTGTCCGGATATGACTGGATGAAACCAGAAATATCCGGTTGTGTTTTGGCTAACTCAATCCCAGATATTGTGAAAGCTTCTGTATTTGTGTTCTCCGGATATTATGAACGCATTTTATGGTTTTGCATATTTTTTATCAGGGAATATTTAATTTTGTACCGTAGAAACACTAATTGGTTCCACACGGAGACACCAGCTCTACACATTTGTATTTTCTAGGGAGAAAGCTAGAGGAACTGCGGCAAACAAACATGATATTTCTGTTTGTATAGATGACATTTTATGCACTTTCCTAAGAAAAAGACTTTACTTTTCTCCAAAACCATTGTTACTGTGATTTTCTCGGTCCATTGCATACGAATTCCACCTCACTTTGTCCGGATATGACTGGATGAAACCAGAAATATCCGTTTTCTTTTTTTTTGCTTACTATATCCCAGATATTACTACAGACTCTGTGTTTGTGTTTTCTGGATATTATCGATGGATTATATTGTTTTGAATGTTTTTATCAGGGAACATTTAATTTTGTGCTGGGAAACACTAATTGGTTCCACATGGAGACACCAGTCTACACATTCGTATTTTCTAGGGAGAAAGCTAGAATAACTGCGGTAAACACACATGATGTTTCTGTTTGTATAGATGACATTTTATGCACTGGCTTAAGGAAAAGACTTTGTTTTACTCCAAAACCATTTTTACTGCGATTTTCCCGGTTCATTGCATACGAATTCCACCAAACTTAGTCCGGATATGACTGGATGAAACCAGAAATATCCGGTTGTGTTTTGGCTAACTCAATCCCAGATATTGAGACGGACTCTGTGTTTATGTTTTCCGGATATTATCAACGGAATTTATGTTTTTGCATGTTATTTATCAGGGAACATTTAATTTTGTGCTGGGAAACACTAATTGGTTCCACATGGAGACACCAGCTCTACACATTCGTATTTTCTAGGGAGAAAGCTAGAGGAACTGCGGCAAACAAACATGATATTTCTGTTTGTATACATGACATTTTATGCACTTGCATAACGAAAAAAAACTTTGCTTTTCTCCAAAACCATTTTTACTGTGATTTTCTCGGTCCATTGCATACGAATTCCACCTCGCTTTGTCCGGATATGACTGGATGAAACCAGAAATATCCGGTTGTGTTTTGGCTTACTACAACCCAGATATTGTGAAAGCCTCTGTGTTTATGTTTTCCGGATATATTCAACGGAATTTATGTTTTTGCATGTTATTTATCAGGGAACATTTAATTTTGTGCTGGGAAACACTAATTGGTTCCACATGGAGACACCAGCTCTACACATTCGTATTTTCTAGGGAGAAAGCTAGAGGAACTGCGGCAAACAAACATGATATTTCTGTTTGTATAGATGACATTTTATGCACTTTCCTAAAGAAAAGACTTTGCTTTTCTCCAAAACCATTTTTCCTGTGATATTCTCCATCCATTACATATGAATTCCACCCCACTTTGTCCGGATATGAGTGGATGAAACCAGAAATATCCGGTTGTGTTTTGTTTTACTATATCCCAGATATTTCTACAGCCTCAGTGTCTGTGTTTTCTGGATATTATCGATGGATTTTATTGTTTTGAATGTTTTTATCAGGGAACATTTAATTTTGTGCTGGGAAACACTAATTGGTTCCACATGGAGACACCAGCTCTACACATTCGTATTTTCTAGGGAGAAAGCTAGAGGAACTGCGGCAAACAAACATGATATTTCTGTTTGTATACATGATATTTTATGCACTTGCATAACGAAAAAAAACTTTGCTTTTCTCCAAAACCATTTTTACTGTGATTTTCTCGGTCCATTGCATACGAATTCCACCTCACTTTGTCCGGATATGATTGGATGAAACCAGAAATATCCGTTTTCTTTTTTTTTGGCTTACTATATCCCAGATATTACTTCAGACTCTGTGTTTGTGTTTTCTGGATATTATCGATGGATTATATTGTTTTGAATGTTTTTATCAGGGAACATTTAATTTTGTGCTGGGAAACACTAATTGGTTCCACATGGAGACACCAGTCTACACATTCGTATTTTCTAGGGAGAAAGCTTGAGGAACTGCAAATCGATATGATATGTCTGTTTGTATAGATGACATTTTATGCACTTGCGATGGAAAAGACTTTTTGCCTTTCTCTAAAACCATTTTTACTGTGATTTTGTTGGTCCATTGCATACGAAATCCAACCCACTTTGTCCGGATATGACTGGATGAAACCAGAAATATCCGGTTGTGTTTTGGCTAACTCAATCCCAGATATTGTGAAAGCTTCTGTATTTGTGTTCTCCGGATATTATGAACGCATTTTATGGTTTTGCATATTTTTTATCAGGGAATATTTAATTTTGTACCGTAGAAACACTAATTGGTTCCACACGGAGACACCAGCTCTACACATTTGTATTTTCTAGGGAGAAAGCTAGAGGAACTGCGGCAAACAAACATGATATTTCTGTTTGTATAGATGACATTTTATGCACTTTCCTAAGAAAAAGACTTTACTTTTCTCCAAAACCATTGTTACTGTGATTTTCTCGGTCCATTGCATACGAATTCCACCTCACTTTGTCCGGATATGACTGGATGAAACCAGAAATATCCGTTTTCTTTTTTTTTGCTTACTATATCCCAGATATTACTACAGACTCTGTGTTTGTGTTTTCTGGATATTATCGATGGATTATATTGTTTTGAATGTTTTTATCAGGGAACATTTAATTTTGTGCTGGGAAACACTAATTGGTTCCACATGGAGACACCAGTCTACACATTCGTATTTTCTAGGGAGAAAGCTAGAATAACTGCGGTAAACACACATGATGTTTCTGTTTGTATAGATGACATTTTATGCACTGGCTTAAGGAAAAGACTTTGTTTTACTCCAAAACCATTTTTACTGCGATTTTCCCGGTTCATTGCATACGAATTCCACCAAACTTAGTCCGGATATGACTGGATGAAACCAGAAATATCCGGTTGTGTTTTGGCTAACTCAATCCCAGATATTGCGACGGACTCTGTGTTTATGTTTTCCGGATATTATCAACGGAATTTATGTTTTTGCATGTTATTTATCAGGGAACATTTAATTTTGTGCTGGGAAACACTAATTGGTTCCACATGGAGACACCAGCTCTACACATTCGTATTTTCTAGGGAGAAAGCTAGAGGAACTGCGGCAAACAAACATGATATTTCTGTTTGTATACATGACATTTTATGCACTTGCATAACGAAAAAAAACTTTGCTTTTCTCCAAAACCATTTTTACTGTGATTTTCTCGGTCCATTGCATACGAATTCCACCTCGCTTTGTCCGGATATGACTGGATGAAACCAGAAATATCCGGTTGTGTTTTGGCTTACTACAACCCAGATATTGTGAAAGCCTCTGTGTTTATGTTTTCCGGATATATTCAACGGAATTTATGTTTTTGCATGTTATTTATCAGGGAACATTTAATTTTGTGCTGGGAAACACTAATTGGTTCCACATGGAGACACCAGCTCTACACATTCGTATTTTCTAGGGAGAAAGCTAGAGGAACTGCGGCAAACAAACATGATATTTCTGTTTGTATAGATGACATTTTATGCACTTTCCTAAAGAAAAGACTTTGCTTTTCTCCAAAACCATTTTTCCTGTGATATTCTCCATCCATTACATATGAATTCCACCCCACTTTGTCCGGATATGAGTGGATGAAACCAGAAATATCCGGTTGTGTTTTGTTTTACTATATCCCAGATATTTCTACAGCCTCAGTGTCTGTGTTTTCTGGATATTATCGATGGATTTTATTGTTTTGAATGTTTTTATCAGGGAACATTTAATTTTGTGCTGGGAAACACTAATTGGTTCCACATGGAGACACCAGCTCTACACATTCGTATTTTCTAGGGAGAAAGCTAGAGGAACTGCGGCAAACAAACATGATATTTCTGTTTGTATACATGACATTTTATGCACTTGCATAACGAAAAAAACTTTGCTTTTCTCCAAAACCATTTTTACTGTGATTTTCTCGGTCCATTGCATACGAATTCCACCTCGCTTTGTCCGGATATGATTGGATGAAACCAGAAATATCCGGTTGTGTTTTGGCTTACTACAACCCAGATATTGTGAAAGCATCTGTGTTTATGTTTTCCGGATATTATCAACGGAATTTATGTTGTTGCATGTTATTTATCAGGGAACATTTAATTTTGTGCTGGGAAACACTAATTGGTTCCACATGGAGACACCAGCTCTACACATTCGTATTTTCGAGGGAGAAAGCTAGAGGAACTGCGGCAAACAAACATGATATTTCTGTTTGTATAGATGACATTTTATGCACTTTCCTAAAGAAAAGACTTTGCTTTTCTCCAAAACCATTTTTCCTGTGATATTCTCCATCCATTACATATGAATTCCACCCCACTTTGTCCGGATATGAGTGGATGAAACCAGAAATATCCGGTTGTGTTTTGTCTTACTATATCCCAGATATTGCTACAGCCTCAGTGTCTGTGTTTTCTGGATATTATCGATGGCTTTTATTGTTTTGAATGTTTTTATCAGGGAACATTTAATTTTGTGCTGGGAAACACTAATTGGTTCCACATGGAGACACCAGTAACACATTCCTCTGTTCTAGGGAGAAAGCTTGAGGAACTGCAAATCGATATGATATGTCTGTTTGTATAGATGATATTTTATGCACTTGCGATGGAAAAGACTTTTTGCCTTTCTCTAAAACCATTTTTACTGTGATTTTGTTGGTCCATTGCATACGAATTCCAACCCACTTTGTCCGGATATGATTGGATGAAACCAGAAATATCTGTTTTCTTTTTTTTTGGCTTACTATATCCCAGATATTACTACAGACTCTGTGTTTGTGTTTTCTGGATATTATCGATGGATTATATTGTTTTGAATGTTTTTATCAGGGAACATTTAATTTTGTACCGTAGAAATACAATTTGGTTCCACATGGAGACACCAGTAACACATTCCTATGTTCTAGGGAGAAAGCTTGAGGAACTGCAAATCGATATGATATGTCTGTTTGTATAGATGACATTTTATGCACTTGCGATGGAAAAGACTTTTTGCCTTTCTCTAAAACCATTTTTACTGTGATTTTGTTGGTCCATTGCATACGAATTCCAACCCACTTTGTCCGCATATGACTGGATGAAACCAGAAATATCCGGTTGTGTTTTGACTTACTATAACCCAGATATTGTGAAAGCTTCTGTATTTGTGTTCTCCGGATATTATGAACGGATTTTATGGTTTTGCATGTTTTTTATCAGGGAACATTTAATTTTGTACCGTAGAAACACTAATAGGTTCAACATGGAGACACCAGTATACACATTCGTATGTCTAGGGAGAAAGTTAGAGGAACTGCGGCAAACAAACATGATATTTCTGTTTGTATACATGATATTTTATGCACTTGCATAATGAAAAAAAACTTTGCTTTTCTCCAAAACCATTTTTACTGTGATTTTCTCGGTCCATTGCATACGAATTCCACCTCACTTTGTCCGGATATGATTGGATGAAACCAGAAATATCCGTTTTCTTTTTTTTTGGCTTACTATATCCCAGATATTACTACAGACTCTGTGTTTGTGTTTTCTGGATATTATCGATGGATTATATTGTTTTAAATGTTTTTATCAGGGAACATTTAATTTTGTGCTGGGAAACACTAATTGGTTCCACATGGAGACACCAGTCTACACATTCGTATTTTCTAGGGAGAAAGCTAGAATAACTGCGGTAAACACACAAGATGTTTCTGTTTGTATAGATGACATTTTATGCACTGGCTTAAGGAAAAGACTTTGTTTTACTCCAAAACCATTTTTACTGCGATTTTCCCGGTTCATTGCATACAAATTCCACCAAACTTAGTCCGGATATGACTGGATGAAACCAGAAATATCCGGTTGTGTTTTGGCTAACTCAATCCCAGATATTGCGACGGACTCTGTGTTTATGTTTTCCGGATATTATCAACGGAATTTATGTTTTTGCATGTTATTTATCAGGGAACATTTAATTTTGTGCTGGGAAACACTAATTGGTTCCACATGGAGACACCAGCTCTACACATTCGTATTTTCTAGGGAGAAAGCTAGAGGAACTGCGGCAAACAAACATGATATTTCTGTTTGTATACATGACATTTTATGCACTTGCATAACGAAAAAAAACTTTGCTTTTCTCCAAAACCATTTTTACTGTGATTTTCTCGGTCCATTGCATACGAATTCCACCTCGCTTTGTCCGGATATGACTGGATGAAACCAGAAATATCCGGTTGTGTTTTGGCTTACTACAACCCAGATATTGTGAAAGCCTCTGTGTTTATGTTTTCCGGATATTATCAACGGAATTTATGTTTTTGCATGTTATTTATCAGGGAACATTTAATTTTGTGCTGGGAAACACTAATTGGTTCCACATGGAGACACCAGCTCTACACATTCGTATTTTCTAGGGAGAAAGCTAGAGGAACTGCGGCAAACAAACATGATATTTCTGTTTGTATAGATGACATTTTATGCACTTTCCTAAAGAAAAGACTTTGCTTTTCTCCAAAACCATTTTTCCTGTGATATTCTCGATCCATTACATATGAATTCCACCCCACTTTGTCCGGATATGAGTGGATGAAACCAGAAATATCCGGTTGTGTTTTGTTTTACTATATCCCAGATATTTCTACAGCCTCAGTGTCTGTGTTTTCTGGATATTATCGATGGATTTTATTGTTTTGAATGTTTTTATCAGGGAACATTTAATTTTGTGCTGGGAAACACTAATTGGTTCCACATGGAGACACCAGTAACACATTCCTATGTTCTAGGGAGAAAGCTAGAGGAACTGCGGCAAACAAACATGATATTTCTGTTTGTATACATGACATTTTATGCACTTGCATAACGAAAAAAACTTTGCTTTTCTCCAAAAACATTTTTACTGTGATTTTCTCGGTCCATTGCATACGAATTCCACCTCGCTTTGTCCGGATATGACTGGATGAAACCAGAAATATCCGGTTGTGTTTTGGCTTACTACAACCCAGATATTGTGAAAGCCTCTGTGTTTATGTTTTCCGGATATTATCAACGGAATTTATGTTTTTGCATGTTATTTATCAGGGAACATTTAATTTTGTGCTGGGAAACACTAATTGGTTCCACATGGAGACACCAGCTCTACACATTCGTATTTTCGAGGGAGAAAGCTAGAGGAACTGCGGCAAACAAACATGATATTTCTGTTTGTATAGATGACATTTTATGCACTTTCCTAAAGAAAAGACTTTGCTTTTCTCCAAAACCATTTTTCCTGTGATATTCTCGATCCATTACATATGAATTCCACCCCACTTTGTCCGGATATGAGTGGATGAAACCAGAAATATCCGGTTGTGTTTTGTCTTACTATATCCCAGATATTGCTACAGCCTCAGTGTCTGTGTTTTCTGGATATTATCGATGGATTATATTGTTTTGAATGTTTTTATCAGGGAACATTTAATTTTGTACCGTAGAAATACAATTTGGTTCCACATGGAGACACCAGTAACACATTCCTATGTTCTAGGGAGAAAGCTTGAGGAACTGCAAATCGATATGATATGTCTGTTTGTATAGATGACATTTTATGCACTTGCGATGGAAAAGACTTTTTGCCTTTCTCTAAAACCATTTTTACTGTGATTTTGTTGGTCCATTGCATACGAATTCCAACCCACTTTGTCCGGATATGACTGGATGAAACCAGAAATATCCGGTTGTGTTTTGGCTTACTATAACCCAGATATTGTGAAAGCTTCTGTATTTGTGTTCTCCGGATATTATGAACGGATTTTATGGTTTTGCATGATTTTTATCAGGGAACATTTAATTTTGTACCGTAGAAACACTAATAGGTTCAACATGGAGACACCAGTATACACATTCGTATGTCTAGGGAGAAAGTTAGAGGAACTGCGGCAAACAAACATGATATTTCTGTTTGTATACATGATATTTTATGCACTTGCATAACGAAAAAAAACTTTGCTTTTCTCCAAAACCATTTTTACTGTGATTTTCTCGGTCCATTGCATACGAATTCCACCTCACTTTGTCCGGATATGACTGGATGAAACCAGAAATATCCGGTTGTGTTTTGGCTTACTACAACCCAGATATTGTGAAAGCCTCTGTGTTTATGTTTTCCGGATATTATCAACGGAATTTATGTTTTTGCATGTTATTTATCAGGGAACATTTAATTTTGTGCTGGGAAACACTAATTGGTTCCACATGGAGACACCAGCTCTACACATTCGTATTTTCGAGGGAGAAAGCTAGAGGAACTGCGGCAAACAAACATGATATTTCTGTTTGTATAGATGACATTTTATGCACTTTCCTAAAGAAAAGACTTTGCTTTTCTCCAAAACCATTTTTCCTGTGATATTCTCCATCCATTACATATGAATTCCACCCCACTTTGTCCGGATATGAGTGGATGAAACCAGAAATATCCGGTTGTGTTTTGTTTTACTATATCCCAGATATTTCTACAGCCTCAGTGTCTGTGTTTTCTGGATATTATCGATGGATTTTATTGTTTTGAATGTTTTTATCAGGGAACATTTAATTTTGTGCTGGGAAACACTAATTGGTTCCACATGGAGACACCAGTAACACATTCCTCTGTTCTAGGGAGAAAGCTTGAGGAACTGCAAATCGATATGATATGTCTGTTTGTATAGATGACATTTTATGCACTTGCGATGGAAAAGACTTTTTGCCTTTCTCTAAAACCATTTTTACTGTGATTTTGTTGGTCCATTGCATACGAATTCCAACCCACTTTGTCCGGATATGACTGGATGAAACCAGAAATATCCGGTTGTGTTTTGGCTTACTATAACCCAGATATTGTGAAAGCTTCTGTATTTGTGTTCTCCGGATATTATGAACGGATTTTATGGTTTTGCATGATTTTTATCAGGGAACATTTAATTTTGTACCGTAGAAACACTAATAGGTTCAACATGGAGACACCAGTATACACATTCGTATGTCTAGGGAGAAAGTTAGAGGAACTGCGGCAAACAAACATGATATTTCTGTTTGTATACATGATATTTTATGCACTTGCATAACGAAAAAAAACTTTGCTTTTCTCCAAAACCATTTTTACTGTGATTTTCTCGGTCCATTGCATACGAATTCCACCTCACTTTGTCCGGATATGACTGGATGAAACCAGAAATATCCGGTTGTGTTTTGGCTTACTACAACCCAGATATTGTGAAAGCCTCTGTGTTTATGTTTTCCGGATATTATCAACGGAATTTATGTTTTTGCATGTTATTTATCAGGGAACATTTAATTTTGTGCTGGGAAACACTAATTGGTTCCACATGGAGACACCAGCTCTACACATTCGTATTTTCGAGGGAGAAAGCTAGAGGAACTGCGGCAAACAAACATGATATTTCTGTTTGTATAGATGACATTTTATGCACTTTCCTAAAGAAAAGACTTTGCTTTTCTCCAAAACCATTTTTCCTGTGATATTCTCCATCCATTACATATGAATTCCACCCCACTTTGTCCGGATATGAGTGGATGAAACCAGAAATATCCGGTTGTGTTTTGTCTTACTATATCCCAGATATTGCTACAGCCTCAGTGTCTGTGTTTTCTGGATATTATCGATGGATTTTATTGTTTTGAATGTTTTTATCAGGGAACATTTAATTTTGTGCTGGGAAACACTAATTGGTTCCACATGGAGACACCAGTAACACATTCCTCTGTTCTAGGGAGAAAGCTTGAGGAACTGCAAATCGATATGATATGTCTGTTTGTATAGATGACATTTTATGCACTTGCGATGGAAAAGACTTTTTGCCTTTCTGTTACACCATTTTTACTGTGATTTTGTTGGGCCATTGCATACGAATTCCAACCCACTTTGTCCGGGTATGACTGGATGAAACCAGAAATATCCGGTTGTGTTTTGGCTAACTCAATCCCAGATATTGTGAAAGCTTCTGTATTTGTGTTCTCCGGATATTATGAACGGATTTTATGGTTTTGCATATTTTTTATCAGGGAATATTTAATTTTGTACCGTAGAAACACTAATTGGTTCCACACGGAGACACCAGCTCTACACATTCGTATTTTCTAGGGAGAAAGCTAGAGGAACTGCGGCAAACAAACATGATATTTCTGTTTGTATAGATGACATTTTATGCACTTTCCTAAAGAAAAGACTTTGCTTTTCTCCAAAACCATTTTTCCTGTGATATTCTCAATCCATTACATATGAATTCCACCCCACTTTGTCCGGATATGAGTGGATGAAACCAGAAATATCCGGTTGTGTTTTGTCTTACTATATCCCAGATATTTCTACAGCCTCAGTGTCTGTGTTTTCTGGATATTATCGATGGCTTTTATTGTTTTGAATGTTTTTATCAGGGAACATTTAATTTTGTGCTGGGAAACACTAATTGGTTCCACATGGAGACACCAGTAACACATTCCTCTGTTCTAGGGAGAAAGCTTGAGGAACTGCAAATCGATATGATATGTCTGTTTGTATAGATGACATTTTATGCACTTGCGATGGAAAAGACTTTTTGCCTTTCTCTAAAACCATTTTTACTGTGATTTTGTTGGTCCATTGCATACGAATTCCAACCCACTTTGTCCGGATATGACTGGATGAAACCAGAAATATCCGGTTGTGTTTTGGCTAACTCAATCCCAGATATTGTGAAAGCTTCTGTATTTGTGTTCTCCGGATATTATGAACGGATTTTATGGTTTTGCATATTTTTTATCAGGGAACATTTAATTTTGTACCATAGAAACACTAATTGGTTCCACACGGAGACACCAGCTCTACACATTTGTATTTTCTAGGGAGAAAGCTAGAGGAACTGCGGCAAACAAACATGATATTTCTGTTTGTATAGATGACATTTTATGCACTTTCCTAAGAAAAAGACTTTACTTTTCTCCAAAACCATTGTTACTGTGATTTTCTCGGTCCATTGCATACGAATTCCAACTCACTTTGTCCGGATATGACTGGATGAAACCAGAAATATCCGTTTTCTTTTTTTTGGGCTTACTATATCCCAGATATTACTACAGACTCTGTGTTTGTGTTTTCTGGATATTATCGATGGATTATATTGTTTTGAATGTTTTTATCAGGGAACATTTAATTTTGTTCTGGGAAACACTAATTGGTTCCACATGGAGACACCAGTCTACACATTTGTATTTTCTAGGGAGAAAGCTAGAATAACTGCGGTAAACAAACATGATGTTTCTGTTTGTATAGATGACATTTTATGCACTGGCTTAAGGAAAAGACTTTGTTTTACTCCAAAACCATTTTTACTGCGATTTTCCCGGTTCATTGCATACGAATTCCACCAAACTTAGTCCGGATATGACTGGATGAAACCAGAAATATCCGGTTGTCTTTTGGCTAACTCAATCCCAGATATTGCGACGGACTCTGTGTTTGTGTTTTCTGGACATTATCAACGGACTTTATTGTTTTGAATGTTTTTATCAGGGAACATTTAATTTTGTACCGTAGAAACACTAATTGGTTCCACATGGAGACACCAGCTCTACACATTCCTATGTTCTAGGGAGAAAGCTAGAGGAACTGCGGCAAACAAACATGATATTTCTGTTTGTATACATGACATTTTATGCACTTGCATAACGGAAAAAACTTTGCTTTTCTCCAAAACCATTTTTACTGTGATTTTCTCGGTCCATTGCATACGAATTCCACCTCGCTTTGTCCGGATATGACTGGGTGAAACCAGAAATATCCGGTTGTGTTCTGGCTTACTACAACCCAGATATTGTGAAAGCCTCTGTGTTTATGTTTTCCGGATATTATCAACGGAATTTATGTTTTTGCATGTTATTTATCAGGGAACATTTAATTTTGTGCTGGGAAACACTAATTGGTTCCACATGGAGACACCAGCTCTACACATTCGTATTTTCTAGGGAGAAAGCTAGAGGAACTGCGGCAAACAAACATGATATTTCTGTTTGTATAGATGACATTTTATGCACTTTCCTAAAGAAAAGACTTTGCTTTTCTCCAAAACCATTTTTCCTGTGATATTCTCGATCCATTACATATGAATTCCACCCCACTTTGTCCGGATATGAGTGGATGAAACCAGAAATATCCGGTTGTGTTTTGTTTTACTATATCCCAGATATTTCTACAGCCTCAGTGTCTGTGTTTTCTGGATATTATCGATGGATTTTATTGTTTTGAATGTTTTTATCAGGGAACATTTAATTTTGTGCTGGGAAACACTAATTGGTTCCACATGGAGACACCAGTAACACATTCCTATGTTCTAGGGAGAAAGCTTGAGGAACTGCAAATCGATATGATATGTCTGTTTGTATAGATGACATTTTATGCACTTGCGATGGAAAAGACTTTTTGCCTTTCTCTAAAACCATTTTTACTGTGATTTTGTTGGTCCATTGCATACGAATTCCAACCCACTTTGTCCGGGTATGACTGGATGAAACCAGAAATATCCGGTTGTGTTTTGGCTAACTCAATCCCAGATATTGTGAAAGCTTCTGTATTTGTGTTCTCCGGATATTATGAACGGATTTTATGGTTTTGCATATTATTTATAAGGGAATATTTAATTTTGTACCGTAGAAACACTAATTGGTTCCACACGGAGACACCAGCTCTACACATTTGTATTTTCTAGGGAGAAAGCTAGAGGAACTGCGGCAAACAAACATGATATTTCTGTTTGTATAGATGACATTTTATGCACTTTCCTAAGAAAAAGACTTTACTTTTCTCCAAAACCATTGTTACTGTGATTTTCTCGGTCCATTGCATACGAATTCCACCTCACTTTGTCCGGATATGACTGGATGAAACCAGAAATATCCGTTTTCTTTTTTTTTGGGCTTACTATATCCCAGATATTACTACAGACTCTGTGTTTGTGTTTTCTGGATATTATCGATGGATTATATTGTTTTGAATGTTTTTATCAGGGAACATTTAATTTTGTGCTGGGAAACACTAATTGGTTCCACATGGAGACACCAGTCTACACATTCATATTTTCTAGGGAGAAAGCTAGAATAACTGCGGTAAACAAACATGATGTTTCTGTTTGTATACATGACATTTTATGCACTGGCTTAAGGAAAAGACTTTGTTTTACTCCAAAACCATTTTTACTGCGATTTTCCCGGTTCATTGCATACGAATTCCACCAAACTTAGTCCGGATATGACTGGATGAAACCAGAAATATCCGGTTGTGTTTTGGCTTACTACAACCCAGATATTGTCAAAGCCTCTGTGTTTATGTTTTCCGGATATTATCAACGGAATTTATGTTTTTGCATGTTATTTATCAGGGAACATTTAATTTTGTGCTGGGAAACACTAATTGGTTCCACATGGAGACACCAGCTCTACACATTCATATTTTCTAGGGAGAAAGCTAGAGGAACTGCGGCAAACAAACATGATATTTCTGTTTGTATACATGACATTTTATGCACTTGCATAACGAAAAAAACTTTGCTTTTCTCCAAAACCATTTTTACTGTGATTTTCTCGGTCCATTGCATACGAATTCCACCTCGCTTTGTCCGGATATGACTGGATGAAACCAGAAATATCCGGTTGTGTTTTGGCTTACTACAACCCAGATATTGTGAAAGCCTCTGTGTTTATGTTTTCCGGATATTATCAACGGAATTTATGTTTTTGCATGTTATTTATCAGGGAACATTTAATTTTGTGCTGGGAAACACTAATTGGTTCCACATGGAGACACCAGCTCTACACATTCGTATTTTCTAGGGAGAAAGCTAGAGGAACTGCGGCAAACAAACATGATACTTCTGTTTGTATAGATGACATTTTATGCACTTTCCTAAAGAAAAGACTTTGCTTTTCTCCAAAACCATTTTTCCTGTGATATTCTCGATCCATTACATATGAATTCCACCCCACTTTGTCTGGATATGAGTGGATGAAACCAGAAATATCCGGTTGTGTTTTGTTTTACTATATCCCAGATATTTCTACAGCCTCAGTGTCTGTGTTTTCTGGATATTATCGATGGATTTTATTGTTTTGAATGTTTTTATCAGGGAACATTTAATTTTGTGCTGGGAAACACTAATTGGTTCCACATGGAGACACCAGTAACACATTCCTCTGTTCTAGGGAGAAAGCTTGAGGAACTGCAAATCGATATGATATGTCTGTTTGTATAGATGACATTTTATGCACTTGCGATGGAAAAGACTTTTTGCCTTTCTCTAAAACCATTTTTACTGTGATTTTGTTGGTCCATTGCATACGAAATCCAACCCACTTTGTCCGGATATGACTGGATGAAACCAGAAATATCCGGTTATGTTTTGGCTAACTCAATCCCAGATATTGTGAAAGCTTCTGTATTTGTGTTCTCCGGATATTATGAACGTATTTTATGGTTTTGCATATTTTTTATCAGGGAATATTTAATTTTGTGCTGGGAAACACTAATTGGTTCCACATGGAGACACCAGCTCTACACATTCGTATTTTCGAGGGAGAAAGCTAGAGGAACTGCGGCAAACAAACATGATATTTCTGTTTGTATAGATGACATTTTATGCACTTTCCTAAGAAAAAGACTTTACTTTTCTCCAAAACCATTGTTACTGTGATTTTCTCGGTCCATTGCATACGAATTCCACCTCACTTTGTCCGGATATGCCTGGATGAAACCAGAAATATCCGTTTTCTTTTTTTTGGGCTTACTATATCCCAGATATTTCTACAGACTCTGTGTTTGTGTTTTCTGGATATTATCGATGGATTATATTGTTTTGAATGTTTTTATCAGGGAACATTTAATTTTGTGCTGGGAAACACTAATTGGTTCCACATGGAGACACCAGTCTACACATTCGTATTTTCTAGGGAGAAAGCTAGAATAACTGCGGTAAACAAACATGATGTTTCTGTTTGTATAGATGACATTTTATGCACTGGCTTAAGGAAAAGACTTTGTTTTACTCCAAAACCATTTTTACTGCGATTTTCCCGGTTCATTGCATACGAATTCCACCAAACTTAGTCCGGATATGACTGGATGAAACCAGAAATATCCGGTTGTGTTTTGGCTAACTCAATCCCAGATATTGCGACGGACTCTGTGTTTATGTTTTCCGGATATTATCAACGGAATTTATGTTTTTGCATGTTATTTATCAGGGAACATTTAATTTTGTGCTGGGAAACACTAATTGGTTCCACATGGAGACACCAGCTCTACACATTCGTATTTTCTAGGGAGAAAGCTAGAGGAACTGCGGCAAACAAACATGATATTTCTGTTTGTATACATGACATTTTATGCACTTGCATAACGAAAAAAAACTTTGCTTTTCTCCAAAACCATTTTTACTGTGATTTTCTCGGTCCATTGCATACGAATTCCACCTCGCTTTGTCCGGATATGACTGGATGAAACCAGAAATATCCGGTTGTGTTTTGGCTTACTACAACCCAGATATTGTGAAAGCCTCTGTGTTTATGTTTTCTGGATATTATCAACGGAATTTATGTTTTTGCATGTTATTTATCAGGGAACATTTAATTTTGTGCTGGGAAACACTAATTGGTTCCACATGGAGACACCAGCTCTACACATTCGTATTTTCTAGGGAGAAAGCTAGAGGAACTGCGGCAAACAAACATGATATTTCTGTTTGTATAGATGACATTTAATGCACTTTCCTAAAGAAAAGACTTTGCTTTTCTCCAAAACCATTTTTCCTGTGATATTCTCCATCCATTACATATGAATTCCACCCCACTTTGTCTGGATATGAGTGGATGAAACCAGAAATATCCGGTTGTGTTTTGTATTACTATATCCCAGATATTGCTACAGCCTCAGTGTCTGTGTTTTCTGGATATTATCGATGGCTTTTATTGTTTTGAATGTTTTTATCAGGGAACATTTAATTTTGTACCGTAGAAACACTAATTGGTTCCACATGGAGACACCAGTAACACATTCCTCTGTTCTAGGGAGAAAGCTTGAGGAACTGCAAATCGATATGATATGTCTGTTTGTATAGATGACATTTTATGCACTTGCGATGGAAAAGACTTTTTGCCTTTCTCTAAAACCATTTTTACTGTGATTTTGTTGGTCCATTGCATACGAATTCCAACCCACTTTGTCCGGATATGATTGGATGAAACCAGAAATATCCGTTTTCTTTTTTTTTGGCTTACTATATCCCAGATATTACTACAGACTTTGTGTTTGTGTTTTCTGGATATTATCGATGGATTATATTGTTTTGAATGTTTTTATCAGGGAACATTTAATTTTGTACCGTAGAAATACAATTTGGTTCCACATGGAGACACCAGTAACACATTCCTATGTTCTAGGGAGAAAGCTTGAGGAACTGCAAATCGATATGATATGTCTGTTTGTATAGATGACATTTTATGCACTTGCGATGGAAAAGACTTTTTGCCTTTCTCTAAAACCATTTTTACTGTGATTTTGTTGGTCCATTGCATACGAATTCCAACCCACTTTGTCCGGATATGACTGGATGAAACCAGAAATATCCGGTTGTGTTTTGGCTTACTATAACCCAGATATTGTGAAAGCTTCTGTATTTGTGTTCTCCGGATATTATGAACGGATTTTATGGTTTTGCATGTTTTTTATCAGGGAACATTTAATTTTGTACCGTAGAAACACTAATAGGTTCAACATGGAGACACCAGTATACACATTCGTATGTCTAGGGAGAAAGTTAGAGGAACTGCGGCAAACAAACATGATATTTCTGTTTGTATACATGATATTTTATGCACTTGCATAACGAAAAAAAACTTTGCTTTTCTCCAAAACCATTTTTACTGTGATTTTCTCGGTCCATTGCATACGAATTCCACCTCACTTTGTCCGGATATGATTGGATGAAACCAGAAATATCCGTTTTCTTTTTTTTTGGCTTACTATATCCCAGATATTACTTCAGACTCTGTGTTTGTGTTTTCTGGATATTATCGATGGATTATATTGTTTTGAATGTTTTTATCAGGGAACATTTAATTTTGTGCTGGGAAACACTAATTGGTTCCACATGGAGACACCAGTCTACACATTCGTATTTTCTAGGGAGAAAGCTTGAGGAACTGCAAATCGATATGATATGTCTGTTTGTATAGATGACATTTTATGCACTTGCGATGGAAAAGACTTTTTGCCTTTCTCTAAAACCATTTTTACTGTGATTTTGTTGGTCCATTGCATACGAAATCCAACCCACTTTGTCCAGATATGACTGGATGAAACCAGAAATATCCGGTTGTG